>NC_143401.1:89042551-90281123 GCF_052110815.1 Crocodylus siamensis | reverse complement strand
TGGGAAAAGAGGGAGTTTTCACTGCTTCCTTTTTTTTTAACCCCAAGATTCACATCATAACCCCATTTTGGCTTAACATTAACACAGAGAGTCTTTTGAACTACCTTAGCTTTGAACCAGTACTGAAGTACAAGTACTTTATCTGTTTCTGCTTTGTGGCTTCCTCCATTCAACGTCTGATGAAGTCAGCTGCTGCTTACCAAAGCTTATGCTGTGCATCTCTGCTTTAGTTAGTCCATAAGGTACAAATCTACCGTGTCTTTTCCTCCATTGAGCTATGCCACCAATCCAGGCACTTTAGTCTCTATTAAAAAAAAACTGCTGTGATCACTGTGTTGGAGCAGGCATCACACACGTGCAACTTTTTAGCTGTATTTATTCTTACATTTATGCATTTTCTTTTATTCTTTATATTGAAATGGAACCTCTGTCAGGCATGTAGCCCCATTGGACTAGACACTGTCCACATGGAAAAAAGAAAAAATGGTCCCTTCCCCGCCCCCCCAGGGTTTGCTACCCTTACTGAATAATGTATTTGTATGTAACCCTGTTTTTTTAAAGGGCATCACAGTGGGAGCACTGATGTAGAGGTCTTTACCTTCCAATGCTTTGCCCCGGTGTTACTTATTTACACTAATGTAAAATGCTGCCTTTCTGATCTAGTAGTGTTTTGTACCCTTTTGCACAAGTGTACCTGGCTACAAGAGGTAAAGGACCGTGAAGAATCGGATTTTATTACTGAGATAATTATAGCCTCATCTAGCCATACCCAACAATGTCTCTGTGCTCCCATAAGGAGACAAACATGGGTGTCTCCCATGCTGCACCCAGACAAATCCTCAATATCCGCCTGGGTACAATCCAAGACCAGGTGATGAAAATGCCAAGAAGGGTGTAACCATGACAGTGCTGCATCTCTTCCTGCATTGGGGCAGCTTTTGAAACCTTTGGGGCTTTTTATTTTCTTCTTTGGATTTCCTTTGGTGATTTCCATAGAATGGTATGCCTAAAAGAAGATGTGGTGGCATGAGCAAGTGCAAGCAGTTCACTGTGGTTAAAATGCTGCTGGCTGTGGGAGCTAAGAGCTAAATTTCAAAAGTTGGCCTAAGTCCCATTTTCAAAAGTCACGTTGGTGCTTTTGAAAATATGCCATATGCGCAGCTTAGATTTTGCTCAAAGCATTCTCTCTCTCTCTCTCTCTCTCTCTCTCTGTTCCTGCTGCAGAAAAGTTGCCTATAAAATAACTTCACTGAAATAAATACTAACAAAAACAAGGGGGGGGGGGAAAAGAATAGCCTTTTATACATACAGTGGCATGTTTAATCCAAAAATTACAAAACAATATATACAATATATACTGTATATGTATGTATGGATGGATGTGTGTGTGTGTGTATATAGGTACGCATGTATATGTATATATACACACATATATGTGTATATGTGTGCATGTATAGAAAAATAAATGTACACACTACAGTATTACATGTGGGAGGGTTGTGTTGGGTAAAAGTGTTGGCAAAAGCTAAAAGGAGTTCTGTCGGATTTACTTTTTTCTTTTAAACAGCTTTTTTCATTTACTGAAATGCTCTGGACACCCAGAAAGATGGACGTTCCTTGCTAGGCATGTACGTTGTTTCATCCGTCTTAAAGTGCTTTGATAAATGCATTGAAACTTGTCGGCTTTTCCTCCAGTTTCGAAAGCTCCCTCTGGAAACTCTGTTGAAGTGCTATTACTGTAACTTCTTAGCACAATACTTAATGACTTGGAACAGATATCCCTACAGAAACCACAAGGCCTGACCACCCCGCCCCTCAAGTGGCAGAAGCCCATGAATGTCACACACGCCTGGTGTCGGAGCGCTGTTTCACCCGAGCGCACACTCAGGTGAAATTCTGCTCGTGCAGATAACCGCAGCACAGATCCTGTGCGCTACTTTATCCACATAATCTAAGTGGTACCTGTCTTAGCCCTCTGTTGCCCATCTAAACTGGGGTAAATGTTACCTATAAAACAGACTTCAGGAAATAGAAGATGACAAGTTGCACAGGCACTGTTCAGTGCTAGCTGATTCCTATTTTCATACTGCCAAACTCTGAAGTCCTCGCTTCTGTTAAAGCCTGTAGGGGTTTTGAATGGGTAAAAATTGAGCAAGGACTCGCATGACCCAGGCCAAAGATGTCTTGTCAATTTTGAAATGCAGTATTAATTGTTTTCTTTCCCCTTCGTACTGCTGTATCGGAGACTTGATTTATTTAACGTTGTGTTCAGCTATCTATGCCTGCAGGCTGCACAAGAGGGAGTCAAAGATTTGGATCTTGTTTATAGCGGTCGGGATGTCCATGACGGTGTGTGTGGTTTTTTTTTCCTGACACCACCTATGTGGGACCTTGGCTTTTCTTGTTACATCTGCTATTGGTCCTACAATTAGTGAGAGGAAATAATATGGCTAAGTGCACAAATTCATTTGATTTTCCAGTGTCATTTCCCCCATTAAACATGTCTTGTGTATGTCTTCAACAAATGGTTGCTTATTGCTAACTCGATAAATAAATGCTGCCTCTGCGCCATCAAACATCCTCTCTGAGCACCCTAAAACTGCATTAGGTGTACCAGAAAGTGTTAAGGGACTATTAAAAGAGTTCCTATTTACTTTAGTGTTAGTGCTGACCTGTGAAACACTGGAGCGAGGGTCACCTTTCAGTGATAAGACCATGAAGATGACTCCATTACCCTCGGCATTGTAAAGCCATGTTTGATTTCCGCTCAGCCTTTTATTTCACTTTTTTATTCCTATTTTGAATATTAAAATTTGTATAGGCAGCCAGAAGAGAGCAGCATCTACACAATACATGCCGCAAAAAGGAGATTAACAATCAATGGCTCAGCTCTTGGGGATCGAGAATGCGGGGTAAAGTGTCCTTCCCCCACTATATTCACTTCTGTTCAAAAGGTCTCCAGTCTTTAGTTCTTCTACAGTATTTATCCACAGCAAAACAGGGGCATGTGCAATGCAGCTGGGTGTGATCAGTCCTGATAGAAACTTCAGAAGCATCTGCTGAAGTAGATTTGGATTTTTTTTAATGGAATCCCCCAAATCAGCTTTGGAGTTCACATTAACCAATCTGACCTTTTGATCTCCTGGTACAGATATATATATAAAAAAAAAAAATCTAACATTCCCTAAGGGACACTGATTTTATTTTAAAATTCCTTCATCCTACTCACCTAGACCAAACATGCTTACATTAGTCCGATGCCTCTGAAGTATTAAAAGCCATTTTTATAAGCCATTACTGATTTTGGATACCTCCATGTTTCAGCTGCCAGTCTCAAAACACTTAAGCTGCTTTCCAAAACTGCAGGGTATCGACTCTCTGAAAATCAGTCATCTTAAAAGCAACTCAAGTTGTTCATGGAAGAAGCCATGGTATCCAAATTTTCCCGTCACTTGTGAAAATCTGGGGGGTGAAATTTCTGCACTTCCAGGCACTGGACAATTGCATATTAATTCCACATAAGCTAGTGAAGTTACAATAGAAGAGATGTGAATTTGGTCCATCGTGCATTTATGCTATGTTGCATGCGCAAGTGTATGTCTACAGCTGCTTGACCTAGAAAACACTTCGATTTGAACCTTGGAGTAAGTAGTTCACAACAATACTATATAGCTCAGTCTGTATGTAAGCTGTATTCATGCCTATAAAATTGCTGGCTATTTTGCTAACAGGACTACCATCCCAAAATAGTGGATATAGTTTGTTGTGTATTGAGGTTGTTATACAACTCTGTAATGATTTTAGCATGCAATGGAAGTTAGAAGGAAGCTTGGTTTTTTGGCCTTCGAAGGTCTCTGCGTCTAAGATGGCATTGTATCTTCTTTTTTTAAAGAAACTTTTCTACCTAACCAGCTTCTTTTTACCCCAGCTAAACTTTCCCCAGATTTTTTGCTAGCTATGATAGCTGTTCTGCAGTTAGATTTTAATCAGCCCTGGTGCACAGTAATGTTAAACACTGAAAGAGCTGCTAATTAATCGCCTTTCTGTATGTAACAGAGAGATAAATATCCATCCCGGAGGAATTGTAATTTCATGGTTTCTAATGATGGTTAGATTACATTATCTGGATCACTTAGGCTGTGGGTGTCATAAGAAATGCTCAAAATCATTCTTACGCTGTTTAAAAAAAATGTACTTTGTAAACCTGAGAAAATAATGCAGTTTCTCATCTTACAGCTAAAATAGACCTTAGGCTAGGTACAGATATTTAGAAAGCCAAGGTGGAATTGATCTAAGTTATGCTGTTTTCTGTAAGAGGCATAGGAGTGAATAGGACACACGTTCACCTTTTGGTGTGGTGGAGGGATCTCAGATCAGGCTCCAGCATTTTGTGTCCTCCAAACTCCTGTTTTGTTACGGGTCTAGACTACTTTCTGGTCACTTATGCCAGTAAAAGTGTAATGGCCTCACAGCACAGAGCTGATGGGTTCATATAAGCTCAATTTCATATTCCGTTGACTATGCACCTTCCAAAATTAAAATAAAGTACCAATCTGCTAGGCTTTTGCAGTTTAATGGCAAAAGAATATTTAGTTCCTCCAAACTGCTGTGCTTTGAGCTAATTTATTTGAGGAAATCCATTTGCATTGTGTGTTGTCTACTGAGTTCTTCTATATACTGTATGTATAAGCTGTCTTTCTTGAACTAATCATGAACTGGACTTGTGGAGTATATTAATTATTATATCAAATAAAATATGCATTCCAAACGTGTTTATTATTGCCTGTCTCATTTTTCTAATGGTTTTGGAGCCAAGGCACATTTCTAATATGTAGAGAGGAATCTGCACACAACATTTATTTGTGATGCTTTTCAATTCAGTGGTTCCATGGACATTTCTAAAACATGAATTCCTACTTCTCCATTTGTGTATATTGCAATAGCTAATAGTTGCATATTCTGAACTTCTGCTCATTCATATTTAAAAGGCCGAGGTTGCTTTGAACTGCTGTGTTGGAGGGGAAAGTTAATTGTTTCTGAATGAGAATGATATCCCCTTTCCATATCAATTATCCGCACAGTTCAAAGTTATCAATAATGTTCATTTTCAATCTCTGTCGTTTACTGCTTCTCGGTGGGCAGGATGAGCTTGCTTAATGCTGTCAGGGCTCCAGGACTCCCCCTCTTCTCTGCTTCAGTTGTAAACCAAACGAGGGAGGGAGGGATCCCAGAGAACCAGGACAAGATTAAAAACTGTAATATATTTTCCAGAGTGTATTTGTCATCACTTAGGTAAAATTGCTTCTGAAGTTTCGCTGGCAAATGTTTTACATGTCTAATTTAGTGCCTAAGATACTGGACTATCTTAATAGGGAACTCCAAAACTTCAGAAGGTTTTCTTCTTGTTTGAATGCACAGCACAATGAATTTGTACCCTCTGAGCATTCACCACTTACATTTCAAAACCTACAGCACACTAAACGTGAAACTTTTGTTCAAATTTCAAGGATTTTGATAGCCCAAGTGAATAGACACTGCCTATTGATTTTTCCCTTACAATGACTCTTGGATAACCTATTTTCTCATTTATTTTTAACGACAGCTCATGAGATTTTACAGCAATTCTGCCCAACCTCCTAATATCAAAATCCCTCCTTGACCCTGAAAATTGTAATTCTGCTATAGATCACAGCTGCTGAATATTACCTTTTACTAAGCTGGTTAAATAAAATATGTCCAAATCACTAGATCCCACAGGCCATGACTGCAATTCTAATTATACAAGGTCTGTATTTTCTGCTGTACCGTACAGAAAAGCACTGCACTTTCTGAGTCCACACCAAAGTGTGGGAATCCAGAATATTGCTTCTAGTTTTGAATTTAAAAAAAGTTGTACTGCTCTTCAATGATTTTGCTGTAAAACTTTTACAAGGGATCCAAGCCCTTTTGATGTGTTCCACACAATAAAATGCTGTGTAAGTCTGGAGGACAGAAGCATGTGGCAAGAATTTTCTTGTGATGGAAGGGGGGTGGGGAATGGGTGTATTTGATGTGTACCGGTTTTAAAATCAAAAAAAGTCTTGTACTTAGGTTGCACAGATTGCACAATGGTTTGGGAAAACCAACGTACAAAAACTAATTTTGGCCATTAAACATCCTTTCCTTTTCTTACCGCTTATACAAAGAGCGATCACATGCTCCCTGCTGAAAGTTATGCCATTATAACATTTAGCTGTGGAAGAAACCCATTAGATTGTCCATCCCCCCACTGATGTGGGATTGTTCCCTGGAGAACCGTATTCGTTAGTGAATCATAGCTTAACCTGGGCATGCTGCAAAGACCATCAGGGTTTTAGATTTCTCTTCCCCATCCTTCCCCCAACTTTTTTCTTAAGGAGGAGATTGGCTCAGGGTGCAGTTAGGAGAGTTAGGAGACACGGTGGAGATGGGATTCTTCAATTTAATAGTAGACAGATGGTTTTTAGGGTTTTGAATATGTCGGGGGGGGGTTAATATATATATTAAAACATGAGAGAGAGGGAGAAAGATCAGGGTCCAAGCATTTGGTGCTAGATAAAAATAATCAAAAGCTTTATTCTGCAGAAACACTTCCATGGGTAATATTACATGCACATTACACTTCCATGGGTAATACACCTATAGCAAATGGTGACATCTAAGTTTTTGGTGCAATTCCTAAATGTGAACATGAAAGCAGGTCTCCATATCGTTGTATTGGCTTCACTCGACTGCTCAGAGATTAAAGTTTCACTTGGTCGTGCTGCGGTGGAACAGGGCAAGGAGTAACCGTCTCAAATTTCAGCAAGGGGAACTTAGTTTGGATATTAGGATGGATTTGCTCACTCTGCGGGTGGCTGAGGACAGGAACACAGAGGCTGTTCTTGGGGGTGGGAGTTTTTAACACCTGATTGGACAAACACTGGTCTGGGATGGTTTGATCAGGCCTGATCCTACTTTGAGCAGGGGTTGGACTAAACCTGAAGTCCCTGCAAGCCCTGCTTTCCTATGACTTTATTATTCTAATTTCTAACACTGCAAGGGCATAGTACTTTCCTAGTTCCCTTAAACAAGAACTGGTGTTTTAGTGCCTACTTTTATGTGGTTGTGAACATCTGCAGCCTCTTCTGATTTATTAGCCATTACGGGAGCTCAGCATCTCCCAAGACGTTGGCCCCGACTTCGAGAGCCTATTCTCCTATTTTTCAAAATGAGAATTGCATTCTTTCAAGAAGTTCAACCTCACCCCTTCTTTGTAGGACAACGTGTGTGTTTGCTTTTGATTTTTCTAGTCGACTGCCGATGCACCTGGCTGGAAATACAGCCTCTGCATAGATCTTACTCCACTTTTATAAGCAACTGCTTTCAGTTTAACTTGTTCCAGATATCTTTTAGTTTCTGTTGGTTTATAAGAGCTTAATCATTGCAATCTGAAAATTCCCTAGCTTGCTCTTGCTCTGATCTCTGCCCGTGAGGATTTCCTTAGTCGAAGAACATGGCCTTCCTTGGCTTTGCCCTTGCCTAGGTGAACGAGAGAGAGAGGTGTTTTCTGCACAAGGTTAAACCTGGAGGCCCATCCAGTGTGTCCATACAGCAGCATTTGCTGGTGCAAGTGCCCAACGGCCTTGGTTTAGAACAAGTGTCACGATACTGGGCTCAGATATTAGAGCTCTTTGTTTTCAGCTGTCTTCCTTGTTTTCCCCTTAATCCATGGGCATGCAGGCTACTCTTTCCCCCACATGGCCCTCCTGTTTGTTCAGGCAGAGGAAAAAGCGGAGGGATTATATCCACGCTACACTTCCCTTCCTCATTCCCCCTCCCAAAGAAAGAAAGAAAGCAAAACAAAGACCGGTGAGTAACTTGACATAAGAGCAAAAGTCTGAGGGGTGAATTTTCAGTACAACGCACAGGAAATGATATGCACAATTACTGTTGTTAACAGAGCTCGGGCATGTAACTCCCTGCACAGCAGGTGGAAATGCTCGCCATGCATGTTTAATGGGGTTTGGGTTACTCAGTTCCTAGGGGCTGTGTGTCCCTTCTGTAATGTCTGGTGTCCTGGATGAAACAAAGGAACTACTGCATGTGAAATAAGATTTTATCTTGCTAATAAAATAATATCCTCTTGGTCTAGCATCTTTCCCCAGTGCCACCGAACTTCTTGCCCAACTCCGCAAGCCCGTCGCCTTCCCGTTCCAGGAGAGAGGCACAGGACATTTTTCACACGGATTTTTCTTCCTTTTAACTGTATTTCACATAATCTGGGTATTGCTGTTCATACGTTGTACAGGCACTTTAGTGATGAATGCTTTAGATAACATGTAAATCATACAGGGAAGATTTTTTTCTCCCCAAACCTTAGCACATAAATGGCTCAGGATAAATTTAAGACAACCCAAAACAAAATGCCTGTGCGTTTTCACTAAGCATGTGTGTATTTTAAACATCGCTTGGCCCTGGAGGTGATTAGCATGTTGTTTTTTTTAAATGTTGGTCCTACTATGGACTAGGTAGGTCTGTAAATCTGAGGCTCTCTCTTGCTCCTGTGCTATTTAGTCCATTTTATAGGCAGTAATTGTTTTTGTTTCCCCGACTAAAGAGTGTTATTACATACCGCAAAGATCAATCCAAATGGACCGCAATTATCTTCAATAAAAATTAAATTACTCATCTGAACTAACAGTTTTGCAACTAAAAGGCGCTTAAATTTACAGCTGTGTAGTTTCATTGATTTTAATTTTTTTTTCCCCTATCCAAGGTAACGCCTGAATCTCCAGCTCTCAGCAAGGTCTCTACGAATAAAGTAAGGGGCTGTAAACTGAGTCTAGAAACACCAAAGTAGAAACACACACATCAAATGTAAAAACACACATCAAATACATATACAAGTTTCTAAAAGGTTTCAATCATTTTAAAATTGCACATGATTGCTCTCCGGCTTCCCAAAATGCTTTCATCTGTAGGCAGAAGAAAGTGCGGCTTTCTCAAGTTTTAAAAGCATTGTTAGGGCATGCCTAATAGATTTATCTAACTCGGATGTTTTGATATGTACCGCATGGCTGATTGTGTTCTCCATAGCCTAGATCTTGAAACTGTAAATACATTTTTGAAGTAAATAGCCACTTGATAATTGCTTAATAAAGTATTGCCTGTTTGAATACCAAAAAAAAAAAAAAAAAAAGAATAAACCAAAACTCCTGTGTGGTGTCATTTTTACTGAAAATGGGCTTTTATTTTTAAACTTCTATTTTTAGAAAGAAGTAATCCCAAGGAAAATGATACCAGTATTAATGGGGAACATATTATCTTTCATGTGGGCTTTCTTTTTTCATGTTTAAGGTTTCTTTGTTATTATCTCAGTAGCAAGACTCTCCATACAGTCTTCGGCAGAAAATCAAAATACGCCTTAAAGCAATCATATTTTAATAAGTATCAAATGTCTCCAATGAGATAAAAGTATTTTATCATGTATAATATATGTGATGTGTGTGTGGCTTTGGTTTAAACCTCATGCTATAGTTTCTCCATAATATTTTGGGGGTCTGTTTTGGTTTTTTTTTTTAACCCCGGTGCAAAAAAAAAAGGGGGGGGGGATAATTAAAATGCCTTGTATTACTAAATAATCTATTGAAAACAATTTTTGCTATTTGGGCTCACTGTGCTATTGATTTAAAACAAGCTGGTGCCACCTGAAGTCTGGAGGGATCTGGGTCTCAAAGTTTGGATGCTGAGTTTTCCTTTTGTCCTTAAGAAGTCAATCCAAACATCCACGGAGTAGAGGGTTTTATGTAGTAATCTATAGCCATAAAAGCACTTTGTCCGCTCCTAATGGCTAGTCTACATCGGAGGAGGCCAGTACTGCTAGTGTTTAATGTAATTACTTCTAAAACAAAAGTGGCAGTTTCTGCTTTTAGAGCATGGACACGCAACACCAGTGTTAAAAAGAGTGGATACATGGCGTATACCCCTTCATTGGTATAGCTGATTCTGGTGTAAATTCAAGGGTAAAGCTACTCTTGCACATGTTGTGTGTCTGCATCTTATCCCAGGGTATCTGTTTGCTCAAGGCAAACACATTACTGGGCCCCTCCCATCTACTGGTGATCCACTGTAAAGGCACACAACGGTCCTACACGTCCGTCCACTGTAGATCACGGTTTAAACCCTATCTCTGTACAGTATAAATCGATCATGTTTACTGACCCTTAGAGATAAAATGTTGGGGGTTCAAGCAGCAAACAGTCTTCCAGTACCTGGGTCCTTGTTCTCTTATCAAATTCCAGAAACTGCCTCTTCTCTTTAGAAGAAAATATGGTTCTCCATCTGTTATCTTGCATTAAAATGCAGTTGATATTTTTTAGTTCAGGTGCACGCGTCTGGTCACCTCGTGGAGTGCGTGGTGCTCACTTCCCTGACGTGGTCTTTACATGAAATTTCTGCAGTCTGGTTCTTCCCAGCTACCCTGTAAATCAGTGGCAACTCCAGTGAAGTCCCTGTATGGGTAAGTGAGAGGAGGATCAAGAGGAGAGGAACCCCAGTCTACAAGTTACACTCCAAATGCAGACCTGCTGTAAGTATGTCCAGTCCCCATGAATTTCTCTGGGACAAATTCTCCAGCAATTGAAATCCTACCCAATCCTACTCCTGGAAGCTGTGAAATTGTGTAATGTAGGAAATTCAGGAGATGTGTATTTCAAGTGCAGCATGTTGAAGGATCGAGCAGGAAAGGAAGATGGAAGGTATACCTCCGCACCCCGTGCAGATCCCTTATACCAAATGTGGTTTACACCATTGAATGCTAAATTAATACAAGTTGCTCAGTTTTTTTCCTGCCTGAACCCATTTTCTAATATATGCCCTTGCATGCAACATAAAACCTTCCATTAGTCACCCTTGAATCTTTTTGACAATAAGTCAAAGCTGGTGTCAGCAGATACAACAGTACTGGGCGTCCATGCAGTTACAGTCATTCACACCGCCCCTGAATGTAGCCCCTTTCTATCCAATTCCTTTCCAGATTTGTCCTTTCGAGTATTGGCACCTTTGCTCATGCTATCAGGACCTTGATTTTGTCTTCACTGGGCATGTCTACACGTGGCCGTATGGCACTGTTGTTGCTCACCGTCATTTCGTACTTCCTTTTGGACGCACAGAGAGCGAGGAATTGCATTGCTACAGCAGCATAGCAGTGGTGCCACAGTTTTTGCCAACAGACCCCTTCTTCTCTCTCTCCCTCTGGTCTTCTCCTCCCTTATGAAACTCTCTCACTTGCTCGCTACCATGTAGAAGCTGAGCTCTTCACATTTTCATGGTCTGCACATCTACCCTGTACCTTGGACTAGATGAAGAGCCAGGTCAACCATCCTGCTGCCTCTACTGTATAAAAAATCGCAACCTTCCTGCCTCTGCATTTTTTTGGATCCACATATCATATTGAAATATCAATATACAAGTGTTGCCACCAGCCATCTAGAGGTAAATTTGACATAAGGAAAAAACAATCACGTTTCATGGGCTTGGAGTTTATACTCCCCAAATCCAGTTCCTTCATAACGTATATGGCGGTCCTCATTTGACTTGTGAACACATTGGCTTTACAAGATATATATATATATACACATAGGGGTGTGTTTATGTGCGTGCCTGTGTGTGTGTGTATATATCTACACACACACACACCACTATGTATTAGGGTTGTGAGAACAAGACTTCGTTTGCCTTTTAAGTATCTTTCTCATGAATGTACTTAATCCTCTGATCTTTCCTTCTAAGCTGTTTCTTTTTTAAAGCAGAGACAAAAGTGAACTGGAAAGCTTTGTCACTTAAAAGAAAACATTTAAAAACCGGTATATGATACCAAATAATTAAGAGACTACAAACAGAAATGGAAAAATACAAATAAGGACAACTCAGATGTGTTGAGAGTGAATCCTTCCCCCTACTTGGCGGCGGCGGGGTGACTGAACACCAGGAGTCCCAGGTTAGATTCTGGACTCTGTCACTTAACATCCTCCCGGCTCCTACGGCTCCCCTCTGGACTTCAGGTCCAGCACCCACAAACTAAACCCCTCTTATTTAGACAGGCCAGGAATTAGTCAGCAGAGTAGATGGTCCAAGAGTAGCCCTGCACAAGTCAGAGCAGACCTAAGCTCTCCCGTTCCCTGCCCTTTGCTGTTCTCAGGTTGTCCCAAGATCCAGGGTCTGAGCACAACCCTGGGACAGGCACTCGGGACCATCCAAGCTATATATTCTGCTGGGCTGGTGCTGTGTACCTGCAGACATACACACTGGAAATAATAAAGGTTACCTGCCTTGCCAGGGTTTTTGTTTGTTTGCTTTTTGTGGCTTTTTTTGAGGCTCATTTTTATTAATATTTTTAAAGCCTTTCCAGTGGGGGAGATATGGACCTAATCCCAGAGCTGGCAGAAGTCCAAAGCATTGCCCATTATTGTCAAAGCCTGCAGCTTGGCCGTGATTTTCAAAAGTATCTGGTGGCTTTCGGTTTCTCCCTTTCTGCATGACCCAAAGAAAACTCCTTGATGGGGCCTGGTTTTCAGAAAGCAGATAGTCAGCACTTCCAGGAAATCAGGCCCCTTTACAGCCTTTCAGGTAGGGCACCAGAAACCTGAGGGCTCCCAAAATCATTAGTTACTTTTGAAAAGTTTCATCCAGCTAATTAGGCTAGGGCATATGTGGCTTTTGGAAGTGAGAGCGAATTTAGCTGAATGTAGGGATGCTTTTCTCCAAGGACTTCATCCTCACAGGTGCTTTGAGCCAACAATTCCTGGTGCCTTCAGTATCTATCAGGATCAGACTGAATGTCTTTTGCCTGAGGCTGCAGATATTTTTCCCTCTCTATAACTAAGGAGAAAGTAGCTCTGACTTCTGACTGGAAGCTAGAAGTAGGGTCCATTTGAAGAGAGGAAGGCAAAAGATGATGGATTTAAATCTGTGATTTGATTAATTATTAGTTTGCCTCTGTGCTCAGCACTTTCCAAGTGGCCAGAAAGGATGGCCTGTGCTCTGAGGAGCGCATTGCCTAAGGACACATAGGAAGACAGAGGTTAGGGGAAAGGATAGGCAACAACAGAAAAATTATAGGCAAGTACTCCCAATTCACTGTAAGCAGCATGGCAATTGCAAGACTTTGAAGATTTAAATATGAAGAGGGTAGGGGCCATACAGATGGAGTCAGGGAAACTGTAACAGGTAAAGGACCACCTGGAAGCAGGGGCAAAACTGGTAGTGTTAGAAGGTGACAAATGGATAGGAAATTAAGGAAGTCTTGGCAGAGAAGAGTGGATGGAGGATAATGTGGACCTTGCAAAATCCAAATCTTTGTATGGAGCATGAGTGGCAGCTGAGAAGAAAAGGAAACAGGCTCCAGACAAAGTCTGAGATAAGATGCCTCAATAGACACTCTCTGATAGGCACCAAATTTTGGTTGAGCCCCAGGCTTTGAAAAAAACAGGCCGAATTGGGAGCTTCCACCGGCTCTGGAGTTAGGTCGGGTTTTCTGCTGCTCCTACTTCTCTAATTCAGTGCCATGCAGCAGTTTAAAAAACTTGACAAGACGGTATTCTCCAGGTAAGTTTTAAGGGAGATGGCACAGAACGTGCATCCCTGGAGATGCTGGAGGGCCCATCTTTACGCCATCTTTCACCCTTCAAAGGCTTGGCTGCTATGGGTCTGGAGCAGCCCATAGCACAGTTTAAACCAGGAATGGGAGATTGTTTCGGCTGGAGGGCCGCTTAATAAGTTTTGAGAAGCTGTCAAGAGCTGCAAGGATAGCCCCACCCCTTGGTTACCATCTTGGGACCAGAAGTCCCACCCCTAACCTCTTTCCCCTTGCCCTCTTAAGTACTCCTTGGAGGGGACAGGGGGGTTGGCATGTGAACCAACCCCCTCCCCAAATCATATACTAAAAGTCAAACATTTATTATAATGTATTTTAGTTTTATTACAAAAAATATTGGAGTCATGATTTGTGTTCGTGCAGTGTATATAGAGGTGACTGCTTAACGGGTCAAAAAGAAAGTCTTACTCTTATATTTTGTCTGGGGGGGAGTGTGTGTGTATGGTGGAGTGTGGCACAGGTGTGTGCATGTGTGGTTTGCGAGGGTATGTCTGTGTGTGGTGGGCACAGGGTGTGTTGCAGCGTGTGTGTATATGTGGGGGGTTGTGGGGACAGGGTGTGGGGGTGTGGGGTTCGTAGGATATGGGGGGTGGGGGGGACATGGCACACAGCTCCTGCTGCCGGCGACAGTAGCAACAGCAGACGGGAGTGCTCAGGGCGCTTGTGCGCTACTGCCCAGCAGCGCACGGCTCCAGCCAGTGCTGCACTTGGTGGCAAGAAGTGCAGCCTGCCCAGCCCACCCCTATTGCACGGTGCTCCCTGCTGCACACATGCGGCTCCCACACTCTCGTGCCACCAGAGGAAGCCCCGTGAAATGGAGCCGGGTGCCTTCCCTGCTCCCTAGTCTGAAACAATTTCCCCAATTCCTATATTGACAAAGTTCTTCTGTTGAATCTGTGGCTTCTTGGGAGCCCTTTGCTCTTCCAGCCCTTTTACCTAGGCTGGAGTCAGGGTGGGAATCTTGCTTTGTGTGTTGGTGTACTTGCATTTTACACCTCTGTTAGCTAGTTTAGTGAGAGACATCAGTCCTCCCAGAGCTGTCTAGGTTTCTTACCTTATCAGTCCTAAACTGTTTGAAAAATACAGAGCAGAGGAAAAAAAGTTGTTTTTTTTCACCATCTCTGCACTTCTTAGTGTACAGATAACGGAGGAAAACTCTTTCTGTAGCATTTTGTAGTTTTTTAATGCATATCTCTAGAAAGAACCAATGACTGGTAGGAAAAAAAAATATGCAGCCACCAAATCACAGCGGGAAACATTAATTTCTGCCAGTTAATGAGGGTACCTAGGTGAGTAGAGTAGATGGTGTTTAACACTAAAATCAAATGACTGTAGTAATCTCTAATATGTCCCTCAGGAATAGCGAAAGTTGTTATGCCTAACTACAGATGTAGGTGCACTCATAACTTGGCATGAGTTTGACAGTGGTTGGCCTTGCTGCCGTGCCATAGCGATTCCAAGCTGAGCAGTGCCAAAAGTTCTCTGCATGTACAACTGGTCCAAAATAGGGAAGGCGTGATAAAGTTTTTCCACCAGTGGGTCCCAATCCCGATCTAGAGATGAACCTTTGTACATATTCTTGTTGTGCCATCATACATGGAGAGCACTGTGTGGATCAAGCCACCCATTGGAAAATGCCAGCTCTTACTTTTCACTGTTTTTTGAGTGCAGAAAAATAATACAGCAGTTTCCCTGTTACAAAGAACTCAGAATAACCACAACTACAGATTTCTATTTGAAATCTTTGGGTTTATATTGGGAACCATGTCTGTAAACCTAACAGTGCTAACATTGCATGGCACATGGGTGACTAGTGCCTGTGGGGGGGCACCCACAGGCACTGCCGTTGGCATAGGCGGTGGGGGCGGAGCTGGTGAGCTCCTGCAGGCACTGCCAGTGGCGACAGGGCCGGAGCTGGTGAACTCCCACAGGCACCACTGGTGGCAGCAGTGGCCCTGTCAGGGGGGCGCGTGCCCCCCCCATGCCTCCCTTCCACATCGCCTATGGCATGGTACCCTGTGGCGCCATTGAAAGGATCTCTAGCCACCCCAAAGTGCTGTGGCACCTTGGTTAAGAATAAGTGGCTTAGAGGCTTGATTTTTCTCCCCAGAATTTCATTGAAGCTTCGGATCTTTCCATTCTTTGAAAATCATGCTGTAAGATCCTAACTCCTTTCCCTGTTTGGTACAACCCTTAATGCCGAGCACTTGGAATTGAGGGGGAGGTCAATTCTAATTTTTTCTCCCTGACACCCTATTGTAGAGCTAGAATGTTATGAACAAGTGATAGTTCATAGGTGAGAGAACATCAAGGAGACAGGTGCTGAGGAAGGAAGAAAAGATAGCAGGCACTCCTAGTTGGAACAAGCACCTTGCACCTCTTTCAGAAACATAGGAAATTGCCAAAATATAGGCCTTTTTCTCACATTAGTACACAGGCAAAGAAACAGAAAACCTAAAAGAATGAAGATCTATCAGTTTTGTCTGCCTATGAAGACCTGGGAGTTGGTAGGGAGAGTTTGGCTTATTTGATCTGCAGAAATTATCCTTGGTCTCTCCTCCAAAAAAAAAGACCTCTTCCCCCCTGCCCCCCCATCCAATCTACAGAAAAAAGTGTCTGAACAGATGTCCTTGCATGTGTCTGGTACCACATGAAGTACTCATGCAATTAAACTGTGGCAGATCCCATAGCATTGCATTTTTAGATCAATTTAATTGTTGTCTTGTACATTATATCCAGAATTTATATGCACCTCAGACACTGGAGCTTCAGCTAGAAGAAAGGACTGTGGCATGTATCTAGCGTGCTAAGGCTGTTGAATATTGGTGAGTGGAAGAATCTAAATTGGTGCAACTTGAATTCTAAAAAATTGTAAGGGGCCAGAAAAGTATAACTGGTCTATTTTAACTCCCCCCCCCCCCCCCAAGTACCCTGTTGTTAGTTACTTTTCCTAGTTCTCTTTTTTTCTGGCACCTAGATGAGTTCATTAGACATACTTAGACTCTCCCCATCTGTTCATTATTATCAGGGATCCAAGTTTTCCTGCGGAAAAATGCAGATTTTCTCTTTTAAAGGAGAAAAACACAGGCAGGCTAGCAGAGTTGCAACCTGCAAGGTGCTGCTTGGGGTTGTGGGGAGCAAGAGCCAAGAGGAAGGCAATCACAAGTCGGGGGTGCCACATGCATGTGCACACACACACATGCAAGCGGCAGCCAGCCAGCATTGTGGAGAGCATCTCCCACAGGTAAATCTATCTTGAGGGGGGGACATGTGTCCCCCCAGATTTCTGCACCCAGAGCAGGCACGGGTCTGCAGCCTGGCCACTAATGATGCAGCCAAGAGAAGCCCTGATCACCTGATGATGGACTACCATGCCCTGGGGGGCATGCTGAAGGAGATGGGGCACTGGTGGTATTCTCTTCTGTCCTACCAATGAGCAGACATGGAAGACAACACAAGACCTACATCAGAGAGGTCAACTTGTGGCTTTAGGAATGGTGTCTTGCAGCAGGTTTCAGCTTCCTAGACAATGACCTGCACATCAGGACGAGAGACATGCTCGGGTGAGATGGGCTTCAGCTTTCCCCCAAAGGTAAATGTGTGTAAACTAGGCTCTTGGGAGAAGGGGAAGACAAGGGCAGAGGAAGCCTTGGACCACCAAACCAAATGTCACCAAGTGTCACCTACAAGAACAGCCCAGCCTAGACTAACAACGAGCAGAACAAATACCCAGGTAAGCAACAGGGGCCCGGGAAGTACTTAGATTAGGAGACCAGTGCATGCATCTTCAGGAGGTCTCAAATGCCTCTACGCTAATGCTCGTAGTATGGGGAACAAGCAGGAGGAACTTACCCTCCTGCTAGCTAACACCAACCCAGACATAGTGGGGCTCAGAGAAATGTGGAGGGACCCAACGCACAACTGGGCAGTGAATATCAAGGGCTATAGGCTGTACAGGAGGGATGGGACAGGGAGGAAAGGTGGGGGTGTGGCACTCTACATCAAGGAGAAATACACAGCCTCAACGAGTAGCACTGGGACAGAGGAGGGTCACACTGCAGTGCTCCAGGTTAGAATACAAGGAAGTCAAGGGGAAAGGGACTTAACAGTGGGGGTCTACTATGGACCACCCAACCAAGGAGAAGAGCTAGATTGGGAATTCTTAAGTCAGCTCACGGAGGTAGTTAAGTCAGAGGACGTGGTCATTATGAGTGTCCTGAACTTTCCAGACATCTGCTGGGAAGAGCAGTCAGCCAGGTCTGACTGCTCACATGGGTTCCTAGCCAAGATACAGGACCTCCATCTAACCCAGGAGGTACACAGCCCCACCAGGGGAGACGCCTTATTAGATCTGGTCCTGACCACGGGTGACAACCTGGTGAGGGGGCTGCTGGTGCTCAACCACCTGGATGACAGCAATCATCGCCTGCTGGAATTCACCATCCAGCGCAAGGTGGCAAAGCCCTGCAGCAAGGCAGCAGCTCTGGACTTCAGGAGGGTGGATTTCAATGGGGTAAGGAGAATAGTCGGGGAGGCAATGAGGTCCCGGAGGGGAGGGGAGCCAGATGTCCAAGAAGAGGGGTCGCTCCTTAAGGAGACAATCCTCCAAGCCCAAAGAGAGGTAATCCCAACACGGATCAAAGGGGGAAAGAGGGCAAAAAAGCCCCCATGGCTGACCAAACGCATATAGGAACACCTAGCTAAAAAGATGTATGCCCAATGGAAAGGAGGGGCCATCACCAGGGAGGACTATACTGTGGTTGCTCAGGGCTGTAGAGGGGCAGTCAGGAAGGCCAAGCAGAGATGGAACTGGGACTAGCGACCTGGATCAGGGACAAGAAGTCCTTTTTTAAATATATAGCGGGTTAAAAGGAGGTACTGGGTAACATGGGGCCCCTGCAGGACACGCTAGGAAATCTGGTCATCGCACCAGACAGCAAAGCTAACCTATTTAACAATTTCTTTGCCTCCATATTTCTGAGCAGGGACCAGGTCACCCCCACACCACCAGGAACCCCATAGGATCCAGGGGAGGCATACCCAGGCCTAGGGTCAGTGAGGACCTAGTCGAGGAACTTCTGGAGGGACTGGACATATTTAAATCAGCAGGTCCTGATGATCTCCACCCCAGAGTGCTGAGGGAATTAGCAGACGTCATTGCGGGACCCCTGGCACGGCTTTATGAGCACTCATGGTGCTCTGGTGTGGTGCCAGAGGACTGGAAGAGGGCCAATGTGGTTCCCATTTTCAAAAAAGGGAGGAAGGAGGACCCAGGGAACTATAGGCCAGTCAGTCTTACCTCAATCCTGGGTAAGTTTTTTGAGAGAATTATCCTGGTGCATGTGCGCAAGGGATCAGCAGGAGATTTCATGCTTAGGGGTAACCAACACGGGTTCATTAGAGGCAGGTCCTGTCAGACCGACCTGGTGGCCTTCTATGACCAGGTCACCAAATCCTTAGACACAGGTGTAGCAGTGGATATCGTCTTCCTGGACTTTCGGAAGGCCTTCAAAACTGTCTCTCACCCCACTCTCATTAAAAAACTAGGTGTGGTGTCGACACCCACACAGTCAAATAGGTCGCCAACTGGCTGGAGGGCCGCACCCAGAGAGTGGTGGTGGATGGGTCATTTTCGACCTGGAGGGATGTGGGCAGTGGGGTCCCCCAGGGCTCGGTCCTCGGGCCTGCACTGTTCAACATCTTCATCAGCAACTTGGATGAGTGGGTAAAAGCACCCTGTTCAAATTCTCAGATGACACTAAGATGGGGGGGATGTGGGCACGTTAGAAGGGAGGAATAGGCTGCAATTGGACCTGGACAGGTTACAGGGGTGGGTGGATGAGAACAGGATGGGTTTCAACACTGACAAGTGCAAGGTGCTGCACCTGGGGAGGAAGAGTCAGCACCATACCTACAGGCTGGGAAACTCCCTTCTTGGCAGTGCAGAGGTAGAAAAAGATCTTGGAGTCATCATTGATGCCAAAATGAACATGGGCCGGCAGTGTGGGGACGCGGTCAGGAAGGCCAACCGCACCTTGTCCTGCATCCACAGATGCATCTCGAGCAGGGCCAAGGAGGTGATCCTCCCCCTCTATGTGGCACTGGTCAGGCTGCAGCTGGAGTATTGCGTCCAGTTCTGGGCCCCGCACTTCAGGAGGGATGTGGACAACAGGGAGAGGGTCCAGAGGAGGCCACTCACATGGTCAGGGGGCGGCAGGGCAGGCCCTACGAGGAGAGGCGACGGGACCTGAACCTGTTCAGCCTCCACAAGAGAAGGCTGAGGGGGATCTAGTGGCCTGTTACAAGCTAGTCAGAGGGGACCAGCAGGCATTGGGGGAGTCCCTGTTCCCCCAAGCACTACCAGGACTGACCAGGAATAACAGTCACAAGCTGGCAGAGGGGAGATTCAGACTAGATATCAGGAGGCGCGACTTCATGGTCAGGGCGGCTAGGGTCTGGAACCAACTTCCAAGAGAAGTGGTGCTGGCTCCTACCCTGGGGGGCTTTAAGAGGAGGTTAGATGAACACCTTGCTGGGGTCATTTGACCCCAGTACTCTTTCCTGCCATGGCAGGGGGTCGGAGTAGATGATCTGCTCAGGTCCCTTCTGACCCGACCAACTATGAAACTATGACTGGTACAGGCAAGACCCAGTGTAGGAGGGCAGAATGGAGCAAGACAGCAAGACTTGTTGCTGCCACCGCCAGGACCCTTATGTCAGCTTTGCTGCCAGTAGTGGGAAGTCACCTCCTCTTACTGCCAGCCACCCACATGCCAGGCCACGGCTCTTTCCCAGAGGGGTGGGTAGGGGTAGGAGTAGGGGCAGCGCAGGCAAACTGAGAAGGGCAGCACAGGTAGCCTGAGAGGAGTGATGGTGGCAGTGGCAGCTGGGCCATGGCAGCAGGGTAGATCCTCAGCCTGGCACACAAGTGACTGGTAGCAGGAGGAGGTGTGGACAGTGTGCCCCCACGCCTGTTACTCCTTGCATTGCGGGTGGCATGACTGGCACTGGGGTCCTGGCAGCAACAAGTCTGGCCATCTTACTCCAGCCTCCCATGCTGGGTCTTGCCCACTGGACTGCAGAGGCCCCCAGGGGGATGGCAGCAGGGCAGGGAGCCCCAAGCCCCACAGTGAGCAGCCCGCATCCTCCCCCATCCCCACCTATGCCCCCCACAGACTCCACTCAGCTGCCAACCATGGCAGTGAGAGGCTGCTCCACAGTCCTCCCTCTGCTCTGGCCACAGCCACAGCCACTTCTGCATGTGCTAGCTGGAGCTCAGGCATTGCTGGCTGGCTGCCGCTGATGCTTGTGGGGCAGGGAGTGGGTAAGATGCAGTAACTGGGTCCCGTAGCCCTAGCACCTGGCAGGGATGAGCGGGCAGCAGACTGCGGGGCCATGGCAGGGACTAGGGGGCTGCAGGTTAAGAGTGAGGGGCACCAGCAGGACTAGGGGAGTCGGGGGCTGTAGGTCAGGAGTGAGGGGCACCGGCTGGGACTTGAGGGGGCTGTGCCTTGGGAGTGAGGGGCAGTGGTATAAGTATGGGTATGGGCAGGGGCAGGGTGCTGGCATATCAGGGCTGCTCAGCACCACAAAGCAATGGTGGGAAGGCAGCTTTGACATTACCGATGTTTAATTTAAGCTACCCAAAACATCATCACTGAGTCTAGTCTAGCTTATAGCATTTATATTGTGTTCTCCATTCTCACCTTCCTGAAACTTCTAGGAATTTAGGCCAACGCCTTAATTCCAAGAGTAGGCTAGTATTTTCTGACAGGGATTAGTTCTGATGTGTTATACAAGGTGCAAAGGATGTTACACCAAGAAGCAGAAGCACAAATGACTAACATAAAGCAGATTTGAGAGTTTGTATTGTGCTGTAGTGCCACACCAAAATCATGGTCTTTTTGATGGTCGGATGCTGAAAAGAGCCATGCAACCTCTAGACATTCAAAAGTAAGTATGTTCCTTCTATGACAACAGAGGGGCATCTTCATTTCTGCTCTTCTATTAAAAAAAACCGAAACAATCCTCCCCCGCCAAAAAAAAAAACAACCCCCCAAACCATTCCAATATTGGGACTTACTGATTGGGCTAAGGAACCTGATCTGTGTGACTTCACTTCTTTGTGCCTCTCTTGACCCTGTCTTTTGTATTCCATATATTTGAATTCTGCAAGTGCAGTTGCACCTGAGCTAATTTTAATCTAGTTTGGGAAACAAACGTAGTGAAGACAATGGGTATATGTACAAATCCACTTAGAGCTCAGATGGCTAGCACAGCTCTGTTACCCCACAGTGGGTGCATCTACACATGTGCTTTAATGCACATTAGCCTATTTTAATGCACATTAAAGCATCACAAAAATTGTGCTTTCTTTTAATGTGCATTAAAATAGGCCAAGGTGCTTTCTTGTAGTATCTCACAATGGAAGTACAAAATTTAACATGCATTAGCAAAAGCTCCTAATGAACATGTAGCTACATCCAGTTATTACCCAAGTTGGGTAGATAAGAGCTGGATCACATATGCAAACATATTCTTCAATCTTACTTCCAGTTACAGGGTAGACTGTAACCTGTTTGGATCAGAGACTACTTTTTACTATATTTTTATGGAGCTTAGTACAGTGGAGTCCCAGTTTCCATCAGGGCTACTATAATATCAATACATACCTAAAATAACACAAGAGCTGGGCCCCACCCCATATTATCTTTCACAAATAAATTTGTCAACATCCCCTTGACCAAGACACCTAGGCCCCATGCTATATCTGTGTGCTAGCGTGAATGTGTGACTAGGATATGCAGAATAATCAAGTACAATCTTCTTTAAAGCACATTTGATCTGATTTATTTAAAACCTGCTCTTTAAGCTCCTGAAATAGATGACAAATTTAACATAAAAAACAAAATAAAATCACTAGCAGAAACCTGCCAGTTTGGCCATTTAGGAGTCTGAGTGGGTATTGATTTGAGGCGAATATTCTAAAGTTTGCATTACCCTTTGAAAAGTGCTAATGTAGTTCTTGTCACTTTAAATTAACTTTAGATAAGAAGGACTGACAGAAACATGAAGATGTGTGAACTATATTTGACTGATATTCTGTCAAATATTGCATGGGGTTATGATCCACAACTTTTCCCATCTGCTGCTCAAACCTGAATCCTTGAATGCACAATGGATTAATTACCATATTTTGTTCTGATTTCACTTAGTAGTATAAAAGACTGTGAATGTTAAATGTACCCTTAGAAAAAAAAAAGGCAGATAAGGTTGAGTTATATGGGGGTTCTTTAACCATTTTTTATATACGTATTAAGTGTCCTACCCCTCAAATACTTATGTTCCCAGAAACCATCTTGAGTTTCGCACAGTATTTAGAATTTCGCTCCATTCGTTTCCATAGTATTTTTTCCCTTGGTAATAACAATTGTAATTTATACCTATGTAGGATCTTCCATCTTCAGCTATCAATGCATATTTATGGGCATGCATTAGTGAAGTTGCTCTAGTGAAAAGACTGCTTTGTCTCCATGGGCAGGTAGCTATACATTCCACCATGGAGAGGTAGAGGGTAAAATGTTCCTCAGTGATCACATTTCTGGATACCCAGTTTCTGAAAGCTGGAGTCTGTTCCTCCAATGTGCTGTCCACCTGCAATTCCCAATAACTCTAGGCAGAGTTGTGATTGCCCAGCCCCTGAGCTGAGACACTCATGGAAAACCGTGGGCCTTAGCCACCTGTCCAGGGTTGATTCAGTTTGTCACTGGTAGAAACTGGAGTCAAACTCAGACATCCTTACTCTTAGTCCCTCGCCCTCATTCCCAGTGCTGTTGTGACTAACTGATTTCTCCTGTCTTCTGCTGGTGGCAAATAATAAACAACCCTGGAGAAGTAAAGACCTGCAGCAATCAGTTATTTCATTCTGAATTGTCTCTGACTTTGCATTGTCCTATAGACTTCTAGAATATGGATTAAATCCACAGCATCTAACTTTCTATTTTTCCTTAAAATAGCAACAAGGTTGTACACTCTACAGTGAGCTGAAGCACTGATACGAAATAAGGTCAAATGAGGAACAATTATCTGTATCCATTGTCCCTCTAAAGTAGAGTTAGCGACGAAGACAACCCCATCTTTTACCATTGGCAAGAGAGCGCAGTTTTCTAAACAGTGCTTCTCAATCTGTGAGTCGCAACCCAAAAGTGGGTTGCAAGGATATATGAAAGGGTCACAGATAAACTTTAAAAGTGGATCAAAAAACTTTAAAAATGGATGCCCTGTTAAAGGAGAAAAATGTGGGAAAGCATGGCTTTTCCCTTGCAGGCTGGCAGAGTTTCAGCTTGCAACGGGCTGCTTGGGGCCCCCATTCCCCACAGCCACCCCGTCCCACACACCCACCCCTGCCCCACACACTGCGGAGCTGGAGTCTGGGGGCAGCGGGTCGGGAGTGAGGGGCATTCAGTCGGGACTGGCCATCAATGTTTACAAATGGGTCCTCATACAAGAAAGGTTGAGAGCCCCTGACCTAGAAGACAAGCAATTTCAAGGAGCATCTGAAAAGAAAATGAAGTAGATGAAGAAAGACGGTGTGAGCTGGAAGACAAAATCCAGCAAGAGATGTGATGTAAGCCACCTCACAACAGTGAATGAAGACTTTCCAACA
Organism: Crocodylus siamensis; assembly: GCF_052110815.1. NCBI lineage: Eukaryota > Metazoa > Chordata > Crocodylia > Crocodylidae > Crocodylus > Crocodylus siamensis. The sequence goes on along the minus strand of NC_143401.1, from coordinate 90,256,803 downwards.
AAAAAAAACTGGATTTGGATTGGATTTTCGAAAGCTCTTAGTGTTAGCCTGAATCTGCTTCCACTGAAGTCAGTCTTCTTGCAAACTCTATTCCAGAGGTGGTACGAGGAGAAGACTCCAACCTTAGGTTCATATTTCCATCTTTGCTGCTCTCAGCTATCGTTGGATCCAATTCTGTGATCTTTGCTCACCTTGAGTAGCACTAACTCATGGAAGAAGTAGGTTTGCTGGGCATTTGTTGCCTGTACGAGTACGCTTCAGCATGGCCAGAAGTTGCAGCATTGAGCTTCCATAAAGGGAATTTAATAAGGAAGGAAAAAGTCTGATATTTCTTTAGAACATCTCATAAGTGTCATGAAGATTAATGAGGGAGAGATGGATGACCTTGTTCCAAAGACAGTAGAAATAGAAGGATGTGGTTAAACTTTTCAAAGTGAATTACAGGCAGTTGCTGACTGTCGGGGGGAAATGAAATCTGAGTTAGAAAGTCTGGAATCATTGGGCACTTTTACACTTGCTCTGGGGGAAGCATTCGTTGAGCTTCAGTTCAAGCATCCACGCTGCCATTTTGAAGCATAGGGATGCTGATACCCAAGATGCCATCAGCACCAGTCCCTTGGAGCTGAGGATGACATCCGTCAGGCTTGATGGGTCCTCAGGTGACTGAGGAGCCCAATTCTGGATACACACGTTCTTCGGCAATGGGGGCACATTGTTGTGCGGGGGGAATGGGATTCACAGCCCCAGGTTGGTCTCCTTCTCCTTGCTCCACCACCGCTGTTCTGCCTCAGTATCAAGTCGTTGGGCCTCGAAGTGGTTCGTGCTTTGGTGGACCAGGTGGTGTCACACCAGATGGTCAGCAGCTTGCTCCTCCTAGCCATTGATGTTGGTGCCTCCATGCTCAAGGGTGACCTTGAGTGTGTCTTTGCACCGTTTCCTTTGGCCGCCCTTTGAGCATTGGCCAACAGAGAGCTGGGAAAAGAGAATCTGGCGAGGGAGGCGGTTCTCGGAGATTCGGACGCAGGCGGCTGCTGGCACGCAGTAATTGCCACCCTCCAACAGACTCGATTAATCAAGTCTGCTCCAATGCACAGGAATTCCAGTGCTTCAGAGCAGCCTTCCCGCCTGTGTATGGGCCCCCCTTTCCTTGGGTCTTCACCTGTTACCTCATTGCCTGAGAGGACACAGGTATTATAAGGTAACCAAGACACTGGCATATCTACCTGTGGTGTGTTTGCCACAAGGTTGGAGGTCGATATTCAGCTACGGTAGCTCTGGAGTTCCTGGGAAATTTTTATTCTTAATTTGTTGCATTAATTTAGACAGACAGTGAAACACGTGGGTTTAGCTCAGGCCTTCTTTCTCTCTGTTTCCTGTCTGATCTATGCTGCAAACTTTCTTCTTTATGTATCTGATAAAGGAAAAATACTCAATTTAAGAAGTTGCAAACATTCATTCCGGTTGATCAGAAGACAACTCAGCTCAGGTGACCTACGTTTGAATTATTTACTCACAATGGACTTTTATATTGGTGTCGGGGCACTCCTATGGAACACATCAGAGAGAATAATTGAGCCCTCTCTGTTTGTATAATGTATATGTACATTTTTAGATCTATAATGAAGTCAAAACTGTTTTCAGGAACTAAAATTAATTCAAATTCATTAAGACTACTTGCATACAAAACAGTATGTGTGCTTAAGATTTTGCAGAATCAAGATCTGAATCCTTATTGTTGTTGTTAATTATTTTTGGCAGTGCCTATAGGCCGTACTCATAAAGCAGGATCCCATTGTGTTACATGCACTGTCGGAGCACTAAACAAAGGGACGGTCCTTGTGCCAAAGGGTTTGCAATTTATCTTGTGACTTGAGTACTCGATCTCCTAAGGAGAAGAGAAGGAATTTCTGACAGATTTTGTACATGCCCATAAATTCTACTAGATGGCTTAGTCAGGGATGATCTTGCCTTGAGCAGGGGGCTGGGCTAGATGATCTCATTAGGTCCCTTCCAGCCCCTTTCCTATGATCTGCAATTAGAACTCTTCTTTTGGTTGAGTTGTTTTGCAAGACTCCTTCTTTTTTTCTGCTGGGGCCCATACACGCTCATTTGTTTTACTGTTCAAAAATGCACGCTTCTAAATATTCCTGTGCTCCAAACTACTTTGTTGGCACTGGATTCTCAAATGCATAAATAAAATACTTTGCAAAGAGCAAAAAAAAATCAGACGTTACTGAGTCACGTTTCCTGACTGCCTGACATCACAGGAAATAAAAGGTTATCAGGAATTCAGCAAAACTATCTGGGATCAACCTAGGTATGACTCAGAGCCATAAGGCAGTTCAATGCAGGTTTTACATCTAAAACAGGAAGTTGCCACTACTGCCAATGATTTTGGAGGGGAGGATTCAAAATCTCTACCTTTTTCTCCCCTCATAAATTTGAGGTACCCAGTGACGAGATAAAAAGCAGAGGCATATGGGAAGCATCCATAAAATCTTAGGGTCTGGTCCAATTCTCATTAACTTAATTGGGCTCTGCATCAGACTTTCATAGCTCAGAAGAATAGACAATAAACTGGTTCCTTTACCCTGAGGCGGGAGACGATAAAGAGTTTCCTCTTTACATTTGTCATGCCCAGTATGTAACTATCAGTTGTACAGATTGCAAATTAGAGATGGATCCAGACTGAAATTGGTGACCAGAATGCCCTCGCATTTTGGAGATCCCAGTCCAGTCCAACATTCACAGTGTAGACTAGTCATTCCAGAGCGCTCACGTACTGATTCTACCGGACCCTGCCAGATTGCACCAGGTACCTGCTTAAATTGCACGTTCATGAAAATGTTTGTGGAATTGATTTTGAGTGCAGGTGACTTTGGGCAGGAAACATGGTGGAACCTGTTTTCTGTGTTGTTTTTTTCATATCGAAGCTTGTGCCTGACAACCAAATTATTTTTCCTGAAAGACTAACATAGCTCTAACACGGGGGCGGGCAATTATTTGGGCTGGAGGGCCACTTAATGAGTTTTGGTGAGTTGTCACCTCATGTCAAACTGTTAAATACTAAAATATATATATTTTAGTAGTAAGTTTCTTTGTTTCTCTTTAACCTAAATTTGGATATACACGAGCAAGATTTTATTTTCAGCTGTTTGGCAATTGTCTCTGTATACACTACTAATATATATATATACTACTATATATTTTAGTAGTGTATACAGAGACAATTGCCAAACAGCCGAAAATAAAATCTTGCTCGTGTATATTCAAATTTAGATTAAAGAGAAACAAAGAAACTTACTCAATGGAAAGAATGAAGCCCCTAATGTGTGTTAACCAGAGAATCGAGGTCAGGCATCATCTCCATTGTTACAATGTGGAGCACTGCTGCAAGGTGGTCGTTGCCTGGTCTGGATAACGCATGGCTCCCGGCCCCCTCCCCAGGAGTCTCTTGCACCTCGTCTCCTGCCTGCATGTCTCCAGCATGTGGTTGCCCCACCAGTGGCACCCACTCCAGCTCACCCACATGGCACAACACGAAACGACACATACATGGCATGCCGGTAGCAGCACCCACTCCCCTACCGGGGCCTGGCCCACCCACGGCTCCCAGCCGCCTTTCCCCTGCACCCATTCCCCTGCCCGCTAGTCTCCGGTGTGGAGAGACCCACACTTGACCTTTGAATGGCCATAGACCTGCATGGGGACAGCCTTACCGGGCAGCAGCCCGGTCAGGGGCCTCCAGCTTCCCGTCTCCAGTGCCCCCTGCCTTGGCGCATACACTTGAGGGTGGGGAGCGGGACGGCAATCAGAGCCTAGTAACCAGAGTCAGAGCCGCAGCTGGGACCTGTCGCTTGGGGGAAGGAGGAGGGAGAAGAGGCATTGCCTTTCAGAGGGGCAGCTGTGGACTGGATAAAATCACATGGTGGACCCGATCCAGCCCACGGGCCTTATTTTGCCCACCCCTGCTCCAACACAACCAAAGCACCTGCTCCATACTGTGGCCTGTAACTAATGTGGTGTTCTCGGGCCCTGCAGAGCGTGGCTTTTTGCACCCCCTTGCAGCTGCACTGCACTTCATGTAGCCCACTTGCAAGAGCCTTACGGGTTCATGTCTACACCGATTGACAGAAGATATCATTTGTTACAGCCTTCCGCTGCAACGGCTTCGTTCTTTAGTGCGAATAACAATAGTTCATCCTTTCAGCTCTGCCCAGGTTGACCACCAGGCTATTGTCACAAAATAGGTAGCACCGTACCTCTTCAGAAGGTCAGCGTAGGTGAGCTGGTTGTCCTTCTTCCCGTCTCAAAATCTGTGAATGTAAAAATGTGCACTTTGAGGGGAGAGACGCTTCATGAGCACAGATGACAAAATGGCATAAACTTGCATTATACTTTTTTGCAGATCTGTAACATGGAGACAGACCCCTCCAGTGAAGTCAAAGGAAAACAGGAGAAAGTCCATATATGACAGCACTCGACATGCAGAAATCATAAGATATGGTATTACGGAGTTGCTGAGTCATATGCAACTATCAGTCGTACAGATCGCAAATTAGAGATGGATCCAAACTGAAATTGGTGACCAGAATGCCCTCGCATTTTGGAGATCCCAGTCCAGACCTTGCCTTCCCTCCTCTGAACACTAATGCATGCAACTCTCTTTTCTTCTCCTCCTCTCCTACTTACTGAAATGCTGTCATCCGCCTTCCTCCCTTAGTTCAACTCCCAGCTCTTCCTTTGTTTCCTTATGGTCTCCCACGTTCAGTGACTTAGCACCCATGCTGATGAACCACCCAAACTTTTTATTGTTCTCCCCACATCTTCATTGCCATGCGCCCCAGCTTCGACTCTTCTGTCCACCTAAAGGGATGTTTCCTTGTCGTAGTCTTCACTGAACGCGATGTGCACACTCTCTCTGTCTCTCTGAATTCACCTTTCCAACCATCACCAGGTCTTGTTTGGTATCCACCCCCCACTATCTCCTGTCACTTGACTGTTTCATAATTTCCAGTTCGTCTCTGTTGATGGCTCCTTGTCTGTTCAGGCCCCTGCCTCCTACCCGCTCTTCCCTTTCTTCTATTATAAAGTTGGTGATTCCCTTCCTGCTGCACTTTTGACTTTTTTAATCCCTCCCTCCCTTTGCAAGGACCTCTCTGCCAGCCCCCATCCTTGCTTTCATGCTGTGGAGCATCTCTGGTCTTACGATCAGCCTGACTTCCTCTACTACAAATTCATCCTTTCCTCCTCTAGCTCCATCATCTTTCTAGTGAAGAACTTTACTTCTTCAACCTAGTTGGGTCCCCGGTCTGCAATCCCCACCACTTTCCTTCCACCTTTGACTTCTCCAACTCTCCCTCCTCCTCCTCCTTTCCACTTCTCGATCCAGGATCTTGCCATTTCTTCTGAGGGAAATTTGACAAAACACGGTGTGACCCATCTTTGACTTCCCTTCTCCAACCTACACATCTCTCTTCCTCATCCCCACCAGAGCCACTGAAGTTTCTTGTCCGCTGTCCTCCCCTAACCTTTTCACTCAGCAACTTCACCCCATTTCCTGATTTCCCTCAGGCTCCTCCTCTCCTTCTTCTCTCTTCTTGCGGACTCCTTCTTACTCGTCTTAACATCTCACTCTCCTCTTGCTCTCTTCCCTCACGGCACTGGTATCTGGCCCCATTTGCCTATCTACCTACTAGACTAGCTCCCTGCATGCACGGTGTGTAGTCATCTTCTGAAATGCCTCTCCTCCGACGCCATCTGGGCACTCTTCGGTTAATCTTCCACTCCTGAAGCTGCTTCCCCCTAAATCTCTGATGACTTCTTCCTAGCACATTTCAGATCCCATTCTTCATCCTTTTCTTCCTTGATTTGTTTGCTTTTTTTTGCACACTTGATTAAGTTCTGATTTTAGTCTTGTCCTGGACTCTCTCCATTCCCCTCTGCCTCTATAATTGCTCCCTCAGTGTTTCCTAATGTCCTCTCTGGTTTTCAATAGTTGTCCCATAAGGCTTTGTCATGATTCATCTTCTCTTCTTTCTCTCCAGCTTGTCTCCAGGCAATCTCATCTGCAAACACAAATTCAGCCGCACTGATGACTTGCAGATCTTCCTCTCTGCTCTCTTTCTCCTTCCCTTCAAACTGAAATCACAGTCCAGTTCTTTGACATCTCCTCGAGGATGTCTAGCTCTTAGCTTACAATCAGCATGGGTAAAACTGAGTTAATCTCCCCTGCCAATCCCATCTTGTTTCCCCCTTTCTCATTTATTGTGAATAACATTGCTCCCTTGCCTGACAGGCCCATAACTTGGGTGTCTTCAAATCTGACTTCACATCTAAGCTATATCCAAGTCTTGCAGATCCTTTCTTTATACTGCCAATCTTTTCCATCTACCCAAGGAAGCGTGTTTCATCAAGCTTTTATCATTTTGCATGGCAGACATTGCACCAACCCTTGTTGGTTCACCCATATGTACCCCAAAGGTTGCTAAAAGGTGCATACTCCTAGCCTGTCTGTTAGACCATATCGTCCTTCTCCTTTGATGCTTGTAAGCTTTTTTTTGGTCCTGTGTTTGTACTGCTCTAAGCCTGGGATGAATGAAGGGATCCTGACCTAGAACCAGAGACCCTAGGTATTATGGTAATACAAATTATAATAATATCCAGATATGATTGATTTTTTTTAATTTAAAAGGGGATCAATCAAAGCCTTATATTTCACCCCCCCAGAATATTAGTAGGGGGGCAGAGTTCATAATATGAGCCAGACTTTAATTTTCAGCTGGCTAGCCCCTCTTTAAAGTTTTACATGAGCCTTATACTGGAGCATCTATTGACTCTAGGTGCGGTGCTGGGGTCTGCTTTGTCCTACTCCTCCGGCAGATATTTGAATTACGGTACATCTCCCATACGTAGCCAATGAGCTATCCACGTTGTTTTCTGCTGGCTGTATTTTTCAATGCCTGCTGCAAGGATGTTGCAAGTTTGCCTGTGTCCCTCGCCATGCAATAGCCTGTGTTGGAAAACTAACAGTGCAGAAGCAGTGGTAAGTACCGGGATGTTAGAGCCCACCAATGCCAAGTGTCCCAAAATCAAGGCACAGACAAGCTGCTTGCAGGGAGGCACCTGCAGCAATTTAGGCTATTGATACTCAACAGGTTTAAAAATTGAGGAGCCTCCTTCAGCTGAACTGACGTACCTGTTTCATCTAGCTGCTCCTGTACCCACACGGCAGAGCTACACAACTCTGAGTTTAAACCTGAATCAAAAAATGTAAAGTTGTACCGAGAGCAGAACGAGTGGACAGGTGGAAGAGATACGGGGGCTCAAGCGCTGTAATTTCGGAAGTGCAGTCACTGTTCCTCTGCCCGTGCACTTTGAGACCGGTGTACGGGGTAGCGTAGGGCTTGGCTACCTGCAACCCAATAGATGGATCTGGCCCCGGGAGACACTGGATCCAGAGTGGGAGCTTCAACAGTGGAGAGAAGCAGGAGCAAGGAGAAGTGGCAGTGGCAATGGGATCCTAGCTCCCTTTGGGCTTGAACCCAACTTGGGCCACTAGATGCACTGCCAGGACACAGTCCCTGGGATACAACATCCTCAGCGGGTGTACTTTGGCAGCCGGGCACTAGGGAGGTGCTTGTGGGCTCTTAAATGGAAAACGTAGAGTGCAAGAGGAAGACCAATCGACAGGAAAAGACTGGTAGAGCCTTGTGAAATGGAGAAATTTTGGGGGTGGAGATCTCTGAATAGGGGAGCCTGTGCTGAAGGGAACAGAGAAGGCTTCTGATCAGGAAGGGAGCATAAAGAGGACAAGAGCCAGACTGGGGAGGGAGGTAGAAAGATAGAGGCAAAAAACTGCCTGCAATTGTGACAAAACAGGAAGAGGATTTTCGAGGGATAAATACAGTTTTTTCCCTCCCAGCCCTTTGCTGTGCTATGTCTGAAAGGGGATCTTCTCTTCCCCCTACCCCAATGACCCGGCTCATTACTCCCAACACAGCCCTGTCTTCCTGTTTATCCCTTCGAAAGTGGTCAGCCGATGGGGTGGTAGGAGAAGGAGGTGCCCCCCACCTCTTACCTGCAGCAGCAGCTGCTATTGATTGCGTGCACGTGGCACGTCCCATGTCCATCGCAGCGTTCGGAGGCTGCAGGCCTTCAGCAAAGGTTTTGTACTTGTTGTGCGAGGTTCAAATAGCTACAAAACCCAGTGCCTGTTGTGGACACACAGAACAAGGTACCTAGTGGACAAGAAACCACGGCTGTAACGATCCAAACGTGGCTGCCTGCGCGTCTCCTTTATCTGCCTACCTTTGCCTTACGCAGCTTCCCGCGCTGTCGTGTGTGAGCACTGCTCGGAGTCGAACACCCACCACGGCTGGCAAAAGCCTGAAGATGGAAACCGTGCTGAGAGTCAGCTCTGCGCACACAGGTGCCAAGAAAAATATGGGTCATATCCTGCCACTGTTCAATGCACGGATCTCCTTAAGAGTCAATGGGATTTTTGCATAAAAAACCCACAGAAAGATTTGACCCCTTTCAAACAGAGCAGGCTGAAGTGTAAATTGTTCTACCTTTGTTGCGCACAAAAGATAAAATCCCCCCCCTTTTTTTTCCCCCCGCCTTTTTGCTAGCATGCCCTTTGGAAGGGCCCTTTGTCACCTCGCTGCCTGTAACTAGCATCCTGAGATGGCTTGCAATAAAGGGGCTGCAAAAAATGTCCAAAAAAAAGTGGCGGTTGCCTGGCTTTTTCATTCGCTTATAAATATTATCGCTGATTATTCACCCGTGAGCTCGCTGTGTGGGATATTTTTAACTATCTTAGAGAGGTTCGGAAATAGAATAAGTGTGTTATTAAATGTGTGGGGTTAACATCATTATATCTAAAAGTAACAGCGCTGTCTGAAATCAGCTCAGAGGGATGTTGACTGAAAGCAGCTGCTAGTTCGGCCTGTGGTTTAGAGGACGCTGTATTGCTGAGCTACTAAATAAATCCCCTTTTGCCCTGCACTGCCTCCAGCAAGCCCTTAGCCTTCCCCACTCTGTCTTCCCCACACTGTTTCTCTATTTTTCCTCATAATCTCAGCCCTGATTCTCTTTTTCCCATTCTTCTGAATGTTGAAGTCATGACCTTTGTGGTTTATAGGCCACAAGAGACTGAGCTAAATGTGTTAGCACAGAGTCAAAACAAGTAATAGCTGGCCAATTAAATTAATAATCCATATTGTTACAATGTTTAACCACGGCTGTTTCCTCAGTGGTCTGTTTAAATCACAGCCAAGTCCTGACCTATTAAAATGAATAACTGGAATTATGAGAAACTCCATTTAATAAACACAGCAAGGAACGCAACACAATCGGGTATGAAATATTTATCACCGCTTTAAGCAGCAGTGATTTGAGATTGAAGATTGGATTAATGACGGGGTTTTAATTTCTGACGAACAGTGGACAACCTGAACCGGGAACATGTCCTCGATTTCCTGGCATGGGCTGGTGATGGGTGAGATTCGAGACAGGAGTGCAAGGTTCACGCTTGTTCTTGCACAGCTGTCCGGGCTCGCTCGGATCAGAAGGAGGTCAAAGCAAGCAGGCTCAAGACAAGTGGCTCCAGTGGCTTCAGAAACTCGGGGGAGTATGGGCTAGAGCATTAGACATGAGCCATATCAGAGTTTAAAATCAGAACTCCTGCCAACCGCCATCCTATGGCAAGCATTGTTAATGAGCGGCTAATGCATTTCCCATTGATGGCAGTCCACGTGCATGCATTTTTATTTTTTATTTTTTGCCATAAGAAAAAATTGCTTCTCTGTGAAATTTGTCCAACGAGAGCTCAGACTGGGAGCAAAGAGCTATCGTTTCAAACTGTGAGAAGACCCCAAGTTTTATTACTCCACTTTAAAATTCATTTTCTGCCATTCACCACCCCAAAACAAAAGCCAGCTTGCTTTAAAATACAACTGGAAGTGCTGCAAGGATTGCTAAGCAGGCACACACGCAGGCTCAGATACTTCTCTTTGTTTTCTGCTGCACCTGGCATAGTGGCATTTTATTTAAAGTCCAGTATAACACAGTCATTTAGAAGTTACCATGTCCAGAAGGCATGTAATCATCACTTCATGATGCACAGGAACGAGGCACATCATCCCAGCAATTTCAGGCCTTTCCACACCATAAATTGACACCTTCCATCAGAAGGGCTTGGAAGCAATAAACCACAGCCCTAATTTGAGTAAATACAGAGCTTTACGCTATCAGAGATTCCAGAGGTCTCATTTTTAGCACATGCTGTGAGGATTTCAGCATCTTTACATGGAGTCACCATCACAAGTACAACACAGATACCAGGCAAGCTTGTCCATGTTGCCCCAACATTAGACTTCAAACCTAGTTTGGAGGGACCACATCTTTGGATAATTCAATAACTGTTGAGTTCCTCTAGTAAGACTCACAAGCTCATCACATTGGCTGGCAGGTTTGCTGATGTCTACTAGGAACTGGACTACAACTACTATTTTGTTGCTGAAGAGCATTTCTGGGTGATGATAGATGAGTGGTCATCTTGAATGCTCTGTCCCTCAGGCCAGTCTCTCGCCCACTTTCCTCTTCCAGCTGTGCAAGGTTGCTTGAGCAAAGATTGGGCTGGAAGACCAAATCTTCAGACCTTGTGTCCTTCTCCATGCACGCATAGGAGCCAAGAACAACTGGAATTAGATGGCTTACCCCATGGTCACATATGAAATCTGTGGCAAAGCTGGGAATTGAGACCCTAGTCCATTTTCAAAAAAAATGTTAAATGAATCTTTAACTTGAAATACTTCAAAATTAAGTAAAGCCCTGGCAAAACTCTTTCAGAAATCGTGGCACGCAGGGGAGATCCCTGAGGACTGGAAGAGGGCCAGCGTTGTGCCCATCTTCAAGACGAGGAACAGGGAGGACCCAGGCAACTAGAGGCCAGTCAGCCTAAGCTCCATCCCAGGGAAAATCCTGGAAAAACTCATTAAAGAATCTATGCGCGATACGCTTGTTAAGAGTAAGATTCTGAATGACGGCCAGCATGGCTTCGTCGTGGGCAGGTCTTGTCTTACCAATCTCATCTCCTTCTACAACCAAGTCACTTGCCACCTGGACATAGGAAAGAAGGTCAGCATTAATTACCTAGACCTCCAAAAGGCTTTTGATCCAGTATCCCATGATATCCTTGTGGAAAAATTGGAAGACCCTGGGCTTAACTGCTCAACAGTTAGTGGGCAGAAAACTGGCTGCGAGGTAGGACCCAGAGAGTTCTCATGAACGGATCTGTGTCGTCCTGGTGAAAAGTGATCAGTGGTGTCCCTCGGGGGTCCATGCTTGGACCAGTGCTTTTCAACATCTTTATCAATGATTTGGATGTGGGGGTGAACAGCTCGCTGGCCAAGTTTGTGGACAGCACTAAGTTATGGGGAAGTATGGTCATGCCAGAAGATAGGTTGCAGATAAAGGCGGACCTGGACAGATCGGAGAGTTGGGCGGACCAGAACCAGATGAAGTTCAACACTCAGAAGCGTAAGGTGCTCCATCTGGGAGCAAACAATCCCCAACATACCTACAGGCCCGGTGGTGACAATTTGACTTGCGCCACTGCCGAAAGGGACCTAGGGGTAGTGATTGACCATCGCGTGAATATGAGCCGGTAGTGCAATGCTGTGGCCAGCAGGGCAAACAACACGCTGGCATGCATCAACCATTGCATCTCATGCAAAACTAAGGAAGTGATACTCCTGCTGTATTCAGCACTGGTGAAACCGCAGCTGGAAGACTGCGTCCAGTTCTGGATGCTGCTCTTCAACAAGGATGTGGAAAACTTGAGAGGGTCTAGAGAAGAGCCACCTGTATGATCAGGGACTTGCAAGACAAGCCATATAAGAAGAGACTGAGGGAGTTGGGCCTCTTCAGCCTACAGAAGAGAAGGCTGAGAGGGGACTTGGAAGCAGCTTACCACTACATCAGAGGAGGGACATCAAGAACTATGCAGTAGGGCACCCCTGGGGAAGACCAGGAGCAATGGATACAAACTCCAGGAAAGCCGCTTCAGGCTCAATTCCAGGAAAAACTCCTTGCCAGTCAGGGTGTCCAGACTGTGGAATAAGCTCCCTCCAGTGCTGGTGGAGTCATCTACCCTGGAAATCTTCAAAAGGAGACTGGATGGTCACCTCGCTGGGGTCACTTGGCCAACGTTGTCTTTTCCTGCCTAGTGCAGGGGGACTGGACCCGATGATCTACAAGGTCCCTTCCAGCCCCTGGCAATCTATGCATCTATGAAACTTTAAAAAAGGTTAACAGGACCTTTAGGTCTGAAAGGCTTTCTCTCCTGAAAGAGTTTTAGCCTTTGTCTGTCCATTTGTTGGCAGGTGCGATACCTTCCCATGTCTCCCTCGAACCCTACCACAGTATATATGTGTTTATCCACAGCTTACTGAAGTCTCTGGGCATCTTTCCATGGAATTTTATGGGGTTTGAGTGAAACCCGTGAAACAATCTCTTTAGGCAGCACTGAAATGCAGCCATTGCTGAGGCGAAACATTGCAGCTATTCAACAGTGTTCAGCATTGCTACGTAAGAGTTGGGAGCAGTAGGTGTAAACCACGATATCCAAACAGTAACTGGAATTTCAGGAGAGCAGAACGTAGATGGCAATCAGCCCGGCTGCTGGGTTTAACACCTCTGCGCTTGCACAAAGTGATCAGTATCTTTTAATTTCATCCTACCACACGTTCACAAGAGAACACTTACAATCGCCGCTATATCGCCAGCCTTAATTGCTTAGTGAGATATAATGTTCATTAAAGATTCATTTATTATCCAAATTCAGTATCTGCTCTCAGTTCGCATTTCAGAGGAGGTGTTCTGTTCTGACTGTGGTTGCTAAACATGGCTTACGTCGTTTTATGCTTTCATTTATACGCCTCTATATATTAACTTGTGTCAGCTTCCTGTGTCTTTTATATGTGTGGTTGTTCTTAAACTCTGTTAAACTTTACATATAGTATCCTGAAGGGAAAAAGGGGTTTCAGTATGATTTCCAAGCCATATATCTCCTACGGTAATTTAATTCATGGGACTCTAAGAATGAGCCTGCCCCGCCATGCCAAAAATTCCTGTAAATGAATCAGTTACTTTTATATATATATAAGTATGAGTGTATATATATATATGAGTATATTTATAGATATGAATATATATGAGTATATAGAGAGATATTTGAGAGTGTGTGTGTGTGTATATATGAGTGTATATATATGTATATATGAATGTGTGTGTGTGTGTGTGTGTGTGTGTGTGTGTATATATATATATGAGTGTATTTACTACTCTTAGGTTCCTTGATGAGTAGGTGGTTGCACATTTAAATACAAATTGCAGTACCTGCAAGAGCACCCATTTACTTACTGAGGAGAAAGCAAAGTCTTGACAGAATTAGTGACTGCTTGAAAAGAGCTTTGGGTGCTTGGGATGAAAGATGCTGTCACATTCAAAGCATTATTACCATGTTTGCTTTTGTGGTTTGCTTTGGCCCTGTAGGACCAAGAATGGGATGTTCCTGCTATTCATATAAAGGCATGACAGCCATGGGGAAGAGCGATGCTGTCTTTCAGCCCTTCTGGAAAGGCACAGGTATGAGCTTTATGCATGTGATGCACACACATAAGCAGTGATTTGTACCTGGCCCTCTTCCATTTGCCCTCTGTTACTTTGATTCTGGTTCTTGCACGGACTAAATTAGGGTAAGTGAGACATGGATATCAGCCTTTGTATTGCTCATTTTAGTTGACAATATTATTTTGTTTCAACCTGTTGAGCTGGAGACCCAACTGCTCTCTAAGTATAAGTAGAATTTAACCTAAAAGTTCCTTAATGCCCTTCTTCAAAGTGGCTCTTGCTGGGCTGACCTCCAGTGTCCAAAAGCCCCTGTGCAGGAAGAAGACACCCTGCTTTTGCTGGTAGCAACACCACCTTCCCTGAGTGAAAGAAGCCCTCTGGCACTGCCCAGCGGCTGGAAGAAGGCTCAGATAGATGTGCCCCTGCCTTCTGCGGATTTGAGCGGTTCCTTCGCGGGGTCCACTCGATGCACTGCACCACAACTGCTACACAAAACCCCCCACATTCAATACAAAAGAAAGACATTACCTATTTTCAGTGGGCATCAGGATCAGAGCCTAAACAGGTCTCGCTGTCATTGAACTCAGATTCGCTCCATGGTGGTGGGTACAGGTAAGTAAGTGCCTGGACAGACGAGCATGATTATGGCACTGATCTCCTATCTGATACCGCTTGATGTACTGCCAGCTGAAGATGAGGAACATGATGACCTGTGTATAAGCTGAGCCTTTCTGTTTCCCCTCAGCCCTCGGGTGATTTCTTCCCCTTGGAATGAGATTTATGGGAAAGCAAAATTCACCTGCTTCGATTTAGACATGACATGTTTCAGGGGGTTGACGGTGGCACCTTTTTTTGTTGGATGTAAATGAGTTTATGAACCAGCAGAAACATAAAAGGTCACCCCACCACCACCACCACCCCCTCAAAATAAAGGAAATAAAAGATAGGGAAAAGATAAGGGGAAAATGCAATGAGACAAAAAGATATATAGAGATACTGATATTTAATTCTACCTGGTAATTTGCCATTCTCCTTTAAAGGATGAAAATCCAGACGTTGTTGTTTTTTAAAAGGAAGCAATAGGACTTCCTATTCAATTTCCTCCCAAACAAGGCAAGCTGGCTCACCAAATATAGCCTGACAAAGAAAAAATAGGAATTTACTGATCAAAGATCAAAGTGTGCAGCGCTCCACCTTAAAATCCCTCCCACCCTATTAGACCCCCCTTTAGACAAGACAGAGAAACAAATTTCTCACACATCAATGATGCCTCCATAATCAATTTCAAATAGCCTCTTGCATAGGGATGCAAATCTTAGCTTTCTCTTAATAAAGCATTTTAGAAGATGGATGTACTGATCTGATATTATTAAACGAAAAGTGGTCTCTTTTTAATCTAGAGATGCAGGGGCGTTAGTAACAGAGTGAATCAAAGGCCTGGTCTCTTTCTCTTCCTAATTATCAATAGTGTTTTATAATCTTATTAATATTGATACACAGTATACTGAAGATCTGTTAACGTATAATGTATGTGGAGGATAATTAACGAGATCCTAGTCAGATCAATCGCCTATTTGACAGCAAACGGTGTGTGGCTTATAAATTATACATATGCTAGGTATGGCTAGAAATGTTTAAAGTTTCAGTCCAATCCTTCCAGTACAGCACTGGGAAAACTGATGAACTTAAAGGCACAGTCCCTTGCCTGTTAGGTTTATACTGTACACTCAGAGGAATAACTCTTATTTAAAAATCAAAGACTTCCATTAACTGCCAAGATCTCAAAGCAGCGCAGAAAACACACCTTCTCCTTGTGAAGTGCAGCAAAACAAAAGGTAAAATCTTGTAAGAAAAAGGATGATTAAGAAAAGGGAGGTAATTTTCCTTTTGATTTCTAAGAGGAGATAGCAGGCAGGATGTTCCAAATGACAGAAATGATCCTACATCTTTGCACTGGCCTTTAACAAGGTTAGACTCGCTACTGCAGTAAATACAATTAATAATCCCAATTAATATTGCATGTTTTGGTAGGTCTGAGAGCATGAAAGCTTTCCACAGATTACTGTTCACTCCCCAAAGCAGACGTGGTGTGATGAGATGATGGAATGGAAATGTGGAAATAAAACTTTCCTTTTTTGTTGTTGCCGAGCTGGTGATAAGCATGGGGCTGAGATGAAAGGAAATGTCAAGTTTAACAAAAATAGCATATTATTATTATTAATAATTTACCTCAGGGGTATGACCCAGTGAAATAATAACTGCTGAAGGCTGTGAAACTTCACCACGTGGTGAAAACAGTTCGCATTTCCTCTGCTGTCCCACAGCAGACCTACGGGCAAAGTCAGCCCTAGTGTGAAGGGACGCGATTCCCATCACAGAGGCAATGAACCAAGCTCCCTGTGTTTTAGAGAGGAGCCAGGGATCAGCTTAAACAGCTTGAATGTCAGCTTCGTGCTGGAGTGAAACTCCTATTAATGTCAGTGGGAATTTTGCCCGAGTAAAAATACAGGAATTGCCATCCTGGGTCCAACCCACGGTCCATCCAACCTCCTATTGCTGATGGTAGCCACAGACAGATACCTCAGAAAAAAAGGTACAAAACACCCTGCTGTAGGTTGATGTAGGGCATTATGTCCTCTAGAGCAGTGGTTTTCATCCTTTTTTCATTTGGGGACCCCTAAAAAATGTTGAATGGAGGTGCAGACCCCTTTGGAAATCTTGGATGGAGGTGCAGACCCCTTTGAATTGTAAGTGTGGGCATTCACATACTTTGGATTGATCATAGTCATCTTTTGTGGACCCTTTAGATATAGTCTGCAGACCCCCAGAGGTCCGAGAACCACAGGTTGAAAACCACTGCTGTAGAATATCCCACCTAGTTTCTAAGGGCATTTTTACATGTGCTGCAGGATGCAGCACTTTAATTACAAGCACCCGCATGTCACGTGTCAGCCTCCCCACACGTCCCCACGCTGAAAAAATAGTGCCGGGGCACTGTGAACCAAAGCTCGTGGAACGTGTTTTATTGCAAAGTGCTCCGCCACCATTTTTTCTGCGTGGAGACGTGCTGGGACGCAGATGCACGTGATGCGCAAGGATGCCAGAGTGCGTCCATCTCCCCGCTCCAGCAGACTCGATTAATCGTGCCTGCCGGAGCACGGAAATCGATGCGCTTTAGCATCCTTGTGTGTCACAAGGATTATTCGTGTGTCTGGCATCCTCACGCGTCACGCGCCTGCTCCAACACGCGGGGACGTGTCTAGGAGCCCGAAGAGAGGTTGGCTTAAATGCTGAGATGCAAGGTTTGATCTCTTTTCTCAAACTCCTCGTTGCCATTATCCATCCTAATGCCGATTACTCTCACTCTCCTCCACGTAAACCACCAGCCCCTTTTTGAATCATGCTAATTCTCAGCCTTAGCAAAATGCAGCTTCCGCAATGCCAGCTGACCCAAGAACTGGGACTGCGAGAGCTGTTTTCAGTCCTCCAACCTCTCACAAAAAAATTTAGGGCACTTTAAAAGGGCTACTTGGCCACCAGTTTGCTGTTTACTTTTCCCTGCATTTTTGACATGGGTACATTCATCTGTTCATACCACGCTAGGCCTAACAGGCAGGAGATTCAGCCTGGGATGACTACATTAACAGTGCCAGGAAGCCAGTGAATGACTGTGTGATGGGACTGCCAGGCTCAGGCAAGCTTTCACTGAAACTTTCTTTTCAGCAGCCGCTGCAGGGCCCTTGCCATCATTCACACAACCCAGTCCATCTGCGGTGTGGAGGGTAAAGCATTTAACTGTGATGGAAAGCAGTCAAAATGTTTCCACCTGTCTCTAGCTGATATGTTAAGTACAGGGGCCTCAGCAATGCAGGGCAGAAAAGACCTGTTAGATTACTCAGTCTGTTAGTGAATGCACTATCTCATCCCCTAAAACAGGGTTTAAAGTAAATTATTTAATGAATAACATTGTGCTCTTTCCACCTGACTATTTCAAAGGGCTGTTCTGACATGAATTAATTCATATTCACACCAGCCAAAAGAGGAAGGCAGGGCACATAGGAATGAAGGCTGGAGTTTTTAAAAATGGCTAAGGTTTGCAAGAATGGATCCAAAACATTAACCCATCCAAAACTGGCAGGAATTTTTACCCAAGTTACTTTGCCAAGGTCAGACAGTGAGCGAGTAACTACGGTATAGACTCTTGATCCCCTGACCCACTTGTCTTGTGTTTTAATTAGGAGATATACTTCCTTTGGTCCCCTAACGACATCATGCTGAAAGGCTGTTTGCAGTGCTACATGCAAATGAGTTTCAGACCACCCTGATTAATACGAATTATTGCCACCTCGGACCTGTAGTCTCCCAAGTCTACAACAGCCCTCTGAAGATGAGGGCAGCCTCAATCTGCTCCATTTCATACCCACAGCTTCTGGCAGGTTGCCAGGCTGGCTTCTGACTTAGTCTACGAGGTGCAAGTCTACTGTGTCTTCTGGGGATTGGGTGACACTTGAGGCCTCCTACTCTCCCTCTTCCCCTGAGCCCACTGCTCTGTAACTCGCTGTAAGTCACCTTCGTTCCCGTATCACACTTATCTTTTGTTCAATTTTCTTGACACAATTTAAACTAGCTGAACTGTATTGAAACAACGTGTCAGAAAAAATATTCTCAAACTTAGGTCAAAGCTCCTTCTCCAGTGACGTGCTGGAATCATGACTCCTTGCTGAATCCCTCGCAAATGAGAAGTGAATTCAGATTAGGAGTCGTATCATTCTCCCCCTTTCAAATATGCCCATCCAGCAGTGCTAAGACCAGGTGCGCTAATCCAAACTAAAAACATAATGAGATGACTTCTCACATTTGGACCCTTAAATTAAACACCCTGATGCCCCATTTGGATGTGCAGGCATCCAAATATAATTTGCACGTGCCTGTTGTTAATGTGAGTATCCGAGGTTTGAACCCCGGGGGCCAGTCTGCGTAATATCAAGATCAACACAGTTATATTAAAGATAGCATTAATGTTAGGACAGAGATCATCAGTGGGGAGGAAGTGATGGGCCTGGATTGCCATGAAGTCTGTTTTTGGGTGTTAATTTTTCTTTTTAAGCACTCTTACCAACTGCAAGGCTGAGATAGCAGCCAGTAAGCCTCTCCACATTAGACATCAATATTGACCTCAGGGATCCCTGAGGGCGCTGCGCCAGTCAATATTTCCCTGAGCCTACCACCACTGGCACTGATGCTGTCAGTGTCCACTTGAAAAAGGTAGTTTCATCACATTAACTATTCCCTACTGGAAGTGTTACTGTGAGCTCAGATCCCATATTAATTATACCAGGTCCCTATCCCCATCTCCACCTCTGTGTGGAGTCCACATGTGGAGGTGCTTGCAACCAGGCCTGAATGCATATCAAGACTACAGTATACCTCCCTGACTCGCCTGTGAAACTTGCTTCTGCAGCCATGGGCTTGGAAGAGCCAGAGTGAAGGAAAGATGCTTTCACCCCACCCTCCAGCATGGGATTTGGGCATGTAACCACCATATTTTGCCCCCTAGGTATGACCCTCCTTGTAAAGATTTAAGATGAGCCCAGTGAGATGCTGGAACTCCACCGCTGTGGAAAATGCCTCGTCTCAACTGGGCAACAGAGGGATTTTAGGGCCAAGCAGGTCAGCTGCAGAATTGCTTTTCTTCCCTGCCCTGCCCCTCCCAGTCTCCCATTTAGCCTACTTAGGTTTGCTCTGAATTGCTGCTTAATGCTCATTACCACATCATTAAGTGTTAATGAGTGAAGAAAAGGAGGAGATTGAATGAAAAGAGACAGAGAGGGGGAAAATAGGGAGTGCAGAGGTGAAGGAGATAGGAGCTGGGAGGAAGATAAGGAGAGTCACATAGGTTTGGTCTATACAAAGTTGCACTTATTTAACTGGCTCTGTCTGGCCTAGGAAAAGTGGTCACTGTGTACAGATGCCTTTGCAAGGCCTCAGGGTGTGGTTTTAAACTGATTGAAAACCTTTGTGCGGGGACCTTCTTGCACTGATTTAATCCAGATTTACATGAAGACATGAGCACATGAACAAATTAGTGTAAGAGAAAGGCAAGCTCTGTTGTAGCTTTCTGCTTATGCCGTGGTGGTCAGATTAAAGGTTTATTAAGAAACAAAGCTAAAATCATAATGATGTGACTTGGTAGAGTTGGAAGACAATACAGGACCCCGCGCATTGTAGCACATGGTTGTATACTGGTACAGTCTAAACCAGGGGCGGGCAAAATGTGGCCTGGGGGCCAGATGCCCCCGCAGGGCCCCTAAAAAATTTAGAAAATTAATCTTTATCTGCCCCTGCCTGCCTGTGATGCAGCCCTTGATGGCTTGCCAAAACTCAGCAAGCAGCCCTCTGCCCGAAATAATTGCCCACTCCTGATCTAAACCATGCAGTTAGTCATGTAGCCTACATTAGCCTGGGGTAAGTGGGTAGAAAATTTCAACATAACACTATGTGAAGAAGAGGGACAGACTCTGCACAAAGTAACCTTGTTGGTACAAGGTTTGTAAGATTCGAATGATTTCCAGGTCACTGGCTTTAGCATGTGCTGTATAATAATTGCAAAAGTTTTTGCAAACCTGTGGGGTGCGGTGCGGTGGGAAGTTTAGCGTATACCCCCTTTCTCGCTTCCGGCAGGCAGTCTCAGTCGGCTCTCTTCGTACAGGTGGTGGCCAGTAGCATGTCAACCTGTGGGTTGGGACCCAAATGTGGGTTGCAAGAATATATGAGAGGGTCACAAACAAACTTCAAAAGTGGTTTTTCCTTTCAGGGAGAAAAACATGGGAAACCATGGCTTTTCCTTTGCAGGCTGGCAGAGCTCCGCCATGCCCCCCACACACCCCTCCTACCCCATACACCCATCCCCTGCCCCACTTATTTGGGGGGGAGTAGGTCGGGAGTGAGGGGCTCTGGGTCGGGTCTGGGCATTGATGTGTACAAATGGGTCCTGGTACAGAAAAGGTGGAGAACCGCTGTTCTGGGCAGATGTCCCTTGCCCGTCAGATGGTGTCGGATACCAAGAGGAGACTCATCAGCTTTCAAGGAAGGATGAGTAAGCCATCATTTACTGTGGAATAAGAGCACGCACACGGGTGTTTTCCACAAGCTGCCGATATGCTTCACCCTCATTTACTTCTACTTCCTCCCCGTGTTCAGCAGGTACCGTTTTAATTGGTGCAAACTAAAATGACACGCCAGGTTTCAATTTTCTGAGTGTGTGTCAGTTTTGAAACTGTTTTAATTTAAACCAGTGCCGTTTCTGTATGTAAACAAACCTTGAAGCCGGTGGTTATTTGTTTGCTTGTTTCCTGGGGGTTGTTGAGCTGAATTAAGCTTCTCCCCTAGCTTAATTTAAATTGATTTATTTAGGTTAAACCAGTCAAAGTTCCTTGTGTAGACAGGCCCTCAGAGAATTTTTATAAACTGTTCAGACGAAAAGTTTCCCCACCGAAAGCAACTCCGTTTTATAATGTGCGAAGTTTAATTGGGAGTCCATAAAGCGGAGTTAAACACTGTAGCAATACTCAGAAATAAAACTAACAGGTTTGCAGATTGCACCATTTCCTGAAGTCCTTGGACAAAGTTTTGAGATTCAAGCCTGATACGATCGAGGTTACCAAGCCTGTACACAGTCTTGCAGCTTTCTTCCCTCTCCCGGAGTTGTTGCTGTTCAAGCAAGACTATGGCTTTCCAGAGAAGCAGCACATAAGGGCTGCCTACTAGCTCATGCTCTCCATCCCACGCACTTTCTGTGTAGACTAACAGGTACTGCACTCCTTAAATAGACAGTCTGTGATCATTCCAGCTTCGTCTGATCTGATCTGGCAAATACTGGGTGGTATGAAAATCCACAACCTTCCCCAACGTATTTTGATTAACTACAGAGCTTATTTATTAACTAAAGCCAGAATTTGCAAAAGGGCTCGTCTTCCATTTGACTGAAAGGAATAGGCAGGTTTTCCAAAGGGGCTCAGCACATTGGGTGAATCTGGCTAGTGACAGTCACTATAGGAGTGCTGAGCATTTTTAGAAAGTAAGGGGCCTTATCTAGGGGCCTAAGGCGAAAATTAACTATTGTGAAAATCTGGCTGGGATTGTGGGCATTGAGCTCTTTGGAAATCTGGAGCAAAATGAAGGCTCCCAAGTCAAATTGGCCCCATCTCAACTTCAAAAAAAAATCATGGTTTGTTGACCTATGCAGACAAAATTATATTTTTCCCCTTGTAAGTCACTGTAGATTTGAGAACAATTATTTTATATACTTACCTGATAAGAATAAAAAGAATGACTTGCTATTCACTTTACTTATCCTTTACCAGTCAGGTAAAAATGTCCAAAACAGCCTTCCTTATGGCTAAACTGTAGCAATTCCACCCCACTAACAAAACAGGCAGATTAAACATTGAAACAATCCTCCATTCCCAGACATTTATCACCCTCATAATCCTCCTACCAATCTTTTCAAACACTCAAGAAGAAAAGATGAGCATCAAACACACCCTGAAGGCCATCATATATGAACGTTTATACACCCATATTCACTCGAACCTTTGCACTCTGCTTATCTGCGCACACACAATTAGCATGCAACACCCACATACTCCCCCTCCCGAACCCAGGGCAAAGCATCCGATATTGACTTTATTACATTTGGACAGTCTGACCTATTATAGTAAATGATACAAATCTTGACATTTTTGTGGTACAGTACCATTGATTTTATATAGACGCAGATATAATTAGAAGGTTTGGGGGGGTGCATGCAGGTGGGGGTTCATGAACTTCATTACTGAACAACTCACTACAAATACATACATATTTTGCAAATGAGCTAGTTAACTATGTATTAGGGCTGTGCGAGGCTTCGGACCATGCTTTGGATCTGGAGAAGCTTTGGCGTCCGAAGTAGCACATCCAGATTGAAGCGCTGGCCTCATTCGGCTTTCCAAAGCGGTTCAGAAAAGCTTTGGAGCCGCTTCAGAGATCCAGCTGTAGGGTATAACGGGGAATCAATGAAATATCTATAATTTAGTTGTTTTTTGTCTGATTTGTATAAAACATACAGGGGTGGTAGCCTCTGCTGGGAGCATGAAGCCTGGCAAGTTTCAAAAAGATTGGAGCAGGGCTTTGGGGGAACTGCACCCCAAATTCGTGAAAGCAAAACTCATGTCATGTACACCATGTTACATGTTACACCTCAAGGGGGAGAAAACTGCAGGGGTGGTAGCCCCTGGCGAGGCCACAGAGCCTGCCCAGTTTCAAGGAGATCGGTGCCTGGTTTGGGGGGAACTGCACCTCAAGCTGCTGACAAGCAAAGCGTGTGACATAGATGACCCTGTGTGTGTTAAGGCACAATGGGCTGAAAACTGCAGGGGTGGTGGCCCCTGCTCAGGCCCCGAAGCCTGCCAGCTGTCAAGGAGATAGGTGCAGGGGGAGTCTGGCGTCTGGGGCCCTGCACCCCTTGCTGCTGACAGACAAAACTCGTGACATGGGTGCTTGTGCAACTGACTGTCTCTGTCTTGGGGCAGTTGATTGTCTGTATTGATTATTTCCTCTCCTTAGTCTATGGTTTTGTAGGTGTTAATCCTTGCTCATTAACTCATTATGTAGTAACTAAGTCCTGTGTATTGAGCTGGTCCCTGAGTGAATCATGATTGATTGGAACCTGGTAACACAGTAGCTTAGCAGCCAGGCCTGCAGTAATTCCCCTTCCTCCCGACCGCCCCAAGACAGACAGTTGCACAAACACCCATGTCACGAGTTTTGCCTGTCAGCAGCTAGGGGTGCAGGGCCCCAGAACCCCCCTGCACCGACCTCCTCAACAGCTGGCAGGCGTCATGGCCTTAGCAGGGGATACCACCCCTGCAGTTTTCAGGTCACTGCACCTTAATACACACAGGGTCATCTATGTCACGAGTTTTGCCTGTCAGCAGCTTGAGGTGCAGTTCCCCCCAAGCCCCTGAACCTATCACCTTGAAACTTGGTAGGCTTCGTGGCCTCACCAGGGGCCACCCCCCCTGCAGTTTTCACCCCACTGTGGCTTAACACATACATGTGACATGAGTTTTGCTTTCACAAATTTGAGGTGCAGTTGCCCCCAAACCACTGCACTGATCTCTTGAAACTTGGCAGGCTTTGTGTTCTTAGTAGATCTATCTATAGATAGATATATAGTTTTTGTAGGATGTATACAAGTATATTTAGAAATATAGGACCCATATTTTTGTTGGGTGTGTGTTAGTATGTGTAATACATATTTTATATACAAAAATAAAAACTGTTTGACTGTGTATAATGCTGTAGCAATTTTATTGCCTCGATTTTTGAGCCTTTCTGTTGTCTACAAGCAAGAGCGATAGCTCTCCTTGAAAAGTTGGGTATCTTCCTTTCCCACTGATATAAAGCTCCCATTTTCACCCTGCAAGATCATGAGCTATTGGATCTTTAGCCAATATAATATAATATAATATAATATACAGTTTAGCCTATATATATTACATATACTAACACGCACTCTACAAAAATATGGCTCCTAGATTTCTAAATATACTTGTATACAAGTAATAACTTGCAGAGCCATGTGATAAATAATTTTATCATAAACCTCTGACATACTCTATGTAGTACGGAACTGATCTTTCTCCTATGAAATTTAATAGCAAACCTCCCACTGGCTTCTGTATTCACTGGAACATCCCAAATCCTTAAGCTCTAAACTGCTTCTAAGCTGCTTCCCTCCTAAAATGCAGAGCTCCCTACTAAAATCACATGCATCCTCAGCTCAACATGGACCGATTTATTCCTGGGTCATTGAGAGGTTTTCTGGGCTGCGTTCTACCTGCAAATCCTTCAGTGTCTGCTTTTTACTGATGAACCCTTGCCCTAGCTGGCCTTTGCTTTTTTGGATTGGGTGTGGGACCTCAACCTTGATCAGAAATTTTTCCTCTTGGATCCCGACCCCCTCAGTTGGGATGCCCTCCTACTCTTCTACTGCAGCCTTGCACAGGCCTGGCAGGCTTCCTTCCAGCTGAGACCCCAGGGCAGACCCCCACTTGCATCACTTCTGCGGGGGCCCCTGGTCCAGCATCTGGCCTAGCTGCACAGGGCACCAAGCCTCACCTCCATTGCTTCCTTGGTCCAGTCATGCACCGTTGAGCTGATCCATTGCTCAACTCAACCCAGTCTGCCTGACTCTCATCAAAATCCTCAGCTGGCTGGCTGGCCCTGAGCTCTGTTCACCTTGCCTCACATCTCTTGGCTGAAGTGAAAGCTGTCATCCCCCTGGATGCACTTGCTATTCTGGAGGACCACACAGTGAGCCCTCCCCAATGACAGGTCACTAGATGGACGTCACTACCTCCCCTCTTTTTGATGCCTATTTCTCTGACCATCGACACAGATGAGTGGCAGGCTCAGTACCCTGCTGCCCCTCCCTGTACCCAATGAAAACAGTGGTGGGATCTGCTCTGAGATCCTCTTGGGCAAGGCACTGTACACATGGACAGTCAAAGTGTGTCATGCCCACGTCCTTGCTGCCCACCCTGACACTTCTTGGAGGCAGCACCTTATGGCAGTAACAGCAGAGCAAGCCCAGCCAGCCTGGTGCACCCTGTACAAGCTCCCCATTGCCAAGAGAACTGGTAACCTCCAATAGCACCTGCTGCATGCGGCCCTGGCCACGGGCACCTTTGTCTACTGCTTAGACCCAGCGACGTCAGCAGACTGCCTCTTCTGCAAGGAGAAAGTAGAGGAGACTCTCTTCCATAATTTCCTGGACTGCCCTTGGCTGTTGCCACTTTTTGCTGCCCTCAGCATACCCTCTTTGGCACCCTGGACTTGGATTTCTCCAAGACTGTATTACATTTTCTCCATTCTGCAGCAAGCAGCTGAAGGGAGTATGATCTGCCTGGCCAACTTGCTGCTGAGCCAGGACAGGATGTTGGCTCAGAAAAGCTAGAAGAGGTGACTCCAGTGATGCCCTCCAACTCTTCTGCTTCTTGGTCTGGACACTTCATCTTGCACCAAAACATGCTGGGCTTCACTGGCCCCTCTTGTGTCGTGCTGGGCTGTTAGGAGGCACTCCGCAAAGTGGGCAGGTAGTCCTAAACGTGTAACCCCGTGAAGGCTGTTGGGGCCGGGGGATCAATCTGTGCTGATACAGGTGTTCTGCTCCTGACAAATGTTTCATGCTTGGAGGGCCACACACATTTTTCCACTTTCACCTTTGCTTTTTAGGATTTTCATAAGAAAACTCTTGAGCTCTCTTACACACACACATTGTTAATGATGCTGAGGCCTAATGGCTGATGCATTGCGGTCTCCTTCCCCTGTAAATGGTCTTCCTCATCAATTGCCGCAATGTATAGCTTCTCCGGAGCACTTCAGAAAACCTGCACAAGTTCTTTAAGTAAAAGTTCATATATCAACAGGGACAATAGACAAAGGAAGACTCGGCATTGGGAGAGCTTTTCTATAACGGGGTAAGGAAGGTCACACAGAATTCAAGGTAAGTACAAACGAGCAAGGAAGTAGTTATGGGCTGCTCAGGGCACGGTTCTCACTTTAGCTCAGTTGCATGTGCTTTTGGGGGGGATTTGGAGTCTCTGACCAAGAGACATTGCAAAATGCAATTGCTAAAGCCTTTGCATCATGTTCATAAACAATTCCTTTCACATCTAATAGAGTCTCTTTTTAGCTCTCCATAAGCAAGGAGATAGCAAAAGCCACTCTTCTTTTTTGTTTCTTCCTTGAATGAGTTTACATGAACAAAGTGCTTTGCAGTTAATTGCACAAGATATTTTGCAAAAAGAGTCTGAGAAAACAGCATCGCCATCTTGCAATTTGTACCATTCTGAATGCCACTGAAGAAGAATGGATGACAGTGGCAAAGGCAATGTCATCCTTGACACATTTACTTCAAACTTCCTTTGTGGCGGTTTTTTATCTTCGTTTCTTGTGCACTATCCTGAGGTTTTGGCAGAAAAACTAGGCAACAAACAGCATGACTACTGAAAACTAGATGCTGCAGTTCAGAAGAGCAACTCTGGACTAATAAACAATACAGAAACATCAAAATAAGCAACCAAACAAGAAACCCTAGGTTTTCCACATCATGCTGAATTTTCTTCTAGCAGTGGTACTGTACATATTCAAGACTGCATCAAGCCCTGATTGCTGATATTCAAGCAGGCTTGCAAATGTGGTGTTCTTCTCCTGTAAGGATAGATATCATGGTTTGCTTCCTTTGTATTTCTGTTATAGTCTTCTTACTGGTTCATTTGCTTCTGCCACTTTGGTTCAAGTCTTGTATCTTGTGCCCCTGATTTAGCTCCTGTTGACCCTCAGATTTATTATTAAATATTCAATAACAATTAGCTTGATGAGCAGTTGACTGAGAATATAGATAGATATTTATGACTACACCAGTATCAAATGGATGCTACAATGGTGTTGCAATGCTTGTATTATCTAGGGGCATGCCGTTTTAGCTAACACTAGGCACATTTATATGTGCAAATGCTGCCCACTGGGTTTGCTCCACAACAATAACTGCAGAGTAAACCCACCATGGGCAGGTATTTACGTGAGTGGGCATTTGGAAGCAGATTTTCTCCCACCCTGCTCTTTTTCCCTGAAGCAGTCAGGGGGAGCTCCAGGACACCCCCCCCCCCCCGAGTATTAGCCGAGGGGATGGCAGGGAGCACGGGGCCAGGAGACAGTGATTACATAGCTGGGACCAGGAGCTCCTTGCTGCCAGGGCTGGGGGACATTGCTCTGCCACCATTGCCCACTCCAGCAGCAGGCAGGTCCCAGGCGCAGGGAGCAATCTCTCACCCCCTGCTGCCAGCTAACTGGGAGCAAATTTGCTCCAGCTTGGGCTCCTACATGTGCGTTATTGTGCAGAAACTACTTGGCAGTTAATTTGCTACTTGCATTTGCCGGTAGCAAATTAATTGCCAAGTAGAGCAAATTGCTGTATAGTAAGAGTCTGCACATGTAATTTGCTCTACCGCACAGTAAAGCGTCTTGTGTAGACACACCTACTTATACCATTAGAGTTTATACCTGTATAGCTACCACTGTAACTGCCTGTGTCAATCCTATTATAATTCTAATCGTGTTTCATTCAAGGTTGAAGTTACAGCAATTTTGGCTCTTTGTTTTCATTACAGGAGCAGATAGAACAGTTACATTTAACCACTGAGGCGCACTTCGTAGCACCCTCTCCGCCTTTCATTTTAAACCAGTTGAAAGTCGCATCCGTCCACAAACTTAGTTACTTGGGACAAGTCCGGTGCCTCTTACATCTGTCCACAAACTTAATTGCCTGGAACAAGTCCTATGCTACTGTTTATCCCACTGTGACATGAGATAAAATTCTGACTCCATCAAAATCAGTGGCAAAGCTCCCAGTGACTCCAGTGAGTCCATAAGATTGACAAATATCTCATACTTATCATAACTTGTGAAAAATAATATTTGTAAAATGCTTTTGAGATCTGAAATGGAAAAATTAGAAGCTTGACTAGCAACTTCATAGCACACTGCGTCCGAAAACTTGACGGGACTGAGAATCTGTATTACTAATATTATTCCTCCTGATGGAGATTCTTTCTGTTTTAGCTGCTTGACTGCTTTTGAATGTTCCTGGTATGTCCAAGTGGGAAGCACTTGTTGTGATCCTGAATGTACCAGGTACGGTATGTCCTAATGCTTCACTGGAATGTTAATGGATGCTGGCAGCAGAGCAAATGCAAAGACCAGCAGTGAAAGAGTCTCATAAAAGTAGCCCTTTCTTGAAGAAAATTCATTTGTGCATCTTGGCTCACAGACACAGCCTATGATACTATTTTTAAACACGTGTATGCCATTTACTCACTGTATCATCCATGCTGCAGAACCTAGATCCTGTAACCAAAAGCACAAAGTTTGAAAGCAGGTTTGAAATGCCACCATTGCATCCATGCATAGTTTTCCCACCTTGGTTCTTTCCAAGTGGGGAATTCAGTATGGTATACCATTTGAGTGTAGGTTTCCGAGGTGAGTCTTGTTTGTTCTGCGTAGACACTAAAACCTTGTGAACCTTTTATGACCCTTATGATCCTAAAACAGGGGTGGGCAAAATGCGGCCCATGGGCCAGATGCGGCCTGCTGGGCCATTCTATCTGGCCCACAGAGCCCCTAAAAACATTAGAAATTAATATTTATCTGACCCTGTCTGCCTGTCATATGGCCCTCAATGGCTTGCCAAAACTCAGTAAGCAGCCCTCCACCCAAAATAATTGCCCGCCCGTGCCCTAAAAGAAGAAGTTGGTCTGAATACTATTTGCCAAATTTTCACTGCAATGGTAGTGTTTGTTCTAGATCTGGCTAGAAGGCCTGTAAAAGTATATGTAACTATACCTCATCAAGCATCTCCTCACCTTCAGGATGCCAGCTGATATAGAAGTACAAAATACTGTTGTGTCAGGAAAGTTTAATACAAATATTAAATGTGACGGGTTAAGAGAGACCAGAAAAAGGGTCAAAGTGGGCATATGGATACAGTCACTGCAAGACTGCAGTCCAGCCAGATAGATGTGCTTAGAGCCTACGTGATGGTCTGTTTGAAGTAGACATGGCTTCCTTCCATAGTGGGCATCCCAAAACAATTACTACAATTGTCAGTAAGAGGCATTCTTGGTGGCAGCTTCACCAGAGCTGCTGAGATATGCGAGGAACGCAGTCCTGGGGTTGTTCCTGTCTAGAAGGACATCTGCAAGTCAAGTTTGAAGCACAGTGACCGGACAGACTGGGAAGGCTTTTGCAGGATTTTGTCCCTGTTGGTCATGAGCCAACCTGGCATCATTTCCAAGCAATATAGCTCTGTCCCTTTTTTATGCATTGGACAAGGGTGCAGTCTCTGACAAAGCGCATGCATGAAGCATTCTCTTTCAATGAAAGTTGAGAAGTTCAGGCTGGGTTGTCAACCAACCAGCTGAACTGTGTTTAATATGACCCTTTTTTCCCCATTAATCTTCACTGCTCTGTGTGGAAAGAAAAATGGTCATATTTTAACCAATGAGTCCATTCGTGGCTCTCTCCACAGAGGTACTTTCTATGGAAGTCTTCAGTCAAAAGAAATAAAGGCCGTGATTGATTTGTATTCTGTAATGCAGCCTCTGGCTAAAACCAGTTATAAGGACCAAGTGGTTGAGATGGGGCTTGTGAAAGTGCAGTTATGTGACTGGCAGTAGAAGGAAAATGTTAATAAAGGGCAGTCCACTGAAGTGAGGTTAAATAGTTTCATACTTCTCAACTAACCCAGAAATGTCTCTGAATTCTCATTAAAAATGTTCTTCATAATCTGATATTTTACCTCATTAAGGACCTGCGATTTGAGGATCAAGAAAGATAACTTAGTTGGAGGGGTTAAAAAAAAAAAAAAAGGTACAGGGAATACAGCTCCTTAAAATCTTTATTCCTTTCAGTCTCTGAAAGTATTTGTCCTGCCTTTGCTGCTGTCATTCTGATTATATTTTAAAGCTGTTTTTTTTTTCCACAGGAACAGGCACACTTCAGAAAATTTGGCTCAGCTCCTTCAAGGAGGCTTCATGCCTGCCTGAAGGAATGCCTCCAGAGTGAAGGACACATCCCTGAGGAAGCACGCGCTTTCCCAGAGCTCACAATCACTCCAGTTCAGGAGCTGCCGTGGCCCGCCTCTTCCATGCACTTTGAAGTAGATCGTGGGGTGGTGAACAGTGTAGGGTCCATCCTCGGGACACCAGGAGCAGGGAGGTTCCTTGCATAGCGGATGATAGGAAGGTCTTAGGAGAAGTTCGGCCCCCAGATTCTCCACCTGTCCCAACCTGGCTTAAATGCACTTCTGGCAGCACCTAGCACTAGCTATTGCCTCCCTCCTCCTAAATTTAAAAGTGAGACTCTGCTGCCTGGTCCTTGTCTCATGCCCCAAGCCAGGCGTGGTCAGGCCTGAAGATCTGGAGCTTCTGGGTCTTCAAAACGGGGCCGGGAGTCTCACGAGAGGAGCCATGCTTGGTGCATTTGAGGAGTTCTTCTCCCAGATGTAGGAATGGCAGAGATCCAAGGTTACTGGGGAAAAAATATTGGAAGTAAATAGCTGAACTTTTTCTAACCTTAACAAAAATTCATCGTGGGTTCATGAGTTTTGAGCAATGGTCCGGACTAATTCTTAGTTCATCCATCTGAATTGAGATCCGCTGGTTCATGATCATTTACACTAGAGGGCCAAGGACATAAAGTTATTTTGGAAGCAGTCTAGGCCAGTGAGTCTCAGGCAGGGTGCCTTGAAATCGTTGAAGGGATATCAGCACTATCAGATATGCAAACACCTCCATATGTTTCACAAGAGCAACCCAGTGATTTTAAATAGGAATCCACAATGTCAAAACCATTATGACCCATTGAGGTCTTTCTGAGCTTCGTGCGCGACAAAAATTGCTCTGTTATTTTTTTCTCAGTCACAAAATCAGTGAAGCTAAGAGCTGGCATTTTCTGACGGGTGCCTTGAGTCCAGAAATGTTGAGAACCGCCGGTTTAGAGTTCACACAGCTTCGGTTTGAGTGTAGCCTATAGTCCCAATAGCTCTCAGCAACGACTTTCATCTGGACCTGACCTTTCTGAAGGTTTCTCTCGGCAAGAAGTCTCTGGTCTGTCCATTGTGACTCTGTCACAGCACCAAATACAATGGAGCCACGCTCTCATCTGAGACCTCTGCAGTCTTCAATAACGCAAAAATAGTCATCGATACGAAGATGGATCAGTCTCCGAGGTCTTTGTCTGTTGACATTTGGAAGGCATTATTGGATCGAAGTTGATCAGCTGCTCCTTCACAGAGGCACTATTGGTTCAGGCTTGATTTGAACCAGGAGCCTAGAGGTGAAAAGCTCGGGGACTCATTGCCAGCACCCCCGTACAAATGCTAAACAGGGGCTCGATGCTGCTAGCCCTTCTCCAGCCCTTACTCATGTGATGATTACCTATTATCAGATGGATCAAGCTTTGCAGGACTGGGCTTTAAATAACGAACAGCAGTGATTAGCTGTTTCATAGTATGTTCTCAAATATGAAAAACTGAATTATCTGCAATTTCATGGCAAAAAAAAAAAAAAGTAGACAAAAGCAAGAGGATGATGCTGTTTGCTTCCTCAGTTGCATTGTGTTGAACTGCAGTTAGGCACAGAAATGAAATGTTACAGTTTGAGAAGGCTTAGGAGACTGTTTTGACATAATGGTTTTTAAAGTGTCATTACCATAGGTACTGCACTGCATTCAGGGATTCTTTCTCATTACTAGAAACGCTCCCTCTCTAAAGACCGCCTGGATGTTATTCCCTCCCTGTGAAGCGCTCGCCCTTCTCCGCGGCTCCATAACGTGCACCGGGCAGGATTATCTCACTCCCGAGACACCTCTTCCAGCCCACGTGATCCCAGGATGCTCGGGGAAATCTGTTTGGATAAGATCCTTCTGATTCTGACTTCCACCGGCTCTGTGACAGGCTAAGATATAAAATCGCCTGTGTTGAAAATCTGCATGCTTGCAAAGTTGTAGCTAACTCACATTTCTCCAGGTCTATAGGAATTTATAAACCCCCCACCCTCGCTCTTCTTTCTCCATTGACTTGGAGAGACTTAGCAATGAAAACCATTTACAAGCCGAATCAAACACAACTGTGCTGTCCTTGAGTTTTGCTTCCCAGAGCACCACCAGCCCATTTCAGACAAAAAAACAGTAGGAATGACAAATGATAACCACTATAAAGGACAATCCAGAAATTTGGACAAATGACGGCAAGAAGGCCGACACAGGGGATAGACTAGATGGGTGTATCTAACACCTAATTTGCAGGTACAGTCATGTAATTAGGGGCCTTGATGCTATCCTTCGTACCTGCAATTAACTGTGCCATGATTCTGAGCCCATAACTGACAGCTGCCGTCAGCGTGGAAAGGCTAAATGCAGACTTTTATTTTAAAATCCTTAATTTTAACCTTGTACATGATATTGGGTGTGTTCCAATGCTGGGTGGATGTACACAACAGGAAAATCAAATGCATCTGGCTGGACCTTAAACATTTTAATAGTCAACATACCATGATCGTCTTTCCTACTGCTTCTATTGATGAGTCTCATTGTTCACCCTTCACGATATCTCGCTATTATTGGTCTAAAAGCCTTCTTCATGGCAGCTCCTATCATCTCTCTCTTGATGCCTCAATTATTTCTTTTCAAATTTCAGCTGAAGATGATATAGCCATTCTGTTTTTCTTGTAAATCATTTGTTTCTCAATGAAGGTGTATAGGCATGGTGACCGGTGGAGCATTTGTTGGTGTTCAAAGGAGAATTTGTCATGTCTTATGACGAGTCAGCTCCACCCTGTAGCTTCTATCTGTTTCCACAGGCACCTAAGCACTCTCTTGCAAACTTCTTTCAAAAAAAGGTGGGGGGTAAACACTAAAATTGCACCACTCTGGCTTCTTAATGTTACTTTCCCACATATGCAAATGAGATAGTTTCCACGTGCTGCATGGCTGTAAATGAGGTGGGCTGCGCAATCTGGAGTGAGAAACAGTACTCTATGCAGTTGCAAATGGCAGAAGAGGAATCCATCAAAGCACTGGGCCCAAACTATGCAAAAGTTTTGAGAACCCAGAACCTTTCATGTTTCTTTCCCTCTTTTATTTGTTCCAATTGCTGTTTTATAGGAAAGGTATCGCCCAACATAGATTAGCAATTTGTTGTAACAAATATTTCGCATGATAGGATTCCCAAAGCCCTTTCCTTTTGTAAAGGAATAGGGTCCTAGTATTCAGAGTTAACATGTGCGACCGAACTGGAAGAAACTTCTCAAATGATCCCAAATCCCACCATCAAGCAAAACCTGATGATACTAAAATGAAATAATAGTGCTATCAGAAGTATCAGAGGGCATTGCATGGGAATGCCTGTCATTGTTCACCACCGGCCTCTAACTTAGGTTAGATAAGGATGAGATAAGCAAGAAAACAAACATGTAACATGTGAGATGTAAACCTGGAGAGAAATAAATCATAACCCAGCAGAGCTCATCAAGAAACTTCTCCCATAGGAAACAGTAAAGAGCCTTTGAACAGTGTCACTCTGAGTCCAAACGGTCCTGTCAGCCTAGTAGTCGGCTTGCAGTTTATTCTCTGTTTTCAAAGAACCCTGAAATATGTTCATTTGAAATCGGCACACAAATTACTCTATATTGAGAGCTATCCTTCTTGAGTCCTACATATAAATAGTATGAATTAATAAGCCAGGCCTTCAAGTATGACTTTGTTCTAGAGAAACATTAAATGAAGCATGCCCCTTCACACAGACACACATATACCCTTTCTTTTTTTTTCCTTTCTCTCTCTTTTTTTAATTTATACGTTATATTCAAAGGCTGTAAGAGTTTTTTTCACTCCATATCACAGCATAACTGGCCATCATTCTCAAAGAAAAAAAATCACATTACTCAGATGTTGGAAATGTGCAGACAAGAATCATTCAAGTCCTTAACATATTAATCCAGAATTGGATAATTCACACCCAGAGCTGCTACCAGACTGTGTGTGTGGGGGGGGGGTGACTTAATATGCTCCCCAATGTCCATTATGTTATCCATATCCAGGAAGCTGTCTGTGCCAGGGCTTTCTTGAATCAAAGCAATGTCCACCATTCCTCAACTGCAAGCCTGCTGAGATTTTTTTCCAGTTCCTGGCAAATAGATATCTGGCTCTAGTGCATGCCAGATTGATGCACTTTGTGACTGATCCCTTAATAATATTCAAGTCTCTTAGCCCCAGAACACAAAAGCTCAGCAACTGCACAGATATCTATCTCCAATATTTTGCTGATGTATAAAAACATGCTGTTTTCCTCCTTTTCCCAAAAATGCATTCACTGCTCTACAGGCACTGAAATAATGCTCTTTTTGCTTTCAGGTTGGGCTAGCAACGAGGTGATTTCTTTCTTTCTTTCTTTTTTTTTTTACCTTCATCATATTTAGAGACAGTAGTAAGAGACAGCGAGGTAGGGAGTTTTACTCAGGGATAAATTACTCTGTGCAATATTTTCCAATATGTATATTCAGATTTAGATGCCCTACTTGTCTTTAGTGCTGTTTCCAATATCTGCAGCCATTGCTCCTAGCTCAAGTCTTTGCATACAGGAGTTTTCCACTTCTGATTTAAGATTCCAAGGACATAATTATTTAGAAGATTAGCAAGTATCTACTGCAAATAATGCATTTCTCAGAATCCAAGAGCTGAAAATAGCTTACTGTGGCTTCGTTTGCAAGGAGGATAAATGAATAGAACTACCATAAAAGATCATGCTACTATATAACACTCCTCATTTGTAATATCTTGGTATATTAATAATATCCTACATATCAGTAGGTAGTAGTTCCTTTTATCTGAGTATATCTAAACACTTAAGAGTTAATTAAGCCTCACAGTCCTCCTCTGAATGATAAAAGAAGCAGCAGTATCTTCATTTTACTAGGAATACATGGCAGAGATAGGAACTGAACTCCGAGCTCCATACTTCCAGACCTGTGCTTTAACATCTCCGCTTCCTCAACTGATACTGAAAGTTGAGGTGAATATGAAGGTATTGGTCATGGTGGTTCATAATAACTTGAGGTGTTTCTTGATTTTCACCAAAACCTAAATCAGGGAACATATATAATGTACTGAGGCTTTTGCAAGCCATCTTTTCGTTAACTATGAATTTGGAAAGCGTAATCGTTTGTTCTTTTGTAAAATGATCAGGCAATCAAAACGTCAAAAATGTCCCTTTTCACTTATTTACAACATATAAAGGAAGCCTGAGAGGTATTGGTCAACATTAGTTTTTCTGCTTGTTTTGCATCACCAATGTTGGTTGAATGGTCTATGGCAAATGACATGGTCATTGGAGACGTCGTGTAATAATTACATCAGAATAGATAGGGGATCAAAGCTGAGCAATTGGCAAGGGAAGGGAAAAGAAGGCAATTTTCGACTGACTCGTGAAAACCTTTTGGTTTTGTTTGTTTAATACCAACTTAACCGAAGTCTCACGAATGTGTGTATGGTTTAGCTTACATCTTTGTTAAAGGTTCAAAATTCCTCCTCCTCCGTGAGAGATAGGAGAGTTCACAGTACACATTTCAAGTTAAGTTTAGACTATGATACACATTCATTGTTCAGAACATGAGCTAGCATGCTCTTACTCATTCGCTCTAGTACTGATAAAGCAGGGCGTGCTTCAGCATATAGTCGCTGGCTGAGTCGAAGTGTATTTTACAGCATGCCAAAGTACAATCTGCCGTGTCTCCAGCAGAGATTGGGAATGCATTAGTACATTCGAGCTGGTCACAGTCTAAAACAAACACACACATCCTGATAATCAAGACAAACTCTTGCAGACATGGATGTGCTCCAGCTTATGGAGTCCCCGTCTGTGTTTCCTGGACTTCTAGCAGTCTTAAGACTGGTTCTGCAAGCCAGATGAGTGGTGCGAGCTTGGTCCATGGGCTGGATTAGGCCTTGCCTATCAGGATTGAACCCTGCACACAGAGTGTGGGCCCTGGCACCCCGCACTACCCCTCCCAGCCCCATGTCTTGGGACAGGGCCCCATATGCTAGGATTGAGCCTGCACTGCTGCCACCCAGCCTCACCTGCTGGTATTGAGCCCTGTGCTGCCCTGTGCCCATCCCCAATCTGTGGGGCTCCTCATGGGTCTAGAAACTTGGCAGCAAGGAAGCAGCCACCACTGCCATGCTGCCAAATTTTTGGACCCACAGGCAGTGCCGCAGGTCAGATGATATGGCTCTGGGAGCCAGATCTCACCTGCAGGTGGGAATGAAGCACCCTTGGTCTAAAGACAGGAGGTTGGTCTCACGATGCTGGCTCCCCTTCTCATTTCCCTCTCAGAGAAATTCAACTGTTGGGAAAGGAAGATGAAATGAAGAGTGCAAGAAAAGATAAGGATCCTTAACAATACAAGAACGTTTTTCTAATGATATGTTCTCATTTATTTAACAACTGTAGCTGCAACAGACTTATTATGGAATTTCAAATGGGAGTTGATGTGGGGGCTTTTATGTATGTATTACATATATGTATGTATTACATATATGTGTGGTGTGTATGTATATATGTATGTATATATATGTGGGTGTATGTATGTGTATATGTGTGTATATATGTGTGTGTATGTATGTGTATATGTGTGTATATATATGTGTGTGTGTATGTATGTGTATATGTGTGTGTGTATGTATGTATGTGTGTGTGTGTGTGTATATATATATATATGTATGTATGTATGTATGTATGTGACTAGGAGGGGAGGTAGGTTCATGATACAATTCTATGTTAATACACGGTCTACCATATTTCAAAAAAAAAAAAAGACTGAGAACCTTTGCCAAGAAAACTAGAGAAAGCCAAGTGTAACACTCCCAATATTTCTGAAAAACAAGCATTAAAAAAAATGTATTTTAAAAAGCAAAACAGAACAGCATTCAGCCATTCTCTGAAAAGCATAGAAAAACAAACAAAAGAAAAGGGAGCAGCCCTGATATTTTTAAAAGTCATTCTGCAGTGTGCTTTGAAGAGCTCTAGTGAGAGTTGCTCACAAACGAGAGTGCTGCATTGCTGGCAATTAGTGATTGTACCACGAGTCCCACAATACTTGGTGTTTTTCTTAAAACTCCACTTCTTGGAATCACGGGCTTATCTGCCACCCTTTCCAAAAGTAAAAATATTCTTCTAATCTTTACGATCTTGTGAGACAATGCTTGAAATATGTACCCTAAAGTCTCCATCAATAGAATGCAAATAAAAAGGACCCAGCCCTTATTATTCTTAAACATTATGATTTCTTTGGGGAGGGGGGAGGTGAAAAGGGTAACCATATATACGATTTTAAAAAGTTTCGGGTGATAATGCTGGCGTCTTCTGAAACATTGAAATCCTGGTTCCATTGAAGCTAAAGACAAAATTTCTCTTGGCCTTGGTGGAGACAGGCTTTCATGCAAAGATGGAAGATAAGCGTGTACAGTAAACAGGCTTAACATACTAGACAGCATGTTCTGGAAACACCCCATATATACTTTATTATGTTCTTTTTAGAGTTTGATGCCACTTAAGTTAAGTAGACAATTTAAAAATTCACATTTTTGTCATTATAACTTCCCACGGATATTTTTTTTAATTGCATTGTTTTTCAAAGGTACTTCTTGCCATTATTTTGGCCCCTCTCCTGTCACTGACTCAATCTCAATAGAGACCTGGGCCTGCACAGAGTCCCTGGACTTCAATGAAGAAACCCACGAAGACATAAGGACCTGCCTGTGTACAACAACCTGCAGGACTTTGGATTTGGAAAATGAATTGGAGACATGCAAGAAGAAAGGTTTATAAAATATGATATTACTGTATAAGATTTGGGGTTGGAAGCCCGACTAAACACATTCAGGTAAAAAATGTTATGTGATTCTGTTGTTATTGTGGCTGTGAGAGTAATGAACAACTTGCCTAGGATAGTAGTAGATTCTCCAACTTCTGGAAGCTTTAAATCAAGTTGTTATTTCTTCCTAGAAGAGCCGCTTTAGCTCAGCCAAACATCATGGGCCCTAAGAAGGAAATACTTGTTGAAATTTTACTGTCTGTGTTGAGCATGAGACCAGACTAGGTAATCATAATAGTCCTGTCTGGCCTTAAAAATGTATTCTTCTTCTTCTTGTTACTGCTGTATTTTGGTAGTGCCTAATGTCTCGATCAATTGAAGCCCAATTGCAAGAGGCATGGCACACGTAAACATAAAGGAAATCCTTTCCCAAAAAGTTTATAATCTACACCCCAACTCTTCTGTGCAAATGCAAAAGTGAGTCCTAATTAAAATGATCTAGTTATATGCACTGAGTGATCCTCGTGGATTTTGGCATTCGCTTTGTGCCACAAGAACCTGATAAACCAAGGTTTTCATGCTTGTGTGGCCTTGACAAGTGCATGACATATGGCCATTCATGCTTAAGGTCCTTTGCCTATTTGGGAGGTTGCTTTCTATTCATTCATAATTGGTTCTAGATGCTCCCTGTTGCAGCGTTCTCAGTGGTGAAAGTATTTCAGCTTCTACTTTTTCAGTTGTGGAGCTGGTAGGGTCCAATTCTGCCCGCTATAGATTGTTCTCTGCCCTAGGTGGGACCTGGGGCTGTTTGTCCCTTGCAGCATTGAAGCTTTGTTCTCAACTTATTGAAAATAGGATGAAAGTGAGTCTCTCTTTTCACCTTCTCATGAGCTTGCTTGTTCCTGCCTCAAATAGGAATGTCTCAATAGGTTCTGTAGCCCTTATTGTTCGAATGTAAGCACGGCTAGGGCGACAATAAAATATGTACATATATGCTACATGTAGGAGCTTATATCTTAGAGACTCACTCCTCTCCCACACAATTATAGCAGTTCAGTGTGCCAATGGAAGAAAAGAGGGTGCTTGAGATCAAACCCACATTTATGTAGTAATCTTCAGCACAAAGAAACCATTTAATTGAAAGACAGGCCTTGACGGACTTAAGTAGTCCTACGATCTTCTACAGGCGTCCATAGAAAAGCTACGTCCTGTATGTGTTCATTTCTGTAAAATGGAGCTAACAGTAGTTACCAGTCTCTCAAGGCTGTGCTGAGGCTAAACCAATTACTGGTTTAATTGGTTGGCAGATGTTGACTCTGCCCTTTCGCTCTGTGTGTGCGCGCGCACGCACCCCTGCAAGCATGTGTAGGACAGTTTATTCCCATGGATGTTCTGTGTGCGCTGCTGGACTTCAACTTATCAGAGATAAAGTGGATAGCCAGTGGGGACTTACATGCCAGATCAGCCCCTGAGTAAGGAAAGCTTTTGCAGAGAAGGAATATACTGTAAGTAGTTTATGGTGCTAGGAACTAGGCATGTCCAATCCTCCTTTGCAGCTATAAAGAGAAGCCTCCAACCAATTTTTACATCTAAACTCCATATATGACATATTTTACTTGTTCCAGGTGTTGCATATTTTATTTGTATGAGTTGGATAACGGGTTTCCTTAGATCCATGAAGATCTCACCTGCAAAGAAGGCAATGAGGCTCTGCCCTCTTTTAGGAGAAAAATGAAGTCCAGAGAAAAATGGAGTCGTCCCAGTTTAAGAATCTGCAGAACTAAAGTGTGAGTGAACTTGGATTTTTTGACTCTAGCGTCCTGCCTCCTCTTGGGTTGGTCAGTCCCAGTAGCTGGATGTTCTCTTTGAGTCAACTTAACGTATCTTCAATTGCCCGACACAGATCTTGCAGGCCGTACTGTCTCTATTACATGTTATTGGACGCGCCTACATGACTCACATTAATGTGCATTAGCCTTATCGAATGTTCATTATGGCTACGTGTCTACATGTGCACACCCTTAATGCGCATAAAAAAATGGCAAAATTACGCTAATTACACCTAAATGTGATCCCTGCAAAGGCGGGGATCAAATTTAGGCACAATTAATTAAAGCGTATTAACACATGTGTAGATGCGACCTGGCACTGACTTGAGTGCTGGGTCTGCCCAGCCAGTAGAGGCACCTGGCAGGGCTGCAGGGACTTGGCACTAGCTTTAGTGCCATATGCACTAACTTTAGTGCCAAGTCCCTGCACATGTAGAGACCTGGCAAAAATCACTTAGTGCGCATTCAATTAGTTTCACTTAAATGCATGTGTAGATGCAGCCATAGTGTAGGAAAACGGGGCTATCCTACACGGATAGACTCAAGAGCCAGTTGACATAAAAACTGTAAATTCCTCAGGGCAGAGACTATATCGTCTGAGTGTCTGTACAGTACCTATTAACACACACATAAGCGCACGCACATACAGTCATTAATATACAATATCCCTGATTCTGCTACAGCTCCTGGAAGTTCACACAGCAAAAAAATAATAAAAAATAATAATTCCGAGGCATACTTGTGATATTGAATTCTTTGGGAGTCCTCTTGATATTGCTGTTCTACTTATTACTGGGATAGCTCATTGTCACCTAATTGTACTACAGGAAGGGCTGTCCATTCCCTCCGGTTTGCTTATTTATGCCCCGAGGCTACTTAAAGAGTGGATGTGCTGAAGACAACAGCCAACCAGAAATGTCTCCAGTGCCACTCTTTTTGGTATGCACGAGCTCAGATTCCCCACTGCAAGAGAAACCCCTGTCTGCTGATAAGTGGCAGAATATTTTACAAAGAAAGAGACTGCTTAGTTTCTTCAGCAGGGATCTGTCTGTCTCACACTTTGGCTGACCTGTGACCACTTGATGTGCACAGAAGATCTTTGCCAGATGACAGAAAAAACATGGGAAGTCATAAGCTTCAGGAGCTACTAGAAGAAAGGAAAGACCAAAAACAGCCTTTAAAAAGAACTGTTAATTGGAAAATGATTCACTAAGACATAGCTAAAGGTCAGTAGAAAGATCTATTATAAATGGGCAGGTCAAGCTAGTGAAGTACTGTTAAGGGGTGGTGAAAAATTATTTTTGGTCATATGCTTTAATTAAATCAATTCCCAATAATCTGATTAGAAATCCATAGAGGAGACCTTGTGCAATAACTACAAGCTAAGCACCAATTTGTTGCTGGATGCCATATAATTAATCATTTATATCATGGGTGTCTGTTTTATGATTTTTTGCCTATCACATGAAAAGGAAAGATCTTGGTTATATCGCTGCAGAGATCCATACACATCTTGCAACTGTACACATGATTAAGGCCTACTCTCCTGGCCAAATTCTCATTTGGATGGCAGGAAATGCTATACTTCTTCACTTCCTGCCTCAAGCTAAAAAATCCTGTTACTGGATCCCATTAGCCAGGTACCCGTTCAACATTGTTATTTATATTCTGGTAGCTCCATCTGTCCTACCTGAGATGGAGGATGGAAGGGGAGACGGTTGCGTTTGCAGCCTAAGCAGACTGTGAGGGGGTAAAAAAAAGAGCATTTAACCCATTTTACAGATGGGGACATACCCAGAGCACAGCGAGAGTAAGTGACTTGTCTAAGATCATGCAAAGGCTGAATCCAAGGTGGGACTTGTCCGCAGATCTTGGCTACATTGCCTCCGCCCAGAAGCACTAGTATCGAGTGTATTCCACCCACCGTGCACATGTCGAATCCCAGAAATTAAGCAATGTACCTGCCTTAGAGCTGCTCTGAGATCAAGAGCCTGAGAGGGGAAAGCAACGTGGGAACAGCTCTAAGTGTCCTACACATGGCCTCATTTTGGGGAGTTTCTGTGTGCAGAGTTGAGGTGCAGCGTGCTTCCCATCGGTACTGCTGGGTGCAGCCTAGAGGCTGTGAGCCATGCCCTTAGTGTAACGGCGGAAGCCCAAAACCATCTCTCCATCCGAGATATAGCTCTAATTGAGCAGTCCGTGATTATTGTCACTTGCTATTTGTATTACACTATCACCTGGGTGCCTCAGTCATGGGCCAGGATCCTAGTGTGCTAGATGCTGTACAAGATAAGAGCAAAAATATGAGAGAATGGGTGAAAGAGAACAAGGAAGTCATAAAACAACACTGACTATTGTTATGGACAGTGGTCTCAGCACACCAGCTGCTTGATCTCTCTATATATTTATAACAGCGATCATTTACTGGATGATATTAGAGTTTATATTATAGTACTATAATACTATAGTATTACACCTATG
The DNA here is from genome assembly GCF_052110815.1 of Crocodylus siamensis. Taxonomy (NCBI): domain Eukaryota; kingdom Metazoa; phylum Chordata; order Crocodylia; family Crocodylidae; genus Crocodylus; species Crocodylus siamensis. The sequence continues at coordinate 90,214,382 of NC_143401.1, read as the reverse complement.
TGTATACGTGTGTGTGTGTGTATATATATATATATATATATAGAGAGAGAGAAATGTATGTATGTGTAAATGTGTGTGTGTGTGTATGTATGTGTGTGTGTGCATATGTGTTTATGCATGTTTGTACCTACACTCAAGTTCTTTGGGATTCCTGCAAAAAAGGTATTATATAAATATACAAAAATTGCTATTTTAAATAGCTTGGATAATATACACACACAAACGCAAATATATGGCTGATTAATTCAGAAATGATCACAGATTCTTTGCCTTTTCTTGTTAATTTTTTTCTTTTTTTTCATATTTGGAAACATTAGTCCTATACCAAGGCTGAGGGTCGACAGAGTGTATGCACACCATACATCAGTGTTGCACAAATAAATCAAACTAAAGCAGCCCAATTCTTGTAGACTGGCATTAGGATAAGTATATCTTAAGAAAGTTCTTATTCAGACTTGGCTTCAGGCAATAAAACGTCATAGATGTATAACTCTAGCGAGTGAAATTTCTAGGGAGCAAATTAGGCTAAAAACATCTTCTAGAGACAGCTAGAAAGGAATCAGACACCACCCGAAAATAAGGCAAGTTATGCAGTAAATGTTTCATTTATTGGACTTCTTCCATTACTATTAGGGTTAAAAGACATGTTGTCAATAAAAAATGGTATATTTATGGAGGGCTCTGTGTTTCAGAAACCTATTTCTTGTCACACACATCTATAGTACTTGATATCACCTCATGATAATGTGTGATTAAACTCTGCATGAATGCATATTTCTACCCATTAACTGTTTTATTATTAGGTAAAATTGTCTCTATCAAAAGCCAGATGCTTAGCAATACTTTAGACACTAGAAAGGGAAGAATGATTCTACTGATCCATAGACATGGCTTGCAAAACAGCGCAAGGATTTAAAGAAGTGTCACCCTATGACAAAGTAAAAAAAAAAATTAATGCAAAAGGTCTTTCGGTGTCTAACTTCCCAGTATTTCTCTCTGAAGTGAGGAAGACACTTGACGATTGAACAAGGAACCAGCAAGAGAACCATGACTTTGTTTTTCGATATTTCCCCATTTTACAGCTTCCTTAAGTTTTCACATTTGCTTTTTGTCAGGACAATGACTCCTGAAAAATCCCAGGGTTTCTCTCTTTTGCTTCTGGAATCTCGCTTGCCCTTGAAAAAATGACCATCATTCCCTCGCTCATGCTGGAAACGACTCCCTTGTCGGGAGCAGCGGTGGAGGTGCTAGTGCAGACAGGGCCCGGGGCGACTGTTCCAGATTGTGTCATCTGAAGTTACTCAATGTAGAAAAGCTTTATAATATCGAGACCAGAACTTGTGGTCTAAGATTGCAGATGTCCAGGTTCAGTTTATAGCATGGTCAGCTCAAGTCCTTTCATCGTCTTGAGACAGATCACTGGAATTGTGTGCATTGCTGCATGGAGAGATTTTAAAAATAAACTTCTGTTCCTAGGTGGGGGGACTTAGGTGAAGAGGTCCAATGGGCACTTGGCAGGTGATATTTCTTTAACACAGGCATGGCCTTGGCTAGGATAGTAAAGATGCCACGACCTTTTTCATGAGACTACAGGTTTTCCCTGTGACTGTTGCCTTCATTTCCCTTCCCTTGTCTGTTGCCCAATCTGAATCGGCTGGCACCCTCACCTGTACCTTGTCCCAGGTCTTCCACAAAGCAAGCCCAACAGAGGGTGCATTGTAGCAAGCCTGAGCGCTGTGCTAGCCTGGACAGCATTTTTGCACTGGTCTACACTGTCTGACAGGTTTGCCAAGGTAACGAATGTCTGTCGGAGTCCAAATGTTGAGCATCTGGTTTTGACACACCAGCTGTTCCTTAAAATTGGGTATCCGAACAATAAATCAAATGTTTTACACAATGGATTAGTTTGACTTTTTGTCTGAATATTGTATTACTTTGGCTGTTGCAAGTTACATATTTCTTCTCCGGAGTACCACCTGAGAGCACTCTTGCTAACAGGTGCTCTTGACCCTTGGAGCTCTCTTGTTTCCTCAGAGGCATTTGTGCAAAATGGGGAACTATTACGAATCAGAAACTCTGGATGAAATCAAACGCAATGCACGGCTATTGTAAGTGTTGTTGGGATCCTTGCGTACAGTTTGTCATTTTAATAAATAACGACAAGAGTTGGAGTGTTTTAAAAATGTAAACTTGAAAGGATCATCAAGGGTCACCTAGAAAATGCATAGTAAAAAGCTGAGTCCCAGTCTTGAAATGAACTCCATACAGCAGATTTCTAACTTCCTTGCACCTCTAGTTGGGGGCAAGAGTTCCTGCTGTGTGGGGGGAGATCATCCTGGGGTCAGGAGCTACAACTCTGTTGTTGGATCGCTGATGCAGGATCTGGACCTCCCAAGGCAGGGTTTGAGCTCACCCACTTGAGTAACGTTACCCAGCAGAGTATTGACATTATTTACATGTAAGGATCAGGCCCATCCTTTGTAAATCCCTTGGGGCAGAAACTGTCTTCCCTCCACCTCCAGACCCCCCCCCCCGTTGATCTTTAACTAGTAATGATAAAAATGATAGCCTAACATTGTACCAGAAATACATGGGTTAAAAAGGCATAACAGAGCACAAAACACATCTTTATAAAAAGCCATGCATAGTCAATATTTTTTTTGTTCAGTTGAATCATGTCATAACACCTGGTCCTAGAAAGTAAATGGGAGTTCAGCATGCTTGTTGTTTCTAATCTCCTATCATATCAGGGTATAAAGGAATTAAAAAAAAAAATCGAAAGGCACACCAAACTGAGTGTGTTTGTTAGTGTGTCACACTGCAAGTAAACAGTTTGCAAATGCAGTCCGGTACAGAGCCAGGGACAGTTGGGAAGTATGTGCCCAACCATAGCTATTTGCAAAATGTCTAGAAGTAAAAGCAAGTTAGTCAAAAGACCAGAAGAAAAAGAAACTGTTAAATCCATTTGTGCATTGATTTAACAGTGAAGTATTTCATTCTTCATGTTTTTACTTGGTGTCTTGAAATAATCCCTTTTCTGTCTCCATATTCCCACTTAGACATTGTTCACAGACTTATTTATTTATGAAGTCTGAAGGTTAGTCCCTACCTGCTGAGACTAATTAGCCCTGTTCTTTGTGTCCTATGCAATCCTGTCTGATTAAATGTACACATTTGTTTTACTTCTTTTCATGCTTCCTTTCACTCTATTTCTGCTTTACTGATTAATATTAAAGTTGTAAGTTGCAGTGATTTTTTTTTATTTCTGTTTTGTCTGCATCTTTCCCTTTAGTATGCAAATTTCCATGTGAACTTTTTAATGCCTGAGAATTCCTGTTAGCCTTGTCGATCTCTGTACTATTATTTTTATTATTCTTTTTATAGAAGACAGTTTAGCTGCAACCCCCAAACTCTCTAAATATTGCATGACAAATTGGCTTTGTTTTGGAAACCCTATGTGCTGAATGGCCCTTAGTATGAGCAGCAGGTTAGATTTCTTGGGGAATGTTTGGATTATTTAATACAGCAGGCTCCTTGCTTCCTAACACCATTTCCATTAGGCAATTTACTAATTCCCATTGAATTTATTGTCTCTCTCCTCCTCACCCCCCATCCCCGCTTTGTTCCTTGTCCATGTTAAAGTTCCCAATTGACTCGGCCATTGTTACAATTTGTCACTGCTACAAGATCAATTTGTTTTCCTCCTCTCTCTCCAGCAGCTATATTCGGGTACCAGATGGCAGTTCTTGCCTCTGCATTATTCTGCTCCCCATTTTGTTGCTGGGCTGATCCTCATCTCTGGCCAGTGACTTTCCAAAAAAAAAAAAAGGAAGCTGTCTCCAATGTTGGCAGACCTTTCCTTAGGTCTTGTGCTGTCAGTTTGCGCCCCCCCCCCCCCAATCCACATTGGGGAACTCCTTTGGGGGCTGGGTTTGGGGGCCATTCAGTGGAACTGATGCTTTGGTGGCATTTATTGCACCACTTTTCATTTCATTTGCCTGGTGCAACGCTGTGACCAGCGCCACCAAAACTTTTCACCTCTAAAGTCAGAGTCCTCCAGTCTCCCTGCCCCACCCCCACCACTTCCCAGTGGTCACCTTCCTTTTCCTCCCATTTTTTTTTCCTCTCCTCCTTAGGGGGCTAGATGAAATAATGTTATGCCTAATGCTATACCTAAGCCTAAAATAATTGTGGAGGTGTCTCACCACTAAGGAGTGATCTGGTTGCACTTCCAGCCAGGAGGAGAATCAGAAAGGCAACAATCCAGCACTGGGGGAGGGGGAGGTTGTATAATATTATAATATTATATATCGCAGTTTCTTCCCAAGGCAAAAAAATATAGATATATAGTCACGGTTTAAAAAGACAACAGAAATGAGCACACACAGAGAAAGGATGAGGCTGTAAAAAACCCTTGCAGGGAAGCCGGGCTGCTCGCAGGCAGGGGAGGTAATGTTTAATATTCTCCACTCCAGAAAAGTTAGTGTTTTGCAAACAGCAAGCGCTGGGCCAGTGTTTTGGTTTGTTGCCCTCCCCCAAACTCCTGATTTCCACCTCCCTCCTTCTTCCAGCACAAATGTACTTTTAGAAGACAGTGAAATTGCCTTTTTTTTTTTTTTGCCTTAAATATTTTTCTTCCCTCCCCCTTTCCTCTGCATGTGATCTGTTTTTCTTTGGGTCACTCCCCTGCAAGTGCTGGGTCCCCCTGGCATTGTCTCCCTGCTCCCTCTCCCTCTCTTGCCAAAAAGGAGCATTGTTAGTTTCTCCACTTCCCCCACCCTCCTCCTCCTCCTCCTCCCTCTTTCCCCAAACCTGTTTATTTATGCACACGTCACCGGGGAGCCCCCGCCCCCTCCCGCATCTCATTAAGTGCCTAGTGTGTCTCTCTCTCCCTGTCAATAATCCCGGATCCCAGACTTCTCCGTTCCTCCGGATCTCGAGCCCCTTTTTCTAGCTGTCAATCAGCGCCGCCTTTGAACTGAAAAGCTCTCAGTCTAACTTCAACTCACTCAAACCCGAGCGGCACCGGCTCCCTATATCTGCGGCTGCCCCCCTTGCCCAGCTGACTTCTTGTTTGGTTTTTGTTTGTCGGGGACAGAGAAAGAGAGATTTTTTTTTTTTTGCAACTCCCCTCCCCCCCCCCTTTTTTGCTTTATTTTATTTTTTTCCTTTTTTTTTTTTTTTTTTTTTCCTCCTCCCCCCCGCCCTCCACTCCCGATTTTTATTTTATTTTGTTGGCTGCACGCTGCTGCGCTCCGGGGAAGAAAAGAAAAGCCAGAGAGAGAGCAAATCCAGGAGGAAGGAGCCCAAAGTCACTGGTGCCAAAGGAGCTAAGAAGAAACATTTCTCTCCCCCTCCTCCTCCTCCTCCTCCCTCTGTTCCCCTCCCCAGGAGGAGAGAGAAGGGAGACCCCCCCCCACCCCCTTTGCAAACTTTCACCTTGGACTTTCTTCTTCTTTTTTTTTTTTTTTCTCCTTTTCGCTGTTGTTTTTTTTCTCCTTGGGGGGGGTGCAAACTTTCCTCCCCCTTTCCCTCGCTTTTTATTTTTTTTCTTTTTTTCTTTTTTTTGCTTTTTTCCCCCCCCCTTTTTTCTTTTTTTTCTCCCCTCCTTCCCCCTTTTCCCCTCCCCTCCCTCCCTCCCTTCCCCCCCCCGCCCCTCTCCCTCTTTGCAAAATTGCTGCTGGTGGGGTGAGCCCGGAGGAAGATGCCTCAGCTGAACGGCGGCGGAGGGGACGATCTGGGGGCCAACGATGAACTGATCTCTTTCAAGGACGAAGGGGAGCAGGAGGAGAAGATCTCGGAGAACTCCTCGGCCGAGAGGGATTTAGCGGACGTCAAGTCCTCGCTGGTCAACGAGTCCGAAACGAATCAGAACAGCTCGTCGGACTCGGAGGTGAGCGGGGCTCGGCGCCGCGCCGCGCCGCGCCGGGCTGGGCGGGTTGTTGCCACTTCGCAAACTTGTTTGTTGCCACCTTGTAACTCGGCGCCTTTCCTTTCTCCCTCTCTTCCCCCTTCCCGACCCCGCCAGGCGGAGAGGCGGCCCCCGCCTCGCTCCGAAACTTTCCGAGAGAAATCCCGGGAAAGTTTGGAAGAAGGTGAGTAGCGACCCCGCTCCCCCGGCGCGGCGCGGCGCGGCGCGGCGGCCCGGCCGGCCCCTCGCTGATGAAAGTTTTGTGTCTCTCCCCGCTTTGCCCCTCTCTCTTCCCCCCGCCATGTTAGCTGCGAAGAGGCAAGATGGAGGGTTGTTTAAGGGCCCACCCTACCCCGGTTATCCCTTCATCATGATCCCCGACCTGACCAGCCCGTACCTCCCCAATGGGTCGCTGTCTCCGACTGCAAGAACAGTAAGTGCCTGCTTTATTTGCTGCGTGTGGTTTCGTTCCCCCTTTATTTTCCTCCCCCCTTCCCAGAGGGGGGTGGTGAGGATGGCACGTTTCCTTCCCCCCCACCCCCGCATGCCCCTGGCACCGCCAGAAACTTTTCCAAACTTTGCACAACGGGCCGGGGTTGCCCTTCGCCATCTTCCTGCCTCCCTCCCCGCGGCTCTGCCCGCGGCCCGGCTCCCTCCGCCCGGCTCGGGGGCTTTCTTTTCCCACCAGCTGAATCTCAGCGCCTGATTTTCCACCAAACTATTTGTTGGCCGGGGTGGGGGGGCTCTGTTTTCTCCTGCCCTCTCCACTGCAGACCCGGTTTCTTTTCCCCCCTTCCCCCAACACGCACACACTTTTTCTTTTCCTCCTCCTTTCCTCCCCCTTAACCCTTCCCTTGCTGCAGAAAGCTCCCTGGGTAGCTGATGGACTGTCTTAGCTTCAGTGAGACTTTGTTCCTCCTTTCGGTTTATCAAGACAGGGAACTTTTTTTGTTTTGTTTTGGGGTGTTTTTTTTTTTTTTTTTGTTGTGCTTCTGTTTTTATTTGTTTGGCTCGTTCAAGCTGTCTTTTTTGGCCTTTCACTTGTCTTGGGCGCAGCAGTTTGTGCACGGGAAATGTGGTGCCTGAAGTTTATTTCCACTTTTGGGGGGGGGGGGGTTTGGAGGCGGGGGGCAGAGCAGGAAGGTATTGACATTTCCTTGCAAAGCAGCAGTCCAGGCTCTTTTTCTTTTAAAAGGAACAGGATCAGGGATCCCAAGCCGAGCTCGCAGAAATAGCCCATCTTTGCCTGACCTAAATGACGCCCTGCTTTTTCAAATGTTTCCTAGGGACATCTGAAGTCTTCTTTCTTGGCTGGGGGGGTGCTACTTGGCTAAGTCCTGCCAGGAGTTGGAGCACGGGTAGAATTGAGATATATATATTTTTTATAAGCAGAAATTGTCGTTTTAAGACTACAAACCAACAACTCTGCACTTGAAAGCGGATCTTAAAAGCAGGGATTCTGCTGAAATCCCCCCCCCTTTGAGATGGGAGCGTGGATGAAGGATCAGATCTGCGGGGGAGCATGGGCAGAGTCAATGCGGGGGGGGGTAGCCCAGGCAGTGGGGATCTGTTCAACTTTGGGGTATGATGGTGGGGGGGGGAGAAGCTTAGTTAGTCTCTTCTTCGATGTCGTGCGGTATCCTATACTGCGCTGTCTGCTCCGACAAAACACACATCAAGATGAACCTTTTTTTTAGAGAGTATTTTAATTATGAATGCTAAATCTGTGGGGAGTACAAAATGCTAAGAAGTGTTTTGTATACACTTGCTCGGCGTTGTCCTTCTGTATCTTTTAGGGGCTTTTCAGCCTTGAGGGTCCACTACCATCACCCTGCGTCTATTTACGCACTTCCCCCCCCCCCCTTCTCCTGCGGTAACACGAGAGAGCAATTTGCAAGAATAGATCTACTGTTCAGGAGACGTAGGAGCTGTACTAATGGCTTAGGTCTTGGGCGACTTCAGTATCTCAGATCTACAAGTGTTTTAAAGCATTAAAATATTAAACATGAGGTCAGGTTTGTTTGCACTCAGTAAAGCGACAATGGAGGCTCGGATTAGCAAATCCGCAGGAATGGGAATATGAAATAATTGTGTTTTTTTGTTTTTTGTTTTTTTTCCTGGCTTTTCCCATCTTGAAGGATGTGGGAGTGTTGGTTTCTTTTGGTTATCTTTTTAAGACTGCTTTTCAGGGTCTGTGATTTCTTGGACACTAGAAGAGGGGTGACTACAGTTTGTAACTGTAATGAGCAGGGTGTGTGTGTGGAGGGGGGGTGAGAGGCTGAATGCATTTAGATTTTGCTCTGAATGTGAGTCCACATATGCATGCTTTAAATTCCAAATCTTGCAACCTTAGATTGAAGAGAGCGAAACGTGCCCTTCCAAAATAACTTCCAAATTATGAATCTCTTTAAAATAATTTCCCCATATTTAAAATTTATAGCAGCGTTCCAAGAGTAGGTTCACTGAAGGAACAGCTCTGCTGTATTTCTGGGGGAGTTGTAATATATATTTTTTTGTTTGTTTTTTGTTTTTTTTTTTAAACATAAGACTCAGTTCCTTGTTACATTTACTTGCCATGCTTCTCTTGCTGTGGAGTAAAAAGATAGGGATCATTCACTAGTTACCTTTTTAATGGAAATATTCTTTTCTCACTCTGGACCCCCCTGCCCCCATTTAAAAAAAAAAAAAAAGCCCCCATAGGAATGTTGTATTTGTATGAATTAACGATTCTGTATAAAAGATTACATGTTGTTTTATTGCTGACATAGCAGGTGGCCTTGTAGTGTTATCAGATGGATGCTAGAAGGATATTTCCACACTCAATAGGCTATTTTTATTATTTGCACATTCAAGCTCCACAAACCCTTTAATATCTTATTAACCTTCCCCCCCTCCTACGTTCTGTGTATATACATGTTTGCTGGGAACATAATGGAGGCTGGAAAAAATGAAGTTCATCATTTAGGCCTGAAAGCAGAATAGTATAAAGATTAAGCGGGATAAATTGCTGTCTGTCATGCTGTTCTAGGTGTATTCTTGACATCCTAGCTTTGCATCTCAGACAAGCTAGTTTCCCTCCCTCCCCCGGTTTTTAACACAACTTGGAAAGGTATCGAACATTGTTCGTGATTATTAATTGAAATTAAGAGAAAACATGCACTGTGTCGATTTTCTTATGCTGTAATATTTAAGTTCTAAGAATGTAAAAAGTGATGCAGATACATAGGCATCATTTCCCCCCTCCCTCTTTTTTTTTTTTTTTCCCTGTGGCATCCGGAGGCGTGTGTGTGTCTGTGTGGGGGGGGTTCCCCCGATTTAATTTCCTCCCCTCTTTTTAGTCCCTTTGTCTTGTTTTTGGATTGGGTTTAGAAGAATTTTTGTTACTTGCAGATGTACCTGCAGCTGTTTGTTCTGGGAAGGGCAAACTCCGAGGAACAGTATTTTCTTCTTTTCTGTTGTAGGGATATAAAGAATTACCAAGTATCATTAAATCTGCTTATGATGAATAATGCATTATTTCAAGAATAGTGCTTTAATTGCCGAAGACTCCATGAAGCTTGATAGTAATAATTTTACTTTAAAAGATAAAGATTTTCTGCATAATGTTAATTTTGCCTTTGATAGAGTAATGCGAATGGCTTTTAAGACTAGATCTGTATTAACTAGAGATCTAGTCAAATAGTAATGAAGTAACGTAGCTGCGAATCTCTGTCAGATACACTGGCAGAAGGACTGTGGTGTCTGCCTATTAGGGATCATAAAGGAAATTATTTTCAGTTCTGAATTTAAAAAAAGGGAGAAGTAGTGTATTTTATTCCCATCTCTAAATTTAGAGTATGGTTAATGCTTTCACCCAGCAGATAGAAATATTTTTGTCATTGAGAACCATTTGCCAGGTCTTCCTAATTTTCTATGCTGTTGCATCTTCTTTGCTCTAAAGTGTTTGTTTTCCAAGTGAGAATTTGTTCCCCGATTGCACAAATAAGCTTGTATCTCATGCCAAAGTTGGCATGTTTGGAATACCTAAATACGAGAGTTGCCCCCTCGCTAAGGTTTTATGTTTGGGAAAAGAAACTTTTTTTTTTAGTTGACTTGGAAAGTGGATGTTTCTCTTTATCTACTGAATCAAACAACATAATCCTTTCTAATACAAAAGAGGTAGATAGTGGAGTGTGAAGGGTTAATGGTGGTCCCTTTCTTTTTTTTTTTTCCTCCCTCCAGTTGTTTTGACAACACTTTTCAAAGTGTGACATTCCAAGCCCCTGCAATACAATGTAATATTACTGTAATTACACAGGTCATTACATTCTAAATAGAGAACAATAAAATGCTTATCGCACTGAAAAAGAACAGGTGTTCTTGCCCTTCTTTGGTATTTATGCTAATTGTTTTTCATCTCCTTTAGAAATATTTAGGGCTAGCACGTTAAATTTTAGCCTCGATTCGACAGCATTAATTCTTTGCTAATCTTTATGGTTGAGGTTTAATGTCTGCAATATGGATTATAGTATTAGCATCCACCAACTAGTTTAATAATGTAGATATAACTTAATATGTCAGCACTTCAGTGCTTTAAGATGCGTGGCTTTTCAATGAAGTGCATGATTCATTCTTTCTTTTCTTTCTCTCCCCTATCCCCCACCATTAGCAGACATGCTTTTAATATACTTTTTGGGTACAGAAACAAGCTATTAAATAAGAATTTGGGATCCTATGGCATCAATCGTATTGTGAAACTTCAGAATGGTTTAAGTAGGTGAATCACTCTGCTGCACCGGCAAGGAGCCTGGGCTCTGTTAACTTCATTTCTATAAAGGATCCCAAATTTCTCTGATAAGATTTCATTATAGAGAACATGCAGCGTTTTTCTTGAAATGGTTGGGCAGTGAGCTTCTCTTGGGGGACTATGAAAAATAGTTACAGCAAAGTTTCATGTTTCTGGAACCTTGCAAAACAATATAATGCAGTACTGTTACTTGAGTGTACAGGATAATTGCAGTACTGCACTTCATTAAAAATAATATTTGCTTTGGAAATTGAACATTTTAATAGGCACACCAGTGGCTGATTTGTACTTTAAAAAATTACAGTAGATGCCTTTCCAGGTTTTGAATGCGTTCATACATTAAATGCTATTTTGCACCCTCCCACCCTCTTCCTGCCAACCACTTTTTTGGTTTTATTTATTTATTTTTTTTGTTTAAGCACAAAAATGTGTGTCGATTTGTCAGGTGAAGGAGAAAATAAATGGCATAGTTTTCATCTGACCCTGTCAGCCAGGATGTAGGTAAAAGTATTTCAGTTTTGTCAGGCTTTCAATACTGGGGCCCCAAAATCAGATTAAAAATGTGGTGTAGAGAAAGGACAGCTGCAGATTTTTTGTGTGGACGTGTGTTTCTGTACCATGACTAAAACTCTGAGGACCTTTTCCCAGCTGTCTGGGAGTTATGTGGAAGTTGGATTATATTGGCAGTTAAGCATGAGACAACCTGGATTTAGCAAATGCTCTCCTACACAGGAAGTAATATTGGGGGAAGGGAAAAGATTCTTCTTCAGACACTAGAGCAGGCAAGAAATTATATGCTACTTTCCCCAGCCCTCTTTCTCCCCCGCCCATCTTAAGAGTTACCCAAAACACTGGCAAATATAGTAGAGATAATTTTCTTTTTCAGGGTTGGTGAAATTAGATCTATTATCACTCCCACCCTCTTAACTGTTGTGGGAACTTTTGTTTGTGGTGTGCACAAGGTTCGGGAGAAATTTCGAGTGGTGTGTGTGTGCACTTCCTTAGCTATTGAGTTATTGCAAAGATGCAAGTAAGCTTTAACTTTGCCTTGTAATTGGGCACATTTGTGAAGGAAATGGTTAATTTTACAACCAAAGGCAAACTTGCACCTTGACAGGTCTGCTGAAAGAAATGTGCCACAGTCATTTGCTGGCAGGCAGCACAGGGTCATAAATCCACAGGGTTTATTTACAGCCTATAACACTTATGAATGTTAAGATATTTGACGCCACGCTGGCCTTATAATATCCAAGGTCCACAGACACTGGCAGTGGGTCAAATTTCTTTCACTAATTATAAGCAATGAGAGATGGGGAGTGGGGGAAGAGATGGAAATCAGGAAAACCCCCAAAAGCTAAGAATATTGCCCTCCTCCTCTTAACTGCTGGTGTGTTTGTGCTTTGGTGCAGGATATTAAGCTTTATAATTAACACTTGCACTACTGAAAAAATGTCGAGAGCAGTTCTACATGGTGCAAACCACCAAAAAAAAATACTATCGCCTATGCCCTTTCTGGATACATTGACAGCATTGTACAGTGCATCTAGACACCAACCCCACCAAATATTTCCCAGAATACTTAAGGAAACCGGATGCCTGGAACTGCCATTTAATTTACTGATGTACCACTGAGCTGGGAGAAGTACCACACGCCAACAGAAATGTGCAAGTTGAATTCATTTTGGAAATGTGTGCGTTAGCCTGACTTTTGGGGTGGGGGGGGGGAAGAACTCTTCCTGAAAAAGCAAAAAATCTGCACAGCAGTTTGCAGACATTGCTACTTTTGAAACAACAGTTGTTTGGAAAAAGTCTTGTACTCTCCAAAAAGGAAAAATCTGGGTTAGTAGGGAGAAGCGTGTGCCATGGAGATAGAGGGGAAAATGCGTTAAGGAGGAGAAAACTGGTATCCGGGGGGAGTGTTGGAGAATCCAGGGGGAGTCGTTGAAGGACTGGGAAAGAATGTTAAAGTGCAAGGAGATCTCTTCGAAACTTGGAAAAAAAGCCCATATATTTGAATGGACGTTCGAAGGGGATGCTGGGGATCTAGGGATTGACTCTTAAGTGTCAGGAAAGTCTTGGGGGCCGGAGGAAAGACATTGCTTCTCTCGGCTCACTCTTGATTAAACAGCCTTTTAAAGAACAGACTGTCACAATTGTAGTGCTTCTCTCTAGGCTGGAGGTGCCTGTACTTGTGCAGGCTAGGCTTGTGTGAGTGTATTCCTGTACTGCCACACTCAGATCCCAGCTACTAATTGAAGGGGCAAACAGACAGGGGTGGGGAGAGGGGAGACGTCTCCCCTATGGTTCTTGTCGACAAAGTGCATAAATCCTGATTTGTACAAATATGAGTGGCTGTCATTCTCGACTTTCCTCCCAAATAAATGTGCAGGCCATTTAGGTGAAGGTTTTATGCATTTTCCTAATCAATGGAATGCTGTAGCTTATTAGCCTCTAGGGATCAATAGGAATCCCTTAACACCACATTAAAAAGGTGGTGTGGTAGTACCTTTTTAACAGGTTGGCAACAGTGATGTTCTTTTATTTCCCAAGATACTTCACCCTTTCCCTGCTTCCATCTGATTCCTTGTGGGCAGTTCAGTGGGCTGTATTTTTTTTTTTCTTCCTCTTTTGTTTGTCCTCTTGTTGAATAGTTTTAAAATGGCAGCCTTTATTCTTCTTGGGGTCATAGGCAGGCAACTGGGCTGTGCCGAACGAGTTAAGTTGCTAGCTAAAGTTTGGCTTTGCAAAACTAAATTCGAGGCCTGGTAGGCATTAGCAGGGCACAGCACATTTACAGAGCTTAATTAGTACGAACTGTAATTGTTCATGGTCTGCCAGAAGGAGTAATGTTCAGGAAAAGTGGAGTCGTTCTTTTGCAGTCTTCAGTTTTAAAACGATAAATCACTTGCATATTTGTGCAGTGATTCAAATGGAGCTGAGACCTCTCCATCTCAACATGTGGTAAATTGTAAAGTCAATGAATTGCAGATGTAGGGTACAGCGAGATTCTCGATGAAAATGCAGAATGAATGGGAAAGAGTGACGCTATAAATATTTACCGAGGAGATAACTGGGTTTCTGCTTGCTGTGCCAATTATGATGCATTAAAGATATTAGTAATTTTGTTTGAATCTATTTATTTTAAATTTCCTTCAACTAAATAAAAAGGGTACCATTTTACTTGATGTGTTTTAAGTAGTGCTGAGTAACAATGGGTTTCCTATGGAAACACATATGACGGCCATATTAATACAAATTAATTCATGATGAGGAGTGCTCTATAGCTCTTCCTAAATTAATTAATAATGATGGGAGGCTTTAAAGTGTTGCTGCCCCAACTTTTAATGAGACCTATTGTGGTAAAGATGTCTTGGAGAAATAATGGGAGCATCATAGGGTTTACTCACTCGGGGTCTCCGCCAACTTTAGCAACACTTTCAAGGTGCATCTTCATGCCTGACATTTGCTTTTGAACAAAGAGAACAAACATGGGTCTCAGATTATTATGAAGCCTATGTTCCCTGATCCTGATTCAAGCACCACTGAAGTGACTGGAAATGCTCCCATTGATTTTAAAAGGCTTTGCATCTGGCTCTAATGGCTCCTTCACCTACACCAAACTTGCCAATAGTGATGAAGTATCAATTTACCCTTCCTATAACTCCTGTTACTGACTTCATTACTCTAAAAAAAAAAAAAAAAAAACAACCCCACAAAACAACCCCACAAAAATCTCCTGCTTAAATTTAAATAAGGGCTGATTGTGCCATAGTTTTACATCCCAAACTCCTAATTCAGGAGGTTTGGAGGATGCAGACTGTTGCATGTCAATACTGCTTTTCCAGTGTGAGTAGGCGGATTTGTATGGAAGTTGTAAAAGTTAATGATTGTTCTCTGACTCGCACGCTGCTGGTTTCAGCAAAGGAAAATTAATGACAGAAATTATATGGGACAAGTAGGACTTGGCAAGGGGGGTAAATGTTTGTGGTGTTAAACTCCTTTTGCTGTTTGCTCAAGGAAGTGCAAAGATGAGAGGAGAGGAGATCTGTGGATAGTTTCTCTTTGTTGTTAGATGCATAGGGTGCTGCGTTCTTGCAGGCATATGGTCAGGCATTTAAAGCAAATTCTTAGATGACGGTCCACGTGGACGCAGAAGATCCCATGGCAATTTAATTGGGATCGGAAAGGGATCGTTCTGGTGCCCGGGCTATCTGTTTTCCCCGCTTGGTAAAACAGGGTTGAATGCCTAAGGCTCTGTGGGAAGGACTGGTGGATGAGTAATGGATGCCATATTTGACTACGCAGCTCCTGGACTGCCAGCATCTAACTTGCTGCTTTGTAAAGCTCTCGCGAGTGCCTCTGGTATAAAACAAAATCCACTTCCGCTTTTAAATATGATGGTGATGCCCTATAGTAGACCTGCCAAAACAAAAGGAGTTCTCCAAAGATGGATCAGCCCCAAAATATTGCCAAGTACATCAACTTTTTGGCATGTAGCATTGTACATGTTGATATCGTAGAAACAAACGAAGGTCTTCCCATTTTAAGCAATGCAAACGGCCACAAAAAGGGTGGCCTGTTCTCTCCAGTCCATCCAAGCTCCCTGGGAACTTTACAGGCAGTTTCAGATCAATTGCTTAATGCTCTGCCCTTTTCTATACTGGAGACAAAGCACCTAATATTAAACTGGCACATTTCCCTAACAAAGTCGCCTCTAAACTAATCGTAACGCTTCCTTAAATTGGTTTAACTCAGTGAACCAATATAAACAAGGGTAGAGCTAGTGTTAGAGCACGTCTGTTCAGCAATTTCCTCTTCCTTGATTTAATCAGTTTTAAGCTTGATTGATTTTAATTCATACCCAAGTCACTTTACTGGTAGAGACATGGTCTGGAACTTGCATTTGAACAGTTGCGTTGGTCAACTTGCAGCCTCAACCAACAGCTACTGAAATGTCCTTTTAATAGTATAATGTTCACTGGTATAAAGTGCCTCTGAGAACTGTGATTTTTTTTTTTTTTTGAATGATTATCTCGGAGTAAGATGGCAGCTGACCTGGCTATCTTTTCTGTTGTCTTTGGGAAGGGGAGAAGAGATTCTTTTCTCTGTGTCACTTTTATAGATGAATGAGTTTATGGCTCTGCCTCTGGCTGCCAAGTTGCTCGGGTTTGGTTTTTATTTTTAAAGCTGAGCCCTCCAAGTTTACCTCTGTCCCTTCTGCTGCTTTGCCCACCCCCACCTCGTATGCAGTCTTTTGGATAAAGTAGCTTAACATTTGCATGCATTTATGCAAGAGTGAGAAGGGTTTGAGAGCAATAAAGCCTTTTATAGGAGCTAGTCAAGAAAATAACTTTGGTAATAGATAAGTAGCTGCATTAAAAAAAAAAAATAAAAGCCAAACCCCAGAACAAACCTCATTACAGAGAATATTTTGTCTTCATGCAGATAAAGATCTTCGTAATCCACAGACCATCAAAGGATGCCTAATTTGCATGTTTATTTTTAGTATATTTTTGCAGTGAAAGCCACTTGCTCACTTGCTGCATGCTTTGTATTTCAGTTCAATACTTTTTTTTTTTTTTTCTTCATCTGTTGTCTATGTAAACTAGAACAAAAGTGGAGCCGGATGATTGAAAATGGAATTTGGGGATATCCACAGCTTCAATAATGTATTCATAAAGCGATTATCTGGCTGGTTACATGCCCACATCTTTGTATATGTATGTGATATATATTATTCTGCTGCATATACTTTTGGTTATCAGGTGTCCGTTCAAATTTAATTGACAACATGAGATTCCTGTGGTTACTTCCCTGCACAGACTGCCTTGGGGCTCTACAGGGTTTGTGGGAAGAAAGGCCTCGACAAGTTTCCATTAAGCTCTGAATCGGGCAATTGGAAAAAAGGAGAATGAAACGAGCTGAAAAGAGGGACGAGTTGTTAGTGTTGCATTCTGTGCTCGGAACGAGAAACCTCTTTTAGACGAGAGTGGTTCTCAGGCCAAGAATTTCAAACTTGCGGAGAAACCTGTCCAGAACACAAAAGTTGTTTGAACGGGGTGCGGGATTGTCACAGTAATTAGAGCAATCTCCGTTTACTGAGTGGCAGCCTTTATAAAGGACAGGGGATAAAAGGTTCAAATTCATCTTTCTCCCTCTGATTCACTTTTGATGAACTGCTTCTGTGTATGTATGTGTATATGAAGGAGTGTGTGTGTGGCCACATTTTCAACTACTCATCATTAAATTGTCCTTGTTTTATGTGAACAAGGAGTTGTTTTTTTGGTTGTTTTTCTTTCACCCCAGTGACCATTGCAGACATTTTTGCTTTTCTTTTATTTGTATTCTAATTCAAGATACACTACTAGAGTGAAACTTGGTGACATTTATTTTTTGCTGTGTTTTTAGGAAAATAAAAACACTTTTTTTTCCCCCTCAGTAAATATACAGCATTTTAGATCTCATCCTCAGTCCTCAAATGTCCTGTTAGGTTTAACAGGACTCCATGTGGCAGCAAGGGCTCTTTGCACGAATTAAGATTATAGAGGTAGACTATTTACATTTTATCCCCTTGCCAGTGTTGGGGCAGTGCTGTGGTAGTGAAGCTGGCTAGAGTTTTGCCAGGCCTCTTTGGGAGAAGGATCTGGCCCAGAGACAGCCTGAGGTTGGATCTTGTGAACAAACCTAACTTTTAAAACATCATAACAGTGACCGTTTTGTCTTGCATCCATGTCTAAAGGGCTCAGTCCAGGCCCTGTGGGGTCAGACACTTTGTGTATGTACGCACATGCGCACACACGCACACACGCAGTCCTGGTGAATGAATAGCTATTCACCAATGGGGGTGCTGTTAGTAAGAAAAGATTAAGGATAACGGGTTTTCAAGAGTGTCTAAATGATGGACTTAGGCTCCGTAGTCCACTGAGGACCTGTCTGCACAGCCTCCCTCGTGACACCCGAGTCTCCCAGTAAGAAAACCAGCTCTGCCCGCTCCCACTCTGGCACGTGTCTGGGAGCAGCCCTGAGCCTGCGCCAGCCCCGCTCGCCTTGGGCGAGTCGGGGTAGCGGTGCTGGGGACGGGGGGAGGCGCCCGGGCCACCCCCGAGCAGCCTGCTCTGCTGCTGGCCAGTCTGGGGGGAGCGAATGGGCAGGGCTTGTTCTCTTGGCATCGGATCCGTGTTTGGGAGGGAAGCTGAATGGGTGTGAAGTTAGGCACTTGTGTCCCAGGAGGACTTACGCTCCTAAATCACTTGGGTACACTCCAGTTTTGTTTTTTTCCCCCCCTTAAATACCAAATGTAGTCATTGTCTCTCTATTCTTGTTTTACTTGTAGTTATTCCCGATTCTGAGCGTTAGCAAAGTTTGGGGTTTCTTTTTTTTCTTTTCTTCTTTAAAGGCAGGATTAGCTGTTAGTCTTAAGCATCTTGGGGTAAGGAACTTTTCTAATCTACCCATTGATGTGAGGCTTTTCAGTGCTGTATAAATGACAGTTCAGTATTGCCCCTAAATGCACAGATAGAAGGGACCTTTCACACACAAACCTTTTGCCCTGTTTTGTGATGCTGCTTTCCAGCCCTTCCCCCAGACTCCGTGGGGCAGAGCCAGGCTTGGTGAAGGCAGTGGGCAGAACTAAGTGGATACCATGTTTTTTCCCTTCTCCCCCTCTCCGTTTCTGGTCACACGCAGACCCTACCAGAAAGTTAGCGTACCACTTTTTCCCATGGTGAATATTCTTGGATGCCTTGGCTACCCTTGCACTTCTCCAGTGAGAAACTCTACTGAAGTCAGCTGAATTCTCACATCATTAAGAGCTGTAGAGCTGGGCTGCTTTCTTCAGTCTTGGACCCCGATCAGATCCAAAGCCCAGTCGCACTTAGAGGCGGGAAAAATACTTTGCAGTGAAATCCAGAATTTCACTTTTTTCATATTTTATTGCAGATTCCAAATGTGCATTTTCTCCCAAAAGAAAGTAGCTGATGTACACAGCTGGGTTTTTTTTGGGCAAAAAGAGTCTTCTGTTAGAAAGGAACCAGTTTTTAGGCAAATGTTTGCCATGTCTTAGCAAAAACTAGGGTTTCTGTTTTTTGTTACTAAGTTGACATTTTTCTATGGGCATTTGCTCACACTACATAAACGGCCACTCGGCCTAAACTGCAATCCCTCCAACCAGTCATTGGCCTTGTTCCTTTTTTTTTTTTTGCAGAGTTCTGTCCATTTGTGTGTGTGATAATATAGATACATTGGGTGGGGGTTTTTTTTGTTTTTTTTGCTTTTGTTTTTTCTTAATACTTCTGATGTAAGATGTGGGCAAATGTAATGTTCTCTTGGAGTGGGAAGGTGGGCCTGGTGATAACTGTGGCTTGCTCACACTATCACGGCCTGTAGTAGGATGCGTTGCTGCAATTACAAAAGACCACGTGGAAGCAAATGGGTAGTTATGAAGTGTCTGGCATCCTGAAAGAGCACTCGGTACGCGTGGGATGAAAAACGTGGAATTGATTAGGACATGCCTGTTGCAGTTACTGGGCTCTGCATTTCTTTCTCTGCTCCATTCCTTGTACTTTTTAAATTTGATAATGTCTCAGCCGTCATGTGTCTTCGGTAACCTATGTGGGAGTGTGATTCCACATCAGTCAGGGTAAATTGTTGTGTCACTGCTATTTTATATTTCCTCATCAAATAGCCTTCCCTTTACTCAGTTTTGGTGACCGTGTTATCCATAGCAACAACAGGCAGTTTGTGCATCTATAATCAATGCCAAGGCTGCAGTTCAATGCTGGGGTGTAAGGATAGGAGGAAGCTGTCTTCTATGAATAAATTGTTTGAGATGTGGTTGCGTAGTTTGACAACCGGAAGTCGTTTATTTGATTTTTATCTTCCTTTGGTTGTGAAGCACGTGTAAAAAGCCTGTAGAAGCAACTGGCCGTTCAGGTGAGCAGCGGGTCGCACATTCCCCAGCATCCAGTTGCGTTGCTGTAGCTCTCAGCGATTTCTCAGTCTTACTTCTCTTCTTGTCTTGAGGATCTTTTAACACTGGGTGATAAGCAGGTGCTTCTCTCCCAGAAAATTCATCTTGGTCCCAAAATAAAGGCGGGAGTGGTATTGGGAAGTAGAAGACGGAAGGGGACACCACGGAGGACAAAGAGCCATGTAACTACATTGTCGGTATGAAACAGCTGTGTGTGTGTTATGATGTAACTGTTACATCTGATGCACCTAGAGCCATACAAGTGTAAGAAAACTGTTCCAGCTTTTAGCTAGTGTCCATGACGGTTAAAGTTACAGGCTTTTAGTTCACTTGTATCGGTGCAGGAGAGTGCAGACGTGACTGTTGTGTTGTAACGAGCTTGCTTTGGAGTGGCAGCTCCCTCTTTCCTCCAAAAGCGGTTAGACTTAATGTCTGTCCGCTAGACAGACATTAATAGATACAGAGGACAAGGGACACATGTTTGTCTCTTTCTGACTTCCTGAAATGAAGTTGAAAGGACAGTTCTTAGGTGAAAAGCAGAGGTTTTGTTTTTACAGTGCTGTTCCTATTGCAAAATCTATTGCGTACTTTCAACCTCTGTTTGCTTCTGGAAGTTTAGGCACTTAAATACCTTCCAAAATCCATCCCTTGGTTTTTCCAGCTGCTCTCACCTGTTTAGCAGCAAAGCACTAGTGCCACTATGGGAGAGCAACCTGGATTCTGTTTTTCTCTTTTCAGCTGAATTCCAGGTTTAGGGCCTGTCTTGCACCTGTGCAAAACTCTAGCTGCCATGGGGTCATGCAGGTGTCACTGAGGTCAGGGTTATGGGGTCTCATTACTGGGTGGGGGGTGAGCGAGAGAGAAATTGGCTTGCTTTTTCAGATCTCTGATTTGAACGTGCCTGGTTGTAGGGGGAGAGAACAAGGAAACATTTTTCAAATGCATCCAATTTCTATGAAAAAAGAAAGGGAAGTTGAAAGAAAATGAACATTAGAAACAGCTCATACTTCTGTACTGTTTTTCCTTAGTTAATTTAAAGATACAGCGGGCAAAGACAAGGCTAAAAACTCTTGTCATGTGATTATCTCAATGATTTAGATTTGTTGTTAAACGAATGCTCTGTTCTAACTTCCTAACAGAAGTCCCAGAGTCAAATTATGCTCCGAAGCAAGTGGGTTTGCATTAGATTTACTTTAGTGAAACCAAGTGGGGAATTGCCCACAATACGTTCTCCACTGAGGTCAATAGCTGGTGTCTCTGAGCGTGTCCAGACACGAGTGCCCATGCATTTCCCCGGGGACAAATAGCAGGGGCAGTAGTTGTGCTGCTGCTACTTGTCCCCAGGGAGCGCTTGTGCACACGTGCTCTGGCGCATGGCAAGTTGCCCTGGGTGGAGTAGGGGAGCCTGGGGTCAGCGCCTGGGCTTGCCCCTGCAGCTCTACCTGGAGCCTTGGGGGCTTCCTGGGGCTCCAGCAGTGCCAAGTGGTGCACAGAGCCCAGCTGGCAGCTGGTGCATAGCTCTAGCCAGCTGGGTTTCGGTTTCGGGCAGCGGACGCTATCGCCTCGTGTGCCGCCCTGCTCTTTTCAGGCATGGGGTTTCTTGACATTGGGATCTCCCGGTGTCAAAAAAACCCTGTTGCGCTGCAAATTGGCAGCACAGTGAACGCCTGCACGTGGCGTGTGTGGCTTGCAGTGCTGCAGACGGGTCCGTGCCGCTGAACACCTACCACACGTGCGCTCATCCGCACGTGCCCCTTGGATCCTAATGATTGGCTGAGTCCCATTTCATTGCCTTGGATCCAGAGAGACTTAAAAATATAAACAATGTGCTTTTGGCTAATGGGGGGGAAACCATATCCCAAAGTATCCAGCCTGGGTGTTTCAGCAGGCTTTGTGGAGGTCTAGTGGCTGATGAAACGTCATCTCTGAAGTAGCCGTTAAACAAGATGGAGAGTGAGACGACAACCCCCCTTAAGAATGTAAATCCAGACGTACTAAAAGCAAGAAAAGTGGGGGGTTTTGTTTTTTAAAGTTTTAGATACCTAATGTACCTCGTTTTATTTTTGTTCTATTGGATTATAGTATCATATAGGTTTATGTAACTGTATTCATGAACATAGGGCCATGAGTCACATTTGTCCCAGGGCTAACTTGGTTAAAGGCCAAAGGACTTGCATCAGGGATATATTAATTAAAAAAAATAAATTTAAGCTTGGCTGCCAGTCTCACAGGTGATCATATTATCCTTCATTCAAGATCACCTCTTCCCAGCTCCTCCTGAGTCCTGCCAGACTGTAAACTCCTTGAGGAAGGGACACTATCTTTAACTGTTATCTTACATACTAATCGCATCGGAGGTGCTATGTAAATTGGAAATAGTAATAAGCAGAGCTGATCAAGTGATTCTTTGCAAATAAGCTATCAGCTCAGTTAATCTTTATTTTGGACGTTTGTTGGTTTTTCCTGCTCAGGAACTAATTTTGACTGTTGCAAACAGATTGTTTGCTCACTCTCTCTCTTTCATATGGTGACAGATATCAACTTCCAAATCTATGAGCCACTGTCTGGTATTATCGCTTAGTGTGTGGATTGTGTCTGCCTCTGGGCGTCTGTAAGGTTTGTAAAATTGTAAAGATTGTAAAGATTTGTTAAAAAAACAAACAAACAAACAAAAAAAACTTTTGAGTGTTTGCTGATTAGTTTATGCAAAAGGGAAAAAGAAGCCCCTGTCATCCAGGGTTGTTCACAAGCCATTTGCTCTTCTTTTGAGTGATCGCTCACCTGAGTAGCATGGTGACTGTAAGTGTAGTAAATAGTGACCCCCATAGTGCATGTGCATGAATGTGCTTGTTTGCCTGTGAATGTGGGTATTCAGATGAAGAACAGCCATCCTCCAAACAGTCTCATGAAACCCATCTGTCTCAATGCTGTTATTGTAAAGGTGGATAATAAAGATAAAAAATGTGTGTCGTCATACACAAGCGTCTGTGAAAAACTACTGATCAGATTAGCTTTAATAATTTGATCTTCTGAAAATATGCATCCCATCTTTTGCTTAAATTTTATACTACCCGCCCCCACTCCCCAAAATGAGGTTGCACTGAGATGGTATATATAACATGGAAAACGGAGCTATTTCCTGATGCTTTATATAGAATCTATTGCCACACTACATGGCAGACTGCTGGGATGGCTTTGTTCCTAGCACATGGACTTAGGTAATGACTATATTGTTTTGTGATCTTGCAGTTGCTGTCTTGCGTGTGCAACTCCCACTGAAGCCAATAGGAGCTTTGTGAGCGAAAGGTCTGAATGCTAGGACCTTGATATTGTGTCTGCACTGGAATTTATTTTGCAGCACTACGGACTCTTAGTGTAGATCTGCTGCAGGCCTGGGTGTGTGAATGGCACTTGGGTTCCACCTCCGTTTTACACCAGTGTAGCTTGTCTACATTAGAGGTTGTACTCTTGCAGCCACATAGCCTAGCATACAGTTCCTTTGATGTTTACAGGCCTTGGCCATTTTTTAGGCTCACATCAGCATGTTTGGTAAACCACAGAATCCAGTTTAGATTGGTTTCAGTGGGGCCATTTCCACTGAGCAGCTCCTAGAGCAGTGATTCTCAACTGGGGTGCTGCGGCACCCTGGTGCAATGCCAGATCCAGGGTGCGAGAAGATAAGCAGAAAAGCGCAGGTTTTGGCTTTTCCCAGACTGGCCGATTTCCCCCTCTGCCACTGTCTGACCCCTCTGCAAGGAGATAAGCCTTGTAATATATGTTAGCATTTGAAACCGGGTGCCAGTCAGTTCACGTTATAAAGGGGGGCCTTGAGTCCACAGAGGGGTGTCTCACGTCCAAAAAGCTTGAGAACCACTGCCCTAAAGTGCTATCATCCCTGGTCCCTATACAAGTGCTGGGCTGTGTATGAAGGCATCCTAAACCTGCATCAGGGCTAGAGCAGGGATGCTACGTCTAGGTGGAGCTGAGCTCCTAAACTGTTCTGAGAAAAACACAGAATTTGATCCTAGCAAGTGGTGAAGATGGAGGGAGCAATATTGGGGTGTGAAATTGCATCTCAAAATGATAAAGTTGAATGCTTTTACAACTGGAAGAGAGGATGACAACTTTGTTTAGTCCAAAGCTTTAAATTTTGATTTAAAAACAACTCTTTCTTTTCCCTGTAATCTGAGACCAATAGCAAAGTTTCCATATTTTTTTAAAAATTACAGTGGAACAACCTCAGTAATGCCTTAAAATCCTCCTTTTCAAGAATAGAGACGTTGACAGGAGATTTGGATCTTAAGTACAGCAAAGTTAATAAATTTTCAGCCAGCTTTTTAATATAGTTGGATGAAAAAAAGCAAAAATTAGTGTGAATGGCAAAGAATACATTCAGTTTTAAAAGTTTTGTTCTGTTCTTAATAATTCAGCTCATGATCTTTCAAGGTGACTTTTAGGGAGACAATATTAAAATCAAAAGTGCCTCGGTTACAAAATTACCTTCACTTCTGCAAATGTTGCTAGAAAACCTTGGTATCTTTTGTGCAATCAAGATCTTGGTGTATGTACCAAAAGTCCAGCTACTGGAACTAGGTACTTGATATTTTAAGGAAACCTGACTGTCTGTGTAATGGAGAATTGCTCAGCTTTTTAATTCTCTGTAGACCTTGGCTAGATAGATAGATATCTTCCTCTGAGCCATGTGGGTCTCAACATTTTTTTTTTTTTTTTTTTTTTTTGTACCACGTCCCATTTGTAAACATTGATTGGCCAGCCCTCCAGTGTGTCGGGACTCCCGCCACCCCCCAAGCAGCCCCTTGCAGGCTGAGACTCTTAACAGCCTGCAAGGGAAAAGCTATGGTTTTCCCCATTTTTCTCCTTTCAAGAATCCATTTTTAAAGTTGTTTGATCCATTTTTTTTAAAGTTAGTTTGTGACCCTTTCATATATTCTTGCCACCCAAGTTAGGTTTGCACCATGGGTTGAGAAACAATGTTTTAAGCTACCTGTTACTAAATAGGTCATTTGAAGATACTTGTAGCAGGGTGGAGTACATTACAAAGCACATTGCTCAGAAATCCAAAACCATTAATATTCCTCCATGAACAGGTAGCATTGTTCTTCGGGCTTGTGTTTGCTAAGGCTTGATGCCCATGTGGGCAAACAAGAGACATTTGTTAGATATACAGAGCAAGAATGCCTTAAGTATTGATTCCCTCTGAATCCTTGATAGGCTTGAGTCCCTAGTCCAACATAGCCAAATGTCCTCCAGCTATAATTTTATAGTTATCATCAGAGTGTGGCACCAAGGGGGAATAGGGAGGGAAGAGTGTAATTCTCCACCCCCCCCCCCGAATATTTGCATTGTGCAATTGTATGTGGGTAGCTAATTGTGGCTTGATGCTGGCTGGCATTGTCTTTGCTACAGCGGAGAGCACCTGATTCTGTTCCTGGCATGCCTGTAAAAGTCCATTTGCACAATACTAGGTGCCATCTTTCTCTGAGTAGTTTGCATGTTTGGATTTCTGGTCGGCATTGTGGTCAGCCCATTGCAACGGAGCCCTGTGCTTGAGGGAAGGGGATGCCGTCCGAGGTTCCCTTTGCTAGGCGCTTCCATTGCCCTTTGGTCCCCTTGAAGAAACATTGGGTGTAGCCAGTTCAGTTGCTCTGCATCTCTAGCGAGTGGCCATAGATTGACCAGTCCTACATAAAGAGGCTCTACATAAAGGGTCACTGTTGCCTACAGTCCATATTGCCCCCACCTCTGAATGTGGGCCTTCGAAGCGATGCTTATATCGCCTGGCCCTACCCCAGTCTAAGACCAGGTCTCAAGCCTGGTGAGCTGGGTACAGCATTGCAGGAGTGGCAGATTCTTCCTCTGAACTTTTCACCTTCTCTGCCTGCCAAACTCATTCCACATTCAGTGGGGATCCTCTGTGAAAGTATCTTGAGGAACATTAGGACCCACACTATTTAAATATGGTCAGTGGTAATCTAATCGGTCATTACCCCCTGCTGGGTTCCTAATCCCTATCCTAAAATAACCCTTCATAGCATGACACTGGACATCAGATGTGAAGCTTCCCCTGGTTTAATCGTCTGTATGCAGCCCATGTCTAATGTTTATATGAGTGTCATCAGAAAGAATCTATAGATGTATCCATGCTTTTTATAAGAGTATGACACAACATCACTTTCTATATTTGTCTCTTGGCTTCTTGGCATCTGCCTCGCTGCCTTACTTTCAATTTTGAAATGGTAAAAAGCAGCTTGGATTTGCCAATTCGTGTTTAAATAAGCACAGATATCCACTCTCAGAATTTTACAAACAATCCTAAATGACCTGTTTTCAGGATATATGATCAGTAGTTGAGGGGTTTTTTTGTTCTTGTTGTTTCTCTCTCTTCCCTTTTGTTGCTTTTAACCTACAGATAATTCAGAAGGATAACAAACCAAGGATGGATTTTAATGGCTCCATCCACGGATAAATATAGAGCATGGGATGGTATGAATATTTTATTGGCATAGTTTTGGGCCGGCCATGTTGTTTACAAATGGTGAATCTACCAGTGAGTTTGTGCAGACCATAGCCAATGAGTGCCAGTAGGCTATTTTACCACTTACGGGATATCAGCCCTTTTTTTTTTTTTTTAGTACCTTTCTTTCTTTTCTCCCCCCCCCCCTTTTTTTATTCCACTAATTTTTTATTTTTTGTGGGGGGTAATGTTTTTGGTACCAGACACTTATGCAGCCAAGCTATCTTTTGGGGCTATATAGAAAACCACAGTGAGACAGCACTAATGTATATATTTAAAATTTTCCTTGGGTGTGCTGTTGTGGTAGGAGGGTATTGCACTTTGAGGGGCTGAGAGATTGCAAAACCCTGCAGCTAGCTGGAAATACTGGAATTTTATATCCCTAGATGGATGTGGCTTCTAACTCCCCAGGCTTTAAAACTTTTTCACCACTGTAGGAGTGCTATAACTTAAAAAGCCCTGTTGTGTAGTTGTTTAAATCTATTCTAAAAAATTGGCATTTCCTTCTTCCCCACAAAGCAAAACAAAATCCTAGAGTACAGTGGCCATTTCCAAGCCATTCAGGGATTTTATGGTGGTAGTCCCAGCTGAAATGGATGACAGAGTTCAGGCAAGAAGGCCAAAGGTGCAGCATAAATATAGTTTGCAGAAATATATTCACTTTTCTTCTGTGGATGTCATGACTATGTATGTGACCTAAAAATAGTTATTGAGCAGTGTTGCTAAATATTTAATGCCATGGATGGAGTGACCTGGGAGAGAAAGGGTGTGAGGCTATTTCAGTTATAATCAATGAGTCTGAGCCAATGATTTCACTGCCTTTAAGTAGGCGGGTGTGTGGGAGGTGGGAAGTTCACCAGTGCAATATTCATTTTCGTTGCTCAGTTGGCTTTGCTGACGTGCACTTCAGTCTCCACCACCTTTGTTACTTCATTTATTGTCTTAATCCAAATGAGTGTTTAACAGCACTGCACCTAGAAATTTTACAAGCTGCCTTAGGAATTCATTGTGTAAAAAGCATTTTGCAGTGGTTTCTCGAAGTGCTGAACTCGCAGAGCACATGGGTAGCTCAGCGGTCAGTCCACATGGGAGTGGCAGAGGAGAGAGGGGGCTAAATCGCTGGGTATTACCCATTTGTAACCTGACTAGCTTTTCAATGTATTTTTACTGGCTAATCACTAGACAATAGAAATCCCCTTGCCTGATCCTATGAAAATGCCTTATGTGAGAAATAAATGATAAAACAATTATGTCTGGTTGATAAAGAAGGGTATGCATGTGCACTCATGTATGCTCTGCTAAATTTTCGGCATCCCATTTAAGAAGCAAAATCAACTGGCTTCCTCTAGAAGCAGTTGGAGTGTTAATATTTGATTTGTGGTGCTGAGATTCTACCAGCCACCCCCATTTTTTTGGTACTCTGCAGTCCCAAAAAATGGGGTGATGTTATTCCAAATCTGCTGACATAGATCCTTGAGCAGAGGCCATCAGCTGTATGGGCAAAGAGGTACCTGTAGCTTTGGGTTAGTCCCTCTGCCACATATTTTAGAAGCAACATTTGATAGGGCTGCCTTTGGAAATGATGTTGATATCCCACATCAAGAAATGGGAGTACTTTTGGGACAGTCTGGAAACTTCTGGGCCTTTTAAGAGCGATGTGGTAGACATCTTCCCTGTACCACCTTTGCAGAAACCTTCCTTCCAATGGGTAACTGGTGCTGCCTTAGTTGGGGGGGCACATGCCCCCCCAGCGACCAGTCAGTGAATGGGTGGAGTCTTCCCGCGGCCAGTCCCATCAACTGGGGGGGGGTCCCCCATGGCCAATCACAAGACAGTCGATTGCTGCAGCCGCCTTTGGGAGCCCAACTATGCTCTCCCCCTTGGCTAGTGCTTGCAGAGGGGAGCGCTGGTGCTCCCACCTGCTCCCCCTCCAAGTGCGGCCGGTCAGGGGTGCACTGGTGCTCTCAAAGGGTGCATATGTATCACCACTGTTCCTTCCCTTATCCTCTTGGTGTATACAGCCTGAAATTCATTGCATGCAGCTGCTATGAACATAGCAGCCCACCGCGTTTTGACCTGTTTTTCACCATTCTGAAAAGTTGTTTAGAGCACAACCTTTGGCATGATCTAGAAAGCCAGGTGTCCTAAGGAGTTAGGAGCCAGATTTATATCCATCTAGTCTGTTAAGAGGGACCAGGGCATCCGACTGGAGTAGAAAAAGCTTGGTATAAGCAGCTTCTCATGTCGCGTCTCCAGATGCAACAGCCGACTTGCAATGGAGCTGCCAGGATGCACTTGGATGCAAAGGCCCGAGGATGTATTGTTCTACTTGGCCTCAAGGCTTTACGCTGGTTATTGATGACATCTGAAACTTATTAAGTTATTATAAAAAAGCGCTTATTAGTCTCTTATCTCAGCTCCTGCTCTCTGCCGTCTTTTGTTGAACCGGTATCTACCATACTGTCGGTGCTGGTCTTCTGCTTATGCCAGAACGTCAACCCGACACCTATGTCCCATGGCTGGAGCCGTGCCCGCTCCATGAGATCATTTCAAGGGGAGTGCAGCCTTCTTTGCTGAGGAATTTTGACCTGAGCACAGGCTCCCTATTCCCCATCAGTCCGAGCAGATCTGCGGTTTTCTTTTAGGCTGTATGTAAGAAATCGAACCTAAAACACCTTTCTTGTTGTTTTGGTTTTTTGATTTTCTTGGAAGCTTGCTGGTGTTTTTTGTTTTTTTTGTTGTGGTATTTTAAGTGGCTGTGGGGAGGTTGGCAGGGTGAGTTGGGTTTTTAATAGGTGGCTCTTAATCTTTCCTGCACTTACTCTGATAATTATTAGGTTACGTTGCTCTTATTTTACTCCTGCCTGCACTCGGCTCCATACTGTTAGGCGACCAGACTTCACGCAACTTATAAATAAATATTTATTATTTTAAGTGATGATTGATGGAGAGGGCATTTTTCTGGCTGTCAATGACTGGCTGGAAGAGTTGAAACCCTCAGGCTGTTAGGTGCCAGGAAATGCCCAAACCCAGAAGTCATTATTACTCTTTTATGCCGTGACCCCTGCCCTTCCCTCCTTTGCAGTCCTGACCCTCTTTCTCACACCAATTTGACAAAAAAGAAGCAAACTTATTATAAAAATAAGCAAACAAAAGATTTCTTCTTCCAGCCCCTTCTCTCTCCCTACCAGGCATTAAACTGATGGGTTCAGTACTTTGCCTTGTTGGAAACCCAACCTTGAAACATTTACCTATGCTTGTCTATATAGTAGTAGACCCTATAGTATCTATATTAGACTCGCTATAGTCTTCAGTGAGTTTACTTGCATTAGTATTAGTTGTAAGATCAGTACCTAAATTTTCCTCGTCTCTTGTTATTTCCTCACCTCGGTGTATAATGTTTAGTCCTGATTGATTGGAAAGAGCACTGGATTGGGAGTCGGGAAAGCTGCAGCCTATTCCTGGCTCTGCCACTGATGTGCCGGGGAAAAGGTTTCTTAGGCAGTATGAACAGGCTCAGATGCATGCTGGTGCTTGGCTGCGCCCGAGTTGTCTGAAAGCACAAGAGCTTATGAATTTGAAGGGGATGCGAGATCATGGTCAGTGGCACGAGTTCCCAACCGTTTGTTCAAAAGAGCCTAATAGCAGCACTCCTACAGCGATCAGCCTTTAACACGGGAGATGGGAAAATGAACAGTTGCTAGGTGTTGACTGATCTAGGTTGTGAGATGCTTGAGCTTTATTACAGGATGACGTGAATCGGTGATGCTCCCCCGAAGATGGTGGCGATTCACATCAGCTCGATGTCGGGCCGTTTCGTCGAGCAACTATATGTACAGTCATGGGGCTGGCTGCACAACAAGTAGTTCTTAAAAGTGAAAATGTAAAGGAAAAAGATTTCTTTTTGGGGTGAAGCAGACCAGGACAAAGGTGTTTGGAAAATGAAATTACCTTGTGGGTTGCCTTGAATATAGCTCTGTGTTTACTTTGTTGATCATTTCCTAGAAATGGAAAGCAAGTACAGTTACCAACAGGGAAGGAGGACACTGTTTTTCAGGTTGCATAAGACACCATATCTCTTTCATTTACACAGCAGGTGGCTATTAGTTCAATGTTGGATGCTCCCCCCCCCCAGTATTTGATAGGGCACGATAGAAAATAAGTTGGTATGTGTCAGTGTGTGTCACTCAGTATTGAGTAGAAATTGTCCTCCATGTATAATAAAGCCCTTTCTAGAGGGACTTTCTTTGACTAGTAATTTATTTATTTTTTTTGGTGTTGCCTCTCTGGCTCAGGGAGCTATTCTTGAGAGAACGTTATCAATGCCCGGTAATGTTAAAGTTTAATTTTACACCAATATTTTTATTTATTTCTCCATGCCTTGGAGAATCTCTCCTTGTAGAAAGCTGCCTCTCCTTTTAAACCAAGGAGCTAGATACCCCACAAGGAATGACAGTCATTGATGCACGGTGTTTTGTTAATTGATTTATGCAGCAGGTGACAAAGCATGATGTGGGGAATCTGTTCAAAAGAAAATATTTTCTCTCTTATTAAAAAGAAAATACATATTTTTTTGAAAATTACATCATTGCAACCTGTTTGCTATCTTTCTTTTTAGCTCAGCTTTGTAACTAGTCCAGTGCCTCCTTGGTAGATCATGTTGTGTGGGGGAGAGAAGGGCAGGCAAGGAACTGAACTGAACAACTGGTATTTCTGGGTGTGGGGTTAGTCTCACAGTCCCGTGCGCGCACAGTCATTTGAATCTTAAAGGTCCTTTCCCTGTGCCTGGGAGATTTTGGCCAGTTGGCAAAATATAATATAGGGGACTTGTGCCATCTCTAAAATGATGAATGTTTTTTCATGAGCTTGTCTGCAAATGCTTTTGAAGCTGATGGCGTAATCTGGTGTCAGGAACATGTCCCTAGTAGATGGAGCTGCTGGGTTTTATTCCTAGCCCAGTGTGCCACAGGAAAAATCAACCCCCGTGCTATGATTTTTAAGGGAGTTGCTAATTCTGGGTGGTTTTCGGTGCCCATCTTGAGACACCTTTGTTTTTACTGTCAGCAGTAGTGACCCCCCAGAGTCTTGATTTAAGTTACCGGGACTGTGCATGTTTAGTGTATATGAAAACCAGACTGCGTCATGAGCACTTACAACCTGGATTTGGATCTCTTTGGGCCTGGAGAGAGACTTTTTCCCTACCCCAGCAGGGTTGCACCATTTTTTTTTTTTTTTTTTTTTTTTTTAAGCGGGTCTTTCAAGCTTGCAGTGCCCCACAAGTGTTAAGTATTTGTTGTTGTTATCGAACGGCGGCAAAGAGGAGCAGGCAAAAATTCTTGAGCTGTTTGTCATTAGCTTCAATGCAACTAAATGCAAGAATGTCCTCCGCCATGCAGCTGTCTGCCTATAGGCTCCTTTTACAAAAGCATTTGCCAGCCTCTCGCTAGAGGATAGGACAGTCTTGCGTCAGTAGAGTTTCAGCTTTTTCAGTAACCGTTGCTGATGTTTGAAATTGAAGAGTTGTAAGCACAATTCATCTTGGCGCACAGAGAGCACCGGGTGTGAGCAGCGCTGACTAGGACCAGACATTGACATACGGGCCGTCATCAAACTAATTGTTGTTTGAATTACCTGTTATGATCCAATGACAAATCTGCTTCGCTCCTGCCACTGGAGCAGAAAATGTAGCTTGAATTGGCGTGATGTTAGCAAGTGTAAACTGTACTTCAACAAGATGGATAAACCCAATTATGGGGCAGACCTGTAGAGAGAAAATCCATTTAAATCTCGTAATGTTAAGCAGAGCTGTGTTTAATTCATTTGGACCAATTTGGGAATGATGTATGAGGGTTGGTGAACATTAGTCAAAGGGGGAACAGCCGAGGAAAGAGATGCTGTGTTCAGCCAGGATGGCAGAGGAGTGCTGCACCGTTTCAGTGGCTAACACTAATGGCTGTGGAAGGCTAAAATGACAAAAAGATGTACTAACTGCTATTATGAGAACAGCACAGTGTAAATGAACCAATAAGAGAAATATATGGAGCGGAAAGAGGGGTGCAGTGCTTCCTTAAAACTATTGATCTTTCAAATGGAGGAGGAAATGTGTGTGTGTATTTTTTAAACTAGCACTTGTAATTTTTATCACTAAGTTGCAAGAGATGTTAAAATATGTGTGTGTGTGTATGTAGATGTGTATGTGTGTACGTACATACATACGTACGTACATACATACATACATACGTGTGTGTATATAGTGAAAAAAAATTACAAGTGCTTGTTTAAAAAAATATACACATTTCCTCCTCAATTTGAAAGATCAGTAGTTTTAAGGAAACACTGCACCCCTCTTATACATATTGTGGATGAGGATCTTAAAGAAAAGTCAAGTCAAACTTCGAGGGGAAAAAAATTGGTGGAGATGTCAACGTAGATGGAAGGAAGCAACTCATTCATTGACTGTATTACTGCTGGTGCTGGCCTTGTTGAGATGAACAACTAACTGCCACCTTTTCTTGTAAGGGACAGGCGTTGTCCGGAGAGTGCTGTTTTGTACAGTCGTGGCCCGACAGGCGGCCATCTGTTTATGGGTGTAGTGCCCAAAACATGCTAGGGACCATATGCAGAAGATGCAGTCCCAACCCCAACAAGGAAACGATCCCAAAAAGCAATCCCTATGTTTAAAGTCATAGTGTTTGTACAATGGTGAGGCAAAACTGAAATAGCAGAGATATGAACCTACTCACTTCCCCCGCATCCTGGACTTCAGGGAATGTGAACACAGTGAATCCAAATGCCTCTCTAGTTTTGTTTTGTTGAACTGAAATATCTTTCAATCTGCAAATCATTGGTGTGAGGCTCTTTTTTTTTTTTTTTAAACTAAAGATTGATCATTTATTTCTGTATTTTTTTTTTTTTTCACTGCTCCTACTTTCTCTTGTATTTGCATCTACTCCAGTGAAAGTCCCTATTTTTGCCATCTCTTATATTGGTGCATTGCAAGCAATGGAAGGAGTTTCCTTTTCTGCCAGTGTACATCCTGCCCAAAGTTAGAACTACAAGCAGGGCTTATCTAGACCAGTGGTTCTCGACCTTTTGTGTACCGGGATCCATTTGGAAACGCTGGCCAGTCCCAACCCAGTATCCCTCACTCCCAACCCACTGCCTTTTGCCCCTAGTGCCTCTGGTGTGTGGGGCATAGGGGTCCCCTAGCAGCCCCTTGCAGGCTGCAAGGGAAAAGCTGTGGTTTCCCACGTCTTTCTCCTTTTAAAGGGGAATCCATTCTTAAAGTTTGTTCGCGACCCTCTCATCTATCCTTGTGACCCACTTTTTGGGTTGCGACCCATGAGCTGAGAAATGCTGATCTAGACCAGTGGTTCTCGATCTTTTTTTGTACCCGGGACCCTTTTGTAAACATCGATGCTCAGTCTCAACCCAAATCTGCGGGGTAGGGTATGTGCTGGAGGAGCTGCAGGAGTTGCTCTCCATATTGCTTGGCTGCCGCATGCATGCACACATGCACGTGGCACCCCCTTGCAGGCTGGAGCTGTGCCAGCCTACCAGGGGGAAACCTGAAGTTTCCCATGTTTTTGTCCTTTAAAGGAGAATCCGTTTTTAAAGTTTGTTTGTGACCCTTTCATATATTCTTGCAACCCAGTTTTGGGTCATGACTTGTGGGTTGAGAACTGCTGATGTAGAACATTTTGACATCTCGCAAAGCCTTGTGTTCGTGGATAGTGCTCCTGGTAGAGTTTTAATGAGTGTCCAGCAGTTTCTCTATAAAAACTTCCCCAAATCAGTGGTTTGACCTAGTGTATGGCGTGGCGTGTATGGTTGTGACATATACTTGTGATTCATATTTAAATTTGGACTGCTGTTCATTAGACCAAACTAGGTTAAACCCACAATTTTGAAAACTTGTTCTGTTATAGGCATGTCTAAACTAGTTCAAATATGGATCTTTAAGTCTGCTTGAGACCCAGTATGAACAGGGCTTTAGTGTAAAGTTAAGTAGAAAAGGAACAAACCCCTTTTGCAAAAAGACTCCAAGTCCTCGTTCTCCCATCCTGGTGAAAGTAAAGCCGTGCAGGCTGTTGGGGCATGTTGCAAGGCTGCTGCTTCTCTGTGTCCTGTCTGAGATTTCTTGATAATATTTAGCAGAATTTGCAGATTTGTTAGAATCTGACAGGTTTGCATCATGAGTGCTTCTGGCATAGCTTATCTGATGGGGAAAGGGCCTGGAAGTTTTAGATTACGGCAAAGATATCTTGTGAAAGACTTGAGTTTGGGTTCAAGTCAGAGATTCACAGGAGCTGAATGGTTTGTGGAGCTAATTGTACTTAAGCTGTGCCAGTTTCTGAAGCCAACAGTGCATGCGAGACCAATGATGCCAGCTGATAGAAGTTTCATACCGTGGGAGCCCGCGACACTCTGCTACCATACCTTGTGACCCTGGTAGAACTTTTTCCCTTTGCATAGATCCAGATGTTTTACAGCTGTTATACTGGTATAACTGCATCCGGGGGGGTGGGGAGGAGGGGAGAGGGTGTACTACTTAAGAAGACACAACTTTTGTGTGAAGGCACAGGCCCTAGATGCCTATCGTACACGCTCGAACAGTGATGCCCAACCTTTTTGCCCGTGGGGAGGGGGGATGTGCAGTGCCTGGTCTCTCTACGGGCTGGATCTGGCCAATGGGGATTGCAGAGCCTGACCTTGATCTGTCCACCTGGGATGGGGGCAATAGCCCTGATCTGGATGGAAGTGGAGGGGGGAAGCAGCTCAGTCCCAATTTTGATTTGGACCCACTGGGCAGGGTGCAGCAGGGCAGCCCTGTGATCAGATATGCCCTGGGGGGAGGTAGGGGCAGAACGGCCCTCATCTGGACACACTGGTGGGTGGAGGAGGGTGGGGGAGTGGTCCCTATCCAGATGCATGGGGGGGTGGTGTATGGGAAAGCAGCTCAGTATTTCTGATTCAGACATGCCCAGGGGCTTGATCTGGATATGTATTTGGGGGGGGGGGGCAGCAGAGTGCCTGATCTGCATGCATGGAGGGGCAGAGTGTTTTGGCCCCAATCTGGGCGTGCGCATGTGGAGAGTCGGGGGAGGGTGCAGCCTAGCCCAATCCGGACACATAGCTGGTGGGTTGGCCCTGATCCTGCTGGCCTGGGCGAGCTGGATCCAGCCGAGCGGAGCTTCCCCCGCGCCAAGTCTTCCACCCTGTGGGGATCCCTGCAGGCTGGATGTCACGGTGCTGTGGCCGGATTTGGTTTGAGCATGCCTGTACTAGAATAAATGCTGGAGTGCCGACCTCCATGGAAATACTTTTAAAAATGAACCAGAAAACGTGTATATGGGGCCATGTAAGGATTCTTCTTTCCTCGTGCCTGTCTTTTACAGTGCTCCAAATTTTGAAGGTATTTCTTCTCCCACGTTTGGGATTAGCAGCGATAACTAAAACTCCTGTGACTTCTTGGTAGCTACTCTTACATTGTCATCGCTTCCTTTTCTAATCCCTGTTCTGAGAATAACCAAATATTCAGACTTAGCAACTGCTTCTCCTTCTTGGTAACTTCATCTCCCACAATGTCTGCCATCTAGAATGTGTCTGGATTGCTTAGTGAACCCCTGTGCTCTTTTTCCTGTGGGTCGTTCTTTTTAAGTCGTAAAATTGGCCTGCCAGCTGCTACCCTTTTGGAATTGCTTGTAACACTGTAAAAAAAACAACAAAAAAAAGTTTTAATAGTATGAAAAGAAAAAGCAATAACGAAAAGAGCTTCCAATGTGTGAACGTATATGCATGTGTGCTATATAGGAGCACATGTTTGTACTTCTTTAAAAGGTCATTGTTTAATAAAGTGACTATTTACTGGACTCCAGATGTTGACACAAGACTCAACCTGATTAAGTTGGACAGTGTAGATTGTATTGAGTGTACAGGCTACAGAAATGTAATACATCTAGTGACTTCTCCTTCAGAAGAAACTTCCAGTTGAGAAGTTGCTTAAAGTGAGAAAAAGGAAATACTAATTAGCTTGCATAACAGTTGAAGCAGTTGCTTTAAGCCACAAGCTTCATGTGCGGCTTTGGGCAAATTAAATTTTCTGTATCTCAGTTTGCTTCTCTATAAAATGGGAATAACCATTCTTAAGGGGATGAAGAGGGAGTACTTAGTGCTTATTTGCTTGGTTTCAGGGGAAAAATGAAAATCACTGGATAATTTCTGAGACTATACAGTAGCACTTGCTAAGGCTTTGCTGGAGCCTTATGAAATCTTTATACCTTATACTGCAATGACTATGCGGGGATCTGCCCTTGGAGAATTTAGCTTCTTAGTGGTGACCTGTAGACCAGTCTCGGCTACACACACAGCTCTACTAGGGCATGCCTTTGATATGACTCATTCCCTGCTGGCTCGTAGAGACATCTGGTCTTCTGGTTTAAACTGGGGTTTAACCAGGTCCCAGCATCATTTAGGAGCACCAGCAAAAATTATTGCAGAGTCTGCAGTTTTAGGCAGCCTTTAAATGTTGAAGCCTTCCCCCTGTATTTTGGATGCTTCAAGCTTTCGCTTTTGCAGTGACATTGCTGCATTTTTTAAAAATTTTTTTGTTCCTGACTGTGCCTCGCTGTAAGCAAATGAGCTGTCACCCTGTAAAACTGGCCTGTCCTGGACTTGTCTTGAGCCAAACCTTAGCAACAAGGGTGGGACTTCATTGCAAAGTTTGATTGGGGATATTTTGATGTAATCTTAGCCGTTGAGCTTCCTGGCCTTTGCATTTAATTTTTTTTTTTTAATTAAAGACAAAAAAAGAGAGATGATAACAGTATTAACTTTTGCTCTGTTGCTTATGCATAATATTTTCTTCTCTTCTGGTTTTCTTGGTAGAATACTTAGCTTGATAGGTCTGCAAAGATCACATATCTTCTGATTATGTGATCTGTCAAACTAGGGCAGTGATTCTCAACCAGGGGGCCTTGAGATCTTTTCATGGGTGTTTTGGGATGCCATGCAATGTTAGCGCTGTTCGGTATGCCAGCATGATTTGTGAGAGAAGCCCAGAGATTTGAAACGGGAATCCAAGGTGCTAAAAACCTTCTGATCTGTTATGGGCTTTCTGAATTCTTCGCAACAGAAGATCACTGTTATTTTTCCATAGTCCAAAACGGAGTGAAAAGTAAGAGCTGGCAGTTCCCAAGATATCTTGAGTCTAAAAAGTTTGATAACCACTGAATTAGGGTATTGTTGAGATCTATAACCTTTATTTCTCCTCTTTCTTTAATTTATTTTTTCTATTTGAAACTATGAAGTGTCTAGGTTGCATAGATTTTTTTTTTTTGCATGCTGTTCTATTTAGAGCTACATTACTGACACATTTCAATTGATTTGCACTTCTTTGTGGTTTAGATGCAGTGATTAGAGTGTCTGTTGTAGTGCGTCGCAGTTTTCCAACAGGAGCTATGCAAAATATTGGTTTGTGTGTGTTGGGGCGAACTGAATGAGTTGGTTTGCTGTCAAAACCACATGCAAAGTATGTAAGGTTTTGATTTCTGCTTTAGTGGTTCTGTTATCATCATTATTTATAGCAAGGGTGGCTTTTTATCTCTGCACTTGTACTCTTTGGCCTAGTTTCCCGTTAAGTTCTTGGTTTGTGGCTTTATTGGCAACATTCAATACAACTTCTGAAGTTCTTAATTTTTGTTGTTTGCGAGCCCACACTTCTGAGATGAAAACTAGATCAGAAGAGAAAAAAAACCCCCAACCACTTGAATTCCTGTAGGGTAGAAAACCTGCCCTTGAGTAGAAGATAAACAACCCAGTAAGTGCGTCTTCTCTGTTCATCAAACATGCATAAGCACATGTCTAACTTTGAGCATGTAAGTAATCTTATTGAAGGCAGGGAATACTGCTTGTTCCTTTAAACTTAGGTACATGCTTATTTTGTTGTTAAATTGGGGTCTAACAGTTAATGATTTGATTTTGATTTGATTTGATTTTTTTTTTTTTTTTTTTAAACTGGCTTTTCGTGGGTTAAGGAATGGCAGAAATAATTTTTGAGCGTCATTGGAGTTTGGTCATTTACTGGGAGTAATACTTTGCATTGGCAACCTTAGACTTGAAAACATCCCGAGTCATGATCCCCAAACATTGTGCTATGTTTTGTAAATTATACCTGCTCTTTTCTTTATTTTGCCTTTTGGGTTGAATCGTAAGGTTCACATGTTCCTGCGTCTCGCTTTTTTTCTTTTGAACATAAAATGTTCATATAATAACACAACACCAGGAACTGGGGCTTTATGAGTCTCCTCAAATATTCTGAGACTTGTAATTAAAGTCACAAGACGTGGCAACTCCGTGTCCTCCATCAGTAAGTCACTTAATTTAAGCCTATGCATGATACTGTTGCACCTAAAAGGGGGTTGCATACTTTGCTCCTAAAAATATTTGTTCATTTATTCAGCCTTACTTTACTCGATGCCATTTCAGGAGTCTCTTTCTTTCCCCCTTAGCACACTGTCATGTTTGAAAGGGAGTTCTTCAGCTGCCTCCCTCTAATTTCTTTAGACCCTGACACCATTGTTATTTTAATTAAAACTAAAGCTATTAATGCGCTGCTGATGAGCTTTGGTGAGGCTGTAATCATGTTTACTGTTTTAACCTCCATATGCAACAGTAAAACTCATCATTGAAATCATGTTTACTCATTTCTAGCTTTATTGATGTGACGTCTTGAAGCATTATTTTTTTTTAAACTTTTAGATGTCAAAAAGATTTTAGATTCCCTCCCCCCCCCCCATGAAGCTGAATTAAGTCGAGCTTTACTTTCGAAAACCGCCCAAATTATACCTTGCAGTATGCTAGCATGATCCAGGTGGCCTATGTCTAGTTAACAGGAGTTAGGGTGGAAGAGGCAATAATATGACATAAATTATCTCCCTGGGGTGGGAAACCAAAGAGCGATAGAGAAAATGAGCCTAGGAATCATTTCACTTATTGATGGGCATGAAATTAACTTCGGTGCGAAGAGGAATTTGTTGCTAGTTTTACACTATATTTGCTATACACCTGTTCTTTGCTTTGCAAGAAATTTTGTTATTTGAAGACTTGATATTCATTTTGCAGCCCTTCTCTCCTTGGGGCACAAGAGCCGAGCCTGCTAGCGCTGTAGCCTTGCTTTCATTAGTGCCGGATTGCGGTTTATAGGCACAATAAACACCTTGCAATGGTTTGTCCCAATTACTCAGCGTATAACACCCCTCCCACATCCAAGGGGGGCATAGCAGGTGATTGAACTTGGTGCTTCTTGGTGATCTAGCGTTGAGAAATTTAGCTTTATGTACACATACCCGTGCTATACATTAGAGCCGTGTGATAAATTAATCATGCCCCCACGAGCATCTCATCTACCCTCTGCAGGCTAATCCAGCTCCCTGGGACTTTATTATTCAAAACCCCTTGCCTGCTTCAAACTGGCACCGTCTTTAAACTAAACCTGCTTGGGAAATATTTCTACCTCATCCCATAAATGTAGAAATGTCCCTAAAACATGACTCTTGCCCCAGGCCCAGGATGAGCAAGATTCACTTCGATGTCTAAAACTGTGGCAGCCTTTAACAGCTGACATTTTGTAGCTCTGGGATGTTAGAAATAGGAACTCTATTCCAATGGGCTGGGGAGATTTTTAGCTTCTAATGGAAAGCATTTAATTTGGTGAGTGACACATGGACAGTCCTACGATACTGGCTTTCCAGGCTTTACTATAAGGTTGGATTTATATGAACTGGGTGGTAAAAAGTCCAGTTAGAATTGTTTAACATTTTCAAAAATATTCTTATAAAGACTTGTAGCTTGTTTTAAAACACAGGTAGTCTGGGGACACGGATTGGGAGTTGCAGACTTGAGTTTTGGTTCCTAGTCCTTCCATTCATCTTGGTCAAGCTGCTTCCTTTCCCCAGGCATCTGGTTTTATCCGTGTGTTTAATCTTGTCTATTCGCACTTCAGTTCGGGGACCGCATCTCACCGTGGTCCTAGTTCATTTATCTTGACCAGGTCCTCTACTGCTGTAGCAATAATAATGGTTGGGAAATGTGGCATAACTTGGTTGTTTTTTTTTTTTTTTTCTCGGTCCCCTTCCATTGCTACCTGCAAAAGGAACAATATATGGGACAAGATGAGTAATGCAACTCTCCCCGATTCTTGGTAGTATATTGTAAAAAAAATTTCTTATGGTCTGTTGAATAGCTTGATGTGGCTATAAAACTGCCCAGAACTGGAATGCAGACTTGTGGTAAAACCCATATGGATATGTATATAAGCAAGCCTTCTATATTCGAATGTCTTTTGACCTTTATAAGTTAATTTTCTCAGTGCCAGTGGTAGCAGCCCCAGTGCTTGGATCAATTTAAACCATGCTGGAGGAAGCACTATAAAATCCATTGTACCTCTCTGTCATACTTGCTGGGGCGGGGACAGGATGTGGACTCGATGATTGTTTGCTGAGGGTGTGATGCATAGAGCTGCAAACTCCTGTGCTCGGTCATTAGCGGTGGACCTTAAGCAACAGGCAAATCTGCCCCAAACCATGAAGTCCTGGCTTTTTTTTTTTTTTCTTTTTAATAGAACCAGAGAGATTACAGTAGTTTTAACTCCAAGTAAAAAAAATAAAACAAAACACCCCCCCCTTCCCTCCCCCCCCAAAAAAAAATTGCTCCAATTTGCTCAAAGCCTGGGTCAGGGTCATGAGTGTGGCCTCAGGTTTAGGCTTTTGTTAACGAACGTTTTTCCACGCCATGCTAGTCAGGATGGAGAAGACATTGTTTAGGCCCATAGCAATGTTGTAAGCTAAGCTCCCTGAATCTTCATAGTGGATGTATCGATGTATGAGGCTCGCAGGTGCTGGAGGGGATGACTTGTGGAGAGAGAGAAAGGATTAATAGGAAATTTTCGGAAATGGGATGTGTGGAGCCATCTCTCTCTCCCGTCTTGCATTGGTTATTTGTCAATGATTGCTTCCCATTGGGTTTTTTGATGCTTTCGTTTTGTCTTATTGCTCTCATGCAGAAAATAGTAATTCATACATGGGCTTGGTTGACTCTGTTCTGCTTTTATCTGAACATGCCGTTTTTCTAGTACTTCCAGACTGTTGACCGGCTAGCCTATTTAAAGTTGGCCGTGGCTTATTTTAAGGGGTTTAATTACGATCGAATTATGAGCAGAGAAAAAAAAAAGGTGGTTAGAGCACCGGATGTGGAAACGGATACCTGTGTGTGTCCTGTACATAACTGCAGTCTTCCTGTGTCATCTCGGTCAAGTCGTGTAAACCTTACTGTGTCGCTGTGAAATACGTTTGGTATTATACCTTTCTCAGTTACCCCTGTTTGTAATACAGAAAGTGTTTTGAAGCGAATCCATTCATGCTTGCAAAGGGCTCAGCTTCTTTCAGTCTCCTCTGGCTCTGTCCGTCTTTGTACTCAGATTTTACTCACTGACCCTTTCCGCAAAGCTCTCCTTGCTAACCTTGTCTAAGTTTGCCCAAGCCTATGCCCTGGGTCGGTAATTATAAGGAAGCGTCACTTAACTGTATGTTGAGTTTCAAACCGTTAAGGCTGTGTAACATGGCTCACATCGGTGATTCTTAACCAGGTTGTGGCTCCCAGCACCCTTGTAAGGGTGCCACGGGGTGCTGCACAGTATTTGCATTAAGTGTGCAAATGCCAACACAGAAAAACCCAGAGGTCCCAGGAATCCACACTCTCAACCACATTTTGACCTGTTGTGGCCTTTCTGAGCTCTTTGCAACAGAAAAATGACCCTATTTTTTTTTCGGAGTGAAAACAAAGAGGTGGGGGGCATGCCTTGAGTCTAACAAGGACTTTAAAGGTACGATTGACTGGCTTGTATAAAATACAACTTGCAATGAGGAGCAACCTTATTATTTTGGGATCTCTTCCTCAACGTATGCTTGGAGCATGGCTGCCCAGAAATGAAGCCCCTTGCTGGGGGTGCAGGGGGCGAGGTTGAGGCTGCGCTCCGGTCACCTGAGCTGTAAAAGTGTCCGCGGTCGTTCAGGCTGATCAGCTGGACGTGGTACTAACCACATCGCCCCGTTACATGCTGTTCGCTATAAACCACCGCGCCGTAACTACACATTCAGGCTGTCTGATGCTTTTGGCTGCAAAGTACCCTCAAGCATTTGGGGTCTGATTTTATTTATTTATTTATTTATTTATTTTCCCCCCCTCTCCTTTCACCTGTTTTATCCAGTGTAATATCAGCGTACTTATACCCCGGAGAGGAGCAGTTATCCCATAGTTATACCCAGGAGAGGAGCAGCAGGCCGGTGTATTATACTACCCTACCTTATATTAGAAAGCCATCTCCGGTAAACAACAGACGATTTTCTCAGGAGTCACTTAGAGCGGAGATCCCGTCTAATACTTTTCTGTTTGTTCAAGCGTTTTAATTTTTAATAAGTGTTACTGGATGAAACAGCTTCCTTGAACGCTGCATTTGGTAACAGATGATACATAGGTTTGAAGGCAGTACTGTATAATCTGACCTCCCAGCAGCTGTAAACCACGGCAAGACCTTTCTTACTTCCGTGTGCCTTTAAAATGCTATCAGCCTTCTTACGAGGACTCTGGCATGTCTTCACTTGTGCCACGCCGGAGACCTAAATTAAAAGTACTGCTTTGTAATTTGAGCGAATGACTAACAGTCCTAATCGGTGGACTGCTGGCTCTGATAGCACACATTTTGCTTTTACCAGTGTACACTGTAGATTTAGTTGGAGGTACAACTTTGTTGGACATATCTTTTTTTTTTTTTTTTAAACAGACTAGCATTTCAGCTGATGACCCTGAGCATTTTTCACTACTGAAGGGTCTCTGTAGTTCCTTTATAGAGCTAAGTAAAGATATGTAATGTGTGCTACCATGAAATGAACTTTGTTTTGCCGTGTCACTTTGATAGCAACAGATTTGTGTAAAAAAACCCCAAAAATGTGATCACACCAAAAATCCTCTTTCAGGCTGATCATGCTCTGGAATTATAGCATACTAGCTAATCGAGTTATAATTCATTTCATGTAGTAGTGTCCTTCTCCTTTTATCGATGTATATAAATACACACCGTCCATATATATGTATTATTATTACTCCAAGGATCAGTTTCTGCTGGCCTCATTCCAGAAACAACATCCCTGTCTTTTTTCATCGTTGAGCAAAAACAGTCTGAAGGCACCATAATTCTTTAAATTGGATTTCAGTTCTGATCCCCTTATGTTCAGTAAACAGTGGTCTATGCAACATCATTGTTTGGGAATAACATGCCAGTGGCTTTTCATTTTTAAGACCAGAAGATAAATCTTGAAGTTTCGTTTAAAAAGAAAAAAAGGGGGCAGCGATGGCGAGGCCAGTCTGAAAAGAGAAACGTTGGTAGCTTGGGAGAGCTGTTTTCTGTGATTGACATTAAACATAATTTTTAATTCAAGCTGAAGTTAAAAACAAATAGGGTTGGGGTAGCATGATGATGAATGAATGGGAGGTTGCTGTTGCATCACGGGGAATCCCTATGTCAAGACAGAGTCGGGAAGAAATAACTCTGCTAGTTTCTAAACCCCAATGATGGTGATTCGCATTTCTTCTCCAGCTCATCTCACCTATTCTTTTATATCTTGCCCTATCCAGAAAGGCTTACAATAAATGACAAACACCCCGCAAGTAGGAAACGGCAGTAGATGCCCTGAACTCAAACTCTGTTTTACCCTATTGACTTTTGATCCCCCACCACTTAAAAGCAAGCCTTCAAGCCAATCTCAACCCCCACTCAT
The DNA here is from genome assembly GCF_052110815.1 of Crocodylus siamensis. Lineage (NCBI taxonomy): Eukaryota > Metazoa > Chordata > Crocodylia > Crocodylidae > Crocodylus > Crocodylus siamensis. Next base: position 90,170,351 of record NC_143401.1, on the reverse strand, counting down.
TCTGACGGTGCCTGCGGGGTGGCCAGTCTTTCTGCCTCCGTTCAGGTGGCCAGTATGACTCTGGATGATGAGCAGTGTTGCTCCCTCTTTAAATTGAGGGACACCGTTTCATTTCTAACGTTGATTTGGACAGTTTTACTCTATTGAGTTGTAATACTTATTTGCATTCAAACAATAGCTGGAAGTGATTTCCACCTACATTCGACCCCCTCCTCCTCCCCCACCCCCCCCCGAAAACAGAGGGAGAACCCATGCAACATGCTTCTGAAGGAAATAACAGATCAGTCATTAAAACTGCACCTCCTTGCCCTCTACTTTTTCTCTCCCTTTCGCGTTTCTAGCAAAAAGAGCAAGTCTGGCATCCACACGCTGGAGAGAGAGCTCTGATTTAGGTCCTGAAAGAAGCAGTAAGTTGATTGCTTGCAGAGATGATGTAAGCCGTTGCTCTGGGGTACATCAGGTTGGATTTCTCATGCTTTATCTTATAAAGCCTAAATTAACAGCTGGTTTGGTTTGAGTTCTCCGGGATCTGACTAAGGGATTATGGTCCATTCTCAAGTGAGTCAATCTAGTTTAATTTATTTCAGGTCTATCAAAAAAGATCAATCAAAGCTCTTTTGAAAGTAAAGCTGTAATCGGCCTGTGTACTTAGATGTCACTGCTGTTGTACTTGGTTTGGTTCTCCAGTGGAAAAACGCTCAAGCTGGAGCTAAGAGGATGTATTGTGATTTTTTTATTTTATTTATTTATTTTTTTTGGTAGGGTTTTTATTTTTTGTTCTTCTCACACAATTAGATTTTTTTGAAAGGTTACTTGTGTTTTGGGAACCTTTCCAGTCTGTATATACTTCTAAGCTAGCCTTCTCTTGTCTGGTGAATATCTGAAATAGAAACTTTACTTGAACTGGTAAGAAATGCGGTTTAGTGGTTGAAGAAGGCAAGCAGAAGTCAGGAAGCTGAATTCTCTTGCTAACAGCCGAACTTGTGTGACCTCAGGCAACTCACTTAATTGTTCTTTGTACAGATAGGGAAACTAAGGCAACCGGGAGAATGATGCTTGGGTCCGATCTGCCTGCAGAATTGCACCAGTTTTATTAAAACCATGATTGCTTTTTGTTTTTGTTTTACTTGAACTGGGTTATTTAGCCCAGTTCAGTTTTTGGTTTGAGACTGTCATACCCCTTGATACCTGCTTGTATATTGGTTTGGTCTCCACCTGTCTAGTTGTAGGTATAAGTGAAACCTATATATTCCCCTTTAAAATGAAATGTGTTTCCACGTAGGATTTTGCACCAATTTGTCTAAATCCATTTTAAAACTAATTTAAGCTTAGTCAGTAAAACTCCTATATGCAACTAAGTCCTTAAAAGCTTTCTGAAGGCTATTATATGTTTACTAAGACAGTGCTCACCTCCTGCATTATTTTCCTTGCTTCCCTAGCATATGATGCTGCTACTGTTGTTCACCTGGTGTTTGTGCATTTAAATATATTTTCAATCGGCCATCCCTGGAAAACTGTTTTCAGGTGAAGTGGTATTAAGGAGGGGAGAGGCTCTGCAGCTGTGCCTACACTCTGTGTAGCATACACTTTAGTGGTATGGGAATACCATCACATTATACCAGTATAAAGTGCTTTGGCCATGGGCAGAGCTGTATTGGAAAAGCTGCACTTCCTAGCACTGTAGTAACAAAGCTGTGCTGATAGAAATCTCTAAGCGTAGATACGATCTAGGTCCGAGTAGAAACTAGCCTTCACAAATTCTCATTCTCTTTAAAAATACTTCATTAAAGCCATAGAGCTGTTAACTTCCATGGGAGTTTGAGAGAAAGCAATGGATAGAAGGCATGAGTCTCTTTTTTTTTTAATTTTTATTTCATTTATTTATATTAAACAACATCCTGCAAAGGGTTGCGTGCATCTTGCAGTACTCCTTGATGAAGGATCTTGGCCTGCGCAGCAAGACTTTTCCTATCCCTCCCAGGTGATAGATCATGTAGTTCAGTAGACTTTTTTTCTAGTTCTTTTTAACCTGCTACCTAAATCCCTTTTTTCCCCATTTCTTTGGTACTGATCAATATTTCTACATTTTTACCTGCTTCGTGTTAAAAACAAAAAAAAACAACTAAGTGTTAGATCATCTCTTGTCTTCCAATAGACCTTGAATGTATTTATTATCTATTGAGGATTTGGCCCCTTCATTGCATCTCTCACGCTTTCCTTTTTGTCACGCACTATAAACACGGGCCAAATTCTTTGTGCGGCCACTTGGCCGTTTTTTATTACAGTTGTTTAAGAAAAGTGCGAGAGAACATAGAGCGATCGTAGCGATTCTGTAAACCGATTGTTTAAAGTCTACTGAGATGCTATTCAGCCACGCTCGTGGTGGCTGTAATGTTGTGGATGGTGGAGTAATGTTAATTCACCAGGTTGTAATATCAGACCTGTAGGAATAGCAGCTGCCTTGAGATTTTTTCCCCCCATATATTAAACCCTTCTCTTGTGCCGTCTATATTCCGCCTTGGGTCATGATGGTGTATAGATGCTAAACAGTAATGTTTTATGATTAGGTTGGGAGGTCTCACAAAAATCTCAAATGCTGGGAGTTTTTTTTTCTCAGGTGTGTGTCAAGACCTGGTTCTTGACACCTTATAGGGATGGAGGCAAATTAGGTTTTATTGGTTTTTTTTTTTTCTTTTTTTTCTTTCTCTTTTTTTTTGCCTGCACATAATTTACAATATACCTGACAGCACATTGGCAATTGATGAGTAACTACCCACTCCTTTACTTAGCAACCACATCCTATAACGCCCCTCACTAAAGTTGCTACTTTAAAAAGCCAACGTGACAAGGGGGTCACCTCCTTTGATTCTGCCGCGTACTTGAACCTTTCACAATTCTATTTTTCCCCCCCCTGTTACTTTTACCTGGGATAAAAAGAACAAGGAGATTCAGAGTAAATGCTAATAATTGTGCATGTAATGTAATTGGAAGTGTTTCATTGACATGCTTATGTGAGCTCCTTCTTCATCTTAGTGCTTGAATGTACCACTAGACTTGCATTTAGCTTCTTGTTGCTGCTCTTTGATGCAGGTAGGCCATATTATAAATAGGCTTGTTGCTATGGTGAAAATCGGAGTCCTTGTCTGCTGTGTGTGTAACCTTTTCTACCTTCCTGGACACTTTTTTTTTTTTTTTGAATACATGGTAGTAGAATAGAATTGGATTTACCTTTTTTTCCAGGATGGGGTTTCAGCTGATAATTTGGGTGGAGGACGGTACCTCTGAGGTCTTTGAGAAGCTTTTTGCCGATTTTTGGAAATTCCTTTCATGGTGACTCAGCGCTGCGGAGGAGACCGTGCGTGGGCTTTTCTCTCTCTTCGTGGAGGGCAGGACGATGGTATTCTCCCTTCCCCTTCCTTTCCCTGGCCACCATCTCTAGCCATTCATTTTTACAAGGTCGGCACATCGTACTAAGAGTTTGGATTGGCCTGACAATAAAACTTGTAACAATGATGATGAAAGTTGACTGCATCCCAAGTCTCCACGTGGCCTGAAAGATGAATCTACTCAATAAAATTAGTAGGAAAGATTTGCATATTTATCAGTAGCTGCTTGCAAATTCCAAGGACTAGTAAAAGCTTATTTTTAAAGGCTTTAGTAGAAGGGAGTGCTCTTCAGGGATGTTTGTTGTAACAGCTGAATATATCGGTGTGTCTCCCATTTAATCGTTTGAGCCCATTGTTCTGTGCATCCCTCTTTTTTTTGATTTAATTAATTCTTGTGCACTTCAAGCATGAGAAACTGGAAATTCAAGTACGATTGGGGTCACTACAATGCAGCAAGCCTGGTAAAATAAAAAAGGGTGCGACTAGCTTGCCGTCTATGGTGGCTCTGGCTCCCTGTATATGGAGCACTCCCTTATCAGAGCTGCCTTGGAGAGCCTGTGCATTGCTGCTTCCCAATCCTCCCCCAAGAGGGATTCCCGCTGAGCTACACGAAACCTCTTGTTCTTTTTGGCCCGTTTTCTGCAGTGCTTATTGCTCTGCATCCGCTGCTGGTCTGGGAGTATCCTGGAAACTAGAATTTGGGACCAGGTCTAGGCCAGAAACCAGCCCCATCCGAGCCATAAGCGGCTCTCTCGGTGCTAGCAGCCTTCTGCTAAAGATTTCCTCTGGTGATTTGAAATAATCCTATTCCCCACACCATCCACCTTCCTCTTTTACCACCCAGGAATGAATCTGTTTCTAATTTAAAGGGTGATTTTTTTTTTTTTTTCATAACCACTCTGAAGTCCTGGATAGGGGAAACTGAACTTAATTCAAGTCAAATTTCTTCATCGTGACCTATGTCAACATTTTAAATGAGGATAATCGATATCTAAAATGTTTCGGTACTCAACGGCATGTTGGCCATACTCTGTTATAACCCAACTTTTGATTGAAAAAATACACTGACAGCTTTTTTAACCTTTTTGTAGGATTTTTATAAAACCCTAATATTCAAATGTTTTATTAAAAAAAACCAAAACGGGTTATGTCATTTCAGTAGAATTTTTTTTTTTTTTACTTCCCTCTCCCCACACATGCTTTATTTAGCATCCCTAGCAATCCAAGTCCTAGGGAGTTTTGATTCTATGTTGTTTGTGGCCCAAGAATTTCGATTCGTAGCAAGAGCACTAGGAGTGCAGAGGCAGCCAGAGAATGCCAATAGGAAAATGTCCCAGTTAATATTCACTATCCAAGCTAACTGAAACGTTGGAAAAAAATAACCATGCACCATTGTTCTAAAAAGGACATTTTGATTAAGAGGAAAACTCCTTCAGCTGTAGTAAATCTGATAGTGAGACTTTTTGTTTGGTTGGTTATTTTATTTATTTTAATGTGTTGGTTTTTTCCTTTTACTCTTGATAATGTTAAATGCTCCATTTTTAAAAATTTTTTGCAAGCCACTCCTTTCCAGCCGTCTGTCTCTTGGCCTTCTGAGGCTCTCTCCTCGTCCTCCTTTTCTTCTGTTGCTTGTTTAGAAGAGAGGGGGGGAAAGGCTTACCTTCCCTTTCACCTCCCCTGAAACGCGCACACTTAGATCTTACGGATTTTGCTCTTGATTCCTCAAGAAATCTCCCGGTGAAGGTGGAGAATGCACTACAATAGAGGTGGTTGTAAGGGCAGCTGACAGATGAAATGTTGCAGTTGCATGTATTGTACCGTAAGCAGGGCTGCATATAGACCTCATGATGGGTTGGCTTACGTATTTATTTAGAAGTATTTCTAGAGGGCAACCTTGTTGGACTAAAAAGCAGGTCTGAACAAGGGCTCTGTTGTCTGCACGTGGCTCACCTCGCTTGTAGGGATACGAGTGCTCAAATGCCTAGCAGTCAGAAATTGTATTCGAGAGGCAGAGAAGAATCCAGGAAGCTGTTGACACACAGACATGGTAAGAGCCCCTCCACCCCCTGGAAATCTTGGGTAAAGCTGCTTCAGAAAGGCAGGAGATGTGGCTGGGGGAGACTGCAGAGGCCTCACAGTCGAACCTCAGTAGGAGGGAATGGGTTGGTAACTGGAGGAAGTGTGTGAAAACCGTTAACTGGCACCAAACCAAGGGATGAGCCAGGCTCATGTGGGTCGTTTCAGTGGTAATAAAGGGGAAAATGACAATTCTAGGAGAACACTTCTTCTATCCTAAAAATGCCAAGACCACCCCCCCCCTTGCTCCCCACTTGACTGCTAAACGCCTGCCAGGAAGAGGACTATGACCTGTAAAATCCTGGTGAATCTTTGGGTGGCATGGGCTGGGGCAGTGCATGTGGAGAAGTCTGGATTTTATTTCCAGCTCTGCCACAGGCTTCTCTTGTGACTTTAGGCAAGCCATGACATGTTTTTCCTGTCTGTAGCAGGGACTTGAGAATACTTCCATCCCAGGGCTGCTTGTTCATAGGACATCCTTGGGTGGACAGTGCTATCAAGAGAAAAGTAATATTAATATAGGAAACTACAGATCAGATTGCATAACCAGGAAGTTTTGAAGTGGGGGACAGAAGTTTGGGGTGGAGGTGGGTGAATGATCTGAAGATGGACGTGAAGGAAGTTGGCAGGTAGGCAGGCGTGTTACAGGATTCTCCTTCGTTTGCCGTGATGACCAGTGCTATCTGGTTGAACTTTCTGAGGTGCACAGTGGGATTCACAACGAGATTGAACCTGCCCATTTGTGCAGGTGGTTCAGAGCTTCAGTTAAAGGGCCCTGCTCAGCTCCAGTTCAGTATCTACTTGCAGTTCGTATATTCAGGACCTTGAATGCTTGCTAGGATTCTGGATCCACTGGCAGCAAGCAAAACTGCATGCAAGCCAAGTCCAGTTTTACAGGTTTCTGACCTACCTCTTGGAGGGGAAGGGGGTGAATATTTTTTTCCTCATACATTAGTAAGCAATTGCATGCAGGGCCAGACACAGGCATGGGTGAACCGGGTAGTGGCCCAGGGCTCGGACAGAAAGGGGGCCCAAAAATGGTAATTTTTTGGGGTCTGATTATCATTATTTCTGGTGAAGTGGGGTTCGATACTAAAAATTCACCCGGGGCTGCCAGGAGTCTAGGTACGGTGCTAATTGCACGGATGAGACCTGACCAAGAATTGCTCTTGATTCACACTGGTTTGAGAGGGAGACCAGGCCCTGCAAAGTAAAGTATTGGGAGAAGTCGTTCCTCAGAAGTCCTGTGAGGTCTTTTCCTTCCCTAATCTCTATAATTGTGTAACCTCTAGATTGTGGGGGAGAAAAAATATTGGTGGTATTTAACTCATGGCTGCCCAACTAGTAAATGGCTGGGGGCTGGCTGTCCCATGGGTCGCGCCAGGCAGGGCCGTACGCCTGTGCCAGGACAAGCCGCAGGCCATGGGCTGGGGGCAGGAATAGGAACTCGGGGGCAGTCTGGAGACTGGTTGCTGTTGTAGCAAGAACGACCTGGCGGGAGGCTGAGGGCTGCAGCTGAACCTTTCGTGGGACTGCATGTGGGCTGCCAGTTGAAGAGCCCCGGTTTTTATGTCGTGTCTATCTTGGTCAAATTTGGCATTCATGACAGTTTTTTGCTATTCCATTGCCAGCATATCTACATCACTAGATGCAAGTTTTCATAGCCTGGTAACGAATGCCGGCTTTCAGGGCACTGCTCGTCTGTTTTGTGGCATGGAGTTTTTCCTGAACGTGCTACCTGTATTGGAAGAAAATCTTAGAAAAGGTTCCCGTTTGGTGGTGCGGCAAAAGCTGCATTATTCGGCACCCATAGGAAATGGGGGTGCTGGACAACCAAATGTGCCAGTTACTGGAGAGGCATCTTCCTGGTCAGGCAAGGACGCCCCTCCTGGTGCGTCCACATCTCGGATTAACTGTGCCGCCCCTCCGCTGGTGTCAGTGTGCCGGGGGAAAGGCATGGGGCGCTCCACACACCCTGCCTTGCACAGTGTAGGCTGCTTTCCCCCAGGCTGTGGGATTCGACAAAACCAGAAGTCTCACTTCCGGTTTCCCTTTTGCCGTATCGACCGGTGTCAACCGGCATGCGGGTTAATAGAGCACGCCAGTTAATGAAGTGCCGGTTAACACGGCTTTTACTGTACTTTTTATTCTTTTTGTCCTAACCAAATTTCAATACAATACAATTTGGATACCTAGCTAAATGCCAATTCCTCAGTGTTTTCAATTGGCTCTCCGAAGTGGCTTCTGCCAATTGGTTTATTCCCTGAATCCGAGTTGTTTTTTGTCTTCTACAAGGCGTTAAAGCAAAGAGTGTCCACATGTTGCATCTTAAGATGTGCGATAGTTTATTAAAAAAAGATCCCTACTGTGTTACTCGAGATCTCTGAGTGTCTAGGCATGTGTTAGGATCGTGGGATTTTTGCCTTCATGGTGGGCGGTGGGCCAGTTATCGGGAGAGTTGTTTGGTGCATGTTAGCTGATCTTACACAGCATGGGTTTCTATACATCTCTCTTGGCTTTCATCTCTTCTGGTTGCATGTTTTATGTGCATAACTAACTCTTGCCTTCACTGGAGTCCATGTGAAAGGATGCAACTTGTACTCTCTAAATGTACGTGGAGAAAAGCAACTGAAAGGCCGGTGGTAGGGTAAAAACCTGCTCATGCTTCTGCATCAAGGGATACCGTGATACAACCTGTTTAGGTAAGGCCCCCACGCCTTGGCGTTCAGCACCTGGAACTTGTATGCTTCTCCCTGCATGGGCGATCCCTTGCAATGCACTAAACAGATTTATGTTTCACTTTTCTTTGTGATAAGGAACCAAGTATATTTTCTAGGCTAAAAATGTTTTCTTGTTTTTGCTTATTGATATTCTCAGTGCTGTTCCAGCCATGGTGCTCCAGCTCTAGGTTGGCCAGGCGTTGGCATGTTAACCAGCATGCTGTCCAGAACAGCTGAGCTGGGCCTGCACTGGTGGTGGGGAAGGAGGTTGGAATTGACAGAGCCCTGGAGAAGCTGGGTAGAAAATTAATCAGGCTACAAAAGCTGTATTGAATTATCTCGGCTTGCTGGTTAAGGACGGAGGGAAAAGTCTCACACCTCTCGTGTCTGGGTGGTAGGGAAATCAAATAGCTTACAAGCTGAATGTGATAGTATCAACTTGTAGCTAAATGGTTTCTAGAGAGTTTTATTCCACCGCACAAATGTGAAGTGTGCAGCCAGAGACATGTGGGATGACGATGTGGAAATGTCTGAAATTTCTAAGGGGCAAGATTTTAAAGCAATGCAGTTAAGCTTGGGGAGCCGGGCAGTGCATTCTGTAACTAGGGACCTACTTAACTCGCAGTAAAAAAAAAGCAACTTTCGTGCTTTGGTTGCAGCCCAAAGAGCTGATTTTTTGGCAGTGGTGCTGATTGGTGGACAGACCCCGGGGAGAGGAGGGATGAGGGGGCAGCCACCATCTTAACTGCTGGCTGCAACTTTGTGCAGGCCCATCTCTCGGCACTGCTCGGCAGAGAAGCGAGAGGTGGCAGCCCACTGCCCTTCGTGCACCCCAGTAGTCGGTGCCTTTCCTTCCCAGTTGGGCTGCGGTAGCAGCGAGAACCTCTGGCTCCTACTGGGTAGTCGACATTTTATTTTATTTTATGGTGGATTTCCTGGGAAATCACGGCCAGTGCCATTTTTTCGTGGAGATGGCTGTTTTGCACAGTCCGTGAAGACTGCAGTTTAAGTAGGTTCCTATCTGTAACTAGCTGGGTTGTGTACGACCGCCTGTAATCGAGGGGCAGGCGATTTTTTTCAGGCGGAGGGCCGCTTGCTGAGTTTTGGCAAGCCATCAAGGGCTGCATGACAGGCAGCCGGGGCAGATAAGTGTTAATTTTCTAAATTTTTTAGAGGCCTCTGCAGGCCGGATAGAATGGCCTGGTGGGCCGCATTTTGCACACCCCTGCTCTAATCTGAAGTTTTAAGGGGACTGGAGAGGGAAGGCTGGTCCTGAGAGACAATGGAGTCGCTGTCCTTTTTTTTCTTTTTTTCTTTTTTTTTTTTTTTTTGCCAGAAACATTGGGTTGCTGAATGTTGTTACTTGGTTTCGACTGGGTGGCAGCGGTAAAAGATAGTCTTGACGTACTGTATACAAGCCGCTCCAACCAATGGGTCGTGCGAGGGTTAATTTGTATTTCCAACACACCCAGAGGGTGGAAAGCTGTTATCAGAAATGGGGCAAATCACTTGGCATTATTTTCATAGGGCTTCTGATTTGAATATGGCATTGGCTTTTACTGTGGAAAAGTCATTGAATGGGTGGAGAGAGCAGGGGAAAGGACCTGATGGGTCAGAGTTTTGTACACATACATTTTTTAGTGCTTTTGAGCTTTGCAGGGGGAGCAACAAACAAACATTATCTGGTCGTATTCAGTCAAGACTCCAGCTTGCAGGCTAAGCCCGGGAAGTGCTGGTATCTGAAGTTGTGCGCGTGCGATACAGAGCAAGCAGGGGCAGAAGGTTTAGTGCACAGTGTTAGCTTTGAAGCAAACCTTTATTTTTCTGCTTCGGGGTTTTGCATCGAGTCGTGCTCCCTCCTCCTCTGTTTTCTTTCTTGCCATCTCCCTTTCCTCTTCCAGATTTCTTATCATCATTGTACAGGCTAGCAGCCTCGCAGCTACAGAGGTCTTTGCTACCACCAAACCCCCGCCCCCCCCCAGCCTCCCTCCTCCCGAAAAACCTGCGGTCCTGGTGCTTGAGTTAAAGTCCGCTGAGCTGGCTTGCTTGCGTGAGGTCTCTGATTGGCTGGAAATCCCAGCTATCTCAAATCTATGGAGGGGCCATGTTGGCAACAGCACCTAAAACTTTTATCACCACCACTGCAGGTGAAAGGCTTTCATTTGGCTGCGCTGGTCCAACAAAGTCTATTTTATTTATGTGCTTCCAAGCCCTTAAAAATTCTTTTAGGGTACATCAGTAGGGAGTTAATAGAAACTTTGAAAAGGGAAAAATGCCTGTGGGTTAAGCAGAAACCCAGTTGACCATCTTGAGCATAAAGCTTGTACTTCATTGGTAGGTCATTAGCCAAGGGGGGAGCTGGATGGATTGGTTTCCAGTCTACAGATAGTTCTTCCCACTGGGACCCAAGTCACTAATTGGGTCTGGGAGGGGTTTTATTTGGGCCTTCATTGGGGAAGGGGTGAATATTTCCCTCGGTGTGCTTTCATTCATTCAGATAGAAAATGCTTGCAATTCTCACTCTGTTTTAAGACTAATCTAGTGCATTTGTCAGGGGATTGGTTTAAATTTGAATGCATAAGTGCTGCTGTAAATAGTAATATAATTTAGTGATTAGGAGGGCTTGGGGAAGGGTGGGGGGAGTGGATCGACTTCTAACTGTACCCCAACCAGCAAAAGACACCCCCCCGCCCCCCGATTCATCTCTGCAATGGAAATAGTGAATTTAATCTGATCCAAAGTCTTTTCAAGAGAAGCAGGGTTTTTTTCTCTGTTTCCAGATCATACATTTTAGTCTCAAAGACTGAAATGTCTTAAGCACTAGCATGCTGCTTTACTTTGTTTCTGTTAAATGGGATTATAAGGGATTTAATTCTGCGAGAATTTTTCCCTGTTGAAGGAGGTGACTTTTGACATTGTTTCTAGATGGGGAATGTGGGTGGGATGTGACATTCTCCTCAAACTCCACCAGATGTATGATTTTTTTTTTTTTCCCCCCTTTTTGCTTTTAACCTGTTTTGTCCCTGTCACACATGGTTCTCAAGCACTGTGGATTGGATAGTGGAGGAGAGACAGAAATTGGGTTAGGAATAAAAATCCAAACAGAAGATATTTATAAAGCAAATTTGTATCATTGGCTGCACGCAGAGCAGACAGCTTTTGAGAACTGCTGGTACTGCTGCTTTGCTATTCTTCCTGCTACATGTGCAGTTAATAAGTCTAAGGGACACTGCTGAAGTTATTTTGCCACCAGTCTAGCGGCCAAATCTATAGGACCTGTTGCAATCTGCCTTGCTGCTTGTTCTTAAAATTTATACATATGCCTAAATACATTGATGGATCAGAGTGCAAAGGTAGCAATGGGAATTTCTATTTTGCATACATCTTTCTGATTTTTTTTTTTTTTTTTCCCCCTTCTTTCCTTTCCTCCTCGTTACTAGATATTCCCAGACATTGTTGGGGAAACTCAAATTTGGCGGCATCGTGCTTGCTGCAGGAGAACCAGGATGCAAACTGGTCTGTAAATAGAAAGGGAGAACGGGCCCGCTATTGCGTGAAATTGGTAAAGCAAACAAATGGCACTAGCGTGTCAGCTGGATTTAAGGTCTGGGGGCACGAACTACAGCATGGTAAATTAGGGCATGAGCTCTAAACTGTATCAGCTGGTAACTGTCCCAGATAAATGGGAGGTAGTTTTTACCTCCCTTCTCTTGAGGATAGGCCCTTTACTTTAGGGGAAGAGCACTTCCCACGAAGTGGCTGACTTAGGTGTAAGTTTGCACATTAGCTGGTACCCCAGGATTTTACTCCTGGCGATTTGTCGCTTATAAGCTGCCGTAGGACTCTTCGTGCCGTCCATCACAATTATTATGTGACTACAAATAGTTCTTGGCACGTCCTCACTGTAGGACACGCAGAACTGTTGAGTGTCAGGTTTTCTCCACGTTCGGGCTTTTTTCCACTGGTTAAAATCTGTATTGTTCTGGCTGGTGCAGGGGCAATCCTGCTTCGTTTCTTTTCCACCTCCCTTTGTGTCTCTCCTAACCCCAGAGCACTGGCTTGTTTATTGCTGATAGCGTGTTCTCTGCCAAGAAATCCTGACTCGGAGTGCATTATCGCGGGGCTGTGACGCAGGGCAGGATCACGTTCCAGCCTTGGTCTTGTTTATCTTGGATCCTTTCTGCGCTGCGGTGCAGCAACAAGCGCTTGACTCCTTATCCTCCCTGGTCGGATCACGATCCCTCCTGCTCTCCAGAGGCAGTGCAGCAAAGTTGGCTGCTTCTATTTCCCCCCCTCGTTTAATTCAACGTGCTCGAGAGAAGAGGAGGCGCGCTGGACATGCGAAGGGCACTCGGGACTTTCACCAGCCGAGCCCCCTGGCTCTGGAGCGTTAGAAGTTGGGTCAGAATGGGCCAAATTGTGGCCGACTCCTTGAGAAAAGGTAGAGGGGGTTTTAAATCACACCCCCAGGGCTCCTTGCATCTATTGTTTGCGGTTGTGATTCACAGGCCGTGTTCGCTAAACCCTTCTAGCACGGCTGCTGCATTGCTGTGCATGTCGGAGGTTCTCTGCTTTTCTTTTTCTTTTTTTGAATATTGCTTGCTCTGCGCAACAGATGTGTGGGGATCTGATCCTGCTTGCATTGAAGTCAATAGCCAAATTCCTATTGACTTGACTGAGAGCGCGATCGAGCCCCGTGCCTAGGGAGGTAGGATTAGAATTAAGTAAGAATAAGTACAGTACAATAAAATCAGAATATCCTACTTATTGCTTAATGCCGTGAATTCTGTTTTTGAAGAATTTCTGTTTGAGACCCCTGGCTTTTATGCTGGTGGATGCCAAGAGCTGAATTCATGGGGGCGGAGAGGTATGAGATGACAAGCAGAAAGTGGTTTTGGTTTCCATGGTTAGGAGGGACATGGGTAGGAAGAAATGAAAAACAGTCCCCGATTCTTTCGTGACCCTGGAGCTACAAGGACTCGAGCTGATGGATGAGGGACTTGGTTTGGCAGGCGTACGCTGTTGGATCCACTTTTGACCGTGTCAGCCCAAGTGTCACTGACTAAATGTGGAAGGCTGTTGTTGTTTTATGGGAGTATAAATAAACCTAAAAAAAAAAACTCAGGAAGGGGGCAATGACGGGGCAGATTCCTGAAGCAACCATTCAGAAGAAAATGCCCCAAATCCAGACCCAGCTAATGTTAAAAAAAAAAAAATTAAATAAAAAACAAAAATCACAGGGGTGGAAGGAAGGGATGTTGATTCTGAACCATATTTCACTTCTGTGTTTCCCTTCCCGAAGGAGCCCAAATGGGTACATAAGGAGCGCCGTTGAGATGTTGCAGTGTGTGCCCTGATCATACCTCTAGAAGAGGAGCGGGCAATTTATTTTGGCTTTAACGAGTTTTGGTGAGCTGTCGAGGCCCACCCCCTGACTTTTGCCCCGCCTCCTGGCCGCCACCGTGGGACTGGAAGTCCTGTCCCTAAGCCCTGACTTTCACCACTGGCAGTCCTTCCCTTTGCCCCCCAGACATGCTTCTTTTGGGAAGGGAGGCTTGCCATCTTGGAACAAGACAAAAACCTAAATCGTACACTAGAAGTCAAACACCTACTATAACATATTTTAATTTTATTACCAAAAAATATTGTTGTCATGCTTTGTCTGCATCTTTTATACAATTGCCTCTACATACTAACTCAGAAATAAAGTCTTACTCCTCTGTACTGTGGGTGGTGTGTGCAGGGGGCAATGGGGAATGTTGGTGGGGGGGTGTGTGGAAGGGGGCCTGGACGCAGGGTGTGGGGGGGGTGGCTTTTGTGAGAGATGAGGGATCGTGGCGGGGTGTGGGGACCCCCCGCCTCCTCCCCCCTTTCCCATGGTGCACATTCCCTGCCAGCGGGAGTATGAGCAGGCGGCAGGCGCTTGTGCCTGGAGCACATACAGCTCCAGCCGGCTCTGCACGTACAAGCAAGGAGCGCAGCCCAGCACAGCCAAGCCATCTCTCGCAGGGGCTCTGTGCCGTGCACATGCAGCTCCTGCACCTGTGGCACTGGGGGTGGGGAAGGTCCCACTTGCTGGCATCAGCTGCCTTCCCTGCCCCCTGCCGCACAGGTCCCAGGACTCTCTGCAGGGAAGCGGGGGCTGGGGCTCCCCTCCCCTTCTGGTAGAGTCCCAGGACCTATGCAGCATGGGGAGGGGATGGCAGCCAGCTCCAGCACGGGGCTTCCCCTGGTGCTATGTGAGTGTGGGAGCTGCACACGCCCTTGCAACAGAGGCGGCTTGGCCGAGTGGCCAGCACCTGCGCCGGGCACGAGCATCTGCCACCTGCTAATGCTTCCTTCTGCTGCTGCTGGCAGGGGCTGTGCGCCATGGGGGGCTGGGGAGGTCTCCATACCCCTCCATGATCCCTCACACCCGCATCCTGTCCACCTGAGCTCTGTGCTCCTGCCACCCTCCCCCCCACCCCCGCCCCCGGGTGTGGGCTCCACATGCCACCAGCTCCAGCCCCATGCTCCCTGCCCCTACCCAGCTGCAGCTCCTCCTCCCCCGCCACTTCCCAACCTGCTGCCCAGAGCAAGCGGGACGCTGCCAAAGCTGAGCAGGCCCCCCGTGTCTGCAGCAGTGGCAGCACCAGCCCTGCCCAGAAGCGATGTCCACAAGGGTGGGAACAAGGCGCAATAGGGTCTGCTGGGCAGGGGTTGTATACGTGTGGGCTTCTTGCTCCCACCCCTGTGGGCAGGGTACAGCTAATTGGCAGGAGCCCGCAGGCTGGATCCAGCCCATGGGCCCTATTTTTGCCTGCCCTTGGCCTAGAATGTTTTTTAGCCCAGGATCGCAACGTGTCAGGTCTTCGGGGGTCTTCCTCTAAACTAGGAATGGGGCTAGAGCAGGATGGCTTCAGGTCAGGGAACTTGAAGCCCCCTTTATGCTTCTACTCCTAAATTGTATACTGAGTGAACAAGGAGGTTTCAAAGCGTAGCTGTCTCTAGGTATTGATACGGCTCTTGTCACCCTAGCATGTAGGTTCCTTTATAATACATTTATTGTTTATATCCTAGCAGCCCTGTATAATTGGTATAAGATGTATAATTTTTAGAAGGCAGGCAGTTGTTAGTCCTGTTTTTATGAAGTGGGGCGCTCTGGCTGAAAAAGAGCCTAAGTGGCATTCCCAAGGTTATGTCCAGAGTTGGTGCCAGAGCCAATTTTTAATTTTTTTTAAATTTTTTTTTCTTCCCCCTCCCTTGCCACCATCCCCTGTCTCAGTCCAGGGTCACATGCACCAAATCATTTTTCCTGCCCTGATGATTACGAAGATTTGAATTCTGTATCGACTGGAATGATTTTTTCCACCCCCCCCATAATCAAGGGATTTCTAACACTCAGCAGCAGCAGCATGTCTCAGGACTGCATTTGTGTTACTCCTTGTAATCGTCCAGGGAGAGGAAGGAGGGATGAGACTGGCCATGAAGTTTTTTGGGCTGACCTTGAGCATAAAGTTGTCAAGGCAACTTTTTAAAACTGTGGTAGCTGCATGGAAACTGGATAGATAAGGCCCGTGGATTTTTTACTGCACCGGTTCCTTGTGTCACTGCCCTGTTTGGATGCTTTCCATTGCTAGCTTTTTCTTTCTTTTTCCCTTTGCTGTCTCTCTTGGCCAGGATTTTAACATATATCACAGGCTGGTAGGCTAAGAGCCTGGGACTTCCCCTCACCACACTCAAAGCCTTTGATCTTTTGCTTTGGAGGTAACATCAAAAGAATGGCTGAGAAAGACAGCCAGCGCTGTGAAGTTCAACGTTCAAGTTAATAGCTTGACTGAAGGTTGTGCTGCATTGCTGGAGCTGAAGTAAACAGGCAATTCGGCCACATTTCCCTGGAAATTGACCCTGATATTGTAAAAAGGCTTCATTTGCATTCGGACTTCATCTGGACCCCAGCAAAGGGCAGAATTGGTTTCGGGGGGGGAACCCACCAACAAAACAGAAACAAACCACCTGCAGCGACAGCGGCGCGCATCCTCTCGATGGATGGGGCGTTTGCAGCCCTTCCGCTCGGCTCTTCCAGCCCTTGGTCGTGCCCACACACTTCTCCTCAAAGCCCGGGCCTGTGGTTTACGTGTCCCGCTTGTCATTTCTCGTTTTATTCCGTTTTCTAGGTAATTAGTCCAAAACCTATTGGCAGATCATTGTTTTCCCACTACTGGTAAGAATAAAAATCCCCCAATCACTCCTTGACAGATGTGTGTAGTACGGACTTTCCACTGCCAGATTTTTTTCCCCCACTCTTCAAATTCCCTTCTTACCCCTATTTACAGTGCAGCTGTTGGCACTCGTGTGCATGAGCTTGCTGCTCTACCCATTTTTTTTTTTTTTTTTTTTTTCCATTGCCACTTTTTGCTTTGAGGCTCCATCTTGTGATTTGCCCACTTAACTCTTGCAAAATGGGCCGTGGGCGCAGAGTCGGCCATTCTTCTTTTTAGCCCAGGCTGAAGCAGCTGAACCAACCTGGAGACATCTCTACTGGATACTACATGTTTGCAATGGTGATAATCCTAGGACCTGGGCATTCACAGGTGTGGAGTCCTCGCTGTTCTGATTGCTCGGGGGAGTGTGGCATTTCAGAAAAAATAAGACTCCTGATGTGTTGCATGTAAAAATTTAAACGGCATTTCAGTTTCTGCTTGATTGAAAACACAGTATCGTTTATGGCACGGGTATCTCTTACATATGTTTCATGACTGAGATGATGTTTAGTCCCTACCGCAGAGTAACTGGCAGCTAAATGATTCCCTTCTGTTTTGGGCCGATTTTGCCCAAGAGGTGCCGTTTGCTCATACTAAATGGTACACTAGAGTTTGCAAGATAGAGAGGCACAATTTTAAGTACTAAGAGAAAAGAGAGGGAGACTGTTGGGGGTGGGAAATAAATGGCCTCCTTGAACTGTTGAAGAGGAAAGACTTGAAAATATGCTATTAGACTTAAACGTCTTTATCAGTTTTTTAAGATTTCAAAATTTATCTTCCTTGGAAGTCTCTCGTTATTTATTTATTTATTTATTTATTTATTTATAACTTATTTTCTTTTATTTGTTCCTATAGGATTTTTGAGAGAGGGCAAGTACAAGATCCTAAAGTAGTCAGCAGTCCCAAGAGCGGGGATTTGCAAAGAGCCTAAGGGAATTAGGCACACAAGTCTTTAAGGCTCCTTTTTGAAAAATCCTAGTCTGAATAATTAGTTCTGGAGGATGGATTCAACTGGAAGTAGCTGGGAGTTGAGGACTCTTATGACTTCTCACTAGAAATTGTTAAAGGCCTTGATCGGACAAAACCCCTGTCTTTTGGGGAAGGAAAAATGCTGGGTGTTTGATTCCAGAAATCAATGATCAATTAACTTAAGTGGACTAGTGGCTGGATCGGGCTTCAGGCTCTCTGCCATCCTGCTCTTGGACTGTGAAGCTAAAGATACTGGGCAATGGTATTCAAGTCGCTGAATTCTGAATTCCTTTCATTTGCTAACTCTTATGTGCCGGCTTGAGTTTTGTTTGGTTTTTTTTGTGGGTTTTTTTTTTTTTTAAATAGTGCAAAATTAATAAGCTGTTTTCTGGTTAAATCTGAGGATGCTTAAAGGCAACCCTGGCATTTGTAGAACAGCCCCCTTTTCTGGAATAGTCAGCATGGCTAAATCTCCCCTGCAGTGATATTGTAGGTGGGCAGGAAAAAAATCCCAGGTCACTCTGTCCTTCAGGTAAGCTCCCCCAAGATATGTTGCAAATCCTTTTGCCATTTGGGGCAGGGGAAGGTAAGGGAGAAGAACTAATAATTTTCAGTAGATTAGTAGCTATTGTATCATTGTATGTTGCCTAATAAGCCTGATATTACATGTAAGCAGTAAGCTACTTACGTGGAAGACACAGCCTGCACTGTAATGACCTTTTGTTTGCAGGCCTTTTGAGATGAAAGGTCCCTCTGAGGTTATTAGGTGAGCTATTCAGCATGCATAAACATTGACTTTAATTTACTGTCCTGTGTAGATACTGTGCTGTCGAGTAAAACTATTGAAGGCACGTACAGGACCCCCCTGCTTTCTGCTTTTTATTCATCTAGGGGAAAAAAATGACTTGGAATGGATTTGCTGTGCTGTGTATCTTTTTTTATTAGTATTTTTTCATTGTTTCAACGAAAAAGGAGACTCCATCTATCTTTCTTTACTTTATTTGCACTTACCCATATATTAATTATTTTATCCCACTTTACAACAAGCTCTTATCCCTTTCCTGCCCCACCTAGTATACCCCCTGCTTGAACCATGCGTACTGACTGTGGACTCTTATATTTTATAAGATTATAAAATGTTATAAGATTGGAGTCTTTGCTTTACTGGCTGTTCAGTAAATACATCAGTGTCTCTTGGATGTGCCCTCAGGCACTGAAACCTTAGGACTGCCCACATCTTGAGTTCTACTTTCCTGCTTGCAAAGTGCCTCTGGCTAGTAGAGCTGTCGATATTTTTTTTTTTAAATTTATTTATTTATTTACTTCCCCCCGCCACTACCCTTTCCCTCCTCTCCTAATATATATGTATATATATATTTTTAAAAGCAAGCTGAATAGCTGCAAGAAACCTGGAGTAGCCTATGTTTTACCAGTTTTGGGTAAGACTAAACCTGAAAATATTTAGTCGACACCAGATTTGGAGAATTAGGACAGTTGACTTGGAGTGTGTGTGTGTGTGTGTGTGTGTGTGTGTGTGGTGTGTACACACACACACACACACACACACACACACACACACACACACACACACACACACACACACACACACAGAGTCAAATGTCTTAATTATACATAATTTTTTTTTAAACGCCTTTTCCCAAAATTATCACTGTCATGTCTTGGGCTAGAAGTGGCCCGAGACACGAGGAGGCATGGCACAACAGTATGACGAGCAGTCTAAAATAACCTCCCTCTATCCAGCCATTATGGTTGTGATTCTCAGCTTGGGTGCTGTGGTACCCTGGAGCAGTTTCCCGAACTTTTGATACCTGCTTCACTTTTTTTTTTTTCATTTTTTTTTTTTTCCTCCTAGTAGCACACTTCACCCTTGCAGCTAAACAGTGGTGCCCAAGTTTTTGGCCCTGTGGGCCAGATCAGTGGTGCACAGTTCACTTTGTGGGCCTGATTTCATTGTGTGGGGCCAGCACATCTGGGGCCCTATCCTGTGTGTGGGGCAGATGCAATTGGGGCTTGATCCTGCTGTGCAGAGCTTGGAAATGGTGGTGGTGGTGGTGGTGGTGGAGGAGAGGTAACAGGGTTAACTGCCACTCCCTCCATCTCCCCCCCAGTGAAAATAAAATAAAATGCCAGACCCATGGAGAGCTCCATGGGCTGGAGCCGATACCGATGAAGGAGCACTTTTTGCAGCACACTTATGCTGTGAGCATCACCTGGCCCTTTGAGGAGGTAAATTGTCTCCTCTCCCTCCCCCGCCCCCCCAATCTGTCTAATTTTTTCCTAGCTATCCCAGTGGTACCTGCAGCTGCTTCTCTGTGAACTGCAGGTATAGACTGAGGGCAGGGAATGGGGACTCGGTGGAAAGAGTAGGGCACAGCAGCGAGGTCCTGCTTCTGCTGTCCTTAAGTGGCATCACTTGGATCAGTGGCTCTGAATCTAGATTCTAGCTCAGTGATTGTCAACATGGGCACTATGAAACTACGAAAAGTTATGAAGAGAGAACGAGTCCTGAGTATAGCAATAACAGACTTGTTTTATAGTGAAGAGGCAGTTTAGCCAGAGCTGCCCATGTGACCCTTGCATGAAGCACTATATGGAACTACCTTGGGTACCGTGACCTAAATTTTCATGCAGGTTTCCTTGTCCTTTACAAACATCCTTGGGTGATGGATCTTTTCATAAGTGCCCTTGAATGGCCACAGGCCATAGGTCTAGCTCAGGGGTGGGCAATTATTTTGGCTGGAGGGCCGCTGAACAAGTTTTGGTGAGCTGTCAAGGGCTGCGAGGGTAGCCGTGCCCTTTTGACAGGTGGCCTGCCCTCTGTTTGCTATTTTGGGAATGGAAGCCATGCCTCCTAACCCCTGACCTTTGCCACCAGAAATCCCTTTCCTCGCCCTGGAAGTAATCCTTTTGGGAAGGGGGTTTGCCATCTTGGAACTGGGGGGAAAAACGCAAATTATATACTAAAAATCCAACATTAAAAATAACGTATTTTAATTCGATTTAAAAAATATATTCTTATCCCGGTTTGTGTGTGTGTGTGTGTGTATAGAGAGGTGATTGTATAATAGCTCAAAATGAAGTCTTATGGGGGGGCGGTGAAGGGGAGCATGGGGTTTGTGGGGTGCCGGGGGTGGTGGGTGTGGGTGCACATGTGTGGTGGGGTGTGTGCGGGTAGCAGTGAGTGGGGGTCCCCCCAGAGGCATGCGGGGGGGTGGGTCTGTGTGTGTGTGTGTAGGGGGGGGCTTGTGGGGAGAAGTGGAGGAGGTTGTGGGTGTTTGTGGGTATGTGATTGTGTGTGGGGGAGGGTGTGGTTGTGGGGTTTGCAGAAGGGGGTTTGTGGGTATGGTGGGGTGTACGTGGGACCCCCATATGTACCCCCTTGAGACAGTCAGCACCCGCCCCCACCCAGAACAGCCCAGAGCCTGTGCGCACTGCAATGCTTCCAGGCCACCACCAGCAGCGCCCAGCCCCTGCCCTGCACCCGATCCGGACTCGCTGCCACTGGAGCAGAGCAGCTGGAACCTGCTCCACAGCCCTGACCCCAGCCTGCCTCACACCTGCTCCACACTGCCTACCCATGGCACATCTTGCTGTCCGCAGTGGGGTGAGGGTGACTCCACAGCTGGACTGCCTTTCTAGACGCAGTAAGTGGCAGCAGCTTCTTCCACCTGCCACTGTCGCTGGCTCCAGCTGTATAGTACAGCTGTGGGACCTGTGCCACAGCCCTGACCTGGCGTGCCTTATGCCTGCTTCGGATTTGCCTGCCCATGCTAAAAAGCAACAGCAGCAATGCCGGTGGGGCAGAAACTGTTGCTAACCGCGGGAGAAAGCAGTTCCTCCCTGTCACCACTGCCCAGAGCTCCCTGCTACAGCCACCTCAAGCGTGCACTGGGCTGCCCTGCATCTGCTCTGTGCTGCCACCGCTGCCCTGCAGGGCAGCCCGGAGGCAGCGGTGACAATGGTGGAGCCACGGGGCAGCCCGGTGTGGGCTCCAGGCGGCTGCAGAAGGGAGCACTGGACAGGGGGTCATGGAGGGCTGTTTTTCTTTCCCGTGCTAAGCAAGTGTTTCTGCTCTGCCACTGTCTAGCATGAGCAGGCAAGTCTGGAGCAGGCATGGGGTATGCCAGGTCAGGGCTGTGGCGTGGGTCCCCACTGGTACTGTGGGGCTGGGGACAGCAGTAGGTGGAAGAAGCTGCTGCTACCTGGTCTGCCTAGGAAGGCAGTCGGGTAGCGGAGCCGCCCCACCTCCACTGCATGCCCACGGGGCAGCAGGACTCGACACTGCCTGACAGTGCCTGGGCCACGAGGAACCAGGGGACCTGCCACAGGCCAGACAAAAGGCATATTTTGCCCACCCCTGGTCTAGCTGTTGTTTTTTTGGAGGTTTTGTGGGGATCCAGATGGTTTCTTCAAGTGCAGTTCTGCTTTTATATTGTGTGTCTCTTGCCTTCAACAAGCATAATGTGTCGGTTTTTATACCCATTTCAAATAATATGTTAGGTCTGGGGGTATTATGCTGAGCAGCCAATCTTGGTTTGTCTTATATCATAGTGCTAATTTTTTTAATCTAAATCTATAGGGTATTTGAACACTACACTGATTTCCATGTCTACTACACTGGACTGAGCCCTTTTCTATAGGTTGGTAAACTGGGGCACCTGAACAGAAGATTATTATGCACCAACTAGTGAAACTGGGAATTCTTTGAATGATTTGATTCCTTGTGCTCATTTTAAATCAGGGGCTCCCAATCTTGGGTCGAGACCGAAATCAGGGTTGTGGGGGGTCTGCCCCTCCCACCTGCGGGGCTCTCCCAGTGCACAGTCTGCTCGGCTCTTACCACTGCTGCCCCCTCCGATCCTGGCCTGGGCTCTGCTTGCGCCGCCGGGCATGAGTGAGTTGGCGGCGGGGGTTGTGACCCAGATTTAGGGTCACAGGAAAAAAAGGTTGAGAGCCACTGCTTTAAATGCCAAATCCATGTACCCCCTGCCCCACATTACAGGGTTGGCATCATCAACGGTATCTTTTTTTTCCTTATACCACTTCCCCATCCTCTCCATACTGTAGCTGCTAAATATTGGTCAAAACTTTTCTAGCTAAGTGGTGGAACTACTGTTTTTGTCAGGGGGCCCGACCCAAGGTAGTTTTTGTGTTATCGAAACTTCTCTATTTAACCCAGCATGAACTTTTTTGCCAACTCATTTCCGTAGAGGTGGCTTCAGTTCCAATATGATCAAGCAGCACTGTCTTCCTTTTATGCTTTCTGGTTATTTTAAGTAGGGTTATTTTTTCAAATAGAGATTAATAAGTTCCCTTTTCTATTTTTACATATGCATATATAAATATAAAAGTAAGTGTGTGTGTGTATTATATATATACATACATACACAGGTTTTGTATACATGCCCTATAATATCATTAGATATATATATATATAGATATATATAGATGCATAGATTAACATAACATACACAAAGAGGTTTCAAGCATACTTGATGTCCCATAACCACTGTCCTTTAAGTAAATAAAAATAAAAGTTGCCTTGTGGGCCAACCAGTTCAAACCTCTGCCCTAAATTTAGTCCGGAGAACAACATTTGTGCTATTTACAGACTTTATAAGTTCAGTGGTTCTTTTTTTTTTTGACTTTTGGGTCCATGGAGTTAAGATGTCTCATGCAAATGGTGAAAAATTGGATGAGGTGAATGGCTTTGTGGTTGAGCTATCTGGAGTGGGAATGCTGCGTCTCCGGGGAAAATGTGGGCTGAGGTCCCCAGGGGCAATGAGTGAGGTGTTCACAGCATGATTGCTAAAGAAAAGCAGTCCACAGCTCTCCAAAATCAGCCTTTTCCTGAACCACAAGAATTTGGCACAAAGGGCAAAATCCCTATAGGATATGAGCTATTGTGGAGATGAACCAATACCCTTTCTGGCTCAGCAAGGGTCTGTATCCCGTCAGCATTTTTTACCCTGATTTTATTCTCCCTTAGGGAGAAATCGAAGACAATGCACATTGCACTTTAACCTGCAAAAGAAAATCAAGTTCTGTTTGTTCCTTTCCTTTTTTGCTGGTGTCTGTCTTTGTGACGTATAAAGGAGGTGTGCACCGTGGCACTCGTGTTTTGAAATGTTTCTTAGAAGTGTCTTTCTTTTTGACTTGCCTCAGCAAAACTGAGAGAAAATACAAATATATTTCATCCTTGGTGCTGTTTTATTTTTAATTTGCCGGGATTGCAGAGCTCTTCCCAGCTTCTTTTAGTGTGGCAAGATCCCCCCAGTGTCCAAACCCAGCAGAGGAACATTTAAGCCACCCCAAATTTTTCATAATTTAGGAACGAGATTCCAAAAGAGATTTCTTTTAACGTCATCTTTTGGTACAATGTGAGCATCTTATAATTTGGTGCAGAACCTATTGCTCCTTGAAAATTACCCTTTGAAACGTGCAGCTCAAATTCACGGACGTTGGAAAACTGCACTTCATCTGTGTCGGGTCCAGTTGGTCACTAGTCACTCACTTCTACACCACGGTGGTCCAACGGGTGGCCTGCAGGAGTTAGGTTGTGGCTTGTCGGCTCCTGCCTAGGGGCCAATCCCCACATCGCTCCAGCGGCGGCTGTTGCCACTGGGGTCTCCAGGGTCTCTCTTCCCCTTCTTCCTCCAGCTTCTGCCTCTGTCCCCAGCCCAGAGCAGGGCACAATGGCACAGCCTACAGGGATCCCGGGAGCCCATGGCCTGGAGGGGGACGGTCTGGGACCTCTGTGCAGTATGTGCAGGGGTGCCAGCATAACTCAGTGGGCAGGGGAGGGTGCAGCCTGGGAAGCCCTGCAGCACATGTATGCAGCCCCCAGTGACTGTGAAGCTGGACAGTCCTGCTCTATCTAGACCAGCATTTCTCAACCCTGTGGGTTGTGACCCAACAGTGGGTTGCAATGATATATGAAACAGTCATGAATACATTTTCAAAAGGGAAAAAACCTGGGAAACCATGGTTCTTCCCTTGCAGGCTGGCAAAGCACCGGCCTGCAAGAGCCTGCTTGGGTCCCCCCATGCCCCACACACTGGGGGGATGTTGGGGCCTGGGGGAGGGAGCAAAGGTTCGGGAGTGAGGGGCCAGGCCATCGATGTTTACAAATGGGTCCTGGTGCAAAAAAGGTTGAGAGCCATTGCTCTTAGACCATGCCTCTTGCTCCCACTCCTGTCCTACAGTTAATGTCACACGTCTGTCTTCATAGACCTCTGTGATTTGAAACAAGCTGAAGAATAATCTGAGTCAGCAGTCATAAGCAAGAATATTAACCCCCCCCAACCAACCCTCATTTAAATTCCAGAAATGCAAATCACAGTATTTCAGAAAAGCTGCAAAGACAAAACCAAACAAGAATTTATACTTAAAAAAAATTATTTTGGGGGCTGAGAGAGAGAATGGGTGTTGACATATATGCAGGCGTGTGTGGCGAGGGTGGTTTGTTTGTTTGTTTTTTCCTGTTTCCCAAATGTATTCTTTTTTAATTGCACTTAAAGAGCGTCTCCGTGTTAAATCCATCATAGCGGAGCCAAAAATGTGGTTATTTGCTTCATAAATACTTGAAGTGCATGTGGGTCTCTGTGTGCATAGGTTGTCGTAGATTGTAACAGGTTCCTAGATTTTGTTTCTAAATGTTGCTCTTTGTTTTCATGCTTCCCCTTTTTGTGAGGTTTCTCATACTTGTTTGTCCGACGGGATTTCGTGGGGGAGGAATATCACAAACAGGTGGGATATTACAAAGGAATTTGGGGTGCCGGGGGTGGGGAAGGCATAGGCCGTCCCCAAGTGATTTGGATTAGACACTTGTAGTCCGCTGTCAGATAACGAGTGCGCGGAGATAGTTAACCATTGTGTAGAGGATTTCGAGGGAAGGGAAGCCTTCATCTTTTACTTTTCGAATGGACAATTGAGACATTCAGCTTACGGTTGAAAGGAAAATGGGTGCGAGTGGTCTTGCTGGCCCCGTGTACTAAAGCTATGGAAGGAGCAAATAGAGAGAGGGATTATCGATAGGGGAAACAACTGGTGCTGAATCCTGGGAGGGAATGTTTATTTCCCTGCTCTCTAGGAGGGATTTGGAAAGAGCTGTAATCCTGGGTTAGGAGTAATTTGTTACAGCAAGATGATACTTGAGTGGCAGGAGGATTCTGGCCGAGGCAGCAAGACTTTTATTCAGGGGAGTAGCTGGGCTTCCAGAAGGTCAGCCCGACACAAATCCCCCCCATCCCACAAGTTTGTTTCTCGACCAGCCAAATTAACCAAAGGGACTATTGACCTTTTTATTTTTTATTTTTTTTTATTGTTTTTTGTACGCTTCAAAGACCTCAACATGCATTCAAGTCAAGAGATTACAACGAGGCCTGTGTACGGGGAAGGGAATGCAATTAAAAAAAAAAAAAAGTCCAATAGGACCTTTAAAGAAAAAAACAAAAGCCTCTTCATCCTCTCCTATGAGATGAGAACAGTTGTGGTTTCATTATCTTGGGGATGTTTTTTTTTTTTCCCCAAGGTTGTCTTATGATTATATTTTCTGCATTAAAACTTTTTTCTGCCTGCTTTAAAAAAAAAAAAAAAAAAAATTAGGCTAGAGTTACTGACCCCAGGGAAGGTGAATTTTGCAAGTTCTTGGTTTTCATGACGGTGAAATCCTTAGAGCCACATATTCTGAAGTAACCCCCCATTGCAGTGAAGACCCAATCACGTATTGAAACCACAAGGGAGGTGACAGGAAATTCAGTATGAAATTTGCTGGGTTTACTATAGAGAGGCTCCCGGCAATACACCCAGAATTGCTACATCGACAGGAATTTTTGTGGTAGTGATTCGAGTCATGAGTTTCACTTGCCCAATAGCAGGAGAAAATATGACTCTCAGTAAACCCCCAATAGACAACACTTACGATGGGCGAGCAAACAGAAGAAACTTATTTTAAAGCACTTTTCAGTCAGGATTCCCTAAAAAGTGTGCTTTTAGGTTTGCAGCATGAAGGCACTGAACTGTCTTTCATAGATTTCATAGACGTTAGGGCTGGAAGGGACCTCGGGAGATCATCGAGTCCAGCCCCCTGCCCAAAGGGCAGGAAGTCAGCTGGGGTCATAGGATCCCAGCAAGATAAGCATCCAATTTACTCTTGAAGGTGTTCAGTGTAGGTGCTTGAACCACCTCCACTGGCAGGCTGTTCCAGACCTTGGGGGCTCGGACAGGAAAGAAATTCTTCCTTATGTCCAGCCTGAAACGGTCTTGCAGGAGTTTGTGACCGTTCGACCTAGTCATCCCTTGGGGCGCTCTGGTGAACAGACGTTCCCCCAGATCCTGGTGGTCACCCCTGATAAACTTATAGGTGGCCATCAGATCACCCCTGAGCCTGCGCTTTTCCAGGCTAAAGAGTCCCATGGCTCTCAGCCTGTCGTCATAAGGTCTGTTTTCCTGACCTCTGATCATGCGCGTGGCTCTCCTCTGGACTCTCTCAAGCTTCTCCACATCCTTTTTGAATTGTGGAGCCCAAAACTGGACGCAGTACTCCAGCTGCGGCCTCACCAAGGCCGAGTACAAGGGGAGAATGACGTCCCGGGATTTGCTCGAGAAGCATCTATGGATGCACGCCAGCATTTTGGTCGCTTTACTAGCCGCAGCATCGCATTGGAGGCTCATGTTCATCTTGTGGTCAATGATGACCCCCAAGTCTCTTTCTTCTGTAGTGCTATC
Organism: Crocodylus siamensis; assembly: GCF_052110815.1. Taxonomy (NCBI): domain Eukaryota; kingdom Metazoa; phylum Chordata; order Crocodylia; family Crocodylidae; genus Crocodylus; species Crocodylus siamensis. The sequence continues at coordinate 90,143,207 of NC_143401.1, read as the reverse complement.
CAACGTAGCACTGCCGAGCCTATAAGGGTGCTGCAGGTTTTTCCTCCCAAGGTGGAGAACCTTGCATTTTTTGGTGTTAAACACCATCGGGTTCTTGTCCATCCATTTGCTGAGCTTGTCCAGGTCAGCCTGGATCACCCACCCGCCTATCTTCTGGCGTGGATGCTTTGCCCCAAAGTTTGGTGTCATCGGCAAACTTGGCCAGTCCGCTCCTGACTCCACTGTCCACGTCGTTAATGAAGATGTTGAACAGGATGGGTCCCAGGACAGAGCCTTGAGGGACCCCACTGGTCACAGGGCACCACGATGAGTGACTGCCATCAATCACAACCCTCTGGGTCCAACCACGGAGCCAGTTTCCCAGCCAGCGGATCGTGGTGGGCAAACTGGGCAGTTTGGCCAAGAGGTGATCGTGGGATACCAGATCAAAGGCTTTTTTGAAGTCAAGATATATGACATCAATCTCTTCTCCCTTGTCCAGGTGATAGGTCACCTGGTCATAGAAGGAAATGAGATTGGTCAAACAAGACCTACCCACAACAAACCCATCCATGCTGGCTATCCCTTAGGATGTTAGCCTGGGCCAGTCCATCAAGGATGGCCTCCTTAATAAACTTTTCTAAGATCTTCCCCAGGTCTTAAGTGAAAGAGATGGACTGCCTTGAGTGCAAATAAATCCCATGCACAGAAGACGTTTCAAACGATCAGGGGGAACTAAGAGGGGCTTAAAAATGGAGAGCTCGTGTTTTAAACTGTGCAGTCGCCCAACATGGCTCTACTTGGACAGTGTAGGACAAGGGCTGGTGACCTTTAAAGAGCCACAAGCTGAAATAAGGCGGCTTGGTCCAAAGGCACTGCTCTGATTAAGATATGCAGTACCGTCCGATAGGAATATTTGCAGCTAATTTTACAGTTGAGAAAATGGTGAGAAGTTATCCAAACACTGTGTAGTATGGCACATGGAGGCTCCTGAAAGTTTTGATGATCGGACTAAGCTGGCTTCAGCTGGGCTTTCATAAATGGAGGCTTCCCAAGTCCAGTCACCATCTTTAATGTTGGCACTTAACGTGTGGCATTAGACAGATCCCTAAGCCCTTCGCAGAGCCAGGGATAGAGCTCAGAAGTTGTACTCTGACCTCAAAGACAGGAGCTATAACCCCCCACGGCAGGAGGCGCACTGCAGGGCAGACACGGGAAGAAAATGCTGCCTATACCAGTCCATCCCCATCTACTAATCTCCCACCTACTGAGAGCAGGGCATTGTGATCTGGGAAGAAACTGGTGTACGCAAAGGAGGTCTGCGTGATATATAAACATCATGGAAAATCACTGTCCAGGAGCCAAGCTCTCCCCAAATGTCCTAATTGTTGCAAAAACTCCCTTTTCCCATGTCTTCGTTAGCTGTAAGCCGTTTTGTTAATGCACTTTTGGAGGGCCCACAGGGCCGTAAACATAGGCCGGGGTCAGAAATGTTCTGTGCCAAGGGTCAGCAAATTACGGGCCGGGGGCCGGCTCTGGTTCCCCAAGTGATTGCATCCAGGCCTCAGAGGTGGGATGTCAGCAGCAATTCCATGGGAGGGGGGCGGGGAGCAGCGCGGTAATGTTCCCGTGCTCTGGAGCAGATTTTTCTGCAGTACCACTTGCTGCTACCTGGGCCCTCTCTGCGTGTGCACACGTGCGCTCTCTCTTGCACCCCTTTATTGCCGCTGCCACGTCTCTCATTGCTGAATTTGTCACTGGTGGCAGCTGTGGGATCAGCAGGAAAGGGGTAAGAGGTGGCAGCAGAGCATGAGAGCCGCTCTCAGCATAGAGCCAGGAGGGCTAGGGCAGCAGCAAGGGGCCCAGGGCAGTGCCTTTGGACCCAGCTGCCTTATTTCAGCTTGTGGCTCTTTAAAGGTCACCAGCCCTTGTCCTACACTGTCCAAGTAGAGCCATGTTGGGTGACTGCACAGTTTAAAACACGAGCTCTCCATTTTTAAGCCCCTCTTAGTTCCCCCTGATCGTTTGAAAGGTCTTCTGTGCATGGGATTTATTTGCACTCAAGGCAGTCCATCTCTTTCACCTAAGACAGGTCAGTGCCTTCATGCTGTCTTTCTTACATGCCTCCTTTCTCTTTTTAACAGGAAGGAAGTATATTTTATGGACCATAAAAATGTAATCTTGGGTTTCATGCAAACATTAGTAACCAAACTCTCTCTCTCTTGTATATTTTCTTTTGGGAGATTGCCAAGCAGAGTGAAATGAAATGTAGGGCTGTACATCAAATTGTTCAGTGCTTCTTGGCTTGGTTTAGTTTTGCTTCTTCAAAACTGCCCATATCTGCAGGAAGATCCTGCTACGGTTTCGCTTCCACTCGGTGTCTTCCATAAGGAAGACTCCACGCTCATGTGGAACAGAAAGTAGCATGAGCAACTTCTTCTAAGAGGAATACAACGGTGCGTAAAACCGGTTGAGTTTAAAAGGAATTTTAAATGAAGAACTTCACTGTTGTACAGTGACCATGTTTCTTCTGCCCTCTCTTGTAGTACTGGAAATCACAGGGAGCCAAAACACGCCCCAGACAGCCTGCTGTGTTGCTCAGCGTGGCTCATGGACATTTTCAAATTAAAAACAACTTGTCTTCTCTGCCTACCAGGCAACGCCCATTTTCCAAGGAAGAAGAAAAATTTCAAAAAGGGAACTCTTCTCGCAGTAGAGTAACGCATACTCTTCACAATATAGTTATTCTGCTGTGCCAGATACTATGGTAATCGGTGGTTTGGGAGTGTCTGTAGACAGCTGGCATTGGGGAATACGTGCAGAACAACTGCTCTCCGAATGTGTATTTTCCAAAGCATAGTACGAGCTGCAGAAGCCAATGCTATACCCATGTCATGTGAGGACTAGTTCTTAGGATTTTTCCGTCAAGCTTGTTGTTACACGGGCTGGTTGAATTCAGTCTAGTTCTTGGATGCTAGGAACCACGTGAACTCGCGGTAAAGGACAGCCTCTGCAAAGACGCCTGGTATTGAGCGGGGTCATAGATTGTTATCTGTGTAGCCCGTCTGCTCGCAGCAAGAAGGGTCAGGTTCAAATTTTGGGGTACCTCATAAATTATACCCGTGGCTCGAGCCCCCACCTAGAAAATCTGGGAACGCTGAAGTTGCTGGGGCACCCCGTGTAAACAACCCCCCCTTTCTTGCAAGTAGTGGGAACACAAAGCCCCAACCTTATTACAGAGAAGCAAACAAAACAAAAGAAAACATCAAATATAATTTTAAAACACTGTCAACTACAAAGCAAAGTCTGTAGTCTATGGCACCCTCTTGGGGGGGCTTCACGATGTCCAGGCAGTCTGGGACTTGGGGCTCCCCAAAAGTAGCTCCAAAAGTACCCCTGTACCTACTCAGCAATGGGCTGGGGGGTGGGGGGTTGGTCTGCACCAGAGAGTCCTGAGCTGCTCCTTGGGTTCCCTGTGCCATGGGGAGCTGCATGAGAGTGGGGGTCCCTCTGCATTGCAAGGGGCCCCTTGTTGCTCCTGGAGAAGTGGCAGAGCGCCCATCTTTGCTCCCATGGAGAGACTGAGTGTCTACGTGGGGAGCGACTGCAGCTCCAGCCAGTACTTATGCACCCCAAAACTTCGGGGCTGGATTATATGGCCTGCTGAAACGAGACCTCAGGGCAAACCCCAAAAGAAGCTAGGTGATTGGTGGCTACAACTGGCCCAACCGCACGGCTTGACTGGAGCAAAGGACCATCAAAAGAAACCAAGGGGAAAAGCCTGCCCTCCCTCAAGGCCTGGGCTGCGTGTAGTTTGGGTCTGCTGGGAGCAACAAAAGTTGCACACCTCAACCCTAGCCCAAAGTTGGCAGGATCAGAAACTCCCAACCCTTTTCCAAACTGCTGGGCCTAATTCCTGGCCAGCTACCCCAAGGAACCAGTACTCTCTTCCCCAGTATTAATCCCTTAAAACCACAAAAATAAAGGGGCAGAAAAGGAGGAGAAAGGAGTTCCCAGACTCCAGGACAGTTGTCCCTCCGTCTCTCTCCTCTGAGTTTCCCTTTTTGCTACGTCTGTGTTACGTCTGTTCACCCAGCGACCTTCTGGGACTGGCAACATTTAGTCTTGTAACGCTCCTCCCACGCCGCCCTCCCCTGCCCCGGGAACCGTACAACACGTAGCCTTGAAGGCACAACACGACTTGGAAGTCCTTGAGTACACGGGGGCTACACACGTGAGTCCAAACTAGCGCTATTTAGCGATTTCCCCTGCCTGACACTGAATTTCTGGTCCGTTCCAGGTCCAGTTCTTGTGAGCGCAGACAAAGCCATCGAGGTGATTGTTTCAGCAAAGCCTTAAGGCATGTGCCAGGCTTGTTTGGTAGAGGGCAGATTCGTACGTAAGGGCTGCCCCGGAGGTCCTGTTTTGTGGATGGAGAACTTGCATCTTAATTGTTGTTTAATTTAACACGTTTCCACTGGCATTCAATTCATTTAGTTGGTTTTTTTCTTTTTCGTTTTGTTCATTGCTGCCTCTAGCTTGATAGTTGTAACCGACCCTTGCTGTATACCAGTATCTCTCATCTTAAACTCCCCCCCAACATTTGTAGAAGATAATTGAGGCTTAGACTCAGGCTACTGTACTTTTGTAGACGAGCAGAGGTGCATGCTTTTCTCTTTAGACTGTCTCTGTCCTGCGCATTGTAGTATGGATATGTGTGCCTGAAGAACACATCAGTGAGATTCAACATACTATAGCCCCAGGATGGTATGGCTAAGATGCATGTAATAATAGCAGCTTACAAACCACTGATCTATCAGATTGAATAGGAGATGGGTAGTAGTGATAGCTGGTTTGGGCAGGGAGTTACGGTCTTTGTTCTCGTAAAGAGAAATACTGAAACAGAAAATTTAAGGGGTCCCTTTTTGGGGGTCTTCGATGTTATTGGTAGGGAAAGAAGAGAAAGAGACACTTAAACTGATCATGGCAGGGAACTCCAGATCCAAAGGATCTCGTTTAGTACTTGCTTTGGCTACATGTCCCAAGGTGCACTGCTCTGATATTCCCACAAGTAACTGTTTGGGATTAAAGGACAGAACAGACCTTTTGCTGTGCTTGTGTGTTCAAGTGGGCGTCATTTGTCAGCCCAGCTGTATTTTAGCATCCCACAAGGTAAGAAATAGCCCAGATTTCAAAGTCTTAATCCAAGATTGTAGTATCTTCAATGAATGCACGTGAGATTTGTTTTTAGAATTAAGATTTTTTTTAAAAACTTTTTCACAGTTCTAGTGTAAAAAATGTCCTAAGGGTCATTGGTTATATTTTTGTATTTCTTTTTTGTATGTGATTAGAGGGGAAGGATCCTTATTTGGGAAGAAAAATATGAGCATAAAAAGTGATATTTCTATATTTTGGGAATCAGTCTTTTAATGTTGTGGGAATTTTCAGCTTGGAAGGAACCAGGCCTTTAGGAAGAAGAATTTAGGCCATTTTTTGATGACACTTTTAACTGATCTCCTGTGCAGCATGCTGGTAGCTTGGTGGCACTGACATGTAGCATTGTGTCTCAGCAGTGATTTCTTTTTTCTTAAAGAACTGCTGATTTGCAAATGGAGAACCTAATTTTTTCCAGGGATCCCCTTGGTGACTACATGTTGAGCAGAGGCTGAAAGCTGGGTCCTGAACTTCTCTACGTCAATAGGGAGTTTGCTACTGACTTAAAAGGCAGCAGGAATAGGTTGCAAACCTTTCTTCCTGTACTAAAAGCATGTATCCCCTTGGTATCCTATTTCTTTTCCAGAGAGAGCAATTATTACCTGACTGAGCTCTTTGGCTTCGCTCATTGTCTTGCCTTTTTTTTTTCCCACTCTAGCTTTCTTCCTCTCTATTGTCGCAGTAAATGTTGCCGTTGCACTAGCATGGACCTTTTTTTGGTCCTTACTGTTCCCACTGATAGAAAGTTGGAGGGGCCACCCCTTAGTAATGTTCATAGGTAAATATCCAAGGTAGGCCTGAACTACCAGGTCTGAATCGGTGTTTGAACGTCCACAACGTTTAGCTGTGCTTGATTCTGCCCAAGAGAGAAGCTACTGGCACATTCAGATCTGAACGTTTGGAACAGGGCTGATTCGACTTGGACGGCAAGCGGAGGTCCAGAAGAGGCCTTTAGAAAGGCCTCAAGACTAAATGAAAACGTGTTCTGGCAGCTAGAAACCTTGGTCCTCTATGTGGGCACTTCTATGCATATGGTTGTCTGCTCCATTACACTGGAAATCCAGCGTCTCGGAGCAGACTCGATTTAATGGAGTTTGTGGAGTGCGCAAACCGATATGCGTGGCGCTGCATCGCATGCATTTGTATAACTGGTGAAATGTGCATCAGCGCTCAGAAAATGGTGGCGGTGCGCTTTGAAGCTAACACACCTTTGTGTTTTAGTTCAAAAGCTCACCGCAGGCCATTTATACACACGCATGCGACACAGCACCAGGTGCTTTTAAAAGCGCCTTGTGTTGCGTTACATGCATGTGTGTATACCTCGCCTGTTCCTTAATTTCCACGTGTGTTGCTTCTTGGGGATCAGTGGAAGCTGGACTCTCGGCATCTGAGCTGGCAAGTGCAATATAGCCACCACCTCTGTGCTAAAAACAGCAGTATTTTTTGCCACTTGTGCATACCAAACATAGAGACAGTCACGTGGATAGAGAGGAGTTGAGCACTGGCGTGCACGCTGTTTAGGGGGAAAAAAGTGCACTGCGCATTGTAAACTCCACGAAGGGAAAGGCGCAGCTGGGTGCATGTGTGCTTTCTCTGAGCAGTGGTTGCTAATTAACTTATTTGAGCCTTAATTTTAAGTATTAGGGGAATTAGAAGATGAGGACTGATAATAATGGATAACATGTCTCTCCCCTAAGAGCCGGTCCCTTGGCACGGCTTGCCAGCACAAGGGACCCTGAGCACGGTGGGTTCCCAGGGCCAGTTGTTATGGCCCAGCGGCGGGTAAAAACCTACGTCCTGCAGGACCGTAAAGATGACTTTTCATTCCTTTTTCACAGAAAACAAATCTGGGCCATTTGAGATGTTTGTCTTTCCCCTTGTGCTGACAATTTAACAGACTTTTAAAAAGCTTTGGTTTCTCTCAAGTATGTTCGCCTCCTATGTGTTTTAATCTTTGCGCCAAGGCCTGGAGCTTAACAATTATTTCACTTAAGTTCTCAGAGACTTACCATAAAATATGTTAAAAAAAAAAACCCAAAACATACTCATGAGCCACATCAGATCATATTATTAGACATAGACAACAAATAAAAACACTTATGCCAAGATGACATTACTTTAAAAATGTGAAAAGAAAGCAGCAGAGTGCATTTCAACAGGCTTTTGGGGGAGGCTTGGAGGGGGGGGGGTTTTTTGGGGGGGGGGACTGCCTTGAAATAATATGCACAGATTAGTTTTGAGTTAATTTGTTGAAAAGTTCTGTGTTTGCCCAGGCAATTCATAATTTCCACATTTAGGCACAGGGGCAGAAGGGGCGGGTGGAGGGGCGAGCGAGCGGGCGCACACGCAGTGTGCTATGAAGGGTCTTAATTCTTAAGCACCAGCGGTGGGAATTTTCCTCTCTTCTGGTCCCCCCCCAGCCTACCCCCAGCCTAGGAATGTGAAACCAGTGTCAGAATGCTGGGAAAAATATACTTGGATTTTTATAGTCTCCCTGCAAATCGGAGGAACTGCCTGACTCAAGTCTGTATTTAGGGCCGAAAGAATAGGATTTCCTGCTATTTAGTCACTCGAGGAAGGAAAGGATTTACCTCTCTGCTGTAATAGGACCTAATTTTCTTCTTTTTAATAAGAATAAACTGCAGCAATAGTAAGCCTGCGAAAGCAATCACTCCCTCCTTCCCTCTTGCACCCCACCCCTCTCTGCTAATGTTTGCATGTAAGAGCTGTGATGTAACTCGTCTTCTGCCAAAAGAATCCTCCCTTCGAGCGTCTCCAACCTAATACCTAATGTATTGTGCGTGGACGGTGGGGGCCATGGCAATTACTTGGCGTCTGGTTCCATTGTGAAAGAGAGAGTTGTCAAGGGGCGGTTGCTGCTACGTAACTCCATAGGGCTGCTCTCTCGCGCGCGCTCCCCCACCATCTGGATTCAGTTAGCTCTCTCGGCAGTCAGGCTGAGTCTCATTTCCTCCAACCAGTAATGTTATATAGGCAGTGATCCTGTTCTGCCCTAACATAATTGAAAATTATGTGTATTGTAGACTCGCAGCGCTGAAATGTAGACTCGTAAAAATCTGTGGCTCAGGTAGCCTGTGGAGATTGGATTTGGCACACAATGAAGCTTTTATGTAAAGTAAGAATTATAAGCCACCACATTAATATTGCATTACAGGCATGACAATTCTTGGCCGTGCAGTTCGCGAGCCAGGCTTGTCACCTTAAACAATGCTAATATTTCATACTTTAGCAACGGGGCTGGTGCGGTAGAGCCAGCAAATTACACTTTTTTTTTGCAAGCATCCCAGCATTGAAACTGTCAGTTGGTTAGCTTGACACGGCGACTTGCTTCAGGCTCCGGGTCTTTTGTGTGTATCCTCCGGACAGAGCATCTCGCCTTTGGTGGGGCTGGAACGCGCAGCTGGAGCCTTGCCACTTGGTAGAGCTGACGGACGTTGCTTTATCGCCCATCGTGCACCACCGCTGTCTGCAGAGCCCGTTTATGTTTCCCTACGATACGCATGTGTAACTCCCACTGGCGGCAATGGAAGCTGCACGTGCGTGTGCGCGCGCACGCGTGTCAAAACGGACCTTTTGGTTTGGACTTCTCTTTCTGAACGGCGCTGGAATTCACTTCCCACTGCGTTCAGGAAGAGAGGCGGCTTTTGGCTCTCCCCCGGGCTCGGCAGCGTGAGATTTTATTGGCGTTTCTCTTTGTTAGGGGTGGGTACAAGGAAGGTTTCGCTGAGATCGGCCATAAAATGTAAGGGTTGAATTGAAACCTGGAAGAGCAAAGCAAATGTAGGTTCTTTCTTGGTTCCTTCCATCTTTTACCCTGTGCACCTGGGCAATTACTCTGAAATTACTGACTCTTTAGAGAGACAGGCTGGTAGCAGAAAAAAACCTGTACCTTTCCTTCAGAGTTTCCTTTTCAGAGAATTTAGGTAAAAAGGTGCTGACTTGACAGCCCTGCGGCCCGCAGCCTTCTCTTTCCCCGTGTAATATTTACTGCATGGGCAGTAAATCAGAGGAGAGCTTGCCCACACTGCTGTGTCTGTGTATCCTGATCTGTCCTCGGGGACCAGTGCATAGCAGCAAGAGGATTGTCCAGACCTGGGCCTTCACCGGCCATGACCTAGCGCCAACACACTGAGCTTCTTTGTGGGTTTGTCATACTTAACAGAGTATCTTAAGTCACTGACTACTTCTCTTACGGCTGTCTGGCGGGCTAGGAAAATGAGTTTGGTCACCCCACTGTCGTGGCTTTGTGCCCATTAACCGGTGCCCAAACCACTAGTACAGCTGACACTCGCTGGAAAACTTCTGAGTGTCTAAGTGGGGGTCTAGGTCAGATGTAAGGCACATGCTGTGGGCCATTTAAATTGCACTAGATCTGTTTTGTAGATAAACAGCAAAATTGAGTCTTTAAGGGGTGACCACTAGCTTATCCCCATTTTGAAATGCTCCTGAGCATGTTGGGGAGCTAATAATCCTGAAGGTCTGTGGATCTGATTATCATTATTTCTTGCATTTGTGACCTTGCTATTGCTCCCCTTCAAGGAACAAATGCATGGACTCTTCGGTGCCTTGCACTGATTTTCCCCATACAAAAGCACATGTGTATGGTGATACAGTCACGGCACATGTTAAGTTACCGATGGCTGTTTTTGGTCTGTGATCCACCTTTGTCGCTTGTCTCCAAGAGCTGGGGCGCGATGTCAAACTTCAGATATTTGGAGGGCCACAGTCAGATGGCAAGAGTTGGTGACACTGAGATCGTTTGGGTGGTTTGGTTTGGTTTTGGGGAATTCCAAGCGTTTCTGCAATGTGGACTAGAAATCTCAAATGCAAGGATTCATGCAAACAAAAGATTTCTTGGAACTTGAGAACTCTTACGGGCAAAAATCCAGAGGACGCGTTTGTTTATTTGCGTTTCAATTGCTTGAAAGTCAGAGGCCCTCCAAGTAATTGGAAGTGGTCACTCCTCCCCAACGGCATCTTTGGTCACCTTGATGCCTGCAGCCTCGCATCAAAAAGACCTTCCTTGCGAGTAAATGTGTCTTGCATCCCTGAGTAAATGCAATAGTGCCATGCTAAATGCATGGGCTCAAAGCAAGTCTGGGAAATAAAGACAAATTGCTGAGGGCTTCTTTCGTGTGGGTTGCCTTGGAGGGTCACGTTTTGTTTGCTTTTTCTTTTGGGTGGGGGAATTGACTTCCTTTTGCTTAAACTTGAATTTACTTTCATTCATCAAGTGGGTAGAAAATAGTTCTGTACAAAAAAAAGATGAACAGGCTTAACCTTCTTTCCAGGCGCTGCCTATAGCGAGTTTTATCAAAGAAGTAGAAGTAGACCTCTTAGGTCACCCAGGCCTAGTGTAGGAAAATCCCAGTACTGTATCTTCTGCAGCATTTTGCTGTTTACTTTTAAATATCGTGAGCCTTGTGGCTCTCCCTGTTTCTTTTGAGACAACTCATCTGCAGTCAGGTCCATCTGGCTTCAGTTCTCAAAGAACAGAAGGTGTGCTGCTTTCACTGGTTTTGTTGGCGCCGATTCTGTCTCCCAGGTACGTGTCTGTGGTTCAAGCGGCTTTAATCAGGAGGATTTGGGTAGAATTTGGCGTCCAGATCTGCTGCCAGTTAAGTTAATGGTAAAGCTCTGCTTGAAGGGTCTGCAGGGGTGCAAATTAGCACCTCTTACTCAGCAGATCTGCTCCCTGTGTTTTTTGTTTTTCGTTTTTTCCCCAGGCCTTCTGTGTCGAACTTAGCGACAGTCTCGGCTATCCCTGTTAGCCAGGCAGAGCCAAGATGGTGCTACCCGTCATCTGCTGGATTGTTCACTGCGTTTCCGTTACCAGTCTGGGCAGCTAGGCATTGCCATTAGTGAGGTTGCAGAGTTGTCGTGCAGGTATAGATGCGGTTGCAGACAGCTTGTATTTAGGCTGGCGAGAGCGTACGAGAAAAAGAGCCCGGGACTTTCCAAACTCAGGTTGAATTTGCCAAGCTAGCTTTTTATGAAGCAACCTCAAGCACATTTGATCTGGAAGCCCCTGAAAGAAAATAAATGCGAGGACTCACAAAACTAAATTGCACAACTTTGCCTTCTGGGGTAAAAGCGTGTCTTTAAGATATGTACACTTAAAAGTTGATTATCATCTTGATGAAGGCTAGCGAGTGACTGCTGACTAGGTAGGGAATTAAACTGTTCTTTTCAATAGGAGAATGCAAGCCTCAAGTTCAGGAATGTGAATACTTTTTGTTTCTTAAAGCCGACTGTTTGCTTCCTTCCCCTGCTCACACCTTCTGTTTTTATTTCAGCATGGTACTCCAGATCTGGTATATGAATGACGATAATAATAAATCATCCGGGATAACGTTGTTTTTGCAATCTGCTTTATTTTCTTGTTCCCCAAATGTAAAGCTGTGATATGAAAGTATGTAGTGTTCTGCACAGGTTGCGTTTTGCATAACTATGTAAAGGTACCTCCTGTCTCTCTCTTTTTTTACTATTATATTTTCTTATGTTGGTTATTTTGTTTGTCTTTTGTTTCAGTTTCTTGCATACGTTTTAGTTGAACCTTTTCGCCCATGTTACCGAAGATTTGTTATTTTAGCCTTTCTTTTCTGAACTCATTTTTCTTTTCCCATTTTTGTTTCTTCCCATCCAGTATCTCCAGATGAAATGGCCACTGCTTGATGTACAGGCAGGGAGCCTTCAGAGTAGACAAGCCCTCAAGGATGCTAGGTCTCCATCTCCAGCACACATTGTTGTAAGTAAACCTCAGAAGATGTTCTACCTTTGTTGAAAAAAGTCATTTGACATTTGAAAGCATTTGTTTGTCATCATTTTTAACTTAAGGTTTTTTAAAAAAAATCCAGAATCACTCTCAGGAAAAAGGAGGGGTGTAAGCTTTCTATTTCTGGGCTGCTTTTAAATATTTTCCATGGTACATAAATCTTTGCTTTTTTGGGGGAAAGCCAGTTGCCTTGAAATTACCTTTCTGCAAAATTGTAGTTCAATTCTGCTGAAGTCCAGTAAGGCCGATTATTGGAAATTTGTCCAGATGTTGGAAACGGGCACAAAATTTGGGAGAAATATTAAGGAATAGGCCAGCCATTCATCAGAACAGCATCATAGCTCATGCTCGGGCAAAGTTAACTTTAAAAGCAGTGGGAGTTAGCTGACTTGTCAGCTGAGTAATGGCTTAGTGTTAAGCTAAATTTATTACAAAAACAAACACAAACAACAACAAAAAACCCTTTTGGTTTGTGGTGCATTATTCACCTAGAATAAAAACGGGATGTCAGCAAGTGATATATTTACTACTTGCCTGGGGGGGGAAATCCAACATCAAAACAGAAAATGCTGGTAATAATGGGTTCATTATTGAATTTGACTACCTGAGTCGAACTTCTTGGTAAAGCTGATGTTGAAGTTAGTGTTTCACCCCCACGTTGTGTGCATGTGTTTTCAAGTAACATCAACACATTTTTCAAAAAGAAGCTACAACTATGCTCTTCATCATGCAACTGTGAAAGTCTAAATTCACTCGCATTCACCTATAGCCAGTTTCTGCTCAATCTCTTGCTAATGAGCCCATCAGATCTGAATGTTTGAACTGGTAAATTAACCTCTTGAGAAGATGGCTCATGGCTTGTTAGAATGTTTCTTTCAATATATTTTATCATTGGATCTCATGTTTTTTACTAATTTTTTATTTTTATAATTAATGGATGACAAGGTAAAATTTATGCAAAAAAGAAGCCGTTCATATATTTTTGATGCATGAGCTAACGCTGATATAGTTGACATTATGCCGGATACTTTAAAAACATTATTTTGAGATTTTTAAAATATTGAAAATAATGAACGAATTTCTTTTCAAAGAGAATATAAATTTTTCTTTGTGTCTCTCAAACCTGAAAAGACTGGGTGTTATGAGCATCTTGGTTTTGATAAAAGCTCTTAGAATGAATAGCTTCAAATCTCAGAAGGCTGAGTATAGTGCACCCAGTATTGATATTTAGATGGTCAATGCCTGGGACTGATTGCTTGCTTTTAAAAGGATGCTTTATTTTCTACTTCCCTATTTGTTGGTATGCAGCTCAGAGACGTGATAGTTTTTTCCCTTCTCTCATCTATAAGCAAACAAAATTCTTAGCTTTCTTTCACCCTACCTCTACCCCCACCTTGCTTTATCACCTTATTTCAAAAGGAAAAAACCAAAGAGAGCCTGCCTGTTGTATTGTCCCTCTTACCAAGCCTATCGTTAATGAAACCGGTGCAGATGAAAACGTAACTGGGAACAGGGTTTGATAACTCATCTGCCCTCTGCTGGCTGGCTGTTTTGCTGCAGAGAGGTACGCCGGTAGCTGCATTCGTCTGAGCTGGGCAGAAGGCAGGGGAGAGGTGTACCTTAGTTAAATCAGAGATGCATAAGCTTTCATGAGCAATAGCTTATAGTTTCATAGTAGCTAGGGTCAGGAGGGACCTGAACAGATCATCTAGCCTGACCCCCTGCCACAGGCAGGAATGAATGCTGGCTTCACAAGACCCCAGACAGGTGATCATCCAACCTCCTCTTGAGTTTGCCCGGTGTAGGGGCAAGGACCACTTCCCTGGGAAGGTGGTTCCAGATTTTGGCCACCCGAACTGTAAGGAATTGCCTTCTGATCTCTAACCTCAACCTGTTCTCCGTCAGCTTATTACCATTGCTCCTCGTCACCCCAGGTGGTGCTGGGGAGAAAAGGGCTCTACCTATTTGCTCTTGATCTCCCCTGATTAGTTTGTAGGCAGCCACCAGGTCCCTTCTCAGCCTCCTCTTGCTGAAGCTGAACAGGTTCAGGTCCCTCAGTGTCTCCTCGTAGGGCCTGTCCTGCTGCCCTCTCACCAAGCGGGTGGCCTCCTCTGCACCCTCTCCATGTTGTCCACATCCCTCTTGAAGTGCGGCACCCAGAACTGGATGCAGCCTGACCAAAGTCTCATAGAGGGGGAGTATCACCTCTCTGGACCGGCTTGAGATGCACCTTTGGGTGCATGACAAGGTATGGCTGGCCTTGCTGGCTGTGGTCTGGCATTGGCGGCTCATGTTCTTCTTGGAGATCACTCCAAGATCCCTTTTTGCCTCTGTGGTTTCAAGAGGGGAGCTCCCCAGCCTGTCTGTGTGCTGTGGATTCCCTCTCCCCAGGTGCAGCACCCTGCATTTGTCTGCGTTGAACCCCATCCTATTCTCATCTGCCCACTTTTGTAGTCTGTCTAAATATAGTTGCAGCTTCTGTCATCAGATGTGGCAAAGTAAAATTATAAGGCAGCGTTTCATTTAATAATAGACTTGTAGGTGGAGGTGGTGGAAAGAAGAGGTTTTAACTGAGTTTAGAGGATGCACGACAGCCCTTTCTAATCATTTGAAAGAATGATTGAATGCTAACTAAATTTGCCACTTGTTTTAAATGCAGTTCCAGTTCAGAATTGAGAATCCAGGTAAAGATGGGAGAGCTGTCCATTGACTTCCAGGTTTTGCAGAATTCTGCCATTTGGGAAAAGGCCATTGCCCTTTATATAATCAGATCCTTTCTCATTTCAGACAGAAGTACAGGGTTTTCCCCTCTGGGAGTATATGCTTGCAATTTACTGATCTCCCTCCTTCCTTCCCTGCAGTCCTTTGCCATGTCCCCCAATCAGTATGTGGATGAAATGCGTGATTAGTTGACCGTCCCAAAAAAACCATGAGAAAACCCCAAACCAGGTCCGCATCTATTTTGGAAACTACAAAGGAACCCACTTTCAGGAAGCCTAATGTGGAACTGCTGCAGATTTTGACCATTTATGGGGCTCTTATGGGGCTCTTTAGGAGCTGTTTCACTCAGCTATTCAATAAAAAGTGTACTTGCCATAGCAACCGCTTAGGCCGCGAGGAACATATACTACCTCTGAGATGGAGGCCACCTTCCAAGAGAGCCACAGCTGGCATTTGTAATGTGATCTTTTGTGCTACTTACAATGTTCAGAGGTAAAGAGGCGGGAGGAAGCGTGTTTTGAAAAAAGTTTTTACAAGGTTTAATATTCATTTAAAAAAACAACGTGCATTGTCTGATCTAAAGATGCTATTTCTATGCCTTCCTGCAACTACTTCCCCCTCGCACCAATTTCTGGTAACATCAATTCCATTTAATTTTGGCAAAAGTTTTTTTATTTTTTTAATTTAACATTGTTGTAGATAGAGACCCATTTGGGGTGGTGAGGAAGGCAGAAGGGAAGCTTCAGTGGCTACAGCTGCTAGCTACCTCGGCAAGGGTGAGTGGTGCCTCCCGAGTCTGGGAGGGGCACCAGATTACCAGTCGGGTGGGGGGGGTCCCCCAGCAGCTGATTGCCGATCCAGCAGCAAAACTGGAAGTGCACTTCCACCGGCGCTTCCAGTTTCACGGCTGGCACTTCCAGGGGGTGCACATGCACCCGTGTGCACCCCCTACGCATCACCAATGTACCTGGGAAAGCCTCAAGTTTTTTGAGTGCCATCTTTTGTTGCTGCTGTTGGTATACAGCACATGCAGGACTGCTGCTAGTTTCCATCATAAAGAGCTGCCTTACATTGTCTTTCAAAAACATGTTTGGTCTTTTTATAGACCATAAGGGATTTTTATCTGTGTGTGTGTGTGTATTTATTTATGTGTGTGTGTGTGTGTATGTATGTATATATATGTATATATGTGTGTATCTGTATATATATGTATATATGGATGAGTGCTGTATCTAAAGCAAATGGCACCAAAAAGATCCATCCCCCTGTGTCTATCTGTATCTTGTCTACATATCAGGTTTTCCTCCTGAATTCACTAGTCCTGCTGTGAAGATCTGCAAGGAATAGTGAACACCTGCAAATCATTCCATGTCTTTTCTGTATCTGAAATCAGGATTTGAGGCGAAACTTTATAGCTGGTTTACGAAGAGAGGAAAAAGGAGTGGTTGGTTGTTTTGTTTAAATACACTTTCTTCTGAATGTTTGGCCACAATTAACACAGTTCCCATTTGAGGGCTACTGTCTCTTTAGGCAAAATTTCCCCTTGGTTTCTGGGAGTTTTTCCGTAATGACTCATGACAGCAGTGTTTTGGCTGTACTGTTTTTCTTTTTAACGTAATTACCGTGGCTCTACTTATTTGTCTTCTGTACTTTTTTCAGGTTAGTTTAAGAACACAAAGTTAAGGCTACAAAAAGTGAAGCAAAAGACCAGTGTGAAAAATGTGGCTGGATTGCCCCCAGCACTATGGGCGGGTTAATGCTGCTTTTCATGGTGATTTTCAGCATCTCCAAAACCCGTAATGAGAAACAGAATATTTCACTTCATGTGGAAGATGCAGCATGAGGCTCCATTTTAAAACCGGTTCATCTGTTTGCATCTAGGTGTTTCTGTTTTCTTGTAAGACTTTGCATCCTGTCTTGGCAAAGCCATATGGCATATCAGTTGGGAGGGGTGAGAGAGAACCGGGGGAGGGGAAATTATTATAATAATATACTATTAAGGCTGGCAGTTCCAAAATTATAATTTGGCCTATGAATGTTATGTATGCTGTTGGGGATTCTTCCACCCTGAAATCTGGATTAAATTTTAAACATCTAGTCTTTCTAAAAACAAAGGTTGCAATGTGTATCAAATCCTATCTGGGCAACTTACGGGAATCCAAGCTACCCAGACGTTTGTCCAGGAATCGCACAGGTATGTCCATACTGCCCTCCTGCTCTATTTTGTTGAGCCTCCAACAAAGTAAAACTGATGAAACAGCAGCAATCTTCAGTTTTGTTTATGACAGTGTTCAGCTTGCTCAGATATAGTGGAGCAGACAAGTGGGATAGAAACAATATATGGCTATGAGTTCTTGCACTGAAGAACTAAGAGTCTAAATATTAGGCTTTCCACTTGAATAAATTTCTCTGTAAGGTGCTTTGACATTATTACATGAAAATGTAAATGTTTCTTCCATTCATTAAAGTTATAGGAAGCTGTGTCACTCTCACTCACTGCCTCCCGAGTAAATATTCTGATTTAAGCTGTAACTATTCCAGATGATTGGGTGAGATCTTGGGTTTAGAGACAGCTCCCAAATATTAACTCTGGTATCTTAGGTGTATAAAGACTTGCATTTAGCTTTCTTTGTACTAGGCAGAAACATGCGGTACCAGAAGTGGTGTGTTTTGGTGTTGCAAAATGGTTAAAAGCTTCAGAAATTCCTACGTTTCCTCCTACAGGGAACATTTTTGAAGGCACTATAAATTTTACCTCTGGGTGGGTTTCGAGTAGTATTTGGTCTGGGTTTTCCATTGTGTAATGAGCACATTCATGGAGTAGTCTGAATCCTTAAGAACAAAAGAACCACACTACTGTAGTATGTGTGTAACTTGGGGGGAGAGGGGCTTAAGGGGAGGTAAAAGTACTCGTTGAAAATGCAGTATGACAAGCAAAACTTAAAGCAGACCTCTCTGAAACACTTTCTGTTCTCAGCCTATTAAGCATGTGTGGACAATGGAAGTCGTTTTTCACTTTTGGTCCACTTTGAGGCAGTTAGTCGACTTACCATGTTGGTTGGAACCAACCCTAAGATTTGTTACAAAAAAAGGGAATTTTAAGTTGTCGATGTGGTTTCCATCTGCAGATGCCCCTCTTATATGAAAAACAAACTGTAAATTTACTCTAACCTGGTCATTAAAGCTCAAACCTCTCTGTTTGCACTCTCAAAATATTCACACCCAAAAATCAGTAGTGAGGACAAATGTGTACAGTTGCCTGTTTGTATAAAAAGTGCAGGGGCAAGCTGTTTGCAAGTGAAAATTTTGTAACCTCAACTTAGTACTTGAGAGCTCCAAGTGCTCAGCCAAGGCTTGCAAAGCTCTCTGGTTTGTTTAGGGTTTTTTTTTTATTTGGGATCAGAAATAAATGTTGTAGAGTAACAGTTAAACCTCCGAGAGTTTTGTGCATTTGTGTGAGTGCTTGCATCTGGTTGGACTTTCTCCGAGTTTCTCAAATCAGTTCTCGGACTAGAATTCTGCAGCACTTTACAGGGAAGGACTGTGCAGGCATGTCTACATGTGCACTTTAATACATATTAGCCTACTTTAATGTGCATTGGTGTCACAAAAATGTGCACTTTAGCTAATGCACATTTTTCCAGTACCTCACAATGGGAGGTACTAGATTTAACGCACACTACCTAAAGTGTATTAGTTGAATGTGTAGATGCACTGTGCATGTTTCCTTTTGTTGTCTGTAAGGAATGTCACACTGGGCATAGTGAAAAGGGAAGGCTTATTGTGTACTGCCCCAGGCTGGCAAACTTCCAAGATGGCAGGTTGGTTACTGTTTGTAGTGTGGGAGCATGCAAAAGTTTTGAAGAATGCTGTTGTACACTTTATTAAAACAACATGTAAGCCATTAGAAAGTTTCTTTAGTGGATCTCTTTTTTCTTTAAATACTTTTTTTACTTTTTTTGATAAACTTTCCTGGTAATTTTAAAAAAAAAAAAAAAAAAAAGAAAAAAGTACAAGCTTTTTAAGTACTTGCCCAAATGGGCGTGACATTCACAGGATGCAACTACAGATCCTGAACCAGTCACTCCTAATCTTCCTTTTTAAATTTTTTTACCTGGGAGGGCTTATGTTAAATCATTATTCAAATATGAAAATTTAGGGCCAAGGAAAGAACCCAGAAGCAGCAGCACAAGATAGTTGTTTTACAGTTAACTTCCATGGAGTCCCTGTGTTGTTCACTGTAGAGTGCATTTAATTATACACACAGACCAATAACGCAGGTGACAGGGATGCACTGGTAAGGATTTTTTGGCTCGATACTGATGGCCAATTATTGACCAGTCATATCTGTCAATACCGATTTTGATTACCAATATATAGCCTGGCATCTTGGAGAGCAGTGTCTGGCTGGTAAGTCTGTTGGGGTGTGGGAGAGGGAAGGGGAATGGGGGTACAGATTAAGGCCCCCACAGTGAGGGGAGGGGAGTGGGGCAGGGGCAGACGCTGCATAGCCAGGGTGGGGCAGGGCATGGGATGGGTGGCTTGTCCGGGGCGGGGGGGGGGCCTCAAAAGATCATGTGGTTTTCAAAAAATAATGTATTTTGGATTCATTTTATTTGTGTTCTGGTTTCTGTGCCTTGAAGGCAGACTCATCACATTTTTAGACCTATCTCCAGACCCATCAGATCTTGCTTCATTTTTTGAATGAAAAGCTGAGGTTCTCCACCTGGTATCTATCACAAAACTTGTGACAAATTTTGTCTGAAGTTGACAAGACTGGGATCTGATCTCCCTTCCCCTTCTCTTTCCTCCGTTGAAGTTTGATTCTGATCCCCCTTCCCCCTCCCACTGTTAGACGTTATAAACATCAGAATAGAAAGCCAGGGGCCACATTTTGGACATACTCTGAAGAGCGTATGTTCACAACTGTACTTAGTTGCCTGCGCATAGCATTGCAACCAGGGTATAGCTGCATGGCAGAATGCAGTTTTGTGTAGACATAACTGAGTTGGCACTGAACTACTTTGTTTAGACCTGACTGGTGCCTGAATTAGGATCTTCAGACAGGATCAGGCTCTTGGTACATTCTTCCATAAATGTCAAGTATGCACCAAGTGTTGCATAAGCCAGTGGTTCTCAACCTGTTTGTACCAGGACCCATTTGTAAACATTGATGGATAGTCCCAACTTGGTGCCCCTGACTCCTGACCTGCTCCCCTTCCCCCCCCCCCCCGTGTGGGGGAGGAGCGGGGGGGCTCCAAGCGGTCTCTTGCCGGCTGGAGCTCTGCCATTCTGCAAGGGAAAAGCCACCATTTTCCATGTTTTTCTTCTTTAAAGAATCCATTTTTAAAGTTTGATCCATTTCTAAAGTTTGTTCATGACACTCGTATATTCTTGTGACTCACTTTTGGGTCACAGCCCACGGGTTGAGAAACGCTGGTATAAACCATCGTAACCTCGTTATGACTCTCCTTGGCTGGTTAGTGTGGAAAAAGTAAAACCTTATTAGAGCAACCATTTTGTAATGGAGGTGGAGATCTAGGTTGGAAGAAAGATTTAAATGGGTTGGCCTCCTTCCAGCTAGATGGCCAAGCTCTGGTTGAAATGGGTTCACCCCCAACCCAGTTTACGTTCCACTTGAGCACGCTTGTTCAGTTTAGCTATGAAGCTCGGAGCAGACTTGGCTAAGATCAAGTCCGGGCTAATCAGCCACGTTTGCCGAGCAGAGCTGTTGCACGGGATAAGAACGTGGTGGGAGATGGGTACGTTTTATCCCTGGAGCCCTATTGAGAGGACAGTGCAGCTTCATCATGTGGTGGCATTGCATTGGCAGGAGGAGGTGGTGGGTGATATTGGATAGCCAGACAGGTGAGGCCAGCTCAGAGATGATGTGTACTCAGGGTGGCAGACTTGGCAGGGCTCCTCACTACGGGCCTCCTCCCTCGCACACAGTCTCCAAATGAAATTGTGACTGAATTCGACCTGAGGCATAGAGGCCTAGGAATTAAATAACTTGGTCTGGTTTGGAGCCAACACCTTTGTGTTGACTGAACCTGAGCAACGATTGCGTGTAGAAAAGGAGTCCGGTTTAGAATAAGGCTGGCTCGCTAGGTTTCTTGGAGCTGGGATCAATGGTTTCTGTTTCTCAGAAAGCTTTGGGCTTATCTACGGCAGGGGAGATGCAAATAACGAATGCAGCACAGAGCGACTTGCAGAAGAACCGCTCCTCGTTTACGCTGCGTGGCCACGTTCATTCTGCAGTAAGTATTCCTTGTGTAAATTAGCTGAAGCCAACTCCAAAGTGGTTGAGGCCAAATAGCACAACTGCAAAACAGCCCAGAATAAGAGTGTCCATATGCTGATAAAATTCAGAATAGCTATTCCATACATTTAACTTCCTACACTAGCTGTTTTGCGCTAGGTCTTCTGGGCATTCCCTGGGCAGAAAATCCCTCCCAACACTGGAAGCCACTTTATTTTCTATCAAAATAAGTGTTGTGTACATTGTCCAGGTGCTGTAGTAAATTAAACAGTAAATACTTGTATTGTGAGGGAAGGAAGTCACCTTGCTGAGCTCTGGACCACTTCTTCCCTACACTGCTAGCGACAAAAAAACACTCTTGTGGTGACCAGATTAGGCAATATGGGTTAGATTACTCATATAAATCATCAGATGCTCTTTTTTTTTTTTTTTTTTTTGATTTATCCCCCTTCTCTAGATGACCAAAGATGGCATCTGTATTCTCTTCTGAGGGAAAACCTGTATTGCTGATTTAAGTACTTGCACAAACATAAAACCAAAATGAGAGAGACTTTCCTTCCTGCATCATGCACATCAAGCAAGAAAAAATACCCATTTTTGAATAATAAGGCACATTGAAACAATCCTGGACGAGCCATTCATAAAACACTCAGAATTTGGATGCTTGCCCAAACTATCCCACATTTGAGTTGCAAATCTAGGCTGGAAATCTCACGTGAACAGATTTGATTGCAGTATTGTAGTGCTTGTGCATTCACCATCAGCCAGAACACAGAGGGAAATAGGTATAAATCATACTTCCATGTGGACGTACATCGGAGCATTTCATTATGTCTTGCAAATGCTATTGAATGAAATCTTTTGGCAGCCTTGCGAGGCAGAGAACTGTTACTATTTTCATTTTACAGAAGGGGAAATGGAGACCCAGAGAAGTTAAGTAACTTGTCCAAAGTCGCACAGAAGTCCATGAGTTGGAAAGGAAATATGATTTCCTAACTTACCATCCTTGGTAGAGGCATCACTTGAAACAAGTTAGACTTATTGTCAAACATGAAAAAGTTGTCACAAGTTTCTGTATGAAATTTCTTAACTTCTTTTTTCTTTTCTTTCTTTTCTTTTGGTTTGGATAGCTGGTTAGTGAGACCTGTGGCTACCAGAATTTTGTCATGTGTCCTGCTTTTTGAATTGAAGAAATCCTTTTGGATTGATGGCTAAATCGTAGTCCCGAAATGAGGAAGTACCTTAGTGCAGATGGAATATATATTTAATTTCTAAACGAATGGAATAGGAAGTCCTGGGATGCATCATTTGAGCATTACACATCACCCACAGTACTGCCCACCTCTAGCGCAGAATAAACATTTTAGCAGGAAAATTCTTACATCTTGGATGAATTCTGGGTACTGTTTTCTGATTGCATGATATTTTTCCATCAGTAAATCATTCAGCATATTAGAGAGAGGAGTTTTTAGTATTGTTTAGGCCTGTTTTCAGCCTGATGAGATTGTAGGCTAAGGCCAGAATTTGATTCATCTTTTCTTCCCCTCAGCCATCCTTTTTGTAGCTTGTTTGGTATCCTACTTTGGCTTTACAGTGATGAACTGCAAGGAAATATTGGTCTTCAGTACTTTCCAGAGAGTTGTTTGCATCTATCGTTGTGAACGTTTCAGATGGGGAAGACTGCTCTCTCCCCTCAACAATGCTGGTGTGAAAACTTGTCTTTCTCCTTGCTTTGCATTAAACACCTGCTTAAGTCCATCCCTGTACAAGAAAGTGTTTAAGAGATGACTTCATGAGTTGGGGCCTTGGAACGTAACTCAAAAGAACTGATATTTATATAACAAGTAACCCCATTTCCTGGGGAGCTAGTTAAGGCTTCTGTCTTAACCCCAGATACAGCGAGACTCGAGAGGGGAACAGAAATGAAGGGGAAGGAGAATATGTCTTGAGTAGTTTTGTGGCTTTGAATTTATTGCTGTGCTGACATCTCCCTTCCCAAGCAATTTGGGGCTCATGTGTGAACAGTGTGCAGGCAGGGGAATTTCTTTCTCACGTTGCTCATACCTCATGGAAAATGGATAACATATCAATCTTCTCCTCCCTGAATTGAAAGGATAAGGCCCATGGTGGAAAATAGGTCAGGGTGTCCTGCTCATGACCTTTTTTGAAGGAGAAAAACTAAAAGCTCCTTCACCAAACCTTATGCTAGTAGCCTGACAGTCTCGACACTCTGGATTGTGGCTTTTTGGATCATCGCTGTAGAATACTATAATGCTGCTTGATACAAGAGAGAACAAAATAAAGAGGTTTGAAGGCCACAAAAGTCCTCGTAATTTTGAATATCTGCCAGCAGCCATGAACTCTATCTCTGTTGCATAAAAAGCACCATCGTTTAAAAAAAAAACAAAAAACTAAGCTGTTTGCAGAACACAGTGTTTTGAAAGGACAACTTCCCCGGTGAGGATTTTGAAGAGCTTTTGCTTTGCTCTCTTTGAGGGTTGTCTACAAGGGGAGTTAGTGTGTGGCGAGCTGGGGTGGGAGCTCATTGTGTGCTAATTCCCCTCCTGGACACTCCGTAACCCCCAGGTGTGGATTTATGCCAGATAATTCATGTTAAGTGCAAGAAGATAATGCCACTTTTAAGAAATGCAGAAAGCGAAGTGCTACCACCCCTTTGCACTATGTATGATGGCTGAGCAGTCAAGGCAGCTTGCTGCGACTCCAGAGGAATGAGCTTGAGATATACTTGGGACTTGTGCCAAAGGCCACCCCCGGCCAACCCAGCTGTAAATGGATGCCTAGTCATTCAGGCTGGTGAGTCAAAAGATGTTGGATGTGACACTAGTCACGTCATTCCCTTAGGTGTTGTTACCTAAAGGAACTGGTGTGCTTTAGCCAAACTAGCACTAGGGACTGCTATACCAAGAGTACCCATTCTGAGCTTGACCTTTACTGTGGGCACATGTACACATGCATTCATGAGCTTTAGTTAATGCGCGTTAAATCTAATACCTCCATTATGAGGTACTAGGAAAATGTGCATCAGCGGATCTTAATGCACGTTAACTACAGAGCACAGCTTTTATGATGCTTAACGCACATTAGTCTATTTTAACGCTTATTAACTAAATGGCTTGTTTTTAGTGATGCTTTAATGCACACTTCTAGACGCACCCACTGTGCACTAATTTTTATGTACCTTTGGGTAGTTGGATTCATTATGAGGTTTGCATGTGAAAAGTAAATGTTAATGGCATAGGGGGTCTGTTGTTCCAGGAAGTTGGGTGTATGGTCTTGGAGGACGCAGCAGTGAGGCACCTACATGCCTATTTATTGCTCCACCTTCCTTTTTTGTCTCAGCTGAGTCAGGACACCCTGTTCTACCTCAGGGTGCTGAATCACTGCTCACCATCCAAATACAGTGAGCTTTTGGGGTACTTCAGTACCTTTCAAACACACATGTTTAAAACGCTCATATTCAAACTAGATAAGAGACTGGAAGAGGATCTGAGAAGCAAAGAAAAGACTGCAGTATATGGTAGCTGCTTAGAAGCTACCGAGTTTGGCTTTCAAAGTACTAGCTTGGGTACAGCTGACCGTACCTGTGGCAGCACAAAATACAGCCCAGCCTAATATACCCAGCATTTTGGCTCTCAGCAGAAGATAAAGTGATTTGCCAAGGAGCACACACAAGGTTAGTGGCAGAGGGTGGACTAGAACTGAGGTCTTGTGAGATGCTACGAGACAGACCATGGTGCCTTTCAAATGTGTTATGTGATGCTCAAAAATGAAAGAAAAATGGGGTGTCATGAATGTATTGCACTTCTGAGTGGATTGTCATGAGTCTTGTAGAGGGGAAATCAGAGTGCTGCTCAGCAAAGGGTTAACAGCAGAGAACGTGGTACAATAGCTCATTAGGACTTAAACGTGGGCTGCAAACTCAGAAATCTTGATAATTTTGGACTATAGGGACACTGAACTTTCAACCCTGGTTCAGCAATAATAAATGCCTGTTAAGTAAGGCTTCCTTTTATGAAGAGAGGGTGGATTGATGCATTTCAATGGGCTTTAAAAGTATTGCCACTTATTTCAGTGTCTGCTGGCCGGATGCATCCGGGCCTGGGAAGGCATTTCAAGACCTACACAAAAAGGCACTTTGAAGTGTAATGTTTTTGAGTATTTCGCCAAAAACGAGGCTGCAGTTTTGAGAAGTGGTTTTTTGGCCTTTTATTTATTAGAAGAGGCAAGCAATCTGATAGAAAACTTGCAGTTCCTAAAACTGGAATACGAGGGGTGGCAGATTTAGAAGAATGGACTTGAGAGACTATTCGCAACCCCGTCCTTTACAGCGAAGGCCACAACCTTTCTGTGGCCTGACATGGGTGAGCAGATACCGTATTTATGTTCACGTGGGATCGCAGGGAAGTCAACGGGGGACTCTAAACAGACTTCCAGGATGGCGTCCGTGGGGCCTCCTGCTGGGTCCTTATGCCCAAAACGTCATGTCACAGTAATCTCTCAACTACTTGGAAAATGGGGGCACTACTGGAGAGGACCAGGATGGGAACAATAAAAAAAAAAAAAAAATGCATCTAACCAGTTATTTATCAGCAGCTTGCAAAATGTATTCGCGAAGTGAAGAGGAAGGGATATTCTGCTTATTTCTGACTTTTTTTTTTCTTGAAATGTGGTCTGTCTGTAGGGATGGAGGAGCTATACTCAGTCCAGCGGGGCCTTACTCCAGCCAAACTTCCGGGGGTGGGGGGGGGTGCGCGCGCGTGCGCGCGTGTGTACCTTGCTGCTTAGAGCGAGAGAGACCTCCGTGAAGAGAGTGACAGGGTTTGATATAAACCAGCAGGACTGCACTGCTGCCATTATTCAACAGTAAACCCTTTCACAATGCCATATGCCGCACATTCCTTCGCAGCAGTGTGGGGTGTGATATAGTTAAAGCACACTCTGCAAACAGGAAACGCTGATGACTGCTGTGTGTGCTTTTCATGTAGATAAAGTATTGGGAGCGTAACAATATCAACAACAACAACAAAAAGCAAGCCACCCTGCACTCGAGTGCTGCAAGTGGGGCGGGGAGGGGGGTAAGAAGGGAGAGGGAAATATTTTAGGCTTCGAGCTCCAGTCATTAATGAAAACGCAGACAGGAAATGCAGCCTGTTGAACAGGGAGCAATAGAGAAAAGTGCTGCTTTTGCTTCTCGGCGTTTGTGTTGCTGCATTAAGTGCGTTTTCGACTTTGCTATCGGGCCTTAGACTAATCTATGCTGTATTCCAACCCCCTGGGTTTTAAAGGCCAGCCCCCCCTTTCCTAAATAAAAGCCGATTTTTAAAAGCATTTTCTGCATAGAAGCACGCTTTTCCCCGTTGGCAGAATCCTACAAACCCTGGAGTATATACACTTTTTCTTGGCAGCCTTTTTGAAGCAGGAATTATAACACCACCCTAGCAAGCAACTATGCACGGCAGAGGAAAGGGGAGGCCAGGCAGGGCTCAGGTTGGGGAGGGCTTGGAGCCATAAACAGACACCGTAGCTTTAATAAAATAAATGAAGTGGAGCCATTTCAGCTCGGGACGGACTGTATTCGGTGCGAGTCAGGCTTCACCGTTCATAGTGAAAATTGACAGGCTGAGAACTGGGACATAAACAAAAATGTCAGTCCCTGGGAGTCTTGTTCGCTGGACAATGTCTCAATTGTTTCCTTGATTTTCGCAGGCAGCAGGGGATATTGGGAGATTAACTGTTTACCATCCAAGCAGGCTCTGGAGGTGCTTGGAGAACGAAGAAGTGGCAGAAAATAGCATTTTTTGTTTGGAAACGATTAAGTGTGTCAGTGGGTGATAAGAAAGGGGTCATTCTGTCCTCTGCATTTTTGTCTGCTGTTCAAATTGGGCTCGACGACGACTTTTTTTTTTTTTTTTTTAAACTTAGTTTGGCTTTGTTGCTCTCCTCCTGGACTTTTAATCTGGAACGGCCAGAGGATTAGGCAGGCAGGTAGATTTGAAAAAAGTGATTGGGGAGGAAGAAAAAGCTTTGTTTCATTTGTTCATCGAGAGTCTTTTTTTTTTTTTTTTCCAAGCCTGCAAGTATTTGCTCCTGAACTGGAGACTTTTAATGTTGACTAGTTTGTTTTTGAATAGGAGGAAATTTGAGACATGGCATTTTGCACTTTCTTAATCGTTTCACCGTTTTTGATTAAAGATTTTTTTCTGGTTGATGAAGACTTTTTTTTTTTTGGTTTGGTTTTTAATGACTTTGAAAAGCAGATGCGGGGGGGGGAAGAAAAGCTCAGCCTAACATTCACACTTGTACTTTATTCGTTACAAAAGCAAACAGCGAACTCCGCCGCATACCAGCTCTAGCTGGGCAAGGTTCAAAAGACGTAACTGGCCAAGTTATTCTTTCGTCATCGGGCTTTGAATGCGCATTTTGTTAGGAGGGAAGGGAGAAAATAAAAGCGGCAGACCAGAGTTTGCTTCTTCGGGGCATGAAGATGTGAGGTTTATTTGCAAGGAGATGAACCTGTTTTAATAAACGTGGGTCTCGCTTCAGTGGAGGGAAGTTAAACACTCGGCAGGCTAGAAGCCAACTTTCTGACAAACCCAGAGGATAGCAGGAAAGGGCTGGGATGTGCTGAAGGTGCTTTAACTTGAAGATCCAGAATGACAGTCGATTCCTTCCTGCATCCCTGCACTGCTCTGATGTGGGTTTTTGCTCACTCACTTTCTCCCTCTCCCTCTCCCTTCCTCCTCCCCACCCCCTTCCTGCCCTCGGCCTCCCCCCCTGCTTTTTAACTGTTGCTTGAATCCTGTGGCCAGCTGAAGTCTGCTTTGCCTCGTCCTTCCTGTCAGACAGGAAATCCCTTCCTAAGTGAAAATTGCAAACTTGTAACACGGTAAAACTCTCCCGTCTTTAACATTTGCCCTGCTACAAAACAATGAAAAAGACGTTGCTCTTTTTGGGAAATGGAAGATGTTGGTTAATGGAACAAGCTAAACAATAGGTGAATTAATATCAGGTTGCCAGTGTCAATGTTGACTCACCCTGTTGGGTTCTCAGTTCCTGGGAGAAACCTGGCCATAAGTATTAAATTCCTGGGTCCTGGGCATTTTTGCAATGTTGCCCCTCACTAAAGTACTGGATGCTTGAAGATCTGGCCCTGCTTCTATCTGGCTCCATTTGCATTGGCACCATTTTGGGGAATTTTTGGTACATCACACAAAATCTAACATGTTGTAGTGATTAATTCCCTCATTGCATGTCCTGAGTAGGGCTGGATTTAATAATTTGAAATTAGCCTTTTATGCAGTGAGTGTGCTTCTCTCTCTTCCTATGCTCTGGTTATTAGTGAACAGATGACAACTTTCTTGAATTGAGTTTTGGTATTTGTGGAATAGTTTCAAAGACTAATTTCTGCTCTGGAGATCTGTCATGAGTACTTCTGTGCCATGCATGTGCTCTTTTGCACGGCCGTGTTGGATACACAATCTATTTCTGTTCCTTAATCAG
This sequence comes from Crocodylus siamensis, assembly GCF_052110815.1. NCBI lineage: Eukaryota > Metazoa > Chordata > Crocodylia > Crocodylidae > Crocodylus > Crocodylus siamensis. The sequence continues at coordinate 90,114,714 of NC_143401.1, read as the reverse complement.
ATGAGCATAAAGTTCAGAATCAGTTTCCCAATGGGCATATTTTTCTTTTGTGCCTTTCAATCTCTTTCTTTCCATGAATATTCTTCAATCCTCATCTAAAACTCACTGCTTTGGCCAACATCCCTGCTGATGTATTTGAAGAAGTGAACAGATTTGCCAGTATAATTTAAAGGGCATTAATATTGTTTATATTGCAATAGCAACCACCAGCTCCTTCTTGGTTCAGATTGCCACTGTGCTGTGTATCACGCAGACCTGAAGTAAGACCATTCCATGTTGCAAATACTTTAGAGGTTAAAGAATATTATTTGAAGACTCACTAATCCTACAGGCAACTTGATCGAATGGCCCCCACCCTTATTAGCCAAAAGACCCATTACCAATAGCAAGGATGTCAAATGTACAGGACCCCCCGGGACTCCCAGAATTCGGCGATAGGGTTGGCACGGGCAGGATCCAGCACCAAATTTCTAGCTCCAGAGCCCTTCTGGGGATGTGAGTTGCCGGTGGGGGAACAAGTAACAGCTGCATTAGCTGTCGCCCTACCACTCCCCCACCATCACCGCCGGGTCCAGCCTGGGAAGATCGTTGCAGTTTGGATTTGGTCCAGGGGTGCAGGCAGGTTTTGATACCAGACTGGTCTTGGGTTTAACTCCAGCTATTTTCTGTTCTGTTACACAAAGTGTTTCTGAGACCTCCTCGGTCTATGCCAGCAGCGAAACGATGATCAGTACCAGTTTATAGGCCTGTTGTCCGTGACTGTGTCAGCAGTGGGTTAATCTTCTAGAGCAGATGGAGGGGGTCATGGTATCTGTAAACGTGTACTCCAGATCAGCTGACTGAGATGAAGAGCCTTTGCCATGCTTAAGCCACAAGTTGCCATTTCTAATATCTCTTTCAGATGGTAAGCAAATAGTTAACCAAGTATCTCCTTGCCTTACCCTCCTCCAGCCTCCCACCACAGGTCCTCAGGACACGTGGTGTAGGTGGAGCGACCCATGCATCTGTCTTGTAACTGGATTCCTAATCCATTGGACTGATAAGTTTGGTTCCAGATTGCAGACATCTGGAAAGCAAGTAAACGTATAGCAAGCTCCTAGAATTTGGCAGCCCAATTAATTAATACGCCATATTTTAAACTATGGGTGGGTAGACAAATGAAATGCAGTTCCTTTGTCCCAGAAATTTTGATATAAGGAGTTTATAGTGCTAGCTGTTGTTTTCCTCTGGCATTTTGAATATTGTTGCAGTACGGGGAGATGATGGGAGGTGACGGCATCCCACAGAGGAGGGGAGGCCAAGAACTCTGCAAAGATATGCTGCTGTTTCTCCTGGTTGGGCATTTGGAGACTTAGTTAAATGTTACCACAGCTTTTTGGAATGGTTTCTTAGGTAATGTATGCTCCCCTTGCCTGTCTAATGTCAATGGGAGTTCTGTATGCCTGTTAAGAGGAGAATAGACTCTTATTAGAGGGCAGAGTGTATTTTCAATGGGTATGTGTTGTACCATGAATCTTACACATTTTCCTGGAGGAAAACTCACTGTGCCCTTTTGCTTCTAGAGCATGATTCTCAAGAGCCCTCTGGGGAGAATGCACACGCTGGGCTTGATTTGAGTCTTTTTTTTTTTATTATTATTATTATTTATTATGTAGCAGGCTACTCCTCTCCAAATCTGCTTTTGCACGTGTAGGCAAAGGTGGTAGTGGATGTTTCAGATAAGAATCGTCATCATTTATGTAGCACTTCGCATTTCCACAGTGCTGTGTTAAAATCTAAACTTACTATCAGTCCCTAGGGAAGAGGGAGCTGGGGATTTTATTGTCCTCATTTTATGGATGGAAAGCTGAGACGCAGGGAGGTTAAGTGGCTCGCCCAAGCCCGCGCAATGAGTCAGTGGCAGCTCTCAGACTGGGACTTGGGACCCTGGCACTCACTGGTATTGTGCAATCAGCTAGTGGTCACGGGCCATAAAAGACCTACTTGTGATCCTTGTAAACTAGGAACCAGCCTTTAGAACCGAGTCGTGAATGACAGACATATATTTGGAGAGAACTCAGATTTCAATGTGCGTATGCAATATTTTACCAAACCCACCTCCATGCTAGCAGGCAGCCTAACAAATCCAGAATCCAGATTTAGTCAATAATTTCGGTGACAAAGACTCTCAAAGCTCTTTGAAGACTGCTTAAATGCAAACCTCCTCCAGCAGGAGAAATAGTCATCTCTGAGATGAAATGGAGTTAGTCAGCGATGCTAAACTGCTTTTTAGGAAGAGAAAGAATAGCTTCTCCAAATGAAATCACAACAGAAGTCTTGGCTATGCAGAGTTATAAGGGTTTGTAGCCACATGATCCTAGAAGAGCTGTTCCAGATTAGGGAATACGTTTATTCCTTGTTCCTTTTCCCAATTTAGCTTACACCACTTTGAAGGAAAAGAATTACAGTAGGTAGGTATGGAATGAGTTCAGAATGGCTGTTCTGCTTTAAAATTGCACTCTCCGTTATATTGGATTAATTTGCATATGTAGACCAGCCTTAACTTCCAAAAGTGGAAGTTGATCAGCATACCGGAAGAGTCCTGCCTTTGCTTTTGGGGTGCAAATTCCCAAGCTGATCAGCACTCACGTCAGCATTAACAGGAAGGTCAAAGTGGAACGCAGAAGCATCTTTCTAAAATGCATAGAAGTTAGACTGACTTATTTTAGGAGTCCGTTTCTGGCCTTGCTGCCTAGAGGAGGTTTCTGTATAAAACTGACACTGAAATAAAAGGAGGACATTTTAAGCCAGGACTTCCAAAGAAACCTGAAGAGGAGTGATGTGTTGGGGTTCATGACTCCTTCAGTCTCCTTTGAAAATGTCGCAGCAAGGCTTTCCCACTTGGACAGTATCACGTTGCAAGTTGAGGTTCAGTTGGCGTGCCAGTGAGTCAGATGGAAACCACAGGGTGTGGTAGAGCGAGTCTGGAAGGGATCGTTAGAAAAATGAGGCTCTGATAGGCTTTAAAAAATCCTGAAGATCCCATTCTCACCTCTGCTCTATGGAGCCGTTGTGGATACGAATGTGATGGCTGGGGTTCAGGACTCGTGGTAGAGATGCTGTCTTTTATTAGGCCAACTAGATTTCTTGTAACAACAAAAAAAAGTCTGTATTTGCAAGCACGAACCCCCTTCTTCAGGCACAGGAGAAAAGATTGGAAAAGTTCTGCTGGGTAGAAATGAAAGTGCATATTTTATAGGAGAGTTGCAGGTATGGTAAAATCTCCTGTTGGGTACAGCTCATTTGATATGGATGAGGTTTTTATGCTGTGCTCTGCCACGGTGAGAATTTGAGGAAATCGCGTGATTTCCCTTCTTCTGTTAAATACCAGGGCAGCAGTCTTCTCACGCAGATGCTGTTGTGCTGAATTTGAATGTGGATGGGACAATTTCTGGATCTGGAGTTTTGCCTAAATACATCACAGCACAGGTGAGGGGGATGTCCTAAGCCTATCCAACAGCCTCATCTTCTTTCCCTCCCCACTTTCGGACCTCTGCTTACAGGGGCAAAAAGGGTGCCGCTTCTGAGCTGGGCACTGTGTCTTATTCCTTGTATATGACCCAGTGACACCCATGCTGCAGGAAAAAACCCTACCTTCTGCTGTATCCAGGACTATTCATTCCCAGCCAAGTGGGGAAACAACTTATCCCATGGCTCTGAATAAGTGCGAATGGTAGTCTTGAGACAGGCCGTGTCTTCTGCTGAGCCCAGATTGCAGTGTGTAGGGTTAAGTGGCAGCACATGTTCTCTGCCAGACCTGGTCTTGATGACTTCCCCTGCCCCCCCTCCCCTATTTGTGCCCTAGACTTGTTTACAGGATGCTGGACCATTAAATCCTTGCCAGGTAAAAGCACTGTGGATGAGCACATTTTGCATTCTAGGTCAACAGTTGAGGAGCTGTACCTCCGCTCTGAACTATTACAGCACGATGGAGGATGTCATAGGGTAAGGCACCCAGGGAAGCTCTCCCTTCCCCCTCACCACTCCCACGCCAAGATAAATATCTGATATGAAAGCCAAGGCACAGAAGCTAGCTGGATGTGCAAAAGGTCCTCTCTCTCTCAATAATTTTGCCGGTGCTTGGTATTTTGCATAAAATAGAACAGAAGGATGAAAGATGAGATTTAGCATTTGTTCGAGCAGCAGCATTTACCCTCTCCCGCGTGTGAAATCCTTGGTTGGTGGTTCATACGTTTTGTTTGTGTGTAGGGTTTTGTTCTTGTTTTTTCGGTCCCCTTCAGTTAGCAAGAGGGAGGAGCAATGTGCGTGTGCGCACACACGCCTGTGTGCGCATGCTGGCCTGCCAAGCAGCGAAACTAAGCAGACAGCCTCTGTTGCTTTTGCTCTTGCCTCTCTAACTTAATTATGGGGGAGGCAGAGGGGTGTGTTGCGTTTAATGCAGTCCATGCTTCCAAAATCAGGCAGCCTCGTATCCTAGGGGATGAGCTCCATTAATATTTTGGCATGAGCTCCATTAATATTTTTTTTATTTATTCTCCCCTTTCTACGTTGTTGGGTTTTTTTTTAAGGCTTTCTTTTTATTTAATAATTGCTTTTGGATCCGCAGAGGCATGTGTCAGAAATCATCTCGGTGTCACTAGTCTTTAGTTCAACAAGAGTGCTATAGAAACGAAGGGTTCTGTCATCCATCAGGTTTTCTGTTCCATTTGTTGAAGATGAAAGGAGAGCGAGTTTAGTGTTCACTTTCTTCTCGTTCTGACAGTTATTGATCCTCTCTGGAACTTTACCGTCCGCTTTCTCATCCTGCCATGACACGGGGAATCCCCGATTCGTTATGTCTGAGCTCACTAGCGCCGCTGGAGTTGAGGCTGAATTGCCGCCTTAGTTATGGAGATATTTTGTTTTCCTTTTTTTTCTTTCTCCCCCCAACTACACCTTGTGAGCTGGGATTTTTTCCCCTTAAGAGACTCTAATCTGGAAGCTGTTAATGTTTCAGAAACAGCTGCTATAACAGGACACTTGAAGTGGTTTCCGAGTCTTTCTTGACTTGTGTCAAATAAGAAATGGCTATTTTAAAAAAAAAAAAAAAGTTCAATATTGTGTGTGGGAGGGAGAAGCTACAACTTTTTTTATTTGTTCATGTGAATTGAGAACTCATGAACAGGGTTATCAGTCAGAAAACTGGTGCGCGCGCGCGTGTGTGTGTGTCTATATATGTCTGTGTGTGTGTGTGTGTGTGTGTGTGTGTGTGTGTGTGTATTCATCCACAGACCCCTTCCTATATCTACCGTGCAGTCTCCCAAATTTTAAAATCAAGATTGCAGAATAATAATTGTATTTACCTCGCATTTTCATCTCAGCGAATCAGAGGGCGCGTCTACACGCTCATTAATACACCTTTGCTACTATGCATTAAGTTTAGTCCCTTCAATAAAAGCTGCAGTAGCCGCGCTAATGCGCAGCAGCAAAGGCAAACGTTTTTTGCAACGCTTAATGTGTAGTAGACTAATTCTGCTGGGCATTAGTGTGTTAGCATGGTTTGTGCCACGATGCACTAATGCACAGTAGAATTAGCTGAGCTGCGCATTAAGTGTCTTGCGCTGGACACGCCCAGAGAGCAGCAAAGATTGCTGGAGAAAGCATGCAAGAATGGCATTGTGCATGAAGCAGTGGCATTGGGCTCTTCAGTGGTGATTTCATTCTTGCCCTCTGAGCACCATTGAAAGTCCCCCTTAAGTGTTTCTTGTCGAGATGGCTTGTAGGGAAGGCACCAGTCTGCCTGAAACTGGATTGTGGCCACCAGCTTGTTCCACGCAACCCTGCCGCCTGACTTGGAATTTGGGGTCCTCTTCTTCAGAAACCCTGGGAAGCTTTACATCCTATAATTTTCTGAGTGCTTCTGAGATCTTTGGATGGAAGAAGCAGCAAAAATTGTAGCGCTACCCACTCACCAGTCCCACTGCCCTTCTGTCCATGACCGTTTTGGTGAGGCTGGTGCAACATAGATTTAGTCCTGCTCCTCTGGTCTCTTTGAGAGCAAAGACACTTTTATTGCCTGTATTCTTGAAGGTCCTTTTCTCGGGCTGTTTTGTTGGCCAACAGAGAGTGTTTTCTAGCAAGCTGTTGGTCAAGGAATATAATGGAAGGGGCAGGCCCTTTTTAACAGAGACAGCATCCATGCAGTGTTGTGGGTTGTGGTGTACCAAATTACCCTGCAGAACCTCAGACTCATTACATAAAGGGAGTGCAGTTTGACTGGTAAATGCAGAGTTGATCGTAATCAGTCTTCCTCCAGCTGGTTACATGCTTTGCAGGAGGTTGGCGGGCACTTAACTAGGGGAGTCTCACATCTGCTTTTGTTTATCCTTTTGCCGCGGGCAAGGCTGAAAACTTAATAAATTGCATGAAACCTAAGGAAGCATGAATATAAAAGAGCATTAGATAAATTACAGTAGTCTGCCTACCTGTAACCTTTTTATAATATAAATGGTACGTGTGCATTATTTCTCTATAAAATTGCCCAGTGCCCCAGTCTTACACTAAGGCTGTCTTGTTTAAACATTCTTGCACGTGAGGCTACTTGTGTTTCTCAGCTTCCACCTCTAACTCCTCCCTCACTATAATATCATTTTTCACTGGCAGACATACCGCATCCTAAAGATGTGATTTTTTTTTTTTTTTTTTTTTCTTTTTAAGGATGTTTATAAAACAGTTTAAAAGTAGTTTGGAAACTCATATCTGAAGGAGCAGCTGAAAGAAAAAGACTCATAATGCTGGTAGCAGGTATATCTATGTATTAGGGGTATGCAAAATGAGCCCTGTTGGATTTGGATTCGGCCCGAATTGGGGACAGTGATTCAATTTGTTGATTCGGATCACCGTCTCTGATTCGATTTGGCTGAATCCGAATCTGAAGATTTGATGCTGATTCAGAGAATCAGCGATTTGGCATATACACAGCTTTAAATGTTTTTTCTACATACCTCAAGGTACCAGGTGCGGCTTGTGAATGCTGCCATGCTGGGGCGGATGGAGCGTCCCACAGGAGTGCAGGGGAGGTCCCCTGCATTCCTGGTGGTGAACCCAGAAGTGGACCGGAAATACTTCCCGGGCATGTCTGGGGACCATGCTGCCCCCCCCCCCACCCTGACAATCAGCTATGGGGGGACACTGGGGACCACCCCCCAGGACCCAGGAGACAGCAGTTGCTGAGCTGGGGAGGGTGCAAGGGGGACCCCCCAGCGTGTTTCCCCAACAGACCCAGAAGTGGACTGGAAGTGCTTCTGGTCCACTTCTGAGTCTACTGCCAGGGGTGCTGGGGGACACCTGCTGCCCCCCCCCCCCCCCCCCCAGTGCTCTTACATCTACATCTGCCCACCATCACAGCATTCACAAGCTGCCTGGTACCTCGGGGTATGTAAAAAAAAAAAAAAACAAACAAAAAAAAAAAAAAAACCAAACATTTAAAGCTGTGTCTAAATCTGAGTCACCAAAACTTTCCAAATCGCTCTGAATCAATTTGGAGGGTTCCGATTTGATTCGAAGAGATTGAAGGGTCTCCTGATCAATTTGGCCACCAAATCAGGCAGAATCTCTGCTGAATTGAATTGGTGATCAAAGCTTTGTACAGACCTAGATAGATAGATAGTATCTATATAGAGGTGGATACATATATAGCTATATACCTATATCTGTCTGTACATACTGTGCAAAGAATGTCTCGGATACTTTCCTTAATGTGTCCCTCTCTTTACTCATATGATGAGGGAGGGGAGAGGAGTAAAAAGTGGGGATTGCGTGGGAGAAACAAAGAACTTGTGAGACAGCCACCTTGGAAAGAAATATTGTAGCTTTAGATATGGCGGAGTTCTTGTCTATTCCTTTGTGAAAGAATTGGCATTGCACATTAACCTTAATATAAGTGTAATATAGCATACTTCTGAAAACCGAATCTAAGAATATGAATTTCTACAGCTAATGGTTTTTGAATAAATTCAATGCAATTGTCTGCCAGTTATTAACAGAATGTGTGAATCGGGGTCTGTACAACACAGTATACTTTGAAGACCTTGAACTATTTCTACCAGTTAAGAGTTGTTAGATAGAATCTGCTCAAAATTGGCTTCATTCAGTTATACACTGAGGTAAGCCGTAGTGGCTGAGCAAAAATAATTATTTTTTACCATTCAAACCAGATTAATTATTCTGTTTCCGTGCCTTGAATTGCAGACAGTATCTGACTGAGGTTGGATAACCTGTGGCTTCCTGGGGTGTATATGTGTTTGTATATCTCTGTATATGTATAGGTAGATTAAACTGTAATACCGTTTGCATTATCCTAATGTACTCAGCACATGGATGCCCCTATCCTGATCAGGCGCTGAGTGAGCTTATAAGAAGACATGTTCCCTGACCCAAAGGACTAATAACACAGTAACATCTGTTTCCATTACAATGGAAAGGTTGCGGCTGGAGTGTTCCTTGATAAATACTGGCTAAAACGGAGCGCCTCTAGACTCAGCTATCGCTTACTGGTTGATGCTTTTTGAAGCCATCAGAAATGAAGTGGGTTTCAAAGATGATGTCCATGCCAACCAAATTAGGGAGGACAATCCATGCATGTAAATTGGTATGGTTAATTGTGACATGCGGAAAAATGGGAGAAGACCAGCATCTTTGGCTGCAGAGCTGAGAGGATGAGACAGTAGACGGCCAGTAGCTAATAGGTGGGCAGGGATGAGTTCAGAAGGATTTTTAACAGGAAGCCAATGGAGGCTTTGCAGAGTGGGGCATTATGGTCCAAGTCATGGGCGAGGAAGATGATCTTAGTAGCTGCATTTGTAAGGCCAGTAGGGAGGCCCGAGGAAGTGCAGCAATTGAGACAGGAAACAAGGATGGTCTGGGTGAAAATTTTAGCTGTGGAGAGAGAGAAAAGCAATTTGGAAGGGCAAGATTTTGATGTGGTAGATCAATGGAAAGGGAAGCAATCTGATTAAAGACCCAAGTGATAAATGATGGAGGATGGAGGAGCGGGAGTAGAGAGAGGCTGTGGAAGAGATAAGGTGTTCAGTTCTGGCTGCCCTAAATTTAAGCTGACAGCAGATCCCTGGGAGAAGGCAGAGGGATCAGGTTTGATGGTAGGAAGTTGGTGAACCCCAATGCCCTGCATGACTTCAGTGTCCAATACACCTTTCCTTGTTCTCTTCCCTTTATCTATACATCCTACCTGCCTATAAATTATTGGCAATATACTGGTTGGAGCAGCTTTGTTGGTCTTATGAAATATTTGTGAAATACTGGAAGGTGTAAATGTCAGCTAGAGCAGGTTAGAGAACTTCTAAATGTTGATAGACGCTGTTCTTCATCCTACAGTATAAGTCATATATTTTTCTAACCTGTATCCTACTGACAACAGATCCTACAGCTCCATTTGAATTTGGGAGAGTATTATAAGTCTGTATAGTTAAGGCTGCTAGTAATTTCTACAGGTGTTGCCATACAAATTGCACGTGTACAAGGTGGGGAAGAAATATACCTTGAAGTGTTCAAATTCAAGGGTGCCACCCAGGCAAGTGTTTCCTTGTGTCCATAGTTCTCGTCCCACCCAGGCGAGTATTCACCTGTGTCCGTAGTTTTAGTCTTACAGGCTCTAAAACGGGTAATTCTTATGTCCCAGATGAGAGTGAAATTGAATCTTGTACTATAGTGATCACGTCTGTTTTCACTTAACAACCAAGTAATGCCGGAGGTCCTTTCCCAGCGTGGCTAGGTTCTACATAAAATAAAGCCAGGACAGACTGTGAGGAAACTCTGCTTGGGTTGTTCTGAAATCCTTATTAGGACTTCACTTTGCATCATTAGGACTTCACTTTGCACCATGATGGTGCAAAGTGCTGCACGTGGGCAAAAAGAACCACCAACACACTTACAGGCGGGGGGGAGGACCTTCTCAGCAGCACAGCAGTGGAAAGGGATCTTGGAGTCATAGTTGGCTCCAAGATGAACGTGAGTCGTCAGTGTGAAGAAGTGATCAACAAGGCTATAACCGCACTTTATCGTGCATTAGCAGATGCATGACGAACAGGTCCAGGGAGGTGATGCTTCCCGTCTGTGCGGCACAGATCAGACCGCAGTTGGAGTACCGCGTCCAGTTTTGGGCACCGCGCTTCAGGAGGGACGCGGAGAATCTTGAGCAGGTTCAGAGGAGGCTGCTCGTATGGTGAGAGGCCGGCAGGCAAGGCCCTTTGAGGAGAGATTGAGGGACCTAGATCTCATCAGCCTTCTTAAGAGAGAGGTGATCTTGTGGCTGCCTGTAAATTCATCAGGGGAGGGCAGCGGGGAATAGGAGATGCTCCATTTACTTGGGCACCCCCTGGAGTAACTAGAAATAACGGCCACAAATTGACGGAGAGCAGATTCAGGTTAGACATCAGGATGAACTTCTTCATGGTGAAGATTGCCAGAATCTGGCAAGGGCTTCCAAGGGACGTGGTGCTCCCCCCTACCTTGGGGGTCTTCAAAAGGAGACCGGAGAAGCACGTGGCTGGGGTCGTCTGACCCCAGCGCTCTTTCCTGCCCAGGGCAGGGGGTCGGACTCGGTGACCTATTGGGGTCCTTTCCGACCCTAACAGCTATGAATCTACGAGGGGCTGTTATTCTCGAGTGAACCTTTCACTTGACTCTTGCTGGTGGTAGAACAGCTTTGTAAAAAAAGTTTCGAAATGTTGTCTAGCATTATTAGTGTTATTTCCAGCATTAAGCCATGTTAGACTTAATATTTTCTAATTCTTAAAACTTTGGCGTTTGGTAATTAGTGTGATACTCTCCTTCTAAGCACAACAAAAAAAAAATCTATGTTTTCTTAGACTGTGTGTAGAGGAACCCTTAAAGTTGTAATAACTTTTTAAAAAATAGTTTCAGGAGTCTCCTGCCTTCAGCTGTAAAACACTTAAGTGCCAAAGAAGTACGCATACCTTTCCGTAGCCCATGCTAATCCTTATGCTGTGTCTTGTCATCTAAAGCTGCGCGCGTGTGTGTGTGTGTGTGTGTGTGTGTGTATGACCGACATTAATATTCTGGATAATGAGCTTTTTATATGGTCTCATGATTATGTGTGGAATCTGTGCCAGGCAATCCGTTTGTCTCCTTAATTCAAGCCATAAATATATCGAGATGGAAAATGTGCTGCTACATTGTTAACTGAGGCAGTCACATGCAATATGTCACGAGTTCCCACATCTACAATGGCAGGACTCCTTGAAGCATTGCCTAGCGTGCACTGGACAACACCTCGAATGGAAATGCTTGCTCCGCGGTTGTTTCCGCTAGTTTAGCAGTTGTTTAATCTAAAAGTTTTAATTATATCACGGCAAAAAATACTTAACAGTTGGGTCGCTCTGACAACCGTGGCTGTATTGGTGGTGCCAAAAAAAAAAAATCTTATAGAAGTGATGAAGGGGACACAGACAAATATACTGTGGGAGAATCTGTGCAGACAGTGTTTTAACTGCCTCTGCTCATTTTGGCTGGTTGTGGATGTAGCGGAGCAAAGAGCAGCTGAGAATTTCCCACTCATGAGTGCTTTTATAAGCACTATAAATGTTTGAGATCTTGGCTGTCTTTCAAAATAGTGAACAGTATTTTCTATCAGTTCATTCACATCTTGCCTCATTTTTGGATGAATAAATAAAAAGTTACCCATTCAGAAAGAGTCCTTGTAGTGCAATCATACTTGTTCAGGTAAGAGTTGAAAAAGGCAGTCTCCAGCCATCATTTGCCAAGAGAAGAGTGGTAAATACTCAGAGCAATTTATGGATCATTTGAGATGAGGTTGGGTCAGAGTTTTGCCTGGTAGTTGGTATTGTCTGTTTTCCTTCGTGGTGTTTTCCCCTTGTGGATGGAAACTTTGCCATAATCTGGTCTTTGCTACACCAGAGAAAAGTTGAATAACTCCATGGAAATAAAAGAATTTTTCTGTATTTGCACACTTGAAACTGGTATCAAAACCTAGTCTCTCATATTTGTGAACAAGAAATCCTGGCAACTAGTGACTTTCCTGTTAGTTCATCTACACTCTAGATTTATTTGCTGAAATTTGCTCTCAACTGAGCAGTTAGTCGTCATTTGAAGCTCCAGTTCGTTACATGAGCAAAACATCCATAAATGAGAGAGATACTGAACATTTATAAAATTCTAGAGTTTCCAGTGTTTTCTCCAGGGGCGGTGATGGCTGACAACCCGGGGACACAATTCTAGACAACATCACTTCCCATTTTCATTTCATTTGCTTTTAAAAAAAAATCGTCAGATATTATCCTCGTCTTGACAGCCTTCTTGGCAGCGCTGTCCTAGTTTTGGTATTTGCCCATACCTTGGTTAGTTGATTCCTTTTTTTTTTTTGGGTTGTTTGTTTTGGGGGTTTTTTGACTCCTCGTAAAGCTACATCAAGAATGCTGCCTTAGATGTTAAACTCCATATCCTGCCTCCATATCATATTATGTTATGCCCCAATATTTTTAAAGTCTTTCCAGCGCGTCTAGAAAGCGGGGGTGACATTTGACATGGCGGAGACGACGACCTATCCGTCAAACAATAGAAAGTTTCTAAATGTGTGTAGTGGTTGATATGCCGTCTCATCAGAAACGCTGCGCATAGAGATTGACTCAGATGATTTGCATTGCTCTCAAGGTCTCTGCGCTGCCTCTTCCAGTCTTATCTACTGCTTGTTGTGATGTGGAACAATTATCTCTGCTAACTTAGTGCACAAATTTCCTAAGTAAAGAAAGCAAACTTGCTTGTTCTTGTTTCCTCCTTGTCTGCCACTGTTTTGGCAGTTGCAAACTTTGAACTGTTGATATGTTTCATAATGATGTTCGCTTCTTCCACCTTGCTGGCTAATTGTAAGCAGTTTTGATTGCGTGATGTCTGTGTAGGAGGTCATGGTTTTAAATGACCACCTCCTCCCCCCACCCCGTCACGAATGGTAACACATGTTGGAAGAACCGCTCCCAGGATTCCCTTTTCCAGAAGAGTTTAGTGCTCTCGTTTGCTGGGTTCAGACCTGGTGCAAAGTGCAACTTCTTTCCTCTTGATATCTTCTCCAGGTGTGCAAGCCAGCCTGGATGGAGCCGTGGTTCTGTCTTCCCGTTTTATAGCTGGCAACATGTGAGCAGAGGCATACGCTAAACATAGAGTAAAACGGCATTGGCTTTTGAGCTCCATTATGGAGGTAGTGGGCTCACGTACCACCCCATGCTTGTGACTTTAGCTTAACTTAGTCTACCTTGGTAGTCTTTCACCACAAAATAGTGCTCTGCAGGATTACAAAGGGACTGTTCTCTTGTCTCGGGCCACACCATTTAACCCCTCTCCATCTTCTCCCTGGAGTCTGAGGTTGCCTTCATTCTTGAAACTATACCTTTCAAGCTTTATTTCTTACTTCACGATCCTTCTCTTGGGCCTGCTCCATTCTTTACTGAGTTTCCCTTCACTGGTAAAGTCACAGAAGTGGGTAAGATCTCTGGTGCAGAGCAGAAGACTGGAATAAATAATGCATTAGCCCAGCCCCTATGAAACGGTCGACAAAAACATTTTTTTTTTTAAGTATTTTTAAAAATATAACTTAAAAAAGCACTTTAAAATGGTTAATTGAACACAAGCCTTGTCAAATGAAACATTTACTTTCCACTTTCTTTTTGATCACCGATGGCTCTTGTTTTGTGTCCGTGGGGTGACTTGCTTGAGATTCTCTTATCCGCCACCTCTCTTCTGAGTATCCTTGACTCCTTGCAGTGCCACTGCTCCGTCAGATTGCAGCTATAGCCAAGGGGAGGTCAAATGAGCTGCGCGCTCATTCCAGAGGCACTTAAATAGTCTCTTGGGCCTTGTCTACACTAGCAAAATGAATATTTGTAATTCAGCGCCAGTGCAGCATAAAGAGTGGACCGGAGGCGGCAGTTAACGCTAGAACGTACATCGCTGGTTTCTGGGAGCTGTGGCATAACCATTATGCCATGGCTAACAGGAGTTACTTCTACAAGGTCTATAGCCTGTCTGTTTAGCCAAAACAATCAGTCCTTGATTTCAAGGGAAAAATGCATCCTCTGTCTCTCACTGCATTTATTTATAGAGTGACATTCTGACGGTCTCTAAGTGCCCTGCCGCTTTCAGGCAGGCCTATAACGTCCTTTTGGGTTGCAGAAGGAAAGGCATCATCTGAAAAGAGCAGGAGCCCGCCTACTCAACCATGACTATCAGCTCTGGGTAATGAGGGAGTTCAGAAAAGGGCAGTGCCCATTAGGGTTCTAGAGCGATCCATGTGAGCAGGTGTTTGGGGTTTGCTTGTTTTTTAATCATGACTATGCCCTATCCAGTCTCTGCCCTTTGCGTTGGGCGGCGGTGGTCAAAAGCTGTGCCTCGCCGAGGTCCGAGAGCACGCAGTTTGGATGCAGCTGAGCTATTCTGTTTTTGGCAGCTGATTTATTTTCCCAGGAGTCCGGTCTGCCAATCTGGTCTGCATTTCCTGCTAACCTTGAGCATGCATCTAGAACATGCATTCTTTCTTAAACTGCTCTCACACTTGTCATCATTTCCACATGTGCTTTTTTAGCTTCAGGTTAACACCAAAGACCACAGAAGAATCAAGGCTCTTTGCCACACTGCCGCACAATTTAAGTATCTTAAGGGTAGGGGCAAAGAAATTACAGGAAATCTAAAGAAGGACAGTGGCGGTTTATGTGCCTGCTCTTACTCCATGGTAAGTGAGGTCTGAACTGCAGGGGTGTAGGCTGTAGCCGTGTTGGTCTAAGCAGATAGGCAGACAAGGTTTTGGGTGACTCTGATCTTTTATTAGACTAACTTAAATAGTTAGCAAAGCTGCACAAATTTGTTCCTCTTCCATTCAGGGGAACCTGCCTTGGTTTACATTCTGGCTATTGCAGGGTAAGAGTGGGCACATGGAGCAGCTGATCTACATTAGTCTCCATTTCCTTTTAATACGCTGTAATTTCTTTGTCTCGTACTCCCAGATGCAATTTTCCATTAATTGTGTTCATCAGCATCACTTTCCTAATCATGAATTCTGATAACTTGGGAGTTTATCAGGCTGTTTGTCATGCAAGTATCTCATTAACCTCTCGTGCTGTGACAGGATGCCTTTGCATACATTGTCCAAAAGTACATTTTCCTTTCTTGGGACAAAATGCCTAAGGTGTCTCCAGATCTGTCTTGCTTTCTACTTTCACACTTAGGCCTTCTTTGCTGATAGATGCTATTCTCCCCACTGTGAAAGTATGTATCTTTGATTATTTCACTTCCTCTCTGGATGTACAGAGTCATGTTTTTCCTCGCTGAATCTGTTTGTTCCCTTTTTCTGAGGTCCTCCTGTGTTATTTCTATGTCCAGATAATCATAACAAATGCTGCCCAGTTTAGTTTCACTAACATGCTTTTTTTACTCCCTCTTTTTGTTTGTGGTTTTTTTAGCTAGTTTTCAGTCCACGCAACTGTTCCTGGCTGGGCCAATTTACATTAATTTTTCAATTAAGATTTGAGAGCTGTTGTATCAACTGCTGTACTAAGTTCCAGATACGTTGTCTTTTATTACATGGCCTCCCTCCTCCAGTCATTCGATCATTTCTGTGGGTGGCAGCAGCACCAGAGACTAGCAACTGAGTCTGTCAAGATTTATGCACTGCAGAGCGCCACTTGCATTGCTTCCAGGCTTCATGTGCCGGCAAAACTCACCACCATCATGCTTAGTTTCAGTTGACAGTGATCAGGTCTTGTGTGGGACACTAAGCATGATGGACGGGAGAGAGAGATGTATATTTATTCCCCAACCTTCGGTATGAGGGTCTCTGCTGCAGCCCATAGGCAGAAATGTTGGCTGCAGTTTGTTCACCTTGTTTGCATGGTTGTTTAGGACTCCGGCTCTGACACTGTGCCTCGCGTAACCTTTTTCCCTATACCAAAGCTCGTTACGCAGTGGTCTGTTTATGACGGTGCACTTCCTCTCGGCAATGCAGCATCAGCTTCCTTGAAGAGCCTGTAAGCATTGCATGGTGCAATTAATTTTAAACCGATCAGCCCCACACCACAACTCTGACTCTAGTAGATGTTTTATGATCCCCTCTCTGGCTACCTTGATATTTGTTCCTTTGTTTGATATGATGCTAAGGATGATAGGGATAATGTCAAGACTTCTTTCTTTTTTTTCTTTTCCTGGAACTGGAATTTTCCTTCGTTTCCCATTTCCCCCATTGTGCCTTCTTTTTTTGTTTTGTTTTAAATTTACAAATCCAGCCAGGAGACTAGTATCCCATTAAGTAAATAGTCCTATTCCAGCGGCTGTCTCTTTGAGCTCATTGAGTCATCAAGCCATTTCAGAGTGGTGTTGGTGGGATCTTGAACAACCAGTTGCTCACTGGAGATTGAGAACAACATTTTAAATTAGCTTCTGCCGTCTTCTGCCCATGTCATCTTTGGCTTTCCCCTTCTCTTCTGAGGAGCATGCGCTGCCAGAATTGCAAGCAGCAAAATAGGGGATCTGGAAAAGGGTATTAAGAAAACCCCTCTGAAAAAGCCTTCCTTGGACTTCAGCCACTGTTTAGCTAGCCTTGGAGGGAAAAAAAACATCTGGAGGCAAAGTAGTTTTCATTGCCATAACGTACGTTGTTTTCCTTTTTGCTGTTAACGAAATGTCTGTTCTCTCTTTGGAAATCGTAATATTTTCCCACACGTTTAGTTATTTCTGGCTTTTTTTTTTTTAAAGAGTGGCTTTATGTTGAATCCTTACGCAATCTCCGTTCTTTATCTCCTGAAGAACAAAACTGTTCTTAAAAATCCCAAACTTGGATTTTCCCTTTTTAAGGGAGTTGTTTTGTGCTTAATTTAAAAAAAAAAAAAAAAAAAGCATATAAACTTTTTTCTTTACATGATTCTTTCATAGCCACGAGGTTCCTGCACTATATACGCGCTATTCTGGCGTTGTAAAGCGCACTGCTTGTATATTAAAACAAATTGCAGTGACATCGGGTCTTGGCAGCGCTGCTAGAGGCATGTGGAATTCACTAGGGTCGTTATTGCATGTTTAAAACATCTATGTTATTTGCTGGGCTTCCAGGATATTTGGCTGGAGACTTTCACAAAAAGACCCCTCCTTCACTCTTACTAGGGTAGTTTATGTTAGCAGGCTTTTTTGATCATCCTAATGCAAACCTCCTCTTAAAAGTGGGGGTGAGGGAAAGATGTTACTCCTTTTTTTGGCACAGAAGAGGACAGATTGTATGGTTTTCTACACCAAGAAATGAATAACCGTCATGGGGCAGGAGGGTGTATCGTCAAGAAAGAAGAATGCAGAATCCCCAAATGCTGACAAATGTTAAAGGCATGGTGCTTAAATGTGTTAATGGTAGGCCTGATATTTATAAGACTTCCAGCATGCTAAAGTTACTTGCTGAATCAGGCCCAGAAATGTTAGCCTTTCCAACACCTTGCAAAGTTAAATCACAAATGCTAAAAATAGTCAAGTTGATGCCTTTCACACTGTCTCTTCCCCTCCTCGACTGCAGAATTATTACATCTGCTTTAAAAATGCATCTTACATAGTTTAGCGGGTCGCTAAGGGCATTCATCAAAAAAAAAAAGAAAAAAGATTAAATCCGCACAAACATAATGATATAAAAGCTAATAGCTTCTCACGCTGAGAAAGGTTTGTAGTGCACAGAGTAGTCCCTATGAGCAGTATTTTACTAGCTGATCCTTGCCGCGAAGTAAGGCCCCACCTGATTGTTAGAAAAGATCATCTCAAGTCATTGCATTTGCAGATTTTTTTTTCCGCCCCCCCCCACCTGTTTCACATCTGTAAATACGTAAGGCGGGACCCTTGTTCTTTGTTCTGAAGGTACATTAAGATCAGCGCTCTCAAACACTTGTCCCCTTCCGACTCTCTACAAATCGTAGAGGTATAGATTTTGATTACATTCTGTTAATCCAAGCCTGTTCTTTTAAGTTGCGTCTTAAAAGGAAACGTGCATGACAGTACATCACACGAGAGCTTAGTCCTTTCCTGACATTTCTGTGGAAGTAAATGAAAGGTGTAAATTAAAAAAAGCAAGTGTTTGTGTGTCTCACTTTAACCTTCTGTTATGCTAACTGGCTTCATTGAAGAGTGCCGTCAGGGCTCTTAAAAACTTGGGAGAATCCACTGTGAGCCATGCAATTACTTGCCTTGGGAGCCGAACATGGAGCTCATGATGTTTGATGTGAAAATTATATGGACACGTCTAATTGGGTGTATTTGCACCACGCAGGGTACCAAGTTAAGAAGCGAACTCTTCCCTGCCCCCCCCCCCCCAATCTCTCACTTGTCTTCTCTATTAGTTGGATTGTTTAACTTGAACTCGTCCAAATCAAACAGCTGTTTAGCTACCTAGCAGTGTATACCCACGGGCTGGTGCTCGCTCTCTTCCTCCCCTCCCTCCCCCCGCCCATATTCATGTATTTTCTATATCGCAGGAAGCTTGTTGGAAGTGGCTGTGTCAATCTGTAGAGCTTTTGAAATTGGGGACAGGGAGGGCAGGGGTGGAGGACTTGCTTGACAATGCTTGCAGCCAGGGAAAGAAGGGGGAAGGTGGAGTTCAGGTTGCCCTCCGCGTGTTTATTAATATACTGTAGTTTCGACCTGTGTCCTCAATCCCAGTCTCTGGCATTTGCTTCCCCCATGCAGAATGCAAAGTCAATAGCATTTACAGTGTCCTTAAGAGTGAGACTAAGGGGCTGACAGTAGTGCCAATTAGTCCTGCTTTTTTGTAATTAAGTAGTGACTGTACAAGGTAGAAAAAAATATGCAAAATCATTTAATTTGGGCAGCGGTCCATTTTAGTCTTCCTTAACTCACTGTATTTCATGCCTTTGTTTAGTGTTGTTTTGCTATTGCTTATTAATGGCCTCTGTAACTAAAGATAGATGTCTTATGACTTAGCAAGCAATTAGTGTCACCTGGCATTGCTTACAGGTAGAACATCTAGTTCCAGGATGACTTGTGCTCTGTAGTTTATAATATGTTCAAAATAATAAAACTTTGTACCTTTTAGCTCATGATCTCAAAACACTAAGCCTTAAAAATATCCTTGGGAGGCAGCTAAGTTTATCTATTTTCTAGATTTGTCAACTCGGGTATGTAATGAATCAGTAACATGGCTGGTAACTAAACTCTGGAGACCTGGGTCTATCTCCTTGTCCCAAGTGCGAAATCGCATTTCAGCTGAGAGTTGTGGATATAGATGCTGCTTCTTTCCCTTCAGACATGCATATCATGGACTATGTGGTTCTTTTCTACCAGTTTTACTTTCGTTATCTGTTGCCTGCAAATATGACTGCCCTTATGTCTGTAGTTCAAATTTTGAATGTATTCTTTAAAAAAAAAAAAAAAATCAAAACATGAAGCATTTAAGTAGTATTAAAGACTTAAAGTAAAACATTTTCTGGTAATTCCGCACCCATTTACTCCAATTATTCAATTATTGGACCACAAAGCCATTCTGTAGTTTGATGTTTTTAGAAAATATGTTAGCAGAAAAGGACTCTATTATTATCTAATGCTAATAGTCAGTTGGTAGGAATTAAAAGAGATGTGTAATTGGAGCTCTAGTGGCTAATAAGATGTGAATTATAAAGACATTTTCCCAGGGAAAATCTAGGTGCTATTATAAGCAACAGCCATTTACATTTTAAAACATTAGTATAAATTGCATTTAAAACATTAGTATAATGATGCCATCAGATTGATTTGCTTAAAATATCAAGTAGGTAATGTAATGCAAATTGCTGAATAGGGCTCTGATCCCACAGCTATGTTACTTTATGGCAGATTTGCCCTGCTATACTAATTTCTAGTATGCTTCTATGATTGTTGTTACGAAAAACTTAAGAAAATAAGAATTGTTATGGGAGGTCAGGCCTTTGGTCCATCAAGCATTTCTTTCTTAGAAGTGGCATGCGCCGTATGTGGCATAGGCACCTTCCTCCCGAAATACAGCCCGAATCTCAAATATTCAAGGACATGATCGTTTCACTCGGAAGCGCAAGCATTTTCAGGTTGAAACCCAACTGTGCACAATTGAGCAGTGTATACGTCTAGGGAAATCAGCTGGGAGTGTCTATTGCCGAGCCCTTGGCAAATAGTTTACACCCTGAAATTATGGCCTTTGATTGCCCTTTTACTATCTTAGCATGCATAACTCTAAATGTTGTTTAACGGCCATAAAAATTATCCAACCCTTTATAACACCCATCTGCAGCATTATATCCTTGACCCTCTACGTCATCGAACTCCAGAAGTAATTTGCCACTTACAGGAATATCAGGCAGACAGACAGAGGTCTCTGTAGCTAAAAGGGAAGGTACTTCCCTGTTCTTGGGCCAGATGTGACCTGTGCAAATCAAAACAGATCGTCCTGGTTCTTGACCAATGTGATCATTTCCGAGAAAGTTTAGAGGTTTTTTGGTGGATGAAACGCACGGGATAAGGTGTAGAAAGGCACCAGAATTAAAAATAAATACAGGAGGCAGTCTTACTTAATGTGCTTTGGTTTGATAACATGCAAAAACATTATTAAAATTCTAAAAATTAGTTTTAAGTTGTTGCTCTTGGCAAGGACTGGTGCCTTTGAGGGGTGCGGGGAGCTTGTTGAAGAGGGTGTAGTTAATAAAAGTGTTTTCTGTAAACGTTACGGACTCCTTGTTTGGGCCATTGGAGGATTAGTAGATGGGGAACCACGTGGCGGTCTAAAGGATGCTGGTGAGATGGAGACAGGACAGACTGATGAGAGAGAACCAACTGGGAGTGGGGTGGTGATAGTGAACCCACGTGTTTTGAAAGCATTACCCATCTAGTGCTTTCTAGTTAACAACTATTTTAATTGGCACATTCACGTTCTTATCCCATCAGTTGTCTTCTCATGAAAGCAGTAGTAGAGTTCAGGAAGCTGGACAGGTGTCATCTGAAACCCAGAGAAAGGTGGGTGATCAGTGGTTAGTAGAAAAGTAGGCTGATACCTGTTGTATTTGCTAGGTCTACAGGAACCAAGTGGGAATTAAAAATGAAAATCAATTCCTAAGCCAAAAGAGAAGCTAGTCCATCTGGAATTAAGGTTTATTGCTCAGTTGTCTTTTATTGCTTAATTATTATCAATTATTTAATTTAACTGTTAGTGGGCATTAGTTTCTCAGACACTGGGAAATTATTTTAATGACCAGAATGATAACAGGCTTACAGTAAGTAGTATTTTAGGTCAAATATTCCTAGCTTTCCATTTGCGTATAGCCTTCCATAAAGGCTGAGAATAGGCACAGATTTAAAAATAAACACAAAAGTCTTCTGCATCCCTTCACCAAACAGTCATCCTTTTCCAGATATTTATGAGCAAAATTCTGCCAGTGCATCTAAATTTTCCATTCTAATGTGAAAGTGTTTACTTGTAGGGTTACCATAAATTCAAAGATACCCATAACTTGGGCTGTCTTGGTGAACTAAGATGAAAGTCATGCAAACCATCACCTCTCATGTTAAAAGAGCAGAGTTGCACTGAACCGGAGCAAAAGCCACAAAAAGGAAAGGGTTTTTCAATTACTACTTCATATTTAAAAAAAAAAAAAAAAAAAAAAAAAGACAAAACTAATAGAAAAAGAGTGCCAAAATATCAAACAGGATGCGATTTTTTGGGGACAACATGAAATGCAGTAGGAAATTCATATTCTGCAAGACCAGCATTTAATTTAACTATATTTTTCACAGTGTATAGCAGTATGTACATATTTTAATGAAACAGATTTGCTTTAAAAATTACAGTCCATGTGAAAAGAATAGACATGTTTTTAAGGCAAATTTCTTGAGCCAAAATCCCATTAGTGTCCATTCTGTGCATCCATTTTAACTTCCAGTCCCCACCTCTAGTAGGAGAGAGAAAAATCAAAACAAGCTATTTACTTTTGCCAAATTTCTCCTCTCAAGAACATTTTGCCCTTGCAGAGCAGAGAGAACAGCAGTCCCTCATCTCCAGCAAAGAAAAGTCCTAATACTCTGGGTGCATGCTTATGATTTTTTCTTTTCATTATTGTTGTTTTTTGTTTTGCAATAATCATTCTTTTTAATACATTTTTAATAAACAAGACTCTTTTGAGGGAGCCTTGAAATGATGCTGCAGACAGCAGACAGAATGCCTTGTCCTAAAACGCTTTCTCTTGTCATGTAGATAGTTTTATCAGATAAAAGAAACGTTGCTTTTGGCATTGTGTGTTTTATTCCTACACGCGGCATGCGTGTACGTGCGCGCACACACACATACAAATAAATAAATAAATGAAATAATGCCCCTTCTGTTCATGATAACAGGAATACAAAAGCATTTAATAAAAACCAGGAATATAGGGTATTAACTCTTTTTTTTTTTTGTCCAAAACAGCTTCAGACGTAGATCTCTCTTGGTTCGGTGTGATATTCTATTTGAAGTGGAACTTAGCTCTTAGTTAGCAGTGAAAGTGATAAGTTGTCTAAAGCCCTGTTTAGACAGACGGGGCTTATTTGGCATCCACATTAAGCTGTTTGACAAAATGTTTCGAATGTAATTAGTTCACATCAAAGGTACACCACCTTCAGTGGTGGGTAAAATTGATGAGCGCTAAAGAGAGCCAGATCAGCATGACCTGACCCCTAGGCCTCACATTTTAAGGTTGTCATGTGTGTTACATTTTATTTAAAAAATAATAATAAAAAAAACCCACATTTGTGTTAGCACAACATACATACATTTTTTTTCCCTGCGGTATTTTTCAGAACTTCTTCCTTTGATTCCATCATACACGTTTTTCACTAGCCTTGTTCCTCTTTGACCGACTTCAAGACGGTGTCTTTCCACATAGTATTGTTTTCGGTGCGAGGGTGGAGAGGAACAATACTTTTGCCATATTTATTGGGAAGAATCATTCCAGGCCGAAGTTCTAATCTGGGGGGGAAATGAGCATAATCATGCATTTTCATATCTGGTGGATCTCAGTAACTTTTGCATCATTTTGCCTAATTTGCAGATTAATTAACATTTCTTTATTAGTTATTCCTTATTACATATTTATGTAATTGTTATTAGTTTTCCCTGCCAGACATGCAAACTCAGCCTGAGAGCTAAAAGTGAAACTAGGCTCACACAAATGAAAAAGACTTGGTTTTTGAATAAAAAAATACCCAGTGTAGGTTTTATTCTCCCCCCAGCCCCCACATTTTTTCACTATTCCTACCACCGGTTTAGCTCTTCCGGACTGCTCCTAGCTGCAGGAAGCTATACAATGCCTCTGACTGCTTATAACTGAACCTGTGTCACCAGCGATGAGAAATCATCAGAAAAATCCCCAGCTTGTACAAGGTGGTAATCAACAACTCTGGTGATAACAGGTGAGGCTGAAAAGAGTCTGTTGTCCCGCTTCCTGTAGTGGGGAGTGGCTTTGGTCAAGTCAACGGGAGCAGAAATGAAGTAAACAGGTAGGCCAATATTTGCAAATGTGACTCGGGAAATTGGATGCCAAACCTCAGCTGCCTTTTAAACAAGTCTGGTATTTAGAAGGTGTGTGCTCAGCTTTCTGAAAATGCTCTTTTATATTCTCTTAGGTTGGATTCCCGAAATCACTTTTGAAAATGCAGGCTTGCTTTCTTTGTCAGTAGAATAAGCAAGTAAAGCTCTCAGTGGTCACAGGAAGTAGATCTGTATGGAGAGAAGGTGCTATTGTGTCCATTTACTTTTGACTGTATTGTTATCTTTACTGCTGCAATCCATGCGTAGGCAGGAAGTGAAGATTTTCACGAGAAAAACGAAGAACCAGCAATGGCTCTGTCAGGAAGGTTTCCCTTTTTCTTTCTCTTATGAAAGGTTTTTTTTTTTTTCTTTTCACCATTAAAATAAAAGCAAAAGAGAAACAGTGAAGTCTGAACTCCAGCCTTCCCACCGCCCCCCTCCCTTTTTCGGGGGGGTGGTTCTGGCCCATAGCTTTCAGGTACATAAGTGTTGAGATTCTTGGGTTCTGTTTCTATTGGTATAATTTTGCCCTTTACTTCTAGTTAGAACTAGAAATAATGGACTATAATCTTGTAATGAATCTGCAGTGGAGAACTGCTTATCTTGAACCTTGACTCTATATTTTTAAGGTAAAATTATATATTTGGGGTGTGAAGGAGACATATTTTCTTCAGCAGTTTCTGTTAGGTGCACTGAGACTTGGAAGACAAGTAGTAGGCATGTGGGAAATGGCTTTTGTGGCTCAGGTGGTGGCCAAAGATGCGCACTAAGTGGAGCATATTATCGAGGGCAGATCTGGGAGGCAGGATGTACACTGGTTTGGTTGCATCCTACCTGACCTGCTGCCTCCCAGGGTCCCTGGGTATTTCTTCCCCTCTCCCCACACCCCCTTATGCCCAGGAGCTCTAGCCATGCCTCATCCCCGTCTCCCCTCCCTGGTCTGAGCTGTGTTGCAGGCTACATGTGCCTCACCCTTCTTTTCAAATTCCTAGATTTGCCTATTCACATCACATGGCTCCACAGTTTAGAAATTGTTATCTCCACCCTGTATGTGTGGGCGTGATAGTCTGTCTGTAGTGACATATATGAGAATGCATTGTGTAGGTGTGTTCAGATGTATACTACAATTTATTTTACAGTGATATGATCTATATATAATTAAAATGTGTTGTAAACAGAAATTAATGTGGAAAATGTCCTTGGCTGAACTTGGGAGAAAGCCCAATATAAGTGGTCTTTCCAGAGGTGTATGTCCCTCACCCTCATGTCCTGAAAAGTCATTCCCCAGTCTCCTCCCCCCCCACGTAGTATTGAAACAATGAGTGCAAATAAATTCCCCTGCAAATCCTGTTCTTAACAGATAGATGGGGCAGAGACTGGGAGGGCTGATAACTGCCCTCACCTCCTGGGCTGGAAACGAGGGATACTTTAGCCATAAATTCATAGAAATCTCTAGTTCCCAAACTCATGTGCATGGTTAGTGATTCATAATTTTTCTTTTCAAATTGGGTGCCCCAAATGCCTTTCAGACTTAAATACTAAATTGTACCTCTCAGTATTTTGGAGACTTTGGAAAACTCTTTTCTTTCCTCATTGTCTGAGAGTTGCAAGCATCCAACTGAACCTTTTGGATTACAGCCCTTCTTACAACCCAACTACCAGCATTTATAGCCATCAGGGCATTACGCTTAGTGCTCTGGACCCATGCTTTACCATGACAAAGAGTGTAGTTGTCTTTTATCCTCTTCCTATTCAGTTTTACAGTCTCTAGCTAGTAACAGAAAGTAGCCCAAGCTGAGTTTTGGTTAGAGGCACTCAGGCCATGAAAGTTGATGCTGCCTAACTCATCATGAACTTTTAAATTTTGTACTCTGTAACTTAATTTTTCTTGATCTGTATAATTTTGGTTTAAGAGGGATTGATATGGGCTAAATTATCAACAAGCTAGAATTAAGTGTATAGACCTCTCTAACGAACTAGAATAAAAACTGGCACCTAATAGTCGTGCAGTCAGCCAGCATCCTTTTTTCCCTTTCTTATAGGATGCCTATGAATTGTAACTCTTGCAGCTCTGAGTACCAGGCTTAAAAGTATACTGTGCTTTTTTCCTGCAAATAGCAATCTCCTAGGATGTGAAACGTAGTTAATTTCTCTTAAATAATGCAACAGAATGTCAATATTCCACAACTCCCTGTACTTCGAGTGACAGGTCTGTTCAAATTAGTAGCCCCAAAGAATAAAGAATATTCAGGACATGCTTTTATCTTTGGAAAGAGAGAACTCAGTGCAGATGCATAAGTTTTTAAAGCAGCAAAGTGAACACTAGACTTCTACCTAGATGACAAGCAAGTCAAGCACAAATGCTGTTGCGTTTGGAAAGGGAACAGTATATTCATTTTGTACCCAATTAGGAAAGTCACCACAACTTCTCTGTGTGCACAATGCACTGTTTTGTATAACATGCATGCATCTATAAAACAATGGGAGAAAGGACTTTGTAGCAGTGCTGTTGCATATTTGCACGCTAATTTAACAATATTCTGTAAAAAGCCTTGGAATATTTTTTTTTTAAAGATGGGTCATATGATCAGCACTAAAGATGCTACACTTGTTGCTTGAGATTTCTCTCTGACATCATGGATGTAAGTCTGTTAATTGGTAAAGATAGTCCAGACTCTCTCTGTCTTTTAAACTGCCACAGAGGAGTGATTATTACACTTTTTTTCCGCAGGGAGTTTAGCAATTATCATAAAGTTGAAGGTAGGCAAAAGCTCCTAAATTTACCCATTTCATCATCCTATCAGTGTATGACTTCTCACTTTAGTATATTCTTGAGTGTGTTGTCCTATCTATTTTAAGTTTTTCTAGTTAGGGGGAGAAAAAAGTAAGACCATGAATTTCCCCGAGGGAGCTATTTCATTTCCCGTTAAGAATATTTCCTTGCTAGTTAGTTAGTTGCATTGAGCAAAGATTCATTTAAATTCTGTGCCTGTGCTATCACATCCTCTTCAACCATCCTAAGTAATTCCTCTCTATTTGGGTGTTCGTGCCATTATATTTGCAGCGATACTTTGACATGGTAACAAAGGAAGGATTGTCCTCCAGGCTAAGGTTATGTCTTCACTACAGAGTTAGCCCAGACTCTTTCCTGAGTGTTGTCTCTAATCCCTTTCCATGCATACATCTGACCTGAGGTTGGTTGTCCTTCCAGCCCAAACAAGCCGGCGTGGTTGAATGTATGAGCGGAACCAATGACCTGTTTTCACTAGCAGTGATAACGAGCATGTGTAGTGAAAATGTGGGCTGAATCACTTGTGCTGTGAGCACTTAATTTTTTTTTTTCTCCTATGCCCTGAAGCCTTTCCACAATTCATTGGAAAAGTTGTAGAAGTTCAGCTTAATGTGGCACAAAGAAACGTGGGCTATGACCCCAGGAGTTTGAAGGGAGGCGCTTGTGTATGCACAGGGAGGGATTAATCCGTACAGCATTAGTAGGGACACAGTAATGGGGATATGGCTCTCTCACTTGGGTAGGTCATCTTGGCTGGGTAGCTAATAATGGAGTTCAGGCAGCAACCCTGCTACATCTGCTAGAAGCTCACGAATTCTTAACACTGTCTTGACTTATCTGTAGATATTTATCAGTAATCCCCAACATTTTGCCAGATTTCGATGGAGTTGTTCCAGGGAAGAATAGCAAGCAGAACGCTATCTAGTGCAAGTTAGTGCAAGATGCTTGTCTTATGGCACCTAAACAGAGTGACTCAGGTGGTGTTGACAGGACTCGTTTTCTACCTGCAGAAGAAAAAGAGGTCACTTATTGTTTGGGCCACCTGTGAAGAATTTAAGCAGCTTCCTCAAGCTAGTGGAGACAGCCGTATATATTCTGAATAATTAACCAGTAGGTTTGTTAGGCAATGCTTTTAACTTGTATTTCATTGCTTGAGCCATACTTGAGATCCTGCTTTCAGTTTTGGAGGTTGAGTTCAGTGAACCCTGGGGCATTTTGCATCTATTGTACAGCTCAGTTCAAATCCTGTAACAGATACATTTTTTTCTGATTTTTGACTCTGGATTCCTAATTGTCACCCTTCCCTATGCAACTGAAAATGGGAAATGGTGTGTCACTTAGACCAGCTGATATTGGAAAACATAACCCAGATCTAGCAGGCCAGAGCTCTCCTTATCAGCATAGTACCTTCGTTTAAATGTTTTGGCATGGTTCTCAGTATGTTGGATTTCACATGGCATCAAAACCCCTTATGGACCTTGGGACAAGATGCTCGATTATATTTAAAAATTACTGTGCAATTTTACTGCTGGGGAAGGATTCCAGTATTGTCCTTCCCAAAGACTGAAGCTTCTGGGTACTGTTTAATTTGGGGATTGGTAGTACAAGCTTCTGCATCCAATACTTACTTATTGGGGTGGCGTATTGAGGTTTTAATCCATTTTATGGAAAGAGACATCGTCCTCCTTATGAATTTTAAGCTGCCATTCGACACAGCAGGCGCCTTTCTTTGACCCTTTGCTCCAGGTGGTCTACTTTGAAAGCTTTCTGTTTTTAAACCCTTTTTGACTGTAGCGATACCTAAGCGTGGGGTTTTTTTGATGGCGTGGCTGATGTGGTGAAGATAATCTGCTTCAAATCAAACATTCAGGGAAGGTTCTGGTTTCTATTCTGAAGCTGCAAATAAAACTGATTGCATTGAATAGGCACAATAAGGCCACGACCATTACAGAAAGCATCAACTTGTACCTAGGTGGACCCAACGCAGCAGACGGAGGAGGGTGTTCCCTTTCTGTGCACGTTCAGCCCCAGCCCATCCCTGGTTCTGGCACAATAGAAACTCCAGGCAAACTTCTGGCCCTGTTGAAGTCAACAAGTTTTTTGCCTTTATGTTCACTGAGTCCAAAATCTCACCCACTGTTTAAGATTACATTGATTAAGACGAGCATACTATTCTAGCAGGGTGAAACCAGCAATTAATTAATTCTAGGCCACTAAACAACCTTCACAAGATAGTGGCTTCATGGCCACAGCTGATAAACTCAGCATTGCTAAAATAGCATGCGGGTCAGCAATGCATCCAAATGGGCTTGTTTCTGCCAGACGGTGCTGACATTGCAGTTTGGGGAGTATGTGCGTGTACGCGATCCTTGTATTCAGGCTCTGCTTTCCCCACCCCTTCCCCTGTTCAGATAATAAAAATGCCTCCCCCGCCTTGCATTAAGGGTTGTAAATCAGTTGTGTAAATATTGTGAAGTAAGTAAATATGGTAGAAAATGGATCATTCATTTCCTTTTGTTTAGTTATTGATGCAGATTTAAAAGCAAGCCACCCCAAGTAATTCCATGTAGGTCATTAAGCACATACGAATAATGACAGTAATAGGGTGGGTACTGAGGTTGGAGGCAATGCTGGGCACCTATTGTTGCACTAAGAGCGGTGTTATTACTGATAACAAGCAGCTTGTCCTAGCTCATTGAGATTAGTAGAGAGGAGTGTAGTTTTATGAAAAACTCTTTTTGATACTGAGCTTTCTCGTTGCACATCCAGCCCATTCCACAGCAAGGACCTTTTCATCTCTGCTCTTATTTCCTGTGCTAAACAGAATACAATCCTTCCAAATTTTGCCTACCATGGATTGAAATAAGTGTGCATATTATAACCCAAGGAAAGGGAGGATTTCATACTTTCTTGTGGCATACTGTTCTTTTTCCCAAACAAATGATTTCTAATTTTATTTCTATGCCAGGGCTGACTCTCTTTCTCATTATGCACCATGGTTCAGTGATGGGGTGGGGGGAAAAAATAAACTTTAAGAAAGACGGTTGTTCACAAACTTCTCTGGGGTATTTTAATCTTCAAAACAGTCTCAGCATAGATGGATTAGGGGAGAGAGAACAGATGAACTAATCCTAATCAAAGGTGCAAGGAAAATGCAATTTATCATTTTTCCACAATTTGTCACCTAATTATCCTTTTCATTTTGTATGTCTGAGTATATACATATGTATATGTGTGAGTATTATATCATAAGTATGGGTTTATAATGTGTGTAGAGGAATTTTTCTGGGGAATACAGATCATGGATTTTCTACAGTGTGTTTCATTAAGCTCTTATTTACTTTAAACAAGTATACATTTTTAAGTATCACCAGACATATGAGGGGAGAAAGTGCATTACTTGCATATCATCCATTTCATAAAAGAAGGGGCCTATAAAGACTTTCTGCAAGTCCAGTCTGAGTCTTGTTAAGTTCAGATCTGGTGATTTCATTCAAATAGGTGCTTATTTCTTGCATGGTATGGAATATTCCTGGATCATCATAGTGATGGATGATGGTCCTGTCTAACCACCCACTATTACTGGCTTTGATGCTGAAGCAGCTAAGTCCAATATCCTCCTCCCCTGCCACTTTAGTTTTGTGAGTTGAGGATCTTCCGTCTGACCCAGGATACAAAGTTCAGGAGTTATAAATGAATGAGTGGATTCAGTACTAATCCTTTATTTAGTTGCTTTTGCTTCCTCATTTCTTAGATCCAGTAACAGGCTTAGAGAAGGTTCTTACATGTTGTCTTGGAGCTGTCTATTCTTGGACATCGGGTTGATGGACGTGATTTGATTTAAAAGGTCCTCGGGTTGGTTTGTGAGTATGTATTGTAGACGAAGAGTCCCAGCTTTTATTTAATTACTTCCAACTGTATTAATGTTGGAGAAAGAAAAGATTTATTGAGGGGTTTTTTTTTTTAAGTATGTCTTTTTCCCTTTACCTGTTCAGCCTTCCAAATCCATTATTTATATCGACTAAATCAATGGGTCCATCATTGTCTTATTTCAGTCCTACACTAACTAAAACACCTGCCTTTCTTGGAAAAGTAAAAGAGATTTGGAGAAAAAAAAAAAAAAAGCTTTTTATTTCCCCAGTATTCCTATGCAAACCCTCCATTGATTGATTCCCCGGATCCATTAATGTCAGCTCACGCTGGATTTAGTTTTCTGCTTAAACTGAAAGCTCATCTTTGCATTCCTTTATCCATCTTCCCCCCACCCCCTCACTGCGCCACCCCCAAAATTTCTTTTCGCCATGTTTACAGGAAGGAAATGGCAGAAGGGGAGGGGATGAGTGGCATATTACTGCCCTATTCATCCCAATTCCCAGTCTCCAGTCACCTTTTGCCTGACAACCATTTCACTCAGCCCCTCAGGTCTAGCCTCCACGGCAGCCTTTTACCTCTTAGGAAAACAAAGTTGGCAGGGAGATAATGTTGGGTTTAACATGATCTACAGGATTGGGGTCAAGGGTGATCACAAGGGTCTTCAATCAGTAGACATTCATTTTAGTGTGTCATCAGTACCAGTGGTTTTCAGATCAAGCTTACACTTAGAACAAGCTGAAGTGACAGGTGAGAAGCTTGCTTTTAACAGCAGGCTGAAAAACTGTTGGATTGTCACTGCCAGGGAAAAATAAACACGACTTGAAGAACCCAGTAAATCAGTCGTTATTACTAACTAACCGAAAAGAAGGGGGAGGGTTGAATCTTGCTGTTGTTTTCATGGCCATTTGGGGAAGGAGCTAAGCTGACTTGTATATATTGCATTAAAAAAAAAATCAAACCCAGGCAAAGCCAGTACGGTTTTTCGTTGCGCTGCATAGATCCAAAATTGACGATGCAGCAGAGCTCGGGAAATTGATGAGGACCACGCCTCTGGCCCCGACTTCCAAGATGAGCGTCTTCAACTCTCATTGGACTCATGTGCCTACTGCACGATAAGAGCTCTGGGCATCTCTGCATATGTTGATATAAATTCACAGCAAGTGATCGTATCCTAAGGTCATAAAAACAATGCATTCCCAGGGGGCAACCCCTCAGGGCAGCCAAAATGCTGAGGCTGAAATTTATGGCAATAGAGCACTTTTTTTTTTCTTATTTTAAACAAGAAAGCGGAAGGTTGACAGCATTTATTTCTGCCTCATGATGCAGAGGAGGAAGAGAGTTAATAGAAAGTGACTTTTCCTTCAAACTTACCCTGACAATTCTTTCACTTTTTAAAAAAAGTCGCTGCTAGCAGCTCTGCAAGGGAACACTTGCCCCTTAGTTTTCCAGGGTGGATGAATTGAAATTGCCCTTTGACTTCCTAAGTATTGGGGTAGAATAGAGTGGGGCCCGGCTGAGATACTGAGGTTCAGATGTGTGCAAGTATGGTAGACTTCTCTCTCTCCTGCTTATATTTCTCTTTTTCATGTTTCCTTTTAAAAATATACATTTCTACTGATTAGGTATAAAAAAAAATCCTCTTTCTGGTGCAGGTCCGTCTGCGATGCAAAATAAATGGGCTCTAGCACATTTAATGGCTTGTGGTTTTGTTGGGGGTTTTTTAGGGCTGTGGTGTGGAAATACAGTTAGTGCCTCATCCAGGAAACAGGGCGGTAGTGATCTACCAGGTTCACTGACACAGGCTGGTTACACTTGAGTGAGTGTTGTACAAAGCTTCTGCTGTAAACTCCGCTCAGAAAGGTAATGGCAATCTCCAACATGTAAATTCTTGTGTAATCTAATTCCTTTCTTTGTCATGACTTGGAGACTTGCCATTTTAGATGACTGGGGCCGAAAAGTATAGTTTAAAACAAGTTGCTATTCTCACCAGCCGACTTTCTGTTAAGCTGGAAATAGCCTTGATCATTCATATCAGTATTTAATGGAAGAACAAAAATGAAAACCATTTTAGGGCAGGAAAAAGACGGTCTTGTGGTTTGCATTGCAGGATTAGGCATCAAGATCTTTTGCTTCTGCCTCCCAGGTCAAGTTACTTCATCACTGTTTCATTTTTAGTAACAACAGATAGTAAATCCCTGTAACACAAAGGTGTTGAAGCCTCGTTAATTGTTTGCAATTAACTTTTCAAATAAGAAGGGCCCTTGAAGCGCAGCCTCTTGTTAACTATGTATCCACCGAGTTGTATAGAGTATTAGGGGCCAGTAAGTAAGCTTTCCATTTGCAGCTGTTTCTGGTCCAACTTTAAACAACTTCAGAAAATAGAATCGGGTAGCTGTAGCTATAAGCTGCATTGAGTGAGGCCATTGTATGATGCTCTGCCATCATTACTTAAAGCAGGATACCTCTGTGCTTCTGTTTGCGCATCAGACGTGGAGCACCTCTTAGTGAATTTTCATGCCGCTTAAGTGCAGTCAGCTTGCTTGCTGCCCTGGGACACTATACTGTATTTGAAATGTTTGCATGTGGTCTTTGGGACAGCGGTTACTCCACAGTGCAGTAGCCAAACACTCAGGGGTTTGCTTCTGTTTGCTTCCGTTGGTGCTCCTTGTTAATAGAAAGAGACGGAGACAGGAATTTGGCCAGGCACAAAGCAAAATAATGGTCTGGCCTGTTATTCTAAAAGCAGGATTTAGTGCGAGGACTACAACAGAGGTGGTCAAGCAAATAGCCAGCAGATGACGGGTCAGTTGAAAACGGCAGCGGTCTCAGGACAGCTTAACCAAGAGCCTTTGGTTATAACTTATAACAATGCTGTGGCCCAGATGCCGTAAGTTGGGGCTCTTCTCTTCTCCCAGGGTAGCAAGTAGGTGGAACGGTGCAACGCTGTGCCCTCACATTCTTGGATTTCCTAGCCAGAAAAACGTGTTTAAAATATTAACTTGGCTATATATTAGGTTTGTCTGTTCATGTTAATCACCAGCAGCACGTCTGGTGTGAACGAGACCCTGGCATCAAGGAGCTTGCAAAATTCAGAAAACAACTCTGATATTTTGTAGTCCTAATTCTTCCCGCTTTTAGTGTAATGGGTGGATGGTAGCTTGGGGCATGTAAGTAAATAAATGGTAAAGGGACCATTGTATGGGTTGGAAACCCTTGATAATTAAATGTGAGAATGGTGGGGGGGAAGGAATAAAGTATCAGTATTAAACTGTGGCATTGTCATGCCTGCATATGGAATTAAACTGAGATGTGTGGTTTGCAACCCAATTTCAGTGAATTACTATTCCGAGCAATACAATGGACTCCCCCCTTCTCCAATTGCCAGCTGAAACATGATCCATTTTCCACTAACTCTCACGTAAACGGGTTTTTTGGTGACAGATTGCATGTTAAAGCAGTGGAAGATGAAAGCACCAAATATTTGCTTTAGAAAAACACAGTGAAAGACTCTCTCATCCTCCCAACTCAAACTGAATCAGCGCAAATGCCATTAACAAAAATGACTCTCACTAGTTAAACTTATTGGCACCCCCTGGGCATCATTAAGATACTTCCCCCCTCCCCCCTTTTGCAGTGGGGAGGAGGCTAATGTATGACAGTGGCGACTTGCGTTGAATTTCTCTTAATATTATGAAAGAAGTATCCTCAGTAGAATACGAGCCAAATGTGTTGCAAGACCCCTTCCAAGCCTCCAGCTAACGATACCAAATTACCAAATTAGACAAATGTCGTATGTTATTTAATGATCTGGAACAGTGTTACTATATGACCTTAAACATGACCCCTTCTGTCTGTGCCTGAGTTTGCCCATCTGTGAAATGGGAATAATAACATTTCCTTATGGGACATCTTCAACCTGAGTAAATCCTCATGAATCCATTGACTTGGATGGAGTCCTGATCATCTAAACCTGCTAAGGGTCTGCCCCAGTATCTCAGAGAGGCGTTGTAAGGCTTAATACTGGTGAAGTACTCCTTAAGATATCAAGTGAGATGCTTTTGAAAGTGCAGTATCATCTATGCAGGTCCCAACAAAGTCAGTATAATTGTAGTTTTTAAAAGCATTTCTGTGGTTTGAAAGTTACTCATTTCCCTGTCTGTTTTTTCTGCACATACTGCAGGCCTCCATCCTGCAGGGTGCTGAGCACCTTGCTAACCTCATTCCACTTGAGTACCAAGGGCCTCAGGTAGTTGTCCGAGTACTTGTGGTTCCAAACCAAGGTTATAACTGTTGGTTTTGCAGGGCCAGTACCCTTCAACATCTACCAGCTACCCATATCTCCAGAATGGGAAGTTCAGGAACCAGAGCAGCAGCAATAAAAATGAAATGTAGTGTACTTGCATTAAAAGGGCAACTACTCCAAGCATATTCCATGTGCAGCCAGCCTGATATTCCCAGCCCAGTAACTGAGTGTCATAAGCAAACGCGCACACCCATGTCTAAAAATATGAAAGAATCTGATATGCTTGATATAGAACACATTTATGTGGGGAAAAAAATCTAGCCGTTATTTATTTTTAAAAGATAGTAACTATTACAGTTACTATTATGTGCCATTGCAACTCTCATCACCTTTCATAAAACTTTAGCTATATTTATTAATAATCTAGGTTACGCAAGGTATAAAAATTGTAATCAGAAGTCAGTACTGCAGCTGCTTAATGCCCATGTTTTCTTGTCTGTTCTCTCACACGATCATTGTATGCATTTTGTTGCAGTCATAACTTTTGGTGAAGGTGCACACTAGAAATCTGATGATGAGTATTTCTTTTCCTCTCCCCTTGAAAAAAATGGTGGCTTCCATTGTGGAAATTTCAAAATAATTCCTCAGTTAATCTTTCCCTCACAGGGAATTTTAATTGTGCCAGGTGCAACGGTGCTGAAAAATGGTATTGTAAAAAGCAAGTCCTGACACTTTAATGGAAATTTTTGCTATCCATATAATGTTTGAGAGGAGTTTGATTTTACTTGAAAATTGTGTGACTTAGTGTTTAGAGTGGGAGGTAAGAAGCCAGAACACCTGAATTCTGTTCCCAGTGATCTGGTATAGAATCACAGGAAATTAGGGTTGGACGGGATCTCAGGAGGTCACATCTAGTCCAACCCCCTGCTCAAAGCAGGGCCGTCCCCAACTAGATCACCCCAGCCAAGGCTTTGTCTAGATGGGTCTTAAAAACCTTTGAGGATGGAGATTCCTCCACCTCTCCGGGTAACCTGTTCCAGTGCTGGCAGAGTTCCAGCCTGTAAGGAGCTGGGGGGAGCAGGGGAAAGGAAGTCAGCCGGGGGCACCGTGTGCATGTGCGTGCTCACACATGCACATGGCTGCCAGACAGCCTGGAGAGCAGCTCCCACAGATAAGTCTGGCGGGGGGGTGGGAGGGAGGGAGAATTGAGGGCCCCTTAGTGAGTGAGGAAGTTGGGCAGGGCTGGGGCAGTTGCCCAGCTGGGGTGGTGCGTGGGGCTTGCGCAGAATGCAGGGCCCCAGTGGGGAGTGGGACAGGGCCATGGGCAGCTTGTCCAGGGCCTGGGGCTGGCTCCCCGGTGCTGCACACACTCCTGGAGGGGTGGGGCAGAGGGGCATGTGATCCCCAGATCCGGGCAGGGACAGGCTGCCTGCTGGTATCTTGGGCTCCCCACCCTGCTGCCCTCCCCCTGGGGCCTCCACAGCCCAGCAGGTGGGACCCAATGTGGCAGGGCAGAGTGGGGCCACGAGGGGAAGCTCATTGCTGCTGCAAGCCCTGCACCTCCCTGGTGAAGTGTCCCTTGCCCACCCAGTAGCAGCGGGGGTGGCAGCGTGGAGGTGCTGCTGCAGGGCAGGCATGGGGCACCTCGCCAGAGTGGCACAAAACCCCTGGTGGTGGCAACAACCTTCCGTGCCCAGCCCCTCTCTGCCCTGCTGCACTGGGTCCTATTGGGTCACAGAGACCGCAGGGGTAGGGCAGGAAACAGGCAGCCTGCATCTGCACCCCCTGCCCCTCCACTCTGGCCATGCTACTCATGGGGAAGGGCATCTGCCGCTGTCTCCCACAGGTGGCAGCTGGGGCTGAAGAACTGCTGGGGGGGTGAGAGGGATCAGAGGACTGCAGACCCAGGTCCCTAGCCCTGTTGCCCTTGCAGCTGGGGGCCCTGGCAAGACTCAGGGGCGGGGGGGGGGGCAAAGTTTGGGGGCTGTGGCTTGGGAGTGAGGGGCCTGGATTTGCATCCTGGTGAGCAAATGGGATAGGGAGAGCTCTCATTTTCCATGATAAAAAACCCAAAACCAAATACTGAAATTTATAAGTACTTGAAATTTATTTTATTATAGTGATTGAGGACCTGGTAGGCTTCTAAAATGCTTTAAAATTGTAAACATACCAATAAAACATTGTATTCAATTGATACATACATATATATATATATATATAGTGCGTCTCATTTTAGTTGTGGATTTTGGGTTTTTTAATTGGAAAAGTCATGGGTTTTTCTTTTAATCAGAGAATTTGCCATTTTTAAGCAGAGAAAACTAGGGACCCTGCTCATGAGATTTCTTTTGGCCCTAGCCTCCAATTTGTTGAGGTCTCTCAATCCTAGCCCTTCCCTCCGGGGTATTTGCTGCTCCCCCCAGCTTGGTGTCATCCATGAACTTGCTGAGGGTGCACACCATCCTATCTTCCAGACCATTAACAAAGATATTAAAGAAAGCTGGCCCCAGGACCTACCGCTGGGACACCTGTCCTGATACTGGCTG
Organism: Crocodylus siamensis; assembly: GCF_052110815.1. Taxonomy (NCBI): domain Eukaryota; kingdom Metazoa; phylum Chordata; order Crocodylia; family Crocodylidae; genus Crocodylus; species Crocodylus siamensis. The sequence goes on along the minus strand of NC_143401.1, from coordinate 90,077,701 downwards.
CCAACTAGACCTCAAGCCATTGATCACTACCTGTTGTGCCTGTCCAGTTGCTTTGGTCCCAAATCTGTCACCCCTACTATGACACTATCATTCCTTCCTTTGAGTATCTCCATTGAAATCAGTGGAAGTGCTCACAAAGCTAGACGCTGCTCCACATGAGTAAAAGAATTAGGATATGAATGCTTAGAGTTGCTCAGGTCTCTGCCTTCTCAGCTGTGAATGGGTTTAACAGCATTTTCCACTTATTGTGGTTAAGGATAACTTAGCATCTTAAAATTCTTATCTTTAAATAATACTTGCCATTCTAATTTGTTAAAGCCCAAGTCGCATATTCAAGCCTCTGTTATAGTTGGGAATACAAGCTGCAGATGCTGCATCAGTGCAAAGTATTACGATGTGCATATATTTATGAGATTGTTAGTAAGAACACATTGCAGTTAGGGATCTTGAACTACTTTTATAAAAAAGTTTCACATAAGGAAAACTGAAAGTACAGAGCAGGAACATGATTTGAATATAGTCGCAGTGCCTTTCAAAAACAGTGTTGGGAGCAAGGAGTCAAAACTAGCTTGTAGTCCTCTGTTCTACATAACCATTGGACCACACTGTGTTCTGCATGGTTCTTTTTATTAACTTACAATTAAATCTTGTAAATAAGTTAGTATCTAAAGATGGTCAGTCACTAGCTAAACACTCATTGATTTAAGTGGGAGCAGCACTTGGTAACTATACAGGTAGTAAGTCTGTTCAAGCTGGTGGGAGTTGTATGAGGAGAGTCCTCTTCCTACCACAGGGTCCAATCTTGGAATATTTAAACATTAAAAAATGCTTATTGATGGCAACTGGAGTTGCATCTTTAAGAATAGAAGAAGTCCTGATGACAGCATGGGAAGAATATAATGTTTTGGACTACTGAGTTACTTTTATTTGTCAGATAGTCAATATTTAATATTCATTGGAAAGACCTTTTTTGTCTTGTACACTACAAGCTCTTTTGAATAATATTACAGTCCCAGGCTAGGAAGGTGAGCTCGGATAACTGAAATGAAATGTTAAAAACAGATCCCTTCGGCATCATCAAATTAGTAACTACTTTTCTGCACTCTACTTAACTGTACTTGTGTCTTAAGGGAGAAAAATCCAGTGGTGAAGAGGGGAGGGCCAGGAAACTAGAGTTTAAATATCAAATGGCTTTTGGCCTCCGTTGCAACATAAGTGTCTGACTGTTGTGTGTGGGTAGGCCTGCCCATACCGAGTTTCATCTAAGTAGCTAACAGTAGCATTACAGACATGCCCACAGAGATTTCAGTATGGTCCATGCTGCTCTGCAGTGGTACCTCCAGGCCATTAGCTCATAAGGCATTATTTCAAAAGGAATCTGCCTCTAGATAGAGCCCAATCAGCATGGAAATGTTGGGGAAAAAGGGAGGAAGAGGAGCCAGCTCCTAGCCACTTCAGGGCTTCCCCAGCAAAGAGATGAGTAGGGTGACCACCCGTCCCTAATTGGGCAGGACAGTCCCAGAATGGGAACATCAAGTCCCGGTCCTGGGTGGTGTGATTCCAGGACAGTATTTGTCTTGGATTTGCAGTTCCTGCAGGGTTCCAGATTGGGAAGCAGTGGGTTTCCCCTTGCAGGGTGGTTGAGGCTTCTGGGAGCAGGATGCAGGGGGTGCCACATGCATGTGGCCTGAAATACAGCCAGGCAGCCTGGAGAGCAGCTCCCTGCAGGTAAGTCTATGGGGGGGAAAGGGGGCATAGAGGGGGAGGGGGCAGATTGAGGCCCCCACAGTGAGGGAGGTATTATGGCAGGGGCTGGGGTCATGGGGCCCAGAGCCAGGGCAGGGACCAGGATGGAGCCATGGGCACTCATCCAGGGGGTGGAGGGGGGGGCTGCTCCTTGCCACTCTGCACGCTTCTGGGTGGAGGGCCCAGAAGGGGGGAATGTGTCCCCCAGATTTGTTTGCTGGGTAGGGATGGATGTGGGCTGCTTGGTGCGGCCTCAGGGCTCCCCATCCTGCTGCCCTCCCCTGGGGGCACTGCTCTGGCCACACCACCAGGGTGAGGTGCCTCCTACCTGCCTGGCAGCAGCAGGGGCAACAGCTGTGCAGAGTTGTGCCTCCCACTGCCGGCAGGGACATGGGGCTTCTGGGGGAGCAAAGTGGGGAGCCCTGAGCCTACAGTGGGCGCTGTGCCCCTGGCAGAGGTGGGGGGGTGGGCGGGCATGTGTCATACCTTTCCTTTTTGAAACGGTGGCCACCCTAGATGAGCAATGGAATGGGGGAACATCTCTGAAGAGGATTAGATACAGGGAAGAATGGGAGTCCCTCTCACCTCCACTCCCCTAAACTTTACCATGTTGTGTTCCCAAATCGGCTTTCCAGTGAAGCTGTTTCCTTGGGAACAGGGAAATGGATTCATGATTTAGTCTTCAGGTCCAGTATGAGTACCTCTCTCTATATCAGGATTTGTTCTGTGCGCAGTGACAAAGTTCATCCATCCTAAAGGAAACATCTGAAGGTGTAAGTCCTCCACCATTGCACATGCCAGTGCTTCATTCATGGCAGATATGCCTGAATATTATCGGGAACGTTGGGACTGAATTTACTTGCTTTTGTGGAAGTAAGGCTTGACAATACGCACTTGGAAAACCACATTTCAGACCTGAACCGAGTACACTTCAGTGACATGTGGTTAAAATAATTGCAGCCTGCTTGCATTTGCACAGCCATGATGGACTGATGCCCAGTGCTAGGGTCAAGGTTGGCGGCTTACCCGAAATAATTGCTATCAGCAAGGCCCCAAGCCCCTGCCCCCAGCTCTTGCACAGGCACTCAGTCACAAGGACTAGGCTGAGATTTACAAACGAGAAGGAAAGAGAATCTGGCAGGCATGAGATTTGAGTTTTATTTTTCCAGCTCTAGTTTAAATTCTGGTTGCACAACTCACTAATATTTGTTGAGCCTGTTAGTAGTAGATGACACAAGAGAAGTGCAAAGAAATCTTTTCTCCAAACAGCAGCAACAAAAGCTGGAATCGGTTCCTTCTCCAGATACCTGCCAAGTCCACAATTCAAGTTCCTGGGTTTTCCCCAAACCAGCTGATGAGGTTATAACTGCATCAAGCCATTTCAGCCTGACCTCACAACTTTGGCAGGTGTATAACAGGAGAAGAGTTTTTCCTTAGAATTTGTCTTTTTAAAACACACATGCAGCAGTAATCCTGAAATCAGCACCTATATCTTGTTACCGCTGTAGGATCCCAAGCCAGTTTTGAAAGCGTTTAGTTCCCTTTTTGAGAACCAGAGATTCTGTTTTCATGTGCATTTCCCCAGTGACTGGGACAATAAAGCACACAAAACAGGAGCGGAGATATCTGCACAATTGTTTCTAAATGGAAGGGGTTTCAAAGTTTGCACTTTAGTTGGGGTTGGTGAAACCAGGAGGGGGCGAGTGAGATTGCTAGGGAGGGTGCATCTGCCTTAGAGGGGGTAATCCACAGAGCTCTTTGTTTCCTGCTTGATGAATGGATGCAAAGTGCTCACTGAACCTGGAAACACCTCCTTTTGTGTCTTATGCACTCCTAATGTAGGCAGTTAAAGTTGGGGCAATTGCTCATAATGGTAGTGTGAATGCAGGCATTGTGGGGGGGAGGGGATCGCAGTGAAGTCATGGTTGGCACACAGATCCCATTGTTTTCCAGTATTAAAGCTGTTTTAAACCTCAGTAACTAAAGGCTTAAGTGCATCCCATGCAAACATATTCAATTTCTGCAGTGACTGTTTGGGTGTGTGTGGGGGGGGGTGTTTCATTTTGCTTTTTAAAGAAGCCTATAGACCTCTTTTAAAGTATAGGAGGAGTGTATAGCAAAAGCTGTTTCAGGTGACAGGCTGTGGCTGTTCTATATTCCATTGGGTAATTGTTCGTTCCTATACTCCATCCTGCGGATTTTATCATTCCTGCCCTTTTAATTCAATTCATTCACCGCCTGCTTAAAAAAAACAAACACAAAACCACACTGTAGCCCACAAGGTACAATTTGTATATGTTTTTTGGTCTTTTTTAACTGAAGCAGAGAGAGAATCTTTCTCCCTTTTTGCATTGCTTTTTGTTGCTCTACCAGGTCTAAGCTAGTCAACACTGCTGGTGGTGGGGTAGGGGATGCTAATGACGGTGTCTAATGTTAGGATACTCAGCTATGCAACTGCAGTTGCCTCTTGCAGATGACGGCTCACCATTTCTAAATGACAGCTTGGAGATGCTGACTATACCTTTTGAGAGAGGGAGTCTCTCTGCCTCTTCTTACTTTCTGTTAAAACTCACATCCACCAAGTGCGGTTCCCCGGGATCTAAGTACTTTGTAAACTTCCTCATGTCGCGTTTGAAACCCAGATATGGCAGCGGAAATATGCGTGTGTGAAGTGACACGAAACAGAGGGAAAACCAGCTGCACTGATTTCCTTTGCACAAACTGCAAAACCGCAACTCTTCAGAAAAAAAAAAAAAAGAAAAGCAACAAGAGCTACTAGAAAATAACAGGCCAGGGTTACCATGCGAAGTTTAGTCATTGCTAGGTGACTCAGGAGGTTGAGGTGTGATCTCTGACTAAATTAGCTGTGCCAGCAAATCCCCTATGTAGATGCTGCTGCACCAGCAAAACTATGATTTTTGACAACGTGGCATGTTTTGGAGTTGAAAAGGGGATAGATGCTGAGCAGACGCAGAATATCAGAGTCAAGGTAATGCTGGCTTCAGCTCAGCCCATGCCAGTTCTTGCAGAGATGTGTTTGGTAGCCGTGTTGGTCGGAGACAAAGAAATGTGAAACTCTAGAACTCTTGGTTCAGAGAGAATACCTTTTATTAGACCAACTGAGAAATCCCCCCTGCCCCCCCCAAAAAAAAAGACACTCACATGGACCCAGAGAAACAGACTTCCACCTTCAGCTTCCTCTGTGCAAAAATGAAATTTATTTTCTACCTGTGGGGACTTTTTACCATCCTTAATTTTCTCTGAGCCTGAGGAAGGGTGTGGGTGCCCAAAAGCTTGCAGATTTTTGGGGGGCAATTTCTTAGTTGGTCTAATAAAAGGCATCATGTCCAAACCAAGAGTTTTAGAGTTTTGCATTGCTTTTAGTTCTTGCAGATAGCTTCATTGTCAAAGTGCTGGTAAGCCTGCCTGAAACGGAGATCTTAACTCCTTTTCCAACACTGGCATATTACAGCAGCATAATGCTACTAGTCTGGGCACAAAGTTGTGTTTTTACCTGTTATACCTATACACATGGTCCTCCCCTAGAGAAACAAGCCATACTAGGAAAACTGCAGTTATACTGGTACAATTGTTTACAGCGGGGGCTTAGGTAGGCATAGGAAGTGACATTTTTGTATGGTAGAATACAAATTCTTGGTCCTTCGCTTGGGCTCTGTTACATGGAGTCACACAGGGAGGAGGTACAAAGACACGTTGCAGAATGAGAGGCCTACAAGTTGTTTTAAGGTAGCAGTATCCCTCTGGGACTCCCATTTTTAAAGAAAAATAAAAGGCAAATGTTTTATCATGACCAAGGTGGAGAAAATGGGAGGTAAAGACTGCAAAAGCTCCATGGTTCATAAGTGCTAAACCCGCATTAGGACATTATCATTTTTCCATCTAGTATTATGTAGCTTCTTAATGTAGCCATTTTGGTGAGGGGTTAATTTATTTGTTGGCTAAACTTTCATTTTTTTAACTTCAGTGTGCCAGTGAAGTTAAGCAGCAGTAAGGCACTCCTCTTTTTGATAGCCTAGAATAGTTGAATGCACACTTCTATAAATTCAAAGAGTAATTAATTTATTTTTTTCTTGTCTGCTCTTTAAAGTCAATAGGCAAAATTATGCCTTTGTGGAAGTCAGTGGCATAACTGCTGGCTTCTGTGGGGCCAAGATTTCTCCCCAGTACAGGCATTAATGTTAACAGACCAAAAATAAGGTGTAAGCAGGGTTATCATATAAACTGAGAGATGGTCCACTGTCTTGGTACCTGCAGGTGGTCCCAAAGGAGCTTATGGCTAGTCATAGGAGGAAGCCTGTAACTCACATAATGAAGTTTTTGAGTTAATGTAGGTATATTCCCTGCTTCAAAAAGCCTCTTGTGTCCTAGATGATTCGGCATACCTGGTAAGTACACTATTCATTTATGCAGTTGGGCATAATAGGACACGTTAGTATGTTTTTGCTTTGTTTTTTCTCAGTGATTAGAATTAATCCTTTGACACAATAGACCATAATGTCTCCTGAGCCGTGGAGAAACTATCATGTTAAAACAGGTTTGCTCACTTAAAGAAAAAGTACATAAATACTTTATTTAGGGATGTTCTCAAACCAGTGGTTAGCTGTTGGAGTATTGGAACAGGTCCTTCTAATCCACCAGGGTTCATCAAGTAAAAGCTGCGGAGATGGCTTTTGAAGCATTTGCTGTTATGTGCATCTGATTTTAGGGCCCTTTTGAAAAGACATTCTTTTGTTTCTTTAAAAACAACATTTTCCTCCATTTTGGTTTTCTTTCTTTAAACACATTGATGAGCTTTGCGCCTCCACATTAGTACTCGTTAGGGTTCACATGCAACATCCTCACTGCTGCATTGCCTAGTACACTGGTAAGCAAGCGGCCTCCAGGTGTATTAAAGCGGATGCTTCTGAAGTATGGAGAATGCCACTGCAAGACAGGGGCTATGCTGGGGTTACCAAACCCACTCAGTTTGTTAGTTTTTTTTTTAAATTTGACTGATCATCAGTGAGACGGATGTATCTGTTGGGATGGATTTGTCTTGTAGTACACCCAGAGAAAGGAATGCAATATTTTAATACATCCTCCTCGAGCTTTGAACGCAACCTGATATGATTCCAAAAAGTTACCTTGAAATCTTAAAATCTCATGGTGTATGAGTGATGTCATGGGCACTGTAAAAAGCCCCATAGGCTGGGCATGCCGAACATTGACTTAATCCATGAAATTCAGAATAGTAGGAAATGCAGGATGGATGGAGACGTACGTGAGGCTAAAGCGACAGTCTTTTCTTGCGCACAACACGCACCTTTTCCCGCCGCCATAAACCATATGCTGACAAATGGAGTGCACATCATAAGCGAGGAAATATGGTAATGGCAGTATTTGCTACTTAAGCTTCTGCTGAGTGAAAGCAAAGGTAAAGTCTGCACTAGGTCCACAGGGAGAAGACCAGTGATCAGGCTTGGCTCTCTAGCTGCCACTACTCCGTTATTTGCTTCCAGGAAAGGTCTTTTTTCTTTATTTGATTAATTAATTTATTCTGCCTTTCATAAATGAGGTGCATATCTTACTTTGAGGCATGTTATGTGTGGGAAAATACAGTAAATTAGAATATAAGGTGTCTGTTATAGCTCTGAAAGATGACATCTGCAGTTGGGGTATTTGAAGGGAATTTGTTGCTACAATAGCTTCAGGTCACAGTCTCATTGCCAGAGACTTGACAAGGTTGTGTCATTGAATGGGTTTGTGGACATCCCTTCTTGGCACAGGTGTGCAAGGGGCACATGTGCTCTCTGTCTGTCATCTTACACATTTGTGTCGATTAGTTTCAATTTGTGACAAATCCTCTCTCAAGAAAAGATGAATGAGAACTAATTCATTTGTATTCCTTTGCAGAGTGCTTTGTGTGGTGTTAGTGCAATCCAGGAACTGAAATCTTTTTCCCTTTCCTTTTCCCAGTAGTCATTGTTCAAAGCTGAATATCATTTCTGCCTAACATGTGTCCCTTCTTCTGCCCCCCCTTCCCCCCCCCAAAAACCTCAACAACCCACAATAACTGTTTTGTGACATTGTGATTGGGGGGGGGGGGGGGAGAAGAGTTGTTTTGTATTTTATTTCTGTATTTTTGGGGGGTAGCAGCTTTGGGCTGTTTGTGCCAAATTTTAAAATTTCAAGCACAAATTACTACCTTGCATATAGGCTGTGTCTCCGCTACAAAAATAGCTGCGTTTGACATGGTTGAGGATAAACCTTGTTATAGCAGCATATTTTAGGGAGGAAGAATGGTTTACGGTAGGGGTTGGCAACATTTTTGGGCAGAGTGCCAAAAACACCCACAGCCTTGACTTGTAAATTGTTGGCATGCCAGCAGTGGACGGCAGGAGAGCTGTGAGAGTCCTGATCCTTGTTGTGGTAGCTCAGCCCTTGCCCCTTCCTCCAGAAGTATACATGCCAAGCAAAATGCCTTCGTGTGCCATGCTCTGGCACCTGTGCCAGGGGTTGCCTACCCCTGGTGTTAAGATTAAGGGCTAGATTTTTAAAGGTATATTAATATAATTGACTTCAGTTTGCATCAGCGGGAGTAACATTCCTTCATCCCTTTGGAAAACTAGAAGAGTAGCTGGGGAGATGGGAAGGCCAAATCTAGCCACAGCAAACTGATTTTGGGTAAGTCACTTTAATGTGTCTGTCCATCAGGCCTCATCTGTAAAATGGGGATTATTTAACAGGAGTAAAAATAAATATATTCAAGATTCTGACATGCTTAGCTACTAAAGTAAAGGAGCAGTGTAGGCATCTGCAGTAGGCAGACATTTTTACATCTGTGCCATGAGGCAGGGTTTAGAGTACATATCTAGCACAGTTGAAATTTCAGTATTTTTTTAAATAGGGCTATAAGGACATATTTGTCTTTAGAATAAATTGTATATAACGTGGTTTTATTGAGCCATGCCCACACTTTGACTCTTATAGGGTATACCTACTGTGCATCTACACGTGCATTTAAGCATGACTAAATTTAATGCGCATTAAGCAATTTTGGGCAGATATATACATGCAGGGACTTGGCACTAAAGTTAGTAACAAGTCCCTGCAGCCCTGCCACGTGCCCCTAGTTTGTAAACTTTCTATGAAACTTTCCCTGCAGCCCTCCCTATGTGCCCCTAAAGTTAGTGCTGGGCCATATGTACACGTGCATTAATGCGCTTTAACAAATCGTGCCTAAATTCGATACCTGCATTTGCAGGTATTGAATTTAGGCACGATCAGGCTAATTTCGCTGTTTTTAATGTGTTAAGGGCATGCATGTGTAGACATGTGCCTATAATGCTCATTAAATTAGGCGAATGAGTATTAACATGTCTCATGTGGACGCACCCGTAGAGAAACAGGCTTTAGAGTGCCTTTAAGTTAATTTTTGTGAACTGTGAGACTTTATTTTGACTCTGTGCTTGTTTCCTTCCATTTCAAGGGAGTGTAGTTCAAGAGAAACTTGTGCTATTGGTGTCTTTTTCATAGAAATATTTTATTCTGCATAGCTGACACTGGAATTCTTAAGAAATTGTTTTAATATATCATATTGTCTTACTATGGAGATCACCTACCTCTTGGGAAACGTGAAAACATGCACGTTTTAATTTCTTTACAGTATTTTAAATATTAATTTTTATCTCCTGGAATGATATGTTGCACAGCTGCGCTTCAGCCCAAAGAAATTGTTAATAAGCAGGCTGTGAACAGCAAGGCTATGATAGATTGAAGCAGGAGCCACTGAAAGGTACAGTTATAAACACCCAGCTTATAGGTGCATACATATTTATGTATCACAATACAGTGCATCATGTAGATTTGTAGCCAGAGGAAATTTTTCTGTGGATCCATACAAACCTTTCTTATTATTTGGAAAGGCATTAAAGCATGTGATTTTCATTTTAGACTTAAAAAAAAAAATTGATCACAGATGAAACCACTAAGGTTTTGCCTAACACTAAAATCTCCCCAACTTAAGCCGTGCATAATTTCCATCTCTAATAATTTAGCCTATATTTTCTCAAAACATAGGAGCAGCTCATTCAACTTTTGGGCCAGGTTCTTAAAAAGGACTACTGAACAATGGGAGAAGACGCAATTTTTTGCCCCCTTCTCAGTTTTGGATTTTATTCAAAAGTTTTTGTAGGATTTTTTTTAAACCACAGCTGGTGTTTTAGGACATAACACAATCACGTGTTTTCTTACCACCAAGCAGAAATTACTACTACTAAGTTTTGGAGGGTTGATTGACTTTTCCATAGCAAAGAAGTTTGGCTATTTCACAAGATTTCTTCTAGTAGTTCTTGGTTTCTTCTGACCCTTTGGCATGACCTTTTTCATCTGGCGTTTGTGGTCAATGCTATTTTTGGAGTAGGGAAGAGGTGCCCAGATTTACACACACTTTTTAGTAACTAAACTTTTTTCCGTCATCAGATTGAAATAGTTAACTACTTACCTGAATATTTTGTTAATTAATCCCAATATTCACTTCCCATAAAAGATGTTATGCCAGTTGGTGGAAACAGGAACACCGAGACAGGGTATTTAACTTTCATTAGGTAACAGAGGGAGTCAAAGGAACAGCTCAGGGGTCCTTGGTTTGGAAAGTGGCACTCGGTCCACTTGATGCTGGTTACACAAATGTTAATTTCGAGTTGCCGGAAAATGCTTTAAGTTTGCAATTTATCCAAATAGATTTTTTTTTTCTGTTCTTACTAGCTAACAAATAGCAGATGGTAACTCTGTTTTGTTATTTTAAAAAAGTGACATGAGAAAACGCAATGAAAAAAATGCTCCTTGCAAATACGAAAAATACTGAGAGGCCCAAGTGGAACTTTTTCAATTGATTCTATACCTCCTTGAGGCAGACCAGTGCATAGTACACAATCGAGGCAACTGTTAATGGATAACCTGGCTCTTTCTGTTTCACGTTTTTAAATGTTTGTGGTTGGTACTAGAAATAGTGACCGAGTGAAACATTTTCTGTCATTTAGACATAAGCTGATTTTTGGATATTCCAGCTGGTCATTAACTGCCATGCAATACCCATCCCTATTTTTCACTCTGCCAGTTCTTCCAATTCCTTTGTTATGTCCTTGTGATGAGATATTGAGCAGAATTTGCAGATTCATGCTGTGAGTGCTTCTGCGATGGCCTCAAACCTGTGACCTCTGGGCTGTAAACCATGTATTGTGGTGCCTACACCATTCCAGTCCATCAGTGATTCAAGCTTAATGATACTCCACAAATAATAGCAGATCCCTTCACATCACCCATAAAGTCGTCTTCTCCTCAATCAACTGATCAACAATTTGAGTTCAAAAATTCATGATGCGTAATCACCGTAACTTGTCGCCATCAATATGGACTCTCGAGACAATATGTTCTTTGCATATTTATTCACATGCTTCACTGTGTATGCATACCCTTCTGCTACACACTGAGGAAATATATGATTGACATTAACTTGAAGTTTTCTGTTGATGGGGACGTAGCAAATAACCCCCCAACCTTTGTAGTAAACAAAGAGTTATATTACAGAATACTAAATATCCTACAAAACTTTGTTTTCAGTAGTTTGGTTTCATCTGCGTGTCTCCTGTTTCCAGACCAACCTGAGGTTAGAGACTAATTGACCAGTCTTTGTCCATCTAAAGCCAACATGCAGAGGCATCTTCAGATACTGCCCTTTAATAGTCAGTTATTAGAAATAAACTAATGAGGTACTGTAACTTAGAAAAGTAGACAGGCAGCCAGTAGGTTATGAGCTTTGGATGACTGGCATAATATTGCATTATAAGACTGACATTGACATTGCAAAATGGCTAAATCCCAAACTTCAGGAATGGTATTTTGCTGTTTTGGGGTTTTTTGTTCAGGTTCCATTGATCGGCTTGTCTTGTATGCCATTCTCTGGTGGTGATCACAGGTATGATGTAATGAGCGGATCTTAAATCAAGTAAAAAAAAAAAAACCAACCCAAATCATAAGGGAATGGAGGGGGGAGTGAAAAAATGTGTAAAATATTTTATTTCTACCCACCCTCCAATCATCAGCTTTCACAACCCAGTACGGTGCTCCTGTTCAATCAGCCTGCAACCCCCTCATTTAACCAGCTAATACGTTTTTTCTTTCTTTTTTTTGTAATTCTGCAAACTGTTATTAACTGTAATATTGAAAAGCGGCAGGATTATAATTTGTAATGGAAATTCAGTGTTGGCTACTTGGCTTGATAATGACATGTTTATCGGCACCTCTAATGCTCTCATCTCCCAAGTCTGCGCTTTTGGTTAATACGTTTGCCACAGAACCATTGTTTTGCACTGGAATTGCAGTAGTACCACGGCATTGTTGTCTGTGTAATTTGTATTCTTTATACATTCAATTTGTTTTCCCCTCTCAAGAAACATTTTGCTTCAATCTGTTTTGTGTTCAGCATGAAATGTACAATAATGGTGGTATACTCGAAGCATATTACTATGTAGCTTCAGCGCTGTTAGGTCCTTACTGACACCAGTCTGTAGGTTAAGAACACTTCAATTGGCCTAATTTGCAACCTGATCAGAAACACTGACCTGGTTAGTCTTTAACAATGAATGTGTCTAATGATAACTTGTAGACACCCTTAGTGAAGGCAATGATGTGTATACAAGGAGTCATTTCCAGCTACATAGCATTAGCAGGTCCCTAGTAGCCTTATCTTTATTATTGCATTGTCCTGCATTTTTCTGCAGCATGGTGTTTTGTCACTTCTAATGATAACTATCCATCAATCCATGCTGATTGAAATGAAGATGAATTGAATTGATATAAAAGTGAGTTAAATGGCTCAATGATATAATTAGGCTGTCAGGATATCTTAAGTGTAACTTAACACATTTACCAATGTTAATTATAAGGGCTTTTGTATGGGAAACTTCAGGTAATTTTGTTCTTCACAATAAGCCAGTACAGCCTTTTATTAATCCTGCAATGACTGCTGACTTTATAGAAGCATTTTGTAGAGAAAAGGAGGTATGTTTACTGAATTTGCTTTCAATTGTCAAAAGCTTGAAATTGATACCAACTTGAAAGAATGTTAAATGTTAATAGTTTACATTTATAATTCATCTAATGCAATAGCTTATACCATTAGAGCCAATATAAATTAGGGTAAAAACATGATATTTATAGAAAAGTGGAAGTGTGTTGAATAATGAAACAACACTAACTGCAGTTTAATCAGTATTAATATGAAATGGGTTTCAGATTCCTGGTAAAGCAGGAAAGAAGCAATATCCTTCATGATAACAGTACAAAATCCATTCCAAATATTTTGTGAAATGTAGGCAGACCGTAAATACCTATGCTTCTCTCTCTCTTTTTTTGCTGAAAAATCTGTTTTAATCTTATGTCAGAAATGATCACAAGAATCAGTTTAATTGGGAAATTCATTTAAAATAGTTTCTAATTGGCATCAGAGAGTTGAAAGTTCAGTACAAAGGTGAGATCTAAGCTTTCTAATTAGATTGAATCCAGTGCGACTTAAAGAATAGTCTTGATAAATACAGAGTTTAATGCAAAAATATTTTATAATGAAAAATGTCCATTTTTACAATAGAATTCCCCACAGTTCTACTTTTTTTCTCCCCGTTTTACTCCAGAAATAGGACATACACATTTTTCACATGCTTTTTTTTTTTTTAATTTGAAGACTTCCCATTGTTTTCCCCAAAACAAAGGCTTTCTGAATGAAGCTCTCATCTGTGCAACAGAAATGGGAAGCCTTATTCCAGATATTCTGCATTTTCTTACTCAAGTATAATTTTCACTTGCATAGAATTATATTATGGACTCAAGTTTTCCCCCCCTTTGCCCCCCGCTATCAAGTTGTTTGATGCGGCTGAAATTGAAGGCTGGAGTAGAAGGGGCTACTTAAGCAGTGAAGGGTTTTTCTTTGTAAATAATAGATCAAGAGCACCGGAGCTGTATCTAATGGAGCCGTATGCAGCCTCCGTTTCAAGGACAGCGCGTGGTTTAAAAAACCATAACCATAGTTCATCCCATCAGTAACCTGTGGTCAGTTTTTTTTTTTTTTGGTTTTTTTTTTGGCTGCTGCTGTCAGTCAGTCACATGTTTTAATTCATCAGACATGTTTTCTGTGAACCTCTTGATAGCATCAACACCTGAATAGGAAAAAAAAAAAAAAGATTTCAGGGATAACCAGTGCTAATTGCCATGAAAAAAAGATTTTTTTTTAAATGCACTTTCTTTTCAAGAATAAAATGTTACTTGGGGAGCAGTGAACTTTCCTAAAAAGAGTAAACCTTCTTCAGACACAGAGGTATCTGCTGTTCATTTTTCTTCATCTTAATATTTTAGTTGGAGAAGCATGTTTCAAAGCCAAAATGGGTTTTTTTAGTTGTTTAATTTAACCTTTAAAAGAGGTTTAAATTAAGAGGGTTTAATTCCGTTCTTTGCAGATGACAGAACATTTCAGGGTTTTTAGGAAGAAGAATTTAAAAATGTTGATTGTTGCAGATAATTGCAAAGAGAAAGCTTTACATTCAAAGCTTCTTTTTTCCTGAATAAAAGTTGCACATCCTTGGCATCTATATGGCAGAATATAATGAAATCAAAATAAGAGAGGTTAATTTTCCAGGTATGTTAACATTTTTTTTTTTTTTTTTTAAAGCATGCATTCTATATAAAACAGACTGCTTTATATGTGTCTATACAATAGGCTGCTTACAAAATCAGGTTCTTCTGCCACCATCCATCAAGTTATTTGAACGCAAAGTGTGGCTGATCTCTGCAGTCCTTTCCCAGGCAAAACTTCTGTTGTGGTTAATGCTGTCCCTGGCCATATAGTAGTGGCAGGATCAGATCCATACAAGTCAAAGGTTAGATTTTTGGAGATTTTTGAAGTAAGGTAGAAGAGAAATGCAAATGCATAACAAATTAATCAAGTTTTCTTTTTTTCTTTTTGTTAGAGTCCTGAACAGAGTAACATTTCTGTTTGTAAGATGATACTGATTTTTTTCCCCCCCATTCCACTCACTTTGTGGGGGGGTTTATTATTAAAAAAACCCAAAGAAAACTATGCAAAGGTTTCTTCCCCCTTCATTTTCCAAGATATATTTAAAATTAAATATATTGTCCAGCTTTAGCATACTTATCCAGTGAATGTTTATAGCTTATTTAGAAAGTTAGGTGTATTTTATACATTGTGCAAATTCAGGTAATACAACTAGGCTGATCTGTTCAAATGTCTTGATTTATTTATTCTGTAAATCCTGTTCTCTTATGTTTTAAGGGCTTTATAGCATCTTAGGTTTTTGTAGCATTTTTGACTGATCAACCATGTTCTCCTAATGACTAGCTGCGCTCATCAGAATTAAAAAAAATAGGATACAGAGCTTAATCATGAATTTGCTTGATTCTGCTGGAAATGGCTCAAAAGAATTTAAAAAAAGCATGTGTGGACAATGGAATGAGGTTTCACATAATTTGTGCAAGATGAAAAATTTTTAAGAACTTTTTGCAGACATCGTACGTATTTGTCTTGCTCCTAAGGGGTTGCTGCTTTTAGTACTGTGTTTTAATTGCTTAGCCATTATTTTACAGAAAGTCGAGGCAGAGTTGCATATGACAGATTAAGACAACTTACTGAAGCTCTCAGGAGTGCTCGACTTTAAGGGCTTTTTGCTTTCTCCACACAACAGTAATGACAGAAACCCATTCAACAGAACCCTTCCCCTTCTCCTTTTCCTTCCCAGCCCCCTGCTCCTTCTCAGCAAGGTTTGATTTGGAAATGACAAAATAACAAATATGATTACCCAATTAAATTAAAAACGTCCTCTGATTCCTCGTCTTGCCAGTTCTCGGCATTCTATTTTGTACTTTCTTAGTCAGTGCCAGGAAAAAAGCGGGTTGACAGCTAATAGATATCCCTGTCATCAATTGTGGAGACATTTTTGTCTTTTGTGACATTGAGGAAAAGACAAGGAAGGGAATGGAAGCAACTAAAAAATGTCAAAAGATCAAAAAATCAATGGGCTGAAGGAATGTGATCTGTTTATCAGGGTGTTGCTGCTCTTTCTGTTTGCATTAAGTCCGAGTGAGCGTCTTTGGTAGCCACTAAAGTTGCTTTTATTCACTCCCTAGGAGATGTAATGCAAGCATGAAACGATGTCTCACAAAGCGGACACATCAGCCGAAAAAAAAAAAAGAAAGAAAGAAAAAGGAGTTTCTTTAAAGACCTATAAAACACATTTATGGTGTTACATTTTTCAGTTGGTTTTTAAACCTGCTTACCTATCTCATAAACTTCTTGCTCAGCTCAGCAAATGGACCACGACATTGTTACATGGCGTCTTATTTCCACGTGAAAAGGAGGGTACGTCTCAGTATCTGTATTTTTAAATAAATGTCGATTAAAATGAAAGCGGGGGGGTGCAGCAAACGGAAGTTCTAACAGCTGAAGGAACGCAGGTGCTTTCAGGCTTGGAAGTTGAAGTGTGAAGTCTTAGGGTGGACTTTCCCGTCTCGTAATGGCTGGGGAGTGAGGTTCGTTTTATCTGATATGTAAAAAGAGTTGGACAAATGCAAATGTGGAACTTTTTTCCTAAAGTATTGCCGTGCTTGCCACGGTTTTAAAGGGACTAAGTAGTGCAGAGCTTTCTAGCCCATGAGTTCTTCACAACCACAGATGTGTGTGTGTGTGTGTGTGTAGGTACGTTTTAAGTGCTGTGCCAGCCTATGAGAATTGATGGAACAGACAAGGCAATGCTACAATCTGTTGGACAAATTTTCCCAACCCTTGTAGTTGTTATGTGATAGGAAGTATGGCAGGGGCTGCATATTTTATAAACTTTCTATTAAAGTTGTGGCATGTTATCATAAAACTGAATTGCGATACTTTGTATTACACTCTGGGATTGAGAGATAGACATAGGATTAAAAAAACAATTTCTAGGCATTTCTAGATGATAAATTTAATTTTCTTTGCTATTTGGAGGTCTTCTTTGAAAATGCAATTGTAATGAACGCATTCAGAACTGGAGAATAGATTTACCCTTGGCTTCAAATAGTTGACGTTATCAGGCTCTGTCATTCGTTCCTTCCTATTTTCGGGCTGCTAATTGATGTTTTTGATGTCAGCAAGAAAATTGAAGAAAATGTCATGTGTGAACCAGTGCGGAAGTTAATAAGATTGACTTCGTTGACAGAATTTACAATGAGCGCAGAGACCGCATAATGGGACCGCTGCGAATTCGTGTGCTCTCTTTGGAGTCAAAATTGACACCTCACGCTAGGCCAGCGGTCGATAGGAAAGATGGAACATTTGGGAAGGTTCCTAATCTCTCTCTCTCTCTCTCTCTCTCTCTCTCCCCCCCCCCGTCTCTCTCTCTCTCTCTTTCTTCACCCCCCCCTTTTTTTTTTTTTTTTTTTACCTTTTGGTGTTCAGGGCTTATTTGCTTGCACAGGCAGCTGTTTTTCCAGAGGGCTACTGCCTTGGACCAAGCCAAAGTCTTAGTTCAGTCTCTCAACGCCCCCAACAATGCTCATTTTTTATGCTGTTTTGAGTTTGAAAGCAAAAGAGTCTTGAAAAGGTTAGATTAAGATGTGTCTTAAGGAAAGATATACTAATATTGGACAGGGTCATTGCATATGCTTGGGCTATGTGCATTAAAGCTGAAACGTAAATCCCCTCCATATAAAGGAAGGAAGCTGTGGGACACCTACATGAGCCTTAGACATAACAGAAGACTACAGCTAAGCATTATGCTCATTCTGAGGATTAAATTATACACACACACAGGCACACACACACATGCGCCATACTTGAAACTTTTTTACCACGGTTTGTTTTCAACAAAACAAAATCCAAACTTTTAAAGTGGCAAAGGGCTTCGCTGTAATAGTTTAATTTTCCAGTAGTGTGGCAAAGTTTATTGGATTTGTGTGTATAATTATGGAATGGATTAGCTGAGTTTGGTTCAGTGCATCTGATTATTTTCTGGCCTTTAGGGAAATGCGCTAAAACCCTAATATGTCCACTACCCCCAAGCGGTCTCTTTTTGAAGGCGCCGCACAAAATGTGGTCTCTACTAGCGCTCGGCCTCCAAGGATCTTCAGTGAGAGACATTATTCTTGGAATATCCAATTAATTCCACGGGCAGTGATCAGTTAGCGCTTCTTCTTCCTTTCTCGCCATTTGAAATGCTAACACAATGAATATTTTCTCATTGGTCTGCGTCCCTCGGCTAAGCTGTTGCCGCGGGCTGAGAATTTCATCGACTGATGAGACCAGAGGCTGCGCCGATAAAAGGTTACAGTACGTGATTTGCATGCCAAGTGGGGTTTGGTTTCATGAACTTAAAAGTTCTTTAACTTTTATTTGACTTTTTTTCTTTTGTACATTAGATGAGGGATGCTTTTAAAAAAAAAAAATATTTATATATATATAATTTAAATTAACAGTTGTAGCACAAGACTATTGTTATAGACCCTCTTAAACAAACAGGTATTAAACATGTAAAATCTTTCGGGCAAATGAACCAGAACAAAATTGAACCTCTGTACCACGCAGCAAAAGCGTATGTTTAAGAAAACGGTTTAAAATGTTCAAGGGGTTTGCAAACAGATCTGTTCAGGTCTGAGACTTAAATTTTTTTTCTTCTATGCCGGGGCATAACATTGCAGGTTCATTTTTAGCTAAGATGTAATTACTTCACTAAATGCATTACATTATGTTAGACATAACATAATGAAAGTTATATATTTGGCTTTCGTGTGTATTATATAAGGGAAATATCAGTGTTTTTTGAGTGGTCATAATCAGAGCCATGTTTTAAAATGACACCAACGCTTTCCTGGAGAGTGATTAAGACGGACTGTTGGGCGCTGGTTTTAATGGTAAGTTTGTGGAAGTTCTTGAAGTATTAATAATGTTCCATCAAGCACAAGAAAATATTCCAAAAACAAATCAAGGAAATTGTTATATTTTGCCCACAATACAGCAATCTTCACAATTGTCTTTGAAATTCAAGGTAAACTATGGGCCGCATCAGCTGAAGATTGGAGTCCAGTACAAAAGGATGCCAAGACCATAGGAGTAACAAACTAATCTGAAAGTTAGATGTAAGATAGACTGAAACAAGGCATGCAACATACATGATAAGTAATGTATATTATGACTGCCAAGGACAAAGAAAGGTGGCATAGAAATAAAACCATTTTAGAGGGGCTGTGCTTTTTTCCCCCCCATCTCCTTCCTTGCAGATCGCCTAGGATGTACAGTGTAAGTCATTGACAAACTTTGTTGGCTTAGAGAGGTAATGGATGTGTTTTTCTGATCTGAGAAGTATTCGGGGGATAAGGAGAGTAGCGTTTCCTTTTTTTCTTCTCTTCCCTGAAAATGGAGATGGAATTAACCTTCCCATTCTTATAATCTTAGAGGCTGGATAATACGGTTGGAAACTTGACATATTCCTAGTGCATAAAAATTCAGAGACCCTTACCAAAATTGTTAGCAAAAGGAGCTGGCAGAGGTAAGTATGGAAGGCTTTTTTTTTTTCCCCCCTTCCTTTCCCTAGCTGTCTATGAGGAGTAAAGCAGGTGGCTCCCCGTGGCTGACTTTTCATGACAACATGCCATTAGAAATTGCGGTCCTGTTGATCAATCCACTCGACATGACAGCTTTGCCGCAAGGCCTGGCTCTTTGAGCACCAGCGCTGTGGCTTTTCCCTCCTTTTTTCCTGCACTAATTGGTGAAAGTTTTTACTGTGCTTGTGGCATAGGAAATTCTTTTGAACATTGTCACAATCAAGTGTTGACTTCTTTAGAATTGCAAGTAGGTTAAGTGAGTATCAACATAAAAAAAAAATCACAAAAGATATTACTATCTAAATTTTATTAACTAAGAGTTGGGGAAACGTACCGACGGAGTTATCAAAAAGAATATTCTGGTATAAAGGATTAAATTAAAAAACAAACAAACATTCTTTTTATTTCATTTTTATTTTATTTCAGTTAGTTTATGTTTTTGGCCAAAGGTTTCTACCATATTTTTGTCTCAAAACCTGAACAGAGAGAGAGGGAGACAGACGTTTTCTGGAATTTTTTTGTGAAGTAAGAAACACTGGGAAACAGCAATGAAGTCATATGTCTAAACTTAAATATATATGAATGAATATAATAATAGTTTCCCAGTGGTTGCACAATTATTTTCATGCACAATGCACAGTGTTTCAATTAAATTTATTACAATCCACTGTCTTCTGCCAGAGGATATCTTAACAGAGAATCTGTTTGATTTTGCACTATTAGAAAAAATTGCAGTAAAGTATGCAGAAGTATTGTGCCCAGCTGTTTACACACACCATGGATAAGTTGATTGAGTAACTCATGGGGTTTTTTAGATCAGAAATGCAATACACAAACTTTTGTGCAGGCTGTCCGAAAACCTCTCCTGACTGAAAATAGTTCCAGTAGTTTTATTTTCAGTCCAAATTTTACCAACATTAATTATTTAGTTCAATGCTTACATTGTATTAAAGGGTTTATCTGATTTGCAGGAAGTATTTTAAAGGAATCTATAGCTATAAAATTAGGGACTCACTTTTCAGTAAAAGAAAAATATTTTCAGCTAGAAAATGTTGTCCAAAACTTACATTTTTAGCTCACCATTATTGTAAAATGCAATTTATACTTAAGTTCTGTGTATAGTACAGCTGCTGCATGTTTATCAGTGAATGCTTTCCCTACATCTTTTTAAAATTAGTAAATTTGGCAAAAGCCTTCATAATTGACGTTGCTTCAGAGATGCAGGTGCTGAAAATGATGTTAACGTTGTTCTATTTGTTGTGTGAATAACTTCTAGACTGGAAATGGGGTTTCACTGATGTAAAAAAATTACAAAACACCAGAAAAGGGAAATAATAAAGCAGGGAGGTCGCTTTTCGTTAGTAATAAATATTTAGCACTAAGAGACTTTGAATTAAAATTTTACAACCAGTTGTAGATTAATTCGTAAGGAATAACTGTAGTTTTTGGAGCAAAATGTAGCATTTAAAAAGCTGCAAGCAAAACAAAGTTTTGCAGCGTTTTTTTGTATCTCTTTTTTTTTTTAAAGATGAATATGCACGCAGTTTCTTTGGTAACTGTAATTGCTACGATTTTTTTTTTTTGGATAGATCAGACATCCCAACTGAAAGAAGCATAAATTCGTATAATTAATTTTGCCATTGTAAAAATCATTTGCTAAAATTTGCATTATTAACATTATCAAGTCGCTGGTTGGTAAGACATCAGACATGACGAGTGAGAAGGGCAGCTTAGGGAGAATTGGGCTTTAAACCCTCAGCAGATCGGAGTTAGGATCAAAGGCGCTTGTTTTATGTGGCTGTGTGAGACTTTGAAGTCTTGACTGCACCTACAGCACTCATTTCATCAGGTTCACTGGTGTCTTAATAGCAGATCAATAAGTTTCAAAGTCGGAGAGTTAATTTGATACTAGTGCTGATGTGGTCGTGCTGGGGAAGCAGAGAGAGAGAGCGAGGCAGAGAAAGCAGCCTATTAACAACTCTGATAGGATGAGGTGCACAGCGCTGTTGATGGGCATCTGTAAAAATCCAAACTGTAAATATTGACCTTAAATTTGAAAGCCTGGTACATGAAGGAGTCGAGGTGTTTTCTTTATCGAAGGAGGTTGCAGGAAAGAATTTTGTTCTATCACCATTGTCTACTCAAGCACCACAAAGTCGTACGCGTGTTCCCCTTAGATGGAGAATAAATAGATGCAAAAACCCCCAAAGCATAATATCCCCTGGTGATAATTCCTCCATCATGAACTCCGCCCTATACATAAGGCATATACACATTTCTCTAAACATATAAATGTAAGGAAACGCAGTGGCCAACGCTGTAGTAGCTGCTTGTTTCTTTATCCTTTGCCAGCTTGCTTGCTTTCCTGATGTAATGCAGCTAGCTCGCAAGAAAATGATATATTTTCAGATGAAGTGGGGTCAGTGACATTTTATCTTCCTACTGGGTATATTTAAATATAAATCTAGATGTTAACTGTTATCCTCTAACATCACCTCTGTCATCGTGCGATGATGAAACTCATTGAGCCCTCTTCAGTAGCCTCTGTGAGCATTCGCTGTTATTCCCAAAGCCAATTTTAGTGTATTTTCCCAGTAAATCTGGCCTTGTTAAAAACCGCTTCTCTTCCAGGATTCCCTTTACTGCCTCTTCTGTACCGGTAAATGAAGTACCCCCAGGTTTATTTATATGATTGGTATGGGTGCCAGACCACTCCGAGGAGCAAAAGTTTTGCAGGGGGAGAAACAAACCAATAGGAGAGGCAAATTTGCTGTTTAAAAAACAACAAAACTATGCCAAGGCATTGCTGGACTCTTTCTTTTTTCTTTTTTTTTTTTAGCATTTTTGTCTCACGATGGCGTAATGGCGATGGGGGTAGGGAGAAGGCAGAGTTGATGCAAACCGTGCAAATTGCGTGCATACACGCACGCACACATACACACAACGGTAAAAAGAGAAACCCTTCTTATTTTCATAAGAAGTTTGCCATCTGTATGTACGGCAGAGGTTCCCTGGCACCAGAGGTCATATTCACACCCTTTCCAAACAAAACTCTAATTTAGTATGTTCATCTAAGGGTTGATAATGGTATTAGGGGGCCAGTGGGGTGGTCAGTGGGAGCTGTAGATTAGCGCAGTAGCTATAGCAGCGTTACCTAGACCCCCGCGACTCATTGGACAGATTAACTGTCACATCTGTCATTTTATCCCTTTTCGTTCTCTCTTTTCCAACATTTAAAATAAGAAAGGGGAGGAAAAGAAAAAAAAGATTGCAAGTACGAGTGTGGGGGGGGGGGGGGAGGAAAAACCGATCACCTCGGGAACAATTTCTATGAAACGAGCCAGTGAAGGTATGTCCGCAAAATAAAGGTCTGTGAAATTATATGGGCAGGTATATAAGTTCTTCAAGTTATTGATTGATTTGAAATGACCAGGCTAAACTCAGATGAATTGATTGTTTCAGGTAAGCAGCAAGCTTTTCACTTTACCCCACTTAAAATGCAGCTTTTAATGTTTATTTGCTAACCAAGTTTGTACCTGTCATGTCTTGAAATTGCACTTTATTTTCCCCTTCCTCGGCTCCTTTGGCTCGTCATTGGGTTTAAATAGGGAGTTAGGCGTAAGAGAGAACTTTTACATGTTCAAAAGTTCAGAACCAGCTGAATTTTAAGTGACCAAATCGTTGCTCTTTGGAGCGTAGAAGACATTTCTTCGTTCACTGGGTCATTGGTCGCTGTTCCTGGGCGCTTCAAGAGGGTGTTGTTTCCAGTGTGTTTGTTACAGAAAGATGTCACCGTTAAAAGGGAATTTAAGAGTTTCTGTAAATGTAATGGTTCATCCAGTATAAAGTGAGTGAGACAGTACTTGGAAACTGGGGAATAGGGCTGGAAGGAGTTGTAGCTGATGAAGGTGTTTCTTGTCAAATTTGTGTAGGAATTATTTACTGTGCTGTCTTTTCTGAGCCGCTATAGTAAAAGTGAAGACATGGAAAATTATCCCAGATGGGATGAATCGCTCATTCTCTGTTCTTTTTTTAAAAAGGAAAGATTTCAGAAAAAGTCTTCTTTTCCTTAGAACAGCATGAATAAAAATCTGGACAGCTGTCGAAAAAGATATGCCGTCTGCATTTTTTTTTTTTAATTTCTAACAGCCACCATAACTAAATAGCTTGAATAGTACATCTTTTTTTTCCCTTCATACATAATGATCTCTACTTCATTAAAAGCGTATTAATCTGGTTCCCAGTCTCTTGGGAGACACCTTAAGATGATGATATTGTGGGGGGTTTTTTTCCCCCCGAATTGTTTAAAAAAAAAAAAAAAATTCTAGCAGATTTGGTCCCTGTCAGTCAGAAATAATTGTGTTCTTAATCTTGTCCCTGATGGATGACTTGGAGTTCAGCAACGGGCCAGCTCCAATGACAAATACAATATTAATATTCATTAACTGCTTTGACAATGCTAATTTTGATGCAGTAGTAAAGGGCCTTCCAAAGTTAGCGGCCAAAGCATCAGAGCTGCGCAAGGTGGCAAGATAATTTGTGCTGGTTTGCTGAGCTGAAGGCTTTTAAAGTCTATAGCAAAAAGCTAGGTACCACAAACAAAAAAGAGAAAGGGGAAAAAAGTTCTGAAGCATTGGAAGGCAGGGCTGCGGAAATAATACGATCACAGTCCGCTAAAAAATTTGACACCTCTGATGCAGTTTCTTTGAGTGAAATTTCTACAAAGTTGCAACAAAAAAAGCATAGCATGGTAAGTCAGCACATTCGTGATTTTGTTTAATCTTTTTGATCTTTTCAATTATCGCTATTTGAAGATCAATAGTCATTTTTTCCTACTATGCTTAGAAGATGCGCAGCGGTGGTTTAATATGTGTTAGGACCATTTGCTTTAAAGGAAGACATCCGCAAGTTTCTGTGGTTTTTACATAAGCCATGGAAAAAAATTTATACACTAAATGATTCTGAAATTTTTTTAATATTGGCTTTTTGTGGGGATTTCAGGTTTTTGCGGGGGGGGGGGGGGTTGGTTCCTTTTCAAAATATGGTTTCAGCAAGATAATTAAATGTTGTCAAGAATTTTGGGAGGGAATTTTTGGTTGGCAAAAAAAATTTTTTTAAATGGAATGGTCTCCTAACTTTACCCAAATTTAAACAGATTTCTTCCTGAGTAGCATCAAATAGCCATTAAAGCTTAATTTCACCGGAGAACTGCAAAGCCCTGCTTTTCACCAAGTTAGGTGAACTTCTTTGGAGGATTGGGGTTGCCTTTATATTTGCCAAGTCGGCAAACAAAATATCAGCTTTTGTTCTTTTGACTGAATACGGGTTTAAGAAGAAGGAGGAAAGGGGAAAAAAAAAAAAAAGAGGGTTTTCCCCCCCCCTTCCCCCCAACACTTTTTCTTTTTTTTTTTTTTCTTTTTTCTTTTTTGTGGATGGTTATTGAATCGGGAGGAGATGCAAGTTTATTGTGTCCTTCCTTACCAAGCGAGATAATTCTATGAATGGGACTGAACTTGAGCATCTTTTCTGAAGAGCTGGCGTTGTAGAGCTGGCTCCTGTGTGTGTTTATCTGTTCAGTGCAGCTCAGTTGTGAATGGTTTAGGTAGGGTGCTGCCCTCCAGTGGATCAACCAACGGCAGTGTTATTGCTCATCATGTAGGTACGTTAATATACCAAACGGCAGCATGCTTGAAACCAGGCAGCGTGAAGCACCCTGATTAAAACTGTTGTAAATGGTAAGCTCTACCTTTTACTCCTTTCACAAGAGTGCTAGGAGGACAGGAGCATTGTTTTTTATTTGTTAATGTCTCTCTCAATTTTTTTTTTCCCATTTATTTTTTAAATTTCCATTGCATGCTTGATTCCTTTTTTTTTTCTTTTTTTTCTTTTTTTTTAGCCTCCTGAATGTTCCCTGCTAGTTTGAAATAACTAGTTTGAAAGGTGGGCATACTTGTTCGGTTCCATTTGGAATTTGTGGAGATAAAATGCCGCTGTGTCTTTCCAACTTTCTACTGCATCGGTGGAAACTTGCTGTCTTATTTTAGTGCGTAGAGTTTGGGTCATTTTTTTGTTTTCTTTCTTTCTCCCTCATGGTAAACCTAGCACAGCAGTTTTGCTCCTAGCAAAAAAATACAATAAAATAAAAAGAATAAAAAGAAATTGTTTGACTGCGCAGAAGGCTTATTTATTTTTTTTTTAAAACAACTTTTTTTTTTTTTTTAGAAAATGCCAAGGCACACGTTTTCCCTCTCTTCCCATAAATATCAAACTTCATTTTAGCATCTGTGTTCTGGATCTAGGAATGTGTGATGTGAACTGCAGCTCTGTTTGGTCTTTCGTTCCCCTGTGTGATTGCAATTTCATGGTAAGGAGAGAGGTTCATACTTTCAGAGAGCGGGTCTGGCTTTTGGTTCATTCTTCTGCTTTTTCAAACATTTGATCATTTTGTTAATTAGTTGCATTTCCTCTTCACTTAGGGCAGCACCCCCCTCTCCCCCCCCATGCCTCCCCACACGCACACACTTTTTTGGAAAACGTACTTTCGGGAGAATCCCTAGCAGAGCACTGAACCAGCTGAATTTATTAGCAAGTTTAGGCAAAGGCTATCTGGACAAAACTTGGGAGATTCAGAAGTGGTTTCAGGGGGTGGGTGGAACAGGAGGTCTGGTGTGTGTTGGCTCATCATGTTGTTTCCATTTTCCTCCTATCTCTAGGAGAGCCAGAAAGCAAATTCCTAATTTAAAGTTGCCCATCCCATTTGCTGCACTTTATAAGTTATTGTTGCTAAATGATTGGGAACTGTCCATCACCAGCAAGAGAACTTGCAGTTTACTTAAGAAATTGCACGTGTGACAAAGGCAGCCGCTGGAGTGTGGTGGCTGCTGTGAATAGAGGGAGGGAAGGCAATTAGTTGCCGTGTTGTTGGGGCTTTTTACTTGTCAAACTGGAGTCTCGTTGCTTTTGTTATTGCCATGTAAAGGGAAATCGCAGGGTTTTGTTTTGGTATTAAGGGCCTTAAAGATTGCTGGCTGACACTTTGCACGCGAAGGCCAGATAAGTACAGAAAGAGGGGAAAAGGGTGGTGGGAAGGAAAGAAAATTGATAGAAATTTCTCAGATAGAGCTAGATAGATAGATAGATATTTTTACCCTGCACTACATCTTTCAAAATTCTTGGTGCTGGATTGCTTTCCCCTTTCTTTTATGATCGGTGTCCACTGCAGATGACTCCATTGCTTAAGCTGGAGTCACAAAAACAAACCTGGAGTTGTTCAAGGTGTCAGTGCATCCATCAGGGTCTTCAGTTCAATTTTTCTTTCTTTTTTTGGTAAGGGGGGGCGGGGGGGGAACCTCTTTGATTGTGCGAGTCGTCCTAACGAATGTAAGGAAACAAATATTTGCAACTGTGTTCTTCCTTCGTGACTGATGTAGTGCTATAAACCCCACATGACGGTTGTGTACAGGATCTGTCTGCATTATCAAACTCGTCTACAAAGGGAGGGGGAAAACGGTGGCTTCATAATTGTTTAGGGGTCGGTCATCTCCGGGCTTTTGCTTGCATGGAAGTTGAATTGCTCCGTAACTATAACAAACATTTAGACGTAGGAAATTACTCTCGATGAAGCTAAAGGCTGCAGATTGCACTTGCTGCCAGGCTCAGATTTAGGAAATGCTCGTCACAGTTATCCAGCAGGTACCGATACATCGCAGGGTAAAATAGGCGACTTGGAGGATTCAGGAGATGCAGGGACCGCTTCTCAGTTCAGGGGTGATAATCTGGGGATCCCCTTTTGGTTGTTGCTTAGGGGTAGCTTACAAAAATACAACAGATGTGGCAGAATACTTAAGACAAACTCCAGTGATTTTTATCAAAAGCTCCTCTTACATTGTCTTTTTCAGTGTGTGTGAGTGTGGGGGGGGGGAGGGGGGTCAGCCAAACTACGAGGGGAAAAAAACCCAAAAAGAAAAAAAATTAACACTGGAATAAAAAAGAGATGGAGGGGAGAGGGGGACTAGACCTAATGGCAAAGACTTACCAAGTGTTGTCACATCTGTGTCACAATGACAAGAAAATACACTTTTTTTTTTTTTGCAGTCTTTTCCCTAAGAAATTTGTTTTGAGGGATTTGACAATCTCGCAGATAAAGTGACTGCTCGCTACACTTAGTGATCATGCTCCCTCCCGGCCGGCTGTGGCTTCCTCGCAACATTTAGTGATACCTGTACAACCTGAGCAGTAGTAGCATTGTCATTGATTTCCAAGGTAACTGCTTTTTAGCTGTCCTTAGCCGGCATACCCGCGTAGAAAAGCAAGTATTCCCTCCCTCTCAGAAAGGATGGTAAAGTGGTACAGTAGAAAATAGAGGAAGTTTCTCTCTTCCCCTCCCCACCTAAATTTTGATATCCAGCAGCAGACAATTTAAAAATAAGACACTTCTTGAAGCCAATATGACAGTGGATTTTGAGCATTCAGAAAACACCAGGCCAAAAAACTGGAGACATCTTGATCTTTTAAGACAGCTTTTCCAGTACTTTAAGTGAAAGGAAGAAGGGGGGGGGGGGAGGGAGGGAAAGAAAGGGAGAGAGAAAAGCTGCGAGGAAAATAATACAAAGCCAACACAATTGGCATCTAGACAGTAAAGAAAAAAGTTTTTGAGGTTGAGAGAAGGAAAGACAAAGCT
This sequence comes from Crocodylus siamensis, assembly GCF_052110815.1. Lineage (NCBI taxonomy): Eukaryota > Metazoa > Chordata > Crocodylia > Crocodylidae > Crocodylus > Crocodylus siamensis. The sequence continues at coordinate 90,049,638 of NC_143401.1, read as the reverse complement.
GTTATGTACCCGAGGGATGCAATTTTAGTGGGAATGGAAGATTTGAGTGGTAAAGGAGGAGCGCTTGCCTCTGGGTTCTCTGTCTTTCAGCAGTTCGGCTGCTGGCATCTCAATTTGAATTGCTGGGTGAGTAGCACTTTTCTGTGTGCGCGCGCTTTTCAGTCTTGACCATTGAACTTCTTGTGTGACTTCCCCCCCCCCCCCCCCCCCCCCCCCCCCCATTCTGGTCTATGAAAGCAACAACAACAACAAAAAACCCCAGTATAAAGTGGGCATTTCAAGCTATGACCTTTGTTAGATGCTTTTTTTTTTTTTTTTTTTACAGTAAGCATTTTTTTTTTTTGAATGGAGGAAGCATGACTTTTCAGTGACACTCCATAATGCCGTAATAGTTGCAAAACAATGTGAAGCAAGACTGTCCATGTCCAAACCCGTACAATAACCCAGGGATGTATCTGAGGGTTGGTTTCTCTCTTCCTCCCACCCCCCTTTTTGTTTTTGTTTTGTGTTTTGGAAAGGGAGAAAATTCCTTTTCTCCTCTCGGGGTGGGCTGTAGGGGTGGGTGGGTGGGTGGACGGTTGTGCGGGGGGGTAGATTTCTTAGGCTCGTATGCAGCAGGTTTCAGGTTCTGATTTCTAGCTGTTGAACAGTGTTTAACAGCAAAGGGGAGAACGTGTGCATGTGTATTATGTCTGTGTAACGTACATGGTAAAATTATTTGCACAGAAAACATCACGTCACTCTGGCTTTCTTTTGCTTTTTGGTATTTTAACTTTGCAAGCTTTCACTATTTCAATCCTGTTGTGGTTTTTTGGGGTGGCTTGTTTGTTTTTTTGCTGTGAACTCATCGATGTTAAAATTCTTTGTTTTAGGAGGAAATGTTGATTTGTAGCTTGGCTTGTATATAACTATTATGGGTTTTGAAAATGACATTATTTAGCTCTAACAGAATGAGAAGGAGCCTAAATTTCTTTGGAGATGATCCAAAATATCTATCTATGTAGGGTTGCTTACTTGTTGTTTTCGTTATGTTTTGTTAAATAGTCCTCGCTGTCGAGTATTTAATATTATGGGACAGGATTCTTCAAAAGCATGGTCCTGGCTTATAGGAGCATCATTGTAGGTAGCCACTGTAAAAATGATTTTTTTTAAATTAAGTGATAAAGGCAAAGACTCTTTTTTGTTTTGACTAAACTGTAATAACTACAAAGCAGAAAGGGTCTTGCTTCAGTATTCATAATTAGATTACAACATTTTCCTCCCCTCATATTAATATATGTGATAAAAAGGACACCTATCAATTTAACCAAATATGTACAGTGCTCTTAATTATACAAAAGAGAGGGAAGAAAATAAGCATTTGGGGATTTTTAGAAGCATCTCAGTTTAACTGTTTTTCTTTCTTCAGTTTATTGTATTGTTTCGAGGAGGATCTGATGTTACTTTGGAGCAGAGTGGATACCTTTGCCAGATAGTTAATTTATTGCCTTTTTCTTTCTAAAGAATTGACGTCGTAAAGTACTGTGAAGATGTATATTAGTATCATTCACTATTTAAAATAGCCCAGGAATTCAAATCTTTTCTCGTTTCACGGACCGTTAACGGCACGTAATTTCCACAATATTAATGACAGAATCGTTTGACGTTTTATTTTAAGGAAACCTGTCTTGGAGGTATAGTTGAAAGGCCTGGTTTTTCTGTCTACATTCATTTTTCTTCTTGTAAGATGCCTTGAAGGGTGTGTGTTAAGTTCCACAGTACACGATACAACACAGGGAAACTTTTAGGGTTTGTTTTTTTTAATATTTATCGGGACTTTGTTCATTTTTATGACTCCAGTGTTGCCTTGCGTTGCATAACCGTGTCAGCCCGGGAACAATGAACATTTCTGAAAACGGAAGCGTTCTGGAAGGAGGCTTTGTTACTTGGACATACGCAGGATCAAAAATAACATTGGACACTGATGCACAGCACAGTGCATTGCACTCTGTGAATTCCTCATCTGAAAAAGTGGGAATATGGTGTCCCGTTATACTCCAACTATATATGCAGTAGCTATTATGGAAATAGGCAAAATGCAGGCATGGGGTATATACAACTTTTCTGTTTTTGAAGAGGCTACCAGATTTTAGAAAATAAAGCCTGTGAGCGTAGCTGAAGGCAGCCGACCTCTACAAAATCCACAGGGCTATTTCTCCTGCAGATCATGGCTGGTGCTGAAATATGTGAAATTCATACGCAGAAGCTGAAATGATACAATGTTGTATTTACAGGAACACCATGCTATGCAGGATAAATGATTAACTTCTGTCCTGTCAGAACTGTTACATTAATACTTATCCATGCAGACTAAATTGAGGCTAGCTGTATCGGGACACTTTCGGAGTCACTCATTTGCTCAGAATCACTTTTACCTCCTTCCCTTCTTTTCTAAATTCAAAGTGTAATTCTTTTTTTCCTCGTTCTCACTTTCTCAGCCTGAAAATTGCATCTGTATTTTCCATGTAGTTAGTCTCTGTGATTGGGATTTAGAATACAAGATATGTTTCAGAAAACTATCTTAGAGACCAGGATTTTTATATCTTATTTCTCCAATACGTGCCTTCTGATGCCAGCCCCTCGGGTCGTCCCTTTTACCTTGCTTGCTATTAAAGTGGGTTGTATCTATTTGGTAAGCACCTAAAACATATGTATACGTATTTCTCTCTCCAGATATGTATGCGTGTGTATGTATACGACACACGCGCGTGCACATCCCTCCCTATGTATTGTATTTGTACATGTGCCTTTGCCAGATTGAGAAAGGAATGACATTTCTTCTCTTTTTCTGTTTCTGGTAAAATATAAAATAATGCTCCTTTTATGCTCCAGTGCCTGAAATTTCAGGAAGCCAACCGGTTGTTTTCCATCTGGGAAATCCACCTGTTGATCTAATGGGTTATAATGTTGTGATGGGGTGAAATCGTTGTAGGACCAGGCTGGGTTAGGGCAGGCCGCAACCCACCGAGGCAGGGCCAGCTTGCTTATTCACGTGTCCTGCAGATTAACCAAAAGCAATTCAACCGTTGCCTTTTGGGGGGGGGTGATAGCGGGTTAAGAATGAGCGGGGCAAAAAATGTACCGTGATGAACTTAACTAAAAGCAATTTTTGAAGGCCCTCTAAAGACTCAACTGTGTCTGAATGGGCACTTGTCTGTGCCTGACCTGGCATTGCTGTAGCTCTGCTCAGGCCAAGAAGTGTAGCACTGTTTATATTTTAAAGAAAACTACTGTCCCAGCTTTCATCAAAGTAAGATGGGGAGTGCAGCCTTGAGCCGCTGTTATTTAGCACCCAATAAAGGAATATTCCAAGTGTGACAATTAGTGAAAATCCTGTTTCCTTTTCTTTTATGCTGGCCAGTCTGTCATGCTAATTGTCACCAGATCATTTTATTTCCTTGCCTTTTTGATTAATTTAAGTGGAAGTTTCCTGTGCATCTTTAAAAGGCTCCTGTCCCACTGCCCTCCCCTGCCCTCCTGTCCTCTCCCCCCGCCCCCCAATTCCTCCATCCCCCGTTTTATAGGAATAATACGGAGAATGTCAAGTGCGGGTGGGTGAGAGAACATGTGATGCTCCAAATCTCAGAGGGCACTTAATCTTTTCTTAAATGAAATGCTCAGCATTGGAAGCCAGGAAGCTGCCTCTCCCTTTAAGAAACTCGCTGTAGAGCAGATTTTGGAAAGCTGGCTGTTTTTTGCTCTAGCAGGTAGGCCCTTGTTTTGTTGGAGCCGTTCTGCAGCCAGGAAGTTGCCATTGAAATAAAGAGAAGGGAAGCAGTTCGAAGTATGCAGAGAGGTTGTGGGGTTGGGGCTTTTTTTGTTGGTTTTCCCCCCCCCTTCCTCCTTTTTTTTTCCTATTTTGGTGGGGGGTTGGTTTTTGTCAGGCTCCGTCTAGGGGGGGTATTGTCCCCGCACATGGTTGTCAGTGCTCCTGTCATCATTTGTGTGAAGGAAGAAAATGAGCCTTCTTTAGCAGGGAGAGTTCTGGTTATCAATGGAGGCCTTGTCCTCTTTTACAATAGGCAGTTAGCTTAGGGCAGGACCTTAGGCAGAAATGAGCTACATTAAACTGTGAAAGGGCTCAGGCCACTGTATCGGCTATAATGGGGCAAGGGGAAGTAGATTTCAGGAGAAAATGCTTAGTCAGGTGTGAAAACAGTCTTTTTACAAAAATTAACTGCAAGTCGGCTAGCAAAGATGAATAGAATTCAGTCTTCATTCCCAAAGGAAATTCTGCATCTGCATCTTTTTTTTTTTTTTTTTTTCAAGCCCCATTTTTAAAAGGAAAAAAAATTAAATTAGTCTGAATTCCTAAAGTTAAAGCCCATTGGTTTTGGTATATTACCTTGTTAAAGTTAACCGTTCCCAGCAAGACCTGTTACTGATGATTGTGACTCTGATGGCAGGGAAGCAGTGGGCTACAGGTGTGCTGGCATGTGGAGCACTTAGATGCCGTTGTAAGAAATCGAGAGAGAAATTTTAACGATATTTGTTAGGCTTTCCAGTGATCTAGTGTGCTGATTAAAAAGTTTTCCTGCTAGACAAAACCGAAGAGCCATCAGCCCTTTGGAAAGCAAGTTCTTGCCTCCTTAGCTGGCGTTCAGCTGTGTCCCAAGGATGTTAATGCCTGTTAATATTTCACTGCTCGCAATCAGCTGAGCTTTAATAGCAGCATCTGGAAAACGCATGGGGATGAGTTGTAAACCTATTTTTAATGTAAACTTGTATTGAATAGTCCTCTTTGCTAGCACAGGGAGCAGTCCCCGGGAGGGCCTAGTAATTCAAGACCACTGTAGACCTTCTGCATCCACCCTGGAGGAGGGGAAAAGGCTGACAAACCCTCTTCTGTGCTGCTTTTGTTTTATTGTACGAGGCTCATAAAGGCACTTTCAGGCCCCATCTTTCTTCTGCAGAAAGGGAAAGCAATAGGGGAGTATTGAAGAGGAGGACATGGCAAAAAAGGCAGGCGGAGCTATAGCTCCATTTGTTTTCACTGTCTCTTGATTAATAGGTTTAGAGGTGAATGGCAAGCTTTCATTCCTCTTAGGTTACCCATAGTGGAGGAAGGGTGGGGGGTCCGGGATACAAGTGCCTAATCAATCTTTCACTTGCCACGTTCCAAATTATGAACAGTGCCAGGGGGTCTTGGACGGTGGCAGGACCTGTCCTGCGAGCCAGCAGAACTTGATGCTTGAAGTACACTCGAAAGGTCACAGGTTAGCCAAGGAGGCCTTTCCTCCGGCTGTGGTCACGTGAACTATGTGTACGGACAAGAAGATTGTAAGCCCTGCTTCTTGCGGTAGGGCCCCTTCCCCTCCATAGTGAACTATTCAACCTATAACTATAGGTATTGACGAATGAAAGGGAGATTCAAGGTTGGGCTGGTTGGCGAGGTGGTAAAGCCAACAGAAGCTGCTGCCCCAGTATTTTTGTCCTTTGTTCTTTTTGTGACACCTGCGTGTTTGTTTTTAACAGGTGCTCTATTGCTATGTCCAGGATGGATGCACTTGTTTCATATGGCGGGATTTTTCCTGACCGTAGCTTTGTGTGTGTGCAACGTTTTTATCAGTAGGGCCACGCTATGAGTTGACATACAGGACTTTTGAAGCAACAGAAACTTTTTTATTGAAAGCTTTTATTTCTTTTTTGCATATTCAGCAAAACCAAGTAGAATCTCCCTGGTCCTCCTCGTTGAGATTATGATTTTGCCACTCACCATGAAAGGATGATGTGCTTTTAGACTGCTTCCAGCTGTGAAGAAAAAAAGTAGCGCTTTACTTTTAGCTCGGTGCGCCACCACACCAAGCACAGCGCATGTCCAGAAGAGGCATCACGTGAATTTGACCCGGCTCGCCCAAGATCTGTATAGGTCAGGTGCTTCAGTGAAGCTTTTTGGTGCTTTTACGTAATAGCTGATTGAATCGACTATTAGAGACAAGTGCCAAAAAAAACAATGAAGCACCCGATTTATATAGACGCTGGGAGCCAGGTCAAAATAACGTACTTCCTCTTCCAGTAGTGTTGGGGAGGTGGTGGGGGGTGGCGGGGAGGTTAGCATTTTGAGGTTTCTTCCACGCCTGTAGTGACTTTGCAGCTACTAATCAATATTCAGTTCGTATAAACTTTTTTTTGTTAACCTCAGAATCTTCGTTGGAGGGATGTGTTACTTTCCTACCAGACTTGACTTGGATGTACGTGGAACTAGCTTTCATTTAGTTAATGACGAGTTTTTCCCATGCAGCGGATTAATGCATGGTGACTTACTTGCGTACCTGTATGTCAACCATTTCCACCACAGAGCTTCAGATTATGTCCAGGGAACACCTGTCTGAACTTAATTGGGACACATCCTAACTGCTCTCCCCTTGCCCCTCCTCCTGATAGCTCATTCAGTCCAAAATTCAGCATTGATTTTTATTCATTATTGCCCGAGTCATATTTATTTACGAGTTTCCAAAGTGATGTCAGATTCTTATTTAGAGGCTGGATTGTTGATTCCCCATTGATATAGTTTCATTTGGCTCATTTCAGGCAGGAATAATCAAGGAAAACTAACTCCTTGTCATTGTTAGTCTTTGCCCCTTCCTTCACTTTCCATCTAAAGTGCATCCAAAGTGGGTGGGTGTCTACTAGCAGCTTGCTTGGTGTTCTGTAAATGAGGGATGTTGTTGTGTTCCCATCCCGCTACCACGTGCACTGATGCTAATTAATCTATCCACGTCAATATAGCTTCACCTTCCACTTCGAGCATATTTATGCATGGAACATTTAAGGCTACCAGAGAAGAAATTCCACCGTCTCGGTGGCTTTGCTTTTACAACTACCATAGATAAAGCTCTGCAAAATATACTTTAGAGACCAGTTCTATACTGGTGAGAGGGGATGGGCCGAAATAGTTTAATAAGCGTTTCCTAGCTGTGATTTCTATGATTAACCTCTTCTAGCCACTGGATAGTGTTAGGGGTTGCACTTGTTACTCAGGCGAAGCACCTGTTGACATCCAGCAGAGATACAAATGAAGAATTAATTCTGCTCTCAACCACAGTATTGCTGCTTGGCCTTCCTTTTGCTGTTTTTCAAATAAACCTGTTTAAGAGGACCATACTGCTACTTGTAAAGACGAGCTTATTTACTGTGTTTACAGTATAACTGGCAGTGCTTTCCAGCTGTACCTTTTCCTTGTAAATTAAGGCTATTTTTAGCTCCGCTAAGACTCCTCCCTCCCCCACACTTTTTTTTTTTTTTTTTTTTTTGTAATGAAGAACAAATATAACACAAATGCAGAGGAACCTAAATTGGCTGCAGTGTAGTGAGGTGCAATTGCAGTGCAGCTTGCAAACCGGGAGGATACTTTTTGATTTTTATATATTGTTGTTGTGGGCTCTTTATTTATTTTTAGCAGAGGGCTGTAACTGTAATTCACCCCCAAGCATGATCCCTGGTCTGGGCAAGAACTGAATTCCAATCCTATCAATCAATAATCACATGAGTAATTCCTATGGGTGGGAACAGCTGTCACAAATAAAACCTGCTCAGCTGAAGGAAAGTTTGCAGGGCCAGGCTCAAAGTCCTGCTTTTTATCAGATGGGTGTTAATCAATTGAATAATAATTTGCCTCTTTGTCCTTGACTTACTCCATTTTTTTTGCAGAAGGCTTTGGAGAGTGAGAGTGAGGGGTAGGGGGATGTTGCCCTACAAGTTTGTGTGTGCTACCAAAGCCGAGACCACAGGGGGTGCTAAGTTTGGGACGCCACCTTTGTTCCAAGTTTTGTTGCTTCTGTCAGCTTAGGTCCAACCTTTTCCAAGTTGGTTCCTCATTTTGATTTTCTTTTCTTCAGAATTAATCTCAAAATATAACGCTTACTTGGTTGCCTGTTGGGTTGTAAATAACTGCTATTTCAGCTGGTGATCTGTGCCTTCCCAACTGTGCCCTGCCTAGCCATGCTGGGTGCATCTACCCAAGATGCTTACTACGCATTAGCCGAATGACACTGCACAGTAGTGTGTCACGGCAAAAACCCTGCTAATAGCCTACTGTGCAGTGTTGGTAGGCTGATGTGCAGTTAGCATCACTAAAAAACGGTGCATCTGCACCACTGAGCAGTAACGCTAGTTACTGCACATTCAGTTAGTATTTTATTAAGGAAGTACTAAACTAAATGGTCAGTATCTAAGGTGCGTTAATGAACGTGTAGATGCACCCACCATGTGTCGTCCAACAAAGATGCACAGACCTCTTGAGCAGTAGCTCCCTCTCGTCAGGAGTGAGAAGCCGTTGTGATCTGGAGTTTTCATACAGCCATTTTCCATGAAATGTTCCATGGTGATGACCTGGGGCCTGGTGCTTTGGACAATGTCTGGATGACTTGTAACGTGACTTGTCACGTGAAACTCGTGGCAAAAATTTCAGTCCTGTGTCAGACTTTCCCAGGAAGATTCACTGTGAAGAATTTGCTAGGAAGTTTTTGTTGCCCTTTTGGATAAGGAACCGAATCAAGTCACCCCGATGCAAGTGGATTATGGTCAGATATTGCTTTCAGGGGATTACAGAAGTTTTCACTTAGAGAAAATTTGTTTTCTGGTGTGAAGCCCACAGTATAAGGTACCATGTTATGGCCGTCATCCTTGCTGTGCAGCTACTATTTGACCTGGGATACTTTATGCAGAGATTTTTAAAATAATTAAATAGTCATGCATAGTAGCACATGCCCAACACTTTCTCTCTCTTTCTACTTTGACATGCGTGCGGCTTTGCCGTTTGACAAATGAATGAGGCTGCTTGAAAGACGTATGTTTGCCAGGTGATGGATTGTAGGTGAGGTTCCCAGTGCTTATGGGGATCTCTTCAAGATACTCGAGTCTACTCCCAAATAGAAGATGTGTCTGATGTTAACCTAATGGTTTGGTTTCGAAATATCAATATGGCTTTTTTTTTTTTTTTTTTACTTGGGTCCTTTTCTGTAGAATTTATCACTAACAAAAACCAGAAATAACAAATTGAAATAAAAATAAAAAAGAGAAGCCCAAAGTGTTCACACTTAGATGAGATAGTATTTAGTTTTAAATAACACTGAAAAAATGACTGCAGTTTGCTAACTTGGGTTTGCAGCTGTGGTCATGCTTAGGAGTGGGGATTACAGTAGAAGTGCTGGCGGACCCTGAACGGTAGTGGCGCTAGTGGGCACCACTGAAGTATCACAACTTTCTTTTAATGTGGTTCCTTTTACTTGATGTTAATGCAACTTGTTCCTTACTTAAAGTAATAAAAGGAAATGAAGACACATTCTAAAATGAAACTTGACTCTAATCCATTCATCATCTAATACTAGCCTCTTTATCTTTGCTGGTACCTAATCTGGTTAAATGTCCCTGTTGTAGGATTTTAGTGAAAATCCTCTATGGGGAATAGGGTTTTTTGCAATTGGATTACTCGCAGTAAATGGTCCAGCAGTTTGCTTGTTTCAGCTTAATTTTTTCTTTGTGATCTTGTAAGGGTAAGTTACAGTTCACCCTGCTTTTTTTTCCCTTTCATTCATTCATTCATCCTTTTTTATTAATATGATTTCTTTTATGCTTTTTGAGACGCACATAATTTTCCAGGACTGAAAATATGACAAGGCAAAACACCCCCTCCTAATATCTGCATGGGTTTTTTTTCTCTCCAGCAAAGTTTTGATTTCAGTATCTTTATCTACATATTTGCTATGGATTGTATACCTCAGATCATAGTAACACAAGGCATCTATATCCAATTAATTTAATCAGTTTTCTCCAAATTGATAATTGATCAAGTCTCCTACCTATGTAAAAACATGCAGGCATGGTGTGTAGCGCATGTGAGAGAAAGCAGTATTTCAAAAATACAAGGAATTTTTTTTTTTTTTTTTTTTTTGTGGTCCAGGGCGTTTTACAAAGAACTGCCGATTTGAAGTGGGGAGAGAAGGGAAAGACATAATAGTCACTGAACATTCAGGTCTCTTGCTTTATTAAAGTCGGGGACTACCTGCATCTGATTGAAGAGTTTATATGCATCACAAAAGGGAAATGTCATTGTCATGTTACACCTCTGGACAATAGATTAATGCCATTTTGTTTCCAAGATTTTGGTGGCTGACTGGACAGCATTGTTAACACAGGGTGTTCCCCACCCCCACCCTTTTTTTTTTTGTGTCTCTTGACAGTCTAACAAAGTGCCAGTTGTGCAGCACCCACACCATGTACACCCTCTTACACCGCTTATCACATACAGCAATGAGCACTTCACACCAGGAAACCCTCCTCCACACTTACCAGCTGACGTAGATCCAAAAACAGGTAGGTGGGAAGTGGTGGGGTGGTCTTCATGTTGTTTCTTGGTGGGGGAAATGCGATGTGGTGGCAAGCCAACAGGCTTTGGAGGGAACCCAAGAGAGGATTCGACAGATTCCTAAACCGGTGAGCCTGCTGATAGAAACATGTTGAGCTCGATGCCATAAAGCACCTGGACTCCTGCACTTGGGATCATTTGCAAGTGCGTTTCTGTGTGAGCACGCCCCCTCGGTGGTAGTTAGCTCTTATAACTCATACTCGATTTGAATGAGTGACCCAGGGAGTTAAACATGTACATCCTGTGATCTGCACTTACTGAGTTGCAGCTGGAATTTTAAAGGTGATGGGTTGCGGCCAATTTCAAAATGAATCTCTCTAATTCCCCAAATCCCATCGTTTCTGTGTCAGGAGTTCAGCCATTTTTTCTCTTACAACGTTGAATTTCCATCCGCCCTCCCCACGGCGTTCCAGCCACAGACTTGCAACTCTTTTCCCAAACGTAAGTCTGTCCAAGCCTCGGTTCAACTTGAAGGGCAATCTTCTTGAATACAGAGCCATGTAAAACCCTGCCTGGATTTATTGGTGTTGCAAAATAGAATTTACATGCTATTCCAGCTCTGTAAAAAGTCTCTGTTTCACAGGGGGGCCCTGGAGAAGTCAAATAGTGTCAGTCTTCCTGCTCCAAGCTGCATTGAGTTCTCCGCGACAGTGGTTTTGTTTTTTGTTACTCCAGAGCCCCGCTCCTTAATTAAAAAGTAAATTTGAAACTGAATTCACATCCGAGTTTGTCAAAAGAATTGCTCTGTGTTGTGTCTAACGTGTGCAGATAATTTATCTGAACTCCAGCCCATGAATGAAGCAGGACATTAGCCGGTTTTCACTCCACGCACCACAATTGAGGCTTCCTTTTAATTGTACTTAATGTTAACTTTGCATGGCTTAAAAGGAGACCATCAAGCCATCCCTGGGTATTGCAAGTGAATGGCATAGTCAACCACTTATTTAAATAATGGTAGTACAGGGAATAGCTTTTAAACGGTTATCGTAAAACATATGATTAACGTCTGTAGACTGTTTACTTTTCTTCTGTGAACAGTCTTTCAAGTGTGCAAATAGCTCACTGTATGGGTAAAGCCCAGTTAATCTGTTTGGTTTTTGTAATGGAGAAAAAGCAGTGTCTGCATGAAAATGTCACACAAGGAGATTTAATTTAGAGATTAAAAGCTTCCTGAGTGACTTAAAAAAAAAAATAGTTTCTAGCAGTGAATACGGTGCCCCTTCCTTTTAACGCTCTCTGTTTTAACTCTGCTTCTGCTATGCCGTTGAGCTTTGGCTTGCCAATTTGAAGGACCCAGTCCTGTAACCCTTACTCACCTGAGTAAGTCATCTCGACCTCAGAAGCAAAGGTTGCAAGGTCAGGCCTTAAACTTGGAGCTGAATTCCTTTAGTGCTCTGAATCCGCACAGCAGAGAGACCACAGTATCTATCCCCCCTCATTTTATTGGACACCCTGAGGACTTTGTCTCCTCACCTTCAGGATTTTAGTGTGGAAATATTTAAAAAAAAAAAAAAAAAAATGCAGATGCCCCAAAGTGGAACCATTTGGAAACAGAAGAATATTGCAGCTAAAAGGGTTTATTTTGGAGATGCCCAAGGAAAAGGGTCAAGTTGGTGACACCAGGAAGGGGGTGCTTGTAGGTGGGCATGGGGAGTGCATTTGGGGCTGCCTCCTTTTCAGCACCTTGGGAGGAAACCCAGAAGAGCCATAATGCAGAGGCCACCTTTTTAGGGGTGTTTTACACATTTTCCAGCACAAAAGGAGTTAGACAATCGCTTAGACAGTGCTTCAGTACCAGGGAGAGGGGAGAAAATTGTAACTCTCTCTGAATCCCATTTACTTATGTACCACAAAGTACATCCAGGCAGGAGGGGGGTAGTGTAGGTGAAGTCGAGGGGCCAGCCATGGCAAACAAGAAGCCAAGTCATTACCATCTTTATGGTATAAAAGTGTATAAGAGTTTCTGTCTCTTTTTCCTTCCTTTCTGGACGCAATATTTATAATAAATTTTCCTCTTCCGTAGGAATTCCAAGGCCTCCGCATCCTCCGGATATATCTCCCTATTATCCATTATCGCCAGGCACTGTAGGACAAATCCCCCATCCGCTAGGATGGTTAGTACCACAGTAAGGAGTTCCATTTTTTTTATTTCCATTTTGGTTTATTTGATCTGCATAATTTCTTATGTTTAAAAAAAAAAAAAAAAGTATGTGTATGTATGTATAGAGATAAGTATATTTGCCAGCTGCCACTTTATGATGCGAGTGAATCAATGACCGCTCAATAAAGATTAAAAAGAACAAGGGCTCCAGTACCAAGCCATATGGTATTAAGCAAACATTGGGCATTAAAACACCACTTCAGATATTGTCTTAACTGTCTATTGGCTTGAAGCATGAAGGGTTATCATAACCCCTCTGCTGAAGCAGATCCTTCTTTATAGATATCCTTTGGCTGCCTAGTCTAAATTTTAGCAGCCCCTAAATTTTGTTTCCATGGTGGCTTCTGAAGGCTTTCAAAGCTTAATTTTAATAGCACGCATATTAATATAATATAATGTTATAATGATAACTGTATTGCCGTCTCTGTTATAAGAGCCCTTGGGGGGGGGGGGTTTCTGTGGAAATGGGTAGGGCCTTAATTTAAGTTGGCAAAAAAAACATTCTGGGATGAAATGTGGTTGAAAAAGTAGAAGCTGCACAATGGCTTGCTTGTGCAGGGGGGGCGGGGGGCGTTGCCCCAAGAAACATGAATTTGTGCGTGTTAAAAACTGGCCAAGAAAAAAAAAAGTGGCAAAAAGTAACACTTATTTTTCTTCGACACACTGCTTTGCAATAGCAGGTCTTGTAGGGAGAGAGAATTCCTCAGGTGAAACGCTATGAGGTTTTGGTCACCCGTGCCTCAGTATTTCTATCTCTAAAATGGGCTTAATTCATTTTCTCAGAGCTCTTTTTGAAGTTTAATTGATTAAATGCATTTCAGCCACATTGATGCCCTTGAACGGAAAGTTTCCTGCACTATTAATGCTCATTTGTTTTTAACGCAGAGTGTCTTTCCCACATACAAGGGTGTTGCAGACCTCACTGCTTTTGAGAAGCTTAGTGCTATTTATCTTTTAGGGCTAGGTTGCCCAGGGCCATGAGTACTTCATTGTACTCCAAGTTGTTTGACTAACTGTGCTGAAAATATATCTTTGCTAGTCATGAAGTTCAACACCTTCTTGAGGAAATAGGGTTTTTACTGGGAGTTGCACGTTATGGCAGAAGGCAATCAACTTCATATGTACCGGTGGGCAGACAACATGACTGGCCTCTCTTCCAGCCAAGGGCATCCCTGGACCCGAATATGCGTAAATGTGGATTTAGGAGATCCAGGACTCGGATCTTAATGGCCTGCTTCTCAGAAGCAGAGGGGTATCAGGCAGTAAAGGGCTTTTCACTCATTGGGCTTGAAAATCGCCCATTTCCCAGAGCTCAACAGAAGGGCGAGTTTCAGCAGAAACCGAAGCCAGAGGCATTGTGCTGTCTAAATCAAGATCCTGCACATTTGAGGTCGTCTGTCATGCAGTAAGCCCACAGCAGGTCTAGGATGACAGGCTGCACACTGGTACACCTTGGCTGCTTTTTTTTTTTTTTTTTTTTGCTCGCAGTGCCGACTTGCAGTGCAGCCAACCCGTAGCGCGCTCATGTAGCTTCTTGGCTCAAGTTTGCATGAGGAAGAAGGAACCCTTTAAAGACAAATCTATTCAGCATGTGGCAGAAGGCTGTACTGCTAAATCTGGGAGGTAGATGAAAATCCCTTTCCGTGCCAACCATTGCTAGGTGGGCCTTTATGCTTCCATCTAGCGGAGCCTTATTACGTCTTGGCACAATAACGTTTTGTCTTAGTTGACATCCACTGCATTCATATGCATGTTGCTGAAGGACTTCGGGGCCACTTTTCGTAAGGCGTATGGCAGTATCTGCCTGTGTGCTGGGAAGGTCTACAACACCAGCTTATTCTGCAGGGCTTCTCGTTCTTCCCATAACTTAACTTGCAGTCTTTGTGCATACCATCAGCCTTTGTGCAGCCTGCATATGCAAACCATCTTTCAAAATCAAGTCCTTTTTTATTTTTTTATAGCAATAATACGGTCATCCAAGACTGTGTGAGGTTCCTTTCGTTCCTTTCCCCGTGATAAAAAGTTTTGGCCCAGCTCACCTAAACTGGTCTGGATACCTCAAAGTATACACGCACACAAAAAAAAGTATCCTACCCACTCAGCTGATACATTTGAAGGACAGATAAAAAGAATTAGCCAGCACAGACAACCCTCTATCAGGAAAAGTTGTGTGTCTTTCATGAGGATGCTGTTTTGCATGTTGCTGTATTTTTTAATTATTGTAATGAGGTGTGATTGTCTATTGGTTACCCACAATACTTCTTGGGGACTCTCCCCCGGTAACTCTTGTCAACACTTGTTAATCTGACAAAAGGCTACAAATTAAGCTCTGTTAATTTAATGTTTTCTCACCGAGATCTAAATACCGAAAGAGGCCCAAAGCGCAACTGAAGTCCTTTGATTCACTGTACTTTATTTTGGTATAAATTTACATTCATTATTGTTTTCCTTTGGATGTGTAGCCCTCAATTAGTGTGATGGCTCCATTAAAGCAAGCGAGACTTCGCCTTTAATTATTACAACAAAACACCTAGTTTCAGCTTGGGGAGAGGGTCTCTATTGACATAAGCAGAGGTTATAAAATTTAATTAGCCATTCCTATCAGATTTATGGCATTCAAATTGTTCTGTGTTTCTTTCCTTTGATCCTTGCTGTACAATCCCCAAGATTTTTGTTCTGATCAAATGAGAATAAAGCTTACTGTGCAGAGAGAAGTTTTTTTTTTTTAATCCTTTTTTCTTTCTCTCACTTTTTTCCGCCCCCCCCCCCCCCCCGCTTTTTTTCCCCTCCCTCCTTCTTTCCAGGCAAGGTCAACCAGTTTATCCAATCACGACAGGGGGATTCCGGCATCCTTACCCAACAGCTCTGACTGTCAATGCTTCCATGTCAAGGTGAGTTCACACTACTGAGGTCCCGAATCAAGGGCAAATGTAACTCCTCTTAACGTTCTCTGTTGAGAAGCATGTTTCATCTAGAAAAAAAGTAGCTCCTGAAAACATCTGGTTAAGCAGTCATTTTTAGTTTGGTAAAATAGTATCTGCTCACCTGAGGATAATGCGGGAGTCTCGGTAACAGCAGCATCAAGGTTTGGGGGTGGGATGCGGGGGGGAGAAGGGAGCGTATTATTTTGAAAGGCCACTAAAGGAGAAACAGAGTACAATATGACGTTGAAAAAGCGAGGAGGAGAAGTCATGACACGTTTTGCTTCCTCAGTGGCTATCATTCAGAGCCGCGCTCTGTGCAAGACAGAGGAGGGTGCAGGGTGTGCTATTGTTATTCAAGCAGAGTTGGAAGGAAGGTTATTGTGCTATTTTTTTCCCCCCTTGCAAAGCTCAAAACGCTGATAGTCAACATAAAAGGACCTGCCTGACCCTCAAAAGCTTCAGAAGTATATATTTCTCCCCCTCCATACCTCCAATTAATTCCAGCTAATTTTCCAGGGGCTCCTAGTTTTATTTACAAACTGGTTGGCAGCACTATGTTTAAGTAATCACTAATTGCTCCTAATGATAGTTTTATTTTCTGTTCATCTGATTTTCAGTCTGGTTAATTAAATCGGTGGAGGTTTAGACTTTCCTGATGGGCTGAAACAGCTAATCCATTTTGATGATGGCACATAATTAAATTAGCATGCATTACATAGCAAGGGTCCACGGCTCCCCCCCTTCAGCCCCTCCCTTCCCTCACTGCAGCTAATACATGAAGGTTAGAGTACAGCAGAAGATTTGAGGAGACAAAGGTAACTCCTGGAGTAGTAGAAACCTGTAGCCAGGGCTTGTGAGTGACTAGGGAGAGTGTGTGCACGCATGTGGGGTTTTTTTAAAAAAAAGAAATGCAGTTATAAATGCAGACCTGAGCCTATGGCTCCCACAGATTTTTAAAACAAGGTAAAAATGGAGACCTGAAAATCTAAATTTTGTTTAAAAGGACCCAATGTAGAGTAAAATCCATGTCGCCATGTCGGGGGGGGGGAGCTGCAGCATTTAAATAATCCCCCTCTTCAGTCCTCACCATATAGATATAAAAAAGATTTTAAGGCATGGGGTGAAGCTGGATTTTAGGCTAATTATTATTACTTAGGCTAGTCTCCCTTTTGGGCAGGGGAGGAGGGGGAAGGTGTCTTTATTCCCAAGACAGACCTTATGAAAGGTATCTAGTTAAAAAGAGTACACAGCAAATTAAATACATTATTGTGGTAATGGGACGACAGAAGTACAGGTCTATTATACTTATGGCAGTTATAGGAAATGTAGGCTCCTTGCCCTGTTCCAGCACACCCTTTGATATTCATTCCATTCAGCAGCAGGGCCAGGACTTCTCAGAATTAAGTGATGGGTCATTATACTTTAAACACCATGGAGAAGCCTAGATTGGCAATTAAACAGCACTTGCTGACACTCGCTTGTGCCACCCTGTGACCCCCTTTAGATTGAGATGTTGGAGCTCGGGGCCCTCAGCCTGCTAAATTGGTAGCAGGCACTTCTCCTGACGAGGGCTGGCTCTGAAATCTGCCGGCTTCAAAGGGAGCAAGATCATGTATAAACCATAATGTGGGTGCACCGTGGCTCAAAAAATAAGGCAGGAATAGATGAAATGTTACAAGTGCAAGGGGAAAATGAGAGAATAATGACAAATCTAATGCAACTCAAAGCAGAATTGTTGCACAGAAAAATGCATCCCACTGCTTGTGCATAAAATCAAGGCAGGCAGATGACATCCAGTTAACAGAAACATGTCAACAGTGAAGTAAAGTGAGAGTGAGTAAGAGAGAAGCCCCTGAGACAGCCAGGAACAAAAAATTAGTTGTCCTTAACAAGTTAAGGCTCATCATTATATTCTGGCTTGGAGCCATAAAAGCAGACAGGGGTATATAATGAGCTGCTTAGAATTTTTAGGGTGTTTATTGCAATTCGTGGAATACTTGTCTGCAAAAAGGAATGTCTTAGGCAAAGGTGTGTGTGTACGTGTATATGTATACAAAAAAAAAGACAGTATATGTACACACACACCAAGATACACATTTAGAAATATTTATTCATAGTTTTAGCCTAAAAACCTCTTTTCCATTTAACCTTCTATGGGGAAAACTCCATGAACCGACAACACAACTGCACAGTTTTCTCACGCATACCATCCCAAGTATGCACAGGTATGTAAAGCACACACATATGTACTTGAGCTTTGTGAGTCTAGTTTTTCTTCTCGGGTAGTTCACACATAATCCTGGTGTTTCCTCATGAGCTCACCCAAGTATCCTCAAGTTTCTGCAGAGACGCGTGGCATGTATAACCACGCTCTGTTTTCAAAAGCCCTGCAGTATCTAAGGCACAGTAATGGAGAGGGGTTTTGAATTTGTAATGCAAGTGGCTGCGAAATTCATTAGCTACCCTCTCTCCACCTGTAAATGCTGTGGAAGATTCCTGGTTGAAACGCGCAGTTATCTGCCCTGTAATACTGACTTTTCATGCAGGAGTGGTTTTCTCCACAACATATTCACAAAGAAGCTTGCAAGCCTAATGATCCCAGTCTGCAATTAATGGTACACTGTATAAATAGTTATTAAATGGGGTCAATCATTTTATTACAAGGTCAGCTGTCATTCTAGTGTCTAGTGGTTTCTTAGCCATCTATAACTCTTCCTACTCATCTACTTATAAGATGACCACCCACAATACTCCTAAGTTTCTGACATCATCTGAGCATTTATTACTCCCTTTAAGCACTTTATAAATATATCCTTAATAAAAACTGTGATCAGCTTAACATGCTAGTGGGCAAACAATACATTCACCTCTAAAGAAGCAGCCAGAGAGGGGAAATTGGTCAATGATTTAACAGTACACAGCAACGTTGCATAGCAATTAAGCAGTGGCAGTGAAGAATACCTTTTGTAATTGAAATTTCTGGGGGAAATTTAGCTTTGCTGAATGTAATTACGCAAGCTGGAATTTAGCCAGGACCTCCTAGGGAACGCTCCCCCACACTTCCAGACATGTGACTGGAGAAATAAAGATGGGTCTGATCTGAAGTCAGTGGAAGTGACCCATTGACCCAGGGTTGTGGACCAGGCTTTGAACAATATTTAAAAACCAAAAACATAGGTAGGTGGGGTGGGTATGTTTAAAAAAAAAAATCGAATCGTAATGCCCCCGCAATCCTGAGTTTTTAACAGAATGGAGAACTCAAAGCAACCAACTGGATCACTTAACTCAGTGATCACAGACTTTTGGATCATATAACCCCTTTCATAAACTGGCCAAGTTGTATCTTAAAAATAGTTAGGTTTCTTGCCTCAACCATTTCTTTTAGGAGGCCCCTCCAAAAACCTTGCTGTTTAGCTCAGGAGAAGCCTTCTTCCCATATCCAGACTTATTCATACCCAATTAATAGCTATTTATTCTTTTGCCAAACTTGTCTTTTATCTTCTTCCTCCTTGGTGTTTCCCCTCTGCTAGAGGTTGACCTTATCCTCTTTTGTGGGAGGTCCAGTCTCCTCTTGTAAGACTTCACTCCATTCCCCTGGTCATCTTAGTAGCCCTTCACTGCACCTGTTCCACTTCAAATTCAACTTGACTATGCATGACCTGAATTCGATACCATATTTTTCACTTTTGTTGAGAAGAAGTATCTGTTCTTGGTTGGATTTTATTCACAGAGCTAGCATTACTTAGACTTGTTTAAAAAATGTATTTAGCCATTCACCGTACAATCTATCTGTCTCTAGTTTTTGGGACCTGCTTGGAGTGTTTCTCAACCAGGGTGTCAGGAGTTCCTTTTTAAGGGTCGTCTTCAATATTAGCACTATAACATGTGAAAACACCTGTACATGATTCACAAAATAAACCCAGGGATTTCAAATGAGAATCCAGAGGCAAAACCATTCTGGCCTGTTCTGGTCTTTCTGAGTTGTTAGCAACAAAAGAATTGCTCTGTTGTTTCTCTGTAGTCCAAAAATGAATGAAAGCTGAGAGGTGGCATTTTCCAAGGTGTGCCTTGAGTCTGAAAAGGTTTAAACCACTTGGCAAGGAGATTGAGCATAGACTCTCACCATTCCCTTTGACTTCAGTGGGGGCAGGATTTTGCCCTAGGTTTTCACCTCATCCATTTAAAAATCCCTTCCCTGCAATTTCCACATGGTGGTTTTATTGTTTTCATGTTAGGGTCCCAGAGGCTGCAAACAAGATCAGGCACAGCTGTGCTTTGCAAACGTATAGTAGAAGGGTGTTTCTGGAGCTTGCAGCCACAATAGATAGGGGAGAAGGGAGACCAGATGAAGTGATATCCAAGGTCACAGAGCTGTTCGCTGGCAGAACGCAGGGATCCTGACTACCGGACCTGTATCCTAACTTCTAGACTGCCCTGCACGTGGCAGTCCTCCCCCATCTCGTGTTCACTCTCCTTCTTGCCTGCATTATTTAGCATCGCTGGTTAACCTCCTAAGAGTAGAAAGGCAGAATCTCCTTGGAGACTCATGCCCATTTCAGTGTAGGGCCTTTAGCAGAATAGTAGTAGTGCCTGCTTGCTCTTCTCTTCTTCCATCACTGAAACACCCTTCCCTTCCTCCTTTTGTCCACGTATTTCTGCTTGTGGTGTGACCACTCTCTCTTGAGAGAGTAAGCAACTTCACAGCTAGCCCCCCCATCCATTAGATCACTCTCTTCTCACAGCGGCCTTTCAAATCTAAATACTACCCCTGTGTAATGATACTGAGCTCTACCAGGTAACAGAAAAGTTGTATTTAAAGTTGATAAGCAATTCATAGATTGTGAGGCTGGAAGGGACCTCGGGAGTTCATCGGGTCCAGCCCCCCCGCACCAGGCAGAAAACTGGGAGTTGGGTGACCTCAGCAAGGTGACTGTTCAGTCTCCTCTTGAAGATGTCCAAGGTAGGTGGTTGCACCACCTCCGGAGGGAGCTTATTCCACAGTCTGGAGATCCTAGCTGTGAAGAAGTTTTCCCTAATGTTGAGCCCGAAACAGTCTTCTAGGAGCTGGTGACCATTGCTCCTGGTTTTCCCCAAGGGTGCCCTCGTGAACAGTTGTTCACCGAGCCTTTGGTGTACTCCCCTGATGTAGTGGTAAGCCTCTATCAAGTCCCCTCTCAGCCTTCTCTCTTTCAGGCCGAAGAGTCCCAGGTCTCTCAGCCTTTCCTCGTGTGGCTTGCCGAGCAAATCTATGACCTTAAGGGTGGCCCTTCTCTGGACTCTCTCGAGCTTTACCACATCCTTGTTGAAGTGCGGTGGCCAGAACTGGACGCAGTACTCCAGCTGTGGTCTCGCCGACACCAAGTGGAGTGGAAGGATCACTCCCCTAGTTTTGCTGGAGATGCATCGATTGATGCATGCCAGGGTGTTACTGCCCAGTTGGCTACAGCAACACACCGCCAGCTCATATTCATACTGTGGTCCATAATTATCCCCAGGTCCCTTTTATTTGCAGTGATGGTCAGTTTAGCACCACCAAGCCTATCAGTGTGGTGAGGGTTACTTATCCCCTGGTGGAGCACTTTACATTTCTCAGTGTTGAACTTCATCTGATTCAGATCTGCCCACCTTGCTAGGCTCTCTAGGTCTGCCTGTATCTGTAGCCTATTTTCAAGCATGCCAGTCTTATTTACAAAAAGGGCAACTCCAAGTCCTCATGTCAATGAATGAAATATTTAGGGATGTTTAAATGCTGTAAAAAACTGGATTAGAGGAGAGTATAAAATGTTCCAAGAGTTTATAATAAGATCCCTTCATTACTTCTCTGATTTCTGCACAAATCTCACGCAAAATGAGTGGTATAGATCACCGCAAAGGTAAACCCAGGTCTTCAGCAGAAAAGTCACTGTAAATGAACAATAGAAGCAAGCTTTCCGTATCCTGTATTTCTGAGCCACAGTTCAGATTCCCATGCCATATGTTCTCTGAGTCCCCTAACTGGGCGGAGAGGCACTTAAGAGTTTGCAATAAGAACGGGATCTACAAGGAGAAAATGTTCAGATAACACAAAGCTTTGCTTTCTAGCCCATCGTAACTGTTGCGGGGAGGAGGGAGGAAAATGAAGAGCATAAAATCACCCGTGGGCCAGAATCCTAGGCCAAATTATGTCCTGTGACATCCAGTTGACTTCAGTGGGGCTGCACAAGGGGGAAGTCCATTTATCTGTGTTACGCTTTGCTTGCTATCCATGGAATCCTTTCAGCCCATTGAATAACAATATAACCAGTTATTCTTTTGAAAACCTGATTGTTCTTGTTAATAGAGTTTACCTAGAAATATGTCTAGGGTATTGGCGGGGGGGTGAATAAAAAAGTGTGTGTGTATTCTATTGCCCTGCTCCAGCAATTAGGTTTCTACAAGTGGACTTTGTGTCCCTACAAGTCCAACTTAGGGATCAGGGGCAGCATATGACTACATGAATTTTATATATATATTTTCTCCAGATTTTTTCATTTAAAAAATATCTAAAGTGTTTTCTGACATGAGCGTAATCCTTCCTAAGTACCTACTGGTTCAAAAAATGACTTCAGTACGCAATGTTCCCGTGCATAACACAGTATAATACAGAGGTTTGCCAAACAAAAATATGTATGTATTCTTCTGCTCGATCAACAAAATGTTGGCTAATAAAGCAGGTACAAAGATTGTCAAAAATGCATAGAAATTGTGGTGACATAAATATTTTATTTTGCTGTCAATACACAACAAAAGATGTCACCCTTAATTCTCCCCCTGATTAGTTCTGTGACTGTTGCTTTACTAGTTGCCATTGGTAATTTCACAGTAAGGAAACGGGCTGGTAATTTTTCTGCAGGTAGCTAAAATTCCGTTTTTCCCTCCAAGTTCGTCAGTCGAATTTGCCTTTTGTTAAAGATGTTAAAAATCATAATGTCTCATGTCAGTAATGATAATGAAGGGGAAGATTGCCTTTAATGACATTAGAAGAATCATTATGTTTAATTTATCGCTAATTAATGCTGCCAGGTTTCATATGCTTTGTCTAGCTGTCATGTGCTTGTTATATGCCTCTTTTTTTTTTTATGTGTGTGTTTTTTTTTACACATCCCTCCCCATTCATTCATTTTTATTCTGACGATTTACACAGCTTTCTCTCCTCTAGGTTCCCTCCACACATGGTCCCGCCACATCATAGTTTACATACAACTGGAATCCCTCATCCGGCCATAGTCACGCCAACAGTCAAACAGGAATCTTCCCAGAGCGATGTTGGCTCACTCCACAGCTCGTAAGTTTCTTTCTTGCGTCAATTTACTTTTAGAAAACGTAGCACGAGAATAACGAACCTTCGGTTACATGTACATGAGTAGTTTTGTTTGTTTGTTTGTTTTAAAAGAATCCTGGGCTTTACTTTATTGTGTTTTTATCACTGCCTAATAGCCCGTTCGTTTGGTTGGTTGGTTGGTTGGTTGTTTGCGGGGGGAGGGCGGGCGGGTTAAACGTAATTGCCCTTAATTTCATTGGCCGGGAGTGTGAAAATAAGAAATCATACTTGGTTCCCTAGAGCATTCCTGTGTGGTAGGTGAGCAGGTATTACAGTCATACGCCCAGGGAAACTGAATTTCATTAGAAAAGATCAACCTTTATAAGCCATTGGATAATGTTATGTGCCTTTTTGGATGCTCAGTTTGAGCCACACGCATGCTTCCAACTGGCCCTCCAGAGGTGGAGGCATAAAATAAGAGCCATGCTCATTCCTACTCAAGTTTGGTATGACATATGGGGTTATAAAATGTAAGAGAATCCCATTTTTTCTTTCCTAAACTTGTGCTAAAAGCACACCTATTCTATTTAGGAGGCTTAATACTTTCCCCCATATACCGAAATAGACAATATTCAGGGGTCGGACTTGAAGATCTACAAGGTCTCTTCCGACCCTACTTCTATGAGTCTATGATTCAGGCTGTTGGCTTGCACTTATGCTCTTTTTATTGCAGTAATATCTAAAAGACCCATTACTTGGCATCAGTACCATGTTGTGAAGCACTATCATCCTTTTTGTTCTCTTTTTAAAGATAACCATGCATCTGGCTAAGTTGCATCCCTAGCAGATCGGTTGCTTATAGGGCTATGGGTACCGCTTGCATATTGAGCAACTGGGATTCTGCCCCCCCAAAAATCCTTAATTTTTTTATTGGCCAATTGCAAAAATTCAAGTGTAAGATGAAGGCAATTTTAGCTTGATGGAATTATATATGAGCAGATCCATGGAGAGAGAAGAACTAGGGAAGGAAACTATAACGATCCGAAAGGGTTCTCACTATGAAATTTTGGTCTTGTCTGTCTTAATCATATAGAAAACATCAGGACTCCAAAAAAGAAGAGGAGAAAAAGAAGCCACACATAAAGAAACCTCTTAATGCATTTATGTTGTATATGAAGGAAATGAGAGCAAAAGTTGTAGCAGAATGCACGTTGAAAGAGAGTGCCGCCATCAATCAAATCCTTGGTCGAAGGGTAAGTAACTGGGTGAACCAGATGGGAGAACCAGTACCCGTTAGCGAGGTCTGTAGTAGAGATCAAGGGAGTACGTTCTCCTTGTTCTAGATAGGCTCCGCTCTGCCTGGTTTGATAATATCAGGGTGTAAATTCTGTCCACAACATTTCGAATAAACCAGCATCTTTCTGCGCGTTTTTTCCATTGGCGTATTTTGCCACTGGGAACACATATAAGACTGAAAGAACATGCTACAACTTTTTTAAGTTGCTTCCTGGGGTAGGGACTGTTGTCCCTGATTCCTTGGTAAGTTGGCCTGAGAGAGCTCCCTGTGGAGCTTGGGTGGAGAAGAAAACCTGTGAAAGACCTGGGGGATACAAGTACCAGAAGCTACACAGGCTAGGAGAGGCTTTTAATAGTTACGGAGATAACGGAGCCAAGGACCCTCTTCTAAAACTAAAGGTGATTCAGATCCTGGTCCCCATCAAAAATTATTCTCGCTGGGGCTGTTCTGTCCCTTCATGAAAACTGAGAATTGAATGACTGTAAATGATTCATGGAGTCTCATTTGAGCTAACCGGGTTAATCCAGAGTTATAAATAAAATATGAATGGGCCACATGCCAATTGCGTATTTTTATCCGGTATTTTTATGAGCACCAGCTACAAATATATTGATATATAAATATATGCCATGCTATTTACATATGGTTTTTGGTTTATTTGTTTTTTTTAAAAAAAGGGTGTGCTTTTTATTCGGTCTTTTCTCTTCCCTACTTCAGTGGCATGCGTTATCCAGAGAAGAACAAGCGAAATACTATGAGCTAGCAAGAAAGGAACGACAGCTACATATGCAGCTTTACCCGGGCTGGTCCGCACGGGATAACTATGTAGGTTCCTATGTAGGTGGAAATTTTTTTAGTTGTAGAGCTTGTAGAACTGTATATGTGACCTGCTGAACTACGACCACACATTGCACACAAGCACTACGTGGAAAGGAATGTCTCGGGACCCCAATCCGGTAACCGCAGCGGACGCATCATCTGCATTACCAAAACAATTGGGTACAATTGACAGCCCTCCACTCGGAAGAGGCTTCCTGGCTGGGATTAGTAAAAGATGTAAAAGGTTAGACTTGAGGCTCTGTCTCAGTAGAGCTCTATGAAGGAACCTTACAGAGGGTGTCTTGCCTTCAGTATATCAGCCTCTGCAAATGCTATTTGGCTTGTGGTCATTTAAAAAAAAAAAAAAAAAAAATTAATTCCCCACAGTTCCTCCCCTCCTTTCCCACTGAAATGAATAATTAGTGTCTTGTGCTTATCTGTGTGAGAGTATTGTGGAAAGTGGAAGAATGACTTATCCTAGCTTCAGAGGAGGACTGGCAAAACCAGAAGTGTGACTTGTTTGAAAGTCTTACTCTCAAGTGGGGTTAAATAAATTATTCCACGCTCTACTGTTGTATATTCCAATTCTGTTATGCTTTATCATGGCCATATTTTAATGTGCTTCTATTGTGTTGCTCCATTTACAAAAATGATATTGCCATTTGCAACAGATTGTTTTCAGGATGATAGTTTTGGGGGGGGCGTTGAGGAACATTTTTCTTTTCTTAGCAAGTTTTGGTTTTTTTTTGTTGGAGCCATCTGGTTACAAACTCAATGCCCAATCCTAATACCACCTACCTCAGATGTAGCACTTTTCCTTCAAGAGGAGTTAAGTGGTACATTTGGTAGAACATGCTTACAAGTTTGAACCCATAAATCCTTAACAAACTTGTAACCTTGTGGGTTGGTAGAAACTTTAAAATCTCAGAATGCAATCATGGAGCAGTCTTGAATCTTTTTTGTTTGTTTTTTTGTTCTTTTGTTGGGTTTTGGGTTTTTGGTTTTGTGTTTTGTTTTTTTGAAACCTCCAAGTCTCTGACCCTGAAATGAAGCATGCATCCTCATAGAATCACATTGACTTTAATGAAGTCCTTCCATGCAAAGCTCTTTTCAGGCTCAGAGGCCACATCTACTAAATTGATGTTGATTGCCCTTCGCAAAACTTTTCTGTTGTTGTTTGCTTTTTGCTTCAATCTGTATTTTGTCCAACATGTTCATGCCATAGCCATAAACATTGTTCTGCTATAAATCACACAAACTATGTGCTTTGTATATAGTTTTGGATACCTGTATGTGTGTTTGCATTCGAATGTATATGGAACAGGTTAGACGAATCACAGTGTGCAATAAGATAGTTTTGCAGTTGTAGAACTCCAGATGTTTCAAATGCTGCAAAAATGTGTTATTACCACTTATTACCTGACCGTGTTTAGTCTGAAAATCCTCTTGTTCCCTCCCCCCTTTCTTTCAACTCCTCTTCTCTCCCTTTATCTTTCTACGCTTGCATCTTCTTTAGAGAGAGAGCCACAGGCATCTCCCCCACCAAACACACTTTTCTTTGCTGTTCGGTATGGGCTGGGCTGAGACCATCCGACCGAAGGGTTGAGCAGTTCTAGGTGCTGCGCAGACTGATTTCCCCTTGGGAGTTCAATAGGGAGTACTGCTAGGACCTACAGTGTGCTTAAAAGCTTTCCAGGAATGTTCATTCTGCTGTAGTGACTGTGTTTCTGACAGATGGCCATGTACAGTGTCTTAAATGTTTAGGACCTTTACATTTGTCCTCAGCATGCGAGCACCAAGAAACCCTTTCTTCTCGAGCTAAAAAGGCAGGATGAGAAAGCTGATGCTTTCCTAGCGGCTTGATGTATCCCCAGCTGACCTTCAGGGGGAACCTTCCTTTCTGTATGAGAGCTCAATAGCCTCTCATCGCACAACCACATCATCTACAGAGTTTTTCTTTCTTTCTGTTTTTTTTTCCCCTTGTCTTCACTGTATTCACAGTTCTTGCAGTCTACCCCTCCTCTGAGGCTTTCTTTGAACAGCTGGCTTTCCAGGGTTCGGAAAGGCAGGTGTGATGGGGGTACGTTTTAACTATCCTTTGGCAATCCCAGTGTCTGCCCAATGTCTGTCTTTACATCACACAGGTACCCATAGCTCCTCCCTTAAGAAATGCAACAGCACATTTAATTACTGCGGCTTCTCAGCCTTCCCTTAAAAACTGCAGCTTCTCAGCCTTCCCGTCAATTGAAGAGGGTATGTTGAATGGGATCACATCAGGGTTGTAAGGTTTATTGGGTCTTACTGGTCCTTTTTTCTCCATGAATACTGACCTCAGACCTGTGTATGGGTTCAGCAACATCACCTTTGCTCTTAATTGGAGAATCGGTATTTAAAAAAAAAAAAGGAAAGAAAAAGGACAAAGATCTCAGAAGTCACTTGAACAAGAAAAGGAAGAGGGAGTCTGCCAAAAGCATGAGCAAGTGTTAATATCCAGATATAGATCTCTCACTGCTAGATAATGCAGTGCCAGAAAGTCTTTGGACCTTGTCATTTCAATTTGAGTAGGACAAGTAGGAGACAAAGAAGAAGATCTGTCTACTGCAAAGACTCCTCAAGAACTGCTGCTTGATTACATGGACCTATCCATGACTTTGTATTATCATATCATCAGGTTTCTTCTGATGCTGTGGACAGGTAAAAGGATTGTAACGCTTTTAAAGAGGGAGAGGAATTACCTCAGCTCAGTTGAATCCACAGTAGCTGTTTTGTCTGTCCTCTCCTTTTTCATTTCGGGGTAAATGACCGCAGTTTAGCTTCCCTTTATAGCAAGTTAGGAGCGGACAGAGAAAAGTTACAGCAGATCTGCTAACACGCTTATGAAGTGCAAGCCCAGCTTCCTTTAAAACAGTATAATTGTTTCATCGCCATAAGACAGGAATTTGAAAGGCTGGTAAAATTGTGCTTTTCCCTCGGTCTCTGAGGAGCCTGCAGAAGGATTTTGTTGGCATCTTTTTCCAATATTTATCCAGATGGAGCAGTTTCCAAAGCACATGTTGAAAGGGGACCAAAACAAAACAAACCAACCAACCCTGGGGTAAATTCAAGCCCTTCTTCAGCCATTTATAGTAGATTATTCTCTAAAGAGCTTACGTAACACATTTGGTGCCTGTACATGAGCCCGGAGGCTGCTCCAATGTGCTGTAATTGCAGCACATCAGAACAGACTGCATTCATCGAATCTGGAGCATGATAATTACCGTTCTCCAACCAGCCTTCGCATCTCGCGTATCGGCATCCCCGCACTGCAGTATGGCGGCAGGGGCACTTTGAGCTTAAGATAACGTGTCCCCACTGCCATCCTGAAACACGCGGGCGCTGATGCATGAAACGTGCCGGGCGTCTTAATTGGACCCCCCCCCCCCCCAAAGCATGTGTAAAAACACCCTTTGACACCTGACTTGAAGAGGATGCACAAGGGATGGCAACAGACGTTTATTTTGTTGGGCTGCAAAGGACGTTTTTGAGGTACTCGCATCTCTGCCTCTGCTGGCCGTGGTCTGGAAATGCTATAGTTTCTCAGGTGTCCTGCAAAAAAATACAAATCCCTTTATTGTATACTCAATTCACACTGTTATTTATCAAAGCGCTGTCTTTGAAGTAAAATTCAGTGGGCCTGAGATGACAGGTTTTCAATCTGGAACCTCTTCATTGACCTCGGTAGACTTTACCCTTAATTTACATGGGTGTGTGAGGCCCCGGATATTTTTTTGGTCTCCCTACCGATCAGCAAGTGCTGTTTTATTTATTCTCAAGGTCTGCACGGGGTAGTGACTCCAGCACCTTCCTGTGTCCTGGATCTTCATCTGACTTTCCATGTTAGAGACATGGGTGGTTGGTGCCTCCTGAGTCTGGGGAGGCACCAGATCGCCGGTAGGAGGGGGGTGTCCCCCTGCAGCCAATTGCTGACCGGGGGGGGGTGTCCCCCGACTGCCGATCACAGAGCCAGCGGCCAAAACCAGAAACGCACATCCACCGGCACTTCCAGTTTCCCAGGGGTGCACGGCCGATCTCAGGGGGCGCACGTGCACCCCCTATGCATCGCCAACAGTTAGAGAAGTGGCTCCTCGTGCAACTGTATGGGTTTTTTTGTTTTTGGGGTTTTTTTACAATTTTACTTTCCCCCCCACATTTTACTGAAATATAGCCAGAGGTAGCAGTTCCCCTCTGAAAATCATCTCCGAGGGGACGGAGACAGTTTCTCAGTAGAAGTAACCTGGTCACAAAACTACAGCCCTGTCCATTGAAACTGCACGCGCAGCCCATCGATCGCCAGAAGGTTCCCTCGCACAAAACGGTACTTGTCACATCCAAGACAGCAGGGTGGCAGTCTGCTACCTGAACAAGGGAAGAGAAACAAGTTTGGCGGCTCTTTGCCAGAAGGCCTACCGGAGTTTGGAACTCCACCTTCAAAAAGAGCATTCACATCTTCACTTGCGCTCCTTATTACTCCGTTCCAGGGAACATAAACATCTTAGTGGACATGCTGAGCTAAAGCCAAAATGAACCATTTAGATGGGAGCCAGACCAAGTTATTAAAGAGAAGATGTCCGAGATCTAGAAGAACCTTCCCTCCTCCTTGTAGGTCCTGCCAACCATTCAAAGGCACTGCAAGGTGCCTACTTTCAAGATGTGTTTTTTTTTCTGGCTTCAGTGACTCCCTTGTGATGCTTTTTTCTTTCTTGCTTTTTTTTTTTTTCTTTTTTTACTAATTCCTCTTATTCCCACTCCTTCATAGGCAGAGATCGCTGCTGCCTATAGCCCACTCGGCTGGTCCAGAAGGTATCCAGGGACCCCAGAAAGTGACACGGACACTTGAAAACCATCTTAGTCTTTTTATTGCTCTGTTAGCTCTGTCATTGTGTGCTGGGAGGAAATTTAGGGGAAAAAAAGAGAAGAGAGATCTGTTTCTCCTTCTAGCCCATAGTCAGCACTTAAGTCTTCACTTCTGTCAGGATTCGGGTTAATTAGAGGATGCCTCCTAGTCTTATGGTGATGGCCGGCTTTGCGCGACACAAACACACCCACATCGCCACCTTGGATTTTGATGGCACGTGAAATGTACTTCTTGGAAAGTGTTTGGGGAAAGGACCCGGTTTTAGTAAAACTCTACTATTCGTATCCTGGAAGGTGTCTTGGATATAGCATGTTTATGATTTTTTTCCCCCCCCGACTGGCCTGCTTAGGGATTTCTGTAAATCCTGAATTTGACACTCCTGCATGTCATCTCTCCCTGTCCTCATTGCTCCCCAGCCCTTATTAGTTTTGGCAGTAAAGTATCCCCGCCTATATGCCCAAGCCTGAGCTTTCATGCTCTGCCTGCCACCGTCATCTTCAACGTGGAGATGGCTGTGAAGTGTTTTGGCCTGTTCTGGGTACCAGAATGGCTGGCGGCGGTGGGTGGGGGGAGTTGAGGTGCCCTCATATGTTTCTTTTCTTAACTCTTCCTGACACGGTTTCCACTTCCATCCCTTGTTCCTTCCCTTGGAGCCCTTTGTGGACGCCGCCTTTACATGCGTGACTCTGGTAAAGGCTCTTCCACAACTAGGATAAAGGGCTATGAACAAGGTGGGCAGGCAGGGCCATCATGTGGGTGTGAACAGCGTCGCCTCTTGTGACTTCTCTGATTTCCCCAGGATCAGAGAGCGAGATACCCCACACCTAGTCCAGACCTCGGGTCTGTGACAGCATCGTCTGTCGTGAGCTTTCGGGGCAGACTTCCCTCCTCTCGCTCAGTCTCTTCTTACAGGGTGTCTGCCTGTCTTTTTTTTTTAATCCTTTTTATTTATGTATGTTTCCTGCAGGGAAAGAAGAAGAAGAGGAAAAGGGATAAGCAGCCAGGAGAGACCAATGGTAAGTAGAATAAGTCAATGTGCCATTCTTAGAGGAACAATGGAGACTGGCCTCGCATTCCCAAGGTGGAGGGAGGTGGGGAGAAGTCCAAGGCAAGGTTCTCCTGGCCTTCTGGGTAGCCAATTCCTCCCATAGTTAGCCTGTTTGTTTGTAATGCATTTTAATTTAATTGCTTAGCACTGCCCTCTTAGTTAACTACCATTGCATGGAAAGCGCATTGTAATGTTAGTTGAATTTGTAACTTAATAATCACAGAGCCTTTAACTGCAGAGCCATAGCTGTAATGCCTATGCCATTGTTATCAAGTTGTCCGCTTATTGTGTGCATGGGGGTGTGCGTGAGTGTCTGTACACGTGCGTGTGTGTGTGTGTGAGAATATGCGCATGTACGTGTCCGTGTGTAGGCATTTGATATTAATTGGGCTGTACCTGTGTGTTCTGATGCATGCCTTACAGTGGTAAATCATGCCCATTTTAAATTAAGGAGGTTTGCCATTCTTTATAGGAAATTAGAAATACTGCATAGGCAATCTGATAGTCGATTTTGAAGAAGCCCTGACTTAATTTTTTTCAAGACTTTGTATAATTTGTTCTTTTTTTTCAGAACACAGCGAATGTTTCCTAAATCCTTGCCTTTCACTTCCTCCGATTACAGGTGCTAATGTCATTTTGAGTCATTTAAAATAGTTTATGAACTGCTTTTTAATTTTTTTTCCTGCCATTTTAGAAGTTAACATTAAATACTTATAATATTTAATGAAAAAATACCATCCAGAAAGTTTTTATAATATTTACATATATATTTATATCTATCTATAACATGTTTGGTAGTATTTTTTTTTAATTTGTTTTTTTTTTTTTTGGTTTTTCGTAAGAATTGCTATGAAAACAATAATGCAGTAAAAAATAACTCAGAGTTGTACTAACTGTGCAAATTGAATATGCAGTATTTCTTTAAAGAGACTGAAAAAAAAATATAAGCAATTCTGTATTGAACCTCCTTAATCTAATGGCATTTTTCATGGCTCCCACTAAGTCTTCTCACATTGGCATGCATACGCAATTTTTTTTATTATTTTAGTTTTGGTTTTTGGTTTTGTTTTTTTTTGTTTTGGTTTTTTGTTTTGGTTTGGTTTTGCTTTCTTGCTTAAGCCTATTCATTGCAGTTCACTAGCTATACTAACAAGCCCCTCTTCCCATGCTTCACCCCCCGGCTGCTGCTAACATGTTCATTCTGCAATCTGCTTACTCCTATTCATTCCTTTAAAAAAAAAAAAAAAGAAAAGAAAAGAAAATAGAAAAATTTAAATAAAAAATGATTTTTTTCCCAAAAGCTGCATTATCCCAGTAGATATAATTTTCTTTTTTTTTCCTTTTCTCTTATTTTTGTTTGCATCTGAGTTGAAGGAAAAAGCATGTTCAAGATCTAACTTCCATACTTAGCTTCTTTTCTTCCTTCCCTACCCTCCCACCATAAAAGAGAGGGAAAAAAAGGCGTGCCAGAAACATCACGTTAAAGAAATCATAATCACTTTCCTCTACCTGCTCTCTTAAATGAGAAAGAGCCAGTCCTTGAGAAAGGGATACTGCAGCTTTAATTGCAACAGATAATTTCAAGAGTTGAATAAAAGTGTGATTATCACTATTTTTTTTCTTAACTTTGAAATCAAGTCGATATTTTGCAATTAATAACAAGGACATTGATTTTATTCCCTTTTTTTTATTTTTATTTTTTTTTCTTATTTTTATCTTTCTCTTTTTTTTTTCCCCTTTTCTCTCTCTCCTTTTTCTGCTCGCTTCTTTCTTGAACTCATTCAGACCTGAGCGCTCCTAAGAAATGCCGAGCGCGCTTTGGCCTTGATCAACAGAATAACTGGTGCGGCCCCTGCAGGTGTGTATAGTTTTCCCAGACTCGCTATGGCTGATTTGCAGCTGGTTTATTTGGTACTTTCCCCTTTTTTTTTTTTTTTTTTTTTTTTTTCCTGCCTTGTTGCTTTGTAGCTCTGTGTTGTGATCTAGGAGACACAAGGGAGTGGGACACTGCCATGAGTTATCTTCTCTCTGAAAGGGTTCTGCTTTTTATTTCCTTCCTCCTTGCTGCCGCTAGCCAAAAACCCACTGTAAAACAGCATCAGCCTAAGCATATCTGATCCGTGACTGCAAACACAATCCTCCCAGCCTTCTCCCGAGAAACGTTGCATTCTCTCTGAACATGACCAAGGCCCTCTGATAATACAACACTGAGTGTGGGACAGCAGTGTCATGGTCTTAGAGATTTTTTTTTGTTTTGGCTCATTGTGGAAGTCCTCTTTCTTTCATACCATTGGTGCCAGGGGAGATTACCAAATAAAACTGAGACGATTAACGAGAAACATAGCTGTAGCTAAGATGACACGTCCAAATGAGCTCTATCCACCATTGTGTTGTATTTTTTGTGTTTACCTTATGCTAACAGATGCAAATACTCCAAAGAAGTGTCGGGCATTGTTCGGGCTTGACCGACAGAGTTTATGGTGCAAACCATGCAGGTATACTACCCATTAGGCCTTTGGGGAAATAAAAGAAGTCTGTCCTCTTAGTGCATTTGTGTGATTTATTTTTTAACCTTTTCTCCCACCCCTTCCACCTTCCTCTCTCCCATGGCATCAGTCGCTAATAATCTTCAAAATACCTTGCTAATTTTTTTAATGCCATTTCCTATCTTTCTTTACCAATAACTTCTCCCTGGTGGTAGAAATGGGACCGAGCCAAACTTGAGGTGTATAAAGCTGGGACTTTTCAGACCTGTCAGCAAAAAGGAAATGCTTAGGTGGACATTTACACTGCGTCTGTTTGTGTGTGTGTGTGTCCACTGTCTCCAAAGGGCTAAAAGAGTCTGTGATCTGCAGCACTGGTATTTTCTTTGTGATTAGAGGTATATAAGCCAGTGTTTACAGCTTATGTGGTACTCATCCCATTGGCGCATTTGGAGAATTTAAAATGCATCTAGATCAATCTGAAGCTATTTCTGTAACATATCTATCATATTTTGAAATGATCCTATGCCATTTTTCTAAAGCTGGAAAGAAATTCTTGCAATTTGACCAGCAAGTGAGCTGTAAACTCATGAGCTGTAGAGGAAAAAAAAAAAATACTAATCGCAGCTTTGGTAGGCCAGTTTTCAGCTTTAAAAAGGAAGTGAAAGACACCAAATTTCGACAGCCCATGTTCTACTACAGTTTAAACCAAACCTGTCATTCCACGGATAACTCAGTAGGTACTTCTTTCTTGGTGGAGGGATACCAACTAGCTCTTTTCTCACTCCTTTTCCTTAATGACCACATTTGGTTAAATTTGTTGTTTCTTTGTTCTGATACAAGCAGTCTTTGAATTTGGAATATTATGATGGTAGGTATTTCAACTCCAACCACACTCTGTATGTAGTACCTATTGTCTCACCCCTCTCCCCCGGTTCATTCCCTTGCCATGTGCTTCATCTCATGTAGACCCTAGATCAGATGTTCATCACATTATGTGCATGCACGCAATCCTTTTGTTTCCCTTGATTCCAAGTGCAAACATGGATTGACGAATGTCTAAGCAGTAAATAAGAGAAGGCTTCGGAGGACGGCATTCTCCTACATTTGAGCACTAATAACTTCCATTAGATGCATGCTTAGTACTGTGAGTTGTACGTGAGGTGCAAAGACAATCATTTAGATGTCCGTGTCAATGTTAAATATCTTTTAAAGTAGCAATTTAAAAAAAGCAACAATTTCCCCCCCCCCGGCCCCCCAAAAAACAAAACAAAAACCCCTTTAAAATGGAGGAAAAAATTTGCCTAGATTTATTGAATAGTCCCTGACTGTGAAGTACTCGGCTTGAATCTTGTAATAGCTAAAGACTTACGCTGTATTTCATTGGACCTTACTAGGTTAATTTAGGGTCCATGTTCAATAGATGCTTGTGTCGTTTATAGACACTATATTTGACACTCATCAAACTTTGTATGCTCCGTCAGTGTACAGATTAGTTTTACATCAGTTTTGGATCATTTATCATTCCTTATCCATTCAAGTTAACATCATACCTTTTAAAGATGCATTTTATCATTAGAAGGGCTTTTACTTTGATCCATAGGATTATCACTTTGGCAGCACATTGGTTGTGTGCTATAGCAATTAAAATCCTTTCTCACTTTAGTTTTGCCTACGTTTACTTCTGTTTTGTTAGGAAATCTTTGCTGCAGGTCAGAATCCGTTTTGTTGGGACAGTTTTCATTATGTACTTTGACTGGAGCCAAATGCCTTTTATAATGACAGAGCTCCTAGTTTTATATTCGTTGACAGATTATTTTTTTTCTTTCATGCATTGTAGCATTTTCTCATTAGGCAGAGTTTATTGCACAGTTGTCCTGGTGCTGGTCCTAATCCTTAAAGGTTCTTATTTATAGAAAGGTAGTTTTCCGTAGAGGTTCTTTGGGGAATAGGCTCTAAAGATGTGTGGTTTGATACTGCAACACAAAGCGAGACATCTTTGGTCACAGTAGGTGGAAGTCAGAGAGCCCTTGCCATTATCTTTCATCCTTGGCAAGAGCAGTGTCCTTAGTTTTCGGGACAGTGTTTTAGGGCTAGTTTCACTGGTGATATGAATGGGTGCAGCCCTATTGACTTCAGTAATGTTTATATATAGCATTTAACAGATTTCAAAACAGTGCGCCAGTTCTAATCCTCACAATGGAGGATTAGCATCCTTATGCCCATTTTACAGATGGGGTGACCAAGGGCACACATTGAAGCCATATGAAAGTAGGGCTTAGAGCTTGGGAGCACCTGGTTCACAGCTCTGCACTTAATCCCTACTCTGTAGTGACTTCCTTGCATAAACGTAACCCATATGTGACAGATTTGGCCTGTAGCCTTCTAATGATTTTATTGCACGCTCCTTGCCGAACAGGTACACACACACACACACACATGCACGCATGTCTGTGCTTCAGACAGAGTTAATAGTGCACAAGGGGAATGGCACAACCTGGGAGGCAGGTCTCTGTTAAATTAAACAATCCACAGAAGGAGAAAGTAGCAGTAGAAAAGAGTGCCGTACTAAAATAACTGAAGTAAAAGGAAAAGAGTTTACTGTGCTAGAATACCTTGGAAAGGATATTAAGACCCCAGCCCTAGCCCCTTCATGCCCCGGCCATGAGAATCTCTGCCTCTTCTTGTCAACCACGAGCCAAAAATAAAACTTGTTTTTTAAAAAAACAGAAATGTATCAAATTCAGGATATTGAGCCCGTGCCTTCAGTGGTTTGATTATCTCCTGCAAGATAATGAGCCATTTCAGCTTCTTTTAAGGTCAAAGAAGCTGATTGCCTTTTGGACTACTGGGGTTCATAAGGCAAGCACAGTTTGGGTCTCTTCATGGCAGGAACTTAGATTTTTTTTTTTTTTTAAATTTATTTTTTAAATAGCCATTGACCATGATGTTGTCAGAACCTCATGAAACTCCATTCCCAGCTGCTGTATACTGCGGTTAAGGAAGCATTACACAAAGTCATGCCAGAAAACCTATTGGTCTCGGGGTGGGCAGGCAATGGCAGAACTAATCCAGCCCAGTTCACATAGTTGTCTAATGCCCACGTTTCTGGTGGTGTTGTTTGACGTTAGGAATTTAACCAGGTTCTGTTTTGAGCCCACCAAGTTGCTTTTTCTATCTTTTAACTTTGCTTCTAATAAAGCATGGTTTGCTGCCTGACACCTTCACTTATTCTCTCTTTCTGCCTCTTCCTCATTTTTTTTATTTTTGGTTTGGTTTTGTTTTTTTAACATCTTTTAAGTGCATGGATTTT
This sequence comes from Crocodylus siamensis, assembly GCF_052110815.1. Taxonomy (NCBI): domain Eukaryota; kingdom Metazoa; phylum Chordata; order Crocodylia; family Crocodylidae; genus Crocodylus; species Crocodylus siamensis. The sequence goes on along the minus strand of NC_143401.1, from coordinate 90,013,015 downwards.
TTTTATTTATTTTTTTTAGTTGTAGCATGTATTGATCTGCAGGCTAACGTGGTTAAAACTCTAATAGCCCTAACCATTTACCTTGCTGTGTGACCGTTTAAAGCAGAACCTCAGTCTGTTGCTTTACTTTGGAAAGAGGATTTTGCAAAGCTTTCAGATTTGCCAAATCCTTCTGCTGGAACTGATGAGAGGTGGGGTGCCCGGTTGGCTCTTCTGTTCCTGACCCACAGACAAAATATCTCTCGGTGTGACCGAGTAGCTGAGACTCGGGTCTCCATAGAAAGCAGCACCACAGTGAAGACAAAAAGGAGAGATGCTTATTTCCACCATCTGGGTTGATAAAACAAAAAGCCCGTTGGTCCAAACACATTCTCCGTGCAAGTGGAAGCAAATCCATTGAGCTGAATGGAGTGGTCTTTGCTTACATCTCTGGGGGATTTTTACCTAGTGCCCTTCCTTTTCTGCACGGGGAGTCAGATGGACAGCTAACCCTTGTTTCTGTCCACTTGGTGTGGCCTTGCTTTATTGGGTTATCTTAGCAGTTGTGTTGTAGCCACTGGAATTTGGTTAGAGATGCATTCTTTCATCTCTTTGGATAGTTGAACTATTAAAAAAAAAAAAAGAAAGAAAGAAAAGACGGCAGTAATATTTTGGGCGAAGCAATGCTGGTTTGCTTTAGATCTCCCCATGGACAAGTTGTGTTTGGGGAGGTTTCACTCGAAGAGTTGATTTGGCTCCAGAATTTCTTTCTGGGAGATGCTTTAGTCATGTACCGAATTGGTTTTCTCCTACAACTAGAATTGTCTTGCATCCACGCGGCAAGAGAGACCTGGCAAAACTCATCTGCTGTTCGTTACGCCATGACATTACAAAGTGGACAGAGGGAGGAGAGATTTGTTTTGGTCAGAGTTTGGTTTTGGGGGGTTTTTTGTTTTTGTTTTTTTTAAGGGCTTCATTTCTTGTGAGACACGTATCACTCGTGGTGTAAACTAAATTCCATGTTGCTCCTCCGCTACGCCTGTTGTCGAGCTCTTCAACTGACTGAGATTGGGATCCTGCTCTAAGATGATAGTTATGGCCTCTCGGAGGAAAATTCCCAAAAATGCAGAAGAAAAACCATCCCCCAGAACCAATTCCTCCCCCCAGAAAGAGAAAAGAAAAATTTAATTGCTTCAAACCACAACCTGCAGGCCATACAACCAGTTATTCTTGTTATTTTGGATCATTTTCCATTTCCCCTGTTCTTCTTCTAGTTTTCTTTTCCTTCGGTTGTTCGTTTTTCTTTCTCTTCTCTTCTGTTTTCTTTCTACCTGACTCTGACCTCTCTGGATTCGGTGCAGTTCCTAACCGAAAACAACAACCACCACCACAAAAGCATGTGCCATTGCTCACCGCTACCATTGCTTTGCAAAGGTGGTGTTATCTCTGCCTTCAGATGTCCGATGCTTCACCGCCAGCCTCTTAAGAGTCTGATAGTGATATAGGGCAATTTGGAAAATTTGTTAGCTTTCTCCGGGTTTTTTTTATTTTATCAGGTTTAATTTTACATTTTTTTTTTTTTTTTTTTTAAGGGAAGCACAGATCAGAGACTAACATACTGGGCTTAAAGACCTGGCATCCGATTTTATTTTATTTTTTTTCTTTTAAATTGCCTGAACCAAGAGGCTTACAGAGGCATTTTGTGTCTTCTGTCCAAATCTTCCAGCTAGACATTAGGTTCCTTAGACATCGCCGTTGCTGATGTACACCCAGCAACACTTTTAGGTCTGCTGTAGGCTCTGGGTGCAAAGTTTCCTGAGCCCTGCGTAGTTTTATTTTGTGGCTCTTTTGCTTTAGATAACTTTCTCCATGAGTGTTTTTGCCCTTTATTCACAGATAACTCTCTCCCTGTTTCTAGGAGAAAAAAAAAGTGCGTTCGCTACATACAAGGTGAAGGCAGCTGCGTCAGCCCACCCTCTTCAGATGGAAGCTTACTAGACTCTCCTCCTTCGTCTCCTAACATGCTAGCCTCCCCCCCAAGAGACTCAAAGCCACAGACTGAACAAACGCAACCTCTCTCGCTCACATTGAAACCCGACCCACTGGCACACCTCTCCCTGATGCCACCGCCATCTTCTTTAGTCCTGACCGAAACCTCCGCCAGCAAGCCCAGCGCCCTGTCTGCTACTAATTGTCAGAACGGGGCATTGGATCATCAGCCTGCCACTTTACAGCCGTCAGCAGCACCCTCCTCATCGTTAGCACAACCTTCGACATCCTCTTTGCATTCCCATAATTCGTTGGCCGGGACACAGCCCCAGCCACTGTCACTTGTAACCAAGTCTTTAGAATAGCTTTAGCCTCTTTAGCCCTTTATTTTTAATGTGTTGGGTATTTTGGATCAGTTATTTTGGTTGTTTTGGTTGGTTGTTTTGTTTTGTTTCTTTCCCCCCTCGGGTTTTTGTTTTTTAAATTCGTGCCATATGGCTACATTAGTTGATGTTTATCGAGTTCATTGGTCAATATTTGACCCATCGTTATTTCAATTTCTCCTTTTAAATATGTAGATGAGAAAGCCTCATGATTCTGCCAAAATTTTTATCAACAGCTGTTTAAAGTCTTTGTAGCGTTTAAAAAAAATATATATATACATAACTGTTATGTAGTTCCAATAGCTTAGTTTTAAAGACTGATTTTAAAAAATAAAAGAGAAGCAATTTTGAAGCAGCCCTCGCAGAAGGTGTTGGTTCTTTATTATTTGTATTAAATACGAGCTTGCGAACCAATCATTTTACATCTGGTTTTTAAACCTTTAAGGGCACAATGAATGCAGTGCCGCTACTTTTTTTTTCTTCCTCGTGTGAAACAACCTTTATTGTGATGTTACTTGTTATTGTTTAAATGTACAGAAACAAAGGGTTAAAAATGTGTTAATATACCTTGTTCCATGGTGTTGTTCTTTTTGGGGGAGGGAATGCTACACACAATTAAAAGTATCACAACGCTATTGGACCAGTAGTATTTATTGCTTTAGAGATTGCTTGTTGTATCTGTATGTTGTCCCTTTTTAAATGTTTTTTTTCCTTTTTTCCCCCTTGAAACATTGTATAAAGTTTTTTTCCCCTTTAGTGTAAGCATCTTATATATAACAACTCATTTGTACAAGGTTTTTAAGTTTATATATAAATGTGTATATATATATTTTTTCGGGGGGGGGGGGTCTTGTTTTTGTTTTGTTGTTTTAATTTCTTTTTCTTTTCTGTATGAAACACAGTTGCCACCAAAAGGACATTTGCAGATGCATTTTAAAGGATCAATAGTGTAAAAATAAGCAAATCAAACAAAAGCCATTACACACACACACACGCATACAAACACACACAAAGACTTGAAAACTAGCAAGGGAATTTTTAGTAACGTCCAAGCGTCTCGTTCAGAACTGCAGTTGAATCCCTGCGACATTAGGACTGTAGACTGTGTGCAAAAATTTTTATGTGCCAAAATTCTCAGTGACTTCTAACTTTTCTCCCAATGACTTTTTATTATTATTTTTTTTTTAATGCTGTAATTTTTTTGTTCATCATGTTTTGCTGTGATGTTACATAGGTAGATATGTATGTAGTTTTAATGTCACCTATAACAGATGTGTTTGGTAGCAGATTGTCCGGAAAGCATTTAAAATGAAGAGGTGTAAACCCTTAAGGGCCAAATTCTGTATATTAGAATATTCATAAAAGGAAAATCAGACTGCCACTTTATGTACACTTACTACATACAGGTAGGTAGCAAACTTAAAACAAAAAAAAAAAATCCTAGGCATGTTGATGTTGCAAAAAACGCTGTATAAAGCTGAAAAATTGTTCATCTGTTCATTCAGTGCCATTGTAGTTGACATGAAGCGATTGTAAAACTGTCTCAGATTTTTCTCTGGTTTATTAAAATGCTAACTATAACATTTTTTGTGAATACTTTGAATGTTTCCTAACAGTTGTGATGTTACTGTTCCGTTTTATGCTCTTATTCCGATTTTTCATTTTTAATGGTTTGGAAGCCATTTTTTGTAATGAATAAATGTTCATGCTGTACAGTATCTGTAGCATGCAGTTCTGGATTAATAAAAGCAACTTAGTATGTGCAGAGAATGACTTGTCAACTCATTTGTGTTGACTGCATTTTACTCTGGTCAAGTAGATGTGCAAAATTTTCTATGCCGTGTTTCATGATAATTTTCCCTGGTGTTGGCCAGTTCTACTCATGAGAAATGGTCTTTGTGTTACTAAAGTACTTTGGGGGCAACCCTACCCTTGTATTGTTAGATGTGTTTCATAGGAGGCTCTTCCTGTGCCCCGCAAAATGTTGTGTGTGTGTTACAGCAGTGCGATATTTTGTATTTTATTTTAAGTGATTAAGACATTGCTGCTGCTGTTATACTTGTTTCTAGGTCAGATTTTACTTCTCAGCTGTAATCCTGACACTAGCAGGGGAAGCTAGGTCTGGTTATAATTTAATCAAAAAGAAAATGTGTTTGTTCAGTGCAGTGATCTTCACAATTCATTAAATCAGTTTTGTGCCTCAGTGGATGAAATTCCCTCAACTTAGAGCTCGGTGCATGTGCATGCAAGATCTTGTCAGGTCCCTTTCCACAATAATGGTTTTCAGCTGGTAAACCTAGCACACATGGCACATTTTGAAAGAAGAGGGCTTTAAATATACATTGGGTTTTTGAAAGTTTTGACTGATAGCAGCTACTTTGGATGGAGCGAGGGGGCTCCAAACCGAGGGAGCTAAAACAGCTGATTCAAGAAGATATTCGTATAAAAAAGAAAAAGGCACGTTTACCTAGAGCGAAACGCATCCCCATGCCCGGCAACCAACCTGGGCCCACCTTTTTACCCTCTCAAAATAGGGCAACCGTAGGTTGTGAGGTGGCGGCTGGACTCCCTTTGAGTGTCGTAATTCAGGTGCAGATCCGTGCGCTATCCCGGCACAACCGGTCCTTAAGTGCATTAATATAGCACCCGCTTCAATTTCTCAGGCTCAGACATACCAAGCTATTGCTTTTCAGTCTAGCGTCTCTATAGATAAGAGAGAAAATGCAGATGCTCAGGTGTGTTTCAGTGTTTTAAGTAAATGACTGATCATTTTTAAAACCGACTAGAGAATCCCCTCATTACCCTTGACAATCTTGACCACTTTACTTGGTGGGTGAGTGTCCTGAAGTGAACAGTGATTGTGAGCATCTTATAGCACACCTGTTTGGTAGATTTGTATGGGTGCTTGGCTCTTCTACAGCTCTTTTTGTCTTGGTGCACTTTCTGAGATCAGGTAAGTGTTTTTTCCAAGGGAGGAAAGTGTCTTGCATCCAGGTCAGTCATTGGCTAAACCAGGAAAGGACCCTAAGTATCTTGACTTCCAGCCCTACTCGCTAGACCAGGCTGTCCCCATAACATGTAATATTAATAACCTGCGAATCATGTGACCCAGCTTGATGTGCAGGGAGCTGTCATCAGCAACAGAATCCGCTAGGGCAGATAAATCCATTTTTGGATTGCCTAGCTCCATTTTACAATAGTTCATCTCGGAAGAAAATGGCTCTGAAAGGAAATGCAAGTGACCTCCCACCTACCCCACCACTAATAAAACCTAAATTGGACACGAACAGCATCTTGGCTGAAGGATGGAGACAAGGGATCAAGGAGGCGCTCTTGAGAAAGTAGTTCCTGATGTTTAAACAGAGGAGTCAGCGCTTCTAATTACATTAAAAAAAAAAAAAATTAATCTCGTGAAGCAGTGCAGCGGCAACTTTGTTTCTGAAGTAAGAATAGTTAATAATGGATCATAAAAACTTGGATTTTCTCATGGTTCCTTCTAAGGGAGTAGCCATCATAAACTTTATTTTTTTATGGTTGATCGAGGGCCTAAACTTGACCCTCGTAGCAAAATTCTCACCGACTCCACTGGGATTAGGACTGGATCTTGCCCTTTTTTTCCCACCTGCCGCAGACTTTTGTACGTAAAGCTGAAGGAATTTCCCTCCCTTAACCTGCCTCCTCCGGCTCACTCGCCGAGGCAGCAGTCCAGCGCTGGTGAAGCCGTATTTATTACTATGGTTGTGACAAGGATGTCACCACCCATCACGGCAACTCTGATGCATCTGAAAGGCATAAAATGCCAAAGCTCACTGTCATTAATAGTCAGGAAATTGAACATGATACTGGAATTACTCTCCAGCTACTCGAGGGTTTTTTTGCCTTTTTTAAAAAAAAATGTTTCGGCTCTTGCGGGAACATGACCATCCATCAGCTGAACACATGTGTTGTATCAGTGCTGAGGATGGCTGCTCTCTTCCAGTATAAAACATTGCACTCTAGGGAGATCTTTGCGAGCTGTGATTCAAAGGAGTCGCCAACAAGGTATGATTCATATACATTCAGTGAAATGTTTCTGTTGCTTGCTGTTTTATTAGCAGTTCCTTGGAAAGCTTGGCCCCAAAACAAGCTGTTCCTGAACACAATGGTTTTCCTCGGGTGCATGCGGCGACGAAGGGCCTGGACACAATGGCGCATTGTAAAGGGCTTGCCAATCATGTGCGAACTTGCATTGGCATCTTGTTCTTAAGAAATGGGAGGCAACGCTTCCATACAGGCTGGAAACAAAGTAGGTCCCATTTAGGTTTCAATTGCTTCTCGAGAGAGACCTTTTTCCAGTGAGACCTTGCATAGGCACTGTGGATATTTCCTATTTTTGGGGGTAGTTGTTTTTTTTTTTGTTTTTTTTATTCTTTCCCACTTGGTTCCATTTTCAGACGGGGTGAAATTCAGCCTTGTGCTGAGGGGCTCACTCAAGGGCCTAAGGAAAGGGAGGATATAACTATTAGTAATAATTTGTACTCCAGAGCAGCTAGAAGCCCCAGTCATGAGGAGTCCCTCTTGTTAGGTGTTCTCCAAACACAGAGCCAAAAAAACTGATTTTTCCCAAAGAGGTTGCACTTTAAGTGCAAGACCACACTTATCCTGAGATCACTGAAGGTCTTCTGCGCAGAGGAAATTTCCAGCCAGTGTCATGACAAAGGAAGAAAACCCACCAGAGGGCTGGGCTCATTAAGCAGCCTTATCCTGCAAGCCTTCCACATGCCCAGTTGTCACTGGAGTTAATGGAGGGGGGCTTACCTAAGGCAGTAAGGCGCCCTAAATACAGGGAGCAATTCACTGTAGCTATTGCTTCCATCTGTTTTTATGGGAGAAGTCAAAGAGGCCAGTCAATGTATCTCACAGTCAGAAGACATTTATTTTCCATTAGCTTTGTAAATCTCATTTTTCACTTAGGGTATGGAATTTGAAAAAGTTTAAGCAAGTTGCTGACTCAATAAACCAGTGCCACATGGTTTTAAGCTTTATTTAAAAAAAAAAAAATAGAAGAATCTTTAGAGTCCTATTAGTTTTCGTAGACCATGAAAGGATGTAAGGGGAATTCATAGTGAAAATAATTGCACGGGCCATTGGTACAGTCTTGAAAACAAATAATAAAAAAGTGAGCCCCCGTTCATGTGCGTGACAGAGCAGTTTGTAGTCGAGATGTAAGATAGCTGCAGGTTGCACGCAGGTATAAATTCGCCGGCTCTTTTTGGTGAATCGGGTAAGGACCTAAGCTTCAGCTGAACACGAATCGGTCTCAGTGAAGGGATAAAGGTGAAATACTATGACACGATGCAGGAGAGTTGGGGTAGCTGCTCCAATGGTCACTTCTGGCCTTAAAACCTATGAATACAAAGTGCGGGCGAGATGGCGTGGTGACCAGCAATATTACAAATGTTTAGATTGGATACGGTTTTTTTAACATGGTCCTGGCGCAGCTTTAAATGTGGATTTTGTTGCATCTAGAACATGCCCGTATGAACAAGGCAACCTCCCGGCGCAGAGGTAAACCTGCTGCTGGCACGCTTGAACTGTCTTCATGACAAAAGAGGTAAGTATTCCCGGAGAGTCTGTATTAGCCTCTAGGATGCAGCCACACAATGACACGCTCCCTTAGCCCTGTTTTCACCTGAGACTGGCACCTAACTTAAATGGGGTGGCTTTTTCACACGAAAGCAAGGAGCCTCCATGGTATTTTTTGCTGCTTGAAGGTTACAAGTTGATCGCTGGATGAATCCAGCATCAATGAGAAGGTACCGGACCAGGAAAGCCGGCTCCGGGTTGTGAGGCTCTCCTTACCCGTGTTGGAGTTATTTATTAAGATGCTCATTACACTTGCCCCCATGAAAGGGGTCCAGCCATGGTAAGAGGACTGAACTAAAGTTGTAAAAGCCCGGGGCTGTTGTGTGGTTCTGTAACATGATTAATAACACATCCTGTGCCATCCGCACACGGGAGGACCAACTGGGCTATATACATGCTCCTCTGTGTAGCAGACAGAGGCCATTCATCTCTGTAGACCTTTTACAACATATGGCTCTGTATGCTGAGTCTTGCTTGGCTGAATTTAGAGGGCTCCTGTTCTATGTATTTATCTGCTAGACCCAGCATAGCAGAAAGGCTTTCCAAAATCATTGCTACCTTATTTGCAAACAGGCTCATGCGTAGTTGCTGGTTCTCAGGTTTTGGCACACACCCTCCTTTATCTTCCTGAGAAAATGTCTTCCTAAGAAAACGTCTCTCATTTTAGATCTTCCCTATTGAACAAGCTGCTGCTTTTTCATTTGGATCCAGGCTATACCTTTTGAATCTGTTTCTTTTTTTTTTTTTCTCTTTACCCCTTCCCTCCTTCAAACTTATATAATGGCACATTATACAAAATAGCTAAGCAGGTGGTATTTTTAAAGACAGTGAGTGAGCAATTTTTTGGCCTAAATTTGGAATGAAACAGATGGATTTTAAGACTCTATGCTTTTTCTATGAATAGTAACCGTTGTTCTCCTCGGCCTTAAACACCAGTTTCAAGACCACCTCCAGCAACCAATCAGCACTCTGTTATTTAATTATAACAAAATTCTTAGCTCTGTCTGCTGCTGCATGGGCAAGTGGGGGGCACTGGATCAACTTCTGGAGCCAGGCAGACTTGCCAACAATAATTTTCCTTTTCCCAGAGGGCCGAGGAGGCCTGGAGCAGGTTCCAAGTTCCTCCTAAACTGGCTGTTCAGTTTGGGCTCCCTGACAGAGTGCTTGAAAAGGGTTATAGAAAGGCAGATAAATGCACTTCTTGTTGCAAGCTTCCCTGACAAGCCAGGCTTCAAGAACAGTGATCTCATTCCTGCCTCATTATTAGCGGTGCCAGATTTTTTCCATTAACAGGTAATTGAGTAGAAACTAAAATAAGCTAAGTTTGTTTTATCCAATGCATTTTTCTTGCTTGCATGCAAAAGAAAAACACTTTAGGGAGAAGTTTGCTTATAAATGTTCATGAAAATATATTTACATCGTTTTAGAGCCTGCTCTCGGCTTGAGTGCGATGAACCGGCCAGTCTTTTCCGTGTTGTTGTTTTGGGTTGAAAGCAAAGAGATCTGGTTTTCTGTGCGTGTGTTTTTTTGTTTTGTTTTGTTTTGGGGGGGGGGGGGGGTTGTAATGGTTTGAATTCCTCCAAACAACAGGGTTCAACTTCCTTGTTCCCTTGACATGGGCCACTCTGCCCTTGTAAGAATCGCATGTACACACATTAGTGTTATGTAATTGACTTCTTGCACGGTCCCAAAAGGGAAGCAGCAGCAGGCGCCAATTAGATCATAATACCGCATACAACCGTCAGGCTCACAAAGAGCTTTCCCTTCCTGCGGGGGCGGACGGAGGGCAGGCAGGCTGGAGGGGACCGGGCAGTCTCGGCTGTCCCATTGAAACGGGAAAACAAAGTTGGTCTTCTAGACTGCTCTTGTAGTGCAGATGTTGTGTCGCTGGAAAGGGTTTTCATTTTTATGTGGTTGGTTTCTAACCAGTTTGGAGTGTGTAAGAAGAAGGTGGAGGGGATGAGGAGCAAGTCTGGGCTACACAATGTGGTGTGTGCTTTACCGGTGGTCTTAGACGATGTTGATTAAATCAGCAGCACCCTTGCCTCCAGTGCCGTTGTGATGCAAACGTGCTCATATGGGAGCAAGTGCTGCCATTATTCTTTATCTGTGGAGGGCTACCTCCATGCTTTAATTGCGTCCGCTTCTAAACCAACATGGTGCCGGCAGTATGAAAACCAGGCATCGGTCAGTCTCGGGAAGCATTACCCAACTTCCGTACGCCCCCTTGCTTGAAGTGCGTCTCAGCTTAGCACCTCTTTCCTGTCTCTCCCCCACCTCAGCGGAGGTGGCCCTGCTGCTTTTAGGCATGTGCGTCCTGAATGCTAACGAGGAAATGCAAAGCACTGATGAAGGCCAGGTTGAGGCTCATGCTGAATGAATCACCAGGGTGAATGTGGCAAAGAATTTGATTTCATGCTCTCCACTTCCCCATCCTTTGTTATTCTGTGGTGTCTCCCGATCACGTTCCCCGACACTGAAAAGTCTTGGGTTGCATTCAGCTTCCCAGCCTTGCACTCCTGGTCCTGCCTTTGTCCCATATTTCCACTGCCTTGGTGGAGCTAGGATGGATCCAACATAAACTATAACAGAGAAGGAAAGTGTTATCCAATGATACTGCTTGAAACAGGAGATGCATTATTTTACCGTGAAGTTCCCGGTCCTGATGCCCAGATGCAGTACCATCTTCTCGTCCTGATAGCTGACATTTAGTACCGTCTCGCTTGTTTGTAATACCACATAAGACCAAGGTCTGAAATACAGGGGAGGAGAGGGGGGAAGGAACTTAGGGGTGCTGAGCTCCCCCATAAGAGACCAGAGCCCCTCCATAAGAGATGAGCCCCCCCCGAAACTCCCCCATAAGAGACAAGAGACGCCATCTGCCCCACGCCTTTCTAGGCAGCTCGGGCGGTGGCGGTGGCCGCTCCTTCTGGTTTCCGGCTGCCGCAGACCCCCACAGGAGTCCGAGTGTAACTCAGACCCTAAAGCCAACTACAGCAAAGATGGTAGAGATACTCAATCTCACTCTGCTCCCTTTACACTGAGTAATAAGGGGCTAGAGTATTGTCAGGGAGCTAGACAAGCCCCCATATCAAGGGGAGGGAAGAGTCTGTCAGCAAAGGCCCTGAAGAAGATGCCTTTTCCTGCCTGGGGCAGGGGGTCGGACACGGTGATCCGTCAGGGTCCCTTCCAACTCTACAATCTATGAATCTAAGATGCCTGCAAGGCTACTTTCCATTGACTGCCTCATAAAGTGGGCACGCTGGACGCAGGGTGAGTCTAAAAGCGGCCGAGGAAGGTGATGGCAAAAAAGGTGTTTTAAAGCAGAGGCATAAGGACACAGGTGGGTGCTCGAAGCAGCTGCCCCATGCAGGTGCAGCAGCGACTTCTAGTTGCCACTATTGCCACTGTGTGGTTGTGGTAGCAGCCATTTTTTTCTGTCTGCCCCCCAATGTCGGCACCCGGGGCTGCTGTCCTTGTCTGCCCCCCCCCAGTTACGCCACGGGCTTGTAGCTACTGTAGCCTTGCGTCCCCTGAGCTCTATAGCAGGCTAAATACCAATTCCCAGAGCCTGTTTCATCACTAAAAGAGCTCTTCAAAGGGCCTGGAACCTTTTCTTTCTTATCCCCTCCTAAAAAAAAAAATAAAAGCAAAGAGACCCGGGCTTTGAGGTCAAGTACATAATTGTTCCAAACAGGAATCTCAAGCATCGGCGCTTCCTCTGGGCAGGTAGTGCTTGATCAATTGCTTGATGACAGACACTGTGACACAATAGCCCCCATCTGCACTTCAGCAAGCAGAGCCTTTTAAAGTAGGATTTTTCTTTCTTTCCTTTTTTTTTTTTCCATTTTTTTTTTTTTTTATACCTGATTACTTTTACTTTTTTTTTTTACTGTCGAATTGGCTCGCCTTAATTTTGCAGGGGGTCATGGCAGGGAATCTATTCAGCTTCCTAGCGCTGCCTCTCTGGTTGTGCCTTCATCAGGCATCCCAACTTGCCATTGGCTTGATTGGGCTGGGATGTGCCCATCAGGGCCAAGGCACCTCAGAGGTATGCTACAGCCCACAGGCAAAACTGTGGTCTAGCGAGAAAAGGCAGGCAGTGGGGAATCGGATTCCCAGTTTCTTCTCCTCCTTCAGCAGTTTGGGACTTCAAGCAAACCTGTCCTTTAGCTTCTCTCTCCGTAAAATGGATATAACCTCAAGGCGCTTTGGAGACTTGCTTAGTGTTGGATCAGTTGTGCTTCAAGCTTAGACTCCAGTAGAACGATGATTAACAATGCAAATACATCAGGAATCCACATCCAGAGTTAGAACAATACTGACTGAATGAGTAATGCTTTTGGATCCTGCATTTGTATGTACTGACATACCATTGCTGTTTGAGGTCAGTTCTTGTTGTTTAAACTGCTAATTTTATTCCACTTCTTATTGCTGTACTGGGTCCTTGCTATGCGGCTGAACAGCAGATGTCCCCTTCTTTCTATCACAAAGTGTAATGAAAATAACACAGACTGGTGCAATGACACCCACATAAACTGGGGCAGGCATTAGCAGGCTCCATTTAAAAAGCCAAGGATTTAAAATTTGCAAGTGCATGTCAGCTCATCGCAGTGATAGGAAGACAGGCTGGTTAGAGTCCATTGAACTAGACTGCATAAAACGTTGGCGCCAGCTGTGCAAATGTAGCCATATACCCCATCGTTGCTCGAGGTGCCTTCCTGACCTGAGAGAACAGCATCTAGAAATGAGACGACCATTCTGCCTTGCTACTCATCCTAGCCATTCAGATTTTTATATCCGTGGTATCTAGCATCACAGATTTTCTGTTGAGATTGCCAGCAAGCTGACCTGTTGTCCTATGCTGTGTGGTGGTATCATCTCTTAGCAATGGGGATCTCCAACCAGCCTTTGGCAAATAACTTATCAGGTAGACGGGATTCAATTACATTGGTGACCCCAAAATGAAAGGGGTCTATCTCACCCCCTAGGCCAGCCACCCAAATTGGAGATGGATTCTTGGACAAATGATTAATTTATCTTCGAAAGATCAAAATAGGCTAACTGGGAAACATTTATAAAATGAAACATTTTAAACGGTATCCTTTTGAATTGTGAAAGTTACAAAATTCACCTAATGCCAATGGATGATTAGGTAGTGCTGATCAAAAAACAATGTTTTGGGGGTTTTTCATTTGAAAAAATGTGAATTTTTGGTAGAAAATTAAGCACTGAAACTCTTTCCTCATTGGGGTTTCCTGATGGAAATTTTTGCTTTGGAGCATTCAGGATTTCAGTAGAAAAATTAAAAATACAGTGCAGCAAAGCAGAAAGTAGTCAAATTCTTACTTTTCTATTGCTAAATAATATGCATAATTTTTTTAACCAGCTCTGTGCCAGGCTGGGAAAGTAAAGACCTCCAGTCATGAACAAACCAGGTATTTCAGGGGTGGCTGGACAGAATCTGCAAGTGACACATGCAGCCTCCGTGTGTGGCACGTGGCAAACTGGGCAGAGGGCAGGCAGCACGGTGGCAGACAGTGCTGGGCACAGAAACAAAGCATTAGACCAGGTAGGAAGCACAGGGCTGGGAGCAGAAAGCAGAGCGGCAGATCAAGCAGGGAGCACAGGGCAGGGAGCAGCAAGTAAAGCAGCAGATTGCTCTGGGGAAGGGGGCGGAGGGGCACTTGGGGAGGGCCTGGGGCACACCTGCGAAAAAGGTTGGCTCCCACTGACATAATCAGTAGTAGATTGGGTTGCATAACCTCACTCTCCCTGAACATGTCCTAATACTAGCCCGAAGAAATCATTTCTAGGAGCTAGCTTTTATGTTTCTATCATGCTTGGTTTCTCTACCAATCAGTAGTGGATGCAATGGTGATTTTCATGAACCAGCTTGTTCAAAGACACAACATAGTAGATCGGGCGAGTAGCCCTTTCCCTCCTTTTATCCTGCACCTTACTCATGCATACATCTTCTTCTCTTTCACTTCAATGCTAAACTTATTTCTCCATTTCTGCCAAAAGCAAAATAAATCACAAACTTCCCCTCAAGTACATGCTAAATAATTAGGAACAGAAAAAGACAGAGAAAAAAAATTATACAATTTTCATTATGTTCTGTCCTGTCCTTTTGACCTGCTTATAGTCAGTCTATTTGGACTTCAAACAAGGTTATTAGGGCCAAGATTTTCAGTAGGCACTGGTGATTTTTGAGTGTTCAACTTGACATGCTGAGCCCATCCCACACTAAATATCAGACCCACATAAACTGTTTCCACTTGAACATCGAAAATGGAGGCCACCAACCAAAACCACTAGTCACTACTGAAAAATCCCGGTCAACCTTGTTTTCACACTGGATGAATGGCATGTGGTATGCTATTGGCGCTATTTAGATAAGGATAATAGTTCTTCTATTTTAAAGGGGAGAAAGTAATTGGGTATAAACAACTGCACATATCCTTTTAACAATACAAGTTATGTATTATTCTACCTCCCAGTATTTTTATTGCCAAATAAACACCATTTTTTAAAATTGTTGCTCTTCTCCTGGTTAATTTTCTTTGCGTTAACAAGTATGACTCTGCAGCACATTTCTTTAACACAAAATACACAAACCCACCACCAATCAGTTAACATAGATGACATCTTTAAACTTTAATACATTTTTTCACTATAAACGCCACCAGTCAGCTTTCGTGTAGGTAGGTTTCCATTGTTAGTCGTCAAAGTCTTCTTGAGTGGATTTCCCACTGTGTCACTTTTGTGTGAGTCAAATCAAGATTATAGGTAACAGAGAAGAAAAAGAAAAAGAAGAGAAGGTTAGACCCTCATTTTAGAGTTTAAGAAAAATCTGCCAGCGGGTTGCAGTTCGAGTTGGTAATATACATGAAAGGGGGAGTCCAAGCCGTGTCACTGGTGTCACTATATTAGGCTTTCAGGAAAAAGCATACAAAACATATATTGTAGTGGTCACACACAGAGACATAAATTTAGGAACAAGATATGCCTTGGCTTGAACATAGTCCGCTCTGATAATAAGGAACAATGGGCCGAAGCTATTATGAAATGAAGCCCAGGTGCCTGAATGGAGGGAGCTTTTAGTCGAGTTCTCAAAAAATAAATGTCTAACTTTCTTTATAGGTTGTATGTTGTCCTAATTTTTCTTCTTTACCCACTTTAGAAGACTGGATTTCTTTTTCAGTGGGCTGCTTCCGTGAACGTAGTTGCATGATTTAAAGGTTTTCTGCAGAATTTCTTTTGTTTAAAGTTTAAGTAGTATTAATTTCCTCCTTAGATTTCCTGGCACTCTTTGGTACCAAAGCATGCCATTTGCCCTGGAAGTTTCGAGTATGCAAGAAACATAGGATCCAAACACATGCGCACACATTTCTACAACATGCGCACAGCATAATAGTATAAAGGCATAATGGATTTGGAGTTGCGCTGTAGTACTTTATGCATGCTACATGATTCATCAGTTTATTTAACTATTGTAAGATTATCTACTGTTTGCATATAATAAATTAACTCCATAAGTAGGATTGTCAGGAAATGTAGCCAGGAAAGGAAAGAAGTCGTATCCTGCTATGCACATCTGCACAAACTCTTAAGACAATGCACGAGCAATTCATTCTGATGCTCTGGTTTGAGCATTTGTGGAGTTTACCAAACTGGTTCTACCCAAGGTGTGATATGCGGGGTAATTTAGATGAACTGGCATCCCTATGAGGAGAGTTGTTGGACTCTGGGTAAGAGAGACTTGAATGCCTGCCTTGTGTGATGTAACAGTTCTTTTCTGTCATTTGATGCTTTGAGATTAAACAATGCTTTGTTCTAACGAAGTTGTCTTGGGTCCTTGTATTCTCTGTCATGGATGTTCTAGGTGAGGAAGAGGAGGTGTTTCAACCAAGCAGGACCTGTTGAGGAAAGCATGGTGGAGTCGCATAGTATGAACTCTAGGACAAAGTGTAAGAGTGGAATAATTGTGGGATTTAGGATGGTAATGCCAGGAGGTCCCGTGGGCATGGGAATGCCATGAGGTTGTATGGGGTCCTATGGGCATGGGAATGCCAAGAGGTCGTATGGGGTCCCATGGGCATGGTAATGTCATGAGGTCCTATGGGCATGGGAATGCCAAGAGGTCGTATGGGGTCCCATGGGCATGGTAATGTCATGAGGTCGTATGGGGAGAGCATTCAGAGAGTCCAGAGACGATAAGTGCAACTACCCTGTAACCATGACAAAGAGAAACCTACAATGAAACAATTTTCAGATATGCATCATGGGCCTCTTCATCAACAAAGAAGTTGGCAGTCTAAAGCCTTGACTTTTTCACAAACATCCCAAAGTGAAAGAGCATTTTTGTTACGGATTATGTCCATGCTTACTATAAAAATAGGTGTGAAGTGCAAAGTATGCTTTTTGTTGCTCATTTTTGGATTCCAGCTTTGAGTCTTGCTCCATGTTTCCATTCTGGACTTTGTTGTGGGGTCACATAAGAAAATGATCCTTACTGGAGATTCCAGATATAATGTATAAGACTTAGATTGTGCTTCATATAGGATGTGTGATGACATTATGATCAGTGGGTTTTGGGAAATGACAAAATTGCTCTTCCTTTCAAGGTAACCCACCCTTACATTCCCACCTTGCTTATTTTTGGGGGGGGGGGGGGGAGCAGTCCCTAAAACCCAGAAGACTGTGGCCTGTACAGATAAGTGATTTCTGTCAGTGTAAGGAAATCTGACATTATACCAGATTTCTCTTGTGTGGATGTGAAAGAGTTCATGAGAACTTTTTCTGAGCATGCCATTCTTTACACTTCCAGTAACATGGACTTTTTCCCCCCCTTTGTTGTCTCTCTTGCTTTCTACCCTTCTATCATCTATCTCTTTTCATTGTGCTTCCAGGAGATCCTTTTCCCAGTTTCTCTGATTTTTGCTTTTCTGATGATTTTTTTTTTAATAAATCATTTGAAAAATCCCTTCTTAGTGAATTCTATTCCTAAGAAGATAAACAGTAAGCCAAATAGACAAGACGACCCTTGGCTAATTATGAAATTTGCTAAAATGTTTAAGGCTGCCTCCCTTAGCAGACCTTCAGCTGTGACTATGGTAGAATGAAAGAGGTTTTTAATTGGAGAGGGAACAAAGACAGTCTGGGCAATGCACACAGACAAGAACGTGGACACAACATAAGTACTGGAGTAACCTGCAGCTTGCCATTTGATACCTGAGAAAACAGAATTTTTGAGATTTCAATGACATTTTTGCTTTGAAACTTCTTATTTTTCAAAAAACCCAACAAAAACCCATATAAACCAGCTCACGAATTGCAAGAGTGGGCTACCGCTGAGAGGCCTCTTTAATGACCTTTCCTATTAAATGGAAAAGCTCTGATTAAGGTCATTAACCTCAACTGGTTTTGGATCAGGCCCTGAAAGGAAATGTCAGAAAGGAACGTTCAACATCTTACAGAAGGAAAATGGACACAAATGTAGATGATCTCCCACACCATAAGGGACACTTCTGGGCAAAAGAGGCAAGCAGACAGGCAGAACCTCTGTTTCCAGCCCAAACAGCAGTATAATTAAACCAGAAATAGTACAAGACAAGAATACCCGTTAATAAGGCCAATTGATTCCATCAGAAAAATACCATTTAACAGACTCCAGCCCAAGACAAGAAGGAAGCTCTGTATAAAGTGGAGGGTGACGTGGCATGTTGCCAGTCTGTCACAATCTGCTTTTATTTCAAATGCTTATAAGTAGTTTATATTTCAAAAAAGATATATTTAGCCCTAGTGGCGGGCTTGGAAAGCAGGATTTGCAAGAGATCAACCTGTCCTCGAGTTCTCGAGCCAACTTCTCTCATTGGTCAAATGGCATATCGCTGCCCTGAAATCCATGAAGCCAGAGCGATTAAGTCCAGCTGAAGGTCTCACGCCAAGATGGAGATTTGGGGGCTAATTTTGGGAACCTCAACTAAATTTTTTAGGTTTTTTTTTTTTCCCAACATTCAACTCTCCCCTCCATGTGCATGTGCAGCTCTTACTTATGTGAATCATAGGTTGCATGTACATATTGCTGAACTTCAGTTAGCATTAATGTATGAATCCTCATACGCAAGTTGTGAAATACGCTTACTTGTCTTTCACATCTGAGAAACACTAAGGATTGAAATAATTTGTGCACAGTAGTAGGCAACCGTCAGTCCTCTGGGTCATGGAGGATGCGTAAGAGGTCTAGTCAGGTGCCTGATGAGTCTGCCTGTACAGCGTCCTGCGACCATCACACCAAGACCTTTGACGCATACACCTAGGCAAGAGTATGGAGGAGTGGAGGCTGCCCAAGACTTGCCATCACCTCCTTCAAACCATTGAGACCGAATCCAAAGGCCAGACCAAGTCCAAGTGTTCAGAGCTTCAGTGGTTGTAGCTTTTGCCAGAAAGCAACAGATAGCAACACCTGCTGACTGTCTAATGGCTCAGCAAGGGTGCACTTCTGTCAAGGTGATATCTATTGGCCTTTCTCCAACCAAGAAGTACCCACAAGGAAGTGTGGGCTAGGGTTTTAAGGTACCCTATACTTGCCTTACTCTGGAGGTTGCAACAGTGTGGTATTTTATAGGAGCCACCCTGCCATGAATAGCCCCGCCACGTTGCCACCAGGCCCCCCAGTCGAATGCAACTTACGGTCATCCCCAGGACTTGAGAATTTAAACCCAGAAATACTAGTTAAATAGCCTTTAAGGAGGGGGATAGACACCCGACAGTACTGAGATATATGCTGAAGCATTTTCTGATATTCTGAGTGCTCTCTAGAAAACCAGTTGTGCCCGCCGTGGCTCAGATTTCTGCAGCGGGCGCCTGGTTCTGTATTCCTACGAACAGGGCCCAGGTTTTTAAAAGAACTTTTTAAAAAGCAATTTACAATCAAGTCAGGATTTGCTACAAACAGCAGCAGGCATGTCGATGGCCAAAACACAAATAACAACCACTCAAAATAGCCCGTTTCTTTCATTCTGTGCTGGCCCCACCTTTTTTTATAACCCTGGCGGAGAAGAATGCAATGCGAGTTTTCGAGTAGATCTGTGGCTTGCAACTCCTGAGTGTTGAAAGAAGTGAATGAAGCCAACATCCATCCAGGTACTTATGTGGCCCTCGTCTGCACCTGTCAATGGATTCCAGAAGCCATCTTGGACCTCTGTGATCTGCCCCCTGGGTTTATACAGAGCAGGACAAAGCAGTCATTCTGTTTTTCTCCAATGGTAAGTAGTCGCTGCCCTTTTGATATTAAATGTGGGGTCTTTCCAAGAAGGGTATCACAAGATGTCACAGAGATAATGTATTTAAGCATTAATTTGATTTGCCACCATTTTCTACCCCTCACACAAAGACATAGAAGGCTTCTAGGTTCTCACTCATTTCTCTGCACTCATCATGATGCCTTTGTGGAACCAGAAGATAATGAGATGAATAGGAAGCATTTCCACAGCATGAGCAACGTAGGAACATCATTATTAATGTTCTTATAAAATATCCCATCACTACATGATGTCTACATATCTGAGATACAGATATAAAAAACCTTGACCATCCAGCAGTGCTCAGCTACTTAATAGGAAGTCTGCTCTTATTCCCCTTTAAATTGCATTTTATTATTTGTGTCTCAGGTACAGGGTATATAGTCCAGGCATTTCTTCAATTTGCAGTATTATAGAATGAGTAATTTCTCTTTTTAACCGTTAAGTATTTGCTCAAAAGGCTAGTGATAAGATGAACTCTTTGATACACATTGTGTGTATCCTCTGAAATCAGTGTAGAAATGGGCAAAATATGTGTAATCAGGTAAAGAAACAGATTCTCCCCATATTTATAGTCTTCTGCACGTGTAGGTGTGTGTGGATGTGTACACACAGCCTTACTCATGGTCAGAGATGTGGTTAGCCATCTTAGTCTGAAGTCAAGCAGAAGGTAGAGTAGGGTAGCACCTTAGAGACTAACTGGTCAGGACTTACGGTCAGTAATTCTTTCGTTTTAGATCCATCCGTATCAATAAACCTTCCTGTGACTTAAAGTAATACTCGCCAAGAGTAAGTGGTGGCCAAATTTAACCAGTAATAATTTCAGGAAGCCTTCATTAACCCTATACGGTGATGAAAGTCATGCAAGGGCATGTACAGATAGAGATATTGTTGCATCTAATTTACTTAATACTGCTAAGCAAAGATGGTCCCAAATAGATCAGACAAGTCATGACAATAATCCGGAGACAAGAGAGGTTGAATTCAGTGAGACTGTTTATATGAATGAAGTTTAGGTATATGCCTCGGTACCCACAGATACAAATTTTCAACTTGCAAATTAAGCAACACATTTTTAAACAAGAGCATTTCACTGGAGACCACTTATTCACTCGATTTTTGAATTCTTGAACTCTGACCTTCCATGAAAGAATATTCCATGTGCTAGGGAGCAGCTGTAGCTGTAGTTGTTATGATGATTTATAGCATTTTAATAGTATCAGTAATGGCACCTTTATGCTCCAACTTCTGTAATATTTCATCGCTATTTGCCATCACCAACATCCCTATTACGGATCAAAGTGCTAATACCCCCATGTGTCTTGGAGAGGTTCCTGGGCATGCTCAGACACAGCACAGACAAGCACTAAGTGACTTGTCCAAGATCACAGAAGAATTCTGTAGCTGAGCAGGGACTCAAGCCATTTCCCCCCAGTCCAAGGATGGCACTTAAACTACCGGGCTGTATTCCTTCTGCCTGCTTGTTTGATAATATCTGGTCTAGACAATGCATGTACCTAGGTTTGTCTGAAATACTTCTGGTGGCTATTTGAATCTTATGCTTATGAGAATCTATGGTCGTTCTTGTTGACATTGAATCTGCCACTGGCAATGGGTGTATAATTTTATTTATTCCCATTGGGCTGACCAGTATGGCAAGTCATCCTTTTCCTCGTGCTGGGGTAGAACGCAACGCTTCCTACCGATGACAGCAGAGCTAAGCCACTGGGTGCATTAGAAAATGCCATCCTTTATAGCTTGGGGAGCTATAAAGGTGCCACCCTTGATGACCACACCATCGATGCTCTTTTTCAAAGAAAGATAAAACTTAGTTTGGTAGAATGTGCCACCTGGATGACTTGTTCTAGCTCTCAAGGCAAGTGCCGAGGGTTTGGGACAGGCTCCCCCCGCAGAAGTGGTACAGTCATCCACCCTGGCGATCTTCATACAAGGTCTTCAAGCCCATCTTGCTGGGGTCATGCGATCCCAGCAGCCTTTCCTGCCTGAAAGCAGGGGGGGGGGGGCCCTGCCAACTCTGAAACCATGTAAGTGACTTTGGCACCATGTATATTGCCTTCAGACGACTTTAACAAACTGACACATAGTCTTTATAATTTGGCCTGCCCCAGGCCCTGAGATTACGCTTGGATGCTTATCTTGCTGGGGTGATCTGACCCCACCTGACGTCTTGCCCCCTGGGCGGGGGGGCTGGACCTGATGATCTCGTGAGATCCATTCCAGCCCTAATGTCTATGAAATCTATTCCAGATGCATACTTTCAATATACAAGACCCTTGCCATTTGCAATCCCCGTGAATGGTGAAATCCACAGATGTGTTCATGAACGCAGTGCCCCCGGTGGCTGGGGTCGGGGGCACGGCTGTGCCGGTGGTGGCGGGAGCGCGGTAGCAGTGGCGGCAGGAGCGTGGCACCGGCAAGCATGGAGCTCTTGACGAGCTCCTGTAAGTGTATTTAAGATGTGGGTCTGGAATTCGCGAATATTTGAAACCACGAATGCTGAACCCGCGAATAGCGAGGGTTTCCTGTATGCATCATTGCCATTGTTGATAAAGGCCCTAGAGTTGAAACTGTGCCCTGTGTTACATCCATGCAGCTACATCTTTTGGTTTTGCACTCGCTCCCGGTGGAGACGGCCTCCTTAGGGTTGCACAAATGAAATAAGCGGAGAGTTCAGCCAGCCAAACCACAGCATGTGTTAAGAACCATGTGTGGACAGACTTAGAGACTCGTGCAGTCCACCAGGCAGGACAGATATTCATAAAAAAAAATCTCTTTGGGTGGTGATGGCGCGCTCGGGGAAGACTCGCGCCTATTCTCCCAGCATGTTTGCCAGGGTGTTATGTAACACAAATCTATTTATGACAATAAATTACACAGATTTAGGACTAGGACAATAAGTAATTGGACTTTTTGTCCCCGCCCCTCAATTTTGTCTTCAGATTGTTGCTTTTGCAGACATATCAATTAGCTGAAATGTTATCAGTTCATTTCCGCAAGGAATTTTTGGAGTTTGTAGATAGCTCACAAGCATCTCATTGAAAATGTTCAACTTTTGTCGTTCTACATACAGTCTGTCTCAAGCTTATTTCGATTGGCCTTGCAGATCACATGACATCATTTCAGATTGGACACTGGTATCCCTGTGAATCAGATTGTCATTGTGAACGCTGTGTTTAGGAATTCAACCTTCCCTCTCAACTTTAGTTCTGTTGGAAGCATCTTTGAAGTCCCGTGCCTCAGTTTCCACACCCATAAAATGGGACTAATCTCACAGCTATGCAGCAAGGCTAAATTCCCTGATGCTTGCCAAATACTTAAAGATCTTCAGATGGCATGCTGTAGATTACAAATATATCATTATTGATTGCCATATTGTTACCAGTCTTTTCTATGGTAGAAGTTTGAAATCCTCTGCTCAGAGCGGTTCCCTGCAGCATACAACGAAACAGAAATGATATTTCATTTCTAGCTAGGAATTGTCTTGATATATCATAAGTTATGAAATAGGCAACGACCACAACCTGTTCCAACAGATTTTTTCGTTCTCAAGGCATTTTACTGTCAATAAGCTCCTTAAGAATGTGCTCAGAGTTGTTTAGGGACATGGAAAATATTTACCTCAGCCTTTCACAATTTATTACTTATTGTTTGAAAAAGTTGCTTCCCTTCTGTGCCAACACTTATCATCCTGGGAAACATATTGGAGTATAGCACTGACATTAAATATAATATGCTCTGTGCTAGGATAAATTACTATGGCTGCACCACAGCAAAACCAGCCAAAAACCACATGTAAAACAATTTCTTTGGAATGGCAAAAAAATCTCAACATTTGTTAGCAAATAATTTAGCTCATATTGAGTTCATGAAATGGCTCTGGCAGCCGCCTTTAAGTCGTATTGACTTTTTGCTTTCCCATCAGTGTGAGGACGCTTTAACTCTTACCAGGATGATGATAATAATGTGATCCCCTCCTTATCATAACCCTTTCCTGAAAGGAGAGTTAGCAGTGGGAGGCGTGGGGATGCGGTCATTCATAAGCCCTCTCTCTCTCGGTATAACTCTGACTTAGTGATTGCTACCTTGGCTCGTCATTCTTGGGGACAGGGTTACAGGCAGCCATCTGGACCCCATCACCCATCCTCTGCCAACAATACCCAACCTTTTTCTTAAACCACCATTGGGCTTTCTCTTGTCCTTGGAGCAGCTTAAAAATTTGCAGAGCCTATTACTTGTCTACAAAGCTCTCTTTAACGATCATCTGTACCCTAAAACCTATGAAAGCTAGATGGTGGCAGCACAATTAGTGTACTATGACCTCTGTTTGTTCATACTAAAGGCACATGGTGGTGGCACCACTCAGCTGAGTCATTCCCAACCCATTTGCTCTTACCAGTATGCTCCAAATACAGAAGGGCACCAATGAGGGGGTAGAAAGCACCCTGTTCAAGTTTGCTGATGACACTAAGATGTGGGGGGATGTGGGTGCACTAGAAAGGTGCAATAGGCTACAAGCTGACCTTGACAGGTTGCAACGGTGGGCGGATGAGAATAGGATGGGGTTTAACACTGATAAGTGCAAGGTGTTGCACATGGGGAGGAAGAACCGGCACCACACTTACAGGTTGGGGAACTCCCCTCTTGCCAGCACGGAGACGGAAAAGGATCTTGGAGTCGTCATTGACTCCACGATGAACATGGGCCGGCAGTGTGGGGAGGCAGTCAAGAAGGCCAACCGTACCCTGTCATGCATCCACAGATGCATCTCGAGCAGGTCCAGGGAGGTGATCCTCCCCCTCTATGTGACACTGGTCAGGCCGCAGCTGGAGTACTGCGTCCAGTTCTGGGCGCCGCACTGCAGGAGGGACGTGGACGATATGGAAAGAGTCCAGAGGAGGGCCACTCGTATGATCAGGGGTCAGCAGGGCAGGCCTTATGAGGAGAGGCTACGGGACCTGAACCTGTTTAGCCTCCACAAGAGAAGGTTAAGGGGGGACCTTGTGGCCTGCTACAAACTAGTCAGGGGAGATCAGCAGGCATTGGGGGAGTCCCTGTTCCCCGTGCGCTGCCAGGAGTGACCAGGAATAACGGTCACAAGCTGGCGGAGGGTAGGTTTAGATTAGATATTAGGAGGCGCTACTTCACAGTCAGGGCGGCTAGGGCCTGGAACCGGCTTCCAGGGGAAGTGATGCAGGCTCCTAGCCTGGGGATTTTTAAAAGGAAGTTAGATGAGCACCTTGCCGGGGTCATCTGACCCCGGTGCTCTTTCCTGCCAAGGCAGGGGGTCGGACTAGATGATCTTCCTAGGTCCCTTCCGACTCTAGCTACTATGAAACTATGAAGCTATCTGGGGCTTCCCTCTATGTCTGTTTTTGGTGACAACTCGGGGCTGGACTCAATGACCTCACAAGGTCCCTTCCAGCTCCTAATGTCTATGAAAACTGGCATATTCGAGACCAGTGGTTCTCAACCTTTCTTGTCCCAGGACCCATTTGTAAACATCGATGACCAGTCCCAGCCCCATGCCCCTCACTTCTGACCCGCTGCCCTCCCCTTGCCCCCAGCCCTCAGCCCCCAGTGTGTGGGGCAGGGGGAACTCTGCCAGCTTGCAAGGGAAAAGCCAGTTTCCCACATGTGTCTCCTTTAAAGGAGAATTCATTTTTAAAATGTGTTCATCTGTTTTTAACATTTATTCATGACCCTTTCATATATTTTTGCAACCCCCTTTTGGGTTGTGAGCCGCGGGTTGAGAATTGGAGGACTGTGAATCTGTGGCATCATATTCTAGTGGTGCTTGTATATCGTTATCCCCCTGCAGACTGGCAATTACCTTTCCAAAACATCTCCCTGGCCTTGAGTACAACCGGATTTAGGTTATTTACTATCTGAAAGATCTGCTCTTTCTGTGTATATGGTTACAGTGTGCACAAAGGAACAAACGTTGCATCCTGTATCCTTGGCTGTTCTTAACTGTGGTACAAATGAAGGGGGATGGATTAGTGATGTGCTAGGACTATAGGACCAAACTTTTTGGGCCATTGAGTTCAGCCCCCTGCTTTGAGTTTACCCAAGTATTTGTCAAAGTCACCCCTGCAAACCCAAATTGCCATTTTGTACCCTCTCATATTATTACAAGATAGAAACAGAGCAGCCACAATATGTCATAAGCAAAAGCAGAGGAAGTGAGGGTACTGCCAGCACCCTGTCACTGCAATGAGAGAAGTAATGGGTTAATACATGCTTGGAGAATCCTAGGAAGAGGACCATGCCCCCCCCCTCCCCCCCCCCCCCCCGTCCTCATCAATCTAACACAATTTGGCAATTGCTATGACCCTGAATGATAGAGCAAAACCCTTTTGCCAGGAATTTCCTTCAGACTGTCAGGAATATCAGCCCACCCCCATCAAAACTCCCCTGCTTTGGTTGTTGTTCATACCCGAAGGTTTCAGAGGAGGATGGAAAATCTCATCAGAAGCTAATTGTGGTTTGGATCGAGAGAGAGAAGCATTAGAACGGCAGAGGGAGAAAGAGAGAGAAGGGCATGGAGTTGAAGAACTCCTAAAATTACTTGAATAATTAAGACTAACGTCAGACATTTATCCAGCACGTTTCAACCTGAAAGATTTAAAAGCTGTGTAGGAACTGAAATAACTTCCCCTGTCCCTAGAGCGCTGCCTCTCTGTCACTGAGTGCATGCCAGCCCCCGCACCAATGCCATTGAAATTTTTGGGGTGCCATGCAAATCTCTGACCCTCTGGAGCGCTGCCCACGTTGGGTCCTTTTATCCAAAGCCAAGATGCTGGCATGGAATAAGGAGGGTAGCAGTACAGCATGGTACGTTTATAGCGAGGCCAAATCTTTATTCTGTTTCTTGGCCCAGTTTAGTGGAGAACACTGCTGGGACTGATTTCAGTTTTGATATCAGACACTGAGGCTGCAGACCCTTAAGAGTACAAGCTGGAGAAAAGAACATAGAAAATGTTAGGAATGAGAAGGCCATTCAACACATTGATGCTTGTCTCTTGTAATACAGCGTTCCCCCCAGGATAGCATCTAATTGCTTCTTGAGCGAACCCACTGTCTTTGCCTCAACAACCTTGCCCAGTAGGCCATTCCAAACATTTATTATTCTTTGAGTGACAAAGCACTTCCTCATGTCTCCTCTGAATTTGTTTTTTGAACTTCCATTTATGCCCCCGATCCTGTCATCTATGCGGTATCAAAAGTAGTAACACACATTGATATTATCCATTCAGCTAAGATTTTTGTATACTTCAGTTAGACCCCCCTTAAATGTCTTTTTTTTTTCAAGTTGAATAGATTGAGTTTTTTAACCTTTCAGTAACTTCTACAATTTTATCCTCCAACCAAGTTGAGAAAAAAATATTTGTTAAAGCCTGCCTTACATTAGACCAAACTGAATGAAACATATAAAGTCTACTATAGAAACACATTGCAGTAAGTTTCCTTTTGGAGGCTAAGCTACCATTTAGTTTCCCTGATGCTTGCTTCAAGTTATTTTGATAAGAGCCAAGAAAGAAGAGAATGAGAATAAAGGGCCCGATATAAAATTTGGGAAAACTGATAATAGAGATGGAAAAATTGGGGGTTATATTCTTCCCTGACTCCCAGTAACTGTGTTTCTGGAAATGGTAATTGCCTGTTTCCAGAGACAGTGTTTTCCCTCTGACAATGACCTTCTGCATCCTTATTAAACAAAGTTAAAAATCAACTGGCAGCCTAAGGGGAACTACAGGATCAAGTAGATCCAGGTTCAAATCCCATCTAGTCTGTCAAAGTGAAGGCAGGGCCTTTCTTGGAAGAAATCCCACGGCTTGTGCAATGCAGGAGGTCAGACTAAATGATCCAACCGTCCCTTCTAACCTCAGAGAAAGATCTCTGAGTGATCATTATGGATGAAAATCATCGTCACAAGAGTCGTGCTGATGGGACTGGGGGAAGGAGCCAACATGGGAATGCAGGGAAAGGCATCCTGCCTCACCTCTATCCCGCAACACGATGGACCCCACCAATGCGGCATGTCCCCGGCTCCTACAGATACCCTGGGATGTAGGGATGGCCAGAGCTTTCTTTGAACTACTGCCTGCTCCTTTTTAGCTTTTTGCAAACAATGTCTTTGGGTCCCCGAACATGTTTATTGCTCTTCTCTGACCTCCCTCTCAGTTCATTTCTGGCGATGTTCTGCCCAGAGTTGAATGCGGTATTCTACATACAGACAAGTATCAAATCCTGGTAAAAAAGTCTATTACTTTCCTGCCTGGGCCAAAGCAGGTTCTTCCTTGTGATTTCACTCACCTTTGCTCTGGGCCTCTTATGTATCCCATTCTTGCTGACTGCAAACTCATTTTTAATGACTTACTGCCCCTTACCGTTCGCCAGTCCCTTTCAGCACGACTATGTCCTTCCTCTCATGAAGCATCTCTGCTTCAGATGGCTTTGGATGTATTTCCCTAGTTTCAATCTCATTTTTAAAGCTGGCAAAAAAAAAAAAAATTAGAACTTTTAAATTTAAAATTGCAATGAAGAAAAGGGACATTTTCCACAAAAATGTGACCTCATTTTCTCATCAGCTCTAGTTAAAGATATTTATTGGTTTTTCACCCATTTCTAATCTCTCTAAGTTTTTCCTATATATTGTGTTCAGTAATATTTATCAGGATCTTCAATGTCATTAACATGGTATATAGTCCCTGCCCCCCATGCCTTACTAGGTAATGCTCCTCTAAAGCTGGCAGGCTGCTGTTGATTGTTGCATTTTGTGGTTTTGCACGTGTTAATGAAGCAATTCCTAACTAGTCACGTCTGAATGCATTTTTAAGGTAAGAGCTTATAATTTCCCGCTTAAAAGTTTCACTTGTGCAAGCATCCTTGTGCATCTTTCCTCCATTTCATTTGCTATTTTCTTGGGGAAAAAAAAAATCAGCAGTCCCATGTACATACAAAAAAAATTGCCATCATAAACATATTCTGATTCTTATTTTACATCATCCCAGTATCTTCTAGAGTGATTGTGGCATTGGCCTGGTCCTCAGAAAATCCAAGGTCCCTGTTGTACCACAGACTTCCTATATGACTATTGTCAGGTCACTTCATCTATCTGTGCTTTAGTTTCAGATTGGAAACATGGACCTGATACTGCTTTCTGACCTAAAGGGGGTTTGGGGAGGTTAAATGCGTACGTATATGAAAAAGAGAGACGGGGTCAAGCTTAACCAAGATTCATGTTAACCTTTTTGCCCTCAAGCGATCAGGGGATTAGTTGGGCCGAGTTCAGGTGGCGTACCTCATCCTAAAGTGGTCCCCAGTTCATTAAAATTATTAAATCATTAAAATTATTAAAATGGGGCTGTCCCACTGGAGGGGAACAGCTGGACCACCAAGTGCTGTGACCACGATCTTTTTAGCCGCCTATGACAGAGAAGTCATGGGTGGAATAGCTTTGGCTGAAGTCCATCTATGCCAGTGATTCTCAATGGGGGCTCTGTGAGATGCTTTTCAGGGTGCCACGCTTCCCAGCCCCTGTATGAGGAGGGCACCCTAAGCCTTCCCCAGCTATTCAGCTTCTCTGAGGGCTGGCTGCTCCCATGCTCCAGCAGTACGGTCCATTGCAGACAGGAGGGCATGCAGGCAGGCACCTGGATGTGGAGCCGGAGCTGTGCTTTGCAGCTCGGTTCATCCCTTCCACCCTTCCAGGCTCCTGGAGTCAGCAGAAGGGCCTTTCGCTGGTGGGTGAGACCCTGCAGGAGCAGCAAACCAAGGGCAGGGAGGGGGCAGACAGTGGAAAGAGCAGGATGTGGCAGGACGAGGTCCTGCTCCTGCTGCCATTAAGGGACACCTGTGAGATCAGTGGTCCTTAAATCTTTTTTAGCCTCAAGGCTCCCCTCGGTATCTTTTCTGAACTTAGATTGTAACTCAGTGATTCTCAGTGGTGGTGATGTGATGTTCAGAAGAGTTATGGAGGGCTAAAAAAGGTTGCGGACCACTGGTCTCGGCTAATGCAGCAGGTTTCAGCTTCCTGCTCAGAGCACCTTCCAGTTCCTTTGCAACCGGGAGCTCTTCAGGCCATGATGTGAACGTTGCCTCTTGGATGGTACCTCTTCCAGAGGCAACGTTGGACATTGCCATCCCCTTCTCCAGTGAAAAAGCCCAGCCTTGAAGCCCAAGAAAATCAGTGAGACTCTTTCTCTTAATCCCAGTGTGCTTCAGATCAGGGCTTAGAAGAGCCTGCCTCAGTCTCGGAGACTACTGGGGACCTCCTCTAAGATACCCGCAGTGGTTTCCCCTTTAGCAACGATCTGGATCCCTGATGTCCTGGGTATCTCCCCAATATATTCTCTGTTCTACCTGAAAGCTTATGGATTTAAAACTGGCCACTCTCTTACCTCCCAGCAGGCTTTCAATCAAAAGGCTACTTACCTCGCATTACGGTGCGAGGCCACCTACCCGATGATCTTATAATGCAAGAAAACCAGGCCATGCCTCTTGGGTTCGAGCGACCTGAAGGCAATAACCCCGCCAGAAATACAGAGGCTCTGATAACTCAGCAATCTGGCAGAGGAGATGTGAAAAAGGCCTCAGTTCTCCTGTTATCTTTGGCATGCATTTTCCCTTCCATTTTATCCAGAGCGGCTCAGATTTTTAGGGCTGTTTGTCCTGTCAGACCTACCAAATATAACTGGAACATTCACTGTGTTTAAACATTTTCAAGTGTTTACAACCACATCACCTCCCTCGGGGTCCCTTGTGCTGAGCTGCCTGCTATATTGTCTTTGGCTAGGCCTCTAGAGTTTCTGAATTTATGCGCTTAAAAATCAATGAGCCCTGGTTAGACAAGAACCCAAACAGAGCGAGTCCTCCTTGGGCGACGGCTCCCAGCATCTCCCGGCGATTGTGAAGGGTATAAATCAACGATTCCCTTGCAGCGCTTCAGAGTTGGCCCCACAGCTTTCAGTTCACTCCAAATGAAGAGTTGCAGCTGCATACGAGCTAAGGTGGTTGCACCTTGGACAACACCCGAATATGAATTGGATTGCACGTGGCCCTTGTGTTGGGCATATAAAGGGATAGAAGGGACTTTGTTCCCTCCCCCAACACTTTTATATCCAATGCAGGCCGGCCCCAAGCCAGCCCTCAACATCAAAAGTCCATTAAAAGACTATGGATACTCAACTCTGCCTCCCAAGCACCGGCGCGACTCTGGGGGAGTCTCGGGGTCCAAGTTCTTCGGCGCGGTCCCAGGCAGAGCAAGAAAAGCCCTAATAGCAAGAGCTTTTGCTGTTGCTGGCCTTTTGTAGCGGACTGAAACAAATCGAAGCCTCCCTGTCGTTTGAAAGGGGCAGGGAAGGACAAGAGAAAAAAATTATACAAAAGAGAGAGAAGAGAAATCATTCCTTTTCTCAACAGGTCAGAGGCGGGCAGTTATTTGGGCTGGAGGACCACTTAGGGAGTTTTGGTGAACCGTTGCAGGCCAGGGGGATATGATGCAGGGAGTGGATCACGGGTCTGTCCTGGGCCCTGCCCACCCATCCATCCCACTCCCAAATGGCATTTGCCATCTGTCCACAGCTGCACCCTGTTCACCCAGCTAAACGTGCCCTGCCCACGGGGTCCTGGGCCGGTTTATGGGGAGACCCCAGCTGGTGCCCCTGGCAGTGGTGGTGACACTGGTAGTGGCAGCCAGAAGCAGCTGCCACCTCTGCCAGGAAGCTGGGCCTGGCAGCTGTGTGCCCAGAAGTGGTGGGACCGGTCATATGCACCAAGGCCCAGGCTGTCCCCCCCTGTGTCTGGCTCAGGAGAGGCTGAAGGACTCACTGCAGACCGGATAAAATCCTCTGGCAGGCTGGACCTGGCCCACGGGCCTTATTTTGCCCACCCCTGGAGTAGATGATGAACTCATCTCCCTCTCAGCATCCAGAAGTGTGTGGGAAGTGTGAAAGAGGGGAGATTATATCAAAGGAAATGAATTGCAGCAGAAGGTCCTGACTTTACTTTGTCAAATTCACATGTGATTATTTTATGGCTCTCTGCGGCTCCACTCACTGAGGAAAATGGCTCTCCAGCTCTTCAAGGCTGAGTGCCACTGGCAGAAGAAAGCAGTCCCTCCAAGCTATGGTAGGGTTGTTGAGCACATCTATTCTATTCAATTCAAACCAGTCATTGCACTTTACAACCCGTACTGTATGCTCTGTGCTCAGCCAATGAGCGATGCTTGTAATACGGAGACATAGTCCTTTGCTGAATGGGATTGAAACCAAGTGTTCCTTAAAACACAGTGGCAACCTCTGAACAAACATTAATTTCAGATTGAGGGTTTTTTTCAGCACACTTCAAAATGATACATTCTTTATGTACTGAGCCTAGCATAACTCTCATGACAAGCCATTATTGCAAAACACAGAGGCAATAGCATAAGGATGGCAATAAGAACAGATAAGCAGTTTATCTTGTCAGACTGTCCCTGATCCAAAGGTTGTGGAAGATCCATCTGAGTCAACTGAAGGATTTCCATTGACATTAGCAGATTTTGGATCAAGCCCTGTATTCATTGTCTGGCTTCATAATCTAAAAACTAAATTGGATGAAGAGTTAAGTCTTTCTGTATTTATCTTTGATGCTTTCTAATAAAGGGAAATAAGGGATTCCACAAGCAAATTAAGATGGCCTCAAGATAAAATGGGGCTAGGGTACTCAAGGAAAGACCAGAGATAGACTGGAGGTCAGGATGCAGCTGTGGCAGTACAGGACACAGCAGATGTGTAAGGCGTAGTCTACATACAGTTTTTGTTCTAGTGTAGCTATGTAGGTTGGGGGTTAGGTTTTCATCGGTAAAATTATATAACCCCTAGGATGGACATTGTTATATAATTAAAAAGATTCATCAGAACCATTTAACTTTTTGCCTTTTCCATGGGGAAATAACCATGTTTATCATGTACCTTTATAATGATACATATTTCAAGAACTGATGGGTTGTACTGCTGGGCTCTTTAGGACCGTCTGTCCCAGAGGTTGTTCTTCTGGGCTCTTTAGGACCATGCATCCTGGAGGTCCCAAATCCAGAGCGGAGCACTGACCCTTGAACAGCACCGCACAGCAGAAGCAACGAAGAAATGCGCGGCCAGGAAAATGGAAACCTCCCTTCTCGAAGTCCTCATCGCAGTCCTGCCCCTGCTGCAGCAGGTTGTTCGAAGCAAAGATCGGACTTATGAGTCACCTATGTACTCGCATGACCTAGCCTCCACGCTGCTCCTTTCTCTTCCCTTTCCCCTTTTTTCTCCTTTCCTTTCTTTCTTTTTTTCTCTTTCCTCCTTCCCTTTTTCTTTCCCACTTCTTTTCTCTCTTCTTCCCTCCCCTGCCCCCACTGGATGCAGTCATTTTTGCCCACGAAGGAGGAACAACATCTTTAGACAAACTTCAGAAAAAGTGTACTCTCTGACGATGGGCATCATGAGTTCTAATAGAAAATAACCGACAAAGATAGAAAATACCACTAATTTGCCTGTAGGAAGGTAATGTTCTCAGCTTTGTCATGGTGGACAGATTCAGTTTTCATCTTGGATGGTTCAGAAAACAATCCCTAATATATTCACTAGTTTCTTGCCTAGTCAAGAGAACAGGTCTTTTACCAGGGAATAATGCTCATTTCTAAGCAGTCTTAAGTGAGTTCCAAAATGTCCTTTTAAACGTTTGTCTTTAAGGCTCTATAGGAAATTTGTAACCCTGCATGTCCTTAGCCTCTCCCCATCCTTAAAAAAGATAATTCGTGATCCTTAAATGTTAAATGAAAGAGAGAGAGAGAGACAGAGAGGTAACATGGAGAGAGAAAAAATAAACTCAAATACAAGAGATCACATTTGCTCTCCAAACCAAGAAAATTCACACCTCATTACCATTGCAGTGAATTCCAAAGAAAGCATACCCAAATGGGAACAAAGTTATTTGAACGAAAAGTATTCAGTGGCTAAACAAATGTCCCCACCACCCCCCTTGCTGCCCTCTGCCTTTCCTTGATGCTCCGCAGAACTGGTGCATGGGAGGAGACCGCTGTGGCCTTGTGGAGAGTTTGAAGTGGAAACTTTTGGGGGAATACTGAAAGTCACTAGCAATCCAAAGGGAATGGTAAGTCCTTTTCTTCCCCTTCTCCTGCTGCTTTGTAGTTCACTTTTTATATAGTTTACTTTTTTTTCCCTTTTGCAGCATTTCTGATCATGGTATTCCGTGACATTACCCCATCACCTTCTTACTGTGAGCCATCCCATCCCTTCAAGGCAGAGGGCCATGGTGGAGGTGGTAAGTAATTTGTTTTGTTCAATGGATTGCTTGTTATGCATGTATGCAAAGCCCCTTTTATCTCGCATTTAAATTTGTGTTCTCCCTCTTATGATTGGTTTTGTGACATCAAAAAGCTTTCAGCATGTTCAAAAATCAAGAACAAACTCTTAGAAAAATAAAATAAAAAAGAAATCTTCCCTAATACACCCAGCATATCAGTGCGGCTTTAAAAATGAACAGATTCACATGGGATATTGGCTACTAACAACGATGGAAATAAGACTGATTTTTGATCTCGGGGCCTAACGTTATTCATATTTTTTTTTTCTTAGCCTCAAACAATGTCTTCAGATAGCCCAGGTAAAGGCAAGCCAGAAACAAAACAACATCATAAAGGCATTGCTTTATGCAGATACTTTCAGCTGTGCTACACAACTCTTATTGTCTCTGAACCCGGTGTGATAAGAGAACAATTTAAGACTCCGGGGATTACTCTTGGATATGTTTTACTTCAGCATATTGTAGCGAGACAGAAGTCTTTGGCTTAAGAAATGTGTTCAGCAATCTTCTGTGGTTCTTTTTTTATTATTGTTTTAACCATTGCTCTGGTAAGACTTTGCAAAGCGACAAGAGCCGAGGGCAAGGTAACGGGCATGCTCCACCAGGTGTATCGCGAACCCGCTTTTTAGCTTCTGGTTGTCTATACATGACGCAAGGGTAAAGCCAGGAGAGCAGGAAATAAGTGAAGCCTGGAGAATTTGAGGGTCTGATCCAAAATTTATAGAAAGTCCACATGATCCACAGAAATCAGCTGCAGTCATCCACTGGACTGTCATCCTGTGGGCCCGGATGAAGGGAAGACTTCAAGCACACTTTTGAATCCTTCCCTTTCCAGACCAGAGTGGAAACACGTTGTTAAGTTATGTCTTCTGGCTTTATGGGATTGAACCATGGGATTAAATCATAAAATGCTGCTCTGTTTATGACATGGTATTTGGGGCAAATGTGATAATAGAAGCTATTACATTTACCCCAAGATACCTTGTCTTCCTACCTTCTTAGACCATCATGGCTACAACCAACACCCACCAAAGCCCTGTTTATGATGCCTTCCTCATCTACAGGCCAGGTTTAGAAAAGGTTGCAAATAGGTGCAGTGCCTAGCTCCAAGAGACACCCAGAATTGACTGGGTGCCTGTGATAAACCCCCACACCTGCATTTTTAGCTCTTAAATCCTGAGAGCGACGACTTTTCTGAGATCTAACTTCTCCACAAGTACTTTGGATGGGAGACTAAGAAAAGGGGACCAAGCTCTCAAACATTTAGCAATAAGGGCCACAGAAATATGCCAGCTGGTAGGTTGCCGTGACTTTTGGGGACACGGGTGATTCAAATACAGCCCACAGAATTTGTGCCATGTATTACCTTAAATTAGATTAGAAGCAACTTAGGTCAGGACCCTCATTTGAATGTTTCCACAGGATCTAGTGGGAAGATCTTGGTTGAACATACAGGAATTACTGTAGTACAAATATTGAAAATGCTATTAAACATGATAATCTGCAGCATTTTTCTGTTCTTAAATAAGTCTACTCCACTTGGGATGTGGAGGGATGGTGGATTACAGCATATCCAAAGCAAGTAGGTCATCATGCTTTGCATTCTGGGACTTTTGTCTCCTCCAGTCATATTGAAGAAGCGGCAGTGCTGGGGAACAATTCAGTTTTATTTGGGCATGCCTACACGAGGAAATCCAGTAAAACCTCGGAGTTGCTTTAAAGCTTCCCATTACTGCAGGCAGCGTCATTTCTTAGTGGCCAAAATCTGGGTCCTTAACCAAAAAAAAGGGCAAGTCAAATTTCAGCATGTTCCAGTACATGCACTGAATAGCTGGCATCTCTGGGAGAGAGAGAAATGTTGTTTAAACTTTTCTGAGTGTCCATTAGTTTCATTTGATGGTATAAAATCAGTTGGAGACAATTTTGGTTTTCCTGTGTGTGTCGTTCTTCTCCGTGCAAACCAGAGGTCGTATCACATGCCCTTTCTCCTCAAGTGCTTCTACTCATTCCATTGGCACTGCTTCAGAAGTTGGGACCGGATTTAGTTAGGTGCCAAACCCCTATCTGAAATCAGTGAGAGGATAGGCACCTACGTATTAGGCACCGTAAGTACCTTCGTGGCTCTGTGCCTAAGTTACTCCTCGGGGTAAGGAGGGCAGAAACTAGCACCACAGGCTTCCTTCTACACCATTCAAGTTAATGGGCCCATTGCCTTAAGATGAGAACAGGATCAGATCTTCGCTGCCTGACTAGAAAGAGTAATTTGAAGCCATTATGAGAAAACTGGGGAAAATGCTGTAGCCAAGCAGACAACCCTTGTACTTCCAGCCCCCTGCTCTCTCTCCTTCCCTCGCCGTTCTTTTGGATTTTATGGACTTTTCATTCTGGCAAACATATTTTATGAACTTGATGTACATTTAGCTAGAACAATCCCACACTGGGATCTAATTTCAGACCTACAAAGGTTGATTTATCCTTTTTCAGGCTATGTACTCATTTGAACTAAAATTACCCTGCTGCCAGCCTCCTTGATAGCAATTACATCTAAAGAGAGAGAACCACTGAACTTCATGTATTGGTAATGGTCTTTCCTTCTATATTTTTCCTTAGGGACAAAGTTGTATGGGAAAATTAGCCACATTAGCCTAGGAAAATAGTGAACAAAAATACATATTTTATATTTTTATAAAGAATCCTCCTGCTGCCAATTAGAGACATTATTTAGTGCAGGTATTTTAACATTATGGTGCACGTTTTTATATAAAGCAGAACAAAACCAGTTTTGATAGTTATTTAAGGGCATCCTAAATACACTCAAGAATGGTACATTTTAATTTTCAATAATACCAGCTGACTCAAGTATTCAGATTTTAGCATAAGCAGCAGGAAAACCGTTTGATGTTTTAATTATGTCCCAGAAAATGCTGAATGTGTTATAAAAGAAATCTGAAGAGGGGAGGGGGGGGAAAAGGGGGTTTTATTACTGTTTGAGAGGGAGGATGTTTTACAATGTAACATTAAACATGCAAAATGGAATTAGACAAAACTTAGATAGTCAAAACTTCAGCTGAGACGAAGTAGGCCAGAGGAGCAAAATAATGTGTATCCGTTGCAAGCAGTTGATGATGGGAAATGGAAGGGAGCATTTAAATAGGTCTGAAGCTGAAGGGAAGGAAAAAGCCTTAAAATAACCCCAAAGTCTTTTAAATTATGTTTAAGACTAGCCAGAACTATGTAACAGTTCCCAACAAGGTATCTCAGAGGATTTAAGAGTTCCTGATTAATGCACTGACCTACTGCTCTCTGATGCAATGAGTTTAAAACCCAGATGGGTATTCTTACTCAGGATGAGGCTGTTGGGACTTCCTAGGGCTCAATCCTGCTGGCATGAGGGTCATTCTCCTTAGTGAGACTCAAGGAAGTTGTCCCTAAGGGAGGGGAAAAATGAGAACCTGAGTCATTTGGAGTGAACTGAACCAGATGTACAAAGCTACAGTAATTTAAGCAGTGATAGGAAGTGGCAAGGGGAAAAAAATTACCCTGTTTTAACTCTTTCTTTCTTTAGCAGGTGTAATAGCCCAGTGAAAATCTTCCAGGGGCAACATAGTTTGGGGTCTCAGCTGAAGGCTTGGTGACTGATGGGATCTGGGGAGCTGGCTTATCCCGGTTTAGAGGTGGGGGTATGTATGGGAAGCGTGGTTCTGGCTGGTTATGCACCTCCTCACCCAGCCCCGCTAATAGACAAAAATCCCAGACCCTGTTCACTGTTGTCTTGCATCTACTCTTATGCCAGTGAGGCTAAGTCACAGGGGGCATCGCTTCATTTGATAAGTGACCACCAGCTCTTGAAAGCCAAGGTTATATAAATGCTAATTTAGTTAGTCTATAAGATGCAAATCAACATTGCCTTCTACTTGGCTAACTACATCCCAGAGGGGGCACCAACTACAGTAGGTGTAAAACTTTCCTAGGTACCTTGCCCAGCCTCTTGAGAAAGGTAGGAGGTACAACTGAGGCGGGTCGGGAATGGGCCAGGGAAAGAAAGGTCATGGTTGACCTGGAAGCCTATAATGATCTACTGAGAGAGTCCCAATCGTGTGTGCTGGCAGCCTGTGAATAGGAAAGGCACAAAGTTGTCCTTCTGTGCAGGGATGTTGTACCAGGACAGGGATGAATTCCCAAACTGCCTCGTATCTAGAATAGCATTTTCCTTACCTGGCTTCTTGACAACATGTGCTTCTGAGTGTTTGATATCCTTTACTGTCATCTTCATTTATGCTCTTGCTTCCTGTAATTCACTTAGTTTGGGCAGTGACATCAGACCAGTCATTTTCGCCCCCTGGTTTTCACACACCAACACAATTTCATCATATTTGGAGTCAAGAGAATGTTTAAACATCACACACACACACACCGCACACACACGTGTGCGCACCTGCGCGCACACACACATATTGGCCACACACATAGGACCATAGGACTACCTATATAAATATGTGTGTGTGTGTGTGCGCGCGCGCATGTGTAAAATAGGTACGTCAAACCAGCTGTCACTGACATTTCAAAAAAATCCAATGCAAGCATTCCTGTGCATAGGTTTTACGGAGAAAAAGGATAAGATATAAATCATCTCTTTAAACAAATACCCGAACGGGGTTCTTAATAACAGCAGAACGGTCAAAACAAATCAGTATCACGTGACAAGGAACAGAGCTGCGAATTCTTTTCTGGCTACGAAAAGTTTCATAATGCCCAATAGCAATTCTGGGTTTTATGGCTTATATTTACTATTTTATAATTTTAGTTGTCAGAGTCTTCCTGATTTGTAGCTTGATGTTTGAACATTTTTTATTTCAGCTCCGTTATTTAATACGCAGCAAAGCACCATCGGAGATTATTTTAATACGTTGCCCTGATTGCACATAGATTTCTTTTTTATCTGATAATCTCTGAGTCCTCTACCAAGAATTGTCATAATGTGTAACAAATAATCTGAGACTCATAGAAACTAAGTCATTTGCCCAAGGTCACCCAGAGACTCCAAGTCAGAGTCCAGGCACAGCATCCTGATCTATTTATTCCTCATCCTTTGCTTAGTCCATTTTAGATCATAGCTCCCTGCACAAGAGCAGTCCTGCCACATTGTAAGGTGTGTTTATTTATTTTTTGTTTTGTTTTTCTATTTTTTCTCACGCTCAGCGCAAGAAGCAGAGCTGCTTGCCAGTGTAGCAGCTGACATTGTTACTCAAGATTATAAACTTTCACCTTTGAATAGTGTTTCTGTGTGTGAGTCAAGGCAAGAGTTCTGAGAGCTCGGGGAGAAGAAACTTGCTTGACAAGCAACGCTTTCTCTTTAAAAAGAGGGGAAAAAAATCACTCCCAACTCACGGGAATAGGTGAAAATGACAGAGGCTAGAGACTAAGATGAGATGTGATCCTTAATGTGTGAGCTTCCAAGGCAGCTCTGAGAGTTATCGTCGGCTTTACAGGCCTATCCCCTTACCCTAGAGAGAAGAAAAATCAAAAAACCTGTCAGTTGCTTGCGAGTTTGGTGGTGGATAGGAAGCATCAGCAAGGGGACTAGGAGGTGTGGAGAGCGTTCATCTGAAGTTGCCTGCTACACACATTTGCTTATTTCCATTGTTTGCAGTTGCCGCTCCTTTTCACATGAGTCAAGGCATAAGAAGAGCTCCTGTGATTCCATTTTCAGACAGACACAGTGAACTACAGAAGAAGCGTGATTGCCTTTTGCCCTGGAATCCAAAAGTAAGAAGACTTCACGCTACTGGAGTTTCAGCAAAAGCCCCCGTTTCTGCCCCTTGCACTGGCCTCAGTGCCTTTGGTGCCCAGGGCAAAGCCCACGGTGGCAGCCCACCCTTGCACCATGCACAGATCCAGGGGACACACGCCCCCCCATGCTTGCCCAGGCGTGCACACAGTGGTGGGAGCTGCCCCCACGCCTCCCGCCCGCACGAGCCTCCCACGGCTCCATCCCATGCCCTGCCCTGCCCTGGCTGGGCAGCGTCTGTTGGCACCCCTTCATTTTGGCACCCAGAGCAGTCGTCCCGCTTGCCACCCCCACTTTGCTACAGCACTGACTGGCCTGGCAATTATGTCACCAGTTCTACTTGCTATCAGAGCATCTAAGCAGAAGAGAACAATCACTTATATAATGTTTCCCGTTCCCTAATGAATCCATTGAGCAGCACTGTAAAGTAGGTCTCTAGTCTCTACTCTTATTTTTCATCTTATTCTGCAGTTGGGAAGACTGATGCACAAGCCCCACTGACAGTCCCCAGGACTTTAAGGTCCCATAGGGCTAGATCAGGGGCGGGCAATTATTTTGGGCAGCGGGCCACTTATTGAGTTTTGGCAAGCCATCAAGGGCTGCATGACAGGCAGCCCAGGGCAGATTAATATTAATTTTCTAAATTTTTTAGGGGCCCCACGGGCCGGATAGAATGGCTTGGCAGGCTGCATCCAGCCTGCAGGCCACTTTTTGCCCACCTCTGGGCTAGATTCAGTGATGGACGTAGGCACTGCCGTGCATGCATTCTAGGTACCTAGTGTAGGTTCCCTACAGAGGGCATGGGAGGGTTACCCCTGCCCATGGGTGATCCAAAAAAAATAGTGTGCCAAGTGGGAAACTGCCTAGAGATAGCCAATAGGAAATACTGGGTGAGTCTGAGACCCCATCCCTCTCCAGAGGTTAGGCCCAAGAGCCAGACACTTCTGGGCATTCGGGATCCAGAGCCTGCAGGTCTCTCCTGAAGGAAGGAGCCTATGATTATTCTTCATAGGTCCCTTTTTATATCATTCTTTCAGGGCTCACAGTTTTCCTTTTCTTCATTCCTGCTGAATCCGGGGCACTGCGGGGCAAAGAATGCAAGATTCATGGAGCCAGAAGAAGGGCACGATTTTATATCCTCGCGGTCAGGACACTCAACAGAGAGGTACTGGCCCTTGCCCTAAGGTTTGTTTCTGTTTATTATCCAGTGACAGGATCATATAAAATGCACATAAAATTGAAGAGCACTGGCTGGTATTCTGGACTCCCTCCTTCTAGCTGAGTGCTCTCAGTGCTCTGTCTTGCTTGCTGTCTTTCTGGCTCCGTAAGCCTCGCAGTCTTCCCTATTCAGCAGCTCAGCTTCAAAAGCAGGCTGAAAGGTACTCGCGTGGACCTGCTGCCTAGCTTCCTTTATCAACCAGACTTGTAATCTCCCCAGAGAAAGAAAACAGGTGGGTTAGGCAAGACCTATTTTCCATAACACTAGGCTGCCTGGCTTTAATGATATTTTTATTCTTTAATTCTTCATCAATTGAGGTATGTATATTTGAAATATTGGCACACTCATGTAAGCATCCTTTTGTATTCTTGGATTTCCTCACTATTCCAAGATTTACTATTAGTTATCAGCAGTGAACCAAAGATCTTCCCAGATAGCACTCAGGATTCTTTGGTGCAAATTATTTGCATCTCCTAATTGAAAAATGTTTGTCTCTAACTGATGTTGCTGAACATGCTCCTTTGATACCGAAGAACTGGAAAGTACGTTAATAGTCTTATTTGATATGAATACATCCTCCTGTTTCCTTTCTACTATATAACAGAAATATTTGTGAACACTCCAGTCTTTTCTGCATCACTACTGACAATTTTCTCATCTCCATCTTGTAATGATTGTTACCATTCCCATTCCTAATGCCCTGCTAGCCATGCTTTTCTCTCTGAGTCTTTAGCTTCCCGTGTCAACCTTCTACCATTTGAAATATCTAAGTTGCATTTCTTACTATTCATTTCCCCTTTTCCCCATTGGTTCTATTTTATATTTTTTATGTCTAATTGTTACTTGCACTTCACCGCTGCACCAAGCTGGATTTTTAAAGTTGTCCTCTTTCTTGATTGTGGCCGATTGGCCACATCTACTCAACTCTTCTTAAAGAGTTCCTTATTTTTCATTCACAATTTTTTTCTGTCTAATATTTTCCTCCCTAACAATTTTCTTCATAATTTCCTTCATCTGTGGTAAAGTAGCCCCGCTGAAGCACCAAGTATAGAAATGATTTGTTAGGATTCTCCCCTTTGCCCATATTGAATGCAATCAGGTTAGGATCATTGGTCCCTAGGCAACTCTCAGCTTCCAGCCCACGGATTAATTCATTCTTAGATTTGCAATAGTGAGGTTCAAAATAGTTGCCTAATGTTCAATATGTATTATTGAGCTCTTATGTATTATTGACCTCTGTTAAGTATGATACCTCTAGGATAGAGTTTCAAAACTGCAGCTTCCTCAATGTCACAGTATTGCTTCCACATGTCTTGCAGAGTAATTCAGGCTGCCATGAG
Source organism: Crocodylus siamensis (assembly GCF_052110815.1). Lineage (NCBI taxonomy): Eukaryota > Metazoa > Chordata > Crocodylia > Crocodylidae > Crocodylus > Crocodylus siamensis. The sequence continues at coordinate 89,971,010 of NC_143401.1, read as the reverse complement.
TAACTCTGATATTATTCGGTGGTCTGTAACTGAAAACCCTCACCAGCCCCTGCTCCTGGGCTGTGTTAGTCCGTGCGCCGATCCATAGGCAATCAAGATCTTTTTGATCTCATTTCTTCATAACTCATGATCAGGTAAGGGCATTTTTACTGCACAGTGCCAGCCCCCAAAGTGCACCTCTCTCACCCACTCAGTTCTTTCCAAAGAGGATGAACTTGCCCCAGGAGGCAGCACGGAGCGGCTGGCAATGTGGTGTCATTTCCATAAAGTCTTCTGCTGTTGGCATCTCGGGAAGCCCCGTGACAATGTGATGGCATCCTGCAGCTCATTGTGTGTCTTCAGGTAAGTCAGCGGTGTGCCTGCTGCAGGGCAGTCAGATCACAGGATCAGAGGAGTTAAAGACAGAAAAGATCTGTCAGATCATACAACACACCTCCCCTGCCAGGGCAGGATAGAGTCCCTGGATAGAAGATGCCTCAGATCTTAAACAGATACTACAATTGATCTGAGTCAAAAGGCCAAAGGGAGTTGGATATATTTTTTATATCGGAAATCTAATATTCACAAATGCTTAAAAAAAGGCATTTTGCACTATGCTGGCATGTGGGAAGTCGGAGTAGGGCGGGTGAAGAACAAGCAAGCCACTTCCAGCCCTCCTCTAAGTAAAAGCATGGACTTGTTGCCCCAGGGAGCTATGGAGGCTGATCAAGAACTGGGGAAAGACATACAGGGAGCATAAAGGAGGGGAAATCTGTAATACAAAAAGGGCCAGAAAGGGATCCAGGTCTTAAGGTACTGGAGCAGCAATGCTTTTTTCAGGCCCCAGCAAGGTAGATGAGATCAAATGAGCTGTCCAGTCCTCTCTTTATGTCCAGCAATAGTGCAACTGAGGAGAGGTGGCTGGGGCAGCAGCCCTGGGTAATGCCTTTGTGGAGGAGCAAAAAAGTAGCCTCCATCCATCACACCAGTGCAGCTAACAAAGAAGCAGCTAGGGCTGCCGCAGGCCTGGAGCTGCCCTGGCCTCCAGATGGAGGGGTTGGGATCAGCTTTTCCTGGGTTCGGGAGAGAAAAACTCCACGGAAAATGTGCCCACTTCTCAGTAGCTGTCTCTCTGATAGGGTCCCAGGTTTAGTTTCTCTCTGGTCATTCTTTCCCTGCCCTGTTTTGACAGCTCTCCTTTCTGGATTGTTTAATTTTCCAGACTCCTGCGAAATGGCTGATTTCCTGGTCGGCTGGGGGCAGTTTTGCTCAACTGTTTCTCAAGAGCTGTGCGCTATCCTAGGGGCTTCTGGAGAGGAGTAAACAAAATACAAAATAAAATTAAAGCAAGTGCTGCCACTTTTCATGACTTCTCACAAGGAAGGAAACTACAAGCAGTTACAAGCTGCCCAGGGCACACTTTTCACTGGGATTATTCCTTGAGCCTTGTATGTCGACTATGCAGGTGACTAGACCTTTAGGAATGCACATGTTTTTCCTTGCATAAATGTGATGTCTAGTTATTCTTGTCTTTGGCAAATACTGTCGGTCTGCATTCACTGCAAGCTAAGGCATCAATGAAGGTCCTTCCACTGGCATCATTAAACCCGGCATCAATCAGGCTGTGTCTAACCCAATAGTTTGGGCTTGTTATGCTATAGAAAATTCTGTGCCTCTTCCCAAATACTCCAGCTTTCTACAACAGAATACATTACTGCAAGACATTTTGGGCTATACGTTACTCCTGTAATGTTTTGGGCTATTCGTAGAATAGAAAGTTGTATAGTAGGCTTATTTTGGCAGTGTTAATGGTGATAACTTATAATTAAGGTTGCCCAAGAGTTGCCAGTAGAAAGACCTCATTGTCAGCTGCTTTTAACTTTACCCGACTTTTCTGTTCAGGCTGATTTTTTCCACGCGGAGTGGCAGTTTTGAGTTTTAGTTTCCGATAAAATGCTTGAGTTGTTTCCAAGAAGAAGGTTATGGGGAAACACAGTGTTTGGCCAATGTTTTAACATGGCTTACACCTAGCAACGTCATACTTTGAAGTAGGGACTTGACATTTAGCATGGGTTGGGCATTTCCTTGGGTCTAGAGATGTGCCATCTGGTGCTCCTGTGAATATCTGCCTGCGTTTGGCCCAGTTATGAGCCTCCAAAATGTTTGCACATGCTGAGAAAGTACCTGCTCGCTTGGCAACTACGGTTTGCAGGGATTCCATCTGCCTGATTCTTCCCAGACCCCTCGCAACTACCCTGCAACCAGTATGCCCATGCAGGCATACCCTCACATGCAGTATGCCCGCACGGAGAGACTGAGCACGTTCCCTCGTGGCACTGCAAAGGCTGAGGAGGACTTTCCCGGGAGTTGCATCTCTCAGTGGCGAGGGGACCACTGCTGTGCCAGATACTCGGGGAGCAGGAAGAATCTCTCTCCCAACCCCTCAGTGCCCAGAAAGTGAGAAGGATAAAAAAAAAAAAAGAGGCAACTTTCCATTGGCAACTTTCCATTGGAAAGCACAAGAGTGAGAGATGGGAAATGATGGGGGCCAGCAACGAGCTTATGAAGGGGGAAAAATGCAGCGAAGGGGCAGTGGACCAGAAGGTGAGAGCGTGGAAAAGGGAGTAGTGGAGAAAGCAGGAGGCAAGGAGTGGATAAGAAGATGGGGAAGCAACTGCAAAAGCTGTCTCTCAAATCACCGAGGACTTGCTGTGAAGTTAATGTGAACAAAGTGTACCTCAGGAATGCGGGCTGAAACTTTTCACCGAGTTGTTTTGTATCGCGGACACATTAGCATAAAGGAGAGCTCCTAACTGGAAAAGGGGCTGGCTTGTCCAGCACACTGTTCACAATTAATAGCTTGGCCACCTCTGGATTTTATGAGGGAAATCCTGCCAGATGCTCTGTCCGTTCCGGCCCTCAGGGAAATATATAGACCTAAAGTTGTCCATGAAAATCGGCTTGAGTACTGGCAGCTCAAATATCGTGTTGTCATACTTGCACTGATGGTTTCCCCCTCCCACCCTGTATTATTTACTACACAAATCCATTAGCATTGCTTTTTCTTCCTGCATCCAAGATATTACAGTCTATCACTTAAGCTATTCATATGGCAATTTATCCTTTCTTTGGAAGACAATCATGTCTTCAATCAAAGACCTCTTGACAAAGGGGAATGGGAGCAAGAACTTGAGAGGGAATAATGCAGCGAAGTGCTTTCTGTACACCTGCATAAGATGACTCAGTCTGCTGTTACTTTGGAAATTATTCTGCTGAAAGATTTATCTTGTCTAAGGGTGGGTGGGGGGAATGTTGTGTCCCATCCCATTTCTTATTTGACCTTGAGGCTCCCTTGATTTTTATCTCCCAAACCTACAGCAGCTATTATTCCCTTTCTTGGTTGTGTTTTGTATAATTATGTTGTAGCAGTCATCAGGCAAACATTTGTTTAGTCTTATTCCAGACCAAAGAGGCTGAGTATGACAGGCAGTTCTGTTTAGGTATTTTAGACCATTTCCATACTCCTTTAATATATATATATATATGTACACACACACACACACACACATACACACCTCTCTCTCTCTCTCTCTCTCTCTCTAAATATATATATAGATGATATCTATCTATCTATCTATCTATATCTATATATATATCTATATATATATCTATATATATAGATCTATATACACATATATAGATCTGTATATATATAGATATATATATATACAGATCTATATACACATATATAGATCTATATATATATAGCTATATATATATACACATGTATCTATCTATCAATCTATCTATCTGTATATATGGTGCTCCTTCATGGCCCATGTTGAGTTTTGTTGGGGGCTGAAGTACCTTTGTCATTAAAAATATATATATTTACAAAAATATTTAAAATTTAAAAGCAGGAAGCATCTGATTCAGCATCTCTGGAGTCAACAGGTGATCAGAAAATTGGGTCAGACCTTATGTGATAGATTCACTGCAGCTGGCTGGAGCAGGTGTGAATAATAGGCTTCCTGTGCCAAGCTGGCTCCTTCACTCCCTGGCAAGGTTATTCCTGGGGGTTGCCATTAGCCATGAAAACTGTCTATTGGCTGCAGTGGTCATTTTGCCAGGCCCCTATGGGGGGAGTCTACGGATTTCTAGTCCTGAGGAGTTAATGCATGCAACTTTCTCTGAAGGAGGCAAGAGGGAGCCTGTCACGTGTTGACGTGGGTTCAGTTCCAATTGTCAAGGGTCCGGAGAGCAGCAGTATTTTGAGGGCATCTGTAAGTGCTGTTGGTGCTTCGCTTTTCCACCAGTGCCAATTTAAGTGTTGTTCTTACAACACTTGTTGGCCTTTCAACCAAGAAGTTGTGAAAAAGTTCGTCCCATTTGTGAGCCCTTTCAGTCACAGTTTTAGCATGAAGATGGCGACTGACAGTCACTATTTGCCTGTATGTGTAGAGAGAGTCCACGTTGGTTTTTCAAGAGCTGATATTGTCTGACACCACTGACCCACTTCGGGTGGTCTTTATTTTCTGAGATCTAAAAAAGTGTTATTAGTAGATGTACTCCCAGTAATCTGTGGCACGCCATCCTGTTACTCCTTCCTGTCCTGTACATGGGTATGCATTGTGCTCTCTAAGACCCCCAATATGGAGCAGATGTGAGCAAGGTAGCTAGGGCTCTTTGGGCGCATCTACATGTTTATTAATGTGCCTTAGATACTGCACATTTAGTTTAGTACTTCCTTAATAAAGTACTAACTAAATGCACAGTACCTAAAGTTATTGCGCTATAGTGTCAGCACATGGTTACTTAGTGACGCCTACTGTGCATTAGTCTAATAACACTGCCCAGTAGGCTATTAGCATGGTTTTTGCCATGACACACTAATGCACCGTGTTTTTAGGCTAATGTGCACGAAGCATCTTGTGTAGCTGCGCTCAGTATATAAAAAGAAATTATACTAGCAAGTATGGAAAAGCATCTAAAAGCTGGTAAAGAAAACCGACCCCTGCACTATCTGGGAAATTCCTGCAACTTCAAATATTGTAAAGGAAACACAACCTGGATTACAGTCTTAGCAGATCAGGTGTTTTCCCTGCACAGCTCCACCCTCTTCACTATCCTCTGTTCTTTTGTTTTATAATTAATTTTGCTTCTTTTCACTAGGAAGTTGTAAATGAAGATGAATTATGTTTAGTTACCAGCAGGTAGCAGCTCTTTATCATTCACTGAGTCAAAAAAACAGAGAAAGGTTAGGCAACACTTATCTCGCACAACCTGGAATTTTCACCGTACACATAAAAACTAGATACTTTTTTGAGCACCAACAAAACATTAAAGAGTGTCCGTTCTTTGAACAGAAGATAATTGCAATAGGTAAAAGGTAGCAACTAGACTTAACCTAGTCAAAGGCACTGCGATTTGATCCTATTTGTTAACAAAGGAATATTGAAGGGTCTGGGTTTTTAAAAAAACATTATGCAATAATAAAGGTGTTTCCTCTGCTATTTTTACTGCTCCCAGCCATTAGATTGAGAGTTCCTATTGCTCATTGGCATATCAATGAACTAGCCCCTCCAAATGTCCTTGCTTGCTATCACTGCTGAACGCCTTTAGATTCCATTGGAGACAATGTTCATTATACTGGACTGATCTCATCGTTGGAGATTCAAGGCTCAACTGCATTTCAAGTTTTGCAGCACCCTGGGGTGTGGTATTTTTAGCTTTCACAAGCTAAGCAGAGTCAGGGCTGGTCAGTAATAGGAGGGGAGATCTGTAAGAGAAAAATAGATTATGCAGCAAATACTGTAGGTGATTCAGAAGCTGTGTTTAGCCCTTTGATGGTAGCAACTGGTTCCTTAGGTTGGCCAAAAGCAGCAATCAGATATAAAAAATGAGATCATCCTGTTCTAGTCGCACACAATCCCAGCAGTCTTTTTCTCTAAGGCAGCGGTTCCCAAACCAACAGATTGCGCCCCACCAATTTAAAACCAGACAGCCTTAAGGACCACCAGCAAATTCTTCATACATGTAGACACATACATAGATGCACAGACATGCACATGCACACACACACACATGCACACACACACACACACCTTCCCCTCACAGGACCTCCCCGCCTCACTCTAGATCTCTCTGAGGCACCCCCTGCCTGCCATGAACTGCCCTCGACTTCATCTAGCTCCCTACCCAGCCCCTTTTAGACTTACCTGCAGGGACCTGCTGCCCAGCTGTGTCCTGTGCAGCTGTGAAGATGCACAGGGCCAGGCCAAGTCAGGCCGGAAGCACCGTGCCATGCCTCTGCAGGTGGGTGCTGGTACTGGGAGGGATGGCTACAGGAGGGGCAAAGGTGAATTTTGGGGTGGCCATAGGCCCCAAGGCGCCCCCCCCTCCCACCCACCACCGCTGACAGTGTCGGTGGTGCCTTTTCATAGGGGGTGCACATGCACCCATGTGCATCCCGTACACATCGCCAGTGCCAGCCGCTATGCTTGCCTCTACCCCACTCCCTCCCTCCCCGTTGGGTCCTTGATCTGCCCCTTCCCCTCAACACACTTACCTGTTGGGCACTCCTCCACACACAGCCGGGCTGCATCCCTGGCTGGCTGTGTCTGAGCATGTGTGCAACCTTCCCCCCGCCCTTCCACGTACCACTCATGGGTTGTCTGCATACCACTGGTGGTACACATACCGCAGTATGGGAACCACTGCTCTAAGGCAAGGTGTTTATTATTCTTTGCTCCCAGAGCTTAAACTCCTGTGCAGTATAGCTGACAGTGATCATGAGACATTCCACCCCAGAGATGGCTGCAGCAGATAGTAAAATGAAGTGATTCTCACGTCACTTTGGGTTGTCCTCTAAGGTTCAGAGTAGTGTTAAGTAAGTAAGTCATAGAGGATGACGACTATAAATCTTTGCCTTCCAGAGATTGCAATCTAGAAAATATATATTCAAAGTGACTCCACTTAAGTGAATAGTGCTACTCCAGTTTATATCAGCAACGTCTGGTCTTCAGGTGTGCACTCAAGGCAGAGAAGGTACCCGTCCTAGATTTGGCTCTTGCTTCATGAATGAGGATCATCAGGAAAAACTCCTGCCCTGTAAGAACAGAAGAACAATGGAACAAGCAGCCAAGGGACGTTATGGGATCTCCTTCACTGGAGAGTCTCAAGAAAAGGCCAGTGAGGCATCTGCTTGGGATGGTTTTGGAGTGGCGAACCTGAATCTGTCCGGGGCGGGCTGGACTTGACTTTTGAGGTCCCTTCTATCCTTATGAGACTCTGAGGTTGGTGAGACAGTGTGAACCCCATACGTTGTACATTGTATCAGGCCCTATAGGTGAATATAGTGCTGTGTTTGGAAAGACTCTGTTTTTGCTGAGTCCACCAGCTTTATAAAGGATTTGCTTCCAAATACAAATCAAGCCTGCCAATTGTTTCTCAAAGGAGGGAGAGAGGGTGGCTATTTGGGGATGGTCTGCTGTCCGTGTCCCACTGTAAAACCCTAGCCCTGACGGCGTACTTGCAGGTACATCTCTGGAACACACCTCCTCTTGCTTGTTTTGCTTCAGGAGGGTTGGGAATAGGGATCCATTAGAGAGAAACTTCACAGCATAATTAGGAAATAACAGGGTTCTTCCCCCCGCCCCCCCGCTTTCCTAGCTAATTGTTTTTTTCACTTTAAACCTGTCCATGGATGTATTTTATCTCACCCCGGACTTGGGAGCCTGGTATAAAAAGAGCTCACTCACCAGGTGGTATTTTCCCAAGCGTGTCCAGCTCTAATTCTAACACGAATGCTTTGTACATATAATTATAAAACCAAGGGCCACTAAAGTGCACCTATAGAGCAAAATCTTGACTGTTCTCTATTCTGTTTTAATTATTAAGCCTTAGAGCAAAAACTAGGTTTCAAAGAAAACTTTCTGTACAGGCCTCAATAGAGTTAAAGGAGAAACATTTTAAGCTGATGAGCTGACACTTGTAGAAGCAAATATATTAAATAAATCATGATTCGTTTTGGGGCTAAGTCTGACTTACATCAACTCTGGAAAAACTGGATCCTAATGAGTGACAGTTTGGTGTTTTCTGTCACTTCCTACAGTAATGGCCCCAAGCTGACACTGCTCTGTGGGAGTCTAATACTTCTGAACAAAAGTTTTTTTGGAATGAGATAGACAAGGTAGAAATCCCAAGGTGACTGGAAGGAATGTCTAATGACTGGAAAGACATATTTACTGGCAGACTGTATGTAAGCTGTGACAGTTGACAGGGCTTGATTGTAATAAATATAGTTGATGAAGAGAAGGCTGACAGGTGAGGACAGAGAGAGGAAAAGAGTCAAAAGACCTGCATTGGCTGAACCCTATTAATGGTAAGTTGGTAACAAAGCCTAGAGTCATAAAAGAAAGCGGATATCGCGAACTGATGTCTAAACACTGAACTGTGTAGGATCCGCATGTTGCTATAACAAGCTCCGAATTTGTTGACCTTTCTTCTAGCTGCTTTATAGGCAGTGTTTTTAGTTGTAATTCACACCAGACGCGAGAAGGTGCCTGATATTTTTAAATACCGTGTGTGATTAATCACGGAAGAGAGCATATCCTGATCAAGGTCATCATTATGACTCCAGCCTTTTCTTTTCAGCACTTTGAGCAAGGGATTTGATGTTGGAAAATGTGCCTCCAAGTACTGTGAAGGAAGTCATTTTCCCGGAGTGCTATTCTCTTGAAAACAAAATGAGCCCCCATGAAAGAAATGAGCCCAGGATATATTTCTACAAGTGCGGATACACCCAGGATATACTTCTGCAAGTGCACATTTACACAAACACACACACATGCACATGCACACGGGCTCGTGTACGCATACACACACACACACACACACACACACACACACACACACGGGGATGGAGTGATTGACCCTGAAAATGGAGACAACTCTGGCATATTAAATCATGACACTTTGTAACTGACTGGTCAAGGTTTCAACAATAGGATTTCCAATGAGCTCTGCACTTTCTTCCCTCAGGCAAATGTCACACACTGAAACTAAACAGGATCTTTTTTTCTTGTTCATCCTACGTGCTGTTTTCTATGCCCGAGATGTGATTTTTATTCTTGACAATGCTTTAACCCTTTCAAAAGCCAGCCGCTCATTCTCCTCTGCAAAGATTAGGAAGTTTTTGCAGCAGGTGTGGGTAGGTGGGTGCTGAGTCTGCTTTGGCACTGGAAGAAGTCAGGATGCTTACTTGTACTCTCATTTCAAAGGGAGAAGAGAGAGAAGCGGGCATGTGGGAATGCCTGGAGGAAAGCAGGCAGGAATTACACAAACTTAATGTAAAGGTTAATAAAGAAAAATGCTGCATGCCCTGAATGGCTGATGAGCATCCTTCCAAAGTCTGGAAGGGTATTGGTCTAGTGGCAGGCATCGAAACAGGGATGCTTTCACGACTGTCATTGCAAAAGTGCCAAGCCTTTCACCTCATTGCTTATACCAGGCACAAAAGCATTTCGAAACCGTTTAGACAACTTTTCTTTTTAAAACATCATATTGTTTTGAATGGCAACCTCTCCCCTTTCCGCATTCCCCTCCACCCCTACCCCCCACCCCTCCTCCAATGCCACAGTCACTTCAAGTCGCACTGCCATGAAATGAATTCAAAGCGGTGCCAGGAAAACCAAATGAGACCGTATGGGCATGCAACAAAGGCTCACATAGTAGCACAATGCTTATGTGTCAATCATCTCTTTGCTGGCTGCCTGTCTCCCACAAGGCAGTGATTCCAGCTACTTTGCTTAACACGGCTACCTTTCTGGGGTTGCAGCATTCATAGCAGCAGCCCATCAGCATGGGGGATGTCAGGCTAATTGGCACATGCTTGCTTTCTTATGATGCTTGCACACACACACGTGTGTACATATGCACAAACCCACACAAAATATATGCAAAGATGCATATAGTGTATATGCATGCACATATACACTAAAAGCACATACTTATATATACGTATAGATGAATCAAGATGACTCCATGAACTAGCTCCTCCGCTGATATAAATTAGCATAACTTTATTGACTTCTATGGATCTTAATTATGTAAATTGCATCAGTGTATGGACATTATTTATACATTATGTTATATATATTACATGCATGCATATATATAGAGAGAGAGAGAGTCGTATATCATTATATAGATATGCACACTAATCATTAGACATGTGGCAAGCAGTTTACTGAGGTTTGCTGGTATTTAGATGAGGTTTTCATGTCTTGCTCTTTCATGGGGACATAATCCCATCTATGATGAGACTACAATGCCCAACACATCGTGTGTGAAAAGTGGTCATTTTATAGCTGATTCAGGTAGGGAGCCGTCGATACGGAAGATTTTCTGAGTCTGTTCATGGAAGTCCTTCAGCTTCTATGATATTTTTAAAGTCAAGGGTTGTCAGTGGAAATACTCTGAAGACAGTCTAAAGAGGATGATGGCTCAGTGGAGCGCCCTTCCTTTTTTTGGTGAAATCCCAGCTTTGCTGAAGTCAGTGGGAAAGTGGCCATTGACTTCAGTGGGACCACATTTTCCCTTTTTCTGTCCATACTATCAAAGTTGTAATTACTCCTTTGGACAGTCCTTCACTTCTGGGTCTCCAGTTTGATTCTAGTCCCTCAAGTGGAGGCATGATGTTTTCAAATCTCCACTCCCCTTGGTCATAGTATGGATAAAAATGGGGAAGCTGAGGCTGAATAAATAAATAAAACACCACAAAAATCTTCATAAAGAGAGAATTACAGAGGAGTAGAAAACTGACCTCCAAGAAGTTGTGGATACGCAGCAGAGTGAACCAAGCACTAGCAAGTTGGGGGTAAGAGAGCGTCGCTGCGTGGGCTCTCTGGCACCACAATGGCTTTGGATGAAATGAGTGTCCACAGAGGAGTCTAACCTGGTCTTTTCTATACAGGAGATGTATGAAACCATCATAATAGTGTCTGTGCCTGACTCTTGTCCACCTTCTTGGCATCTAAGTGGCAGTTAATGTGGCCCTGTTCCAATCCGCTAGAGTCCCCCAAAAATCACTAATGCCAAAGATGGGTTGGTTCTCCTCTTTCTTGGCACTTTTTTGTAACTTAGTTGTAAGAGTAGCCTAGAAAAAGCATGACCCACTCAGCTATTCCCAGTTGACCACTGTGGCTTGGAAATACTGCAGTGCTGGGTCTCTGGCATGCTTGAGAGTAGCAGGTGAGGATGGCGCAGGATATACTGTTGCATATCTGGCTGTGCAGTGTGTGAGCGGGTGGGTGGTTCACATTGCTACGGGGATGCAGAAATGCCCATAGAGACCCGGCTGCCTCCGTTCTGGTGCACTAGCATGTAGCTGGAGGACTTTCACCTGAAACAGCTTTTCTGAAGAGATGTTCAGAAAAAGAGGGTTCCCGACTTTTCTGCTTCTGGATATGGGCCCAGGACTTTCTCAGTCTCAGGGAAGCCAAGTCCCGGGTTTTGGTGTAAGCTCTTTCTAAAGATTAGCGTTCATTTGCAAAACTGGAATCTGGATTTGGATTTTGACCACCCACCACACCACAATTCAGTTTAGTTTCTGTGGGCTGGACTAGCTCCATATCTAGACAAGATAAGATTTGAAAAATGCTGATTGTGCCTCCAGCTCTGAATATTTTCCTTCAAAGACCAGTCTGGACATCCAGATTTATTGCTTTAGTTTTGGCCCGAGGCCGGGGTGGTGCGAGCACTAGGGCGCACAGTTGACAGCCCAAGGGTCACGAAGTCGAGGCCATAGCAGAAGCACTCACGGCGTGGCCCTGTCAGGTCCCGATGAATCCGCAAATTCTGCTAAATATCTCGTCACACCGGCACTTGAAAAAGGTAGGAAGGTTTGGGCCCCTTTCTAAGTATTTTTTTTTTAATAAGAAGCAGATCTTGTACATCGATGCTACAGAAATCATAACAACCCCTGTGAAAACTAGAACGAAAAGCACATCTATATGTGACTTCAAACACTGCATTAAGGACAAGTTAGAAGCACTGACACAAAGTTTGGGATTTTTGAAGAAAATAGCAGATAAGCTGGGAGAGTAGAAATGTCATGGTTGTTACACTACTAGGTGGAGGTTAATGCCCAAGGCTTCAGCTGGAAATCTCCCTTTTTGTCTTATAGCACTTGTTCATGAAAGCCTGCCAAGCACATTGAACCTCATTATATTCCCTGTCGTTATAATAACTCCATCAGAACACCCATCATGTGCTTCACTCCCAAGGGTGGGGTTTTGTAGAGAAGGGTTCTGAATTATGAAAAGACACAGAGAGAGAGAGAGGATGAGAGGCATGTTTGGGGGCTAAAGTGTAGGTCACTTATTAAGACAGCCACAGAGCAGAAACATCAGGCCCGACTTCAAGGAGAGGGGAAACCCCTCCCTCCACCTTGGTAGGCCAGAGTCCTACCTGGTGTGAATGTGCTGCAGTCAACGGAGTTTCACCCATGGTGTGTTTAGCTTGATGCATTGCAGGCTTCTCATTTAGGTTGATTGCGCGGTAACACAGAATTGATTTCTTAAGCTTAGGACAGTTGGCAAACTTGACTAGACTTAAAATGAACCTCTTTGATTCCATCTACAAAATTAGAGCAGATTTGATAAAGTAAAGATGTACCCTTTGAAGTATTCCCTATCAACATAAGTGCTAAGAACACTTGAGCGAAGGAATTTTAACAGTTTTGAAAGCAGTAGCAAAGGAACATCAATAAGGATTGCAGCTAAGGGCATGCCCACAAGGCACTAGACTAACTGCATCTATCCTGCAGGCAATAAGCAATTGCTAAAGATTTCAGACTTTTTAAAGTCCATAGTTCAACTCATAAAAACTTTATGTTTAACTTATGATAGGTTTTGCTGTGTGGTTTTGGGTTTGTTGTGAACCACTCAGAGGATGGGGGTTTCCAGACCTTATCTGCATACGAGGGAATCAGTGAGCAATTTTCATTCTTATGGAAAAAGATGACTGATTGTACCTGGTGCTGAATGTCCTTGAGTCCCACTTTATCTAGAATTACTGGCATTCAGGCCCCGTCTTCAGGCTTATGAGCTTTGCTGATTTAGGGCCTCAACATCTGGAAGGATTAGGCCCCAGTGCTCTCAAAGAAGTTGTGGCTAGATAATGCTACCTGTGTTTGCACTGACTAAAACCGGTCTTATTGCATAATGGTAATGATTCCTCATTCTTATAAAGCACTCCTATCGTAGAGCTCAAAGTGCATTGCAAAGATCTGTATCATATCCCCATTATATAGGCGGGTAAACTGAGGCAGAGAAAATGAGGTGATCTCCACGATTCCAGCAGGCTAGCAGCAATTCCAGCCTGCAGTACCATCAGCTTCATCACACTGCCTCCACTAGTCCCATTAAAAACCATTGGGCCTACTCACGGAGTAACATGAGTAAAGGTGGAACAGTCCAGCCCTGAGTGTGTTACTCAAGTAATCTCCAGGTAGTACAAATACAGGCAAGTGGGAGGCATAATGCAAAAAAGGATTTAGACAGAGAAATGTGACAAAACCAATAGAAAAACAGAAAAGGGGGATTCGAAACAATAAAGCACATCTGAATTAAAGCCACTTTGAACGTTGAATAAATCACTTGAGCAATCATTTACAGAGACAGGTGCGGGCTTTTAATTAAAAGGTAGGTGTTACATTTAAAAGTGGATATTCTGTATTAGTGATCAATGATGGACTGACACGCTAGAGAGCAAGTCTGAAAGCATTTACAAATTCAGAAAGAGCATACAGTACAGGCCACATCCAAGGGTAAGCTCTCCCATGCTGTAGTGTGCCTAGACCCTGCACGGGATTACCACCAATTCTTGTCTGTACATGACAGTATTCACCAGGATCTGTGCATGGTCCAAATGCTCAAAAAAGAGCTCCTGCTCTGAGAAACTCATAGGCTAGGGATGCATTACTTCTCAAAAAAAGTGACGTGCAATGGCCTGCAAAGTCACACAGCACAATTCTCTTGTCACGTGGTTTCTGATGGTATGAGCTGCTCTTTCGAAATGCCTTCCACTAAAAACCAACTCTCAACAGTGTTCCCCAAATCTTTTTTTGAAGCTGTGTTCACCCAAAATGCCCAACAAAAACAAGTGAAAGGGGCTGTGAACACAGGTCAGTCAAAAATGTATTCAGTACTGTGAATGATTTGCTTACCGAGGGCTGATCCAAAGCCCACCAAAGTCAATGACGATGTTCCCACTGGTTTCAATAAAGTTGGAAGCAGACCCTGACTCTCCCCAGGTGAATGAAGGATGCACATAATTTATGCTGATAAACGTATTTCCTAGATGTCACAGTGACAGCTGTCCCAAAATGCTTACAACAATAAGCAAAAATAATTATTAGTGGCATTTGACCTTTGCATATTTCCTCCATAAAACCCTACTTTGCTGTTTCCTAAAGTTTTACTGCAGAATAGGTATCCCCATCTGAATTCACTGAAAGCTAATAAAAACTGGCTGATTAGACGACCCCAGGCAGCACATCTTAAATAGTCATTAAACAATCATTATAGATAGAAACAGCTACAACTGGCTCCTGTTGGAATGCTGCTTATTATTATATAATCCTTTTTCAAGTCAAAATGAATGCGTAATCAAAGCACAAAGCAAACAGTTTGAAAGTCCTGAGCTGGCTGTGCAAAGCTATAATGCATCAACCAACCTCTAAATTAGTGCTTGAAATATTAGATCAGAGCTGATGTACAGAAGAGTAAGTAATCCAGGAAGAGAACTGATCTAAATGTATATTTGAACTTGTGGCAGGGCACTGTAACAGCTTCCCCTGGAGTCAGTTAATACAAATCCTAATAAGTGATGGGAGCAATAACCTTTGCGAGTCTGACCCAAGGTCATTTGTCTAGAATCAAGAAATGAAGGTCAGTATCTTACCAATGCACCTTTCTTCCAGCCACTGTTTCCTACCATACATACCAAGACATGCAAATGTTCAGGGAAGTTTGGGTTAGGATCAAAACTTCGTGAGTCGGTCCCGTCTCTCATCTCCCAAATGATGGACTCTATTAAGGCAAGTACCTGCCCCTGGCAGTGGGTGCTGGGTGGGTGGTCAGGGTGCCCGAGCAGCTGGGTTTGGGGGCAGCAGCAGCTGGGAAGTTGCCAGGAAGGAAATCCGGCTGCTGCACCGCCCCAGCCCCGCTGCATGTCCAGGGATGTCGGGAAGAGATGCACGCACCATGGCGCAGGCTACCTCTTGTGCCTGGGCTGGGTGGGATTCAGGGACCCACCGTGGGCAGGACAAAATCCCTTGGCAGACCAGATCTGGCCCGTGAGCTGTATTTTGCCCACCCTGATCTAGACTAGTTCCATTTACCCTGCTGCAAGTGAGATCAGAATTAGCATCACCGACTTTAAGAAGCCATCAGACACTGAAACAGCTTTCTGGGTTGAACTGATGGTCTCTTCGATTTACAATAGAAATCCTGCTGTCTTTTCCTTCTTTGTACTAATTACTCTTTAATGTCCATTATTTACTTTTTGCATATACTGCGTGCTATGTTGATGTAAAGGCCAAGACATTCGAGGTTCCACCCCATAACACCTGCAAGCTACAGGCAAGATGCCATCTGCTTGATTGAGGGAATGCAAGACTCATTACCGAATAGGTCAGCTGATTTTTCCTTAAACACCTGCAAATGTAGGTCACCTGGGAGTTTGAACCTATTAAGGATCTTATAATTGAGACAGGGGGTGATGTACTTTACAATAGTACACGAACAGAAAGACGAGCAGGAGACTGGTTGGATGACAGGAAATCATATAACCATATTTGCAACTGAGCTTTGGGAGCATGGTCTTTGTAATGGGGTTAGCTAATCCAGATAGTAATAAGGATAGGAAAGTCAGCAATCATAATCATATTTAATGGATTCCAGATGGGGAAATATAATTGTTCTCATTATCATTGCAAAAACTCCAAGGAAATACAATCCCAAGATACTTTACCTTGACAAGCAACCAGGAACAATAACGACATCAAGCCATGAGTTTTGTAGGTAGAGTTGTCAGTTATTTCCTTTTTGTAGCATTCCCTTTCTAGTGTAATGGTTTGATTAACCTAAGACATTTTAATATAAGGAGAAAAGCAATGCTAATGAAATGCCTGCTTAATTGACTGTACATCTCTATGCCGTATGATGTGACAACTTCCTATGAGCGCACTGTGGAATTTAAGGGAAAAAAAGACCTTGTATTTCATACGACTTTTTGTATGTGGTTGAAATGAAATACGGCTGGAAGCATGGGCCTTTCTGGGTGCAGCTGTTCTTTTTGTTTGGGTTGTTAATTGGAACCAGTCCCGTGGGTCTATTTGATGTTATCTCTTGTTTAAAACTAAGCTGTCAAAGCTTATCCTCCTTGTGTACCCAATAGCATTATAAAGGGACTAGTTCCCGGGAAGCTTTCTTCTTCAGTATGTTTAACCCCTACTCCCTGCATGCATTCCCTAACCCAAGCTGGGCCAGCCGCAAAACGGTGTGTACACAGAGACGCTGGTATGGCAAAATATTTCTTCATAAAAAATCGACCCTTTTTCTGACACTTGTCTTCATAAAAGGGATGGAGCAGAACAACAGCATTTGGAGCTGAAGGGTCACTGTAGATTATCAAGGTAGTCTCTTCTCCGAATC
The DNA here is from genome assembly GCF_052110815.1 of Crocodylus siamensis. Classification (NCBI taxonomy): domain Eukaryota; kingdom Metazoa; phylum Chordata; order Crocodylia; family Crocodylidae; genus Crocodylus; species Crocodylus siamensis. The sequence goes on along the minus strand of NC_143401.1, from coordinate 89,954,310 downwards.
CCTCTATTCAGGAGTTTTCAGCTTAACCCACTTTAATAATAGGGGCTAGCAGCTAAGTTTGATTCCCAGCCCCAAATGATGGGTTGATTTGTTTTGGGTTCCTTTTTACTTGACACCTTTCCATGATACGGCTCAATTTTGCAATGCAGCACTTGTAGAACTGAGCGATGGCTATTGCTCTGAGAGGTCTTTTGCTAGCTACTTTTTGTTTGGTAAAATTGCTGTTAGCTTGTTACTCCTTTTATCCATGTGTGCTGTGTGCTCTGGGCCTCTAAGGTAGTGTATGCATAAAGGACCCACCCTAACATTAGAAAGGAGATGATAGGGAAGAATCATAGTAGAAAGAGTTGTCGTTGTCAGCCCTACTGCCTCGGGCAAAGTGAGGAGGAAACAAAAAAGCACAGGCTTGCAAAGGGTGTGATGCCTTTTGTTAAGATATTAGTCGTTCCCATGAAAGAACTGCTCTGGAAGCAAGATTTGCCCAAGTATGTCCCATTCTAGTCCAAATATGTGCCAAAAATAAAACCCAGCACACTGGTCGCTGAAGAGATGCATGAACCCTTCAGGACCTGATGGATCTCCAGATTCTCACCTGGCTCCACCTGCATCTTTCTGCCTGAATTACTCATGAGGATTAGGGTATCCCCTAGATGGTACTTCATCAGCACACTGCTGCCAGCTGATATTATGCATGTGGAAGGGTCTCCTCCAAAGTTAGGTAGCATACATATATACAACAATCAGAAAAAAAAAATGTCAAAAGAGTAGATTTGGGACTATAGCTCACCAGTGAGCTCCATGGCATTAGTCGTGCTAGTTGTACAGGTAGGTGGTAAGCAGTATCTCTGCATTGAAAAACTAAGCGCTGATTGGTGTGCTGTAAGGGGACTATGGGTATTTTGGCACTGATTTGTAGGGTCAACTCTCATTGTCATCCTCAAGCAGATCAAACTGTGAGGCCTGGGCCTCCCCATCTCTGTCTTCCCCTTTTGGCTCATGCTAAAGCTATCCATATTATGCTTCCTACTCCTTGAAATGGAGCCCTTGCCCAAGCAATCTGCCTACTGCTGTCTCGCCTTCTGTACTTGCTGCTAATTATGTGTAGTTAAGACAGGAAGTAGTATGCAAAGAAACTGGGAGTCAGAAACAGAGAATTGTGGGATTGCTGCTAGTGCATTTCTTGTGCTTGAAACCCCCAGTAGAGTCTGGACTGAGCTCCCAAGGGAGGTGGTGCTCTCCCCTACTCTGGGGGTCTTCAAGAGGAAACTGGACAAGCACCAGGGCAGGGGGTCAGACTCAATGATCAACTGAGGTCCCTTCCAACCCTAACATCTATGAATGTATGCCTGTTCAGACTCTGGGACCAATGAGGTCAGATAGGCTTGATCAAAGCAAGTCTAGTCCAAGAAGTGGCATGTAATTGCCCCTGTACCGTTAATATTATTTTGGTGTGAGCCCCCACTATGTGGTGGTCAGCCAGACTGTCTAATTCCTTCTCTCTAGACAAAGCCTAGTTTCTGGAACAGCCGTGTTATTAACTCTGCAGTTAGCATCTGAACTGAAAGGGAGGTAGCGAGGGCTCAGTTATGAGATGGCTGGGAGCAACGTAGCCATTGAAGGCACAAAAAGCAGTGAGCCCATCTCTCTTGCCAGTCCAGCCAGCCAATGTGGTCTCCATTGCATGCTACGGGATGGGGAATTATTTTGAGGTCTCTTTAGGCATGCCACGCCATGGTGCATGATAGATAAATATAAGTTTCTATTTAAAACAAGTACTATTGGGACTAGATATCAGTGAGGAGAAAAAGCTCGTTCTAAAAATACAGGAAATAGCTATATGGTTACCAAAGTGAATTTCCAGCTGTGGATAATCATGCAGCTCACATAGTAACAATGGGAATCCACTGAGCAAGGAGGAAGAACAATAATTCATGCAAATCTGAAAAACAATGGGTCTCTTCTTGATAAAACTGGGTGGAAAGGAAGCACCGGAGATAACAGAAAGCAGAAAAAGGCACCTTGGGTGTGATCTGCTTTAAAACCCCCAGTGAAACGGGCCATACTGGAGAGATCAACACATCCCAGTATGGGTAAGGGGAAACGTATAACCGCACCGAGGAGGAACTGCCAAGGGAAAAGGAAACCTAAGAGCATGGAAGTGGCACTAAGAGAAATGCGTTGCTGTCTGAAAGGGGCCGTCCCCTAACAAGAAGAGTCAGTAATAATTCACACAGCTCCCTTCGCCAGGAGCTTCAGAGCACTTCAGAAGCACCTGCTCCACAATATCCCTGAAAAGTCCCATGCTTAGTTTTATCATACACCTGTTAGAGTTGAGGAAACTGAGGCACATCACCTCTGTTGATCACTGGAAAAGGTAGGAATAGAACGGATGAGTTTTGACCCATAGCTTCATCGATTTGCGCCAGTAGATCACAACATGAGTCCTTTGGACTTTTCAGCAGCAAAGACTCAGTATCACAATACATGGCCTCTTGCTAGCACGTTTAGAAATAGTCCGATCCATCTCCCATGGCTTTCTTTCACCCTTAAGCATGCTTGGCCAAATCCAAGTTTCATAACTATAACTTCAATCTCTTACTTGCTAGAAGCATGGGGTGGTTTTTTTTCTACCTTTCCACTGGATAGTCCTTTAAAATCCCTCTCTAATAGATGTCAGTATTATTCTAAGTGATATTAGGTGGTTTTGATCCATGAAGCCCTATAAAAACTTTGGCCTTAATCTGTCTCTACCTCTTTTTATTCCACAGCATGAGAGCTTTAACTCTCCTAGGACTGAATTGGGGCAGATCAGACTGGTGGCTTTTGTGTACTGGGACTAATTTTAACAAATCTTCCAATTGTCAGGGTTTTTTCCCCTCATTTCAATAAAGTTCCTTTCTAGTATTCTCTTTGGTCCCCTCCATCTTACAGCTGGGATTGTGCAGTAACAATACTGAAGCACAGTTATTGCTGGAAGGCTTTTAGGCTCGAACGTTGCTTCATCCCCAGTGGGGACTGGTATATTTGTCTTACAGGAATCAGTGCAGCTCATTTCTTTCGCACCACCTGCTTTGACGTCCCCTTTTGAGTTAGGTGAGGCATATGGTTTGTTTGGCTGTGGCCACATTGCAAAAAAGAACGATCCCCTCACTGCCATTTTCCAGTCTGGGGGAAGTCAAGTGTCCATTGCTGCTGATCAAGAGCCCGATCCAACGCCCACTGAAACCAGTGGAAGACATAAGACCTTAAGTACTTAACCTTTTGTCCAGGTCTAAACGTAAGTCCCATGAAGTCAGAAAGGAAAGCCTGCAGTGATGTAGGCAACTGAACTGTCACTAATCCCCTGTTTTACTTCCCACCCCCTATAACTTTGGTATTACAATGCAGCACGAGAGTGAGTTAGCTGGGTATATCACACAGCGTGTGATTGATTTTGGAAAGTGCAGTGGACTTAATGCAAAAATTCTTTCTTTCTTTCTTTTCTTTCAACAACCCAACTGCAACAGAAGTAAAAAAGTCTGAGACTTGCATCTGTGCTCAGACTGGCTAAGATTCTTTATTTTATGGGAAGTATCCCCTGAGAGATACACATCTCAATTACACCTCGTGTTCTACTAAGACTGCCTGCAGATAGGAGCCGTCAGACTTACAGAATTACTTGATCCGCGGCTGAGTTGAGGTATTGCTGTTGTACTAAAACAAAAAAATCCACTACTTTTTTTTTAACAATGTTTGTTTTTTTCCTTTTACCTATAGGCAGTATGGAGGATATGTATCTTCTCTGGCCTCTCTACTTTTTCTGCACCACACTGGGTCTCTGAAAAAGGATTGCAGTCTAGTTCAAGTAAAACAAAGTTAGTGTCATTTTGCATTTAAAAAAAAAAAGGTTTCATTACAAAATTGCGAACTAATATTTACTCTCATTGTTTGCATAGTATCTGTGTCTCCTCTGCAGTGTTATGGTGTATAGCCAAGACACTTCCCCTGTTTATAAAGAAAAGGACACAATACTAGATGAAAAACATCGTTAAGATGTATTTTGGTGCTAAACCAGGATTGTTTCTTCTGTTTCTATTTCAGAGCAGTGCTGTAAACTTGTTTCTATAAGAGCTCTTCTGCTGTGTTACAAAACTAAGCATTTTTATGCTAGAGCTGTTGGTTGTTCAGCAGTGTTAAAAGCCTTGCTGCTTATATAGGTGTGCAGATCTCAGCTGAAACCCCAACTTTAGGCTCCCATTTTGTAATTTTTCCTATACACATTCTCTCTCCCTTTATCCATCCACACTGCCTGGATAGCTAAAATCTCAGGACTGCCAACTCCAAATGTTCAAATTTGAGGAGTCACTGCTGACCCCATGAATCCTGAGATGACCTTAAAAATGATGATCATTTAAAAAAAAAATACTTTATAGTTTTTATTTATTCATGCATTGCTTTTTGAGTTGTAGGATGGAATCAGGCCTTATTTTCCAGCTTTGCTTTACCAGCCAAATAACCTAGATATTTACATTTTATACAAAATAAAGTTAAGATTCTCATATAATCCCCAGATTCCAGGGTTTGGGACCAAGTGAGAAAATAACACCAAATATTGGAGTACTTTTGATAAAATTTTGAGAGCTGGCAACAATCAGCTATCCTAAACCTTAGAAAGACAGGAAATTGAACATTAATGGGACCTGGTCAACTTGATACTCCATTAGTTTTGCAAAAATAAATTCAAAGTACTGTCTTAGTAGTGTTATTTGTATTGCAGTAATGTCAAGCATAGAATAGGACCCCATTGAATCAGGCACTGTACAAACACAGAACAGGACCATCATAACACACTGAGGTACCCTGCCAATTTTTAAAAAATCTTTCTTTGGCTCCCCAGCCTCATTTTCCAGTTTTTAAATTATTTCTCCCTCCCCTGTTGCTGTTTGAATGGGCTGCACATGCAGATTGATTGATTGACTCCACAAAGAAAAAATGAAGCTGACTTCACACAAAGAGCGATCAGGAAGATGGAACAAATAAGCTAAAAAACAGCCAAATTATAGAAATTGTTAACCTCTGGCAGTATAGAGATCTAAGATATGCCTTGCCTCAACAGGGAGCAAAAATATAAATTTTAGGCAGGGGTGGGATTTTTAAGTGGACGGCTATCAGCAGTGCCAGCTCCTCCCAGGGACGTGCCCCCTGCTGGGTGCCTGCACACCGTGCACCACAAGCCTAGGACACTGGGCACAACTGCATGCCATCACCGATGAGAGGGACCACACTAAACCACTAACCCTGTGCTAGGGGGGAGGGTCAAGCTCACACCTTGAGGAAGGTGTTGATGCCAGTGGCAATGTACTCTTCAGCAGTGGGGGGGGCAGGAACATGTAGCACTGCCACAGGTAGCTCTCCAGGCAGTGGCAGAGGTTGTGGGGCAGCCTGGAACTGCTCCCCATGCCATTGAAGCTCAGGGTCCTAAACCAGGAGTGCAGGTGTGCCTGGGGCACCATGAGGATCAGAAGCAGAAGGGCATAGTGGGTTGAGCACCCTTCAGCCTGCACAGACAGCTGATTGCACACTGCCCAGGGCATGTACAGCAGGAGCAGGCTCAGGGCACAGTGCTGGTGTGGCAAGAGGCTGGCTCTGGGGCACCTCCCTGGAGAGGCCTCCTGTGGGGAAGGCAGGGACATGGCCAGCTCCTCATCCCAGTTGTCCAGGAGCCCCACATGCCCTGAGCCAAGGCACCATGAGCTTGGCAGCAGAACAGCAGAGCAGGTGGCTTTCAGGGGGAGAGTGGCAGGAAGCGGGATCTGGAGCCATGGCAGCAGGCACTGCCAGGAGCCTGGCCTGTATCACCCTGGGAATGGTCTGGGGAAGGCAGACTGCCTGTGGCCAGCACCCAGCGGCCTGCCAGCCCCAGAGGAATATATGGGTGATGGGGAGCTCAGCTGGCCACCTGCCTGGGCCCAGGCCTGCCTACCCAACTTACCATGGTCCTTGGCTGACACCCCATCTGAAGCCAGGCAGTGCATGGACCCTGGTACAGAGCATCTTATCTCTGAAATGTTGCAAACTTTCAAAAAGGCTTCTGTCTCCTGGCTCTACAGACCAAGCATATGGATGTGGGGAAGAGGCCAGAGTAATCAGTGGGGATGCTGGCTCAGGGACACCGTGACCCACTGCCAGGGCCCTCCAGATACACTGGCTGCACCAAAGGCGCACCACGAACAGAATCCTCCTCCTCCAGCAGCTGGTGGCAGTGGCCAAGGAGCAGGAGAAGACTGCCCAGGCCTGGCAGGAGGAGGACCTGGCCCGGGAGGAGAGGTGGTGGGCAGAGGACTTGGAGTTCTGTGTTGAGCTCCTGGCCCCAGAGCGGGAGTGGATACAGGTCCTGCAGAAGCAGAATGCCATCATGGGCCAGGCAGTGCAGGTGATGGATAATGACCATCGGACCTTGGACACCATCCTCGGCCTGGCGGTCTCATTTGTGTCTGCTGCTGCCTGGCCCCCATGTCTAGCACTGGAAGCCTCCTAGCAGCCACCCACCACACTGCAGCAAACCCCCACCTGGACCTCAGAGGAGGCCCTTTGCTGCCTCCTGCCACCTCCTGGACCCTGCCCCAGGTTCACTGCCACCCACCTGGGCCCAGGCCTGCTGCTCACCTTGGCGTCATGCAGGCATGGAGCCAGAGCTTCCCAAGGCAGTGTCAGGACTGGATGTTGGCCTTGCTGTCCACCAGCTGGAGGGGGAGCCGCCTGCTCCAGAAGAGCACTGAGCACCATCACCCCTGGGTGAGCCCCCCACCTGCTGGAGTCACTGCAATGTGCAGACCCATGGGTGAACAGCCAGAGGCTGCCATGCTGGCCACCTGTCCCTGGGCTCTGCCGCCTAGATGTCTCCACCCCATGGCTGGGACTCCACAAAAAACACACCTTATACATAGTTTCCATGAGAAAGAGGGTTTTTTAATTGTTGAAGAGGTGGGGTGGGTGGGGGAGAGGCTCTGTGTGAGGGAGGGAAGGGGCAAAGGGGTCTGTTGGATGAGGGGAATAAAGACTTGTTCTTCTGACGTGTCTGTAACGAGAGTGGTACAGGGAGTGGGCGGGGGAGGGGGTGAAGGGGTCCTTGGGCAGTGGTGCAGGCCGGCTAGAGCAGGGAGTGCAGGAGGAGGTGGCTGGCCAGGGCCTCTCACACCTGGTGCCCTGGACCTGCTGGTAGGTGTGCAGCTTTCCTATGGCCTGGATGGGGGGCCCTGCTGGGACCAGCAAGGCTAGCACCATGTCCAGCAGGAGTGTGGGGCACTGGTCATTGCTGCCAGGGGCAGGGGCTGGAGCAGCCCTAGCGTGAGCAGGCAGAGTGGGCAAGCAGGGAGCTGCTGTATGTTGCCACTGTGCTGGGCACACTACTCCTGTGCAGGGAAGGTGCTGGCTAGAGAGCAGGGAGCAGGGCTGCTTCTAAAGAGGGTTGCTGAGTGATGGCAGCTTCATCCAGAGCCTGGAGCTCCCCTTGGGGGCCACAGGGGCCCATTGCAGGGCTGCAGGGACCTGGCAGCAAATTTTTGCCTAATCCCTAAACGTGTAGACTGCTATCCAAAAATCCTTACTAGATGCATTGACATGTGATGCTACACGTGACTACAGCAGCACAGCACTGGCAGGCACAACCATGATGCTGATGCTACAAAGCTGTATCAATGAACCTTCTCGCTATAGTGCATTGCTACGGTGACATAGCTGCTAAAAATAACTGTGTGCTGCTGGGATGACGCAGTAACGACTGTTACTGTGCCATCATTTAGTACTTTCTAAGGCAAGTACTAAATGACAGTACAGTAATAACTGTGCTGCAGGAGGCACATGTAGACACTCCCACTGTACAGTACCTTACTGCACAGTAAATCTAGGCTGAAGTAAATGCCTGTGTAGATGCGCCCAGTATGTTTTTCATTTTTCATTTATGTTGCAACAAAGGCACACTGCTGGCTCATACTCTGCTTATGGTCCACTGTAACCCCCAGATCTTTCTCGGCAGTACTGAAGACTTTCTGTGCAGTATGCATTTGTGCAAGCAATTATTTCACACCATGTGTGGGATTTTGCACTTGTCCTTGTTGAACATTTTTCTTCCCTTTTTTCCAATCCAGTCACTCTGGATTCTAGTCCCACCCACCAAAGTGTCTGCAACTCCACCCTTCTTGGTGTTAACTGCAAATTTGCTAAGTGTTCACGTAATCCCATCATCCAAATCATTCCTGGAGATGTTGAACAGTATTGGAACCAAAACAAACCCCCTGGGAACCGCATTTGATATCTGCTCCCAACTAGGCATCTGTGAATGACTTCTCTCTGACTCATGCAAGTGATTCCAGCTCCATTAATTTAATTCACCAATACTGGAGCTGAATTTGATCTTCTGAACCCAGTTTATGATTGATGTGATCACTCACTGATGCCTTTCACATTCTTTAGCTATCGCCAAAGGTAGTAGCAGAAGCAGTGTTAGAAAAGACCAGTTACCAGTTCTCATAAAAGCCCATTAGATGTGGGCAGATTGAAAGGACTAGACGCCAGCTGCCCATCTCCTACCTCTGCCATTGACACAGGTGGGAAACTTGAGGGAAAATGCTGTAGACCATCTCTTAAGGTAACTCAGAGACCTTTTAAGGCATTCTATTTATCTGGTGAGCTGGAGAGACTTTTGCTGGACCTGGTGAGGCTTAATGAACCTACCTGTGCAGAGGGACTTTTTAAAAAGATGCTTTTTGACCCAACAGACCATAAAAAGCCTTTTGGCTGTAGTTAGGGAGGCAAATGAGTATGTGGGGACTTCTAAATGTACAATATTATGCAGCTACCATGTAAGTACTTGAAGGCTCTGGGTACTTTCCAAAACGCACTGTGGAGAAACCCTACGGCACCCTGGCTATGTTGCTTTTGTGTAAGTAGAAGGGCACAAAGCCTGGTTTAATCAATCTATGCTTCATTCAGTTTGCAGGCTGGACAGTCTTCTGCAGAAGAGGACCACACTCAAAAGCAAATCTTTCATTCCCTTTTTGAATGAGCAGCATGAACGCGCATGAACAGTATTCCCTCAATGCCTTCTGTGCCTATGTTTGACTGGGTTGAAGGTGGGATATTAGAATCTGTTTTATCATTTCTGTTTAGCTGTTATTCACAACAAGTACCCAGAATTGACTTTGAGAGAGATACTTCAGCAACAATGGAGTCTTTCTTCACTTTCTTCACATCCATTTGGTGCTACAGTAGGTTAAGTCTGACATTTGCCTACACTGTGTTTTCACTAGTGTTTACTGCACTTGTTCAAAAGCAAAAAAATTAAGCCTGTAGAGCTCAGTTGAAACCGTTGTCCAAGAGACAACATGCTCTCACATTGCTAAAACTAAATGAATCCTGCTCAAAGGAGTCAAACGCTTGCGAGATAATGCAAGGATACATTAACATAATATTATCTTAACCTTGTAGATAAGATTATCTGATGCGTAAAAATGATCATCTTTTGTATTGATTGTGCAGTGCTTTTCAGCAGTTCTTAGGCAAATGAATGGGTCATTTAATGTTCATTACTTCCTTTCTAAAGCAGAAAAGATGTATTAGCAAATAAAATTGTTGCTTTGTCCCATTCTGAATATATCATTAGCATGTATGTATTTCTGTATTGTGCTATATATTAATTGCACATCTCTCAAAGTTGCACGGGTGGTATAATGGGAGACAGTAATAGGAGCTTATTATTCCACGACCAGTCCAGATAATTCATATATGCATTGCTAATTGGTTCGGTATTTGGGAAGGAGGAATGGGTGAATTATTGATCAACCGGTAGAAGTGCTATGTAAAAGTTAGAGGTGAGAACAGCGATGGTGCTCTAGGCTGTCCTTTCACAGCATCTGATGACGTAAATTTGGGTTCATGAAACCTTATGCTCTCTCTCTCTATATGTATACAGGGTCTTCATAAAGTCCTTGTGCACAACCTAAGTTCTTAAAGTTTAAAAGTGCACAAGGAGTTTATGAAGACCCTGTATCTCTCTCTCTCTCTTGTTTAGTTAGTCTATAAATGTTCGTACCGACCCTGCCTTATGACTGACTTCAGACTGACATGGTGAACTACCTCTGTCTGAGAGGTGCCCATAGTTGGGGGGAAAAAAACCCACCAAAACAAAAACTTTCTTCACATTGTTCTTATTGTAATGTGCTTGTTGCTGTGGTGGCTAGGAGCCCTCGGGACTGGGAGGATTCCCCACAGTCCTCCCTCCTCCTTTCCCTAAATGAACCAGGATAAAATGTGGGAGTAGAGGCAGCTTTTTATCAGCATTGCAACATGAAGGTGACTGATGAAGAGAAAACCCAGCATTTAAAGCCGACGTATCTTCAGTTTTGGTGCTCTAACCACCAAGCCATTCTTCCTGACTCCAGTGGCTGTGTTTGCACCAGTCTTTGCTCTGAAATGTTTTCCCTGGTACAGCGAGGGCACTAGAAACCCATCACACAAGCCTGCTTGAGCTACGCCGTGGCTCAAGTCCTGGCTGTGTGCTGCCGAAACCACTGCACGGCGTCGTGGTACAAATGCCAGAGGCCACCATTACCTTATGCACACTGTCACTTCTGTCAGTGCTGGGAACAGTGGGAAGTATCTTTCCAAAAGCGGCCTATTGCAGATAAGACAAGCAGGGCTTGTAACGGTGTTTGAAACTGTTTTTCAAAGCCAGTTGTGTCCACACCTACTGCGACTTTAAGCAACGCTATAAATGCATAAGCCAATTACACAATAGATTACCCAGCGGGGAAGTCAATAGCATGATTTCGGCTAACACAATTGCTACAGAAATCCCAGTCTGCAAGGCTGGATAGTGAAACCATGCCAGGAAACCTCTGACGATGGTTCTGAACGCAGCGCAGCTGTGAGCACTAGCACAGATCAAGCCGTAGCACGGATGAGGCCGTGGAGACTATTAGCAGTGGTTAGAGCCAGACATTGTTCAGGCAGGAGCCGTGCAAGTTTCTCCAGTCCTAACCTGCAACACCACCTGCTGTTTCAATCCACGGTCTCCCCTGAGCAGCAGAAAAATCCCACTTGTGCTGAACTATTTAAAGCAACGGATGTACCGAAGCAAGCAAAGTCACTTCATTTGCCAGCCTCGAGCATTTAAGAATTAGAAGCCAGGTGAAAAGAAGGAAAAGAGGGGTGTGGGGGCGGGAAACAGGATCTTGACTTAAAAAGTCCTTTTTTGCATTTAGAAAAAAAATTTTTTAAGGAGAATTCACCCCACTGATTTGCATGGGATCATTTGGGGTTTCAACGTCTCTTGTGAATACTACTCAAACCAAAATAAAAGGCTGCTGGTGGCACTTGCAGAAAAAGACTCTCCTGACCCCCTTCCTTACCCTGGGGGACTGACAAGTTATCATTTGCCTCTCCTCCCAGCCCTTTCCATGCAATTTCTTCATTCTCCCCAGTGACTTCTTGACTCCCTCTGTCACCCTCTGGTCCCATCCTGTGCTCACCCTGTGGTCTAATCCTCTTCTTCCCCCTTGAGCTGAGCAGTGAATCTAAGCCGGTGATAACCAGCACCACTGAACTAACATGAGAGAGCCTGAGGGTCAAACAGAGCATTCATTTCCTCCTGTTCTCCTCCACCAGTAATTACCCCCCTGGAGCCAGGGAGAAGCAGGGCAGAATTCAATGTTAGAGGAGTACCCAATGATATGATGCCAGGGATGATACAACTTGTGGACTTAACTCAGGACTGGGCCTAAAGTCTTAGCCAAATTCTGAATAAATAATGGCTAGGATTTTATTTGTCCTCCTTTTTCTTTGGGCTTCATAGTTTGCAAAGGAAGGATCCTGAACTAGCAACTTGTTTTAATTGCCTCCCCACAGCCTGCTTTGCTTTGCCTAGCAGTGGGGCTGGTTAAGGCCCTGACTCAAGAATCAGAACCCGCTAAGTGAGCCCTTGCATCTTGTTCTGCGATCCTGGAGCAGTTTTCCGTGCAGTATTGGAGTCTACCACTTTCAGCCACACTCAAAATTAGATTTTCTTTGGACAAGAGACGCTGTTTCACGAAACAATGTTTTCATCAAAAAAAATGAGGAGTTTCCAACTTTGGGCTTTATTTGTATTTTAAATTTAGCATTTGCAGATGTTTCATAGGCATCCGACTAGTTCAGCAAAACGATCACTTGACAATATCATTTTGCTGAGTCTTGAACTCCGGCTGGATTGATTTGTTTATATAAGACCACCTGCAGCTCTGGTATATTTTGTGACCTTCTAAGGAGAAACACAACTGTAAGCAGAAGGAGCACTTCTCTGGTCTTTTTTAGTTCGTGAATGGAGCCCAATACACCGTTTGCAGCAGGTTGTGAGTAGGAGATGAATTAATCATGACGTGCTGCAGAGAACGAAGTGCCTGGCATTCATTTAACAGTCAATCAAGCCTCTTAGGTACTATAGGCCCCTTTGTGATGGGGAAACTGAATATTCCAGCTCGGTAGTATCTACAATGACACAGTGCTAGAAGACATGATGTCATGGGTTGTTCACGTTCATTTGACCTACTGCAATCATTAAAAAAAAAAAAAAAAAAAAAAAGCATGCCCCCGATGCCTTGGATGAGCAAGTGTGATGCATGTATTGTTGAATGTTGCGTGTAATGTCAATAGAAAAATACAGCTGCACACCTTATGTTTCTTTACCTTTGCACAGAAATTAAACTCTCTCAAACAAGCTGAGCACTGTGAAAAGAATTACAAGACAGGAAAGTTTATTATGGTTTGAGGGAAGACAGCCTTTTCTCTTGCAGTGATATCAAGAAAGTTCCCTGGTAAAAGATGTACAAGACTCGGTGTTCTGTGTCAGTGTCTCTTAGTCGTGAATATGTCACCTCCTTGCTTCTGAGTGGCCAGACTATGAATAGAAGCCAGCTGGCTCCATTAGTGTCAGGATATGTGTAGAACATGGTAACGTTCAGGATCACTTTGATGCTGCAAATGTTATTTCTAAATGGCTAATGCAACCAGTTTTGTGAGGAGGAAAAAAAGGAAGGAAGGTCTCAGCTATCATTGGGCATCCACGGGAATTTTTTCCGCAACCTCTGCTCTGAATTTTTATGGTAAAATGGATTCTTCCAGACCCAAATTATTCCTGGATTTCATTGTTCAAAACTAATTCATGATTGCTGAGGAAAACCACAGGCTTAATTTACACATTTGAGAGCTGAGGCAAATCTGAAACATTCATCAGGATTTCCATTTCACTTTGGCAGGTAAGATTTAAACCAGAACCACCGTCCTCACTTTGTTTTACGATGCTGCAATGTGCTGTGCTTGTTGGCAGGGCTGAGCGAAGCTTCAGTCCCAGATTAGATTCGGTGGAGATCTGGCCTGTTTCGGTGGCGAATCTGAATCGAAGCAAAGGACCCTTTAATCTCTCCAAATCAAATAGGAACCCTCCGAATTAATACAGAGAAGTTTGGAAAGATTTGGAGATTCAGGCATAGAGACAGCTTTAAATGTTTTTTCTACTTGCCTCTAGGTAGCAGGGGCTCGTGAGTGCTGCAATGCTGGGGTGCGTGGAGTGTCCCGCAGAAGCACGGGGGGCTCCCCAGTGCACTCGGCAGGAGACCCAGAAGTGGACCAGAAGCACTTCTGAGTCTGCTGGGGAGTGTGCTGCCCCCCGTCCGATGCCTCCTGGCTTGGGGACTGGATCTTGGGGGGGCACCTGGGGTCCCACACAGTCCTCCGTGGACTGAGCCGGGGATGTTGGGGGGGCACGGGATGGGGGCCCACACAGTCCCCCGTGGACCTGGAAGTGGACTGAAAATACTTCCAGTCCACTTTTGGGTTCACCGCCGGGCATGTGGAGGGCCCCGCCTTCACTCCTGTGGGATGCTCCAAGGACCCCTGCATCACAGCAATCACGAGACGTGCTGGTACCTTGAGGTATGTAGAAAAAACATTTAAAGCTGTGTCTGTGTCTGAATCGCTGATTTTCCAAATCAGTATCCAATCTTCAGATTTGGATTCGGCCGAATCAAGTCAGAGACAGTGATCCAAATCAACTAATCGAATCACTGTCCCTGATTCAGGCTGAATCCACATCGAATAGGGCCCGCTTCGCACACCCCTACTTATTGGGCCTTTATTGTTCACTGCAATGTCCCAGGACCAGTCCCAAATCTGCTTTGTGAATAATGGCGCACAAGTCTTCCAAGTTAATTGGATCTGGGTAAAAATTATTTGTGGGATCAATGACTGCCAAGAAAGGCTGTTTAAATGTAAAACCTGGAAAGAATGACTGTAGCTGGTGAGCAAAGCTTGAGAACTAAGTCCTGACATGTCTTTTGATGGATGTAGAAGACTTGAAGGTGCTCTTGGGCTGAAAGGCTCCTTTGTCTTGTGGGAGTCTGGATAAGATGAGAACCACCTCGAACCTTCATCAGGACTGAGTCTTTTATGTTTTGAGGTGCAAAAGAGTTGTGAGAACTGGTTTCCTACCACTCATTTAGTACCAAGAAGTAGAGAGAGTCTCCATTCTCACATGGATTCCAGCTCCACGTCCTGCACCCAAACATTTGGATAATGGTTTAGGAAGCATAGCCAAGCTAAAAAAAAAAAAATTCAGGCCTTCAGACCCATTCAAAGTCCTGGCTGCAGGAGGGTGCTGGATAACCAGACAGAAAGCCCAGACTCTGTTTTCCATTCAAGTGACTGGCCATTGCTTGGCAAACATAACACACAGCAGTGCCACCCTGCCTTTCCCCAGTAAATCACCGTGCTCAGATTCCCCAGCCCCTTTCTTCTTGAGTGAGTGAGTTGTTTTTTTTTCCATTCATCAAGTCAGGTTACCCTTTTCTTCCTTTACAAGTGCATTTCTGTAGGCTTAGCTTTCACCCCTTCCTTCATTTCTTCATTTGTCACCTCCATCTGGAAATAGGCCCTCATTGTTTCAGTCACACAGTCTAACCAGAGATGACCTGCAGCCAAACCCCGAGTCCTGGGTCCATTAATGACACAGTAGCACTCTGTAGAGCAGTCTATCACATTCCCAAGATTCACACACTAGTCCTTGTACCATCCAAAAAGTGACACCAGTTGTCCCCGGACAGGTCTCTCCATCTCTTGTTTTTCCCCATTGGTTCTTCTTCCCCTCCAAACTCTGTTCTCTGTCTTTCAGCAAGTGGGAAACAATTTCCTCTTTTCACAGGGGCCTGGTGGCAAGCAGATTAATGAACTCTTAATGCAGCATGGAGCACTGCTGCCAAAAAAGTATGAAATCCATTCGCCAGTCCCCAGCATGCACCACGTGAGGGACAATTACCGAAAACGAAGCCACAGAGCAGTTCAGTCCAGTTTCCAACCATCTGAGGGGCGTACCTAGGGAACTACAAAAATGACCCTGTCCTTTCTTTTAATTTTTATTAGCCAGCACCAGGTATGTTTTATGGCTTTGCATATAACACCACTACAGACGTCAGCTCTGGTGATAGAAACATAGGGCCAACTTCATTCTGGGTGTATCTGCCTTCACTTTAGTAGCCTTTTATCAGGGGCAGAGTCACTCAGTCATGACATCAGTGTGATTTTGCTAGTGATCTCTGTGTCACTCTGAAGTGGAAGTTAATGTTTTATACTTCAGAAGGAATAGAGAGAATTTCTCTGGTTTTTCACCAGGATTTCCTGATCCATGCTAGCCCCGGACAGTGGTCCTATATACAACGTTTGGAAAATAGCTCGGGTTTTTTTATGAGTCTTTGTTGGTCCAGCTTGCTCTCTCAGTCTCTTAGCACACTTGTGTGTGGAACGCTAACTCCTGGAAATGTGAAACAGATGGACAAAGTGTGGGACGCAGAGATATTTGTCTTGGAGCGGTGCTGCACATCAGTGTCTGTGGAGGAATTTCCAGCAGCTGGCTGAGCCCGCTGAGCATTTTCCAGTTTCAACACAGAAGAAGGTCCCCAAGAAAGAGCTTTTGCCACCTCTGTGTCTCCTTTGGACAAGTTTGCAACACACACAATGCAGGCACAGTGCTCCCGCATTGAAACACAGCCCTTTCAAGTGGAAGTGCTCAACCTGAAGCTGTTTAGTTTCTAGGGCCTTCAGGCTTTCATGCCAGAGGATCACACTAGATGCAAAGCAACATTCAACTCTTTATGAACTGCACTTTGCACTTCTGCAGCACCTTCCAGCTGAGGACATCAAAGACATATGTAATAGATATTAATGTGTCCTGTGAAGTAGGTCAGTACTGTTATCTCAGTTTTGCAAGGACAAGACTGTAAAATCTTGAAAGTGAGATCCCACTTTCCTGGCCCCATTGATGTCAAAGGGCATGTGTAGACGAGACGAGGGCCCTAAATTGAAGCAGTGGGTTTTAAAAAAACACCGCTTCAATTTAGGGCCCTTTAAAGCCCCGCGATGTGCACACACCTCGCTGACTTACCTGCCTCTCCAGCAGGGAGGGGAGGGTGAGCTGCTGGCAGGTGGAGTGATCCCTGGGTTGGGGGCGGGGGTGCTTCCCTCCACAGCAGCAGTGCCCCCCCCCGCAAGGTGGCACCCACTCATGCGGTTATGGGGGGCACCACAGCCATGGAGGGGACCCCGGGCCCCTGTTCAGTTCAGGCAGGCTGGCAGGCTCCAGGGAGGTAGAAAAAAAAGATCAGGCTCGTGGCATTTCTTGGGTGGAGCTTGCTTTCCCAGGCTGCTGCCAGGCTGCCTGCCAGGCTTTCTGCAGAGCCCCTACGCTGCACAGAGCCTGGCGCTGCGCTCCGCGGCTGTAGAGGCAGCAGCGGTTTGCTGTGCCCCAAGTCATTTAAGGTGTATTATGATGCCAAATTTCCTACAGCAGCTAGAATTAATGTACCATATGCCACCGAGGCGTGCAAACATGACACCATTAAAGTGGTGCAAAAGCATTTAGCCTGCTTTAAAGTGTTGTGCACACATGCCTGTCGTTTCATCTACGCATGAAATTGACCTCTTTGGAGCCAGGATTGTATCCCCTGAAATCAAGGGGCAGATCCTGCATATCTGGCTGTTATGTGGATAAATAGTCCCAATGTAACTAATGGGCTTCCTCACATAAATAAGACTTACCAGAAGAGTTGGTCAAAACTATTGTGGTTTTGGGAAGCCCAGAGTGGAAAGAGCCATACTATAAATGGATTTCACTTTCAGAGGTGCTGACTCCTTGCAGCTCCCATTGTACTCCATGGGCATTGAGGGTGGTGAACATCTTTGAAAACTCATTAATAATATTTTACTTTTGAAGACACTGGGTTGTTTTAGGTCCCACAGGAAGTCCAGGAATAACAGAAGACAGGATAGAATCAAATCCACTATTTCAGGATTGTACCAGAATCTGAAGACTTGCCTTAAAGTTTATCAGCTAAATTGCTTAGCTACAGCATCTCCAGCGTCTCCGGATAATGTAACTCCATTCATTCTAAAATGGAGGAGCATCTCATTGAACTTGATTGGTGGTCCTGAACAGTCTTACACAATGGAGTTTGTTAAATTAGTAATAGCTAGATCTGTTTCAAACTCAGGTGGGGTCATCTGTAGGGGACCATACACACATTTCCTTTTGTTTTCCCTCCCTAGAGTTTGAGATCAAATGAACCAAAAACTTATAATGAAATTCAGCCAAACCTGGCAAATTTGGCCTGTTTTAGGGCTGGAGAGAGAGAAAATGACAATACCATATTCCCAGTACTTCTACTGCAAAGATATCAAAGGGTGTCATAAAGTAGTATGCTCTCATTTGACTTCAATGGATTTAATTCTGTTCACTGTAGCGGAGACCAGAATCTGGCCTGGAGAGACTGTAATTTACTTAAGACCACACAGGTAGTCCCTGGTGATGCTAGGACTAGAATAGGTGTCTTGATACTCCTTTCCCTGCTGAAACCATTGAACTCATTGCCTGTGTTTTTTTATTTATTTGTTTATTTTGTCCCTGATCTGATTTTCAGTTTTGTTTTGCCACAATTCTGATTTTCTTACAAATGTATCACATGTTTCTAATAATCAAGGCTTGATTGGTAGATATCAGGTATTACATATCCCAGTGATTGCTCCGTGGTATTTGTGACCTACCATGGCAGGGACCCTTCATTCAAGACCGTCTTCTACCAAGGACAGTGTTGGTGAGCACTTGAGTCCTCCTGGCCTGTTCCTATTTTTATCTTTAGACAGATATTTGACTGGGATGGTTTAGACAGGAATGATGTCTGGAGCAGGGGGTTGGAAGACGATCCCCTGAGGTTCCTTACAGGGACACGTCTACACGAGACCCTACATGACTGTGCTAAAAAGCTACAGTGATGTGGCTCCTCACTTCATTGATGTGGCGTTGGCGGCAGGCATGAACCATGATGCCAATGCTACTGCATGGTAGGGTCAGAAACAAGCCATGTGCTGTTGGGACTGTGCAGTAACAGTGGTTACTGCACACTCATTTAGTATTTGTTAAAGTAAATACTAAATGTCTGAGCAGTAACAACTGCACAGTCAGATACACATGTGGACATGGCCAATAAGGTGGTGGTCACTTTTCTGTGATTCTATAATTCTGAACTTAGTTAAAAATTGATTTCATGCCATTAAATTGTAGCAGAGTGAACAAGAAAAAAGGACATGAGGTGTGCTGATAGCGAACATTGTAGGAATTACTGTATATAAATGCATCAGGAAGGCATCATATTTCTTGCTTTTAGATTTCTTTATAAGAATTGAGAGATGACAGAGGGAGCTATTTGCAATACCAGCTTCTAGAAAGCCTTACCATAACCTAGAAGGATGTTATCTTTTTCTTCAGTATCATGCACTGGCATGTTGCCTATTAATTTTTTATACATACAGAAACACGGAGCACTCTTTTCACAAAAACCACTTGAGTATCACAGATTCTAGGCATGAATTAAACCTTTCTGATACTTACCCCTTTGCCCTCCATAGCAGTCCTGTGGAATCATGTCAATTTGGACATGCCAGGCTTTAGGTGAATGGTGGCACATAAACTTTGAGAGGCTCTGTTGACCTCCTAGACAGCTATAAACTAGACTGCTACTATGATGTTGGCCTGTTAATGTAAGTGACTATGCATATCTAATGCCCAACCACTCTGGGTTCACTTGACACACACACGCACGTGCACGTGCACCAGCACACACACCTGAATACTTGGCATCATATTTTCCTCAGTGAATAATTAACAAAAAAAATCCAAATTTATCTTTTTATTATAATAACAAATACAATAACAAAATGAGCAAACTACAATTGAAAACCTTACAAAGAAATAGGAGAGTTACAAGGAGAGATGCATTAACATGGTCTGTTACGTTATACGTAGGCCTACAGACTTTAAATCTTTTACGGAACATGAATCATCTTGGGACCACAATTAATTAATTTTTGTTGCTTTGTCTTTGTCCACTAGGAAGTGAAAGTAAGCATATCCTACTATTTACTTTTTAAGAGAGATTGGGTGAAATTCAGCACGTATTGTGCTGGTTTGAGACTCAAAAGTTCCCGCTTATTCTGTCCAGCAAACTAGACTAAGCAGCCCTCGTTAGGATCCCCCCTGAATGGGGAAGGGGCTAGAAAAGGTGCCCAAAATATAGGCTGTCTCAACCCCCCTTGGCTGGATTGCCGCATCCAGTGGGATCATTCTACTCATAGCCAAAACCAACAAAATAAAGTACTGAAGTTCACCATGTGGAATGCCTCCATTGTCATGGACTCCCCGAAGAGTGTGTGTCCTGAAAGAAGAACCGCCATAGTAGCTAGAGAACTTGAAAAATATGACATTGAGCTGCCCTAGGCAAGACCCACTGGGCAGATGAAGGCCAGCTGAAAAAGGAGGCAGCTATATCTTTTTTTGGAAAGAAAAGTAACCTGAAGAAAGGTGCATTCATGGGGTTGGCTTTGCCATCAAGAACAAGATTGTCAGCCAGCTTTCAGAACTCCCTGTGGGCATTAATGTACATCTTATGACTCTGCCTCAAGCTCAGTAACAACCAGTATGCTACTGTCATCAGTGTGTATGCCCCCACACTTGAGGATGCAGAAGTCAACAAGGAACAATTGTACTGTGCTCTTGACACAGTCCTGACCGCCACTGCCAAAGAAGACAAGCTCATCCTCATGGGTGACCTCAGCACAAGAGTTGGGTGACACTGAACTCTGGAGCAGCACCACTGGGAAAGAGGGGGTGGGGAAATTCAATTTTAATGGTATCCTCTTCCTCAGCAAATGTGCAGAGCATGACTTGCTCGTCACAAATACTATCTTTAGATGGTGACAAATATAAGAAACATCCACACTCCAATCACTGGCACCTTCTTGACTATATTATTATCAGAGTCTGTGATCATACCAATGTCCATATCACTCAAGTCTTGAGAGGTGCAGATGACTGTTGGGTGGACCACTGCTTAGTTAGAACAATCATGGACATGCAGCATACACCACAACACCATAAGCAACCAAAAGGAATATGGAAGAGATTTAACATCAAGGCACTCCAAGACCAAGTTAGATGCGAGGCTCTTCAGCAATGCCTTATTGAGAGGCTCTCTGGCCTACCTGATGACATCAAGGATATCCAAGCACATTGCAAGTTACTTAAGAACGTTATTCACAAGGCACGTGCAGAATCATTTGGATGCTCCACTTGCCATCACCAAGATTGTTTCAATGCGAATAATGAGGAAATCCTTCCTCTTATCCATCAGAAGAGAACTGCGTTCTGCCATCGGCAAAATGAACCCTCCAACCAGCAGAAATGAGAGGCTTACCACTAGCATAAAGCTGTAGCTCAGGGGAGGTTGTGGGACATCAAGAACCAGTGGTGGCAAGCAAATACCATGGAGATCCAGAGTTTTGCTGATCAACATGACATGAGAAGCTTCTTTCAAAAAATAGTCTGGTGCACCACCATTCAGATCAAGAACAACAAGGTGCCACGCCCATATGGCATCCCCACAGAGGTCTTCAAGGCTGGTGGAACAGCACTAGCCCAAAAACTCCACCAACTTCGCATCAAAATATGGGTTAATGAGGAAGCTCCAGCTGGGTTAAAGAATGCTAGCATTGCAACCATCTTCAAGAAAGGAGACAAGTCAGTGTGTGAGAACTACTGAGGCACTGCTGTCCTCTCCATTGCCAGGAAGATTCTTACTCGCACCCTTATGAATGGCCTCTTCCCCCTTGCCAAAGATGCCCTTCCAGAATCCTAATGTGGCTTTAGACCAGTGGTTCCCAACCTTTTTTGTTTACAACCTGCTGCTGGGAGCAGAGTGTGACAGCTGTGGCCCAGAGGTGGGGGTAGGGGAGCTCCCAGCACAAGGTGTGGCTCCTCTTTTGTGTGCGGTGCCACGGGCATTGCCCCCACAACCATAAGCAATGCATAGGGGGTGCATGCCGGTGCATGCACCCCCCTGAAAGCACTGGTGTCATCCCGAGAGTGAGTGCTCTTGACTTAGGTGATGGGCAGGGGGGCAGGCAAAGCGGTGGTTCCCCCCGCCCCCCAAGAAGTGCCACTGGTGCTTTCAGGCACTTCCAGGCTCGGTGTTGGACCGTGAGGTGACCCCCCATCTCCCCCCACCAACGGCGCTGCAGCTGCTTGCGGACAGTCCCCGCTCGGCCCACCCTCCCCACAGGGGGGTTGCCCACGATACCGCTTGGGGGCAGTCACCATACCCCACCAGCCTCAGGGGACCCTCATTTGGGTCGTGACCTAAGGTTGGGAACCCCTGCTTTAGACCATTACGGGGTACCACCGACATGATTTTTGTTGCACAGCAGATCCAGAAGAAGCATAGAGAGCAACATCAGGAGCTGTTTATGGCATTCATTGACCTAACCAAGGCCTTGGACTCCATCAATCAGGAAGCCTTATGGAATGTGTTGGCTAGATTTGGTTGTCCAATGAAGTTCAACAGCATCCTCAGGCTACTCCACGATGGGATGACCACCACAGTCCTTTGCAATGGATCAGAGACAGACCTATTTATCATCTGTACTGGTGTCTAGCGGGGCTGCATCAGCACCAGATCCCTTTTTTCCATCTATCCTGTGATTTTGATTCTCCAAGGTCACTGCCTTCCTCCCAGAACTGGTGTTGAGTATCAAGTGGAGGGTCAGCTTTTCAACCTGCGGCACCTTCACAGCAAAACAAAAGTTATCAAGACTAGCATCACTGACCTTCAGTACACTGACAACTGTGTCATCCTCGCACACACTGACACCAATCTGCAGTCCACCCTTGACCTTTTTTCAGGTGCCTATCATAGCCCGGGACTCTCCCTTTATATTGGGAAGACAAAGGTGCTCCATCAGCCTGCCCCAGCACAAGCTGCTCCCCTTCCCCCACAAATTACCACTGGTGATGATCCCCTGGAAAATGTTGAGCATTTCCCATACCTTGGCAGGCACCTCTCCTGGTTAGTCAGTCTTGACGTAGAAATCAAACATAGGATTCTCTGTGCAGCGTATCCTTCAGAAAGCTGCTTCACTGTGTCTTTGCCAGCCGAGACCTACAGATGGAAAATAAGATCCTGGTCTACAATGCAGTGGTTATCCCCATGCTGGGGGACTCTGGTTTAAGTTAAACCAAGAAGGGGTCTGGGACAGATATTGCATACACCGGTTTGACACAAATGAGTTAAGTCTGATACTACATTCAACCAGGTTTATCTCAAATTGGTTTCAGCTGTTTTCAGACTGGTTTATGTGCACTGAATGTCTGTTCTGTAACAAGTTTAAACCAGTTTCTGATCACTTAAAGGGGTTTATGTGTAATGTCTGTCCCTAGCCTTTGAGATCTACTGATGAAAAACCCTGTATAACAGCCAGGTATTTTATTACTACTTTAATGCTATGGACTTCCTTGTGCTTACACTAGAAATGAATTTGACACATAAGTTTTTACAGCTCTTTGAGCTCTGTGCTCTGCTGTCCCTGGTTTGAAAAGTAGGTGCTGCTAAGATTACCTGTTATCTGGAGCTTTTAAACTTCTGAAATTATGCCTCCTATGCACCATTAATGAAACAGTAAGAATGACACTACTTTGCACTGCCTACTTTAACTTTTTTTTTTAAAAATCCTTATATTTGGGAACCTTAAGCATTAATGAATCAACAAACATTGTCTGTAAGGTACAATTATTCCTTAATGAAGTTACGTAAATTCTCTTTCTTTTTTGTCTCCATATGATAAGCACTTATCAGAAGGTCCTGATTCAGTTTTGGTGCCCAGGTGATGTGACTTAGGGCTGGGCCAACGTTTCCTAAATTCCATTTTGTATGGCTGGAGGGACCCTTATACCATCCAGCATGTCATAAAAACACACACACATGCCTTACTTCTACTGCAAGGTCGCTGTGAGTTGTTCTACAGGTGCCTTTTTCAAGCTCTAAGCTAAATTACCTGAACAAAGGCTGGATGAAAATTTTTGATGCACCAGTTTTCTCTTGGAGATGGTGGCTTTGTGGCAATTGAAACAATTTGCTGGAAGATGTTGATTTTGATGACATTTTTAAAAGAGAAAAATGTAAACAAAAAATGGTTTTGCTATTGTCATTTTATGCTGCTGCTGAGACATAAAGAAGCTTCCTTTTCTTTAACAAGGTAAGAACATTTTATTTTGACTTCAGCATGTTGATTCATTTAATTTAGATGTTTATTTGCTATTAAACTAGTTTAATAATATGTATCTTTATATATCGCATTGAATGTGTAGTCCATTTATAGTGTTTTGATGGTATTGGAATTAAATGTAGTTCCAAAGCAAATGTACTTAGAATGATGATTGTGATAATGATTTTGATTTGTTTTCAGGTGGGACATTCCCACTTTTAGTTCTAATTCAGAAGAAAAAACATTAAAATGTCAGATTTTCTACAATATTTCTGGTAATGACCTTTACGCACAGAGCTAGGTCAGAGCCATATCCCAAAATAAGTCAAGTGTCGTTCCTAGCTAGGATTTTGGTTCAAGATCACCTCTGCCAGACCTCTTTCCCTTCGGTGTGGAAAAAAATTTGTTGAAAACTTTTGGTAGATGATGACACTGAGTCCTTTGTATAATTTTCCCCTCGTGGAGTTTTCTGTGAGGCATGAGAATGTATTTTGTGCTAGCGACAGCAAAAGGAAATATTATATATAGGAATCATTGGAAATAATTTGAAAAAGACCAGAACAATACACTTTTTTTTTAATGGTAAGTTTGAATGAATGATCTGTATTTTATATGGATGTGGCATGCATGACTAGCTAATATCTAACCCACAACCAACAGTTCTGGGTGCTCAGAAAAGATTGAAGATGTAGTGTTGGTCAATACCATTAAATACTTTCATTTTTCTATGACAAATGACCGTGGGGAGCTAGAGATCATGTTTCCTTACAACACACAAAGGTCATTTTTATGCTTGTAAACTCCCTTCTCTGGAAGGGATTATTATCAACATTATTTGGGCAAGAGCGAACAAAAAGGCCTGTGATGGTAGAAAATGAAAATGTGCTCTACAAGTCAGAAATGCTGTTCAGAGAGCAAAGGGGAGATAATGTTTGGATATTGGCAGCTCTCCTGAAAATGTAAGGACATTTAGAGGGCAGTAAAGCCTAGCTTTAATGGTATATAGCTAAGCCATGTTAAAAGGTAGTGAGGACTGTCATGTTTGAAATCAGCAAGTTATCAGTCATGTCTGGTGTGAGTTTTTAGTGTTGTGGCCCTCCTCCCACTTTTTTTTTTTTGCAAGTTAGATAAGGGTTTTTTCCCCCCAAAATGTAGTTCTCCTGGGACAGTTCCTTCGCTAATAGCTCCTTTGCTTTATATCCTAGCTGATGATCTGACTCAATGACGTTTTCTGTATAAAGGATGGTTTGTGGAAGAGAGTCAACCTGAAAGCGTTGAGTTTTTGTACGTGCGTGTTGTACACGAGTATCCCTTTAACCACACATGGGTCTGTAATGAACCGTAATGGCACAGGAGGAATGATGTTGTTACTAGGATACAGGAACTGATTACCTCATAAGGAAGCCAATTGAAGTCAATGAGAATTGCAGATGTTAAGCTTTGGCCTACCTTGACTTCTGAGAGATTGTTGTGCATACAATGGCTTCCACATTGTGATCAAAACAGAACATAATTTGTTAAAGTCAATCCTGGAGTTCACACAACAATCGGTGCATTTTATTGTGCACAGAAACAAAGAGAAACTGATCTTTCACGAACTTTAAATGCTGCTGCTATAATATTCAAGGGCTGTTTTCATAATGTCAGTGGAGACTACCATTTGAGTGTTTTATTGGAATTAAATGTTAAGAATAAATTAAAGATTGTTTCACTTTAAGTGTGTTGAAGGAACTTGGCAGGTGAAAAAAAAAATCAATTTGCTGCCAGAGATTTTCGTTAAGTCAGTTATGAGGAGATGAGGAATTCCACATCTTTTTATCAACAAAAGGAATAAGTTATTGCAATAGCTAGTGTTTCGAACACTTAGCCTTTGCAATAATAATAACAGAATAATAGAATAAGTTATTGCAACAGCAGGGCAAATAATGTGTAGCTGTCAGCTGGCTTGAAAGCACAGTTTCACCAAGAAATTTGAAGAGCACCTCAGGTTGGCCTTGGTGATGAGAACATGGTCTGTTTTTATTGTATGTCAGCACTTGGCATGCATGCCATATCACATGATCAGGCAGAGTTAGATGAGCTATGTAATTACATGCAAGTGTGCTCCAAGACGGGGGTTTCATTCTCTCAGCCTGAAAAACACTCATCTTGTCCTTCAGAAAAGCTTCCAGACGTGTTCATTAGAGAAATAACAACTTTGTATTTTTGTGCGTGTTGTAGGGAATTCCATCTTCCTCTTACACCCCAGATCAGCCCCAGAGACTTGCACACTTTCTTTGAATGAGCCTCCTCTAAACAGCACACACGTGCCAGCATTTGTAATCAATTATTAGAGTGGTTTTATAAGGAAGTAGAGGACAGGTTGTGGGAATGGAGAGAGATATTTCTCATTCCCCTTTACCTCTTGGGTTAAGTAGCACAGACAGCTCTCATGTTGGATAAAATCTGTCTCTCTACAGACAGGCAGTACAAACCAGTTAAAAGTCACTTGAGGGTTAGGTGAGACTTAAGTGGTGGTTAGATGTCTACATGGGGTGTGAATTTATCCATCAAAGGGTAGCTGTGAAGACCAGATCCACCCTGCAACCTTCACTCTGGCAGGGGACTCTCAGTCTAAGTCCCGTTCCTTCTTCTTTCTCCATGCTAGAGGGAGGCAAGGTTAGAAGAAGGGAGTTCATAACTGCAGGAGGCATGAAGGGAAAGCCTTTCAGCATGCTCGGGGCCAATGCCCAGTTAGACAACAGGGTTACAGACCACAGCCAGACTCCCTACAAGCTGAGACTGGCACCCAAGGGGAATGACTGGAGACCCTTTGGGTTAGAATATGAGGGGAACGTAGTGAAGGGGATGCAATGGTAGGAGTTTGCTACAGACCTCCAAACCAGGAACAAGAGCTTGACCAAGAATTCACCACAGAACTGGCCGAGGCTCTACTGGTGCACGGTCTTCACGGGAGACTTCAGCTATCCACACATTTCACAGGATGAGGACTCGGCCAAATCCGGTCGGTCACAAAGCTTCCTGACCTGTCCCAAGAAGTTTATGGGCTGACAAGAGGCAAGGGGCTGCTGGAGCTGGTACTGGCCAAAAGAGATGATCTAATTGGTGATGTAAAAATCAAAAGAAAGCTGAGTGACACTGACCACGAGTTGATCGCTTTCACTATCCATCACAAAGCTGGCACGTGAGTCAGCGATGCAGTAGTCCTTGACTTTAGGAAAGCTGGCTTTCATAAGCTCAGGAGGCTTGTTCTTGAGGCCCTGAGAGGCCTTGATTTCCTGGCGAGGGGAGTTCATGATGAAGGAAGCAATCCTAGAAGCACAAGGGGAGTCCATCCCAACCCATAGGAAAGGTGGTAAAAGGGCTCAACAACCCCTTCGGCACAACAGAGAACTCATAGACCTCCTACATCTAAAAAGAGAGGCGTATAATGGATAGAGGATGGGAAACACCACTAAGGAGGAGTATACTGCACTGGTCTGCACCTGCAGGGAATGTACTAGAAAAGCCAAGGCTGCAACTGAACTCCGTCTGGCTACGCTAATCAAAGACAATTAGAAGTCCTTCTTCAGATATGTGGGGAGTCGAAAGAAAAACAAGGGCAACATTGGACCCCTGCTAAACCAACTGGAGCAGCTGACTACTGACACCCAGGAAAAAGCAAATCGACTTAATGATCACTTTGCATCGGTTTTTGACCAGCTCAAAGGGACCACCCTGCCAAACATGATACGGCATGACCAGCGTGAAGATGAATATATGCCCACCATTGGCGTGGATCTTGTGAGGGAGCATCTTGAGAGCTGGACCCGATAAATCAGCTGGTTTGGATACTTTGCATCCAAGAGTGCTAAAGGCACTGGCAGACATCATAGCACAGCCACTGGTGAGGACAGTCAAGAACTTGTGGTGCTTAGGCAAAGTACCTGAAGACTGTAAAAGGGCCAATGTGATACCCATCTTCAAGAAAGGGAGGAAAGAAGACACAGGAAACTACAGGCCAATCAGTTTGACCTCAATCCCTGGGAAGATTTTGGAAAAAATTTTCAAAGAAACCATTCCTAACAGGCTAACAGAAGGCAACATCCTGAGGGGCAGCCAGCACAGGTTTGTTGCGGGTAGGTCTTGCTTGACCAATCTCATTTCCTTCTATGACCAGGTGATCTATCACCTGGACAAAAGAGAAGAGGCTGATGTCATATATTTGGACTTTAAAAAAGCCTTTGACCTGGTGTCCCATGATGTGCTCATGGAAAAATTGGGCAACTGCAGCCTCAACTACTCCACAGGCCGATGGCTGGGGACCTGGGTCCAAGGTTGGACCCAGAGAGGGGCAGTTGACGGAACAGAATCAACACGGCGCTCAGTGACTAGTGGTGTCCCCCAAGGCTCCTTTCTTGGACCTGGACTCTTTAATGGCTTCATAAATGATCTGGACACTGGTGTCAAAAGCGGACTGGACAAGTTCACTGACTACACCAAACTTTGGGGAAGAGTGTCCACACTTGAGGATAGGCTGGTGATCCAGGCCAACCTCGATGGGCTTGCAAGGTGGGTGGATGAAAACTTGATGGCATTCAATACGGAGAATGCAAGGTGCTCCACCTCGGGAATAAAAACCTGCATCCCACTTACAGGCTCGGCAAGGCTACACTCACTAGCACCATGACTGAGAGAGACTTGGGGGTCATGACTGACCACAAGATGAACATGAGCCAACAATGTGATACCGCAACTGCCAAACTGAACAAAACTCTGACTTGCATCTACCAATGCATCTTGAGCAAGATCCAGGATGTCATCCTCCCACTGTACTCGGCCTTGTTGAGGCCACAGCTGGAGTACTGCATCTGATTCTGGGCTTCACAATTCAGAAAGGATGTGGAGAGCATGAGTGAGTCCAGAGGAGAGCCACGCGCATGATCAGAGGGCAAAAGAACAGGCCTTATGAAGAAAGACTGCGAGCCATGGGACTCCTCAGCTTGGAGAAGCGCAGGCTCAGGGGGACCTGGTGGCTGCCTATAAGTACACAAGGGGTGTACATCAGGATCTGGGGAACGCCTGTTCACCAGAGCACCCCAGGGGATGACAAGGTCCAACAGTCACAAATTCCTGCAAGACCGTTTCAGGCAGGACATAAGGAAAAACTTCTTTACTATCTGAGCCCCCAAGGTCTGGAACAAACTCCCCCCAGAGGTGGTGAAAGCACCTTCTCTGGACACTTTCAAGAAACATTTGGATGTTTATCTTGCTGGGATCCTTTGACCCCAGCTGACTTCCTGCCCCTGGGGCAGGGGGCTGGGCCCAGTGACTTAGCAAGGTCCTTTCCAGCCCTAATGTCTATGAAATCTATGAAATTAAATCTTTCTAACCTGTCAACTGCCCTGGAAAACATTGACAGGCTTAATAATTGTAATGTAAGCCTCCCAACTCAGGAACCCCCAGAAATCCAGGTAGGATGTGAACTATTCTGAACCAACACAGTCCTATTCAAATATAATAGCTATACATAGAAACTGCTTCAGAACTGTAAAACCAGGATCCAAATTTTAGATACCTTAACATTTGGGCTATTAGGCTATGATGCTGTGCTTTGATGAAAAGAAATGCTGCTTGCAAATTATGAATGAGTTTTAGATTTGGAACCTGCCTAAATTTTGTGTTGCTTGGAACTAAAGGTGTGGTTTGGGCCTGTATCTGTAAAACTACTTTTGTTCCTAATCCTCAAAGGTTAATTCTCTAGGTGTCTTTCTGTCCATTGCCTTTCAGCCAAAACAGGTTCCTGGTGAATAGCACTGAATACTAACTACAGTTTTCTTCTTCATTTCAAAGGGCCTCCCACAAATGGTTAAAAAAAAAATAAGGTCTGTGCCTTGGCTAAAACTTTCTGAGCTAAAATATCCACATAGTTTTCTTTCTTTTTTTTTTTCTTCTTGCTTGGTGCAAAATGGAAACACTGATACACGGAGTTGATAGAATGGTTAAATGCAAAGGAATTTATTAAAAACTATTATCTAACTGGTGTAATGGCCCGAGATACCGAGCAAAATGGGCTTTAGATGTCCTTGGTGAATTATGATTTTGAGGAGCCCTGTTCTGCTCCTCTTCTCTGTGCCAGGGGGAGGGGAGGTAAGAAGAGGAGAGCTGCGCATCCTTCATCCAGCCCAGACCCAGTCCTGGGCAGACAGCCGGGTTACAGATCTCAGTCAGACTCTTTTCCACCTACCGCCTGCTTGGGAATCTGCTGATTGCTGCAATATTTGCAGTGTAAACCTTCCAACCCAGACATGCCTGGACTCCAGGTGGAAGGTGGGTGGAAAAACAACCTACATGGCGGTTTGCCAAATTCGGCATGTGGGAAAAATGCCCTCCCCCTATTCCGCCCAACCAGGCAGCAGCCTAGCTCATGGTATTAACAGGGCTCCAACAACTGAAGAGAGGATAAGACTGAAACAGAGACCCCCAAATGGCTACCCTGCTAGGGCAGCATCCTAGATGCGAACTCCAGGGTGTTCAAGTGATTGGCTGGAGCAGCACCATCCGATGGCAGCAGCAATAGATGAGACAGGCCCCAGGGATTAAAAGACCGGCCACTGTCACGAGCCTTTTCAACGTGCGTCGGTACTTGCAGAGCTATGGTGGTGTTAGCAATGGCAGGCAGTTTTTGTCAAAAATGCCAGATTAAAGAAGTCCCAACAGACAGGCATAGGCTGAAAAGGATCAGGATCAGCTCTTCCTGTAGTTTTCAGGGCAACATTTCCTCCTTAACCAACACTGCCAACTTTAAGGCAATGCCAGCCTTCCAGTGGAGCAGTGGGTGGTGGGTAGGTACCTCGATCCACTTTGTTTCACCCTCTTCAATTCCAAACCTTTGGCCCTCAATTAAGCTGGCAGAGATGAATATAGCCCGGAGAATTTTGTTTTTCAAATGGTTATGTTAGCCTCAGTAATAATAGAGTCTGAATGGAGGAAACAGTTTCCTGTGGTGAAGCAAAGAGTATTTCTGGGAAGTCAGGGTGAAAAGGAAATGGCCTCAATGAAGCGATTGATCCGGACTAAGATAACATGCATTTTCAGGCTAGAGTACTTTCATTTGGTCTCTTAATTTACCGTCATATCCAATAAAGAGAGGATAATTCAGCAATGAGTCATTATTAAGCATAGCCCAGCCAAAATGTATTTGCAGGCAATTTTTAGGCAGTTAACAGTCATTTGGAAAACTAGTTTCATAACAGATGCTTTCTGTCCATTTGTGTAACTTGTGGAAACCCCAGCAGGGGAAGAAAAAAAAGGAGAAAGCATTTCTGATGAGGAATCCTCTGTAGGCAGGCTGAGTATTTTGATTCTGTTAGCTTCGTTATTTTTTCTGTTGGGTTTTGTGGACACGCATGTCTCTCTTAATGCAGAACTTGCTCAAAGATTGAACTATGAACCTTTAAGATGAACCGTGGGGAACGAGTGTCTAATCAAGCAGTAGATTCTCCCCTTCACTATTTGTCCAAGTGTTAGGCAGACGACACATCAACTCTCAAGACATTTCTTTATTTTTTAAAGACCCTGAATTCTTTCAGTAGCCAAGTCCACACACTTCATCTGATCATATTAAGAGAATGTGAGATTTTGTGCAAAGGATGAAAAAAGAACTGTTAGATGGACAAATTATTTTAAAGCTTTCTAGGGGGGACATAAAAGCCCTGGGATCCCATGGGTAAAAATGAAATAGCTACACCTTCGGAATATAAAAGAAAGATATTATCAACCACGGTTTACAATGGCTAGAAAGTGGATCCAGCCAGACTTCCCACGGGATATGAGAATAATCCTATGAGAAAGAATGAGCCCATTAAGAATAACTACATTGTATATGCTAAACCGTGTATGTGGGATAGATATTATACCCTTTTGGAAGTCATCTACGTTTCTTTCTACTAGCCTTTTAATTTATGCTTTATACACTCTTCCAAGCATAATTCTGACCACAGTGGTACTTCTGACACACAGATCATCATTTCAAGTCCTTTTATCAGCACATGCATCTTTTTGTCTCATACTAGTAATAGGATGGGAGTCAAGGAATAGCTGCCGTTTCATCTCATGGTCTTTAGCAATAATAGAGTTATGTGTTGCAATGAAATATTGAATGCCAAGCCGTTCTGTGAACCAGGCAAGGGTCCAATGGAAATTTAACCAGTGACTATTTCATGGCAGAAAATATAAACAATCCTGTGAGCACGGACTGAAGGCCAAGTCTTCCCTTCCTCAGAGAATACCCTAACTAATAGGCTACAGACTCATGCTACCTTTTGTGCTTTCCTCTGGCTCCATGGACATTGAATCCTTTGCTACATGGTGGCACAGTTTCAACAGGAAGGGGAGTGAGTGCACCTCCACCCCGTCCCACACTCACAAAGTAGCCTACGGTCTAATGCTAGGACATTTCACTGAGAGGTGGAAAATTGTCTACAGCTGAAGAGGGAGTCAAAGCCACATCTCTTGTTTCCTGGGCACATTCTCTAACCCTTAGTCTATTATATTGCACAGTGGTGTCACCAACACTGTTTTAACTGTCAGAGAGGAAAGTCTCCTGACAAATTCCAAGCCCCTGCTCTGAAATATGAAGCTACTAGACTTTCTCTCTGCTCAAAAGCTCTAATAAACCCATTGGCTAACGTGGGCCGAACAATACAGGGAGTCCTCGACTTACAACGTTTCGAGTTACAATGTTTCACACTGACAACATTTATAAATTGACTGTTTCAACTTTCTGATGTCAGTTTTGACTTTACAAAGCTTGGTCTGACGTGATGCCACGCCAACAAGCAAGTTATTGCTGCATCACCCATCTCCCTGGAGAACATCTGTCTAAACGTCTGTGGACACTTCCTTTAAGAAAACAGACGAGACCCCACAAAAACCTGCAGCCAAGACTCCTGAGACGACTCCAGCCACCAACCCTTCAAAAAGTCCAACCAAGAGACCCTCAAAAAGTCCAGCAAAGTCACCTCAAAGAAGTCCTTCCAAATCAATACAATTGCTATTTACAATATAAATACATTAACGTACCTATATTACTCATCTACAATTGATTGAGTACAAAATTCTGGGTTATGTTGGTGAAAATAGGGTATCAGGCCTTGGTTCAGGAACCAATCCCCCATTTATAATATTGCTCCCTATAGGAAAATTGGTTCCAGGTTACAACGTTTCGACTTAAGATGCGGTTTTCAGGAACCAATTGTGTTGTAAGTCCAAGGGCTACCTGTACTTCATTCATGGAAGTATTTGAACCATTTTTACTGAACCTTTCCAAAAAGAAATGCAGCCTAGGAGAGCAAATTTACCCCAAACAGTCAGCACTTGGCAAAGCTGTAAACAACTGAAAACAGGTTCCTTTTCATGGGAAATGGGAGGGAAGACTTAACTAGATGCAGTGCTATCTGAGCCAGATATAGTATGTTCCCTTTTTTTTCCTAGGCCCATCTCCAAATCTTTAATCTGGGAGTTTATTGCTGAGCATCTGTGACAACCAGTGAACAGGTAGGAGGTAAAAAACAGATGTTTTTATGCTTTATATTCAACCCTGTGAGTAACTCCTGGTTTTGAATCAATTGAAAACCCAAAATTTATACCTCCAGGAAACAAGCCATTCATAGAAAACTAGTTTTTTCCAAAACAGATTCTCAACCTGAAAACCAGTAGGGAAT
Source organism: Crocodylus siamensis (assembly GCF_052110815.1). Taxonomy (NCBI): domain Eukaryota; kingdom Metazoa; phylum Chordata; order Crocodylia; family Crocodylidae; genus Crocodylus; species Crocodylus siamensis. Next base: position 89,920,960 of record NC_143401.1, on the reverse strand, counting down.
TCATGTTATACATGGAGGTGAGCCTCACACAGGTGTTTGATCCCATGGTATTGGCTCCTGAATCCTAGATGCTCAAATAGAAATGCATCATGTGGTTTCTTGATATTACTATTCTATGTAACTGATTGTTCTCGTTTCCGCTGGCCACCATGTGATTATGAATGAGATTGGTGATGTTTTATGTAGCCATGAGTAGGAGAGCTTCATGTCTATGGAATTAGAACTCCAAAGGGAAAATGCTTAATAAAAAACCACTATATTATGGACTTATCCATGCTGCGGATAAATTTAAGACCCACCTGGCCTAACAATGAATACAAAAGTCCTTAAAAGTTTTTACAATGAGCAGTCAATCAATACAGAATGCCAATTACTATAAGGAAGCATCTGAGTAAGCTCAGTATGGTAATATGCTTTGTGGTTAAACACAAGTTAAAAACAAGGATGAATAAACAGATGGTTTGTAACTTATGGATGAAGAGATGGGGCCAAAGATTTCTGATTTTCAGTTATGCCTCCTTGCTAAATGCTCTACTTCTACTACGATTTGATTGGAGCTTGGACTAGAAAGTACGTAGATGGCCCTTTAGATTGATGGAAACCGAATAAATCGCATCACAGTTTGCCAGGCCAAAATTTGGCGGGAGGTGCCCCCCAAAGGGACAAGGAGATGCTGGGAAGAGAAACTCAGGAGTTGAGGAATAACTTCCCACTGATACAAACTAGTATCTCCCAGTCAAGTAAGTCCTAAACCAATCAAGTGGTGTGAACCATAGATGCCAGTGTCTAATTCTAATCTTTCTACACTAATAAGATTTCATGATTACCACTTTGAAGGATGTACTCTGGTCAAGAAAGATAAGTACTGGCAATTTCCCTGAGCCTGAATTCAGTAAGATATCACATGTCACGTTCAACAATGCTCTCTGTATGCTGTGTTGAGATCAAAACCTAGACTAGAGTGTATCAAACAGATCATACAGTTTGTGAGATGATGGTGCAGTTAGGATGCCACTGTCTATTTCAATATCAGAATATTCAGGACTAAGATTTTTGTGGGGCTACAGCTATAATTGCATCCAGGGCTTTTAAAATGTTGCAAGGAACAGCTCTTTAGATGTAAATTGGCAATATGGACCTTGGATTCTATTTATATATCTCAACAGGAATTTGTAGGATGGATAATTGGTATAAATTTTCTTTAAAAAACCTGAGCAATAATACCAGTAATAAATAGGTCAGGGATAACAGGGTCCAGTTCTGCGTGGAGCATCTTTAATTCCCGTTGACTTCAGTGGGACTGGAGAAAAATGAACACCTCCAATTTTCCATCCAATGGTATCTAATTGGAGATACTTGAATTTTCCATGAACCAAGATGATGAACTGGACGGGAGGTTTGTGTGAATGCTTCAGCCAAGAACTGTAAAGAGCAAGAGAAATAAGCTAAGTAAAGCTGGTGTCGTTTTCTTCCTCAATTCTTCGCAGTCAAGGATGATTGTCTTCCATGACTGTCTTACTTGTACGTCTAAAGATGGCTGATGAGGCCTATCCAGGATCGACAGACCCTACTGCAGCTCGGTCATGTGTTTCCGTGTGGGGTGGCTGGCGCTGGATCCTTGATTTGACACGAATCTAGTTTAACAGACTGATAAACCAAACCCATTGTCAGAAAAGAGTTTAAATAGCTCCTACAACTAAAAGAGGAAAAATGAACCTGTGGTTAAAGCACTAGATTAGGATTATTAGGGGATCTGCAGTCAATTCTCAACTATGCTAAATTATGTTAATTTTAGCATACGCTCATCCCATGTCCTTGCCTTGAGACCAAGCATGGCATGCCTACCTGCTCATACTATGAGTCAAATTCAGAAATGTAGAACTCCAGGGTACCCAAGGCTAATCTCAAGACTTCAGTTTTGCTTATGCCTGAGGGCTGGGCATACCCTTAATCTCTCCTCATCTCAGGAAACTGAGATACAACCTTCTCTTAATTTTTGTCTGTATAGTCTTTGGCACAGGGTTTATCTCTTACTATTTGTTTATATAGCACCTAGGAGAAAGGGGTCATTCTGGTTAGGACTCCTGGTTATGCCCTAATGCAAATAATAAGGAATAAGGGGTCCAAGCAGTGGTTGACAAATAATAAGGCATTGTGAAAACCAGTTGTAACTGTTGGTTTCAGTAAATTAACTGTAATCATTGAAACGTTGGGAGGGTTTTTCTTTGAGCTATAGTGAGTGATTAAAGCAGATAAATAAGAAATTGGAGGTTTTTTAAAGCATGTCTTAGGGCAGCACGTAATAGGCCCAGTGATCTTTCTACAATTGCTAATGGACATTTAATTGGGATTTATTTCCATGGAATTTTTGTATCTTCAGATCATTATGGCACCAAGGGAATGTTATAGCCATGGGGATCAACATAGTCTCTCCAGAGGTTCTGTCTGATGAATGAAGTTGGAAAGAGTTGACATATAGTTAGAGACCACTGCCGTTTAGAAACACCTACAGGACTGATAGGAATTCTTTTCAACTGGATCCTCTTTGTCCTTTGCTGTCTGTGTCCTGACTTCAAAAAACCCCCAGTAAAATGGCTGCATCTAAAATTTTTAAAGTGTTCAGATTGTTCATCTTTTCTCCAAAATTGAAATGCTTTTTTTTTTCCTTTTCTCTTGAGAAATAAAATCAAATGTAGCCACCGATCTGTGGAATTTATAAATAGAGCTCTCCCCTCTCCCAGTTTCATTATATCATAAGAAACTCACTTTGAAACAATCCCCTTCCTAAGCCAACTTGGGGCAATTATAATATTGCCATGTGACTCAGGAGATCTGGGAACTATTCCCTTCTGTGCCACAGACTTGCTGCCTAAGTCAACTACTTCTCAGTGCTTCGGTTTCATTTTCTGTATCATTTTACAGTCATACTACTTTTCCTATGTCACAGGACAAGGCAATGATTTGATGTTTGTTGATGGTGATGAATGCCATAGAAAAACCAAATACATACATACTGTTTGGCCAGTCCGTCTGGGTTGCGCAGTGATCACTAAACCTCATTCATACTCATCAGCAATGAAGGGCTATTGTGGGCTAACCCCAAGCTGATTTTATGTTTCTCATTAATAGTGCAGCTTCCATAACAGCCCTGCACCTTTATACCACAGCCTTGTTCCCATCCACCATCCCTTGTTAGGGGAGTCCGTCTGCTGGGCCGGCCTCCTCCTTGCTGACTGCTCACACCTGTGGCTGCCTGGTTTTCTCATTTGGCTTACTAGAGATCCATGTACACTGTGTTTGCATGCACGTGTATGTCCATGTGCGTGGGTGTTACATGCACATATCTGCGTAAGTACACGTGCACACACAACAAAACACTTGTCTTTCGGCAGAACTCTGTATTGCATCTCCATCTTCAGTGGCTGCTTCAAACCGCCCCTTTCCCCCACCCCAGGTCTCCAGTGTGGCTTTGTTGGACCTGCAGTAAAACGCGAGCGTCTACCAGGAAATTGATTTTTACTGGTCCCTTGGGTGGCTGCTTAAGACACATTTCACTCTCCATATTTATTCCACTCCCTTCAAACGGTTCCCTGAGAAAGACATTCCAAGCAGCAGTCAGGGGGCCTTTAAAATTACACATTCATAAAAGTATTTACATATTAACCCTTGGGTTATCCACACCCAAGGTTATTGCAGTTGAACATGTAACACCTGTCTGGAATTTATGAGCCACCCTTCATAAAAGTCTTGCACTGGTTAGCATCTGCCTTGATGTTTTAACCCTTAAAATGCTAATGTGGCATACACCAGAGTGTTTCACGGAGGGATGGGAGACGCATACATTCATTTAGGTCGCTTTCTTTCTCTCCTATGTCTGCTGCCCTTCCCACTCCCTTGCTCTCTCTGCCTGATTTTAGCCCCCGATCTAAGCCCCTGCCGGCCACCTCTCTCCCTTACAGCTCCCGCATCCAGGCCTGGAAGTTCCTCTGCCTTTCTCCCTCTACCTGCTTCACAGACCAAATCTTCCTTCTCCATTTTTCCTGTGGATGGGTTAATTCTTAACCCATTCTTAGGACTGACCCCCTGCTTTGATTTCCTTCTTTTAGGCATGAGGATAGTCAGGAACTAGCCATGGGTTCCTCTCCCTGTTGTTAAAAAAGACCTTGCAAGCCAGCCACCTTCTCCATACCTTCCACTTCGGGTAAACTGGCTTAGCAAGGAATGGGCACCCCCACAGCAGGAAGTGCAATGGGTTGGGACCACGTGTGCCTCAAAACCCTTCTCCAACCCTCCTCAGGAAAAAACTCCATTCGGTCTAGCCTTGCACTCCAGCCCTGTGACCCAGCGGCATCCAAGCAGTCTTGTCTTCAACAACATCTTTAAGATCTTCCGCGGTGCGTTTTAGAGCATAGTTTCCATTTTAGTGCATAGCTGCAGGGGCAATGTGTAGGGGGTACATGGGAGTGCATGCACACCCCCTGAGAGCGCCAGTGCACCATGCTTGCCACTTGGGGGTGGGGAAGGTGGGAGTGCTGGTGCCCCCCCTGCAAGCGCCAGCCAGGGAGCAGCTGCAGCCACTTTTGGAAGTAGCCACAGCGATCAATTGGCTGCCTCACGATCAGCCGCAAGGGGACCTCCCCCCCATCAGTGAGATTGGCCATGGGGGGACACCCACCCCAGTTGTTGTCTGGTTGCGGCGGGGGGGGGCACATGCCCCCCATGAATCAGGCAGCAGTAGCCCATGCATAGCTGTACCATCCCAAGAGCAGGCTTGACCCAGAGTCCTCCCTGCGTCCTTGCTGCCTCTGAGAGGGAATAATTTTCTTGATTCCTTTTTGTGAAACAATTTACTTTCCCTCCACCCATTCTCCGATGCTGTTCACCAACAGGATTATCAGGACAGCAGCTTTCCTCCTGAGGCCAAAATCATATTCTGAGCAGGGCCAAGCAGAAGAGCAAGAGGCAGCGGCTCACTCCTCTTTCTAGCCAAGTAGGATCTTTGGCAATCTAGCAAGACCTCACAAAGCAGGCATTTTTCGGGCAGGTGAACTAATACACCAAGGCTAGGGACAGAAGTTACACATAGTTTCATGGTTGTTAGAGGCTAGAAGGGACCTTACAGATTACCGGGTCCAGCCCCCCTGCACTTGGGCAGGAAAGACTGCTGGGGTCAGACAACCCCAGCAATATGGTTTCAAGACACTTTTTGAAGATCAGCAGGGTGGATGACTGTAAACTGGTATAAGTGATCAGAAACTGGTTTAAACCTGTTACAGGACAGAAGTTCAGTGCACATAGGCCAGTTTCAAAATGGCTGAACCTGGTTTAAGATGAACCTGGATAGATGTAGTATCAGACTTAACTGATTTAGGTTTAACCAGTCTATGGAACTTCTGTCCCAGATCCCCTCCTGCCTCAAGTTATGTCCCAATCCCCCAGCATCCCAGGATGCATTGGGTTCCCCACCCCCCGCAACTTCCCTCCCAGGACAGGTGGGCTAGCTTCAGCTGTGCTGTGTGCTTCAGCTGAACCAGGGTCAGCCCCGTCCCACGGCTGTCACAGAACTGAGGCAGCAATGCCTCTGCTCCTCCTGCCTGTGCCTGTCAGTCCTGCATGGCACCGGCAGGTCGTGTGGGGAGGGAGGCAAGGGAACAGAGCCTCCAGCCCTAGGCCCAGAGCCCTGGTCTGCAAGGGTTGACCCCTATCCTCAGTCCTCCCTCCCAGCTGGCCCCTGAGCTCGGTGTCTGCCCACATGGGGAGAGCCCCAGCCTCTGGGGGATCCCCCCCAGCCCTGGTCTGCCCAGGTGCAGAGTGTGATCCCCTCTTCCTATGTGACTGGGCCAGTGAGAGTCACTGATGTGCCCCATCCTGGTCTCAGCCCCCAAACTGGGCAATGCCGGATTTAGACTTAAGCTACTTAAGCTACAGTTTAGGGCTTCACAATACAAGGGGCCTCTAAATAAGTAAAAAAAAAACCTGGACATTTTCATTCTAACATGACAAAAATATACCTATATATGGCTCCACAGTTATTATTCATATTGAGTTCATAAATTTGTGCAGAAATAACAAAAATTCACCTTAAAATTTCATGAAAATCCATTTTCGTGGATTATTTTTATCATAATGGAGCCTCTTAAAATGGACATAGTTTAGGGCCTCAGCATGTCTTAATCCAGCACTGAGGCTGGGAGGGGCCAGGCCCTGGGGAGTTTCCCTTCCCTGCCCAGCTGGGGCAGTTTCTTAGAAAGACGGATTGGGCCCCACCACCTGGCACAAGCCCCCAGCGCTGCCTGGAGCAGTCTGTTGGCTGCTGCTGGGACCTGATCCTGCCCTCTTTGGAGCACTCCTATCCCTGCCAACTGGCACAAGCTCCCTGGGCTGCCTAGCACATCCCACCAGAGCCCGGCACCACTGACAGCTGGGATGACACACTGGGGAGCTCTGGGGGCTTGTGCCGGGCAGAGGGCCTTGATCCTTCTTTCTATGGAGTTGACCTCGCAAGATGGAGAGGGGGAAAGCCCCCTGAGGCCTTCCTAGGAAGACCTCCAGCTCAGAGGGCCAAGACCAAGATGGGAGGCTTCGTTCCACACACCAGGGACTCATATTGGTCCGGCCACACAAAGGGAAATCACCCTTTACCCGCCTCCCCCCTGCACACACACACAGCTGGGCAGACTAGGGCTCGGAAGATCCCTGCTGTGGCACTTCTCCCACATAGACAGATGTAGGGGGCCAGTCCCAGGTGGGAGAACTCCTTTCCCCCTCTCCCCTGTGCTTCTGTGACTTGCATTAGTCTGGCCCCACAGGGGAGGAATTACTCTGTCATCATCCCTCCCCCCACCCCCACCAGCAGCCAGGCAGACTAGGGCTGGGGGGATCCCAGGCTGTCTGGGGGAGATGCATGAGGTTCCCCTTGTGGCCAGATGCACAGCTTGGGGGGCTGGTACCAGGAGGAGGGCTCTTTCTACTGCAGGGGCAGGCTGGGGGGCATGCTTTAGCACCCTCAACTTATGGCCTGGCCTCCGCCTGTCTTTCCCAATTGAAAACTAAACATCAGTTCAGTTTCTTATCAGTTCAATTTATGCAGTTTAGAGAAACCTGTGAAGATTGAATCGATTCCACCTCAGGCTTTTTGACTGTCTGTACTTAGCCCAAGTGATTAAGTGACTTAAACAAAGCCACTTAGGACGCTTGTGCCAGAAAAGAAAACCTGAACCCAAATCCCCTTCCAGACAGTTTCCATAGGGTTAGTACTTTATGTGTCTGTGAGATCTGCCTATAACAGGTGTTGGCAAAGTTTTGGGGCATAGTGGCAAAAATACCCACAACCTCAATTTGTAACATGTTGGTATGCCAGGGGAGTCTGGCAGGAGAGCCACAAGGGGCCCAGTCCTTGTTGTGGCAGTGCAGCCCCAGCTTTTTCCCCCCTGTCCATCTCAAGTCACGCATGCCAGGCAAAATCCCTTCGCGTGCCATGCTCTTGCATCCATGCCAGGGGTTGCCTATCCCTGATCTACAATGTATTGGGAAAGTCATGTTGACTGATGGGAGGGGAGCATAACTAAATCACTTAGGAACATTGATAATCTTCTTCCTTTTTTCATTGGGGAAACCATCCAAGGAGGTGAGACAGACTGTGGAAATGAGAGAAAAGATTAAGACCTTTGGGAAGGCCAATAAGTGAGAAGGATGCTAGAGCAATGCGGGCCAGCCTTTATATCAATTTTCCTCCTATATTGAGGGGCAGATTTAAGCTACTCTTTCGGCAGGAGACTGAACCATGCATACAAAGAAATCCCTGATCTAGGTATCTTCTCTTCTCCACTGCGGGAGTTCATCACTAGGGCAGGGAGAAAGCACACGCTATAGCTCTCCTGCTAAATATCATCAGGTATTTCTCCCTGTACTCTATCATCTATTTCTACATGGAAGCAAACTATATCCAACACATCATAAAATGAGCATTCTCATCCACTTTATGGTTACTACAGAATAATAATTTTGAATTGATATTACAGAGCATTCAATCAGCAAATCCATTGGCTCTGTAGCCTTCTGAACTTCCTGGTATACCTTTAAATCTGTAATTTCAGATGACTGGCTATTGATGTTAGCTGTATCTAGCTTTATGGAACTGATGCATTTGTTAAAGCAAACATAGGACAGAGTTGTGTAAACCTGATGTTGCATTTGATTTTCAGACACACAAATAGTTTTAAGTGCATCTTTGGCTAAAATTATGCTCTTGTTTTGGGGATAAAATAGTTTTTGTAAAGGATCTGTTAACAATTGGAGTGTGCAACTATCCATTATGTAATTGAATAATAGCATAATCTCACATAATGATAGACAGAAGCCTTCTAATGTTGGGGACAAGACTGCTTTTTTCTTCTTTCTTGGATATCTTTCAGATCCATTGTTATACAATTCTTTGCATGATGCTTCCTTTCTTCCCTCTTTGAAATTTATCCACGCTAACTGGCTGCGTTTACTCTATTATTATACCTCCTTGTAAATTTTTCCTTTACTATTTATGTTTGGAGAACACGGCAAACAACAGTGAAGATCCCCTTTTCCCTTGCGACAGCAAATTTAAGTCTACAGGCCTAGTCCTGCCTACCACTGAATACCTGCTGTTGTGAATCCTCCTTAGTCATACGAGACCAAATTAATCTCTGTGCAGAGAATGAGACCAAAGACTATGAAGACTGAAGAGGGTCTGAAGAGGTGCCTAGCTCTTAGGTTGGCCATAGTCTGAGAAACTTCAGTGAGTCTAATTGCACAAGTAATGACAACTTATTTGTAGGATCAAACCCTGAATCAGATACTTCATTTTTGACCTGCATAATTTACTGCAATGTTGATTACATGTTATATGTTTGTTTTATTTTTTTCTGGCTATCTTACTGTTAATATGGGTTTTATTTATTGCTGTTAATATGCGTTCCATGGTAAACTGGAAAGGTGGAAAGATATCCCAATGAATAAGCAACATCCTAGATGTTGAATTTATATTTTAAATATTGGTATACAGATTTCATTGATAGCAGTGAGCTGCCTTCAACCAAATCAAGTTCTACAATATTTGGGTTTTTTGCATTTCTTTTCAAAATTGTGAAAAAAAACCCCTCTCATTTGACAAACCTGCCTCAAAGCACAACTGTGTCTCTTCTGTTTGTTCTCTTTTTTTTTCCCCAGTAAAGATCCTCAAGTATTCTTTGGATTTTGAATTTTGACATTCGAAATCTCTTCCAGAAGGAGATCAATTTATTTGCATCAAAACATATACATCCTTGAATTTACACGTGTTTCAATACGATAATGGCCAAAGTGACATTTCTGAGCTGCCGCAAGAACTTATGAACATGTTTTCCCCCCATTATAATTCCCAGACAAATGTTAAACATTTTCTCAGAGCGTTAGCTAATAACATAAGCAGGTTTATTCCACGAGCAGGGATTTGTTTAGCCATCGGCTAAATTAGATTGGCCTCATGTGGTGCTCGGAGTGACACAGTGGGATCCATGTAACACCCTCTACAAGTCATGTTACACTATTTAAAAAAAAAATAAAAAAGGAGGGGGAAGGGAAAATGTGTTGAGCGCTGGATAATTTTGCGGTTTAGCTGGGTGGTGGCGGCTGTTGTTGTTGTTGTTTTGAGTAATGCTTGCTACTTTTGAAGAGAAAGCTAGAACTGGTTGGAGCCTTAATAAGAAATAAAAAAATTGGAGGTGAAAGGGCTCAGTGATAAAAGAGCTGCTTTCATTTACTGCTCCAGGCATCTGCTGTAAAGAAGCCAAAGTGAATGTGTGAGCATCAGAGACAGTCGCAGGAGGGAGGAGGCAACAGTCAGAGCGGTGAGTAACTGTACATAAACATAATTTAAATCAAAACAGCTGAATAACAATTTAGGACATAAAAGAAAAGAGAAAAGGTGGAATGAAGTAAAGAAAAACAAACCCTCCAAATCGACCGCAGTTAAACGAGAGAGGGACACAAAAGCACTGCAAACGGGAGAGGGAAAATCAAGCACAGCCGCAAGGGTCCAGCAGCTCTCTCCTGTGGCACCAAGCTCAATTACTCCATCAGGCTGCAAGCTTCCCATGCCAGTAGGAGCCCAGGGGTATCCAGCTTTTCCTTCAGGCTTCTCCTCATCTTCACAGCTTTGTCCCTCCCTACTAATGTCCTTACGCCTCTCTCTGCAGCAGTCCCCAGCCCCTCTGCCTGCCAGTGACCTTGCTTCCTTTTTGCCAGCTTCTCCTACCACCATCTTGGCACCTACCTGCTCTTTAGAGGGGGAACACTTCCCCCAAACACATCCTGCTTTCCCTTCGTATGCCCACTGCCAAAATCATTTCCATTGTCAAGCTTTCTCCGTTGTGTCACAGCTATACAGTAATCCTCCAACAAACGGCTAGGCGAGGGCCTGGGGTGGGGGAGAGAAGGGGCAGACCACCACTGAGAGCTAATGTCTGTATATTTTAATAACTACGGTGATTTGGACACAACCAGCGTACTTAACAGCATGAGCTCCTTACTGTTAGCTTCATCCTCCCTCCCCTTTCTCCCCATTTTTTGTCATTTGCCATCTTTTTGTGCTGTGTTCATACAGCCCCTGTTACAGCCCATGGGTCCCAGTTCCATATATTAGGTTCTTAGGCAGCACCATGATAAAATAAATAATGACGGCTGTAACTGTGTTTTTCACGCTCATCAGGCTCAGAAGAGGAATATGTGAGAAAATCCACAATGGCGCCACTTGCCTGTCGAGAGCCCCGTTACAGAGTCACTAGTTCACGCTCTGGAGGCACGGAGTTCAGCGCATCTTCTACCTCGCCTTGTGCTAAGTCATGTAATTGGACGGTGCCATTCAACGAAACAAGTACACATGCCTGCATCTTTTTCTTTTTTTCAATGCTGCTATTGAATATTTGGCCTTGCCGATATCTTGTGGCGACGAGCGCCACAGGTGAGTCAGTTTTAAATGTGCTTTCCTTTCAATTTTATTGGGCAGCGAGGGTGGAGAGAAAGCTGCCAGGTTGAGGTAGTAATCAGGACTGCAGCTGATGGGTTCCCCAGGGAGCAATTGTCCTCTACTTCTCAGGAAGTAGCACAAGGATGGATAGTCCTGATCGGGCATACTTGACCTCGCATGAAAGGGAGGGGAAAAAGAAAGAAAAAGTGGCTGGTTTCTGTATTTCGGCTCTAGCAGAAGCTATTACCCAATGCTTCAGCAAAAGTTTTGGTGGGCTCTGCATTAAGGAATTATACTACCTGGGAAAGCTTCTTCCTGATTCCAGTATTCGAGGTTGGTTTTTCTTTTTTGCATTGCAGCATAACATTTTAGCTGCTTCCAAATCGGAGAGGTAGGGTTGCTTGCTTGTTGTAACCCTTTCTAGTGCAAACATAACTTTGCTTTGATATAAAATCAGTGTTGTTTCCTTAGGTTTTATTACACGGAGAGGACAGGAAAATCAGAAGCAGAAAACCTCACTCACAAGAATCAAACTTGGTAATTTTACAATGAATTCTTTTTCAAATGAATCCCCTGGATGGTCCTCTCGACTAGAGGAGATTGCATGCTAGGATCCAAGCTGAGCTGTATTTCAGCTCTCTGGTGGGGCCAAGGAATGTATGGCAATACTGTTTTACAGCAGATAAAGTTCATATTTTTATAATGAATTTATATCAATTTAAAAATGGCTGGAAAGGAATTTGGTTGAGCTTTCTCCAGTGTTTTTTAAGTTATGTTTTGGGAGTGATTGAGCCATAACAATATCACCCAAAAAGGAAAACATTTCAGAAAAGTTGCCCTATCAGTGAAAGAAAACATTGGGTTATAATTGAAACCATTTTGTAATCTTTATTTTAGCCATTGCTAACAACTGACCGCTATCAGGCCGTTACTAAGATAAATAATACATAATGGCAAGGGTAGAGAGGAATGAGGAGACATAGGCAAGGGAGGGAAAAGAGCTTTTTATCTCGGATTTTGAAATGAAACAGAGACCTGAATCAGCAGGGTAGGAAGTCTGTTCCAGATGGCAAGGGCTGCAGAAGCTTTTGTACCAACGGTAGCCAGATTGCAGGAAGGGACAGAGAGGAATATCAGAGTCTTGTCCAACAGGCTAGCACGTAATGTAAAGGCATGGGTCTGAGGTGCCAAAGCACTGACTGATAGATACAGAGATGATTCCTAGAGGGGACAGTCCTACAGTAATTGGGGGAATTCACTGTGATTCAAACCCCAGATGCGGAGGAGGAGGTTAGGGGTTAACACTTTCTTCCCAGTTGAGCACTGAGTCATCAAGGCCTTTTTTTTATTTTGCTCTTGTTAAATGAAAATGGTTTGGCAAGCTCATTTTCCAAGAGGTTTTGAAGAGGACATCCTGGACAGAGTACAGAAGGCATTCCTTTGTCAGTTCAGTTTTAACCCACCAGATAGTCCTTCTTCTTCAGAGCATCCAGTACAATTATTTGCATTGCAGTAGTCGGCTGAGATTGCGCCTGCTGGTCATGCTACAAACGCACTGTAATGTCCGATCACAAAGAACATGCAGTCCCACGCGTGGCCAAAGAGGGGTCATTTTATTATGAACGACATACTGTAGAACTGGAACACACAGAGATTAAGTGACATGATCAAGTTCGTACAAGTATGCTGTGGCAGAGGCAGGAATGGAGCACAGCTCTCTTGAATCCCAGGCTTGTACTTTAACTCCAGGGTCTTCCTTCTTCTTTGATGCTTTCTGTGTCCAAAGTTCAGACCCGTTAGAAAAGGTTGCGGTTCGCTAAATCAAAAAATCTCTTCTCAATATTATTTTTAAAGCAACTCTATCACTAAATAAAAGGCCTCATTGGTGTATTTCTTGCTATTGCACATTAAAGTTATAATTAAAAATAAAAATGTTCAGCTTTTCAGAAGCCCCTTCAAAAACTATGGAATCCACCACAAACTGATCCTTCAGGTCTCCCGTACATAGAAGTCTGATGTAGTTTGTTATTATTGTTGAAGAAAGGCCAAAACCAGTTTTCATTGTGTCTTTCTGTATGAACTGCCTAATACTGAGGTAGGAAGTACACTACATCTGCAACTCTTTCAGGATTGACACCCAAAAGCATGACTCAGGTAAGTGCCACTTCTTTGAACTTAGAACCCAAACCGATATTTAAGGATTATTGACCTCAGATTGAATCATTATGAAGACGGTAGACACAGGATGTCGGGGTGATGCATGGAGCCAGATTTATGCTGCTTAAGGACCCACATATGAAAATGAATCAGGAGGAGGGTTTGGTTTTGGATGTGATCACTCAAAAATGTTGGTGGGAGTGTTTTGGAGGGGAAGGTGCTTGGAATTTCATTTGCTAGATGGCAAAACTCGCATTGGATCAGATGTTTTGCTGCAATTTTTTCCATTCTTAGATCTTACAAGATGGAAAGGTCTTCGCTAGAATTTCCCCATGCTTCGCTTACCCAAAAACAGATCTATTTTGATTCTGGAACCAAAGGCTTTGAATTGGAAATGCCTTAAATCAAAGGAGTTTGGCTTGAAAGTTGTTTTTAAAGGCCAGGAAAAGAAATTACAGATAAACAGGTATAAGTGATCAGAAACTGGTTCAAGTCTGTAACGCGACAGAAGTTCAGTGCCCATAAACCGCTTTCAAAATAGCTGAAACCAGTTTAAGATAAACCGGGATAGATGTAGTCTCAGACTTCACTGATTTAAGTTAAATCACTTCATTGAACTTCTGTCCCAGTTCCCCTCCAGATTCAAGTTAACTCATAGTCCCCCAGCATCCCAAGATGCTTTGCACCTCCCCCGCAACTCCCCCGTCTCCCAAGGTGGACGGGCTAGCCTTGGCCCAAGCTGTCTGCTTCAGCTGAGCAGGGAGGCATGTTCTAGCGCCCCCCGGCGTATGGCCTGAGCCACTGCAGGCACGTGCCTGTATTTCTGGAATTAAGAGTAAATGTCTTTTTCATTTGCTTATTTTTTTAATATATGCAGTTTAGACTAACCTGCGAGGACTGACTCAATTCAGCCGTGGGCTTTGTGACTGTCTGTACTTAGGCAAGGAGTCGAGACTTACATTTAGTTTAATGAAGTGGAGGGCAACCTTTTTTGGCAGGCATGCCACAAATGAAGTCCCACCCCCTCCCAGAATGCCATGCGACTGCCCTTCCGCCGCGTGGTTTGCTACTCTGCTTTCTGGTCTCTCACCACTGCCCAGCCACCAGTCTTCTGCAGGCCACACGCACAGGCTGCTCGTGTCACTTGTAGGTTGACATCCCCTGATTTAAAGCAAAACTGCAGAAAAATGGTGCCAGCCTGTTTATCCACATTTAGTGTTTGACATCATGACTGGGGACAAGAGTCACACTGGTTTTAAGACCATAGTAGTCTATAATAAAGCGCGACCCCATGAAGAGAGCTGAATTTTTAGTTTTTAAAGTGCGTCATGATCCTTCATGGAATTCCAGTATCTCCGCCTGGAGCTGAGTGAAATTTTTCCTATGGAGCTTTTTTGAAAAAAAAACCAGTTTGGGAGCATCAAAATGTTTCGTGCTTTTTCTGAATTGTTTGTCTGGAGACAATGTAAACCTTGTAGAACTGACAAAATGCCCCATTTAAAATTTTTTTTTTTAAATTTCCTTTGATGTTATTTTTTAAAGTTTTAAAAACTAGGAGCTCAAGGTCAAAATGCAATATTTCTATTTGGTCTTAGAGCATTTTAATCAACCTGAAATTAAATATTTTGCAAGCAGTGTTTCACCACGATGATCAGAACAAATTTGGTTTTGTTTCAGGTGGATCAGCGCATTTTTTAAATTTGAAAACCAAAAATACATTTGGTGCTCGGGTCTGTTGCTAGCCCTTTAAAAACCACTGCTTTGTTGAACTAAAGACCTTTTTTACTGACAGGTTCACATGTCATATAACTTTCTGGACGATGATGCTCTTGAAGAGCCTGACTCCTCCCAGCTTGGAAGCCATGCAATCTCTGTGGTTTATAGAGATTCATTTTCTACATGGATTGCAAAAAAAAAGTGAAAGGAAGCTGACTG
Source organism: Crocodylus siamensis (assembly GCF_052110815.1). Taxonomy (NCBI): domain Eukaryota; kingdom Metazoa; phylum Chordata; order Crocodylia; family Crocodylidae; genus Crocodylus; species Crocodylus siamensis. The sequence goes on along the minus strand of NC_143401.1, from coordinate 89,905,890 downwards.
CTCTTGACCAGATATGCTTTCAAGGGTGCAGTGTTTGGTTTAAAAGCTGTGTTGAGTTTAGTGCTGCCATCTCTGGGAAATTTAAGAAGAACAAGCTTCCTTAAAAAAAGCATAGAAACAGAAACCACTATATTTTGGCAAAATGTGATGCTAAACAAATAGAAAAGGTAGAAAGATAAATAGCAGTTACTGGATGGACCTCCAATGAGTTGCAAGTTTTTATACTTAACATTTGCCTCCTCAGCTATGCCTTCCTTTGCCAAAAATGATATTTATTTATGGGGGGGGGGGTTACTGTTGAGGGCAGGCGGTCTATAAACTGATCTTTATAAGTCCTGATTGGCTACTGATATTCTGTTTTGTGGAAATACCTATGCTGTAACAGTGGAATTAGCATTGGCTAACCAACTTCCCTGACGCTAGAAGGTTATGGACACTCAACTACTAATCTTTAATGAGCAGAAAATCTTAGAAAAGAAATGGACTTGGCAAAGCTGAATGACAAAAATTGAGACCTGCAAAGACCTGCAAAGAAGAGGTATGAAAATAACATATTTTAGGTTCAAGAGCCAACCTGAAAAACTGAAAAATATATTTTTTTTTCAGACTGAACCAAGAATAATTTTTTTCTGGCTGCAAAAGGCAAACAAGCAATCCTACACGGCTGAAGACAATGTTTCCTTGTGATTTCAGCTGTTTCTGAAAAAAAATTAAATATAGCTCAGTTCTTAAAACAAAGCCTTGTTTAGAAATGAAAGCTGAAACGTCCCAATTTAAAAAAAACCACTCAAGTAAAACATTTTGTCTGTATTTCAGTGTTTTAAGCTGAAACTATTTGCTGAAAATTACCTGACCTTATAAATAGGTTCAGTCAATCTGTAACTGCTTTTAATTTGGCTCTGTGCTTTCGGAGAGGCGGGGGAAAGGAGGCATAACGCAAACTACTGGCACACAACATTTCAGCTAGATCTACTATACAGTGCTTGAGAGGTGACGGTTCGGTTACAACTGGCGCATCTACACGTCACCCTACAATGCGCTATGGCGATGTAACGATCATGCGTGTCTACACGCGATCGCAAGCTACGTTGCCATAGCGCTGCACTTCCCCGATATAGCGCACTGCTATGGCAACATAGTGGTGACATTTGACCACCCGTAACCACCCGTGCTGTCCAAAAGGAAGCACTAAAGCCGGCACCCTATGCGACAACGTCGCTGTATGGCAACATGTCAATGCACCCCGCGAGAGGGATATTCCGTTGTTGTGTCGTGTGCACCTTTCTAATGCCATTATGTTAATTATATACATAGGAGGAGGGGAAAAGAGCCTTTGTGAAATTTTGATTTCTCTGAATTAGATAATTAGCCCAACATTTGTGAGAGAGGCTGTTACCTAAACATCCTATTTCACTGCTTCCAGCTGGAACGCCTCCTGCTAGTCCAATTCTTGGCTGCAGTGCACCTATACCGCTAATGTCCTGTATCGATCCACAGGCTCCAGCTATTTATGATATGGAACGAGCACTAGCTGGGCAAGATCCTTCTCTACTGCACATCCAACACCTAATGTCAGAAGAAAAAAATTATAACTAATGATGGAGGGCAAAAAGTCCGGTTCTTTTCATTGGCCCTTCAATAGGTTCTTTTATGACGACTAGTTCTGGTAGGGGTTCATGACACTGGTTTCAGAGCAATGAAGAATCAAGCTGGGAACAAATTATTCCCTGACCAGCTTTTCTGCATTGAAATGTATGACCCAGGGGTGTTTCGACCTGCACATCTCAAGAACCGTCCATGCCCAACTCCTTCCCCTCCCCTGAGCATTTTTTAAATGTGGACATTTCTGGATTTGGCCATGCTCGTCTCAGTATTTACACGTTGGGTCGTCTGAAACAGGAGCGAAGATCCTTAACGGTAAGAGCAAGTAGCTGTAGCACTGCATTTGGAGGACGACAAAAGCGTTTTTTCGTCTTTTACCCTGACTTTGTGTGTTCATGACATCCTACCTTTGCCTTATTAAACCGAAAACCGAAAAATATGAAATGATGTAAGCACGTTTTCGGTACAGTCACAGTCCCGAATGTGTGGGGGTGGGGGGAAATGCACTTTCTCTATTTCCACTGACAAATGCTGTCCCCATGAGTTCAGCCACCTTTTGGGAGAAAAGAAAACCTTTGGAATCAGGAACCTCCAATTTTCACCAGGGCTCTTTGGGGTTGTAAAGTAGCCCCAGGCATTTGGGAATCCACTTTGTGTGCTTTGGCAACGACATGAAAATGCAGAGGGAACCGTACATCTTACAGTCGTACGCTGAACCAAGCGATCTAAGCGGCCTTTGTATAATAGAGGAATCATCTTTTCGGCAATGAAGTGCTACTATTGTTGTGATCTTTAATAAAGGATATAATGGAGGCTGTTGTTTGTGTGTAATTCTTTCAATGTATAGTTAAGTGCCCAAGAGTCCTTTAAATTCTCCTCTACTCCGATCCAGTAAGTTTAACATGTTTGTGCCAAATTGAGTTGCTTTCCCCCCTACAAGCTTCTTTGCCTATTATTTTTGGATAAAGTCAATTGACTGTGAAATATCTCTTTATTGCAAAACGATATTTCCAAACCTTTATGAGGGATCATGGGTCAAAAGAGTGGTTTAAGACACATTTTCACTGAGGTGCCATTGGGTTAAATAAATGCCTTTGAAACGTATTCAGATGCACTGGGAATCCAGTACTCAGTGTACTATCAGCATGGCAATGACGCTCAAACTGCATATTCTTATGCCACGTTATCCTCATCAATAGCCCTTACTCCCATGAGAGATCCCAACCCAAAAGGCCTCTTATGTGAGAAGGCAGTAGTCGCAGAATCAGGCTCCAATCTGACAGTCATACAATGATCTGAATGAAGCTAATTCCTTCTGTCTGACTAGTTTGGGGGAGAGATTTCCAAACCTGAAGATAGCAATCTTGTATTGCACATGGGGTAAGGGCAAAGTAGCATGCTACAGGCATGGGCACTTAGGAGGACTGCATGTGGATATACACGATGAGTATATCTGCAGGTAGAAATTTTCATGCTTAAATAGAGCCCAGGCTTGTGGGATGCTGAGCACTGAAGTAGCACTCCATATTTCACCGGATCAGGCCCCATATATAGGGGAAATTCATTAACCAATAATAAACCTCTATTTTTTTTAAAAAGGAAGGGGGGGGGGAGATTACCTTGTTTCAATTCTGAAGTTGTTACTTGAATCTGTAGGCCTACATTTACATAAGTGTAGATTTAATTATCCATTACAAATCTGGTTTTCTGCCTTGTTAGCTGGAGATCCAAGGCACTTTTATTTAAAAATGTGTACCTATCTCAACTTCATTTAACTACACAATGTGAACAGTTTAGGTGGGGGGAGGGAGGAATCTTGCAACATCTCTTCTTTTTTACGGAAGTTGAAAAGAATGAGCACCTAGCAAGGTTTTGGGTTTTTTTTTATCAAGTCACTTTTTAAAGATTGTTATTATCTTTTCGTATTAAAGTTAACATTACCATATGCTGTTGAGCTTTTGTTGATAGCAATGCTTAAACTGGGATGTTGTTTCCTTTGGAGAGTCTTACTGCCAGTCATTAATTTACATTTTTTTGAAATCTTACAGAGAGTGCTTTGTTGATGCCTGTTTTCATTTTGCTTCTCTCTTTTTTCAGGTCACACATGAGGAGTTTTTTCAAACAGCAAGTTAAGGCAGTGGAAGGAAATCGGTGACATGTGCCACTCACACTCACTCCCTCCATCCTGTTTATCCATAACCTTTTTTTTGTATTGTGTGTCTTTTTCTTGTACTCCAAGGGCCAGCTTCACCCTCCCTCTAGTAATGCCACTGAAATCAGTAGTTATTCTGAAGGATGCAGTTGGATGAGACTCTTTCCCTCTCTCTTTCTTGGGATGTCTCCATGTTTCCAAATGATGCTCTCAAATGAACTGTCACATCTCCCCTTGTGGGTCTTTTAACCTCATGAACTAGGTCTTCTCTATTTCTCTCTTGTCTTTGACATAACAAAAAATCAAGTAAAGAAAATAAAGCATCTGACAGTTAATATCATCCCATGCTGACTACAACAGGCCTCTAGGAGTTGTCCTACTCTGTGCGTCTCAGTTCCCTATTGTGGTTGACCATCTCCATCACTCCATAATTGCGCATTAATTTAAAAAAAAAAGTGCACAGTCCCCTGCCCCAACAGGTGAATGAATAGCATGCTCTGCTGAATTACATCCAGTCAAAAATATACAAAGCTGTCAGCTTGGGCCCTGATCCTTCAAGACTTATCCATGCAGTCATCCTTGTTCACATGAGGTATCGCATGACTTCAAATGACACAATAAACGAGCCTGGGCTGGGTCTTAAAACCTGAGACATTTCCAGAGATGCAATTTTCGCTGTATTTTGGTTTAATTGTCTTGTGAGTTTTAAGTATGAAGTATGCAGGCAGACAAAATGAGTTAAATCCCAACATTTTTTTTTATTTGGTCCTTACTTTAGGCACCAAAGATAGTAGGAGTTTATCTGAACAAGCTGAGGATTTAATCTAATAGGCCTACCACTCAATCTTTTTCTAGTAAAAGTTCCTGTTCAGGTTTTAGTTAGAATCAGAGTCAAACTGATTCCCTATTGTGTTAGGATACCATTTACTCCCTGTTAAAATGCTCTTAACATTTTCAAAGCTGCTTTTTTTCAAAGAACGAGCTGGATGCTAGTACTATAGTACTGCAAACATTGTTTGGAATACAAATCAACAATAAAATGGAAACAAAGGAAATTCTAGCTTATGGTAAAGTCTGATTGGTTTAATATGCGTACTTAAAATTTAGTGTGCATGGTTAGGATCCAGTTAAGCAAAATGATGTGTTGCTGAAATAGGGATTGTACAAGCCCTGCTGTAAAGTTCCTTTCCTGATGTCATTGCAAGGCAAGAAGAAGAGAGAAGAGAAACAAATTGACATGTACTGTGATAAATTCCTGTGATGGATTAGAAACAGCGCATTGCTGACACTGAAGTCAGAAGAACAGAACAGTTTGGGAAATTGTTCAGAGATGCTGGCTCTGGTTGTTTCTTCCAGTAGAGTAATAAGAATGCTGGAAACTTGCCGTGTGTGTGTGTGATCTGGGCTCAAGTCCCCCTGGAAATGTATTTAAAAAAAAAGGGAGTTCTTGTTGCTAAAGGGAATTGTTTGAAAAACTATACAAAACAACAAGAGGCAACATTAGAAGAGGGAGGATGTACCAGGGTTGGATAATGTTACTCAAGTCAGGCCAAATTTGGATTCTTTTACTTTGGTTTGCAACCAAAGTGAAAAGGTGAGTTGAGCATTTGGCCCGTTGCTCTTTCTGGCATCTGTTGGTTCAAGAGATTCTGCTGTATCTCGAGAAAGAGCACTCTTTGCTGATAGCATGCAGAGCATGTCGACTGGTCAAGAATAAAATGATATTTTTCGTATGCCAGTGTTACATTCCAACATCTGGGAACGATTGTTCACACCAAACGATGAGCAAGGATGCCAACAAAACCCACCCCTACTCCATATTCTCTCCCCACCCACTACCCCATCCCACACCGACCTGCAGACCTCGGGATTTGTGCAGCCACTTGCCTGTAGGGGACATCTTCCTGGTGCCATGGAAGTCTACCAGCCCATTGGGAGTATTAGGCTTTTGTATGACTCACTCAGCCCGGACCAAATTCTGTCCTCTACCCTCTGTCTTTAATCAGTCCTTGCTTAGACAAGGGTGAGATCTGTGCAGTTGTTCAGCTCTTCCCAGTATCTGGCTCCTTATTGGCAAAGGGGATTTTGCCCAAGTAAGGAACTAATAGCTACTAAGGCCAGATTGTGCTGATTAAACACAGTTCAAGTAGTCTAGGGCCACCCTGTCTGAAGAGACCCACCCAAAGCACCATACAGACATTGTGTGCCTGTCACACCCCACTTTATCCTGAGATGCAGCTTGCTGCCTCACAGATATCCAGCCAAGTTTGCTGGCTCAGACACATGGGTGGTATGGAGCTGTGCCTCCCTAGGAGGAGGCAACGGTACACTTTGAGAGTGGAGAAGGGATACAGGCCTTTATGTGAGCCAGTCTCAGGAGTTGTGGAGGCTCATGACGTAGGTTCCTTCTCATCCCAGACATGCACAAGGGCCAGAAAGAGTCTGTTTCTAAGCAGGAAGCTTAGCATTTGGCCTGGCATGGGTTAAAAGTCCTTGCACTGCTATGAGGAAAGAGACTTTTGGTGCATGCACAGCTAAGCCCTGAATGCTCCCTGTTTCCCCCATCTGGGGATGGGTCAGCCTACAATTGTTATCCCATTGGCCCTACACACTTGCAAACAACGCTCCTGTCTGAGAGAGGATAAATCACATTGCTTCTCTTCGTTCTGTTACAATCCAGGCATTGGCCCCAAAGTAACACTATGCAGTAGAAGTTTAAAAAAGAGAGACCTTAGGCCTTCCCAGAGGAAAGTCTGGCAGACTCAATGGAGTTGTAAAACTATATAGTGCTAAGCATTGTTATTCTTGATTGCCTACCCTGGAGTAGAGCATCTGATGCCTCATGTGGATCTGGCATCGTTTCACCTGCACGTGCAAAAAAATTGGATTTTTGACATCCTTTCCTTGTTGAAAGGTCATCAGCTATAGCCTGAAACTTGGCATTTTCATTAAGACTCCAAAGCTGCAAACTGAACCACGCCAGGACAGATCAGCATGGTGTCTAGAAGGGGGTTTGCATGAAGCTGTTCATCCCTGATTGTGTATTTTTACACGGGTTGTGCGCGTGCACGTTGCATCTGAGCATGCATGGTAATGAATACTGCGGCACCATCACTGACGTTCACTAAGGCTTGCCTGCATGATGCAGTCTTTGCTGCTAGAGCTGTGCTGATAAGGCTGTGTGAGCAGACCCTGCTAGAGTGGAGATAGTTTTTCTGCCAGGTTAGCCATACCCATCTCCCTGACTGACACACAGCTGACAAGAACTTTGTAGGGTCCACATGCAAGGTTTTGCCAACAATCCTATGCCAGCAAAACTTTTTAGGACAACCCAGAACTGAGCATCAGGGAATGACACTATTCCCAATAAGTCTGTCAATTAGCATTGGTATTTCAGAGCTAGCATTTGTGGGCTGATGGCAAATTATCTATAGCAGAGAGCCATGAATCTGAACTGTTGTATCCGTAGGACCTAGATTTGGGTGCCCTAGGTGGCACCAAGTTACCTTACCTCTAAACTTAGTACAAGCCAGAAGAGCAGGTGCTGCTGATGCTTCCTTGTGCAGAATGACTCGGTTGAATTTGGTGTCTCCAACAGATGTAAGGAATGTCTTTTAGAGAAACCAGGTTACAAGGTTTTCTGGGGATTTGGGAGTCAGAAGAGAGGCATCAAGATACATTTAGCCTATTTTTTTAAATTCAAATACTGTGCTTATCTGCTGCTCTCCTGAATTAAATACCATGGGTTTAGTTTGCGTAGAGCAGCAAATCATTCTTTTGCTTCCTTCCCCTCTTATGTAAACTGCATTACTTCCCATGCATATTTATGCTTGGATCCACAGGAAAAGAGGCTACCAGAGGAAGCTTCAGCCTTTGGCAGCACAGTTATCACGAGAGACTTAGAGTTGAAGCCTGAATACCTTGCAAACCTGATGGTTTGCTACAGAACCAGGAGCACCATAACTGCATTCGCAATGCTAATTACCCACTTAATTACCTGCCTCCACTGGTGCACCATCTCAACTATGCTGCTTTTGGGTCAGAAGGAGGACGACACAAAGCAGCGCGGCATGCCTGAAAGCACTGCTGCCTGGCCTTTTCCATTTGTGGTGCAGATAACCCCCAAGGCAGGCCTGAAGGTGCTCCGTCCACCTTTGACCCCTGCTCTCTTCACTATTCTCCAGGTTTCCAGTATATTCTCTTCTTAAAGACTGGCCTTGAGCAACATGGGTGTGAAGACCCCAAAAACAGATTTGTGGGGTCTAGACAATTGTTTGGGACCAGCCCCCGTGGTTGACTCCCAACATCTTCAATAAGGCATTGCAGCCTGAAAAGCCTTGCTGTTCTTAAAGGCCAGAAGCCTGGGCTTCAGGTTGTGTTGCACTGTGGTTGGTTTTGGAGACCCAGACTCAGGACTCTTGGATTTTGTTCCTGGCTCTTCTGCTACCTCTCCTACAAACCCTGGGTAAGTCACTGAAGAAGCCCAATTAAGACTTGCTTGAAGTAAGCGATCTCCCTTGACTTCAATTGTCTTGCACCTGTTTTTAACTTTTGACTTTGTCTTCTTGTGCCTCAGATCCCTTGTTTGCCATATGGAGATGATAATACTGGTCCACTTGGTCTGAAAAGTACTTTGGGATTCTCAGCTGGAAAATCCTCTAAGTACACCCTGCTGCTGCGAGTTGTTGAAGCTGAGGTCAGCATACACACTGCAAGTAGTGCTCTGCCCCTTGTAGGATCCGCCTCATTAAATGCAAGTAGTTATTAATTCTTTGTATTTCTTTATTATTATTACTTCTGTGCAGTGCCTTTGAGTGAGAAAGGCGATGGGGAGGGTGGGGCGTTGGCCCACTGGTGGTGACTTGTGACATGTTTTCAGCACAGAAGCAATTTGGATGCATCTCACAAAGGAAATATAAAAGCAATCCCATAGTTTGGTCTTTTCGTTCTGACATGCAAATATATACCTTTATATATTTGTGTTGCGCAGCTGAGCTTGTTGAGTCTGAACTCCAGTAGATCTTTAGCCTACGTGGTTTCTGACAGAAGTTGGTCAGTGAGGCTCTTATTCAATGGGCGCTTGGCAGCTTTGCGGTCCAAGTGCAGTATGTGATCATCACATGGGCAGGATGATCCCTTTTGCTGCTCTGCTTCTGACACGAGTGACCCACCGTTCATAATACTGACAGTGCAAAGATCACAGTAATTGGGTCTGGCCTTCCGATGCTTCTCCTTGTCTTTAATTTGGGCGTTTTTCATGTCACTGTTTAATCTGATGCAACTCAAAACAGGCTACAAAGATAGCACAGCTCGCCTGCTCCAACAGGTGGTCTCAAAAAAGAAAATGGGTTTCCTTGCTGAACTTTTCTTCAGACTTAAAAAAAAAAAAGGAGTCTTAACTTGGCTCTCCTAGGGTCTGTTTTATTTCAATAGGGAAACAACTTACTAATTAGGGTAAGACTCTTTAAGAAAATATGTTTTCTATTCCACTGATAGTCAGTTACAAGCGATAACACTGTTAAATGTAGTGCCTAATAAATCTAGAAAAACTACCCAATAAATGTAAGTAATAACAATGATTAACAATAAATTAAATGCAGAGAACTAGGAATGTACCACATTATTTTTTAACTAGTCTGGTCCATCAGGTTCTTATTATTCAGTTTGTCCTCCACACCTGGAGTTTATTAGAGTGTAATACAAACTAAACAGTCCCTCAGAGAGGCCATTGAAAGGGCTTAGTATAAAACAATATACAAGTTTAATAGCGGTATCTGACCTTTTTTTCTGTTGCAAAAAACATATCTTTGTAACTTGAGTCCTAAGAAACTGTAATGCTTTTTACATAATCCTAATACTTCATTTTCTTTCTTTTTTTTGTGCTTAATTTGAACTGTTTTGTTTAATTCATGAGATACCAATACCCACAGCAAGAATCAAATGATCTTTCCCTAATACAAAATCCAGAATCATCACCTGAGAATGTTTTTCTTTTTCCTCCATTTTAAAATTCCAAGCAGGCAAAAAGGAGTTAATGCTCTGTGCTGTCTTTAGGATAATAAATTACATCCAGTGGTAAGTCAGAAATCAACTAAAACCCACAACATTTAAATCTGGATAAAGATCTCAAACATCTGAAAGTTCAGGGTTGTTCAGCCTGAAGTAGCTTTTGTTTGGTACAATGGAGAGACAAGGCTCTTTTGCTACAGAATAAATCTAAGATTTGTGAACACCTCAAAAGTCAGATCTGGAGCATGATTCATTTAAAAAAAAAAAGGTGCTTTTATATAACCAAATATTCAAAATTATTCAGCTTGTTTCTGCAGTTGAGATGTATTTGGCTAATTTTCCTTCAGGGTCTGAATGCTCACTCTAAAACATTATAACATTACTTTTTTTCTTTCTCTATTCTTGCTTGGTTTTTTTGTTTCTTTTCTCTTTTGGAACCAGAAGGTAAGAACTATAGTTAATCTGCTAGACAAAAGATGCTTTTCTAATTTAATTCCCTGGATTTCCATTGTTACACTTATGCCATCTAATGGACTGCTGTATTTTCTGTCCTGAATTTTTTAACAAAATGCAGTATAAGGTTGCTGTTAAAAAAGTGTTTTTAAAACTTACAGATTCATAGTTACATAGATTCCTTTAGCAAAGAGACATTTTCCAAGTACAATGATCTGTGAGATTCAGCACTCGGTGTATTCCAGAATTATACTACCGTTGCATCCATTCCAAAACCATACATTGCTTCAGACTGAAACTCTCTTTGTTTAGATGCTTTTACATGCTCTGAAACAGAAGTGTCTTGCAGAAATCAACACTGCAAATTAGGCCATAAAACCTGGCGTGGAGATAATTAAATAAGAATGTTAAATACGGTGCTATGCAGAGGTGCAAATAAGTCAAATACCGTATGGAATTTGGCACAGGGCAGGAATAAGTTCTTTATAACCTCCATTATCTTCAGACCTACTCATCTCGCAGGATTGGCTCCAATTCTTACTCACCCAAATGGCAGTGCCAAAAACCACATACAGCTTGCTAACTATAAGCCTTCATTTTATAATCAAAACCATTTTATTTTGATTCACTCCCCCTTCATCTCCAGGGCTGAGCAACTCTTCCATGGTTCAGCAAAGATTATCTTTGCTTCGAAAGCAGAATTGTTCAATTGCTTGATGAAATGACCAGACCAGCCTTGCAGAAAAATAACTGATGTTTGGAAACAAAGCACAAGTACAATGGCTTATGGGGATTTTATTATTATGATTATTATTATTATTATTATTACTATTTTTAAGCATGACTGGCAGGAAAAAAAACCTCAAGAGGGAATAGTATTTCTAGATTCTGTTTGTAAATGCAGCCAGGAAAAATGGAATTTGTTACTGCAGCAAGAGGGCTTAACTTAATGGATTATAAAGCCATTGACCAATAAAGCTGGATCTATGGATTCAGTTTTTATACACGTATAGGTCCACGCTCCTAAAAAGTTATAGCTCGAAAACTAGAAACACAGCAAAGGCTATTAGGTAATCAGCCCACTGCCACCCCTTCAAAGGGCAATGGTGAGGACTGCCTGTTTTCACTAGCAGCAGGACCCACTTGTGTTTAATTCCTACCCTAGTGGGTGGTTGGTGTGTCCCCCTACCTTGTCTCCATCTTTGCCTGTGCATTATGTCGGTATTTCCATTGCCTTTTGCATGTCTCTTCCAATGAATGGGTTAATAAGGGGAGGAGGAAATAATAGGGAAATGAGTGGAGTGCCCTGTCCAGGAGGTTAGATATAGCGGAAGGCTTGCCAGGTTTTCTGGACTACAAGTTTGCCTAGAGTTGTGAGTTTACCTAGTTTTTGAATTTATATAGTCCCATTTGTGTCGTCATGCTTTCTCAGGCTTTTGAGAGGATGTCTATTGCTGGGTTTCTCCAACTCCCATTAAAAACAATGAGGAATTGTCAAAAACAGTGCAAAATTGTGATGATTATTCGCTCCTCTTGCTTCCTTGCTTTTCTGATGACATCAGAAGCATTGGCCAAATTTGGAGTCCAAGGGCGCATCTACATGAGCTTCTACATGGGCCCCTGACTGTGCAGCACTTGCTTTTCACAGCATGTTACATTGATCCTGCAAGTACTAAATGACTACACAGTACCCGCCGGTACTGCACGGTCCCGGTGGCGCACAGGTCATTTTTGACCCTATTGCGCAGTACCGGCCGCATCACAGCTAGTGCCCATTGGTGCTACGTCATTGTAGTGACGAGCTGCATTGCCGTAGCTCATTGCTATGGCAACATAGCATCTCGCGTAGATGTGCCCAGTGTTTATCTTTAGGTGCTATCTTAAGTTACGTTAACAAAGTTGTGGTCTCTTGGCTCTAATTTGCATAACTGTCCTTGTCAGTCCCTGCACTTACCAACATGCTTCATATAAGAAGTGTTTTATTTTTTTTATTGTGCTTTGCCCTGGAATCACAGATTGATCCTACATAAAAATTCCTGGGGAAATCAGGCAGTTTCAGCCTAGCACTTTATTTCTCATTGCATGGCAACCAAAGAAATATTGTAGTCTGAGAGAAAAGGTATAACGTTTTAGTATCAAACTAAAAAGCTTCCAAAATAAGCCAAGACTCATGTAAAAATGCATAGACATAAGTAATGATGACTTGGTGGGGGACTGGTCTTTTGCAATTGAATGTATTGAACATACACACAAACCACCATTTTTACATTGCACGTTTCTTTGGGGAGTCAAAGCCCTATACATAATTAAGTAAGTCTCTTTTTAACCAGAAGCATCGTGATGAGATGTGTGCTCTGTAAACAAAATAAATAACCATTACAATATGTGAGCCTCTCATGCGTTCCCCCCTTGTATTCTCTGCATGGAAAATCAGATACAGTATTCCATGCCTCTAAGAATGGCGCAGCTATCTTATGATCTGCGACATCACAAGAGCCCAGGGATTTGGTGAATCTGGAATATCCAGGGGACATGGTCTGAAAAGGGGGCCCCTGGGACAGGAGTGGGGCTCAGCGAACCTGGTCCCTAAGTATGATACGGGACTTTCTTGTACTTCAAAATCCCCTGTAAAATAGGAATATGAGATCCTTGGTACTGATCTCTCTTCTCAACAACAGATAGATTTGCTTGACTTTTTTACTTCTCCTTTCTTCAATGAAGTGCTTGGAGAGCTACAGGTGAGGTGCTGTGCCTGACATTGTCCCGTTCTTTCCGCCCCTCATTTTTACTGGGATTTGGCGGGTGTCTCCACAGCAGGTTACATTGATCCTGCACGGGGCTAGGCACTTCCTGTGAGTTTTTAGGTGCCCTGGACACCCACTGAAGTTCTTGGTGTTTCAAGGGACATTGGAGTCTTTAACTTGATGTCATGAATTTGCTGTCAGGTAATTGCATTGGTATAGCAATGGGACTGCCTACATAGCTCAGAAGCACATGGTCTAATTGAGCTTTTGTCTATACCTGAATTTACGTGGGGGGTGAACTCACTTATAACTAGTTCTGCAATTGCCCCTCATCTGCGTGGGGTGGAACACAATACAGTGCAGAATCTGGCCCGTGGAAGCTGCTTTGGGACTGTAGCTAAGGATAACACTGCAAAACTGGCAAGCACTTTTCAGATAGTGGGTGCCAACCTTTTTGGCAGGATTGCCACAAATTAGGCCCACACCTAATCCCCTTCCCCTGCCTGATCTGTTGCGCTGCTTTCTGCTCCAAGCCCTTTCCTCCCTGCCTGGTGTGCTGCTCTGCTTTCTGCTTCCTTCCCTTTGTTCCCTGCCCAGTTTGTTGCTTGGTCTTCTGCTCCCTGCCCTCTCTGCCACCACGCTGTCTGTTCTCTCCCCAGTCTGCCATGTGCTACACAGAGGCTGCCCATGCGACTTGCAGGTTGCCATGAGCTGCAGGTTGGCCACTCCTGCTCTAGGACATGCTTGGAACCCTATGCTTTCCCCCTCACATTTTTATATAAATGTGTCATGATGGCCAATCTGCTGTTTTGTGCTAATCAAGGAGACTATACATTTAAAATCTAAGGGCGCATCTACACATGCATTTAAGTGCAACTAAATTTAATGTGCATTAAGCTAATGTGTATTAAGCAATTTTTGTCAGGTGTCTACATGTGGAGAGACTTGGCACGAAAGTTAGTATTAAGTCCCTGTAGCCCTGCCATGTGCCCCTAGTGGCTGGGCAGGCCTGGCACTAAATACGTTGGTGCTGGGTTGCGTCTACACGTGTTAATGCACTATAACGAATCACACCTAATTTTGATACCTGTGTCTGCAGGTATCAAATTTAGGCATGGTTAGTCTAATTTTGCCATTTTTAATGTGTATTAGGGGCATGCACGTGTAGACGCCCATCCGTATGGTGCATTAAATTAAGCTAATGTACATTAACGCATCTCGTGTAGACACGCCCTAACTAACTGTACACAATTTGATTCTCAATGAAGGTTGGATAAATCCTTTAATGGAATATTATATTTCAAGCTGATTTTTGTTAATGGTTAATGGTAAAACAGTTTATATGAAACACCCTTTTCTCCCCATTCTGCACATTTCTATGTGACCTGATGGATAACCGGTATCAGAAAGCATGCTTCTGGCAGCGTGAAGATAGCAATAAAGCTATGGACTTTAGATTATAGCTTGCAGAGGAAAAAAAAAAGGAAATTCCATTGAAAATCATAATTTCAACATGGCAAAGCTGGCTGAAGAATTGCAGCATCAGATAAAAATCTCCCTCAATAAAAGGCTGAGGCTATACAATAAAACAATGAAACATTGAAATGAGCATAAAGTGTTTTACCATGAATTAAAAGTGAGGAGAGTCTATCAACGTGCAGGAGTGAGCTAATGAGGAAAACAGATGTGTGCATTTAGGAAATGTAAAGAAAACTTAAACCTTGTAAAATTTTATGCATTGCCCCTTGCACCAAAATATGAAAACCAGGTTAAAGGGAAAAAAATCCCAATTGTCCATAAATGAGGTTAGGAGAGTTAACAAAAAAAAAAAGAAATAGAGAATTACTTTTTAAAAATCAAATCAATATATTAAGAACAAAGGTAGTAAAATAAAATGAAATAGTCATTTTTTTACTCTCCCATCTCATGCTATAAAATGGATTTTTACTAAAATAGTAGTTCTCATGCTAGAAAATGGATTTTTTTCCAACACGCCTACCTCTGACCCCAGCTCCCCCCCAGCAAACCATATATGTTGTAACTACAGAATAATGGCTGCTTTATAGAGGCAGCATGCTCAGAAGGACATGTAGACATGATGAAGACGTTTTTTTATTGACCGACTCTTGAATTCTGTATGTAAAAGTTTGCCTACAGTCACCCCCAAGCCCCATGTTGCCTCTGAAAGAGTGAAGAGTCATGGAGGCTAGGATATTCTTTGCTTATTTATTATTAAAAAATTGCCATTTGTCGGTGTGGCGTGGTTATATGAAATCTACTGACTTGTCTCCAGGACAGAGAAGAAGGCCTCTTTGAAACCAGCGGTTGCCTAGAATAAGATGAAGAATTGAAAAGGAAAATACCCAGAGCTATGAGGAGTACAAGACTGTTCATTTAATAAATGTTTGGTTTAAAAATAAATTTTGCTGGATATTATGTTCTAAGGAGGTGAAAAATTCAAGGTAATCCAGCCTTCTTCTAATGAGATAACACTAGCATCAGCAGCAGCATCAGGACACATAGAGACCTGGGCTCTCATGCTCATTTGTGGCCTCTTTGTGCTGCCGTTGGTGCAAGCAGGAATTCTCCTGGCATAGGGAAGCATCCTGCTGCTGCTGCTTTTATGCGGTGGATTAGGTTGCATAATATCCTTCTGTTCCTTTCTGGCATGAGAAGTAGAAATGGCAAAGAGACAGAGTTACACTATACCTGTTTACTACGGTCCCATGGTCTATTAGCTCATGGCAGATGTCCTAGGCTAAAATCTCTAGGTTGTACTGGGCCTGAACCTGGGAACATTAAGAAACCAGATCTAGCTCTCCGAGCCTCTACCTCTTCTCAGTGCAGGGCCAATTTCCCCTATAGGTTTCAGTTCAGTATGGCAATTGAGCACCTGTTCAGCTTTAGACGTGCAGAAGTCCCGCTGACTTCAAGTGCTCACGTGTTTGGACTAATAGGAATAAATATAAGGTTTTAAATTTAAAAGTTAAGCATGTGCTTTACATGCTTTGTTGAACTGAAGCCTCCGTACTTCTTTATGAAGGTATCCTAAGTGCTAATATAGGGGTTCGGAGAGAGGGAGACTGTCTTGAGTGAGGCACCCTATATCACCTACCCCGGAGTGTATTTTCACTGGTTAAACATCCAGGATTCAAAAAATAAAATTGCCATTTTGATCACCTCTTCTAACATTGGGGAGCACTTGGCACCCTTTGGAGGGAGTCCTTTCAAAACTTGTTACAAAACCAGCTTGCTTTTTCCCCATGGACTCTAGCATGCTGTGATGCATTGTGCGGCTGTAGCCATGCAGCGTAAGTAGAGTTATAGGCAGATGATGTCTGTACTTCTGATCTGATGGATGCAGGGATCTGCCTATAGCAGACATCTTGCGGGATCAGACCCTCTCTCCCTAGGTCAGCTCATGAGCTTGCACTAATCACATAGCTCCACTGACCTCTGGATCTGGGCTAGCATACCTCTGTCTAGTTATCCTTTCCATAGGATATACAGGAGCAGCTCACTGTAATGAGCGGTAATATAACTCAAGTGCCAAAGGGATTAGATGGGAAAGGTTCAGCAGAAAACATGGCTTATTCTTTTTAATTTTAATGCGATGGGTTAAGGTGTTTAAATTTAATCCTGTTTTTGTATGTACATTCCATTACTTTCAGTCTATAAAATTTATATTCCCCTTCCATTAGATTGCAACTGAACCTGAAGAAGAATCTGCTCTGTGCTTGCCATTGCAGCTCCTTCAGAGCAAAGGCAATTGTCACCTCTTTTTTTTTTTTCTCAGCTGTTGTGCAGCAGTTGATCAATTGCAACAGCCCCCCCAAAAAAGTTAGTCATACATGATCAGCAAAATGGCCCAAATGATGTCATCCATCAACATGGACATCGCAATTTGCCAACTATTTTCTCATAAATCAAATCATAGTCCCACAAGGAAGAAGAGCAGCTCATGACGAGCCAACATGGCAGAAGTTATCGGCAGACTGAGAGAAATGCTCCCTCAAGTATACAGTAATTATTTTTACTCGATGGGAAATAAAGAGGGGAGAGATGGTAGTGTAGAACTGGAGAGTGTCTGCCTCACTTCATTACTATTCCCTAGACAAGGGGCGCAACATATGCTTTTCATTGTGAAGCCAATAATTTTGAATCTTGGGACAGGTGAAAACTTAAATGACATTTGCAAACCTTGATTTATTTCCTTGCTTAACTCTGGAGCATGCTTTAGATTTAGCTGTATAAGTTTCCACAGATTGGTGGTCAATGTTCTGTATTTGCAGTGAACTATTCCAAGCCTTTCCCTTTTCCTATCAGTTAATTAAATAGTTTGGGTACTAATCATTCTGTATTGAAATAGTCCCCTTTTTCTTTCCATGTACAGTTTTAAAACAAGGGGCGTATAGTGTTCATGTTCTATTTCTTAACTCCGATTCTCTCTCACTCCTCCTCCCTCTCTCTCTTTTTCCTTGCATGTGCTATTTTACTTGCTGGAAATCTCATTAAAAGTTATTTATGAGCTGCTAGTGATCCTGTAAGGATTACACCTAATTCAGGCTGTAAAGCTTTTGAGTTACATTGCTTCCCAGGAATAGTCTCTGCAGCATAAAGGACCACCTTTCCCATTGTTTGACTTGCGCTATCATTAGTAGAAAAACTTTGGATGAGGTTCCTAGCAAATGTAGAACATAGAATTGACTGGACTTGGAGATTATCTGCTCTTCTTCGTGCCAAAATTTGGCTTCCTCGGTTTGCTTCTCTTGATTCTTTTATTCATCCCATTTTCCAGGTAGGGAAATCGAGGCAAAGTGATTAAATAATTTACCTAAAGCAGATTACTGACAAAAGGCGTCAGGAAGAGAAATCATGACTGACTGAAAAGAGCCAGAGGTTAATCCTACCAAGGTCTGGAATTATATTAGCCAATCACATTAAATATGCAAAGGATGCACCATCGTGACTAAACGCCCAGTGAAAACGATTCTTCATCTCTTTGGAGGTGAATATTTTTTCCCCTTCCCCTTATTTCATTTCCCATTTACATTGGTAGGTTACACTTTTGCAATTAATTCATAGTGACAGAGGATAGATTTTCTCTGATTAAGATGTTCAGACTGTGTGTAACAGCGCCTATTCTGGCTTTCAGTGGCAATTATGATGTATTGTCCCTTAATCTTTTTTCTCAGTTAGCTTTACCCTCTGGGTCAACACATTGTTATAATCACTAGAATAAAATCAATATCTCTTTCACTCAACTGATGAATTAACTCAGGCAAAGAGAAATTAAGTGATCTGCTCAAGGATACATGGTATATTAGTGGCAGGGGAGGAAGGTCAATCAGAAGCCTTTTGCTCTAACCACTTAACAGTGCTAACTCATCACTCTGTAACTAGATAGGGGAAAGATGTAGCGATCAGAGGAGAATAACTAGCTCTGCAATTGTTAGGTACTGAATACTAACATATAAGTACCATATTTCATGGCATATAAGTCGAGTTTTGAAGCCAAAATTTTAACTCTTAAAATTCAACTTTGACTTATACACCGTATCTATACTTTTGACCCCCCACCCCAGTGCCACCCCAGCCAGTCATGACCTGACCTTCTTTGCCTACTGACAGCATCCCTGTCGCTGGAGGCCTTGGGGCCCAGGCCCTGCTAGAGCACAGCCTGAGGGTCTTATGGAGATACCATGCAGCCAGACACTGAGCCCAGCCCCATGACCTGTGAGTGGCGCCAGGCTTGGCATTTGGCTGGTGTGGCCCAGGCAGCATTGCTCACAGGGGATGGGGCCGGGCTCAGCGCCTGGCTGAGCAGCATCTCCATAGTGTGCTAGCAGGGGATGGGACCGTGTCATCTGAGTGCTGAGCCTGGCACGGCTCGCAGGGGATGGGGCCAGGCTCAGCATTTGGCTGGTGCGGCCCAGGCAGTGCCACTCATTGGGGATGGAGCCGGGCTTGGTGCTCAGCTGGCACAGCCCCATCCCCGGCGAGCGATGCTGCCTGGGCTGTGGCGCCAAGCCTGGCCCCGCTCCCTGCAAGCGGCATTGCGGCATGTATCCGCCCTCCAGGTGCCCGGCTCACAGTGATGGCATGCAGGGGCTGATATAAGTCAACCCAATATTTTGATTGAAAAAGTTTAGTTGACTTATACACCAGATCTACAAAATTCCTAACTGTTTGGATCAGAAAAATGGGGTTGATTTATTCACTGCATCAACCTGTACACCATAAAATACGGTACTTATTGGTCCAACTAACTTTATGATGAATACAAGCCTGCTTAACAAAATCGTTCATAGATTTTTTTTTTCTTTCCTTAGTTTTTTCTCTTGACTCTTTTTATGCCTCGACCCAAATGTGGGTCACTGAGTGTACCAACACGGGAAGTGGCAGTCCCTGCCCCAAGGAGAATACAGCCTAAAAAGACAGGAGAGAAAGAGATGGAAGAAAGAAGGGAAGTATCATTATTCTGTTTACAGGAGGGAAGCTAAAGACATTGAGTGTAAATGGCTTAATTAAGGTCACACAAGCCATCTGTGGGAGCGCTGGGATGTGCACCTCAATCTCAAATGACTTAACCACAAACATCTCTGTCCTTCCTTTCTAAGAGTGCTTAATTGATTGAACCAGCACACTTGGTGAACATCTCAAACCTTTCAGGTCAACTGTTCAGTAAAAGGAGATTTAAAAAAAAAATTTTTTTGGTGGGGGGGAAAAGCTCGCTTGGAATAGAAGAAGTTTTGTTTCATCAGCTGTCAGGCAGCACCTCCACTCTTGTTTGAAGGGTAGGGGAAGAAAGAAGGTGAGACAAAATACATGTTGTTTCTCAACTGGGGAAGGCGGAGGAGAAAGGTCATGAGTCCACGGTCCACAGCACCTTGCTTCTGAGAACGTCCTTCCATTGATCTGAGTCTGTGAAATCACAATGCCTCTCTAACCTTTTCCTTGTTCTACTTATTGTCCAGGAAGTGACTGCAGAGTGCAAAGCATGGCATTTTTTTTTTTTTAGGTTTTTTTTTAGAGAAATACTTGCAATTCATAAAAGTAACTGGGAGGGGAACGAGACAGAAAATATCTACAAGATGAATTGCAACCCAATCTATAGACAATGTATGTTAAGTAACTCCTGGGATTTGCTAATATATATACACATTTAAAAAAAACATTTTTAAACATGCCTTGTGCTTAATTAATTGTAGGACTCTAAGAACAAAGACGGCATTTCTTCAAAGTTCTCAGTTTTCTCTCTCATGCAGTACAAAATCGGCCCTAGGACTCCAAGTTCACTCATACCAGAGCACAGCTTGGCTTGATTCCACTTGTAATTGGATTTCCAACTTTTCAAAATAATCTCTTTTTTTTTTTTGCCATTTTTTTTTCCTTTCCATTTCCCCCCAGGCTAGCAGGAGCCAGTGAAAGGGAATATTTACCCCGCTTCTCTCCCATCCAAGTCGCTTCAAAATTCTTTGTGCCTGTGTAAACAAATAAGCAAGACGGTATTTAAATATATCTTTGCTAAATATGCTGAACGCTGCCCCCGACAGACTCTGAAGTTTTGTTCCAGCTCTGTAATGTGTTTAAGGGCAATGGAGTTTGTTTGCTTAAAGGTGCCTGTTTCTTCCTCGCCCGCTTCCCTCTTTTGGAAATTAATAGCCCAAACAGGGTCCTGGGCTCTGTCCCCACGATGGGCTGAGTGATGCAAAGCAAGTCATTTAGGCCTTAATTCTGTAAACACTTGTGCAGATGACTGGGGAGGGTGGATAATTGAGGAAATAGGTTACTGGACACCAGTTAACTGAACCAGGAAAACAGGTTACAGTTCCTGACTCAGCCTCAGAGCCCTGCTGTGACCTGGGGTAAATTGCTGCTGCTGTCTTGCTGCTCAGGTCTGGACCAGTGGTTCTCCACATTGTTAGACTCAAGGCACCCCTCGCTAGAGGCAAAGCACCCCTCCGAAAATCCCAGCTTTTAGTTTTTTTGGACTATGGCAAATCCATCTGCGGCCCTCAGCCTTAAAGGGAGTAGACTGCAATGTCTGGGGCCACTGCTTCTCCCATTGCTCCAGCTGCAGTAATATCCTTGGGGGTCCAGGCCCTCTCTTCCCCCTGCTTCCCTTTCCTCCCTTTGGTGCATGGTGCAGCAGGGAGGGCATGGGGTGCAGCAGAGGGGTGCCACCTAGGCACTGGCTGCAGTATGGGGAGTGGGGGGCATAAGCTCCCTGGAGACCATGGCTCCCACTAGTGCAGCCCCTGCTAGAGTAGCCCCCGGTCACTTCAAAGTTGCATAGAAAATGGCCTATGGACAAATAATAGAGCAATTCTGTTGCAAAAAGCTCAGAAGGAGCACACCACGCTGGTCTTATTTGTATGGAGTCCTAGTTGAAATCTCTCTATTTCTCGTGAATCATGTGCAGGTGTCTGCACACCTGACAGTGCTAACATGGAGTAGCACCCATAACCGATTTTATGGCACCCCAGAGTGCTGCAGCACCCTGGCTGAGAATCACTCACCTGGCCCACTGCTCAAATTAAGCAAATGAATAGGAGGCAGGGAACCAACATGGGAGAGCCGGTGTGTGATACCTCTTTTCTGTGGTCACAGTTACCCTGCAGCAAGAGACACTTAAGTGGGGCAAATTAGCCCTGTCCTTTGAGTTATCCATATGCGCAGCCCTATTTGTGTTCCAAAATATTCCCCACCCCTGCCACCCCTCAATTAAATTTTCCTACCTCATCCATCCACAAATTTGCTAAGTGTTCACTCGGTCCCGCTGCCCAAATCATGAATGAAGATCTGTACTGGAGCCAGGAGAGAGCCCTAGGTATCCTCACTTGATACCTCCTCCCAACTCAACATTGAGCCTTTGAGGACTTCCTGGCTTCTGGAGTAGGCGGTCTAATAACTTTTCACCTGAAGGAAGCTAGTACTTTCTTTCTGTTCATAGTCTCCAAGAGTAATGCACCCAGTGCCTCCCTGTTTGATTTTCTCATCCTTGAGGAGCCAGGGTCCATTTAGCGGGTAAAGTCAAAGGTCCTCCCAAGAGTGTGTGAGCAGCTGCAAGGTGCTGGGATACAGTCAGGAGGAAGTACCTTTGAATATATTGAATTCAGTGAACCTGGGGAAAAGCATAGATGTATGTACGTACAGGATTGGTACCTTACCTTGATTTACCTGTGAAAGAGGGATAAAATGACTACAGGCCAAGCTCCCAACTGATACTCGTGTTTGTAAGCCTTTGGAAGGAGATGCTGCATGGGGGTAAGCAATGAGGATCAACCGATCATTTTTTCTTTTCTCATTCGCCATTATAAAATAAACTTTAAGGAAGTAGTTTTCATGCATGTGGTCAGGATGAATAACTCTTTTCACGTCAGAAATCACCAGTGGTGGCTGCCTGGCCTGTGTTATGATGACAGAAGTTAGACTGGATGATTGCAGGTACGCAGCGGCCTCATTTATCTCAGAGCCAGCCATCAACAAACTAAAATGGGCAGTGGTGCTGGTAAGTCGTGATGTTAAGATCTTAACAAGATCTCAAACAAAGTAAGTGGACTGTGAAACTAAAGGGAAAACTTCACTCATGCTGAGTGCCTTGAAGGCAGCGTCCTGCCGGGAGAAGCAAAATTCACTGCGGAGGCAACTGTACTGGTTCAGTGCAGTTAAAATAGAGATAGCAATATGTTATTCCCAGTGCCGCATTGGATTTTAGCATCTGGGGGCATATCGGATGGCAACATTTTGTTCTGGGTGGTTCAAGTGCTGTCTGAACATCACCAGTCATGGACCATTCCTATTTATACTGCAGTGTTGCCTAGAGACCAAAGCTGAGATTGTGCTTGGAGCTGTATATGCACATAGCGAGCAACTGTCCCAGTGCCCACATCCTAACCGTAGCAAAGCAAAGTAGACAAGTGGTCAGAGAGGGCGTCCAGCTACGTGATTTGCCCGAGATCACACAGCAGTACAGGGGCAGAACTAGGAGCAGAGCCCATGTCCCCTGAGTATGAGGTCCAGTATTTGGCCATCAGACCTCTTTGCTTCTCACTCAGCAGTAGATGGGGAGAGCGGGGGTGAACAGGGCACCAGCCCTGGACAGGATCTAGAGAGGGATTCCCATGCCAGTCCTGGGGAACCCCTGCTGAGGCAGCTGCAGGCCACATATGGGGAATCTGTAGCAGCAAGAGCAGCCAGGGCCTTTGACTCTCCAGGGCCAGGTAGGCTCCTCGGTACTCAACGCTTCTCCTCCCATGCTCCAGCACTTAGCATGCCCCCCAACCCTGTCCTCTGGCATCTCTGCGCAAGGTGTTGACTAGAGTTGCAGTACCCCTGGACTGGGTAGTGAACCTTTGAGCTAGGGACCCAGTTTTATTTTGTGGGCATGCTCAGCTGGAGCAATATTTTGGCAGGAAGTCTCTGAAGTACTTTAAGAGACTCCAGATTAATACTTTGGAGGGCAGGTAAAGGGCTGAGTGCACGGGCAAGTGTTGTGTGCACCTGCGTGTCTGATTGGCATCTCCTGTGTGAGTGACAGCTACCTGTCTGTGAATGTGGATAAAAGAGCCTGATCTGAGATCTGGGTCCTTGTCCCTGTCGTGTGTGTGTGAGCATGTGTGCAAGCTGCAGTTGTGTTTGATTGTGAGTGTAGCCAGAGGGCCTGAGAAGCCAAAGTCAGTTGTGTTGTGCAATAGGACACGTGATGGGATGGTGAGTGAGGGCGGGTGAACCGCCTATGCCTCCTGCTTTGTTGCACCAGAGTCAGGGAGGCTTGGAGTGGCCAAACTCCTCTGTGAGCATGTGCTGAGCAAGAGAGAGAAAACGTTGCATGCCTAGCAGCAGCGGTGCATGTGAGAGCCCCCCAGTATCGTCTGCGGGAGCTCTGGTGTACCTCTTTTCGTTGCATTATTTGTTATTGATGGGGTTTGCGGGATCATTTGTTGTTCTTGGTACTGTCATCAATTGTGTTATTGATCCTGTTGTCATGGTGTAATTTATAGCCCCGGACACCACTGCAACTTTCTTGAGTCTGTTTTGTCTATGTGATTTCAGACAGTAGGACGGGTTGGGCAGTAAACCAGCACCTAGTGGTAGAGCAGCACAAGTCCACCGTTTTGCTGCAGTTTGGGGGTCTGAGGATTAACGACCCTCATGACTGCCAATTATCAATTCTAAATTTTAATTGATAAGTTATCCAAAGGCACCAACATTCCTAGTTACACCTCAGCTCTAGACCTGTGCCAATTTTCGCATGCCAGCGAAACCAACTGAGTCCTGTGTCTGAGGTGAGTCCCAGTGTCTGTGGTTGTGTACAGACATTCGGGGAGGTTAGGTTGCGTTAAAATAGTCACCAGATCTAAGGTAAGTTGGGATCAGGGTGAGGGGGGCAAGCAGGATCTGGGGGGGAGGAAATTGGGGAGTCCATGGAGAGATCGGGGGGTAGGCAGAGTCTGTGGGTGGGATCAGGAGGGCAGACAAAGTCTGTGTTGGGGGGGTGTTCCTGGGGTCCAGGAGGGTTTGGTAGGATTGGGGGGGCTTGTAAGGTCCATAGGAGATTTTGGGGGGATGGGAGCTCTCTCCCCCACCCTCTGAGACCAGGGGCTCTTTTTAGTCCCCATACCCCCACCCCCAGACAAACAACCCCCACCTGGTGAACCTACCTCCCATTCCAACTTACTTCCTCAGCTGCTGGCATTGGCAGATGCTGATAAAACTAGCACTGGGAGCAGCTTGTAGGATGTGGGGTGGGAGGGAAGAGCTGGCAGCGAGGGGTGTTATAAATAGCCTGGTGTGAGGGAGGGGGTAGGAAAAGCACAGCCTTGGGGCTGGAGCCAGTTTCCTAAGGCTGTGCTGGAAACTGTACAGAAGTTCATTTAGATCAGTCTCACTGGACCCAAGCTAAATTAGACTACCTCGGACATAGATTTAACTTGGATTGGGCTGGCCATTTTTAGACCGATCTAACTGTCCTGAACTTCTGCACAGTTCTCATGTAGATCCGCCTAACTAGCGTAAGGTCCGCACCTGGGCAAACTAAGTTAGATCCAGTGGCCATGTTGAACGCAATCTAACCTCTGTCTAACCTCCCCAAATGTCCATACACCGTTTTCTCCGCAAGCGTCAGTGTCTGCCTCCATCATCAGATGGCCACACGGGGGCTGTACCTATATTCACAGGCACCTGAGTCTTCCTCAAGGCTGCAACTTGCTGCATGTTTCAGATTTGAGCCTGGAGGCTGGGTCCCTGTTCATTCCTTGAATGTTCGTGTTTGAATGACTGTATCCTGTGGAAAACAAGGCCCAGTCCAGTTACCTGGAAACTATTATCCCAGAAAGAGAGAGCGAGCGAGAACAAGATGGCCTTTTGTTTATATCTGAGAGCTAGCCTGAAAAACATGAATGGGGGAAAATTTCTCCCAATCCTAGCTTCAGTCTGCCTCTCTGATGGCGTGGCTTGTGGACATCCTGTAAAGTTAACGCATTATCTACTTCCTTTCAGAGAAGTCTTTTATTTTATATTTAGCCTGACAGATATCTGCTAGTTTTACTGGAGAAAATGTATTTGTTTTATTACAACTGGTAATTGGTGTAAGTTCGTGGAGCTCCATAGACTCGAATGGGAGCTGTGTGGTTCAGCTTAGGTGCCAGCCTCTGGCATAATGTTTCTGGATGAAGGTTTGTGCAGAGTACCCAAACGCTCAGTCAGTCTCCTAGATTAATTAGATTTGGCATTGGATTTGATGGGTTTTCCGTATTTTCTTTCTCCCCCTTTTTTTCTTTTTTTTTCTCCTGAAAGGACAGAAACGAAGGAATAAGAACAGCAGAACGGTCCCCTCTCAAAACCCACTCATGAAAGATGCCCATCCAGAAAAATCTTGATCTTGTTTGTGAGTTTAGATTGCAAAAACAAATGAAAGGGGTTTTTTTGGCAAAATGGTGGGGATTTTTTTTAAAACAGGACATTTTTCAAAAATCCCCTGTTTCATCTGAAAAAAAAATCAGTTAGTTCTGCCTGGTAAGGCCATTTCCTCTAGTTCTCTCCTAGTAAAGCATTCTGACTCCACTCCATATGCTTGCCCAGTCTGCTTCCAAATACATCAAGCCCACCGCGTCCCATGCAAGCTGAAGGAGGCAAGAAGGCCAGGAGGAAAAAGCATCGCGTGATCTTCATTGGTGACTCCATCCTGAGAGGTATGGAGGGCCCCATCTGTTGCCGGGACCCCTCGGCACGCGAGGTATACTGCCTACCTGGAGCGAGGATTCAGGACGTGAAAGGGATCCTCCAAACCGTAATCCAGCCCACTGATTATTACCCCATGGTCCTAGTCCATGTGGGCACTAACGATGGGGCCAGGAGGAGCCCTGATCGCCTGATGGAGGACTACCACGCTCTGGGGTGCGTGCTGAAGGAGATGGGTGCACAGGTGGTTTTCTCTTCTATCCTGCCAGTGAGTGGATGAGGCAGACGGCATGAAACGTGCTTCACGGAGACCAACTGGTGGCTGCAGGAATGGTGCTTCGAGGAGGGCTTTGGTTTCCTCAGCCATGACCGGCACATCACGACGAGAGACATGCTGGGATGGGACGGGCTCCACCTTTCCCCTAAAGGTAAGCGTGTGTTCTCTTCTAGGTTGGCGGACCTCCTCCAGCGGGCTTTAAACTAGGCTCATCGGGGGAAGGAGAATATGAGGGCGGAGGAAACATCAGACTGCCAGACCAAACAGCACCCACAACTACAGCCCAGACCAGACCGACGAGCGAAGCGAACAAACAGGTAAGAGAGAGGGGCCAGGGTAACGCTGGGACTAGGGGGTCTGTACACACACCCACAGGAGGCCTCAAATGCCTCTACACAAACGCTCGTAGTATGGGTAACAAGCAGGAGGAACTCACCCTCCTGCTGGCTGACACCAACCCGGACATAGTGGGGGTTACGGAAACGTGGTGGGACGCAACGCATGATTGGGCGGTGAATGTCAAGGGCTATAGGCTGTACAGGAGGAACAGCATAGGAAAGAGAGGTGGGGGCGTGGCACTCTATATTAAGGAGGAATACACATCCTCGTCAATTAGCAAGGAGTCAGGGGAGGGGCACTCTGAAGTGCTTTGGGTTAGAGTACAAGGCAGTCGAGGGGAAAGAGACTTAACGGTGGGAGTCTACTACAGACCTCCCAACCAGGGAGAAGAGCTTGACCAGGAATTCGTGGGTCAGCTCACAGAGGTAGTGAAGGCTAAGGATGTGGTAGTCACGGGGGACCTGAACTTCCCAGACATCTGCTGGGAAGAACAGTCAGCCAGGTCTGACCGCTCACGTCGGTTCTTGGCCAGAGTGCAGGACCTCCATCTAACCCAGGAGGTGCACAGCCCCACCAGGGGAGACGCCTTGTTGGACCTGGTGCTGGCCACGGGTGATGACGTGGTGAGGGGGCTGCGGGTGCTCGACCACCTGGGCAACAGCGATCATCGCCTGCTGGGATTCACCATCCAGCGCAAGGTGGCAAAGGCATGCAGTAAGGCAGCAGCCCTAGATTTTAGGAGGACAGACTTCAACGAGCTAAGGAGGATAGTTGGAGAAGCGCTGAGGTCCCGGAGGGGAGGGGAGCCAGGTGTCCAAGGAGAGTGGACGCTCCTTAAGGAGACGATCCTCCAAGCCCAAAGGAAGGTAATCCCAACGAGGATCAAAGGGAGCAGGAGAGCACACAAGCCTCCATAGCTCACCAAAAGCATCCGGGAATGTCTCTTTGCTAGAAAGGAGGCTTGCACCCGATGGAAAGAAGGGGTCATCACCAGGGAGGACTATTCTGTAGTTGCTCGGGGATGTAGGGGGGCAGTTAGGAAGGCCAAGGCAGAGATGGGACTGGGGCTAGCTTCCCAGATTAAGGACAATAAGAAGTCCTTTTTTAAATACGTAGGGGGTAAAAAGAAGGTCCCGGGTAATGTGGGACCCTTGCAGGATGCGATGGGAAACTTGGTCGTCACACCAGACGGCAAAGCTAACATGTTTAACGATTTCTTTGCCTCCGTCTTCCTAAGTAGGGACCAGAACAGCCACCTCCATGCTGGGCCCCCCTCGGGCCCCGGGGGAGGCACACCTGGGCCACGGGTTAGCGAGGATTTAGTTAGGGAGCTTCTGGAGGGGTTGGACATATTCAAATCAGCCAGTCCAGATGATCTCCACCCTAGGGTTCTAAAGGAACTGGCCGAGGTCATTGCAAGTCCCCTGGCACGGCTTTACGAGCACTCGTGGTGCTCTGGTGAGGTACCGGAGGACTGGAAGAGGGCCAACATAGTCCCCATCTTCAAAAAAGGCAGGAAGGAGGACCTGAGAAACTATAGGCCGGTTAGTCTTACCTCGATCCTAGGCAAGCTGTTCGAGAAAATTATGCTGGCACACATCCAGGAGGGGCCAGCAGGGGACTGCATGCTTAGGGGCAACCAACACGGGTTCATCAGTGGCAGGTCCTGCCAGACCAACCTGGTGGCCTTTTATGATCAGATCACCAGATCATTAGATGCAGGAGTAGCAGTGGATATAGTCTTCCTGGACTTCTGGAAGGCTTTCAACACTGTCTCTCACCCTGTTCTCATTAAGAAACTGGGGGACTGTGGTGTAGACACCCACACAGTCAAATGGGTCGCCAACTGGCTGGAGGGCCGCACCCAGAGGGTGGTGGTGGATGGGTCCTTCTCAACCTGGAAGGACGTGGGCAGTGGGGTCCCCCAGGGCTCGGTCCTCGGGCCCGCACTGTTCGACATCTTCATCAGCGATTTGGACGAGGGAGTAAAAAGCACCCTGTTTAAATTTGGTGATGACACTTAGATGTGGGGGGATGTGGGCACACTGGAAGGATGCAACAGGCTACAATCAGACCTTGACAGGTTACAAGGGTGGGTGGACGAGAATAGGATGGGATTCAACACAGACAAGTGCAAGGTGCTGCACCTCGGGAGGACCAACCGGCACCATACCTACAGGTTGGGGAACTCCCCTCGTGTCAGCACGGAGGCAGAAAGGGATCTGGGGGTCATCATTGACTCCAAGATGAACATGGGCCGGCAGTGTGGAGAGGCAGTAAGGAAGGCCAGCCACACCTTGTCATGCATCCACAGATGCATCTCGAGCAGGTCCAAAGAGGTGATCCTCCCCCTCTATGCGGCACTGGTCAGGCTGCAGCTGGAGTATTGCATCCAGTTCTGGGCGCTGCACTTCAGGAGGGATGTGGACAGCATGGAGAGGGTCCAGAGGAGGCCACTCGTATGATATGGGGCAGCAGGGCGGGCCCTAGGAGGAGATGCTACGGGACCTGAACCTGTTCAGCCTCCAAAAGAGAAGGTTGAGGGGGGATCTAGTTGCCTGTTACAAACTAGTCAGGGGGGACTAGCAAGCATTGGGGGAGTCCCTGTTTCCCCGAGCACCGCCAGGAGTGACCAGGAATAACAGTCCCAAGCTGGCAGAGGGGAGATTTTGGTTAGATATCAGGCGGCGCAACTTCACGGTCAGGGCGGCTAGGGTCTGGAACCAACTTCCAAGAGAAGTGGTGCAGGCTCCTACCCTGGGGGTGTTTAAGAGGAGGTTAGATGAACATCTAGCTGGGGTCATTTGACCCCAGTACTCTTTCCTGCCATGGCAGGGGGTCGGACTAGATGATCTACTCAGGTCCCTTCTGACCCTAGAAACTATGAAACTATAAGCTCCCAGGTTTGCCTATATTGTTCCCTTTCTAGTGTCACCTGAGCACTCATTTTTTTGTCTTGTTCCCGTTTAACTAATTCATCTTGAACTTGAAGCCTCTCCTTTAATTCCCACCCCCCACCGGAGCATCAGTAGCTCAGAGCTTTATGATGGAGGACAGGAATTACCCAAATCCATCAGCTATTTCACTGATCACAGTTAGTTAATACATACAAAGAACATTTTAAAGGTTTATAAATGCGTTCTCCAAGAAGGCAACATTTTTGTTACTACTTCTTTTCTGAATGCCTCCAAGCGACTCATCTCTCCCTGTTAATGAGATGCCCCAAAACTGAACACAAAATTTAGCTGCTGTCAAAAAAATCTTGTGTAGGACTTCCCTCCTCTGTGCTATAAGGCTTTTGCATTTGCATCCTTAGTCTGTTTGCCATTTTTTTTATTCACTGCTTCATCCCCCTGCAACGTGGTCTAGCTTGCAGTCTACTATCACGCCTAATTTCTTTTATGTTTCTTGGTTTCTACATCCCATTAGATCTCAGTGGGTTTAGAATAATTTTCTCCAGATCTTACATTCTTCCCAGTTGAATTTTGTTTTGTTAGATTCAGTATGTGACTTTGCCTAAATCCAATCTCCTAAATTGAGCTGGAAAATAATTTTAGTTTTACTAGTAGCCAATTTTTTCTTTAGCTCCAGATAATCATTTCCTGTTCTGATTTGGTGGAAAATTTCACCTGCTTTGGGTTGATGCAAATGATGAATAGCATTGGTTGAATAGTGCCTTTCCTTGGAAAACTTATATTACAATGAAATAATTGCTCTGTATTATATTTGCCATGGAAAATTTTGGGGGCAAGGGTTTGGTGGAAATACAAAGAGATAAATATAGCTAAAATGGACATAATTTATTTTTACTGGAAATATTTAAGATTTTGATTATTTAGGGGGTGACGGGCAATTGAGCAAAAATTTGAAATTTTCTGTGTGAAAAGGGGATGCCTTTCACATTAAATCTCCTTTAGCCAAAGACCCAACTTTCTACCCAAAACTGTTTTGAAGGAATTTTTTTGACATGCCTTCATAGGGAATCAGGCTCAACTGTGCGGGGGAGAAGATAAGGTTTCTGCACCTCATGTACTTTTCCAGCAACAATGCTAATGATCACGTAAGGACTGCCGGTCTCCTTCCTGCTTCTGTTTGCATTTATAAAGTTGAACAACAACTGTATTCAGCTGCTGTTTTGCATGGGAAATTCTTGCTTGAGTGAGGCTTAAGCTTTAACATTTGTCCCCCGTTGGCTTGATTTTGCATGTTAAACATACCCTCCATCCTTAAAGCACCAAGGTATTTTCTTAGACATCTGCATATGCCTGCTGTGGACTAGCATTGCTGCTACCACCTGAATGGACTATTTTAGAATGCTGTGTCTTTTGGTTAATCTTCAGCTTTGTGTCTGCAAAGCTTAGACTCAGTAACACTTTGGCCACATGTTTCTTAAAATACCAGCATCCCACACGTGCAACTTCCTTATGGTGACACTGTTTTTTATTTAAGTATGGCTGAGTCATGGACAGAGGTTAATGAGTCTGCTACAGCCTTGGCTGATAGTGTACCTTAGTTGAGGCAATATAAGTGCATGTCTTGGGCTCCAGAAGCCCCACATTCACTCCCTGCTGTTTGACATCATAGGGATGTGATGTTAGACAAGGCAGCAATGAGCATGTGTCAGTTTGATCCTAGGAGCCTACATGCATGGCAACCCAACCATTTGCATTTGTGGCATCCTATGTAGATTGATAAATCCACATACAAACTGGGGTAGAGGAAAATCCCACAGGATGCTGAATAGGTTGGAAGTGAGACACAAAACACAAATCTATGTTGGGGTTCAGTGCCATGGCAAGTAAGTTTGGTGCCCGCCTGGGGCAAAGCCTGCAGTGGCAGCCTGCCCTTGCCCCATGCAGAGGTCCAGGGGGCACACGCCCCCCCACCCACGCTTGCCTGGGAGTGCACCCAGCAATGGGAGCTGCCCTTCCCCCTCCCGTGTCCCCCCCCCGAATGAACCACTTGTGGCTCCATCTTGCACCCCACCCTGGTGGGCAGCACTGTTGGCGCCTCTTCACTTTGGCACCAGGGGCAGTCGCCCCGCTCACCTCCGCACCTTGCTACAGCACTGTTGGCATTAGATAAATACCCCCATATTACATATTTATGTAAATCAGTAAAAAATGTAAATATCCTCTATTTCATATTAAATAATGTAAATACCCTCTATTTCATATTTGTATAAATAGGTACATAATGTCAATCTATGTTGAGAACCACCTTTGTTTAGTGTTACTGTTGCCACTATCTATAAACACCCCAGGCCGAAATGTCTAACCTGGCTTTTACAGTATACAAATCTTTGCACACTCAAGCACCTTTGCTCATTCAGCGTGAAAAGACAAGAAACCCACTTCTCCATCGGATGGCACCTGGTGCTAATATTTAAACACATGCAAAGCGGGTCTAAAAACGACTGAACGAAAACAGCAAAAAAAACGGTCGTGAAAAGTTTGACGCTTCTTCATTGAGAACTTGCAAAATGGTTTCATCTGTCATTTGAGATCCACCTCACACAAGCAGAAACAGCTGCTTCTGACATCAGGAGAGAGAGAGAGGCAATGTGAAAAGAAGCAGGATGCCATGTGAAAAGCAGGACTGGGAGGTGACCATCTGCATGTGTCTTGCTCTTCCATGATTTTGTTTGTTTGCAAAAGCTCCTCTGCCAAGATTCCCCGGCCCTCGGAAATAAATGTATGTCGAGGGGGAACTTGGAGATAGAGTTGAGGCAGGCTCTACCAATCAATGGAAGAGTTCAAGGTTGAAGAGAGCTGGGCCAAAGACCCAGTTTGTTGCCCCAGACCATATTGCCCTCTTCTGTTTGCGAATGAGACCATCCCGATGGAGCAAACACTCACGGGTAGAGGGAGAACACCTAATTTCTATGACAACTCCCAAGACAATGGAAACTTTTTAATTCCTCTCTTCTGCATTACTAATCACCGGTGCATTATGCTCGTAAAAAGATAAGCATATAGCATTTGTTTTGCATGTAGATGCGCTCGGATTAAAACTGCGTGTGGAGGTGGGGGGAGTGGAAGAAGGATTTAGGTTCTTTCATTTATTCAGTGTATTTACAAAAAAGGCCCACAAATGAACATGTGGCATCAGAGGAACACCTGGCAATCAAAGCCCCAGGAGCCAGCTGTTGCCTCTGCAATCAGAATTACAAATCCACTATACTGATCATTTACTGAAATGTTTGTTTAGCTCATGAAAGGAGGGGAGGTAATGCCGAGTATCTACGGTTGAGGAGACTCAGCCAAGAATGATGTTCAGGCTGTATGCTAAAAAAAAACCAGGGAGAGAGAGAGAAAGAAAAAAATCTTCTGGTCTTTCTTTAAGGAGCAAAGGTTTTTAAGACAGCTATGTTTGCAGCTCAGGGTTGTTACAGAATCCTGTGTGCTGGGCCACACTTTTCTTCAGGGCGCATTACTTTCAACAACTTTGCTGCATCTAAGTTAAACCCACTTCGTTCCTGACCTCCCTCCAGCTGATCTGTGCAGTATCATTCTTGCTTAGGTTCATAGGTCGCTCTTCTTCTCCTCTGGCTTATTTAGCTGCTGAGTTATTGAAGACTACGGGTAATAAAAGATGCCTGTGTTACCCTCTCTTCCACAATGGGTACTGAAGGCATCGGTCAGGAATGTTGTGCACTTAAGGAAAAAAGAGAAAGAAACGGCGGACGCGGTGCAAGTCGATTGTACGTGTTGTGCCTAACTGAAAACAAAGACTCAGAACCACCATTTGAGAAGGTGCGAGTCAATAAAGTTTTCTAAGAAGAGCCTATAAAACTGCCAGGGAAATTTAACCATTGCGTATAGCAAAGGTGAATGCAATTCATTTGTCCTCGAAGAGGATATTGAGTTGTGCTCCTTTTATCTCCCAGGCGGAGATCTTTTATTTAAAACATATGGAAAGCCCCAGAGTTTGGCATGCATGTCAAGGGTGAAAATAAAAACCCAAATACACACGCGCGCACACACAAACAGATGTGTAGAAATTAAGACGGGACAACAGCCGAGGCTGCGCTTGCAGTAAAACACGTTGAAAGCGACGGAAGGAAGGGACGACTGAACTTTCCCAATGGCAGTTGATAGACACAAGCGCTTGAACAGTTCATAGCCTCTCTGTTGTCCCTGTCATAAGATTTGTAGGTCGCTCTCAGCCAGCCACCGGGGTTAAAGGTCACGGGTCACGACCTGTTGATTTACCAAAGTATGATCAACTCACACAAATTATAGGCGTAAGAGAGTCCTGACAACTTCAATATGATGAGCAATGAGAGCAATTATTTGTGACATGTGAAACCAGTGTGAGAGCATAATTCTGTCACTGCGTGACAAGGCATTATTAGCAGGGGCATGCAGCAGCTTGAACTGGGAGCAGCTGTAAAAGAGGCAGTGAAAGAG
Source organism: Crocodylus siamensis (assembly GCF_052110815.1). Taxonomy (NCBI): domain Eukaryota; kingdom Metazoa; phylum Chordata; order Crocodylia; family Crocodylidae; genus Crocodylus; species Crocodylus siamensis. The sequence goes on along the minus strand of NC_143401.1, from coordinate 89,871,717 downwards.
AGGGGCTTCCTATGATAGAGGTAGCCCGGCAGAGCAGCAAATATCAACCTTATCTCCTTGTGCTTCAATGTAGACAAAGCCATTCTACCCCAGTGGTCCCAAAAGCAATAACGTTATTCCAGGGGTGGCACTGGGAAAAAGAAAACAATAGGGATGAATACAAACAAATGTTTAAAAGACCCTCTTCCCCACCCCCATTCAGCACTTTTGTGGAAATTGGGGGTTCTAATCCAAGGGGAAAGAATAAAGACCTCGGAAAAGACGGGAGCTGGCAGCGTCTGTGTGATTTAACAAAATGGATGTTCCATCGTCCTGAAGTTATCTTTGGGGACCCTTGTCAGATGCCTTTTTTTTTTATTTTTTTTCATCTTTATTCACATAGGAAAAAATTTGCCCGGGGTGGGATGGAAAAATTGTAGCTTCGGGGCATTTTGCCTTGATCCATCAATTCTCCCTAATGCTATTCAGATGGGGGCATACGCTAGCAGAGGGAGTTGAAAGGAAGCTTCCCTTCCAGTGGGAATTACAGAGGGGTGAAAGCATTTCTGTCAAGCATGGGAGGAGGAAAAGGGAATATCTCAACAGCCCCTAACGCTGGGTGACATCATGTTCCCTGGCTTGGGGAGCGGGGCGCTTACTAGAAAATCATGGCATGGCATGGCATGGAGGTCCCTGGGGAAATAATAAAAAATGAAAGCTTTTAAATCCTTAGAACAAATCCTGCAGTCCTTACATAGACAACATACCCACTTACTGCAAAAGCTAGCATTGACTCGGGCCCAGCCTTCTCACCAAGGTGGTATCTTATCCCTTTTTCTCAGAGGCAGAGAGTTAAACTTACTGGCCGAGGATCTCTGATGGCTACAGTAAGAGAACTGAGGATTTGTTACGTCTCAGTCTTATGTTCTCAGCAATAGACTGTGCCATCTATTACTTCTTTTACGAGAAAGACTAGGATAAAGTTCGTTAATCAAACGCTTACTGATGGGAGAAATCACACAGTAGAGTATACAAAGCAGTAGAATAGACAAGCGCTCTTGTACCACTTGTTCCCTCCTACCAACCCCCAAATGAACGAACACCTATTCTCTCCTGCTCATATTTCACAAGTGTGAACTATTCTGAAATCTGGACTCATTCAGGACCTTCCTGATTTACCTTATGGAGTTTGCATTGAGCGGCTGTGTCTTGATACCTATTGCATTTGGCGGCACCCAATTCTGCAGTCCTTACTCTAGCATGAATGCCATTAACTCTACAGAAATGTAGGTAAAGACTGTAAAAAAGGGGCCTGAGCTGTGCATCAGCGAGATATTAGTTTTTATTTTAAAAGTTGTGCTATCATGAGTGTGCTTTTCCTTGGAGCTGTAGAACGACCCAGGTTCTAATGGGAACAGAAAAGGGATTACAAGAAATTCCCAGTAAGTTTTCATCGCAAGACTGTACTGTATCCAAGCCTGTGTGTTGTTTATTTGTATCTGTGTTCTCATTTAAGGAAGGAAATGCTCAAAATAAGTATAATGATTAACTCACAGAACAGTTTTTAGTTCCTACTAAAAAAAAAAACCTTCAAACATTTTTTTTTGTAGCCACTAAACTGACCAAGGCGCATGCGTTAGTTGAGATTAAAAGCCAGGATATTCATTTCATTTAGTTGTACCATATCTATTATTTTAAAGGGTTTTAACATTGTTGTCCATGCTTCTTTTTTGAAAGAGGAGGCATTAATTTAAATACATATCTATGCACGTGTGCATGCATATATATGTGTATGTATATGTATGCGTGTGTGTGTATAGACAGATAGAGAGATAGATAGATAGATATAGATATTTAAGTCCATCTTGGGATTAAACCAAACAAAATAATATTTAAAGAAACATTAAATACATTATTTATTACCCTGGTCAATGGTTACAGAAATAGATTATATAAACACATTACAATTCCAGCCATTCTAAGTGCTAGGTTTAGAAAAAAAAAAAAAAAGTAAAAACCCAAGCCCTTAATGCAATTTTAATAAACCTTAAAAAAAAAAAATCAAACCCTTGTTTCCAAGCTGACTAGTTTGCTGTTTCTGAATAATAATCACACAAGACCTAAATCTAACCACAAGAGTTCAGTGTGCAGATGAAATGAAATGTACTTGCTAGCAAACCCTTAAGAAATAGATGTTTGATCCAGGATCTGAGTCAGTTAAAGTAGGTATGATTGTTTAGTGAAACTGGTTGCCCTCTTTTTCAGTTACTTAAAATTAAGCCGGAAAGAAGGGATATAATTTTTTCTGGAGCATTAATTGATGAATCAATAGCTGTGTGCTTGGGAGTAATAGAGACAAGTCTATAATAGATCATTGATTTCCAATCCCTCTGAAAGGAGGCAGGAGTTTCTGTGTTTTATAAACGTATCTGCTTCCTGGTTTGAATGGAAGACTTCATTTTTGTAGGCTCTCCAGATCAGAATGCATTTCTCCTACTCACATTTGCAGCCTTTTTCTCTACCTATAATCTGATTGTTTTTAATGGGAGTACTCACAGTATGTGGTATGCCAGACTGACTTTTATATGATTCAATAATAAATATAGCGTACCTCCAGAGTTTTCTCATGTAAAGCTAGTAGGAACTTTTTGATACAATTTGTTGGGATTAAAATTTATTGAAACCCACACTTTTTGTGGGAAAAGGGTTGCTCTTGATGAATTTTCTGACTCTGAACAAGAGTTTTGAGAAAAAGTTTAGAAATCTGGGGGACGAGTCATTTCAGTATTTCTAAACTTGAAGTTTCAGCTTTCCAAGTAAAAAAGAAAAGTGGCTCTGTTCATGTTAAGTTAATCCTAAAGGAAAATATAAATTAGAAGACTGAAATCAGTATTTCCTATTTCAATTCAGGACAAGAACGGAAGTGATCACCAATTTAGAGTAAGTAAATATGTTAAAAGTTATAAATCAAGTAATCTGGTCAGAGTAAGCGATCACTTCCTTTTTAAGGTTAGCAGTCTTGACATAGATAGGCAAACATTTGTGTGCCTTTAAAATAGCATAAAAACACTTATTAGCTATAATTTGAAATGAGTCTATTTGACGTTGTCTTTGTTTTTCCCTTTCATATACCAACACGCTTGACAATTTTTGTGGGCAAACTTCCTAGAAAAAACAATCAACACAAAAACTAGATTAATCATAAACTCAGAATCAAGAGTTATGAGCAGTCATCAAGGTAATAGATGATACAATTTAGCCATTTCCTTTCCCTTTTCAGTTTTTCTAAAGGGGCAAGAGAGCATGAAGAATAAAGCTGGGCACCCTTATTTGGTTGAAATAATAGCCAGTATACCAGAACTTCAGACAAATCCTTCTTGCTTTCTCTCAGTGCCCTTAACCATTTTGATCTCATTTCATCATTGAATGGACCCCTTAACAGACAGTGACCCTATATTTTAGGACTGAACACATACACCTTGTTAGTGTAAGTTTATTTTTTGTTGTTTGAAAAGTGGGCAAATGTAGTCAAAGCTCTCGCAAGACATCACAAGAGGCTCACTCTTCTTTCATGGCAGACTGAGCATGTAAAGTAATCCTTGTTTACAAAACAGAGGCAGATAGCAAAGACTTGGCTGTTGTCTCATGCAGTATCTAATTATGCAGTAGATTTTGATTTCAGTTGCTTTGCCTTTCCATGTTATTTTAATTTGAATTATGATCACTGAAAAAAAGGAACAGACCAGCAAGGCGAGAGTCCCTCTCTACTGAGCACTTGTAAGACTGGACCAGTATTCAGTTCTGGACACCTCATTACCACAAACAAATTGGAGGAAACCTGGAGAAGGGCTATACACATGATTAAGGGGCTGGTAGGACCTACTAGGGAGGAAAGATTAAAAGAATGAAATATGTATAGATTGGGCAAATGATAACCAAGTCCCCACCTCTCCTAACCATCTACAGAACAGAGAAGCTCTATACATGAAGGAGAAGCGGGAATTGTTAAGAGTGGATCCAATGAATTTTAGCTAGAAGGAATGGGACAAAATTAAGCAGAAGGAAAAGTAATTGAAATGTTAAGAATTTGGTTTTTTAACAGTGAATAGCTTAGGCTGGGGAACATCAGTAATCAGGGAGAAGTGGTGATAGGAATTTATCTCAGGGCATTTAAAACTGTATTGAACAAAGTACAAGAAAATTTACTCTTGGCAACAGTACTGGACAGGAAGGGAATGGGAAAAGCTGAACTAAGAATATATATTTCACCACTGCGTGCCTTTCTTTCTTTCTTTCTTTCTTGTTCTGTGCAATTTGTTGTGTACAGCTCATAGAGTTTTAAGCATTATGGTCCTAAAATGTTACACGTTTTGTTTGTCCTTAAGGACCTGCTCCAAACACTTAAAAGCTCTTAGCATCCCAAATTCCCAACTTGTCATCAATATGAGTGGATGTTTCGCAGCTTGGGGAGGCCGTGGGGGAAGACTCTACACGTGAAAATGAAGCATGGTGGGTGGAACATGCACTCGTTGGCTGTCTCTTTCGCTCTGGAAGAGTGGTTAAAGCAGTGATCTGGCATGCAGGGTCCAGTTCTTGGTTCTAGCAAGGACAGTTCTGTCCCGTCCCTCCATCTATAATCACTAGGCTAACAGTGCTCCTCTATCACATGACGTGTGCTGTAAGGTCATTTAGTATAAGAAGCACAGTCTTGGGCTCCTAAAAATTAAAATCAGGTCTGTAAAACAGGAGCAGTATAAAACACAGAGCTTCTCTACAAGAAAAAACATGGCAAAAGATTTTGAATGATCAACACTTTTTTTTTTTTTCAAAATCTCCAATTTTTCAACCAGCTCTGGCGTTTATAGCCACGTTGCACATTACACTTAGGACAGGTTAGCTGCACTTAAAATGCGAGCGTCCATGTGACTAGCAGTAAAATGCATGCTAAGTGCACTCATATTGTAGCTAAATTGCAACTTCTTGTGGGAGGATTATCTCCAGATTGGATTAAGTGGCACGTTTTCACCTATCATTGGACCACTCCATGGAGATAATATGAGCAATTTGTGATCCTCCTCACACAGGTGGGATCCAGCATCAAAAGTGGATCCAGTGGCAAGTACAGATCCAGTAGCACTCTTTCCATGGCTTGGTTCCCCATGCTTCCCTGCATCCACTACCAGTGGCACAGAACCAGCCCAGTGTGCCAGGGGTAGGTGCTCTTGAGCTGGGCCCACACAGGGAAGTTGCAGAGTCTGGAAATGTGGGCTGCACACCCTCATGGCTGGACATGTGAGCTGTGCTGCCCCATGCTAGGGTCGGTTTCCACAAGAGCAGGGGGACACAGCTGGCTTCAGTCTAGTCCAAAGCAGGCTGAGACCATAGTAAGCATGACTGTATGACTGCTCGTAACACATTCAAACTTTTAATGCAAGGCAGTAATGCTTATCACAATTTCAGATAAAATACACCTAGTGTTTTGTGTGACAAGGTCTTTAGTGAGCATCTTTGCTACTTAGCATTACACATTTTTGCAAAGAACTGTTTCTTCCTTTTAAATATTGGGCAACACTGACCATTAGTCAGAGAAATGGCAATGATAGAACTAATGGGTTAAAAATAAATTCAAATTGACCTCAAACAAGGGCATTTACCTGACTTTAGATCTAACTATTTAGAGATAGAAAAGTGAAAAAAAGGATATATACATTTAAGAATGGATAAATAGAAAGATACACGTACGCCACAAAAGAATCATAAGCAATTACAGCCCAGTGAAGTCAGTAGAAAGTCTCATGTTCATTTCAGTGCACTTTGGATCAGGCCCGAATCGTAGGCAGACAATATAAAAATCACTTACAAATCACTCTTGGGATCAAATTGCATTCATGTCATCTAATTACAGATAAAACTACACAGTATTTAACATCTCATTAATGTAAATACCTTGGGCCATATCATGCCATCAATTTTTAAGTAGATGTCCCTATTGATATCAAAGAAGAGTTTGTGCAATGGAGCCCATACCTCAACCCTGAGGGGGGAAAAGCAAGGATAATTAAAAGGAAAAGAAAGGAAAAAAAGAGTGGAGAAGAAAAAACATCCCTTATCTTCTGCCCCATTTCTTCTCCAAGTCATTTGGCAGCCCATCATTTTTGTTAATTGAATCAGAATTTTAAGACTGAAGACTTTCAGTAAGAAAGTGGTCACTACGGGGTTTTTGTTTTTGTTTTTTAGTATATCTAAACATTTCCTATGTTACGTGGGGTGTGTATTCTATAGTTCTAGGTAGGTATGGTAGGGACATCATCATAATTAATATTAACGCTGGTTGAAATGTTTGGAAAACAATTTGTTCATAGAAAATAAGTTTACACTGAAAACAATTTTTATACATAAGAAACTGTCATCTTTGTTAATATTTTAAAGGGAAATATAGAGGTGTAATAAAAAAAATTATTGTTTTTAATGAAATAAGGAATGGTAACATTTCAAAGTTCTGGATTTGTTTTTTCCCTTTCCTCTCCCTTTCCCCTCTTTTGGCTACTGAATACAGCAGAATAATAATGTTTCTTTTTCCCCACTCTCATTTCTCCCCTTTGCATCACTCTACTTCTTCGAAAATTACTTTTGAAAAGTCACAGAAGAAAAATTAACCACTTCAGCTTTTCAAAAGTTGAGGAAAGACTGTTCCAGTTCAAAACTGAGGAACAGAAACAAGTTCAACATTTCAGAATTTTCTGTGAAATTCTTTTTCTATTTTTGACAGCTCTAATTAATATCATCTGTAATGACAATGGAACAGAGTCTCAACAGAGTGTAAAGCTGTCATAGATTGACTTCAATGAATCTTTGTACATGTACAGTAGCTGAAGATCTGCATTAGCGTACTCCTGTAACATTTCTACTGACTACATCTCTCTGCATTCCCTTTAAAATTCTTCTAAAATTCATCTTAAATAAAACAATAGGAACGGGAAAGTAGAAGTGGAAAAAGCTATTTCTGGGCTTGCTTCAGAACGGTACTTTGCCTCGTGCATAAGCAATCCCTTGAATTCTGTGACTGTTCATGTGCTTAAAATTATGCAACTTGAGTCTAGTGATTCGTTAGAGTTCAGTGAAGTTCTACACAGGTGCAATAGTCTGTCCACATAGACCAACTTGTATGACCAGGGCCTAAGTGGTTACCTTATTTTCAAGTTTGCATTGTAGAACTGGACTGCTAGTTTCAGAAGAAGCAAGGGACGCAAATGCCCAATTCTAGTTCATTGTGAGTTGGGTGTCTAACTCAACAAGACTCCTTTCAAAATCCCATTCTATATGATTTAGTCCCATGTGTCACAGTCATTTTTTTCAAGTGTTTCTTAGGATGTCTATGCCATCTTTCTATCAATTCTTTTTATAGCAGAGCTTTCATCAGAGACACTCCCAGGGAGAACAAAGAATGCTCAAGAACAGCGTAGATGGGCAGACGTGTAGTGTCAAGGTACAACTGGTGTCAACTGATTTGAGTTTTGCTGCCTCTATGAGTTGCCAAAAAGAAATTTTTTTTGTACACTTAAGAAATGTTTTTCTCTTCTGAGATTAGACAGTTTATAACTCCCATAATTTTCATCTAGAGAACAAAGAGTATTGGCCTACATTTTCAGAAGTGATGAATAATTTGGGTACCCCTATTTTGGGGTATCCAACATGAAACGCATGAGAGAGGCATGATTTTCAAAGGGCTGCACCTTTGAAAATCTTACTGCTTTAAGCAGTCTCAAGTTGTGCGCTCCAAATCTTTAGACACTTATAAAAAATAGGTTATTGTATTTCAAGAAGAAAACACAGCAAAGAGAAGAGCCAAAGTTTCTCTGACCTGGTCAATAATTATAGCATCCAGGTGCCTGGCACTTATTTCACATGACCAAAAATCTAATCCTACTTCTTATATTTTTCTAGCACTTGATCCTAGTAATTCTTCAGATCTGTCATCTTCCTCTCTAAGCCTTTTACTCAGCTTTCAAGGGGCTGGGGTCTACTATTCTGAGTCATTCCGGTTTTGATCAAGCACGCCTGGCTGGGCCAAGCACCTGAACTACCACACCTGCCCCTCATCCCTGGCCAGTGCAACTGCCCCAGTCCTTGGCAGCCAGACAGGCTGCTGAAAGTGCCACTCACCCCTTTTAAGCACACCTGCAGCCTCAGGTTGCAAGCATGCCTTGACATACCTTTAGACGGTTCTTGCCAGCCTCATGCCCACAGCTCTCCCTGCATTTCTGACCCTGGTCTTGAATTTCCAATGAAACTCATGCTGGCTCTGGTTTCTCCAGCATCCTGATTTGGCTTGACTTCCTTGACCTTGCACTTGGATTCTCCCTGGCACTTGGCGCTGGCTCTCTGACCCCCGGCTCCTGACCTCGGCTTATGCCTCAGGCTGTCTCTTGGAGGTCCCCTCTTGGCTCCCCTGGGACTAGGTCCCATGCTCCCTGCTCCCCCAACCCAGGCCCTGACCCACTGATTCAGTAATCTGTGCCCCCATCCTGCTGACCCCTCAGGGCCTACGCACAGGCCTGACTGCCTACCTCCTGGCCAGATGCTCACAGGTTTGCAACGTCTAATGCAGAGTTTATACACGGTGCGTGTAAGTGCAAGACAGAGACGGAGACAGAGAGAGAGCAAGGTGGATTATCCGTATATCTTTAAGGGCTGAAGATGCCTTTCTGTTTACTCCATTGGCTTTCAGTCAGGACTTCTGATAGGAGGATATTAGTTTTATGGGCTGATTAGGGCTTATTTTGGACGATGTCCGTTGGAGGTAGGATGGATTTCATTTGAACAGAGAGGGGACCAATGTCATGTTAGAAATAATTTCATGGAGCCTGTTGTAGTGGAGAGTTTAAAGAGATGGACAGAAAGGAAGATCAGGAGCACTGTACAGCACTGGAACAGAAACCAGGAGAGAGGACGAAGCAGATAAATTAGATGTGCAGACAAGAAGCAAATAGTCCTAAGCGGTGACAAAGATAACGCAAGAGTGACTGAAGAAAAAAGCCCACAGGACAAAATGTTAAGCAAAGAACTCAGGAACCAGAACCAAGGAATCAAGAGAAAAGTGCCGAGGCCACTTGAGAGAAGTGTCCAAGTTTTCTGTATACAAATGCAAGCATCGCGACAACAAAAAAATCAGGAGAAATTGGCAGAAGAGGATGTAACACAGATGGGATTGCATCACCCCTTTCACATACTTTCCTTAGCAGTTAAAGCAAGATGCTTCAGCACATGCGTGTTTTTCAGCACCTGGAGTGATATCAAAACTATTCCTGTGCTGCAAAATGATATACGGTTAGGTACGTGGTTATAGGCTCGGTGGGCATGCTGGGAAGCGTAGCCATAGCTCAGTTATGGGAAGGGATGACTGAGTCTAACTGGAAGAAAGGTGGTGGCCTCTCTTCATGGGCTCTTTGCTGCTGGGTAGGGATTAGTCCCTTCAGCAATCTCCTCATAAACATCTTGGCACCCTGAGGACTGCTTGGATCCTTCCCCCACAAACTCTGCTGCAAAGTGAAGAGACCTCTCTCGAAACCCCCTGTTAGACTGGAGAAGTGGGAGATGTCTACCTACATAAGGCATCACTGGTCTACCGAAGGGATGAAGGTTTGCTCAGAGCGGATTTTCTCTGCTCAGCTTTCAGCCATTGCTGCTTAGGTTTCACAGGCCTCTTCCTGAAGATTGCGCAGGAGCTTGGTCTGCTCATGAGGGCAGTAATAACACGCAATCCAAGTTCAGGAAGAGTCTTGAGCACAGACTCCAGACCTTTGCCAGGCTGGCCACCATTGTACTCTGTAGCCCCTAGACTAGAAATAAAACAAGCACCAATATTTTGCTTGCAAATGGAGATTATACGCATGTCCTAATGGTTAAAAAATGCTGTATCTCCCTCTTCTTCCATACATCAGTGGATCAGGTCAGTCTCATATGCAGGAGTTAAACAGCTTGCTCTTCCAGACCCATTTTTTCATGCAGTTGAAGAACAGTTGCAGATCTTATACAAATACAGACCCAGTGTGCTGGTCTTAAATTGCAGAAGGCTACAGGATTGCATTTACACCTGCTTACAACTTTACAGAAAGCAAATCTTGACACTGAACATCTTCAAGTTGGAGAGTGTTTGGTTTGAGACTTTTGTTTTTTGACATGCTGATGACCCATCCTACTGCGTTTTTCTTCTGGAAGGAGACCAAGGGCCTTAGCTTCTGCCAAAACCCTTCTCTATGGGCTCTGCTTCAAAAGCTTTTAGCACATAGGTCTTAGGAGTAAATCCTGAATGAGCACTAGAGCAAGATAGTCGAATGCCTTTCCATCATATTGAATGGCACCCCACCCTTTTGTGTTCCTGTACTGGTTACTGTCACACTGTAATGTGCAAGTTTTGTATGGTGCATATGCTCTTTTATCTGCATTTCCCCAAGCTAGCAGCTTTGTTCACTGGGGATGCGCGCTTCTAAGCAGCGTATTAGTACATCTGGCAGCACGTAATCTGCTTGACTTTTGGGGAGAAATAATGCTTCTTATTCATGCTAGAACTGCTGGATGCCACATAGCAGCGCCAACCATGGGGTTCCCGTGGAAGTCCTGTTCTTTGCAGTTTCTCCGCTGGCTCCTTTCACAATGGTGCAAAGTTCTGGATGCAGGACACAATTAATAATATGAATAATCCACAGAGGCTCAGGTGCAGAATTGGATGCAGCCACAAGTAATTCCCCATGTATTTAACTTCAGGGGTTTCGTGGGACTGTATCAAATGAACCGAGAAGAGGGTGATCCCTGGAACAAGTCCGTAGGATATGTGAAAGCAGCGGTTATTGCCAGTTCTCCAATAAATTCCTGAAAGTGAGCACCGAATGCTTTACAATAAATGAGAACCCGCCAAAGCCAAAGCCAAATAGCATTGTCTATAAAGTGTGGGGGCTTCATAAATCGAAGTGAATCTGATCTCAGTATATTCTCATTTATTCTGAAACCCAAGCACTATAACATGTTTTTAGTGAGCATGTGGAGACCTGAATATGTTTCTCCTGTAAATTATCCGTTCTAAGGCTAAAACAGTGGAAACTCTCATTCTAAAGTATTTATTATACACATGCTCCTTTGACCCAGTCCACAGTGCTATCATGTATGCATTTGAAATGCTACTATTACTATGAATTATTCCCTAAAACACAAAAGGCACAGCCCTTCTCATATAGCTTTCTTGAACTGACTGTATCCATACCAGTTTGTGCTCTCCATTCTCATAAATTAAGCAACACAGGCTAAGGTACCACCAAGGGATACCATAGGAGTGCCAAAAGTGAGTTCAATAACACTATTTCTTCCACTTCACCAGTGTGGGAAAGCCCCAGCTAGGTGTTAGGAGAAGCTGTGCTGGGGGCATCTTGTGGATGATGCAAAATCAGGGCTTACCATTTTGGATAGGGCTGTCAAAAGTGCTCTAGTCTGCAGTAATGAGAGTTTTTGTGACAACATTTCCCGGAAGGCAATTATGTTTTGCCTTTGACTGTAAACATCTTCTACAACTCCAACTAGCTGTCACGTATGTTGCTTCCTGTGTCCAACTTGTGCCATGACCTATTAAGTGGCTGCTTCCTTTCATCCCATTTACACGGGAATGCTGTTACGGAACGGACTACATTTTCTAAAAGAGCGGAGGTGAAAGCATGTAAATGGTCAAGACCATTTTCCTAGTATTTATTGTTTTGCAATGATTAAAAATAAGCCACGCGTAGATGGTTGCTTTAATTCCCACCCCAGATCCACCACAGGTCTGCCATTAGCAAAACCCTGGGGAGGATCAGAGGAATCCGACTGCTATTCACTCTCCAGAAATTAATGCCTTTGGACATATTTACTCATTTCTACTGGACTGCTTGTGGTCTTGCCTTTTGTAAGAAGTGAGGGATCCAGCTTCTCTCTCTCCCCTTTCCCCTGTACCAGCAAAGGGATTTGAACCTGTCAGAGCAAAATTTTGTATGTATGCTGCTAACACAGAGAGTTAGAGCTGAACGTGCGCAGACAAGCCCAGCGAGCGGAAAACTCCGCTGCGTGCCCAGCCTGCGCCCCCTGCTCCACCCCGAGGCTTGTCAAGCAAGACTGCCGTAACCCACATGCTCAGTTTACTCAGAGCATGAGGTAATCTGATCTAGCGCACGTGCTCAGTTCACTGACTGCATGATGCAATTGGACTAGAAATTTCTATGAAGCGAGCAGCCTGATTGGCCACTAAATTCAGATAAAAGGCTTGTGACCCCCCGCACCCTGGTGTCGTGAGGCGGTGTGTGGGTGTTTTGGGGGAGAGGCTGTGCTCGACCCGTGAGCAGAGGCTGCCTTTGCAGGGACTGTCTCACGGGGAGAGAGCGATCCTCAGAGCAGGGGCTTCTGGCCCACTGGTCTCTTCCTCGCTGCGATTTTGGCTATTCGATTCCTCTTCATTTCCTGTCTTGATCTTTGGGCTACCGGACCGATTCTGGCACCGACCCTGACCACGATTTCGATCAACCCGACTTACTGAGATCACGGCTTTACCTCTTCGTACCCGGCACTGACCTCAGCATCGTTATCTATCAACTTCGGCATTGACTGCACTTTGGACCGGCGTCACGTGTTACAGTTTTGTTGTTCGTATGCTTAATGAGCTGTTGACCAGCCCTGGGACTTAAGGAGGGGGCAGCCGCCCCTATCCCTCGCGGGGTAGATAGCAAGGGCTCGCTCGGGAACCCCGGGGGCCAACAGACCCCTCTGCTGTTCGTTTTGGTAGCACTGTAACTGAAGCAAACTTCCTACCTACGCTACAGAAGTGTAAGTAAATAAAATTCAACTATTTTTGAAACCGCATACCGCTCAGACTCCTCGCCGCTAATCCTGCCTGTTCTGTATACGAACCCTCGGCCCACTGTGACCTTGGGGCCTTTATTCCCAGACAGAACCATGTCATTTTTCCATCCCAGGATAATGCCATAACTACCAAGTCTTGGGCTAGGCAGGGTTTGAAGTGCCCTCCAACCTGCCTGTCAAAACTGGTCAGTGAGAACCAGGAGGTGATGGTATATGCCACAAGAAGGAAGACAAGTCACGGGGAACCTTGTTAGTTCAATAAGCTGGGTCTGGCCTTGCTAGGCAGGGCAGCCTAGGTTCTAGTCTTGTTCCTGCTCTTTATGACCTCTATCTATCTAATGACGTTTTCATACAAACCACAGAAGTAACACTGAGGGCAGGAGCAGAGAAAATTGGTTTCAAACTCCCTTTGCACAATCACAACCCTAAATAAAAGGAAATGGGGTGATGTTACAGATGTTACACTGATACGATGAAGAGTTTTACTAATTACGTTGCACACAATAGTCCCATGTTCAAAACTGGGTATCAAAAGGTCCATATTCTTGACTGCCACAGACATGCCATGCCTGTCGACATCAGCAACTGGATGGAGGTTTGCCTGTTGTCCTTAGCAATTATGTGGAACATCATGTCCTGCAAGTAAGAAATCCAAGTCTTCTAAGTGTATCTAGAATTAAAGCAGCAAAATTGCCCACCCCCAAAATGAGAGCTTCATCTGATTCTTTGGGATTTTAGGACAATGGTTATACATAAACCACCTATCTCAGTGCTATTTCTCCAGCAGACAAAGAGTGGGGTGGCTGGAAGACACGGAGGGAATCGATGAGAGGGGGAACCATAGGGACAGGTTTTAGGAGGGTAAGGCAGTCTGTTGGTGGAGAGACCGAACAAAGGTGAAAGAAGTTGTAGAGTTCAGAGAAGCTTTCATGCAAGAGAGGAAAAGCAGTGGTTTGGAGATGGGAGTGTAGGTTGTAGTGTGTTGGTCTAAAGACATAGGCAGAAAAGGGTGTTTGAGTCAATCTGATATCTTTTATTAGACCAACTAAATAGTTGGAAAACTTTTTCTTAGCAAGCTTTTGCATTCAAAAACCCTTCGTCAGGCTGAGGAAGCATCTACCTCACTTCCATGAATGCTCACGAGTGGTGACCACCAGTCAACGATCCTCTTTGCTGCTAGCGAAGAGCACTTCAGCAGAGGAGGTCTTGAAGGGGCCCTGATCTCACTTCCATGAATGCTCGGGGGTGGTGACCATTAGCCAATGCTCCTCTTTGCTGCTGGTGAGTAAAATGCTTACTTTGGCTTGGGATGCTTGTCACGAAGTTTGGGACACCCTGGTTCAACTGCTGTCTTTCTCTGAAGAGGTAAAGGGCAAACTGGAGTGTCCCGGCACTGGTATTTTGCTTATGCCATCAGTTGTTCTAAGGGTCTAGCTGTGGTTGCAGGGCCTGGAGAGCTAGGTCTGAGCTGCCATAAAGGGATGCTGGGAAAAAAGTGCCTAGAAATCCAGGGCCAAAAGGACTCTGCTCAGAGCCAAAAATACTTAGAAATGCATGAGTACAGTAGTCACCAAACAGAGCAGCTTCGTGCATGTCCCAAAGGAGGAACTTGCCCTGGGCTGTGACATTCCCCCAGCTCAAGGGAAAGCATTTTGAAATGCACTGTACTCAAGCTGGCAAATGTATTATTTTTTTTAAAAATAAATTATCCATTGGCTTTTATTTTCCATTGGTGCATGGTGTGCGCACTGGCTTGGGGTGACAGAAACATTTTTGCTCTCTGCAACTGCTTGACAGCTCAGGGTCGCTCACAAACTGCTCCTTTGGCTATTTACTAGTTGTGGTATGTTGCTGACTGCTTGAGTCATATGACACATCTTCTGCTCCCCGACTGGATGATTGAGCAGATACTGAATGATTGTTAGGGCATGAAATACTCTTGTTCTCCTATGCACAAAGGTATCTGAAGGAAGAAGAGGCATTCAATACATGGGGATCAACATTCATTAGCATAAATGCTCCTGAACAGTGAATATAAAGAAGAAAGACCAGGGTTGAACTAAACTGCCATTCAGATTAAGAGCAAACATTTGACCGGGTCTACAAAGCACCAGAAGACGGGAGCTGCCTTGCCGTTTATTGATAGATGCTGCTGTACAACCCTACTCCTGTGAACATCTTAACTCTCCCGATAGTGTTCTTTCAGACTTCCCCAAGCCATCTATTTCAGTTGAATTGGAAATAATTTTGTTTTTATCCTCCTTGATCTAGGGCAGATAATGCTTTGGAGAGTCCCCAGATAACTGGTTTGTGTTTCTTCCTGCTGTAATTTCTTTTGGCTTGTTGGTTGTTGGGGTTTGTAACTATAAATCTGATGAGGATGCATTAGAGAGACTCGAGATACGCAGCAAAGGTAGCCTCCGCATCTGGGAAGGAAGGCTGGATATGGGGGGAAGGTTTGTGGCATAGAGCCCAAACTACTGGTGGGTAGTGGTACAGGAGGTGGTGAGGTGCAGTGGAAGGAGTTTCTGCTTTGCAGACATATTGGGGTAGGGGATGGCTACTTTAGGCACTTAAAACCACAGAAGTTTCCATCTCAGATCCTCAAAGCACAACTGTCAGCATTTCCGTAGGGCCTGTCGTCACTGTAGTGGTATCTGTCACAAGCCCATCTTTAGGGTATCCCTGGAGCCCCGTTTCTCCCCACTGTCCTGATGCTTGTCGTGAAGAACAGACCAAGGTTTGCTTTCGGATACCTGGGATAACTCTTGCTATCCCCATTAATTTCCTTGAGAGGCAAAAACATAGACTGCTTTGCCCAAGGAAATCAACATGTCAGATTCCTAGCTCCTTTTTCTGATCCATCATTACAAACCCATCTTTTTCCTGATAAACTGAATTAAACATGTGATCCATACCCTGTGATTTAGGGAGTACTCCTCATAGACCATGCTACCTCCCTGCCCAGTCCAGGATCATCATGAAGGAGCAAGTCAGGCCTACTCGTCCCCACTTTCTATAGCTCAAAGCCCAGCAATGAAGCAGCAGGTATGGCTTAGAGAAGCCCTCAACACATTGAGACAGAGAACCTGAGAACAGTACTGGGACATGACTTCAGGGCTTCTCTGTGTTGCCTAATTGTTGAGTTTGGATGCCTGCAGAATGGGCGCAAGTGGATATGGCTTACTTTCTTAGCAGGATTCCCAATTTCAGCAGGGGGGCAATATAGATGTGACCTTAGAGCTTTGCAGTATATTGATATCAGCTGCACTATTGCACAAAGACATAGTGGGATATACTATATAGGCCATTGCTATCACAGTGGAAAAGACCAGTGCTTTAGAGATGTGTTCTCTGGCGTCTCTAAACCAATGGTGGTGGATGCTAGGAAGAATAATGAATGGGATAGATCACAGGTGGGCAAATTACAGCCCATCAAGGGATTTTGTCTGGCCTGCAGTGGATGCCTCAGTTTTGCTCAGCCCAGGTGCTAGGCGCAGCCTGGGCTGTGGTGCATGTGGCTGGTCCTTCCTTCCCTGGGCATGCAGTGGGGCTGGGGCAGCACAGCAATGGGACTTGCTTCTCAGTAGGGATAACTCCTTCCAGCTTCCACCAATGTCAGACCTGGCCCCATTGCCCAGACACCCGGCTCATATGCCCCACATCCACTGCTGGGGTGGAACCCACACAGGTAGGGCACGTGGCTGAGCAGATGGGATTGGGCCAAAGGTGGGTGGGTGGGGAGTGGTGTTCAGGAGTGAGACAGGCAGGTGAGGGCAGGATCATGGGGTGGGATCGTGGGGCGGTGACAGTGTGGGGCTAGGGCCGAGCTGTGATCCGCTGCCCACATAGCCCGATGACAGGTGTCGGTTTATGGGCAGGGGTTTATGGGGAGTGGATTGCAGCTCTGTCAGTGCCCTGTGATCCTGGACCCGGCCCCAGACCCAACTTCCTGTCCCCTCGTTGCCCCATCCCATCCGTTCAGCCGCACACCCTGCCCATGCAGATCCCAGCCAGTCTCGATGGAGACCCTGGGAATGCAGGGAGGTGACAGCGTAGGGCTGGGCCTGGGACAGAGCCACGATCTGCTCCCTGCACATCCCTGCCCGTGGAACTAGTACAAATTACAGAGGTGTGCAGGGAGTGGATCACAGCTCTGCCCTAGGACTGCGCCTCAGCCCTGTGCGGTCACCACCCTACGATCGCAGCCCCAGCCCCACCTGCCCATCCCACTCCCAGATATCACTTTCTGCCTGCTCACGGCCCCATCCTTGCCACCTGGCCATGCATGGAGCACAGCCATTTAGGGGGATTTGGTGAGCTGTTGGGTAGGGGAGCATTGGGCAGGTGTCAGCTCACCAGAGCTCCCAAATAATTGCCCGTGTCTGCTCTACACATACCTGGTTCAATGCTCTCCTTCTAAAACATCCATTGGACCACTGTCCTGGCCTGGTATGGCACTTCTTATGTCAGTCTTGAATTCCTATATGCATATTTATAGTTAGTGTCCAGAAATGTAGAGACCTATCGGCCTCCCTTTTATAGTTCTATTCCATTTGAAAAATTTATTTTCCAAATCTGTTTGGACCTTTTGAGTTCTACAAATGTCCATTTGTTGTTTTTTTGTTGTTGTTGGGGTTTTTTTTAAGTAAACCTCTTTGCCATAATTTTCTTGTTCTGTTTTCCTTCAAACAAAGAGCAGTTTTACATGGTGGGAGGGAGATGGAAGAACAGAGATTACGCTTGAGGATGCCAAAGGAAATAAAAGCATGGCACATATACAAATGTTTTCATCATTCTGGTCTGTTTTTGCAATGCCTTGAATGCTTTGCAATTCCAGTTGCTTTCAATAGAAGATATGGGCATTTAGTTCCTTGTAGTATTCAGTCCTTAATGGATGCTTTGAAAAGTCAGAAAGATATTAACTGCACCAAGTCAGTATTCAAATGTTGTATCAGGTTCTATTATTTACTCCTGAATAATGTAGTAGTATGTTTGCATAAAATATACTGTATGGACAAAATCTTAGACTTGCAGAACAGTGACTGCATATCTCTGATTCATGCATGGAGCTTCTGCTGATGGCAACGAATGTGTTGCATTGCACACTAGTATAATGTATATCATTAGAGTTTATTTGAATTTATTGAGATATTTTGATGGAAAACAGTTCTCACCAAAATGGGAATTTTCCTGATTTTGTGTGGGGTGGGGAGATGGGGGGGAGGGCTTTTTGTGATCACTCAAGAGAAGTATATTTAAAAAAATACTGCCTGCCAGGTTGAACATGTAAAATATTCCTTGTTCCACCACCCATATGACACTCATCTACAGTGAAGGACTTTAGAGAATATGTGGAACTAGAAGAGTTCTTTAATTTTCTGTTAGCAAATGGAAATGCATATTTCCAGCAAAGCTGATGTTTTGAGCCTTCTAGTAACCACTTGATTTTGAAGCTTTGTTTTCTCTCCCATTTCCCAAGGTCTGCTGCTTCTGGAGGTGCAGACCCAAAGCGCTGATCACGAACCTCTTGCTTAGCTCTCTCAGACCTAAGGGTGTTAACAGTTGGGAAGGTACCTGAATAAAATACCAGAAACATTTAGGAAACACGGTTATTTGGCCTTACTTGTGCACTTGAAACCCGTGGTTTCTATCCAGTCATGTGAAATGCCTACCGCTATGGAATGATAGTTTCAAATATCAGTTCCAGAACAAAGAGCTTTCTCATATATCCTTATGATGGTATGTTAGTGAAAGCTGAGCCCAGCCCTAGATTTGTATTAAATTCATCCTAAAGCTTAGTACCCATCCCTCATGAAACCCGGTCTTGCAAAAGTTCATACGGACTGTGAGTGCGTACCATATATAATTGTATATATCTCCATAGTGTAAATTTATACCAGGCTCCGGAACTGGTATATTTAAATGCACTCCCGTCATTTAATCCAGTGTCACAAATGCATTTGAAAGTGCATCTTGCTGTACAGTGAATTTAATGAGTTGGTTGCTATCTTCCTTCTATAAAATTATCTATAAATAGCATGTGCTGTTCTATACTAGTTGGAAAATGTTCTGCGAGACAAACGTAATGGTTGGGTTGAATAATATCCTGTATCTCTATTTTATTTTATTTTATATTGTTTTTGTCATGAGGTTCCATAATTTCTGTTTCTTCGGTTTGCCAGTATTTTTAGTGTGCTGAGGAATTATTTGGTAAGATATTCAAGATTTCTTGTGGGATTTCTTGATAATGGACAGATTCTTTCTCTTCATAATGATCGCTGAGCTTCTCGAGAGCAAAGAGACACTTTGTTCTTTGTTCTCAAGGAGACAAACTGTTATTTCTTTCCCCTGAAGAAGCTTCTAATATGATGGGTGAAATATCAAGAATAATTAGACCAAATGGTGATGTAAATCCCACAAGAAATAATGCATCCATTATTTCATTTTATGCCTATCGCTCTAGTTTCTGCCTGATTTAAATCAATGTGAAGAAAGCTGTGGGTATTCCCTTTATAAAAGCAATGATAAAATTCTTCATTGAATATTTACTAGTCCTGAGTTGCTCCTTGTTGTTGTTGTTGCCATTGTTGGACTATCATTACACGATTAGAAAGTATGAAGAGCATTTAGCCATTTGGTGGGCTGGAAGTGCTTAATTCCAGAGAAGGGGGACGAGGAGGGTCTGGCAGTTGAAAGGTTAATATATTGCAGTGATTGGGCCCCTGGGGTTCGTTTTCCAGGGAAAAAAAAAAAAAAAAAGTAAAAGCACGTTTTTATTAAGAAACCTGTAATGGAAAGGGAAGACTCGTCTCTTGCTTAGTGCAAGAGCTTCTACTGGAAGCTGGGATTGTAGTGCTCTCTCCCGGACTATGAAGATGGTGCTGATGGTCCTTGGGCAAGATGCTTAGTCAAGCTTTGTCTTATTCCTTGCAATGCAGCATAGCGAAAATACTCGAGCCTCATAGTGTCTTTTTGCAAGGACTGTAATTCATGTTGGCCAACCTGTTCTAAAAGGACAAAGTATGAAATGAAAAGCCAGCTTGCTGTAAATTGTTCGGGGAACTGTATTTCTTGTTAATGGTTACTGGACTGAGAAGAAAAGGTGGGAGCCCTCAGCGTTGGCACATTGCTTGTTCAGCTGAGCATCCCAAACCTTTCTAATCCATGCCGATTTGCTTGGCTCAGTATAGGGCTACCCATATTCCTTTGAGGGCCACACTGGCAGCTTGTTAAGAACCCAGCGGTATCAATTTGCAGAGAGTGCAAATCCTAGCCAGGCATTCACTAGCTTGCACTAAGCAGCCTATATGTAGGCTCCACAAATGACACCTCTTCAAGGCTTCAGTATGCATTGTACGCATGGTTGCATTTGCCCACCCTTGTCCAGCCCATAGGATGCACTTCGGCCACCCTGTGATGCAATGATTTCTAATTGGTTAAAAACTCATAGTGACCACGAGGAACCCCCTCTCCACTCTCATTCAATAGAAAGACTTGTCTGGCCTCGGGGCCTAAGATATGGAACTTAAAGTAAGTGCACTTTGGGGAACAAGAAATTAAACCACAAGAAAACATTGTCAGCATTTTTTCTTAAAGTTGGATCATTGAAACAACCCCCCAGATCCCTTCCCAGTGATATTTTTCTTTTGTGTTCCTGCTTGTTGTTTCATTCCATTGCTATGATCTTGACTGACAATTGACAAGAAAAGTACTATTTTTTTCCCCCTAAAGTTTAAGCAACAGCTGGGAAATACAAGTTTATGCAATTAAATGCAGTCACGTTAACGTAGTTTTACAATTCATGTGCATGTTTGGTGAAAAAGCAGTAAGTCTGCACAGTTTAAAAAACATAGTAATGCTAGGCATGGACCTGCCGCACAAGCCCTCTATTTGGTAAGGATAGCACACGTTGCTAAAATAAATGACTCTGAGCATGTATTAGCTGCTTCCTAATGCAGTTAGTGTGTGAACATTACAGAGCTGAGATTTTTTTTCATATAGCGTAAGCTCTGTCTAAATGTCTCCCAGTAGGAAAGTTAGCATGCAAGTAGTATTGCTTGCTATAATTTAACTTGCCTGATTTTAATATCTGCATCAGAAAATTTTAATCCATTATGAAAGGAACTTTTGTAAAAAAAAAAAAAAATTCTAGTGTGCTGGTATTTTAATTCTTAGAAAATCCTTGACACTCAAGAGTGAAGCATTAAAAAAAAAGAAAGAAAAGAAACGATCTTTAGGTTACAAAATTGTGTACATCGTTGGAAAAGGGTAGTAAAAGTAACCAAAGATCTGACATCTCACGGTGCAAGCGTCCAGAAGAATTTTAAGAATGCCTCTGGTTTTTTTTTGTTTTCCTGTAAAAATTGGTTCCCTCCAAGCCCTTAATTGGATGTTTTTAGCAATTGCCTATCCGAAATTAGCATCTGAGATGAGCATTAAAAGTAATGTGGTTTTAGTTTGGGAGTTGCACGCATTATAAAGTCTCAGTGTGCATTTATGAGCGTTCAGAACGAGACAGGGCTGGGTCTGCTGTGTTCTGCTTCTAACAACAGTCTTTCTGCTGCTTTTTTGATCTGCTCAATACCATTGTTTTTAAATGAAAATGACCACCCAGGCCTCACCCACAAAGTTCTGAATGTCATCCTTCCTTTCCAATGCACGGTTATTTATCTTCACAAAATAAAACTGTTCAGAAACGACAAGATAGATGATCTTTTATTAGCAAGAAAGACGAGAGAGGGGGAGAGAGAAGGATGAGTTAAACATAATACTTACTGAGGGGATTGGGACAAAATGTTCCACACATCTGGTTGAAAGACAGTTTCATAATTCATGCAGATATTTTGAAGAGAAATACCTCTGTGAAGCCTGGAACAATTTGGTTCTACTGGATGGCTTTGTTTTCATGCAGCCCTAGCTTTAGAAAGGAACTGCAGCTACAAGAAGAAATTCTGTATCCTGCTAATCTCCTTACTCCTTAGACATAGTAAGCTGCTAAATAAAAAAAAAAAAAGAAAAAGAAAAAAAAGAAAGAAAAAAAATGCTATTTATTCCTAATCCTAGGGAAATTGGGCATTACCAGTAGATAATAACAGGTTGGTTAATTAATTAAATGAATACAGAAGGAGACTGGGACAAACTAGTGGTTAATTTTTGGTAATGAACCACATTCAACGAAACCACAGATGACTGTTTGCACAGTATATTACAAATGAGGAGTGCTTATGGGTCTTGGTGTTAATTTTAGGCACTGTGAAAGCCATTGAATTGGATGATTGAAGAAGTAGTTATTCCCAGTGGCTAACAACTGGGTTCTCCTTTGCTCCCCTTAATGATCAGAAGGCAGGACAAAACTCAGTTTTAAAATTAAAAATAAAATATTCCGTCTTTCTTCACAGATACGCCAAAATGCCTTAGGAGAACAAGCATAATCTCCTTGCCCAATGTTTGTGAGATCTTCCTTTTCAGCTGTCTACAGCTATTTTTCTTAAACAGAAATAGTTGGGTTTATTTTTTTGTAAGAGACACTGAAAGCATAAAACACTGCAGCTACAGAGGTTTAAAATGAATGTACAGCAAAAATATAGCTTTGGTTCATATTTTTAAATATAGTCTAAATAACGTCTGAAGAAATAGTTACTCCAACTTTAAATATTGGTTGCCAAATGATAATTATATTGTTTAATTTTAAATCATATGATAGAGTTGTACCATATGACTCTGTAAACATTAAGCACAAACATTTCTTGTTATCATGAGGGATTATATTTTAAAAAACACGAAAGAGTCTTAAAAAGCAGGGTAAATAGCTATTTTTATTATGAATGCTAACTTTTCCTATCGTTTTCAAAAGTTATCATTGAACTCTGGACAGGATGCCAACTGTTTGTGGCAAACATTCCCTAAATTTAGCAGCAGGCTATAAAATACATTTATATAAACATTTCACTGTGTTGATAGAAACTGAAAAATTATATTTTATGTATCTGTAGTTAAATGAACTCTTTTTCTCTTCTGGGAAACTTCTGGCTGAGAGGAGGTTTACAAGGAACAATCTTATTATAAACCTATGAAAACAACAATTAGATAAAACAGCCACATGACTTAAGAAACAAAACAGTTGAAATTTTTTAAAAATCCCAATAATCTGAAATCTTGGCATGGTAATAGCATTTGAAATAGTTTTTTAATTTGAAAGGTAGATCCTCATTATTTCACCCTTCCCTTCTGGTTATGTAGCTGTTGTTTATAAAGTGCCAAGGGCGTTTCGGTCTCATTATCAAATACATAAATAGAAGAATATGCATTTAGTGTGGGATCTATTTTATCATCAGGTTCCCCCTGTCCTCCCCCCGCTAGAATATTTCTTGATGTTATCTCCTCCCTTCTGCAGCCTGTACATTTTCAAGAAACTGTTTAAAGTGCTGGAAACAACAAATGCCGTCTCCGACCAACAAAACGTGATTCCTCAAATAAAAGCGATTGCCTTTTACACTAATGAACGTTTGCGGAAAGTCTTGCACTTAAGACCCTGCCCTTTCCTGGGGCAGTTGTTAAAAAGACCTGTCATTTAGGAGAAAGTAAATATTTCTCTGTTTCCTTGTTTATCTTTTCACTAATCAATTTTTGTGAACCTTCTTCGGGAACTAAGATGCAGCTCCCATTGTAATCAAGGCTCAGACTCCAAGGACGGATACAGGAAAGCAGCTATAACAATTTGTGTCATCTCAGGCTCTGCCTTCTGTAAGGGAAAGAGTCACTAGCCCCAGATATGAACCCTGGCATCTCTAAGGGGAGAGCTGCCCAAAGAAGAAGCATAGGCCTGGATGTCAAACACCTGACAGCCTAACGCCGACCCCACCGAAGCCAAGGAAAGTCTTTCCATTGTTTTAACTAGGCTCTGAATCAGGCCTTAAATAAATTGTCATATAAGCGTGGGACCCAGCTGGCAGCTCTTGTTCAAGAAAGGAAAAACTGCATTGAAGCTAAGAAAAGTTTTGCCTAAGAAAAGGTAAAGCAGGATCAGGCATCATATGAGTGCAGTGTTGTCATCTAGGAGAGCAGCAATAGGAAACAGCATAAGATTTTATTTTTTTAAAGAAGTTAATAATCCCTTGGGTTTTCTTAACGCAGATTTGATGAATATTGAATGTTGTAAACCAAATACAAATCAAACCCCTTATTTATTGACTTTCTTTGGACTATTAAGGGTAGGAATTTTGGGATCACTGGAGTAATTTCAGTTTCTTAAAATTAGAAACTAATAATAATAAAAAAAAATCGCACGCCTTCTGGTGGCTAGTGCATTTAATTGGCTCACAGTGGGGAGCAAACAAAGAGTCAAGAATGTTTTTCCTCCGAGAGCCCTAATGCATACTATAGCTTGTTGGTGAATGAAAAGATAAGGATGCAATAAAGTAGTCTGGGGTGGGGGGAATGGAACATGCTTTGAAAAACAGGGAAGAACAGCACAAATAAAACATTGCGAAAATAAGTTTCCTGGTTCTTTAACAAAAAAACCCAACAACTTCAAAGTAGAGGGTAAATTACTTTGGAACAAGTGTCATCTGCTAATAAAAATATTGCATTTGTAGAGCTGTGCTGATGAACATCATTGTGTGCTGGAATGCTTCCTCTTGGATTATTTCAGTGCTTAATGAACTGGCCCCTTTTCAGTGCACAAGTCTACACTGATATTGGTCTTTCTGGGGTTTTTTTATAAACAATTTTCCAGCTTTTCTCTTAATTTTTGACTTGATCTGCACATATAAAAAAGCATTTTTATGCAGTTAAACTTGTTAGCCTAGACCTCAAGAGTGATAAACAGATGATAAGTGCAGTACTTTATCTAGATAGACATACTCAGAGCTGGCACTTGTGAAAAGTCGTCTTTTCGCCAGCTCTCTCCCAAGGTTATACTACACTGCCACCTTCTGTTTCAAAGCCCTAGAAAAGCACAACGCCTCTGGAGCAAATCTGCGAAGAGCAGCAACTTCTTTCCGTGGCTTTATAAGCCTTCATTTTAATCAAGCACTGTGACCCGGGAACTCCGCTCGACATCTGCACTTGTGTTTGCAGCAACTCTCCTGCTGCTCTGAGTTTCTGCAATTTCCCCATGGCTGCTCTCAAACTAGACTGTTGTTCAGTTATTTGCTCCGTGTTTGAAATGGTTGCAGGAAAGGGAAAGAGGGCGTTGATTTTGTCAAAGCTTCCGTCGACTGCTTTCCATAATCCACATGGCCTACTCGGAGTTAATGGGCTGAAATTACAAAAGTCAATTTAGGATGGAAAATCCACCTGAGACTATGAAGAATGATTAACCTCTGCAGTAGGTAGCCAAGGGAAGCTGTGCAAAACCCCAGGACTCGAGACATTTAAAGCAACATTGGGTAAAACACTGGGATGTACAGCATGGGTACCAGACCAGCATTGGCAGGGGGAAAGAAAAATAGGTCTTTCATTTCTGTCATTCTGCTCCTATCCTGGCAATGTATTTATAAATCATTTGTTATCAGAACTCCCTGGATTGGGTGAATCGTATTATTTTAACTGCATTGAAGCACGGGGTACCTCTTATTTATAATTTTATTTTTTCAGTCTTTGAGAAGCTATTGTTCCTCCTTGGGATTAATTCAAAGAGGTTTCTATTCTAAAGGAATCAATTTATATTGCTTTTTTTTTTTTCCAAATGTAAAATGTTGATGGAATAAAAATAACATCTCACAGTTGAAACAGTTATAATAATGCATGCGACGATTTTTAATTTGTGAGAGAGTTTTTCTCCCCATGCGTAGGGAAAAAAGATATAGATGACGCAGATACCAAGAACAGCCTAGCTGCAGTACAGTAGCAGCACTTATACCATTTTAGGCACGCTTGGGCAGTGCTGACTGCATAAACTAAAGAAAATAGAAAGTCAGTCTACCCTAATACAAAACCTGGTGCATGCAAGGCGAACACACCCTACGTCTGAGCAGAAGGCCTGTCTTTCACTCGCCCCTTCAAAGCCAACAATGCCCAAATGAGCTTTTTTGGCTACTGCTGAGCTAAGTTTCACAGGCAAGCCTTTCTGGACCTGGTGAAACGGGCCTGTGTTTAGCACAGAGGTGCTGAATGAAGAGTGGCGTTGAATAAGAAGGGCAGTTCACATCAGGTTAGTGAACACGGCTTCTGTTGCAGCTCCGTGCATTGGTCGAGGCCAGACTTCCCTCCACCCGGCATCCCGTTCCAGGTGTTGAGCAGGACACAGTCGTTCTATTCTCTCCATCTGCTCGACCCACAATGTTTGCCTGTTTGTTTTCCTTGCCGGCGGTTGTCACTTGTAAGAGTTGGAGGGTGAAGTGGGAGAAAGAGGGAAAATGCAGCTATCGGGAGAGTTATTCTGCACGAGAAGGCTGGGTGCCAAGTTCCTGCTGACGGCATCCAAAATAAAACACAGGACAATGTCCCGTACAGCATACAGTCCCCTGGCCCTCTGCCCACCTCGTTCAGATGTCTGTTGAGGGAGGAGACCAAGTGATCAATCTCTCTTCTCCACTGGCTTGTCTAAACAGAACTGCAGACAATGACCGGTCCTCATACCGGGGTTTCAAGGGTCTCTCGGGAGTCTGCGATGTTGGCTAGGCTGGGCAATAAGTTATAGCCCTGGCATCACAATCCGAATCACAAACCGCCTGCAACAGTACCTGGGGTTTCCTTCTGGGGCTTGATTCTTGATCCTAGTATCATCATACACTCACCTACATACACACATGCACGTGCGGGCATGCGCACATACATACACACATCAACGCGGGCATGTACACACATGTACGTGTGGGCATGCGCACATACATACGTACATGCATATGTGGGTGTACACACATACATACGCACGCACACACATACATTTTCCTCTCCCTGTCTTTACAGCTGCCAAAACTAGAGCATTCAGGAGCGATATGTTCAAAGTCACACTGCAAGGAAGCAATGGAGCAGAACTGAATACTGCTGCTCCCTAGAAGCCATGTGCTAAGCACTGGGCCTCTCTTCCCCTTCCCTGAATCTGGATATTAAAAAAGAAACTCGCTGTAGCTGAGCCATGTGAATAATTCATGCAACTCACACCCTTCAATTGGAGGGGACACTTAGCGACTGTGAGTGTGGGCTCTGAAGCACTTGGTTTTAAATCTAGTGCTTGGCTCTAGCAATGAGAATGGGTAATGAACTACAGGTAATGAACTACAGGGCTGAGGGATAACCTACCGTGGTAATTTCAGCTCGGAGTCTGAACCTGCAACAGAAGAAGAAACACCAGCATTAAGAGCAGACTGAGGGTTACTCTCCCGTATGAGAAAATTGCACGTTTCTTAGCGAAAGATCACCAGTGCTAAGTACTAATCTTGCAAAACAAAGTCATAGCTGCGCAGCTTTTCCCCTGGCTCCAAAGAACTCTTCAAGAAAAAAATAGGGATGGCATCCTAGTCTGTTCGAGGTGTGCAGTTTTGCCTAAAGTACTACTGTTGGGAGCCTAGGATTTTTTTAACACCCAATTAAATTAGTGTAATTGGGATAGAGTTGCAACTTCTTTGCCTCCAGCTGCGAGTCATAATCTGTTTAGCACCTGAGTGTTATTTCACATTTCTTTTTAGTACCTAGCCCACGTTGGGAAGCGGGGAAATAGAATCCATCCACGAGTCAGGGTTTTTCAAGGTGTGGATTACTTACCATTAATTTAAATGTGGCATTTAAATAACCATTCACAGGTGGACTTTAACGCCAGTATTAACTTCTTTTGGGATCATGTAAGGGATATATTTGAAAAGAGAAATGGCAAGGCCATTGGATCACAGGCCAAGCCATTGATACATAACTCTCACCATGTCATAGTGGAAATATAAAAACAAGAGAAGAGTTTCAATGGAAAAAGCAAAGGCATTATTTGAAATAAAGAGGAAGAAAAGAATGATCTGAAACTTGTTCCCACTTGGGCTACATATTCAGCCTAAGCTTATTGTGAAATGATGATGAATCAGCTGGACTGAAAAACATGTATTCCAGATGTTTTCTGTGCTTCTTCTCTGCTATTTACTTCATCATGTTTTCTCCCAGAGAACAATTCCAGGGAAATAAATAGTGTGATCGGTGAGGAAAAACACATTGATTTGTAGGGAGTTAAAAGAAAACACAACATAGGGCAAACGGCTCAGAATAAAATATGAAGCCTGCAGCTCAAATCTTTGGTTATGACTCAAGCCAAACAAGACACCAACCTTGAAAAAAAAAAACCTGCCAAATAGCAGTTGATGACAACTGTGGGCAAAAGTAATTGTGAAGGACTGGGCCACGATAAGGCTGGAGAACAGGGGATCACTATCCTAATGGAGGTGGCTAAATATGACAGGATCCTTTCCACATACAGGAGTAAACAGAACATATCATATGATTTGGATGTATCTGCACAAATTTGGTCGTAACTGTTGTTTGGTTTGCCCGGGATTGGGTTTATGGGAGGGGAGGTGGGTGCCACCCAGGGAAATGACCCACGAGCAGGAGTCCGAGCCCTCAGGGTGCCAAATGGATGTAAAAGACTACCCAAATGACGTCCACAGATGCCTGCTTAGAGAAAGATCACTAGTGCTAAGTATTAATTGTGCCAAACAAAATGATTTTGTAAAATAGATATAATTATATCATATAATATATAAATGATTTCCTGGGGTAAGGCAACACTTGTTGTGCACCCGGGATTTAAGCTCTTGTGGAAATCCCATTCTTAATCTCCAAGTCCCTTGGTTTCCCATTTGTATAATAAGGGCAGCAATACTGCCCCAGTCATGTGAAATGCTCAGATAAAATAAGCAGTGGAAAGCAGGTATTTAGCATCATTTAGACTACCCCAGCGCAGGCATGAAAGAAATGTGTCTGTCTTTCCCCATTATTTCTTTTTCCTTCCTTTATTCTTTTCTATTTCTCTTCAAACCACCGTATCTGCTTTCCTGATCCATCAGCCTGAGGCCACAGGTGATTTCTGAGAGCTGAGCTTCACCTTAATATTTTTGTGTCTGTATGTGTCAGGATACCAAGAGAGAGGCAGTCCTTCCCAACACAGCCAAACCCAGGATCACACGAAAGAGCTTGATTTTTGTGAGATCCGCAGCATGGTTTCGAGACTAAAGAGACTTCAGCTGAAATGGTAAAAGGATCATGGTAGCTTAGAGATTATCATTTTTTTTCCTCCTAAGAAGGGCAGGGTATATGGCCTGCTCCTGCTAACTTGAGTTAGAGCAGCAACAGACCTACACATTTTCCTGGCAGAGTTGGTGTAAAATATTAAACTCATATTTTCTGTGTTTATATGAATTGGGCTTGTGTGAATTGTAGCTGCCACTCAGCACCGTGGCTTGTAACATAACATTTCACACTTGAGCATTGTAACTCCACATAAATGCATAAGATTAGATTAGATATGATTTTTTTTTAAACAAACAAACAAAAAACAGCAAAGTAGCCCCAAAGTAGTTTCAGGTAAGTTTAGCCTAGAAGTAAGCTATTTGTGGAAAGCTTAGAAGGCAGCAGAGAGAGAGAGAAAAAAAAAACCCTGGCAGCTAAATTGACATTACTAAAAGACCTCCAGAATAGCTCTTGGAAAAGCTTTGTGCATCTCTATTTAGTTCCTGTTTGCGGAGGATGTTTACTTCTGTCCGTAGATGTGGCGATGTCATGTTTCCACTGTGTTTTTCACTCGGCGCTGCGCCGTATTTGTGGTTTTCTCATTTGTGACAGTCTAGTAACTGGAGCCATTTGTACCTGAGCAAATAATATCAAATCTGAATACTTTATAAATATTTACAATATTTGGTGTCTCCCACTCACATCAAATGCAAAGTCTAAAAAGCAGAAGCAAACAGAAACGAGCAGAGCCTGTGTTACGTTATAATAAATATTTACTCTACGTATTATTGACTAACGATTCCCATAAAGCTACTTAGGAGGAGTCGGTGGCATTGTTCCTGTCAGGCTGTTGTATATTAAACCGCTCTAAATGAAGCTGTTTGAGAATAAAAATGTATATGTTTGGGAGTGATTGATGCCTAAGACTTATTTGACATTTTTTTTTTTTTGGCAACGGGAAGTTGGGGGGGGGGTTGCACATGTGAGCAGTGAATTAGGTAGAAACTTAGGGCTTTCTGGCACAGCTGCAGAAGTCATTGCAGTGAAAGGTTCAGAAAGAACGTGACCCTTTGTGCTTCGATAATTTTTAAGCACTGATTCTAACGGCAAACAACCCAAGTCTTGCTTTCTGTATAGAATAGGGAGTTAGTATTCACTGAAGCAGAGATTTAGCTCCTGGAGTTATAAAAGAAGGCTCAAATCAACAGTGGGAGGAAGTGGTGGGGTTTACAAGTCATAAGGGGGCTCTTGTCTTATTTTTATTTTATAAAAGAAGTACTCTTTTTTAAAAATTTGTAGGTGGCTTTTTCACCAAACAGAGATCCTCGAGTCTAAGAGCCCCAAAGTGTTTTGCAGTCCCTAAACAAAGGGCCTATTACATCCTTCTCCATCCAGTTCCTGAAAAACCAGTAGCATTTCTACTTCTGTAACCTGCCATCATCTTAGCTGTAGGCCTAAGGCCTAAAAATACATTGAGGAGGAGGAGGACCGACCTGCCTTTTGCATTAACAAACTTTCAGGGACCCGAGCCAGGTGGAGTCACGCTTCGGTGCTTCATAGGTGCAGCTGGATCCAGCCAAAGCACCGTCACATCTTGTTCAGGGAGCAACCTGAGACTTGCACGTGCAAACATGGTATCATGGGAGAGCTCCTACAGCTTTTTTTCTGAATCTCCTGCAAACTGTTCCTTATTTCTGCTTGTTCCCCTTTGTTCAGTTGGAACGTTTTATCTTTTTTTCCCCTTCTAACCTTGTTTTATTCCTCTAAGGCACTTAAAGTACCTCCAAAGCCATGGCTTATCTTTTCATCATCCCAGGAGGAAATGTGATTGGTCCCATTTTTCACATCTGCCAAAGAGATCACCCATCTTGCTTTGGTATATTGGTCTACAGAATCAGGCCTGTGTATTGGGGATGCATCCCAAAATTCCCCACCAGAGGAACCAGAGGTTTTCATTGCTGTACCTTTCAGCTGTACAATTTCAGTTCCGGGGCAGAGATCTACGTTTCGGGGCTGACAGTTCCTCCTGGAGAGAGGTTGTTATATTAATATTGTCGCTCTAGAGAAGAGATGGGAATAGAGGCCAACATACCAGCAAAGACTTCTTATAGTAAACCTGAGCTAATCAGGACTGTTCTGCTATTCATACTTCAGGGTTTCCAACAGCCGGTGACATGTGTTTTGTAACTAGTAACTAGTTGGTGAAGTTTCCACTGGCCCGGTACCAAATCGTGCTACCAAACTGGAAGGAGGGGCTCTGTTTCCTCTGTCTCTGATGGAGTTGCACGGTCTCTAGAGGCTACAAAATCATCTCTGTCAACAATGTCTGGGCTCAGGAGCTTATGCAAAGATGCCTGAAAGGCAAAAAAATCCTCTTAGATTAGGACCCATTGCACCAAAATTGCTTGCATACCCAAATAATCTCCTGAGGAAGAATCCCCGATCATCTCATCAGCTCCACTACTTCCAAAGAAAATCTGAGTCCCCTGTGCCTAAGTGGACTCCACATCTGAGTGAAAGCTAGATTAAAAAAACAGTTTGTCTGAGTAAAACCTAGTAAAACAGGCAGGACTTGGCCAGGTTTTATTTGTAAAATATAAGGCAGATGCCCATCAGAGTGCCAATTTGAATTGTCAATATTGAAGTTGAAAAGCTTGTTGCAATTGGAAATTCCAGCTAAATTGTTCCCAGTTAACACCAGAAAGGAATGCTTTACACTAAGACAAAACAGATGCAGTCTGCTGGGTTCCCATTGTATTAATGGATTCCCCCTGCAGGGAGGTAGGTAGTGTAGCACAAAAGCCCCCCCCGTACGTGTAAACAGAAAGACAGCACTGACTGCATGCACACAAATACTTCAGATGCTTCCTGGGACTCTCTTCCAACACCAGCTTTGCAGCAGAAAAGGCTCCCAAGGACGGCAGGATGGAGCAGACTGGCCCAGCATGTTTCAGAAGCTGGAAGCAACACGATCTATGTAATAAATGGCCTGTTCTGTACCCAGCCGGACAAATCATTGACCGGTTCAAGCAAGATACTGTGAACCACCACAGAGCTTAACAAAGTAGGCCTGCCCTCAGTTTTCCTAAATCTTTTTCTATACTATTCTGGAAGTAGAAAGGGAGTTAAAATCGATGGAAATGGCTCCCTGAAAAGGTCTCATTGCCTTTCTGTCCAGTGTACAATTATTAGGAGGACTCTACCCCAGCCCTTCTTCCACCCCCCAGAGACCTGCATGCAATGGCTGTTTGCTCCTCTCCAGGACTCGGAAAGTACTTTAGGAAAGAGAATTTCGGCTACAGTCCAGAGGCTCCTCCAACGTACACCCGGGTCTCAATAAGTGTACAGCAGAGTACGAGTGAACAGGTAGATTAATGGCCCTATTTCATTCATCCCTGTTCGTGGTTGCAGGGCTAATTAAGGACAGTTCTGCATCTGAAGTTACTCTGAATTAACTAGTCTTGACTAACTCCTCGTATGGGCACTCATGTTGCAAAAGCAGAGATTCCCAAAATTCCCAAATTGAGATTGGGAACTTTTAATAAGGAGAAGAGAAGTCCATGCGAGGAGACAATTGGGTGCTCCTTTGTAGACGAGGGCTAGGTACAGTACAGGCATCACACCTGTTATGCTTTAAGCACTCAGAAAGCACTCTAACGCCATAATTGAACAGACCTTCACAGCTCTTAGAGTGTTTTAAAAATGGCAGATTTCACTTTAGGTTAACCCTTGGTGAACGAGGTATTAGACTAAAGCGCTTTCTGTTAGAGCACTTTATCGAACGTCTGTACCAGATCACATCGAGGATTAACTTACAGAGTGACTGCCACCACCCAGGGGGCATGGCGCAGGGCTGTGCTTTGGCCTCGGGCAGAGCTTTTTTGCTTTTGTCACTGATTTGAGCTGGCACTAACCTCAGCCCCACGTCCTCCCTCTGGCCTGCTGTGAGCCACAGCCAGTCATGGGGGAAGGGAAGCAGGGGGAATCTCCCTCCGCACAGCTACCCCGGCCCCACAGTGTGCGTAAGCCCAGTCGCGAGGGCTGTGAGGGAAGGGGTCCAGGGTCTCTCTCCTTGCAGCAGCCCTGGCTCTGCAATGGCTGGGGGCAGTGAGGACACAGAGCCCAGGCTCCTTTCCCCTGCAGCCTCCCCAGGCTGGCCCGGAGGGCTGCCCAGATCAGGTAGGGGTCTCTTTCCATGCAGATGCCATGGGATGGAGCTGCTATGGAGACCCAGAGCCCAGAACCCTTTCCCTTGCAACCCCCATGGGCTGGCTGGAAGGGCTGCCCCGCCAGGGGGCTGCAGGGGATGGGGGGGTCTGGGTCTCTCTCCCACCAGCTGCTGCTGACAGTTACCAGCTAGTGAGGGGGTGGGAAGGACAGGGCCACTCCGGCAGCCCCCTGGGAGGCATGCAGGAGCACCCTCAGAGCCAGCGTGGGCAGGCTCCAAGCCCCACACTGAAGAGGAAACATCTGTTCAATTCACTCATGCTCTAACTTACAACGCTTTACGTAAAGTGCAATAAAGCACTTCCACCAGGGGCTTTCTGCACATCTGTACTACACTAAAACTTATTAGACTTGGGCCATTGAGTTTTGTTCTAATAGGAGGTGCTTTAGCAGCTTTGTAGCATTTCCTATCTTTTGGTGCCTCATTAGATATCAGACCCTAAAAATCATGTCATTTGGAGGATGCCCTTTCATGTCTGCCCTATCCTGCTTTTATAGAATATCATGCTTTTATAGAATATGATTTTTTATAGAAAATCATATATTGACCCAGCACTGGCTATATCAGAGTGGGAGAAAGCACACTGCCCGCCTTGCTTTGCTTTCAGAACCAGTGTCGTCCCCCACGCCGCCCTCGCCTCGTGTCACAGCCACAAACAGTTTGGTTCCAGTCTGGACGAGTTCAGGCATAACATCAGGGCTCATTAGCACAATACAATAGCATAGTTATGCAGCAATGAAACAAAGATTACTCTGAAATCCTAAGGACAGCCAAGAACCAGCTCACTACTCAGGAAATGCTTCTTGTGCTACTATCTAAGCAGAATTGCCTACACAGTGCATGCATCTATCTATCCATCTATCTATCTATCTATCTAATTAATGCAAACAACAGGAACCATTTGCCCTTTGTCACCGGAATGCCAGTGCATTTTTATCCTAAAACACAACTGAGTTGGCCAGAAAATCATCTGGGCATGAGCATGTAAATCAACAGCATGCATACCGCTAATGCACTCATCTGTGAAAAATTGCTTTTTCTTTATAAATAACACACAAGTGACGCAATCTGAAACAGTTAAAGAATTTTCAACTAAGTTTGTTACACTCGGGAACACCGGCATGCTGTCTTAGCGGTCCAAATGAGTGTGTTACGGTTCAGAAGAAAGTACCTGTGCAGGGGAAAAAATATTGATTGATAGTGAGGCATGTTTTAATCAAGTTTTTAGGTTTGAATGTTACCAAACTATACAGTGAGGGTTCCCAGAGGTATAAATGCTCACCAGTGTGTATGTTTATTTGCATATTGAATATGTGAATAAATGTATAAAACATGGGGCTGTTCCTCTGAAATATAGAAAGAGCCTATTTCTTTTTTGGGTGGGAAGGATCTGCTTTAATGACCTGTTCTGTGAATCTCAAGCAATAAAACATGTTCCGAGGGCATAAGAAACAACTCTGAAATCTTCTTGACCGGTGACGTGGTTTCCAAGGGACTTCTTTTCCCTGTGTATCTTCACAGACCAACATGGAATAAAACTGATCTTCAATTAAGTTGAGACGAAGACAGGTCCGGTGATAGAAGACCCAAAAATGGATAACCAGGGGTCTTCTGGTCCCGGATGTGTAATCCTGCTGCTATGGGAAAGCATGCAAGGCCTGAGAAATAACAGGAATATGGATAAAAGGAGCCTGTCCAGAGTATCAAGGCATCTTGCTCAAAAGGAGTCCCTTTCACATGTGTGCAAAATCAGCTGGGTGCGAGGAGGCAAGGCACAGCTACATGGACCACTTTGTGAGAGACAGGAACGTTGCAGGCTGCCCGAGCTCTTAGCAGAGTCTAGGGCATGGCTTGGATCCCAGCTGCAGTGCGCACAAAATGGGACTCTGTTTTAATCGTGTCCTAAGCAGTTTTCTTTACCCAGAGATTTTCCAAGGTGACTAGTGGTTTTTGCATGTGCTGAGTTTTGGGCAGCTTGTATGAGATGCCTCCAAGGGACCTGATTTTCAGGAAGTGCTGCTGTGCCAAGCACCTTCGTGAACTGGCATCACTTATTATTGATGATTACCCATTATCCACTTGGATTCGATTGTGTTTAGATCCATAGGCGGAATGTCCTTGCCTGTATTTTTACCGTAGCTGGAACCACGACAGCCAAAAAATGAAACATTTTCAGTGAAGGGTGCTAGGCTGAGCTCCTCGCTGCCCCAAGCAGGGGCAACCCTGAAAGTCAATGATTTAATTGCTCACAAACGATTAAAATATTTCAGATTATTCTTGCATTTTGTGACAATCTGGCCTAGACTCAGCAAACCATCTCTATTTAGCAAAAATGATGGGTTCCATGATTAACTTTAAGCCTGTGCTTAAGTCAATGTGACTTTTAAATTGCAGTCTTGTATTCTACAACAATAGATCCCAGCATACAAGTACCGGGTATATGTGGCAATGAATACATTTAAAAATACTCTAAATGGATAGAAAAATACCAAATAACATATAAAGCAATGGGAAAATTGGAAGATTTGTGGCTCCATCAAACCCTAAAACTTTTGGCAATTTCCATTTCTTGAAGATCTCTTAGAAATTTCCCCTCATACACCCTAGCCCTATTGCTGTCGTGAAAGAAAGGGTTTCAAAAGCTTTTAAAATGTGATGGTCTTGCAAAATGGATTGCTTCCCATCTTATGGCCATGAAAACTGGCAGATCTCACCAGTAAGCAGAACATATTTACAGGAGCAGAAGCTGACTGAGACTGCAAGGCAAGTCAGTAAAGACTGGATTAGGTCCCAGCTGTTGCATCTAAGGCTGCCCAAAGGCCTGATCTTGAGAGCTTTCTGCCTGCAGAGCTCCCATGATGAAGTGACGTTTGCAAATTTTGACTCATAACTCTTCAGTAAGGTGAAGATTTCATAGGCTGAGTTTGCATGAAGGCAATCTAAATTAGAAACCATCCCCCTCTCTCAAGACAAATGCTTGGAAGAAACCAGCCACGCTATACTTAGCATCTGCTCAGTGCTTTATCAGCTTTAAAGGCTAGATCCAGACTTTTGTCTCCATGAGCAGTATGTTAGGACTTGATCAAAAGGCTTGATCATAAATTCAGGGAACATGATATCATTGACATCCATGCACTAAGGGTCAACCCCTTGTTTTGCAGATGGAGCAATATGGAGAGTGTCTTAAGTCCTGAGTCCCGGTGTATCCCTAAGGGACCATGGTGGGCATCAGAAAGCCCCTTCTGTAGAAAGACATGAATCCCCAGGAACTACTAGCTGGGCATAGGACTGGGAGTGATGAGTTCCCAAGTCCTAATCAGTGGTCAGGCAGGGTCTCCTACGCATAGCCTTTGACACACACCTGTACAATACTATTCAGAGCAACTAGATGCACGTTCCAAAACCAACCATCTTCCAGCTCCTTTCATATGATTCTTCCGCTGGAAAGGATCGCACCACTGGAAACCATTTGCTCATTCATTTTCATTGCAACCTCCAAAAACAGATAGGAAGCAAACTGAACAGCCCTGCTACAGATGTCTCTTTTGCTGCTTAACAGCATTTTCCTCTCTCTCTCTCTCGTTGTACAA
This sequence comes from Crocodylus siamensis, assembly GCF_052110815.1. Classification (NCBI taxonomy): domain Eukaryota; kingdom Metazoa; phylum Chordata; order Crocodylia; family Crocodylidae; genus Crocodylus; species Crocodylus siamensis. Next base: position 89,834,889 of record NC_143401.1, on the reverse strand, counting down.
TACTGTATTTTGCAAACCTTTTTCCCCTGAGACGCCCAGCTGAGCTCCCCCTACAAGCATTTAAATCCCCTGCTGTCAACTTGAGCCCCGCTGATTATGTGGGTCAGACTGAACCTACAAAAAAACAAATGCTGCCTGTTCCTATTCCCCTCTAGACTTTCCATTCCTCGTGCTTGTCTATCCCCTCTGCCCCAATCTAACTTCCCATTGTGTCTTGTCCCTTTTTGTTTTCTGTAAGCCCTGAATCCTGCATACTGGGAATACTCCCAAAGACTTCAACAAGAAACATAGCAGGAAGACTTCTTTGGGTTTAGTTACATGAGGAGGGCATGCTGGATGTGACCCTGATGCTTGCAAAGAAATTCTCTTGGTGAGTTATGCTTTTTTTTTTTTTTAAACCAACTTTTTCTTTCTTCCTTCCAAGTCAAGGCAATTCCTTCCAGCTGAAGCTGTGCGTGTGAAACTCTGTGTACAGCTGTATCCCTGACATACTTTCACACAGCATCTGATAGAGTGTGAAAGGTTAACTTACAGTGGCATGTACAGTATGCGGTCCAGATGTTCCTGCCATCCCCTGGTTTGTTCTCATGCAATTAGTTCCATTAATGATAAAGGTTACGGGCTTGAGATATGGGGAAGTGAAGTAATATATGAGGGGTTAAACAAAGGCTAGCCCTGACCCTTATGAGCTCATCTTACACTCCAGCGTGTTCCTGTTTGAGAACCAGGAGGGGGAATTGTGTTTGCAAGGGATTGGGAATGTCTCCTCTTTCAGCCAGGTGCCCCACGGAGATCCACTGCAAGTCAGGCCTGGGAATTCTCCCCCGTGCTCTTTGGGGCTTAACAATAGGCAAAAGAAAATGCGGCGTGTGTCTTATTAACCTTGAAGTACGCTTGGAGGGTGTGTGCAGACTCTGGCATGCATAACGATAGAAATGTTTGTTTAGCAGGCAATAACAGGCAATGTGGACTGATCAATCTGCAGCTTGTGGCCGCAACTGAGCACCTGTACCGAGCAGCTCATCCGTTCAGCTGATGCAATCCTCAGTGCTAGTGCAATCAGCTTGATCTTGAAAAGCCGCCTCTAGGCTTTCGCCATGCAGGGGGCCTGAGAACTCCTTCCTGACACGTCCCCTGCAGTTGCACGTGGGTTGCTTGGATTCCAGCTCTGTGCGCGGAGGGGAGGTTAAGGGCTCTATGCCAGCTGCGCCTCCACCATCCTTACGAGCCAGGTGGTAAGGGACTGGCCACTACGAAGGATCCACCTGGCTCTTAGGCACAGGCAAATGAAGTGGAAGGGAAAGGAAGCTGCTCTCCTCTGGGGGGTGGGGGGGAAAAAAAGGCATAATTTACTCACTTTTCAGGAGGAACAAGGGAGGAAGTGTCTGAGTCAGCACAGCCAGCACTTCCCCTGCACCGAGCTGAGAAAGCACAACATAAAGGTCCTGCTAAACCTTTGGGGGCACAGTTACATGTGCACAGGTTCTGCACCTGCGGTTTTGCCCCACCAGTGATTACAGGCTCACATACCAACCTTTTGCCATCTAGATACTGCACTCTACCTCCAGCTCCCTGATTAGAGGGCATTTAAAATGTATTTGGTAATGTAATTATGGGAGCAAAGCTGCATCCGACAAGTGGAGAGGCAGTGTGGCCTACTTTTTAAGAAGAGGTTTGGTATTTCTCAGCAAGGCTGTTTGCATAAGGTCTTTTTTCTGGTGTCTTTATCATTGTGGAATCTGATCCTTTTCAGGCATTAAGGACAAAAAAAGACTGATGCCATGTGCAAGATGAACTGAATTACGAGCAAGATGAACTGAAAGTCAGGAGAGTTCTGTCAGGTGATGGCAGCTGAAAATGTGGCTTGCAAGGCCAAGTCTTGCTCTGAGATAAACTCAGCAGTTGACAGGTAATATGACTCACACCAGCCATAATATGCATTATTAATTCATCCCAAAACCTTCCTTAAAAGAGCATGAAGGTCACAATGACAGTCTAGGAAATGCCTGAATCAAATCACTGCAATTACGTGCAGCCTTGATTCATCTCTCTGCGCACCTGCATTACAGCAGAGCCCTGTGTACATCATCACATACATTTTTTCCTCTGGATCCCTTTTCCATTTAGTGTACAGGATACAGGGTATTCACTTGAATGAGCTGCTCTCCAATAGTTTGTCCTTCTTTACGGCACGCTACGTAAAACTGGATCTGCAAAGAGAATTGTTCCTTTCCTCCTGGGCGTTTCTGAGGTGGTCACCCGTATTGTTATCCAAGGGCTTTCCAAACATTAATGATTTGTCTTCACAACACAAATGGGAGTTAGTAAGTTATCGCTGTTTCCATTTTGCTCATGGGAGCCGATAAGCTATTTACAGGTCAAATTACAGGTGCTCATTCGAGACAGCCAACTGTTTTTTAATTAAGCCAAATCGGGAGGTTTTTTTCACAAAGGCCAGAGCCAGGGGAATATCCCTGGCAACGACCAGCCCCAACTTCCCTCAGCCTCCACACGTGCCCTGCACCTGCCTGGCATCGGCTCTGACAGCAGTGGGGGCAGAGAAGCCATGACAGTGGGCAGTGGAGGAGCTGCTGGAGGTAACCGGGTGTGAGGGTGTGGAGAGATGTCTCTCTTTATGCCACTGAGTAGCCAAAAACCCACCAGTTTTTAGCTTCTCTGCCCACTGGAGCTGGAGCAAGGAAGGTACAGAGTGAGGTCCCCCCAACCCCAGCTTCTTTCCAGTCCCCCTGCCTTTTAGGCCCCATCTTGCCTGCCCATCATTACATTCCTGGGCACGACAACTTCTCAAGAAAGTCACCATAACGCTTTGCTAAGATGGGCAAAATAACATATGTTTTTCTTTTACCTCTGTCTAAGGAAGAGCTGCAATTTTCCACGCTCACAAAAAAAGTCTACCCAAGGCAGATAGGCTGCACGCAAAATTTCAGCCCAAATAGTTGAAGCTTGGCAACATTGCACGCAATGGGAGAGAAGGGTTTAAAATGGCAAGTGTCGGGCAACCTTAACTATAGGCAGCGCTGACGGAAAAACCGGATAATGCATGCTGAACTCCAGGTGCGTCTTCGGTAAGGTTTTCATGCCTGATCATATGTACTTGCCTTGAGAAGTTCGCGTCTAAGTTCTGTGCTATTGCTGTGCAGGGCATAGAAATATCATTCTGCTTCGCTGTATTCAGAATGTCAATGATAACAATGAAAACTGTGTTCGTTCCAAGGAGGCCGCAGTGTTCACTAGGAGACCAGACTCAGCTGCGAATGTCAAACACATTTTATGGGCTACATTTTTCAAAACACCACAGGAGGAGGGAAGGAGCATTATTTGCTAAATATTCCAGGAAGCACATGTATGGATTTCTCCAGAGGGTTCAGAGCTCTTGATATGAAAAAGGTATGAACATTTTATTGTCCTTTCTGCTTTGCCTGTTTTGCATGGATCGTATGGCAGACAAGATGAGCTGACTGACACGTGGCATAAGACAATAAATTATACATAGAATCGTACCTTTTGCCTTGCTTTACAACCCCTCCCCCCCCCATCAAAGCAGAGTTTACTTAGTCTATTATCAAACTATGCAGGGGAATCAAGACAATTAACATTTCATCTCCTTTGTCTTGAGTAATACAAATTCGATTCTGTGCATACATCAGTTAGAAAATATGCTCCATTTGGTTGGCCTGGCCAAAATCTCTTCAAATCCTTGCGAAAAAAAGGTCACTGAGTTCATTAGGCTTTGATTCAAGCCCCTTTGAGAGTATGTTGTAACTTCCAAAGTTTTTGACACATTTTAAATGAGCCTCATAATACACTAGGCAAATTAGATATTACTGAACTGGTGGTGGAATCTGCCATAGACAGATCTCAGCCATATTTGAGCTGTGTCATCACTAACTATTTTGGTGGCAGACGGTCACCATCCTTGCCAAGTTGCCAGAGTACAGCTCCTGGGAGCTCCACACTGGTACATCTACACAAGGTGTAGTTGCCTAATTAGATCCTCAGTAAATGTCTCAGTGTCTACACATGCAGTGCTATTAGGACAGAGTAAACTAACTAACTCCACCATAGGTTTGTACTTGTAAACACAAGTATTATCTCATGGCAGAGTTTTTTTACCCAGCAGCAACGCACGTGCAGATTCAGATGGGCCTGGCAGGGGCTAGCCCCATGCTGAAGCACCCTTGTGCCCTGACCAGCCCCTCCACAGCATGTTGAGCCAGGTTGAAGCAGCCCCCCCGAGGCCTTTGTCACCCAGAGCTGCTCTGATCTGGTTCAGTGTGCTGTGGTCCTGGGCGCACTTTCAAACGGTGCACCCGGGAGCAATAAACCCCGGTGCAAACTGTGTGGAGCTTATCGCTGTGCATTAATAGCAGGTGTAGATGCACTCACAGTTCAGCTGCAGCCTTGGTGGCATCAGAGCACAAAGTACACCCTGGAAGGGCACGAGCTGCTGAATGGACTGTAACAGCCACCATCGCATCGTTACGTGCATTCAGCTCGTGGCTGGGAAGGGACAGCAGCCTTGCACCATTGGTGCAAGTTGGAGCAACTCTGCTGACCCAACCTGACCACTGATTAGGACTCAAGTACCCATCACTCCTGGTCCTGTGCCCAGCAATTCCTGAGGATTAATGTTCTGCCAAGGAAGAGGCTTTCTGATGCAGAAAAAGAAACTGGACTTGAAAAAGTGACCTTTTAAAATCCATAGAAAAGAGCAAGCTAAGCTAAGCTAAGATGCACAGCAGACGTCATGGAACTTGTAAGGGAAGGAATGAATGCCCCTTAATGGCTTTCTGCTCAGGTTTTAGGGTATATCTGTGCTGCAGTTGCTGGATACACTGTGCAGCATGGTAAATACCCAGTCCATTAGTCCAAACTGAGCTCCCGGTGGCCATAGCAGAGCAGCTACCAGTTAGATAGTTCAAAGCCAGATAGATATTTTAAAGTTAGCCTCAATCCATTGACACCCCACTGCAGTCACAACAGTTACTATACTAAAGGTGAGCCAACAGCTTTGTACTGATCCAGCAATAATCAGTTCAGAGTTCCTGTGGCCGATAACACCTCTACCACTGAACCAGATCATGTTCCTTCCTTTGTATTATGGTGTTGAATGGTGCCATCCACTTGTTTCAGGAAAGCAAAAGTTCTTGGTGCTATTCTACGCCACTACCAAGCACTGCCTCTGATGCTAGTTGAAGGGCCTGGTGTGAGGGGGTGTGTTCAAGATCACTAGGGGAAGACTGGGGAAGAAGTCAGAACAGAAGAAGGGAAAACGAGGCGAGATAGTGAGATCTGTTACATGATGAGTTGGTGGTTTGCCACTAAACATAGCTGCAGCAGGTTGATAAGGAAGAGTGTGGAGGAAATAAAAAATGCACAATTTTCTTCCTGCTGGTTCTTCTGATGTAACTCTGCCCTGATCTGGAAGGATCATCTGTAGAAATCGGAGGGAAGTTTGCAGTCCACTTCTGTGGCTGACCCTGCCACGAACAGTTTTTTTTTTTCCTCTATTGTCTGAAACCACCTAGCCTAGTTCAGAGGGTTTTGCAGAGTGCCAAGCAGATAGTAATTATCACTGGTCACCATTGACGTCAAAGAGATCTGTTAAACAAGCTTGGTTTGGCAGTTACAGAAGGCATCCCAGGGGAACCGTGCCTCAGGAATATTTGCAAATAGCAAGTAATAATTTATTGGGTGAATAGGTAACAAATAGAGTCTTGCTACAAGCAAGCTATGAGCAGAGAGAGTGCGGGCTGATAGGCAAGGCTCCGGGCTGAGATTCAGGACTGGTGGGTTCTAGTCCCAGCTCTGCTACCGACCCACTGGGTGACCTGGGGCAAGTTGCTTCATTTCTCTGTGCCTCCATGTTCAAGCCTGTGGCGTATGCTCACCTTGTTTGTAAGGTGCTTAAGCTATAATGAGGAAAATCTGTTTAACAGAAGTATTATTTTAATTCAGCACAGAAGCACTAGGATTACCAAAGAAGCCAAAGGGAGTTAGGCGCCTATATTTCAATGGACTGTGAGCGTACCATAGTCGGTTGTCTTCATAGTAAATGCACCTGTTTCCTTGAGGAGGAAAACTGTGTTTATGCAATATAACAAGAAGGGAAATAATTAAATAAAAAGTTAGGCAGAAATCATGGTATCCTTAAAAAGCCAAACAGACATGGGGTCCAGAAATAACAGAGAGAAAAATCATACTTTAGAGTAATTGATTATCAGTTAACATCAAAATAAATCATATTGGAGGTTGGGGGAAATTTAGCTGAGCATCCAAATGCTAAACCAGATGGGGCGACTGACAACTGACACCCAGGAAAAAGCCAACCTATTAAATAGGTACTTTGCGTCAGTCTTTCATCCATCCCATGGGATGCCCATGCCTGCTGTGGGACAGGGAGATCCGGGTGATGGGGATCCCCTACCCTCCATAAATGCTGACCTCGTGAAGGAACACCTTGAGAAGCTGGATACCTTCAAGTCAGCCGGCCCTGACAATCTGCACCCCAGGGTACTCAAGGAGCTGGCGAGCGTCATAGCCCAGCCCCTGGCACGGATCTTTGAAAGCTCCTGGCGCTCTGGTGTAGTGCCCGAAGACTGGAAGAAGGCCAATGTGGTGCCGATCTTCAAGAAAGGGAGGAGAGTGGATCCGGCTAACTACAGGCCCATTAGCCTGACTTCTATCCTGGGGAAGATCTTAGAAAAGTTTATTAAGGAGGCCATCCTTGATGGACTGGCACAGGCTAACATCCTAAGGGATAGCCAGAACCTGATGGTGTTTAACACTGAAAAATGCAAGGTTCTCCACCTTGGGAGGAAAAACCTGCAGCTTCCTTATAGGCTCGGCAGTGCTACGTTGGTTAGCGCTACAGAAGAAAGAGACTTGGGGGTCATCACTGACCACAAGATGAACATGAGCCTGCAATGCGATGTTGCGGCTAATAAACCGACCAAAACGCTGGCGTGCATCCATAGATGCTTCTCGAGCAAATCCCGGGACGTCATTCTCCCCTTGTACTCAGCCTTGGTGAGGCCGCAGCTGGAGTACTGCATCCAGTTTTGGGCTCCACAAATCAAAAAGGATGTGGAGAAGCTTGAGAGAGTCCAGAGGAGAGCCACGCGCAGGATCAGAGGTCAGGAAAACAGATCTTACGATGGCAGGCTGAGAGCCATGGGGCTCTTTAGCCTGGAAAAGCGCAGGCTCAGGGGTGATCTGATGGCCACCTACAAGTTTAGCAGGGTTGACCACCAGGATCTGGGGGAACGTCTGTTCACCAGAGCGCCCCAAGGGATGACGAGGTCGAACGGTCATAAACTCCTGCAAGACCGTTTCAGGCTGGACATAAGGAAGAATTTCTTTACTGTCCGAGCCCCCAAGGTCTGGAACAGCCTGCCAGCGGAGGTGGTTCAAGCACCTACATTGAACACCTTCAAGAGTAAATTGGATGCTTATCTTGCTGGGATCCTATGACCCCAGCTGACTTCCTGCCCTTTGGGCAGGGGGCTGGACTCGATGATCTCCCGAGGTCCCTTCCAGCCCTGATGTCTATGAAATCTATGAAATCCATACCCAATCCACAAGGGAGGAAGATCCCACTCAAAAACCAGTCATCAATGATTTGGGTTAAGGTATCAAGTGGAGTCCCCTAGAGGGTCTGTCCTAAGGTCTGCTACTATTCAATAATCTTCATTAATGATTTGGAGAACAGGCCTGAGTCTATGCTTATTTCAATTTGCAGGTGGCACCAATTTGGATAGGGTTGCAGGCACTGTAGAGGACAGAGTTAGAATTTAATATTACCTTAATAAATTGTAAAAGTGGTCTGGAATAACTAGGATGTAATTCAGGACAAGTACAAAGTACTGCACTTCGGATGGAGTAATCGGATGCATAAATGCAAGATGAGGAGCAGCTGGCTAGGTTGCAGTGTTACTATACTAAAAGAAACTAGGAATTCAGTGGCTCACAAGCCAAACTAGCCAACAGTGTAGTCTTGCTGCTAGAAAAGGTAATAGTATGCTGGCATGTATTAACACAAAGGTCCCATGCAAGTCGGGAAATAATTCTTCCACTCTTTTCAGCACTGATGAGGCCTACCTGGAGCATTGTGTCGAAGTCTGGGCACCACATTTGTCATAAGTTGTGGATGAATTGGGAGTCATGAGGGAAGTAATTGAATTGATGATAGGTCTAGAAAGATGACCTGCGAGAAAAGAGTGAATGAATTGAGATTGTTCAGTTTAGAAAAGAGAAGATTGCAAGGGAGGAGGTACTAATAAATCTTCAAATACAAAAAAAAATATTGTTGCGAAGAAGATGATGGTCAATTGTTCTGTATATCCACTAGGAAGAGGACCAAAAATAACGGGCTTACATTGCAATAAGTGAAAATGAAATTATATATCAGAACGAACTTTCTAGCTATGCGAATGGTTAAGCAGTAAAACAGATTACCTTGACGGGATACTTCAAGTTTATGGAGTTACATGACAGCTGCATTTCTCTGAGCCTAGTCTGCATAAAATGAACTGTTCCAAACAGGAGATTTTAGCTCTCCTATGAAATACGACCTTTCACTCCTACCCAGGAGAACTTGTACAATCTTTTCTTCTGTGTCCAAAGAAGGGTACTTGTGCCCAAAAGCTTGTGATTAAAGACTTTTTTTTTTTTTTTTTTTTTGCAAAAAACTAGTTGGTCTAATAAAAGATATCGCCTTTACCAGGAGTCCTGATCAGTATGTCTAAGCTGATTCAGGTAGGCAGTAGATGAAAATCACTTTTCCCAGATGCCTTTGCTACCAATACAAAAATAAATCAGATGCCTGTCTAGTGCCACAACTAACAATAAACCAAACCTTTGTGTCTTCATTAAGTATTTACTCCATCCACTGTCTTCTGTGAGAATAGCACCTGAGTAAGAGATTTGGCCCATCATGGAATATTTTGCTGTTGCAGGGCTTGTCAAACACTTAGCGTAACACGTTATTCCTTGGAGCTTTTCCTCTTCTCACAAAAGTATTAGATGAACACTCCCTCACTGCCATCCAGTATTGAAATGCTTTGCCTCTTCCCATCCACCTCCCTCTCACATCCTCCTCCCTCGGTTTAAGTATTATCTTAGGTGGTTTTAACTTGCCTATCTTTAACAGTTTGCCCTAAATTTCCTCGATCCCTCAGAGAGCAAGTGGGGTTTTGAATTGCAAGGAAATAGATTTAAAATTCTTGATCGTAATGTTTTACTTTTAAATACAAAACCCAGAGATTTTCAAAAGTCCCCTGCTGAAGTCCTGGGAACATGTCTTGACTATGGAGCAGGAGATATTTTATTTCAGCAATTCTTAAACGGAGAAACACCCAATTGATTCAGCAGCAGAAGTGTGAAATCATTTACACAGAGAACAGCCAACTGAGGCCATAATGCCGCTGCTCCTGGAGTGTCCATGCCTGAAACAAGCCCAGCTTGCCATTTATAATCATTTTCCACCCTCTCAATAGGCAAACAACGCATTTGTCAAAATCTGATGCTGATGCTTTCAGATTTAGTTCATTAGCTCTCATTGTTTCGGTGGGGATGGATCACTTCGAGCGAACACCAAACAGCCATCTCATTTTATATTAATTATATGTCAGCAGCCTTATGAAAACGCAGCTTTTGCTCTCTTCTCATTTCTTAGTTTGGAAACATATTGTCTGTTCCAGGGACCAGAAGGAAAAACTTAAAGCTGGGCTCCAGCGTGTTGGCTTTGTTCTAAGAAGTCCACATTTAAACTCTCTTTGGCTCAATGAGCTCTGTGCTGGGAAACCTACAGATGCTGTACTTTAGGGGAGAGTTTTGCCAGGAGGCCTGTCATTAAGGAAAACTAGTAGAGGCAATTTCTGGAGCTCACTAACACTGTCCTGTCGCCCTTCCCCATCCCCAACAGGATCCTTCACTGACTCAGAACTTTGTTAACGCTTGCATTTCCCCCGTAGGGTTAGCCACGGTGCACTACCCAACTTTAATGCACAGTGTACTTTTCACCAGTATGTACCAATATTCGCCAGTGCACTACCTAACTTTAAAACCAGAGTAAACCTCTACCAATGCTTTTTTGCTGTACCATAATACGCAGGGGCTTGCATCAGTGGAGCTACACCAGTGACTGCAATCCCACTCTGGGTGAAACCTCATTAGCATGTGGCATGACTCCTCCAGCTGTGGGACTGAGTGGGGGAGAGACCTTTTGCCCCCAAGGCAGCTTGCGGTCAGAGCTCCTCACCTCTTGCCCGTCAAATGATAAAGCAGGCTGCATTTTCTGGTGCCTTACACTTTTCTCCAAATGCTGACAGATTCCAAAGTCTTTCTGGTTTGCATTCATCACATTTCTGGGCCCATTGTTGCGTTAGTTCAGAGAGGCTGTAATTAGGCTGAGATAAACTGTATCGTGGAGTTGCATCCGCTCATCAAGGCTGGCATCCTAATTGCAGGTGATGCGTCTGTGAGGTCCCACAGAAGTGGGGCCGGGATTACTGAAAAGCAATTTGTAGGGGAAGTCTGCAGAGGGAAGGTAGTTCACCTTACCAAGCCTAAAAAAAGAAATCACTCCGGTGATAGATAGCTTGAGGTCTCTGAAGCTAACATGTTTAACAAGGTCTGTTAAAAAAAATTACTTAGCCTTTCAACTATCATATTTCTAATGCATGCACTGCTAAAGGCAATATTAGCATTTGTGACATGTTGTTGTTACATAGAGCGATTGCAAAATACATTCAGGGAGGAGACAGTTTGCTAGGCAGGGATCAGTCCCGTTGATTTAGATTGCGCCTGTGGCCCGTACAGGCAAGACTTCAGTCACCTCTGCACATGAATACTAACTCCAGAGGAAGACAAAAATGCTATTTAAATTGAGAGGTTTCGTTAAAGTGAGGGTTTTGACAAGTATTTCCTTAGGACAGGAGTGACAGGCTTAGCTCCTCACCAGAGATTTGGGTGTTGCTATTTTGTCTCCAAGCGCCCTCATTTCCCACTACATTCATTGAGGACCGAGGATCCCCAGCAGCTAGCGGGAAGCGATCAGCATCTTACCAGGCCTGATGGCTAGTGCAGAAGATTTTTATAGGAAATAAAAGATCAGACATGCCTCAACCCAGCAAAGCTTTTAAATGTGTGCTTAATATCTTTTCCCCAAGTAGTCTCATTGAAGATGCACCCAGAAAGGTTTGGAAGCAGAAGTGTTAAGGATTAGGGCCATGTTTTCTAGAAATATGTTTTTTTTCCTGTGTTTGTACTCTGCGTGATGGTTTCTTTTATGCCCATAGTGATGCCAGAATTTTTTCCAGCAGTCACAGTTCATTTAGGACCCAGCAATGTATAGGAGGAGTCCACGTGAATTTTTTCAATGTGCATTGACTTGTGCTGGTTAATAAATTCTGTATGAAACCCTACATAATCTCATAGATCTTTCTATCCCAAACTTGTGTCACAAGTAATGGAGATTTCTGTCTGGCTGAGGATTCATCTGTATTGTTATGTGCTGAGTTAAACCTCATTAACCCATAGGGATGGAGCTGTCACCATTCATTTAAGGTACTTAAAATGATTCATTAAGCTCCTTTGGGAAAGCAGGTAGGTAAAACAATAGGGTTGACCAACCGAAATAGACACAGGCAAGGCCTCTTGGGAAGGAATTTGAAGTAAATGGGTGGAGCGGCTTCACTAGACATTGTTTAGCAAATGTGTGTGTGTAAATGTTAGAGCGCTTCTACACGTGATGGGGGTTTAGTCCCCTAAATTGAAATAGTGGGCTTTTAATTGCAACGTGTAAAAACCCACCATTCAATTTAGGGGCATTCTGTTGCTGTTATGGCAAGGGGCCTGATCTTTTTTTTTTCCCCCCGTAGAGCCTGCCCATGTCTCCAATGGCAAAGGGTGAACCGCTGGTGGGCTGAGCGGTCCTTCCATCCTTTCACTCTACCCCACCAAACCCGTTCCAATGAATACATGTGTGCATGAAAGGAGAATAGGGACTGGTTGCTACCATAAAACCATGCAGTAGATAGTATTTAATCTACCTTCATTAGGAAAGATAGCATCTACTAGCAGATGTCTGAGGAAGTAGGCTGTCACCTATAACAACTTTGCCTCTCTGAGCCAGTTATTCTTCAAGGTGTCTGGGTTTCTGCCTTGTTAGGACAGAAATGCCATTATAGATGACGAGGCCAGGAGCAACCTTGGTGATCTTCTAGCCTGATCTGTATAATACAGATCATGAAACGTCAAGAATTAATTTCCATTTCAGCTTTCAAAAACACATCCAATCTTGATTTCAAAATGCACAGCTTTAGAAAACTGACTACAAGCCTAGGTAAGTTGTTCTGATGGTTAGTGCGTCTTGCGCTGAAAAAAATGTTTATCTCCTTTAAAGTCTGAATGTATTGAACCACCGATGTGATCTATTATTGCAGTGTAATCTCCTGGTTAGACTGACTGAGTTTGGATACAAGGCGGTAGGTGGAAAGGTTGAACGGTTAAAATTAAAAGTTAACCAAAGGTTTCAAAACCTTCAAATAAATGTGGTCCAGTTTTGGCATATGGTGTAGCAGGCTAATCATAGTTTCTACTCTTTTTAAGACTCAAACAGCATGTCCCTACTATTACCCAACTGTCAGCCCAATCTGTAGTAAACACATCTTCTTACGTAAAGTGCTAGAACAAGGCTCGTATGAATTCATCTTCACTATCGTCCTTCAATCTACTCTTCCACTGGAATTTCTTTTTATCTGAAAAACTGCTTTCCCCCCCAATTCCACCTACCACAATTTAGAGTGACTAATCAGGCTAGTCGCAACCGCTTTCGGAAAAACATTTCAGCTGACAGTATTTGACAGATGTCATGACACAGCCGCCATAATCTCTTGCTTAAATTTACACGGGTAAATTAGCTAGCTGCCAATTCAGTTCTTCACATAGATGGATGAGAAAAGGTAGACTGCCCCAATATTTGGGGAGAACTGCAGTTCGAGAGATGTGTTTGTCAAGTCTGCCTCAGTGTGTGTAGGAGAAACTATAATCTAGCAGTAGTCACCACTGTTTCATGCGAAAAGGGACTGCTCTTGTCAAGTTAAAATGAGTGCTTAGTTGCTTTGAAGTAGTAGGTAACCTTGAATTATGCCCAGTTCATGTCACTGCCACCAGGGGCCCCAGCTCCATTACATCCTACTAGGTGGGCACACAGAGACCTTGAAAAGTTTGTAATCCCAAGAAACCATGGGTCCTTAGTCGGTCTGACACGGTGCTGGAAGTCCGGAGGACCTGCAAGTGCTGACTTTCAAGCTCCAAGGCTCCTGCTTATGCTATAACTCCTTGGGTTTCCATTTCCAGGCACCTAATTCCCCAGCAGCCTACCAGGGCTAGGTACAGACATTCAAAAAGCCCAGGTGGAACCAGTCCTAGTTATACAGTTCTCCGTAAGCCGCATAGTTTTGATCGGTATCAAACAGGATACACATTTATCCTTTTGGGGGAGTAAGGGGCAAATCTTTGAGCAAGTTCCACCATTTTTAAACCAGCTCATGCACCAAACTTCTGTTCCATTATGGGTTTAGGCCAGTTTCCAATCACTAAAAGTGTAATGCCTGTACCTGGCCCAGGAGTCTACCACATACTGGCAGGTGGATGAGGAGCAGGACCGGGGACTTCCACAAGCTTCTGGGGTCAGAATTGGGCAGCCCAGAGAACCAGTTATCTCAGCAGTTAGCCACACTGGGTAGCCAGCCAGCCTAGGCACCTGGAGGGCTGGATCACCAGCACCAGGGAATTTTATACGGCAGGCTGCCCCAGGCCTGAACATCCTAGGCACCCGGTCTCTGCTCCAGCATGCTAGGCAGGCTGCAGAGGAGTTGAGTGAGTGAGTCTGCAGGAGGCCAGGCAGGCTGCCACTGGAAACCTGGCTAGGGTCTTTCCGAAGTTCATCAAAAGTGATGCGGGCCAGTGAAACATTTTGACTAACTGGCAAATGCTGACTAAAAGGAGTTCAAGTGATTTTTTTTCTGATCAGCTGTACTGATTAATCACAGGTGTTCCCTTTAGTGAGTAGACCACCCAAGAATGAATTGTGAAAATCACACTCGAGTATCTTTTCTTATCCTTAGCGTATATGCGGGTCGTACTTTGTACGTCCCGTTATTTATTTTCTGTGCTTGTGCAGCGAGTTTCAGAGAAGTGCATTTTTAAGTATAGTGAAAGACTAATAATGAAGTGGCAGCATTGATTAGATGGACTCTCAAGCATCCCCATGTGGATGTTTGAGCATTGTAACTGTTGAATGATTAGGAGCCACGGTCCCTCTAAGCTGCACGGCATGCACAGGCGCACCTGGCAGCGGAGCATGAGCGCGCCACGCAGCTTAGAGGGAATGCTGATTAGGAATATTAGAAAAAAAGAAAAGCAAGTGCGATGTAAAACGTGTCCGATATATGTTTTTTAAAACGTAGCGTTAGCTAGGCAATTTTTTCCCTGAAATTTCAGTTGTTACCAGCCAAACACTCATTCATCTTGAGTGGAAAAATTGAATCCTTTCACAGGATTGGTCCAATGTGAATTGTTTTGTGCAATAAACATCTCATTGTGGATGGATATCAACTCCAAGCATTGTGTCGCTTGCAAGAACAGACGTGAAAATCCCATCATTTGTGCGTGCTTCTCCTTGAGACCTCCCCTTCCTAGAAATGACCTATTTTAATGTCTCCCCAGCCTGGAATATAAGAGGTTACAGTAATAACAGTGGGACAAATAAAGACTAAATGAATTAATAGATTCTTCTCATGGTAGAATAATGGAGAAGGGTCCCCATGTTAGGGTGCTGAAATGCATGTCACTGTTTTGACACACGAGAATCAAAAGTGATTCACGGCACTGAGCAAAATAGCAGCTGTGTTCAGAGCCCAGGCTTTCACTATAGAGAAAGAATGGCCATTCCTCATAAAAAATTGCCATGCTTTTTTTCTCTGTTCTCAGATCACTGTGCACTCGGGGCCAGATCCAAAGCAAGCTGAAATCAGCAGAATGTCTAATGCTTAACCTCTGCGCACCCCGGTTCAAGACAAAGTCTTTCCAAAATCTGAAAGTATTTCCCGTTGACAGTTTTTCCCCGGTAATTTAAGAGGGGAAATCATATTAATAGCTACAAATAAAGACCTGCAACAACTACAATCTACAAGATCTATTTAAAGAGATAGTGTCAGGGCTGATTAGCTTACAAAATCTAAGCCTCAGTCCTGCGAACTCATCTACACTGGCAGGCCCCTGAACTTCTATGGATCACCATGCACAACGATGGGCTTAACAGTAGCCATTTGAAAGATGGTATATAGGTGCCTGTCCCCCTCTGGGTTATAACAAAACATAGCTAATGCTTGCAGTGTTGTAATACCCTCTGATTGATATTAATGGCTGTGAAATTTTCAAGCAAGGTGGGGGATTCAGACACAGCATTGATTAAAAGTAATGGTAGGTAAGAACGTCAGAACTGTTATTTTGGGTTAGACCAAATGCTGACCAGCCCAGTGTCCTGTCTGTCTGACCGGGGTAAATAGTGGATGCGTTAAAGGAAGAGTATAAGTGAATGGGACATGCGTACAGTAATGTCTGCCGCGCCTTCTGAGTTGTCAGCGGTCATAGATTTAGGGATGTCCTGAGTCTGAGGTTATATCCAGACTGTCGGGCTTAAGAGCTTGTGTTAAAACTATCTTCCACAGATTTGTCTGCTCCCTTTTAGAACCAGTGTATACCGCTGGCCTCCACAACAGCAGTGAGTTACAAGTTAATTTTGTTATGTGTATGAAAGCAAGAAAGCATTTCCATTTGTTTTTAACCTGATCGATTCCTGATAAATTGGGTTCTTAACACAATGATAAATTCACTGGGTGGCCCTCGTTCTTGTATCATGAGACAAAGTGAATGGTCTAGTTTCCTATTCATTTTTCGAGACCATTCATGAATTTATAAACCTCTATTGTATCTCTCCTCAGTCATCTTTTTCCAAGCTGAAGATGCTCAGTCTTTTCCATTTCTCCTCCTCTGGAAGGCATACTAATGATCATCTCTGCTGTCCTTCTCTACACCTTTTTTTAAGTTCTAGCTATTATTTTTGAGTTGGGATAATGAGAGCAGTAGTCAAGATGTGCGTACATCTGGATTTGCAGAACAGCATAATGATGTTCTGTGGTTTGGGTTTTTTTAAGTTCCTGTCCTAGTAATGCCTAACACACTTGCCTCTTTGACCACTACTGCACATTAAGTCAATATTTTTAGAGAACTCGCCACAGATGTCTTTCCTGAGTGATAAGAGCTAGTTCAGAGATCATCACTGTGTGCATATATTGAGGATTTTTTTTTCCTATGTACATTATTTTGCACTAATCGGTGTTGACTGTCATCCACCACATTTTTGCCCACTTCGTTCAGTTTTGTGAGGTCTTTTGCCAACTCTTCACCATTAGCCTTGGGCTAGAATATTCACACTGATGATGTCTAAATCGTCTGGATTGCCTTGAAAATCCCACCCAATATAACCACAAACCGTTACCATTATGCTAATATTGTTACCGTGGCATCCAAAGTCAGAAAACCAGTGCAGTGGCACACCTAGTTACAGCATTGCCTGGCTTAAAATGCATAAATTTTACATCCTACTTTGACAAAAAGAAGTTTCTTGCTTATATTTTCTTTGCAAAAAAAAAAGCAGTTCCACCTGTTTAAAGGGAGGTATTTAGAAAAGGCAGCTTTGATCATTTTGTCAAAAAGAAACAACTCGTTCCTTTCGATTTGGTGGGGAAAATCTATTCCACCAATACTCTTTGAAGAACCAGTCCAACTCTAGTCCAAGATGGGGTGGACTTGGTGTGCTTCAGCAAAGCTTTAAAACAGTAGCCCCGTGGCTTTATTTCACTACATGCCCTGTTTTTCTTTCTTTCTTCTCTATTTTTTCAAAAAATCTTTCTGCTGAAAAGTCACAGGGAGGAAACAAAACGCAGGAACTCTCCCAGTATACAAAAAACAGACTTCAGAGGTCCAGCTCAGGAAAATGAAAACTAGTTGCAGGAGTAGGTCTTGTCCTTGTTCTACCACAAACTTATGAAAAGGGATTTGGGCTTCCACTAAAGATGAACCTATGCTCTTCCCATGTGGTCAGATCACTCATCTTCCTTCCTGTCCCTTCTCACTGCTGCTACCTCTTTCCCCCTAAGATATTGGACTGAAATGTCTCTTCCAAATGCACATTTTTCAAAAGTCTTTGGGGATGGAAGCAGAGGGACAACCTGCCCTGGATGAGGGCAGGAAGGGACTCTGCATACTAAGGTCAAAAGCACTAGGATTATTTAGGTTGGTTTGAAACCAGTTCTTCACATACCTGAAGGGAGACCAATCTTCAAATACTGTAGGACTAGGAGCACTGGCCTCAGCCTGCAGCAGAAGAAATTTAGGCTGCAGACTAGGAGGAGCTTTCTGACTACGAAGGTGGTTGAGCATTGGAACAACTAGAGATGTTGTGGGATCTCCATACCTGGAAGTTGTCAAGAATAAACTGGAGAGAGATGGTGCAGCCAGGGAAGATCCTCCCTTGAGCAGAGGGGTGGACAAGATGACATAATGAGGTCCCTTCTAGCCCTTCTTTCCCATGATCCTATGACCTTGTAGTTGCAGCATGTGTTCTCAGATGATCTGGGTTGTCTGCAACGATGGTCAATGTAGCTTCATCCCAGGTGAAACGAATGTTTGCGCACTTATGACTTGGGATCCTTGGCCAGAAGATGCAATAGAAGAGCAAAGTATTAATGGCTGTTGAGGCTAGTTTAGTTATACTGAACAACTTTTTGAAAACCAAGAAGTTTTTGTGCCTGAACCAGGCATCCATTGTTTCTGTATATGTAATGGCATGTCTACCAAAGGCATCTGATTAACCACCTTCTGTCCAAATTTCAGATTGCTCAAGCTAAGCTGGTAAACCTTGGAAGAATTTAGTCTATCCGGTAGGTCCCCCGCTTAATCTGAACTTCTCAGAAGTGACTGAAATGTATTATTACCTGGCATCTGTTTAGCTGCTGCTGTGACCCCACTTCCATTCCTAGGGGATAGATGTCTATATTGTACAAGCCACCAGTACGGCTGGAACGAACTGCTGCTCTTTGTTGGATGCGGAACAATACACACAACTTTGGAGGTCATTTTTCAGGTGAGGACTGAGAGACATTAGTGGAGCCATAATGAGGAAGTCTGTGCTGCTTATTTGCGAGCTGTATCTGCTCTGCAGAGACGGTACTTTTGTTTCCGTGGTGGTCACTGTGGCACCTTTCACAATGAATGAATTATTTTCAGAATTGAAGCCATTTCAGGGAACAGTCCAAGGCTGTTTCCAAATTAATGACTTGAAATCAGATTTGTCACTAGAGGCATCAGCTTTTCTTACAACTCCCCTTCATGTTTTCCAACAGCGAGTGAACTTGAACAAGACTGCAGGAGGGAGGTGTGGAGGGTACATGTGTGGTATAAATTCTGCCCTTGAACTGTTGCCAACGTATATTCTCCTCCTCTCCAAATGTTTTCATAGATGTCCGAGGACAGCTTGCACATTATGCTTCCTCTCTGCTGTGTGGCTGTGACAGCTTCTCATCTGGCTAGGGTGAACATATGTCCTAGTTTGGTTGGGACACTACCAAGTTCACTTCAGTAAATCAGTGCCAGAGGCAATTAGGCGAGAGCAAAGCTCAGTCCCCACCTGAAATGTAATGAGAAAGACAGCAAGTCAACTGTCCCATTTGGACAGACTCTGCAGGTTCTTCAACCAAGGATCCCATAGCCTCGTCCCAGCCGGCTGGTCAAAAGTCCCAGGCTGGAGTCTGGCGGGGGCACAGGGTGGTATGTGGGACCAAGGACGTGCCACGTGTAGGCAGGGTGGCACCTGCTCCAGTCTGCCCACCTTGCTCTTGCACAGCAGCTCAAGCTAAGCTCAGTGCCTGCTGCTGCACCATGCTGCTCCATCTCCCCACCGGACTCCAGCCTGGGACTTTTGACCAACCTCCCGGGACCAGGCTACAAAATCCTGGAGTATCCCAGCCAAACCAGGACATACGGTCACTCTCCATCCGGTGTAGGAGGGACTCTGCTTTATTTTCCAGACATACTGGAGCGATGAGAAGCATCCAAATTTGCACTCCTTACAATTGCCACACCCCAAGTAGCGGAAGACATGGGTGGAGAAGCTTCAGTTAGGTCACTCATTTAATTTGGCAGTAAGAATCCAGCAGGTGGACGTGGGCTTCGTAGTTCTACATAAATCTTTTTTTGCTGACTTGAAGCTCAATTCAGTAATGCCTGTGCATTATTAAATCTCGTACTCCCCCTTCAGTACTATATAAATCTTTCTTGCTCTGTGTGGATGTGAACTTGAAACTATAGCGTGATTTGGTAATGCTTGCCTGACATTTTAACAGGTTTCCTACTTAAAGGAGATGGCTTATGATTTTTTCATGTTCTTCTAGGATGGACAATAATGTACAGACTTTAGATGGTATCTCATGCATTGGATTAGAAAGAACATCTGAGTACTCTAGGCCTGCCTGACATCGTTTAAAACTTGTGGCAAGGCTTTTAATGACTTCAGAGTGTTTGAGTCTAAGCATACTTAATTGTAACAAGCAAAGCACTTAAGCATATGTTTAATAATTTATTTAGTGATTTTTCTCATGTTGCAATGATTTCACATGACTATATAGTAACACTGGTATAAAAGAATAATGCCAGGGAGAAGTTACTTACTGGGCACATCTCCACTTGTGCTTTAATGCACAGTAGCCTATTTTACTGCGCATTAAAGTATCACATAAAAAAACATGCAGTTATGCAAATAGAAAGTAAAATAGGCTACTGCTCATTAATCATCACTTTTAAAAGTGTGCTTTTGGTACTGGACATAAACATGCATTAAGCTGCCCTATTTAGTACCTCACATTGGAGGTATTACATTTAATGCACCTTAGGAAAGGCACATTAATGCACGTGTAGACGTGCCCACTGAGGATTTTCTTATTTGAGCTTTGCCCTCCTTATGTATATTAAAGTTGTGTTGTTTCTAGTTTGTTTTTCTATCCCTTATTTTTACCTGTGAAATACAATGATTTTCCTGGGGAGTCTCAGCGGTGTCGATTGGGAAGCCTCCCACCTGCATTGGACTAGCAAGTTGTAGAATGTTTAACAGAGACTTTTTCTCCTACACCCTCTCTAGAAATTGGACTTACATCTATTTTTAAATATAAGTGGTACCTACTTTGGCTAAAAAAATCTTTTCCTCTCTTACTTGCTCAATGTTTAGCTTCTTAACCATGAGCACTCCTTTAATGGTGTTCAAAGATCCATTTTCTGTTCTGTTTTATTTTATTTTGATTCTTACACTACCTTCATTATAAGTGGTATCTAAGCACCTAATACACCAAGGAACTTGCATATCATCCGTTGTGGATGCTTACAGCATATGTTTTCAAATCCCAGAGCAAATCACTATTAATTTCTTTAGTACAGTAACTTGCATCACAAAGGTCTGAAAATAAGAAATGTGTTTACGTTTAGTACGTTTGGTGGTGGTGTGTGTGTATGAGAGGGGGGAGACTTGCATTTTCAGAGAGTAGCTAGACAGAGGTGCTTTTGGCTGGAGTCACAAGGCTGTAAAATGCTCCATGCCTTGACCTGTAACACACAGCTGTAAATTCTTCAGTTCCTGTTATGTTTTCCAAAGGTCATGGTCTTTAACAGTTTGTTTAGTGGAGGAGGAGGAAAGAAGTTCCTTTGTATTGTTCAGTAGTATATGACCGTTTCCCGTAGACTGGCAGCTGGCACTGACACAGTGCTGTGCTTCAGGTGTTGCTTTGCTAGAGGGGGTGCCCCATGACACCACAAAGATCAGCAGGGCTGGTAGCAAACTCCACTTAGTCAGCTTTGGTTGAAGAAGAACCTGCAGAGTCTGTCAAAGTGGGACCTGTAGTTGACTTGCTATCTTTTTCATTACATTTCAGATGGGTACTGAGTTTTGCTCTCGCCTAATTGCCTGTGGCAGTGATTTGCTGAAGTGAACTTTGGCTGGTATATAGCACACACAACTGAATGATTGCACTGATAGGCTTGCATTAGTACAGCATCCACCATCAGATTCAGCGAGTATCGAGTCCTGGGACAAAGGCCTTTAATATCACTGGAAGGGTCAGGGGGAGCAGATTTGCTTTTACTGTGCTCTGGTCTTTGTGCAGCAAAGCAGCTTGATGCTGCAATCACATTGCAATTCATGCGAGAGCAAGAATTTCTGTGGGTGATATCTTATGTTGGGCCAACTGAATGGTTGGGATAAGCTGAGGCAAAGCTTTCGAGGATCACAGTACCCTAAAGCTTATCTAAGTCTCTCCCAACCATGCAGTTGGTCCAATAAAAGACATCCCCCACACAAAAAATTGCCGTTCACATATTTCATAGACCATCATGGTTATGGTATAATTTAAACACTACCATTGTGGTTCACAACACTGTGTCAAAATGCAACATCCATCTCTGATAAGACGCCATTATATGAAATACTGCAATTACATTCCATTAAAAATAATGATAGTAGTCTGGGATGAGATACCCAACTTCATTGTTAGCCAGCCTCAGGCCATGGTCCCATTGGCTTCTGCAGTTTCTTCGGCCTATCATACAATGAAATGAAATCTGTACTCAATGCACCAATGCACATAGACAACAAGAATAGCACAGACATGCTCCAAACATCCCTTATACACCCACACTCAACTTAACCCTGGAAAATCCCTCCCATTTCAAATGTCTCTAATTGAAACATGGACTTATCCCAAACTAAGCATTTATTGTCTGATAGTGCTGTCTGGAGCAGGGAAATCCCCTGGTGGTGTCATCCAGATGCTTTTCCTTTTTGCTTTTTCTCTGGTAGCTATTAAAATGGAAAATAAAGCTTCTGAGGCTGTTTTCAAATGGTTTGTCCCTTCTATTGTGTCTCGTTGGATACCAACTTTCTGACTCCATGGCTGTCAGAAGTATTGCTGTACATAAAAGGTCTCTTGCATTTGCTGACATGTCAACGTGAATGGTTTGTCCATGAGTTATCCATACCCCATCTGTTGCTTTGCAATACCTCTAGGATATGAAATATGCCATGTGGAACCAATGAAGGCCTCCTGGCCTTCATTATGGAGGCCAGATAGCAGGATTTTATTTTGGGGCTCATGCACTTATGCAGTTCCTCCTGAAGTCAATGGGATTTCGTTGTCCATCTAAGGAATTCATCCAGGCTAGGGACAGATATTACACATAAACCGGTTTAAGTGATCAGAGAGTAACCTGTAACAGAACATAAGTTCAGTGTGTGTAAACCAGCTTCAAAATGGCTGAAACTCATTTAAGATAAACCTGGTTGAATGTAGTATCAGACTTAACTGACTTGTGTCAAACCAGTTTATGCAATGTCTGTCCCAAACTCCTCCCTGGTTTAAGTTAAACCAGAGTCTCCCAACATTCCAGATGTTTTGTAGCCCTGGGCTGGGCTATCTGCTCCAGAGAACAGGGCTGGCTTCACCCCTCTGCTCCCTGTCCAGAGCTCCATCAGAGACCGCAGGCACACAGGGGCTGCCTGGCTTCCCCCTGCCCTACTCCCCCCTTGCTGCTCGCTGCTCAAGCAGGGATTCCCCCTTTCCCTCCCTCCCATCTCCCACAGCATGGACCCGAGGCCTATGGTATGCTAACTAATGCTGAGAGGTGACTGTGTCTGTGTATGTCTCCAGTTTCACTGCAGTGGGAAAAAGACAAACAGAACAATGTCAGCTTAGGGCTTTTTGAAGCTAAGCAACAGGTCAGCTGCAATGTTCCTCCAGTTCTTCCTTGGGAAAAGTTGTTTAAGAAGATCCTGAATTAATGAAAGAGGATTTTGTTTTGTTGATGGGCTAATAAACATTGTTATCAGCTCCCTGCTGGCTCCCTCACCTGTCAGGTTTGCTGCAGGCAGTATGAAGAAGCAGGGAGAGGGAGATTGAAAAGCTGAGTATCATCAGCAGATGCATGCACTGCACACCCTCCCCTTGCCTAGGCGTGCTAACCTGGGGCTGGGGGCTGGCAACACTCCTGTCCCTTGAGTAGGGAGCAGGGAAAAGCCTGTTACCACAGGCAGGCTGGGGGTTTACACCCCTCCCTAATCAGAGGGTTCTGCTGGGACATAGCCATGGCTCCCCTCAGCTCAGCACTGTAGAAGGGAAGGGAGGGCTGCTCTAGTGCCTCCCCCACTAATGTGCCTGCATTTCCTCAGGCCAGAGGGAATGTCTTTACAGTTGCAAACTGATTTAACCTAGGTAGGTTAAAGTAACCTACAAATATTGACTCAATTCAGGCTCAGGCTTTTTTAATGTCTGTCCCTAGCCCCAGTGTCTGGCAAAGACAAGAGAACAAGGACACCATCTGATGAGGTGAACTTGGGTTTGTGAAAGCTTGGGCATCTTTACATATGCTCCAGCATTGGGGGAGGAGCGGGTGTCACTTTAATTACAGTGGGTCTTGGGAACCTCTGTAATTAAAGCACCCACAGCATCTTGTGTATTCGGCATCCTGTGCTTCAAGATGGTGGTGGGGGTGCTTTAACTAAAGCTGGTTTGACAAGCTTTGGTTAAAGTGACCACACCCCCATTTTGAAGCACAGGGATGCTGAAAACGTGATGCTAAGGTTGCTGGAGTGTGCTATTTAGCACGCTCCAGCAGACTTGATTAACTAGCATGTGTTGGAGCAGGCATCGGGTACATATATAGGTATATATTTAGTCTATAAAAGTGCACATCTATCCTGCCTTCTGACTGACTCCAAACTAACATGGCTAACTACCTCACTCAAAGACAAGAGAAACCATTCCATTGACTTCAATGGGTATTGGGTCAGGTCTTAAAAGTACTAACATTTCCAGGGCCTGTGCTATTTTTCTCAGAGATACGAGGCCAACAGCCTAACTACAGGTCTCTGAAACTACCCATGTTCAGAGATATATGCAAACTGGCTTACCCAGCCAGCTTTGAATTTCTTAAAGAAAGAGCCAGAAGAAGAAAGTTTACTTTTTTTCCCCCTAGATCTGTGGCAAAAAAACAAACCTACACAAAAAGGCAACTAGCTATTTTTCCCCCTTCATTCTACGTTAGTTAAACTCTTCCACAATGGCACGACTTTGATAAGATAAAGCTGCTACGTGTTTATATTTCACACTGAGAGATTAAAGTGAAAAGAAAGTTCTGATACCAAAAGAAAGCCTATCTCCATTCACATTTCTCTCCCTTTCTGTGTCTTTAGCTACATGTCTTTCCACCTTTTTAATTTTAAAAAGCATGCGGGTTAAGCCTAGAATTTCCTCTGGCTAAGAGGAATGGGGTCTGATTGATTGTAATAAGGGACAGTCCAAATGAAGTGCTTGGACTTGCCTGGGGCGCTTCTATCTGCAGGTGCCGGGGAGGCCTTGCCAATGAGAATGACTTTTTGGAACATAAGTGATTATTTACTGCTGAACCAAGCCAAAGGCTATGCTTTTCCTTGCAGCTCGCAGCCCTTGGCCTCCAACAGGAAATGTATTTAGTTTTCAAATCCCTCTCTGAGCAAAAGAAATTCCAGCAAAATAGCAATAAACATTCGGAGAGTCTCCTCTTCTGTAGGAAAACATTAGGTTGGGTTTAAAACGAAATATCCTGTGACTAATCTATACTAGGACTGGGATGGAATTGGACTGTTGTGTGGGGGAGTTAGTGACAAGACCCTGGAGAAGACAACCTCACCCTGCCTTCCCCACCCTCCCCCCAGCACGCTTTAGAAGCACAACATGAGCACAACATCATTTTTGGACAATGATGGCAAGAGGGCTTGCTCTTTGATCCTCCTTTTCTCAATTTGTCATTGATTTCCCCATCAAACTAATTTGTGCAACGAATCCCAGCTGTATCTCTGGTGCTTTCTGAGCCAGTAAATAAAAACCAAATGTTAATTCTTTGGAGCAGGAACCTTGGTGCCAAGAAATGAATAATCTCGGCAAAGCTAAACAAACAGTTTATCAATGGGGCGGAGCTAGGAGCGCAGGTGGGGGTGACCGAGCGGGAGAAGCAGACACACGCAAGCGTAAGGAGTTCAAATGGGACATCAAAGCTCTTCTGTGAGAAGTGTCACCCATGTGCTGTTTGGGTTTTTTTCTCGACTAATCTGGTTACGTGTTAACCGACTAGTGTTTCCAAACAACACCGTGGGCTTTATAAAACCCAGGAACGGCAGGAAGGCGAATCAGGGTTGCGTTCCTACATGCCAACAAGCAGTGAGATGTGCCCTCTCCACCCGTCTACAATACCAGATGGCTAGTTTTGTTGTCATGAACAGATCTCAGCAAGCTTTATGGTGGTTTTATAAATGGGGGAAACAGACACCTGGATGCTAAGGATGGATATGTCACAGAGCCTTAAGGGATTTAGGCGCCTACATCGCATTGAAATGAACGTCCTCTTCCCTTTGAAAAATATCATCCTTATCCTTTCCACACTTTTCCAAGATCATTCACCCTCTCAGTATGAGAGACAGGAATAGAATTCATTTCCTCCCTCATCCTCATGGCAATAATCATTGGAGACTAACCGCCATAAACTTGGTAATCCTGGACTGGGTGAGATGCCAGGAGGTAGGGAAAAGAGACCATCCATCCTGCAGGGCTCCTGCTTGTCTGATCTTTATAACACACCATTTTGCCTTCTCCAAATGGAGGAAAATGTCCCGTTTCAAGAAAAAGCTGAGCAAAAGTAATTTAGAGGCGAACAAGTCATCAAGTAATTTCATAGCTAAATGTACCTGGGAATCATAAGACTAGCTGGATAGTCTGTGTGAATAATGGAAACAATGTTTGGGTAGATGTTAAGTTGTATTTAAGATCTCACAAAATTGACTGACTAAATGGGGGGGTGACTATTGTTTTAATTAGCGCTGGTTAAACAGAAACATTCCTCATGCTTTGAATTTGGGGTGATTTCATGCAAGAACTGTTGTGTGACTGAGTTAACAGGCAGCAGTTGTCCGGCTCCAAAGCTAACTTGCAAAGCCCAATTTACAGGCTCCTTGTGAGACAGCTCATGTAAAATCAGTCTTCAGCAGTATACAGAAGGTTTCTGGAGGTGCGGGGGGACTCCTATCCTGTGGGGCGGGACGGTGGCCGGGCGCTTAGGAAGAATGAAATGAAAGGCAATAAAATCGCCAGGGAGGGAGTTGTGACAGCAAGTTACAAAGTTGGAAGCATTGGTATTTAGGTCTGTCCAAGGTTAAGCTAACTTAGGTACGGTAGTTGGTATTTAGAAAGCAGATTACTCGTGCTGTCATTGGCTTGTCAGCATTACAGCAGGAAGATTATATCTTCACAAGACTAAATTGATCCAGAAAGGACTGTTTTAGACGTGACTGGGCTTTCCCCATGCTGTCTTTTACCACCTACTTTTCCCTTGATCAAACAGAGTGAACCTGCGTGGTCAGTACAAGGAGAGCCACGCTTTCCTTTTTGATGGATAAAGCTTTTTGTCCACCATACAGTATCTTGCGCTCAATCTGTCTAGTTACTTACAGGGCTGTGATCAGTGTAGGGCAAACAACAGGAATTTTATTTTATAATGCCCAAAGTTATCCTCGATATTTCGTGGAAGGCCAAAAACAATAGGAGCACATTACCCAGCCAAACTGTTTGCAGCATAAGGAAGGGTGATAATTTGCCGCGGAGATGAGGGAATGGGACAAGAAGATGGTTATAGCCATAAGGCACTGCCTGCAAGTAAACGGCTTTGGCTATGGAACTATTTACTGTACGTGAAGATTTTTGCTTTGCACAACTAGAGTGGGTAGCCCATGACTTTTTTCATACTCCTAGCTGACACAGTAATGCTGCAACCCTCTGTAATACAGACCAGGTTAGAGGGGTTTTGCTGGTACAGTTTTATCAGTACAGCTCCCTAATGAGGATGCTGTTACATGGGTCTAAAAGGATTTATGCTGAAATTGCTAACACAAGCATACATGCAACAACACTAGGACTTTTACTGAAATAGCTAGGTTGGTATAAAAATCACTCTTTATCTGACATGACTCAGCTGGTAAAGCCATGCAAAGACTCAATTTGAGGGCAAGTCCAGCAAGGTGGGTGACTTATGTTTGTGTGCACACCCATCCATGCGTGAAGAGGTGAGAAATACGTATCAAAACCAAGAAAGATGGTGGTAGGTATTTGACCTAGATACCTGTGATCTTTGCTAGTCCTAGGACCTGAACCTGTGAGGTCTGAACACCAATTCAATTGCTGCAACTTCTCTTAATCCAACCACATCTGCCCACATATCCTCACAAACACAAAGCATTGCCTCACCTAGAATTTGAATAGGGTTTTTAAAAAGTGTACTTTTCCTCTCCTTTGAGCATTCAGTTTGGCTCAACGCTGGTACTTCCAAAATCTGACTGTAGCTCCCTGGAAAAGCACAAAGGGCCAAAAGTCTCCTGAGAGGACTCTAATATGGCAGACCAAAGAAGTTCCTGCATGTTAGGTAAGTATCCAAATGTGAGCAGTTTATTCAAACCCACACTCTAAACCTCTGGAGAGTCCATTATGGCCAGTACGGTGGAGGCTGGTGGTTACTGATTAAGGTGGAATTTCCACAAATGTATGTAGTTGATCCTAAAATGCTCCTGCTTCATGCTAGCGACACCCTTCCCTCATACATGCTGGGGGTCAAATGCAAAAGGGTTGGAAGGTGTCCACAGAGAAGTCCACACATGCATATATGCATGGTACTGGGATGCTTGCAAGAACACACGTCTGCATTTCATTTGTTCAGTGTTGGGGGTAGAGAGGCAATATTATAAGAACAGTTGGAAAATTGCTATGTAGTGCTCCATCAACTAGTTAGACTCTATGATCAGGCCAGAGAACGCACTGGATCTGGGGGTCAGCACTGCAATACTTCGAAGAACTCATTTCCCTCCTCATCTCCTGCTTTCATTGTTGCCTGACCTGCTGAGTGGCCCCCTAGCACAGAGGTGATGCCATCGGGAGAGAGAGATGGCAGCTCATGGTTATTCCTTGAAGGCTGCCAATAATATGGCGCCAAGATAGAAGGAAAGGAAAAGAAACTCACATTCTTCACGAAAGCAAAAATAATATGTGGAGGCAGGTTTCCCTGTGATCTGCTATTTGAAGGCAGGAGGGCATTGAGCTGTCTCTACCAGCCTCCATCATTTGAGGGCACCCTACTCTTTGATGTTGGCTGCAATTAGCTGCAGGAGTAGTACAGCAGCCATCTCTCATGATGGTGAGTCTGTCTTTCATTGAAATGCTCTTTCCTCCAACCCTTCAGGTCAGTGCTGCTGGGACGTGCGTCTTTACTGATGGCGGGAGCGCATACAGGGCTCATAGATCACCAGTCTTATTGGAGTACTGGGGATTGGAAGTGAATTGCCTAAAGGAGAGAGACGGTGACATGCCAACACTGCTATTGATTAATGCTAATTATCATTTAATTTAACCTCCAATTAGTTTTAATCAATTGTCACTTTCTCCCTGAGTATTACTGCAAAGATGATTTACAGCAAGGAGGATAATTGTCTTGAGCTTTTCCTTGCTTCCCAGATGGCTATTTTCTTCTTCTCCCTTTCACTTTTAATAGTTCTGGGTGAATAATTTATTTGCCGAATTTACCCTCTTTTTTCTGTTTTATGGGTGTCTGTAAGCAGCTTTGGAGTTTATTGTTTGGTGAAATTTTTTTAATCAAACACTAACAATTCTTGGCCAGAGCAGTCCGTTTCAACTAACTGGTATTAGAAATTCAAGCTGTGCTTTTTCATTTGGATCGTGCATGCAGTCAGGTCACATGGCATTGATTCTCTATCCATGTTAACTCTTGGAATACAGGTTTGGATGCCCAAGTTCAAAATTAAATTTCCTGTAACATTTGCTCATTAGGAAGTGCCCACTAGTATCTCTGTCATGAAAACCATTGGCTAAAATGTAGGGAGAATAAGAAAAGAGATGCACCTGAGCCCCTGCTTAATAGATGGACCATCTATAGGAAATGAGCCCATCAACATGAATATTTAGATAATGACCTTTATTGGAGCCAGTAACTAAAGGATTGCATGAGATCTCCTATGGAGTTCATCCACTAGAGAGTGACAGAGAGAACTATTTTCATTTTCATGTTGGTTAAACCAACATAAGGCAGGACAGATATGCACCTTTATAGACTGACTAAATAAGATGTATATAATGTTGTATTTGACCAAATAGTCACAGAACGTAATTACTGAAATGCTTGCTCACTCTAACTATATTCTTAATACATCTTTCTATCCAAATAGTATGGAAAAACCATTACTGAATTCAACCAGCATTGTTTTACATAGACCTGGGAAATGGATGGGTCTGTTAGCATTCCCTGAAGACCAAAATTAATTCCCGAGGTCTTTCTGAAAGACAAGGACAAAGATACCTCAACAATACTTCAGAACATTAAAAGTGGCTGGTAAATCTAACAGTATCATTGTTGAGCCCACATTTCCAGCCATCACCTGGACTACCAGTACAGTGCAGTTTCTGTGCTATTCCCTGGCTGATACCCAGGGCCGGACACAGGCATGGGTGAACCGAGTGGCCTGGACAGAAAGAGGGCCCAAAAATGGTAATTTTTTCCCTCTGTTAGATTATCATCATCATTTCTGGCAAAGAGGGGCCCAATATTAAAAGTTTCCTGGGTACAGTACTGCTGGCACCAAGATTGACACGGGTCAAGAAAAGCTGGGACAGTCATATCCTCTCTTCTTCACACAACCTTTTTTATACTATTTGTAGCAGCACGGGGTCCTAGGGGTGGCCGTGAACTCCCCTAGTGCCCCCTACCGTGCCAATGTGATATTAAAAGCACCCTCACATCTCGTCTGCCACGTCTTTGATGTCAACAATGTATAAGGGAGGCTGCCCTTAGTCCTCTCTGACACGGTGCTCTGATGTATCTCGGCCTTTGTTCTACCCTGGGTGACTCGGTGCACCCCAGCCTTCTGGGCTATGCATGGCTCCAACCACCCCTGTACCATGCCCCAAGCCTCGCAGATGTACCGGACGTTGTTTGGTCGATTTCACTCTCCTGCGCCCCACCGGCGCTTCTGGCTTGCCTCGCAACCGTGCTCCCCAGCACTCCTCAATCTCTGTCCCCCTTTCTGGGGCTTCTCACACTTGGGGCTCAGGTGGCCGTAGCCATGCCTGGCCCCAAATCCCCTCCTCGGGTCTTAAACCTCTTGTGGGGCTCAGGTGGCCTCGGCCTTACCTGGCCGCCTCTGCTCCCCTTCTCAGGCCTGGGGTCAGTGCACCCCTGAATGTTGTACCCTCTCTGGCACCAGTGTCCCCACGCTACCGTGGAGTCCCTATGAGGCCTCCTCCAACCCCTAATAGCCTCACCCGGTCCTCCAGTGTAACAACAACAAAAACAATAACACAAGGCCCTGGGCTATAACACAAAGCTAAACCTCATGGCTAAATGTTCTCCAAACCACACCTCATCTTTCACCCGTGTAACTAGCGGCTGGTACATTCAGGCCTTATTCTCTTTCCCATCTTCAGGCAGTACTCCCCCCGCCCCACCCCAGTCTCGGAAGGCACCAGTCATTCATGGTCATGGGATTTCTGCAACATAAGAATAAGGGCCCAACTGAGAGCTAAGACTCTTCAGCATCTCAGTGTAGAAAGCAGTAGATTTCATTTGTGCTCAATACCTCACGTAAAATAATCAGCTCTTCATAGAGCGGGGGTCCTAAATTCCTGATTTTTTGTCTTGCTTTAGCAAATATAGAAGTCATGTGGTTGGCTTCAATTGGGCTCTTCCTCTTCCTAACCGATCTGCTCTGACCTCAGTTGGTCAAGTTATATATCCCAGGCAACTAATTATGATTTAAGTCAATGTAATTTCATTATACAATGCAAGTGAGAGAAGGGTTGTAGGAACAATAAGGTGGAGGAAGAGGACACAGTAAAGCAGATTCACTTCTCCATAGCATTACAGCTAACCTCGTATTGGCCTTCACCCATGGCGCTGGATAACAAGCCCACTGTAAGATTTAAAAATGAAAAAGCCAAAGCTTGTTTTGGTCATATAAACACAGGACTTTCAATTTACTTTTCACAACGCTTTGACTGGGCAACGGAAGAAATGTGAGCTATCTCACAATGTTCCCTTGGCATAACACGGTGCTTTCAGTCTCATTATTATTGCATTATATGTAGCACATCTGTTACTGGTCAGGAGCCAAACTATTTAATTCTATTAGATACATCTATACAGCTAAGTGATAATCTACACCAGGTTTATGGAACAAGCACTTAATTCTTGGCAGGGAGCAGCTCAAGACTTGATACAAGAGCAACAGAATATATGCAGTGCAGTTGTAGATCAGTGTCAGAAACTGGCTAGAAATCATTTCTGCATTCTTCAGCACGCAGGCATTCCAGTGTGGGAAAGTATTCATTCAATTTATTATTCTAACATCTGTAAGTTATTGGGTGGGGGGAGGAGAGGAGGAGAGGAAAACGCTCAGAGGGAAAAACGTTTACCTAACAAAATACTAACTCTTTCAGGGGGTTTCATGTCAGCACTCAGTAAATAGGAGTTTTTTTAATTTTTCTTTTTTTACATACATGTGGTAGTATTTACTGTACACAGAGGTGTGCCAATTCATGTCTTGTTCCACACGGTGCCGTGGTGTTGCTCGGGCATGTATTTTTGCTGCGCACATTTGTGGTAATCCATCTTTTATCTGCTTAGCGCGGCTACCGAGAAACAGGTTCTCTTATTGTGTTGCCTTTTGCGGGCATTGGTGTGTGCATGCTTGCGCGTCCTCATGGCAATGCTGGACTTGATCACTTAATCCCAATTGGCCTAGCTCCCAGGGAAGTGAGTGTAGCAACCCCAGCTGGCAATCGGGATCCTGTCATTTTTCACCCTCTTGTAGCACCCTGCAGAGGATTACACCCTCTTCTCAAGCAGTCATGAACGAAGCCACAACAGCACATCCCACTTACCAGGGTAAGTAAATATTATTGTCCCCATTTTACAGAGCAGGAAACCAGGGCCCAGAAAGGTTATGACTTGCTTAGGGTCACACAGGAAGTTTGTTGCAGAGCTGGGAATAGAACTCGCCCCTCGTGCCTGTCAACACCACCTGTACCTTTATCCACCAGACTGTCCTTCCTTCCTGTAGGCTGAAGAATTGAAATCATTTTACAGCTCTGTTTAGAGAAAAAAAATAAAAATCCCCACCTGCAAACTTCTCTGACCTTCCACTGACTGTACTTTTTGGTGATAATTGGATGTTGTTTTAAAGGAAGTGATGTCAGGAGTACCTAGTGGCCCAGAGATAGTTGTTTCCATATGATATGGACAGGCTGATGTACAGTGTGACAAGCCAGTTATAATTTTAACATCTTTGGTTCTTCGGATTCACGGCCAGTTTTGAGAGTCAACAGCTGGAGAGGAGTTGGTTTACTGAGCAGCTTTTAAGGATCACGAATATCTTGAACTATCCTTTACATTCAGGATTCGTTTTTTTCCCTGGGTTGGGCATGTGAACTATTTACCCTGAACTGTTTTATTTTTTGAGGGCCTGACCTAAGTCTTGCTGAAGTTGGTGGAAAGACTCTCGTAGACTTCAGTGGGCTTTGGACCAAGACTCTACAGGCTCTACATAAACGTAGGTACTGCCCATTATTAGATAATGAGTGTTTTATAAACAGCAAGCGGATCAGCAAGTACTATGAGGAACTGTTTCTTACAAGTTCGTGCTCAATAAAAGACTCGGTTCTAGCCCAGAATTTGTAAGCTACGTTCAACACGACACAATTGCAGTTTGGGTGCAAGATGGGGAAAGGAGACAATGAAGGCTGTAACCTCCTTGGGACAGAGATTGTCCTCAGTTTTGTGCATGATGAGGTCCTAGTCCAGGATCAGCACTTCTAGGTGCTAGTGCAGTACAGTTGATACCACACTTGTAGCTTTGGGATATCCAGCTTTAAAAGCAATTACCAAGACTGTCTCTTTGATTTTCATGCTGAGTCCCAGAGGGGTTCTTCCCTGCACAAGGAGCAGACAACTGAAGCAATGCTTGGAAGCAGGAATGCCTGTGCATGCTTGTGCAGACTTTGCACCTGCATGTGTAACTTCTCCATACATATCAGACTTACCGTAGAGACTGAAGAAGGGTGACCATAGGAGAGAGTTCAGCTTCGTGAAGAAGTGATGTGGCAACCTAACAAAGGAGAAGGCATTTCACAGATGAGGTGTGCAGAAATACTTGTGAGGGTACCTACCTGTACAGGTACCCAGGGCAAAGACATGCCAGTGCTTATCATTAGGCACTGGGTACAAAGATGACGTTAAAACTGTATTTTGACTTGGCCTGTTACCATGCACCTGCATTTTCCAGGTGTTTGTAGATATGAAGTGTCCATAGTGCTGCTGGAGGACCAAATGTGGCACATGGTCTTGAAGCACAGCCTTGACCTCCCCTCTCCTGACGACTGCAGGGCAGAGCTGATCAGATGGCCTATTGTATTGCTGACAATAGCAATTTGTATTTGATTAGTCAAGGAAGATGCTTGTAAAAGCTAATAACCCAATTGGGTGCGTTTATGTTCATTAAGTACATAATGGCCATGGATATGCAGATGAGGTGTGGCCCTCAGGCTGGCTAATTGCTAGAGCTAATCATCATTTTCTGAATTTCAATTTTTCTACAGTTTTCATTGCACTTGGGTGTTTTGGATTAAATATAATCAACAAATATTTTGCAATTCTCAACTGTAGTTTTGACAAGCTATTGAGTTTTCTCTACAATAAAAGAACTATAGAAACTATAGAGTTTCAACAATTTCTGAAGAAAAATGTTTAAGAAAAAATGCATTACAAGGCTTTTTTACACTGTTTTTCCCCCCCAGCAAACTTGACTGGGCAGCAGCGTCATCTTTTGGTATTGTAACTTGTGAGAATTGCTCACTTTAGCTTTGTACATCTTTCCATGTAATGCACCCAAAGCATGGTAGACATTCATACCCCATGGTATTCATTATTTCATCTACATAGTAGCCCCTTCTCAGCATCTTAAATGACTTCATAGGTGTGAATGAATATAACACCTTTATTAAAACCTTTGCAGCCTTTGCATGATTCATTTCAACTTGTAGATGAGCAGAGAGTGGTACCAATCCTGTATGCGACTTGCTTCAGGTTACACAAATGGAGCAGAGCTGGGAACAGAATTCAGATAGTCTGGTTCCTTGTGCTGTACTTTAACCAAAAGACTCTCCTCCCTCTCCCTCTCCAATTGCCTTTCTCATTGCATGTTATTTGCTTATATGACATATGTGCTACTTTCATCTTTAAAAGTGCCGGCACTTTAAAATATTTCACCTATTATTTTCTTGCCATTGGCAGATCATGTCCAGAATGAAGGAGCGAGGGACCTGGTATCAGAATGCTATTGCAAGAATATGAGTGACAAGCATTTAATTTCCAGTGCTGTTCAACGGATATTTTTTCTTGCACTCTTCCCGTGGGAGAGATGATGATGTAAATGGAATACCCCAAGGGGAGTAGCTTGTTGTAACTTATGATTAAGCCTGAAAACCAGATGAAGTACCCGAGTTAAATGTTCCAGCCCTGGCTTTTTACCTAATACTGGGAACATAATATTCTTCACTTTCTTTCTTTTTTTTTTTCCTGGAGTGATACTTGCCTCGTGGGCTGTAACCACAGTCTTGGCTTTTGGATGGATTGATGAATCCATCATTGTGCGACATTTCAGAAAGTCAAGTTGTTTCTGTCATTTTCTGTTGTCAGGCATAATCTATTTGGACTAGTCATAGGCACATAGAAGTCAGATGTAGGAAAATAACTGTAAGTTCGTTGAGCCCATCTCTTTACAAATATGGGCTTTGCTGGTAATGACAGAGGGAGACAGAGTGGAAGTGGGCCTATAGATCCAAAAGGCCAAATATATGAGTTATAACTATACTAATTATGGAGATTGGTAATGGATAAAATGGGTCTGTTAGCAATTAGAGCAACCCATGCAGGAGGAATAACAGCTCAGTGGTTAACCTCCTAGGAGTCAGGTGACCTTGTCTCAATCCCAGACTGCATCACAGTATCTATGCCTCAGTTTTAAAATGGTGTTATGAGAGTCAATATATTTATTGTAATTGATGACAGTCACTCATCGTGGTGCCCTGTGACCAGTGGGGTCCCTCAAGGCTCTGTCCTGGGACCCATACTGTTCAACATCTTCATTAATGATGTGGACATTGGAGTCAGGAGTGGACTGGCCAAGTTCGCCGATGACACCAAACTTTGGGGCAAAGC
Source organism: Crocodylus siamensis (assembly GCF_052110815.1). Lineage (NCBI taxonomy): Eukaryota > Metazoa > Chordata > Crocodylia > Crocodylidae > Crocodylus > Crocodylus siamensis. Next base: position 89,799,402 of record NC_143401.1, on the reverse strand, counting down.
AGCCACGCCAGAAGATAGGCGGGTGATCCAGGCTGACCTGGACAAGCTCAGCAAATGGGCAGACGAGAACCTGATGGTGTTTAACACTGAAAAATGCAAGGTTCTCCACCTTGGGAGGAAAAACCTGCAGCACCCTTATAGGCTCGGCAGTGCTACGCTGGATAGCACTACAGAAGAAAGAGACTTGGGGGTCATCATTGACCACAAGATGAACATGAGCCTGCAATGCGATGCTGCGGCTAGTAAAGCGACCAAAATGCTGGCGTGCATCCATAGATGCTTCTCGAGCAAATCCCGGGACGTCATTCTCCCCTTGTACTCAGCCTTGGTGAGGCCGCAGCTGGAGTACTGCGTCCAGTTTTGGGCTCCACAATTCAAAAAGGATGTGGGGAAGCTTGAGAGAGTCCAGAGGAGAGCCCTTTGGGTAGGGGGCTAGACTCGATGATCTCCCAAGGTCCCTTCCAGCCCTGATGTCTATGAAATCTATGAAAACCAGCGAGTGTTCGGATACTACAATGATGGGGGCCTTGTACGTACTACAAATACTATCTTCCAGAGGCTACAGGAATGCTTTGTTCCCCATGCCAACTGTGAAATAACCCCAAATTTCCCACTATGCACTCCATTCAGCCATTATTCTACATAGATAGGTTAAGCTCCTGGAACATGCCATAGCCACCAACATTTTCCAGTAACACTAAGCACATAGGGTTTTAGCACAATGCTTCTTACCTTCAATATGTTTTACCCATCCTTCCCACGTGTCCGTAAGGTCCATAGCTAACAGAGCAAGTAAAAAAATGCAAATTATTTTGCTAGAGGAAACTTCCAAACGTAGTCATTTGGTTTGAAATTTTCTTCAGTTTTGTTGTGAGTTTGGTTTTTTTTTAAAGAGAGGGGGTGGAGAGAAGAACAAGACTGTCATTTCTCTTTCATTTGCAAAAACAGAATTTTTTGATGTTTTACTTTCTGCCTTTTCTTTCTGTCCCTTGTTTCCTTATTTTCATTTTGATATTGGAAGGGGGGAAACATAACAATAGAAAACCCTAAAATCTTGGGGGGAAGGGGTAAATTTTACCCTAGGTATGATCTTAGTTGTATGGGTAGGTAAACTGAGAAGGGGCAGGGGCAGGATGACATACTCGAGGCCACAAAGTGTGTGTCAGGAACAGAGCAAGTGGCCGACTTTAGGAGTCCTTGGATCCCTAGGATGTGCTTAGACCACAGCTATTAAAAAATCTCCCTGGTGCCTGGTGTTGCCTTGCATCTCATTTGGTGAACTCAAGGCTTTCTGCTCCCAAAACCACTAGGTCAGCAGTTGTCAGGCCTGCAAATTGGGGAGGGTCAGAAAAACGACAGAGATTCGCCATCAGTGGGGCAATGTGGATCCAGTTACAGGGTGTCTGGCAACCACGTGCCATACATTTATGCAGAGCATTGGCCTCTACTTGCCATTGCCTTCCTCTTTCTCATGATGCTGAAAACAAAACCATCACTGGGCCAACCAGCATTATTTTCTGGGTGAGTTTCTCCAGCAACATCTGATGAGTTCTCAGCAAAGCAGCCCTTCCTCCTCCCAAACCTATAGAGCCCTACAAGGGTTAAGTGTTCCTAGGGATGACTTCCTACACATTTGAAGAGCGTGGCCATCTTTTGGTGAGGCAGTAGGGAAAAACGGGGTCATTTTGACCGATGTCATTGCACAAGGGGGTAAAGGCACCGTGCTAGATACAATGCCTAGTTGTATTTCAGGGGTGTAGTAGGGAACAAGAAAGGTAGGTGTGCGGTGTGGGGCTTGGACAGGGTTGCGGGGAGGGGAGCTGTTCCTAGATCTATAGACGCTTGCATTAATTGGCTGCTGTTTACAGCCTGAGTTTATCGCTCAGCTTTTAATTAACTGTTTCCGGATTTAATCTCACAAATGTTCTATCTTCGTCCTTGTTTAATCCAGCATTCTAATGGCGAGGTTATTTATGCAGATCAATACTGTTTACAAACATGAAAGCCGCCTGTCGGTTTTTGAACTTTAGACGTGATGGCATTGGTTATCAATAGCTAAAGCAGCCTCAGCAGGTGGCATGTCAATACACGGCCTTTCAATATTCATGGAGCAGCTAAGATTAAAACTTCAATTTTTTGCGGGGGAGGAGCGGAGGGGGCATCCATACTCCTTGTCACAGCCCTATGCTGAGGGTATAAGAACCCCATTCCCCATTTTCTTTCCTTTCCTTTTTTTTTTTTCATTCTCGGTTGTTTGAATGGCACTCTAATGAGGATACTCGGGTTAGTCATAGTAAGGAGATAAATAACCAGTCCCACAAACCTGCCTTAGAAAGTCTTTCTGTTTTAGCCAACTCATCTGCTAAGCTCCTTGGGCTGCCGTTGTGTTTCCCTTCATGGAAGGCATGGGCAATAGTGAGGAAGGGCTTGTTTGCATTTTTCATTTATTTTCAGCCTCTACATTCCTGCTGGTTTAACGTGAAGTTGCTGATGGGAATGGGTTGCTCCATTCCAGTTTGACCCTGGTGTAACTCTACGGTGTAACTCTATATAAAAATCTACGTTGGTTTGTAATGATCTGTTGACTGAATGTGAAGTCTTGGGTTAAAACTTCTTACTCCAAGGCATCACTTCTTACTCCCAAAAGAAATGATTCTCCAAGATGCCTTGAATCTTATTCCTTTCCATCCTTATGAGTAGTCTTGCAAAAATACGAGTCCCTAACGGCCCAGTCCCTATAAAGACTCACGTGTTCATTTTTATCCGCTAGTGGCAGTCTCCAGTGACGTATTCTTAGCCCGTAAAGTTAGTCACATGCATAACTCTTAGCAGGATTAAGGCCTAGTGATGCAAGTCGGTAAAGAATTGAGCTTAATGGGAATTTTCCTCAGGAAATACTATAGGACCGGCTATTTAACATCAGTCCTGATTTAAACCCATAATTTACAATGATTGAAATGAGATTGGAATCAAGGCTTTATTTGCATAGGCCTAATTTATAGCGTGGCAGCATGTAGGAGCCCCGATTATGGTACACTGGGAGCTGTGTAAACATTTGTGTTTTATTACGTTGTCCATCAATATGGCTAGCCCACAGTTGCTAAACCTCCAGAAAGAAGCTTCTAATAATCAATGCATGATTGATTTATGAGCCAACATGACATGTGTGTGCTAATACTTGGCACTTAATTACAGGCAGACTCACTTTTCAATTGTACCAGTGTCAGATTGGGAGTCACTTTGCTCAAATCAATAGAGTTGTAAAAAGCCCTTTGGATAATGACAATGGCTATTTACGGCTATGTTATCAGATTGATGCATGAGACTGTAATGAAGTTGTTCTCTATTGATGTAAAAAGTGATGGGCAGGTAATTTTTTCAGCCCAGAGTAAGGGAGCCATTCCCTTATTTCAACTGGCGCCCTGTCTTTTGGTGTGTTTTCAGACTTCTGCTGCACCCGCTGGTATCTTCCCATTAGTCCATTTTAATGTTCATTGTTAATTATTTCAGCATGACAAGTCCCTTGTGATTACAATAGTACCATTAGCACTTGGTCCCACGAGTTACTCTTATCAAAGGCCCTTGACAGAGTCCCAGAGGGCTACTTTGTTCCTCCCCGTGCCATGACTGCGACGGGAATTTCATGGCATGCCTTAATTTTGTCTGCTCACAAACTCCTTGTAAAAGGGAGGCGGGGGTGGTATATGCTGGGAGGAGGAGGCTCTGTGCATGAAATACATAGTCATAGTGGGAAAGCCAAAGTCATGAAAGGCTTCTTAAAACAATGCCCCTCAACATGTTTTTAAACAACGCACCCCTGGATATCTTCCCAGTAACTAGAAACTGCCAATCTGTTCTCGAACAATTTAGGCCTTTGTAATGCTGGCAAAATAGGAGCAAATAGTTCTGCTTTCTTCTCTTTGCCATGAAACCTGGCTTGCGAAGTGCTATGCAGTTGTTACGAGTGACATCTCGAGTGCTTTTCAGAGTCCTGTGAAGCAAATATGGGCTTTTTTAATAGGTTATTTTAATGCATCCAGCGATGGAAGGGGAAAAATCCCCGGCACATACGTCTCTGAAAAAGTTTCAGAGTTGGGAAGAATCTGCTTCAGAAACAAAAGCTCTTTGAATCTCTCTTGATTCCCTTCTCCCCCCCACACACATCCATGACCCCCGCTTCCTTCCTTCACTTCTTTCCCCTTCCCCCCGCTGAGTAGTATCAGTGCCAACTTATCAGATACTTTTTGCTGCCAGCTTCCCAGATACTTTCCTTTGAATGTGACCTGGCAGCAGCTTGCTGGAACTTTTGAACTGCTATCTATGTCATATGCTAAAAAGAAGAAGAAACTGGAGGATAATGACTGCTGGAATGCATGATTCAAGGCAAAGTCAAAATTCTTTCAGTGGGGAATGCAAGGCAATTTATTTTAACTTGTAAAGCAACTTGCTATCCAACAGGAAACAGGGGTGGAGAAGCAAGCATAATAATAATATTTTGTCTTCATTTGAAGAGGTCGGGTCCTTTGCAGAGGCTGACGAATTACTCCGTGCGCAAGCCCCGCAGCCCCCCCATAAAACAAGAAATTAAGTGGTGGACACTAAGAGTGAACAGTGCTGGAGCTCTTCAGCTTCACTGGGTTGCAAAGAGGGCAGCGGGGGATTGTGGCTATGCCCGTGCTGTGATATTTTGACCGAGGGCCACTGAGTTGCATAGTAGCAATTAAAAAGTTTGCAGATCTGTTAGAGATTTGGGTTAAGGAAGGAGTTATCTTGAGTTCCCTGTCCTCAGATTTACCCACAAAACAACAGTGCTGGTCTAAAAACAGCAGTGGACACTGGATGGAGCTTCACTTTTCGGGTTCCCGGCTTCAAGGAAGTGGCCTATTCTACTTAGAGCAACTAGGGGGAAATAACAATTAGACATTTCCTTTCAATATTTTGTCAAAATGCGTTGATTTAGAATTAAATAAAGTTGAAATGAAGAATGCTGTTAATATTGAAATGCCCCCTTTCTATAGTTTCTGAATGCATTTAGATTATTTTTAACACGATGTTTTCGAAACAACATGAATTGAGTTGCGATATAAAGGGTATTGAAATCAAAATGAAGCTTTCCCCCAACGGAACTGTTTTTTTGATCAAATTTGATTTCGGAAATGCCTTTTATTGAAGGAAATGTCAAAATCCTTTGAATTTGTTTCTTTTCCCAGAACAGGAAAAAAAAAATTCAATCACCGGGGGTTTTGGCAACATGAAAAATCTCAGTCCTAACTGACTCAAGCTCTCAACAGCAAAGCCTGCGACTTTTCTGAATATAGCTGACTCTTCTGTTGTTACAAAAAAAAAGGGGAAGGAGGCCTAGGGTTTGCTAGAAAAGAATGATTCGAAACAGCTGGGTTTTCTTTCTTGTTCTGCCATTGTCCTGCAGAGGCCAGACACCTAGACCTTTTTGCAGAGGCCTCAGTGTACCCCTCAATGAAATAGGTATAGTAATTCATAATTACTCATTATGAAGCATTATTGGTGTCCTTCGGCACACTCAATTCTTGCCCTAAGGAGTTTGTGAATAGCCAGTTGCCCCTGGGGGTGTCAGGAGACTTGATGAATTAATTTCACAAAGCGCTTTGAGATCTGGGGATGAAAGCAGCTATAGAAGTCCAAAGTATAATGATTAATTGCCTTTTCTTGGTTGGAAGTTGCCATCCTCTCTTCACTTGCTATGACTGGCAAAGCGGAGGAAGTATTTAACTTTTAAAAAAAACCCAACATCTTTACAAAGTGACAAATTAAGATGCAAATCTGGAGGGTTTTTTTTTTTTCTCCTCTTCATTTTTTTTTTTTTTGCTAATTGGCAGAAAATTAATGAACGTGGAGCTGACTGAGCAGATGCTCCCGTCAAAAAAGGCAGATTTGGAGTTTTTCTAACCCTCCTTTTTAAAAACACATCAAGAAGGCAGTAGCATGTGACAGGTCAGAAATTAAGCGAAGGTAACTGTACAGATTGTAGCGAACACAAAGGAGGTTTTGTGTGTGCGTGCATGTATGTGTGTGTGTGTGTGCACGCGCGTATGTGGGGGTTTTTTGTGGGGGGGTTTTCTCTCTTTCCTTTTGTTTTAACTTCCTTGCATCCAATTTCATTTTTTTTTTAAAGCCCATATTCCACTGCAGCTCATAATTAGCAGCCAGGCCTCTGGGACCTAATTAACCAATTCAATTAACAAAAAAAGCATACAAGTCACCCTGACATTTGTCAGCCATTAGGAGGGATGTCAGGCTGGCAGGTTCTGCCGACACATTAATGATGATTAGCTCATTTGCGGCTCACTTTTACCCCAGGTGTCCACCTGGAGAGACTGGCACGAAGCTCTCTACAGAGAGAAAGGGGCTGGGGCTGAGAAGAGCTCTGCTGCAACCCTGGTGACCCTCAAAGGGAGTTTTGACCTTTTATTGAACGTCTAATCAATAAGTTTTTTGCCTCGGTTAAGAGAAGCTGCTGTCCCCTCAGCCAGTTTCTGCTCTTGCTAACCTTCAGAGAAGCACTAGCCCAGAGAGCCGGGGGACCAGTGGTTGCCCCAGGGGCTAAAAACCCTTGTTTTCAACTCCTTCAGTGGGAGAGGCCTTTTTTTTTCCTTTTTCCTTTTGTCGATAGCACTGTTTGCTTGCTTACCGCAGCAGGGCTTCTTCACTTGGCTGGGGATGTTTCTTAGTTCAAGGCAGGCTCTTTGTTCTTGGGATTGATTAACTACAGCACTCTATATAATATAGGCAGATATTTATATAGACGGCGCTTCCGTCCCTGCCTCTGATCTCCCTTAATTTAACTCCGTTTCCCCAGCAGCTCTGATTTAATAATAAGCGGCTGATTGTTATGGAAATGAAACCCAGAAAAACACGGTCGAAACTGCTTACAGGTTGAGGGGGCATTTGACACTTTTTATTTTTCCCTTTTAACACCTGAGAGCTACTTTCCCTTTTCAACTCTGTTGTTTCTTGCTGCCTGATTTCAGTCCGTCTCGGCGCATGCACGGTGGCCCGTGGCACCCAGATCTGGCTGTGGTCCGTTACTCTGAGGCTTTCCCCGTAGATGCAGTGGGCCTAGTGAGTAGAGATGAAATTCAGCCCACCTAAATAAAAGGTGGTGTTTGAAGGCACTGAAGTTGGTACCTGGGAAGATTCAGGTTATCCCCACGTTGATCGGCGGCTGGAGAGTATGAGGTCTGCAGCTGGCCTGCTCTATGATCGTTAAAGGTGTCCTTCGCCTCCCACCGCTTGTCCATCTTCTCTGCTCATCAGACCAGGCTGGGCATGTCTACCCTGCAGCAGCAGCTGGGACATTTGCAATGTCCCAGCTACTCATACGTACGCTCCAAACACCAAACCTACTGAAAGTCACACTGGGTCTCGCTCCCAGCACCTTCTCTCCGGTGTGAGAACTTGAGAGCGTCTCCAGCTGCGTACTTCTGGGTTTGGGCAGAGTGGGTAGGCAGGGGATGCTCGGGGTCAGGACATGCTGCCATCAGGACGTGGAGATATTTACACTACCGCAAACTTGGTTGGTGCCACTTAGCTCTACTGTAAGGCAAACAATAAACCAGTGCTTATCTTAATCCAGTGAGCAAATACCCCTATGGAGGGTTTGTGCAGGGATCGTGGCAGGCTCTTCTCCCCGGTGTCAGGGCAAGGATTGTGGAGTGGCCTCTGCACCATTCCTGCTCCATGTAATCCATTTGCTGCTGCTCTTCCAGAGCGAGCAGTAATGCGAGTGCAATTCAGATTCTCCTCCAGAATAGCCATCCCCTGACCCTAAGAAATAGCTGTTTGGCAGCTCCCAGATTTCTACCAATACGCACAGTTTCAGCCGCAGGTTTTGTTTCTGGCGAGTTCCCTGCTGATGGGATGAACTGTGGCCTCTCTGTATCTAGAGGCGATGGCAAGAAAGCACGACTCGCAGATACGTGTGGAACGGGGGAGAAACCACAAGGGCGGGGGAGGGGGGGGTTCTGTAATTTTAATTAAATTTAATTGCACATTTGTACCAAGAAATTACCAAGGGGCTGATTAAGCCCCTTGGGTGAAGCAGAACCCGTATCAATAGGTAAAGCCAAATATTCCATCCAGGAAATCTGCAGAGCACAATAGTAAATATATAGAACTGGAGCTATTCATGTATTAACAATATAGCGGCAGCAGCCCTTTATTGTCACACACATTGTTAAACCCACAAAGAGCAACTGGTAGGTTAAATCTATTTTAGCTGGGAAAGCTCGACAAAAATCCTTGCCACCAAGCATTTGATGCTGATCACAGTGTCACATCAGGGAACAGCAGCTCAAAAGAACAAGTCATTTTTATTTCTGAACTTTAGAGGTGACGTCCTTTCCTCTACTCTGGCTCCCCAGGTCTTAGTCCTCTTAGTAGGAGGGTTTTTTATATATATATATATATATATATATATATATATATATATACGCTGCTCAATGAGAGCAGATTCAGGGGAAAAAAAGGAGGAACACACAATTGCTGTATTGAGGCAACAGAGGCGAACTGGGAATTTGGGCAATTGAAAACCATGCTCCTGAGGGAAATCAAATCCAAACCTCAGAACTGCAACAACGGGTGTGGCATAGGGGTGTTTAGATGGCAGCATTTTGAACAATTACAGAATAAAAACAGCTGTGCTTCAGTGGAGAAACCTCCAAATTACAGGAGCTCCCTGTAAGAAATGCATGGGAATCGACATGAAAAGCCATGCCGGGATTGGTTTGTTGAAATTATAAGCAGTGGTTCTGCTTTATTTATTTTCCTTTGAATTTGCTGTGCAGTGGGATAAGTTTGTGCCCTGCATGCCTGTTGGTCTGAAATAGTCTGAATTTGGTGATCTTCCAGGCAGGCTGCAAAAGATCTCTGTTCAAGAGGTTTGAGGGAATGAGGAGGGTATACGTCCTCTGATGATGATAGGGATGGAAAGGAGTTCCCATCGATGGCTACCTGGCAGTGATCCTGTTGAAATGAATATTTAATGCTGCTAAGAGTTTGTTAATGATGTGCTAAAGTTTTGGATAGGTGTTCTTTAATTTTTAAATCGAGATCATTCGCCTTTCACGTCATACATCGTTGAAGGAGAGATGTCAAACCTTGGCACAGGCCTTGACTACTTCCATATAACTCTGCTCCTATGTCATAACCCTGGCCAGGGGCAGCAGAAAGACTCCTGTCTTCTATTTCAGCTCCTAGAGGGGAAGTACGATACGCTTATATAGCATCTCACACAGGGACAAATGGGCAAAAATGAGATTTGGATTAAGAATTTTGGACATTTGGGTGGAGAATTTAATCAGTAATGGTAATGGGTTTAGGGAATTACTGGTCTCTGGGTTAAGTGTTAGTGACCAAAAGTTATCATCTGATCACTGGTCACCTATGAGGGATCAGATGGATATCACAATCCATGTTTCAGTGGAGAAATTACTAGTGCCACTAATACAACTGGAATCCATCAATATTCTTGCTGTCACATTCAGCAGAGCACATCAAAATTAAGTGGGTAGGGGCTGAATTTGGGAGCTGCACAGCTAAAAGACTGAACCGTTACTGACTGAATTCATCGGGAATAGATGATGTGCATCACACAGCCAGTGCACTGCACTAAAAGTAAGACCTGCCCACAAATGCTCCAGTAGCATCTTGCTTGTTGATAACCAAGCAGTATGTGTTACCAGGCTCAGCCAGTCCTATTCCTTCCTTCCTTGTTTTTTTGTTGTTAGCCCTTTATTGTGCTTATGTCCAAAAATAGTCTGCAGGTTCCTCAAGGATGCTTTAAAATAATAACGAAGCAGCATCTTGAGGGCCCATGAGAAGGGACCTAAGGTAGATTGTGTCGTTCATGCCACCCAAGTGAAACTGGGAGCTGTAACTTGCTGTGCATTAAAGTATCCTGAGCCTTGAAGCTGTGCTCAAGGACTAGTCCTTGGAAGAGGTTTGATTCAGGGAACGACATGTTCAAAGTTAGCACCACTTATCAGTGCTTACATGCTAGGTCCAGCGTGATTTAGTTTGCACTCCCAGTACCAGCAAGCATCACCCTCCACGGAGCCAGTTCAAATAGCTCCATGTGCTGTAGTCATGAAACCTAATATAGCTCACCTTGTCCAGTGTTACCCTCCATGGTGTTACTGCTCTGATACACAGAAAAACCTTATGAATGAAATTTAGGCCCCTGAAAACAAGCCAAACACCACCCAAAAGATCTCCATTCAGCCAAAACAGTAATATTATCCAACACTGCTATCTTGCGATAGCTTGGAGAGAGAGGTAGGAAGGAGAACCACCTGCTCCATCAAGGACGGCAGGTTTTTTAAAACACCAATAGCAACACAGCCAAGCAGGGTCCTCTTCAGCTGCCATGATATGACATACTATGGTCAACCTCACAGCCATAGAGGAGACAGAGCTCAGATCCTCCCATGCTAAAAGGCCAAACACCTGTCACTTGAGTGGGAAGAGTCTCTTCATTAACAACTAAATAGATGTGAAGACACACCATGAAGCCATGCTGATTATGTTCCACTAGACGTCTGCAGAAACCAGATTGTATATTATATTCCTGCTATTGTTTCTCTTCTATCTCTACGCCTTTCTAAATATTTCAGAACCAGTTTGGGAATGTTATGTCCACTTTTTTATTTTTCCTCTCATTGGCCGGGAAACCTTTATCTTCTGACCTTGAAAAGACAGCATTATTTACTGTGGGCTGAACATGCAGCAGTGACATTCAGGAGTATCTGCTGGTGCGAGTAACTTCAATTCTTCATCTTCGGATCCAGCAAACAGGGAAGAAAATCTCCTCCTCAAGATGCAAACAGAGAGCTGTAGCAGCCCAGCACAAATAAGGCATCTCTCTGTCTTGCAGAAAACTGTTTTGAGGCTCTTAACCCTGCTAATACAGGAAACATCTGGCTACCACTGAAGCGAGTATTTACACTTGGGTTCAGAGCACTAGGCAGGCCTCTGGAAGGGGCTGGTAGGACCACAGCATGTGTGTTATTACATACTCGGTGAAATATTCAACAACAGCTCAAAGGGCTGATTGAACGGCAGCCCACCAAACCACTACTGAAAAGAAAGGTGTTTGTCTAGAGAAGCCACATGAAGGGCCCATGCGCAGGCCAAGCTGTTTGTATTTGGAAAACATTTAGGTCGTGCTTATTTCTTTGGCTGCTTGTTGTTGTTTTGAATTTTGAGGTTTCATTTACCAGAAATAAGACTTTTAACCCCCACCCCCCAAGTCTCCCTAGTTAAATGAAGATTCCCCACCCACTGAGCTGCCCAAGGTTCAGTTTGATTTCCTTTACCATTGCAGGGCCTCACAAAGCCAGAATGCCTGCAGGTTTACAAAGCCATGGGTGATTTATCTGGAGAGTGCACTTCAGCTGTAACTGTTCTCATGACGGTCTCTGGGGCACGCTCTTTTCTTGGTAGGGGCCAAAGTCATCCTTCACCACAATAGGAAATTGTGGAAATGTGCTTTGTGCAAGAAACCAAGCAGAGTGCCTCGACCTCCGGGCAGGCTGTGATACAGCCCCTCGGTAGTGAAGCAACCCCTTCCGTGCTTTATGTGCAGGGGTTTCTTTTAAATACTAGGTCTGATAATGCATCCATCCAGTGGCTTTTCCTGCTCCCTGTTCTGAGGTTCCCAGTTGGGACTGGAGCTGCTGTCTTCAATAAGCAGGTGCTTAAAAGGATTCCCATTGTTGTCTTTCCTCCATGGTCATCATAATGGAGTTACCTGCTAGTTCAAACAACAAAAGATGACCGACAATGAAAAGCACAGGCTGTAGTCCTGATTTTTTTCTGATGGTATGTAGGGTGATTTAACTAGGAAGTGTGCCTCTGGAAATGCACAGCTCTACTGCACAGCCAAACACATGAGCACAAAGGTATATCCCACTTGAATCTGGATAGCTTTCCTCGCCGTGAATAGGTATCTAGAACCACCTTAGGAAGTCACCTCTCAAGTGTTGTGCCCCAGCTCTTCCACATGGAAAAGCCATTAAGAGGTGGAGAAACTGCTAATGATGGGGTAGGCCTGGTAGCAGGTGGGATTCGGTGGTAAAGGGAGATGAGGTGGAGGGAGAAGGTAGCAAGAAAGTGGTCTGAGAGGCTGGGAACTGGGTGGACAAATGACACGCTGACCCAAGGCCAGGGGGAGTTCATGGGGTGTCCTCAACACTTGCCATCAATTCAAAGCTCAGAGAAAAGAAGAAGAGAAACATCAGGCTACAAGGGGCCGGAGCGGAAGTGAAGGGTGGTATTCATGACTCTGCTCACCCTGAGGAAGGTAGTGGCAACTACTGCTGAGTCTGTGGGGACAGTTGGTACCTTCTGTATTTATTTCTTTGTTAGGAAACCAGCCACCCAAAAGGGTAAAGTCTTGACCTTCTGTATCAGGGGTGGGCTATTATTGAGTTTAATGAGTTTTGGTGAGCTGTCAGGGGCTGCAAGGGTAGCCCCACACTTTGACAGGTGCCCCGCCCCCTGGTCGCCATCTTGGGACCAAAAGTCCCACCCCTAACCTCTGACTTGTGCCACTGGAAGTCCCTCCCCTCATCCCAGTTGTACTCCCTTTGGGAAGAGGGAGGGTTGCCAGAAAAAAGCAAATCATATACTTAATTCAAATACCTACTATAACATATTTTAATTTTAGTACAAAAAATATTTTTGTCATGATTTGTGTTTGGGTAGTATATATATATACAAAAAAAAAGTCTTATTCTTGTATAGTGTATGTGGGGGAGTGTGTGGGGTGTGGTTGGGGATGGGGGGTGTGGTTTGTGAGCGGGTGTGGCCGTTCTCAGTTGTGGCAGGTGAAGAACAAGGAGCAATGGTCTCCAGTTGCAGCAAGGGAAGTTTAGGTTAGATACTAGGAAGAATATTCTAACTGGGAGGGTAGTAAAACACGGGAGCAAGTTATCCAGAGAGGTGATGGCATCTCCATCCTTGGTGGCTTCTAAGGCCCGGCTCCACAAAGCCCTGACTGGGATGATCTAGGTGGGGCTGGTCCTGCTTTGAGTCAGGGGTTGGACTACATGTGACCTCCTGAGGTCCCTTCGAAGCCTGATTTTCTATGATTCTGTGGCTGGGGGGGGGCATATGGTATGTTGCATGGTGTGTGTATATGTGGGGGGTGTTCTGGGGGCAGAGTATGGGTGCAGCGGGCTATCGCCCACAGGCCAGCTGACATTGCCTGGTGGGCTGGATCTGACTCATGGACCATATTTTGCCCATCCCTGTTCTATATACTACAGTACTGTCAACCCCAAATGTTTACAGTATCCTGAGTCACACTTCCAAAAATCGGAATTTTTTTAAACCCATCAGATTTTTTTTCTAGAAAATACATTGGAGGGTTTTCATTTCTGGTGTTTGAGGTACCTTTAGGGTAACTTGGGGTCAGATTTTCCTGTTTACTCTTTGAGCAGTTGAGTAAGTTGAGTAAGAATCTTCTTTTAAGCAACAACGTGATTGTCACATCTTCACTTGAGTCCTAGAATTGGGGGATTTAGGGGGGAAAAAACAGCTATGGGAAGACTCAAGATAAGGTCTAATATCTGGCATTGCTGGAAACAGATTGCCTTTAAGTTACTCAGTGAAAAGAAAATTAAAAAATGGCATGAATGCATTCAGTGAATTGTTCCCCATTTTTTTCTGCCTAATAAGTCTTTCAAAACTGCCCAGTTCAACTCCACTACCCCTTCTTAGTCACTTGCATTGCCATTTTTCAAAAGGAATAAATACTGTTGCAGAAAATTATCACCACCAAGGTTCAGCCATTTTTGTTGAAATTGCCAATTTAAAAAAAAAAAAAATCTGGACCACTCTGTTTTGAAAAACAGCAGAAGCAGTCGAATTTTTTCATCCAGCTTTAATAAAAAGGAAACGAGACCATTTTCAAATTTCTTTCCTTTGACAGAGTCTGAGGTGTTACGAATAACTCTGCTAAGCAGAGTCAAGGTAAGACTGATGAACTGCTTTAACTGGCCCGGGTTTCCAAAATTAAAGTTCTCTGGGCAGAAGAGGTCATGAGGTTGACTTACTTTTTCTCTATTGAAGTTGCGTTTGGGCTTCATAGATTTGAAAGCCAAAGGGGACCATTATGATCTTCTAGTCTGACCTTCTGCATTACACAGGCTGTGGAACCTCACCCAATAATTTCTGCATCAAACCCATAACTTCTCTTTGAACTAGAGCATATCTTTTACATCAAGACTGGATATCTTCTTAAAGACTTCAAAAGTGATGGAGAATCCACCAAGTCTCTAGATAAGATAGCTTGAATCTGTCTAACTTCAGCTTTCAACCACTGGATCTCATTATGCCTTTTTTTTTTTTTGCTAGATTAAAGAACCCTCTTCTCTCGGAAATCTCTTCCCCTTATAAGTGCTTGTAGACCTCGAGAGGGTCATAAGATAAGACCCTATTTCTGGAACAGGTGAAGGGAATGTGTCATCTTCACAAAGATAAAAACTTACCCCGCGGTTCTTCCTTATTTTCCCCTCAGTTTAATGCTGGTGAAAGGTGAAGCCAGTAGGCTACTTGGGCAAGTAAAGCTTGCTCTCGGGAGTAAGGGCTTGCAGCATCAGGCCCCATCTTGCTGTAACCGTGGTTTGTATAATCGGGGCGTCTAAAACATCTCTCAAATAATTGCACGCTACTTCGCCGAGCAGCGACCACATACGCTGTGATGAGGCAGCTTCTCACGTGACCACAGGTCTCTCTCTTTTTTTTTTTTATAGGCACTTTCAATCTTACCCACGCAGGAATGATTTATACATTTTTTTCCCTTGCTCTCTAAACGCAAGCACAAGAATAGCTTCACCTCAGGCTACATCTGGTTTAGAAATGTTTACTATAGTCCCAACAAAACCAGCCCATTTTTATGTACAAATCTACATAAAGGGCTTATTTTTGCTGTAGGCTAATTGTGAAATTACATGGACGTTTATTAAAAAAAACAAACAAAAAAACCCCTCCAAACTCCTTAGTGGAAAATCAGGGGGTGGGGGCCGCAGGAGTACAAGAAAGAGGAAATATTTGCATGAAAGCTGCATCTCCTAGATCTCATAATGGATGTCGGTTTTTTTTCCACTGGACTCTTTGCAAGATACATCTGTAATTGTTTGGCCAATGAGTTTATAGAAAGAGAAAACTAAATTGCTTAGTGTTTATCTAAGGTGGAAATGGCCACAATATGCATTGCGCTTGAATGCTCCCACACCTTTGTGAGAGGAAAACCCCCCAAACCAAGGAGTTTGGGAATGATTAGCATTAAGCCTCAAGCTTTGAGGACGCTCAAACACCCGAGTCCCTTTCACCTAAGTACCAATATGTCCTGGTCCCTTCCACCAGGAGTGCCTAACTGCTTTGAAATACTTGAAAATATTGCAGTCTGTTCTGTGCTGATTTGAACGGTTTGTCATAGCTTGTCCCTCTCATATGGAATGGTATGTTTTATTTTATTTTTTTAATTTAATGCAATTTAATGAATCTGATTACTGATCAACAGATAGAGACCCTTCTTGACTGGTCTTTCTGGTTAAGATTTTAAATGAGTTCATCCCCCAAAATCGACACAGGTTGCCAGACTTTCTGAAGTGCGCAGTAGCCACTACTTCCCAGATCCACAAAGGAACCGAAGCGTCGCACTCCCACTGCAACTGATAGGTCTTACATGCACGGACCTGGGCCAAAGGGCTCGATACTTTTTTTGAAAATGAAGCCACTTATTATTCAGGGGCCTAAGAGATGAATTGAGGTGTTTCGCTTTAGACATCTTAGCTTTTTTTTTTTTTTTTTTATCGTAACTGTTTAAATCTGGACTGGATGCTTTTGTATTAGAGATGCCACCTACCAAACAGAAGTTATAGTTGGGAGGCAGGATTTAATGGGTAAGGGCCTATCCAAATCTTCAACTTGTGGGACCCCCTATTGCCATAGTATTTGAGCACTTGCCAGCAATCCAGTGAGATAGGGAACTGCCGTTCATTTATCCTCTTTTGCAGAGGGATAGCTGAGGCTCAGAGAAATGAAGTGATAAGACCAAGGTCACACACGGGGTATCTGTGGCATAGCCGGACTTGAACACTGCTAAGCTAGTGCTGCTCCTCTGCACATCCTGCCGATTGCTTATGGTACTCTGGATGTTGGCCTAGATGGTCACATTAGTCCTTTGTATACTATATCTTCAGTAGAAGCTTAATTTTTGGACAACTAAAATTCCCGAAGACACTGGACCAAAGGCTCTCCAGAGCCAAACCCCCAAAATTAGTGCTGGGAACCCTCCCAAACCTTGACCCCAAAACAGACCCACTTCCAAAATGTCTCTTTTCTTACAGTGGAAAATGTTATTCCTATTTTTTTATTCAGTTTGGGGGCATGTAAGGGAGACAATTGGGGGCAATTGCTTGTAGGCTGTTTTCAGCCCAGTCTAGTTGACCCTAAGTAGGTCTGATAACCATTTACCATACTGCTTGCTTAGCAGCATGGCATCTTCCAGTCTTCGGACTATTGATTTTGTCACGGTCTCTTCTGGCAGTGGGGATACAGCCGCAGAATCCAAGAGGTGGGTAAGTGAAAAATAGGCAAATCTGCCTTTTAAAGCAGTCTGGTTAACTGTTTAAATCAACCTCCTGCCAGTACAAACCAGTCTGTGCAGTACTTGGCCATGTGCTGGCAAACAACCTGATTCTTAGAGACATGTTGGACCAGGACCCAAATCAGGTCTAGTCCCACCCAGTGTCACTGGACTAGAGGGTTTGAAAAAAAACAGTAAAAAAAAGCCAGACACCATATGACAAGGCCACGTCTTGTCCATATAGACTAGCTAAACTGTGTTATAATCCAGTCCTGTCACTAGCATCGTTAAACAGCTGTTAAACCCCGTGGAGACAGCTCATAATATGCAGATCTAGGTGGCTTTACCCAACGCTTATTAAACCAGTATTGGGAAAACACATATTTAAACCAGGATGTAACAGTGGTCTTTGCTTTTATCATTTTGAGAGGGAAAGAACAGTTGAATTGGCCTATTTTAGCGCGACTTGTTTTACCTGCTTTTATCTTGGTTTATATTTATTACTGGAAAACCAGGTTGTGGCAACAAGGAGGCCACACAGCAAGGTGCCACAGCTGTATTAAGCCCTGTATGGGGCAGGGAGGCAGTGGTGGTGGGGCCAGGAGCCAAAGACAGTGGGCCAGAGCCGAGGACCTCTGCAAGAGACATGGGGTCAAAGCTGGAAGAAGGCTGAGGCTTGGACAAAAGGATTAGTGCCCAAGGGACAGAAAGTGCAGATGGGACTGGAAGTCCCTTGAAAACATATGACAGTGGGGTACTTGCAAGGCATGGGTCTGGCTATGGGAGTGGCTGGAGACCAAGATTCATGCTCTAAGGCTTGAAGCCACAGATAGGGAGAGCAGAGCTCAATCATCTGGGTCAAATGTGGAGCCAGGCAACACATACTCAAGGACTTTGGAGAACAGCTTCCAAATGAAAATACATTTTCCTCCAAAGCATGGCAGGTATGATGGGGAGGAAGTTAACCTGAAGAGCTGATGGGTAGTTTGGCCTCTCAGGAATATTGTGGCCACCCCCAGGGGCCTGGCCTGCCACACTGGGAGCTTTGCAAATGCAGATTTTTATACTAAAATGTCGCATCAGCTTCTTGGGAGATGTCCCTGTCTTCTTCCTATACACACAGCCAAACTGCTAATCATCCTGAAGACGGGGAAGAAAATCTCTTTCAAAAAAAAAAAGGTGCTTTGCCTCTGCCAGAGGGTGTTGGTTGGGGTTTCACTTTTCTTTGCACTTATTCCTCATTCTCATCTCTTCCTCTCCCCAGGAGACAGTTTCTTTACAGGAAAGGAAAGCTTGATTTTTATTGGCAATGAAGGTCATGGGTGCAGTTTGCCTGGCTGTCTCTTGAAACGTCCCATTTATTAATAATCACGAAGCAAATCCAGGAGTCTTTATTCAGACAAAGGTCCCATTAAAGTCAAGGGTGTCACGTGCCTCTTCGGAGAGGAGAGCTTGATCCAGCCAGCTTCCCATGATCAAATATTATAGGAAATTTCCAGAAATTTTCCGGGTGAGAGTAGCCATGACCGGCAATGCTCACTGCCGGGGCCACACTGCGTTGCAGCAGCACGCTCCACAAAGCTGGGGTGAACTCATCGTGTTAAGATGGGGTCGGGACCTTGGGAGGAGAATGAGGGGCTAGGGCTACTGTCGGCCTCAGCGCGGCGTAGAGCAACGAGAACTGAGCTTAGCATGGAGGGGCATGGAAGAGAGGCCTAGTAATGCAAGCACTGGTTCGGTTCCTGAAGCTAGCCAGCCTTCATATCGCCCGTCGTGACACAGTATCCATAAGCCTTGGGGGTTTGAAGGCTTCGCCTCCCAGGTGCTGCATGCCCATGTTGTCTTTTCTGATTCTCTTCTGATTAAAATTTGTCAAACCATTTCTCATCGGGGCCTTACTCTTCCGTAAACCCGGGAGATCTCCAGTAGTCACAGGCCCTTTCAGGCAAGCAAGCGGGGCTGGGGTTTTTGTGGGAGCATGGCGATGAAATAGAAGAATCCAGATCCTGGAGCTGGTTGGATTTTTTTTGTTCTTCCCCTCTGAGAAAAGTCTTTGAAGTTTTGGCCAAACAGTCACAACAGAAATGCCACCACTGTGCCTCACAGGCATTGTCTTTTGAAAGCCTCAGGCGTTTAAAATCCTCATCCGATTTTTTTTTTTAAGGCTGTTGCTGATAGTCCAGCAGATTACTTCTGTTGTTCTTTCTATCAGTTTCTGCTAAGCATTTACAGGTGTGCAATAAGGACAAATAAGTGTGTTTCTCCTCTGCTGTGTGTGTTGCAGGAGTTTTGTCTACAGTGCCTGGGGATAGAAAGTCTCCTTTGAGTGCTTGAAAGAAGTAGAGGGCATTTGTAATGATTCCCCATTAAGTTCAGGGTACGTGGCAGTACTGAGCCGGTTCTTGCTTAAATTATTTGGTATGAGGTGCTAGTGCCTTTGGACCAAGATCCATGTTTTGCACTCTCTCACTTCCAGAGTTAAGGGATTTAGGGCTTTGGCTTATTTCATTACACCCATCAGCCAGATGTGACTTTCAGACCTTGTTTCGTAGACCCCCACAATTTACACGGGCTAACCCATGCTCTGTTAGTCTAATCCCTGATCTCAGCCTTTTTAGACTTAAGGCACCCATGGTTAGACTCAAGGCACCCCTTGGCAAATGCCAGCTCTTGGTTTCAACTTGGTTTTTGGACAAAGAAAAAAGAACAGAACAATTATTTTGTTGAAAAGACCTCAGAAAGGCCACCCCAGGGAAGAATGTTACTGCCAGTATTTGAAATCCCTGGGTTTATCCTGTAAATCACGTGTAGGTGTTTGCACGCCAAATGGTGTTAATATTGCACAGCACTCTTCATGAGGATCTTGTGGCACTCCAGGATGAGAATCATTGCTCTGCTGTCTCCCTACTCATCGGGTAGATGCAATGCAACCGTTTCTCCGACCTGCCTCTTAAGTGAGGCCCCACGTACGATTATACCCAGCTCTCTTGTCTACCATTTTGTTTTAGGGGCGAAGGAATGCGTGCGCTCCTCTGAGTTTTCAAGTAAGCAAGAGCAAATATGCAGGACTGTTTTAATTAAAGAGAGACAGGCGTAGAAAGAGGCATGTGTGTGCACGTGAATTCCCAAAGGCTCAAGGCTGGGTCTCAGTCTACTGTATCAGCCGGCAAGACCACCCACCCGGCTTAGGTCACTGCAGCAGCACGCTTACTCCAGGAATAAAGAGCTAGCTTCAGAGCCCTCTGGCTACAAGTAGAAAAATGCTCTGCTGAGTAATGAATGAGGAGTTCAATGGGAATGGAGACTGCAAGGACATGATCATGGTCGGGGGTTCAAAAACATAGGTACTCGTGAGTTTACCTCCCCTCCAGCCTGCTTCAGGGTTTTAAAGAGGAGCTGGTCACCATCACCTCCCCCTACCCAATAATAAGTCAAAGGATAATGAAAGATTTTACCGTATGAGATGCCTTTTCTCTGCTTGCCGCTAGAAGTTGGGAAATGATGCTGCCGTTTGCGGGGAAGGGGGATCTCAACCTTTCTTCTCCCATGCTTAGGAGGTTCCTGTCCGTCAAGCACAGAATTGCTTAATTAAACAAATTAGAAACATTTTTTTAATGAGTTTTACAAAATTAGAACAGTTTGTTTTAATCACAGAGAGTTTTTACAGCCCCCCTCTTCTTCCTTGTCTTATCATGAAGGTGACTGGAGGCAGCACCGTACCTAGACTCCTGGTGGCACAGGGCAAACTTTTAGTATTGGGCCCCATTTCACCAGAGATAATGATAATAATAATTTTTAAATTACCATTTTCTGTCCGGGCCGTGGGCGGCCACCCAGTTTGCCCGTGCCTTTGTACTGGAGGTACATTTCTAACCAGGGTTGGAGACAATTTTGCACTGTTATCAGGACTCCTATTTGCAGGAGATGCAGTTTGTGTCACTGGGTTCCCCACACAGTACTGGGCCCCCTTGATGCTCTGCTGGCTTTCTCAGGCCTCAAATCCCTATCATTTCTCCGCTAGCCTAGTTGTCAAGCCTCATTTTGCACCATGAGGATCTACCTACCTGCCCACTGAGTGGATCTATACTGCCTTACTAATTCCCTGTATCTATGACACAACGAGTGACAGGCATTAGTATCAGATAAGCAGGGGTGGGAGAAATGTGCAGGCATATCCAGTTGGAAAGGGAAGGGAAATAAGAGGAGGAAGCAGAGCTGTCTCATTGATAATGCACAAATCTAGCAACATGGAGAGCCCACGATCCCAGCCAGCCCAGTGTGGAGTTTGGTGGACCTCTCAATTTGGAGCAAATGTTGAAATGGGTGTTTATTAAAGGAAGCGCACAGCCTCAGGCTCAGCCCCGGTGCTTGAAGCAAAAACAGCCTGGCAGCTACATGACTATCCCCAGAAACTCGTGACTTCCACCAGCACCATCATCACACAAAGAGGCCACGTGTTGCTGGAAGCACAGTAGAGGACATTGTCCTTCCTGCCGGCCTTCCCACATCTGCCCCGACTGAAATCAACGGATTGATTATGTACAAGTGGTGACACAAGCACCAGCGGTGACACATGCACCATTCGTGTGCCGATGTCCTCGGTTGAACAGGGATGCGGTTGCTGGGGTGCCTTAGTCCAGCTGCCATCTGAGATGCAAGGGTCCAGAATTTATTCCTCAGGTCTCTACCGTGCTCTGTGTGTTTTGGGGCAGGTTTCTTCTTGGGCGATGGACAGAGTGACCAAGTGGCTGCGCCTGCCGGATGAATCTGAGCCTGCTGATTTAGTCATGCGAACACCACTAAACTGGAAGTATCTGGCTGACTGTAGGGGAGCCTCACAATGCTTTTGAAAAGCCTGGGTAGATAGCCACCCCCCTTACCACGTCCTGCTTTTGGCCTCTTGGCATATATTTATCCTGTTTCCAGGACACACGTTGAGTGGACCGTCAAAAAACACACCTACACCCACCTACTCAGACAGGGAAGCCACTAAATGGGCATCCCCTATACCACCCTCAATCTCTCCGTCTCCAGTGTGTTTCTGACTGACTGCAGAGGGTCATCCTAGTGGTGGTTTCATTTCCAATTTGGTGTGTGCAGAGTGGAAGTGTCCTGGAAAAAGTACAGCCTGTTGGTGTGGTCTCTTTTGTATTAAATAGCTTCTTTACCTCCAATCGTGCACTGAAGCAGAGACGAAGCGTGCAACTGGCCTCTTGTGAAAAATCTTACCTGTATCTGTGTGGGCTTAAGTCTACATGGCTATTTAAAATGTAGCTACCAATACTAGTGAGTGATATGTCTGTCTCATAAAGAAGCCCTGAGATGTCACTAATGAACTCGTGCAAAAGATCCAGTGTTTGTATATCCAAGCAAAGAAATAAATAAGCCCAAGAGTTCAGTATATAAAAAATAAAGTAGAAGGAGTGATGAAAAAGAGACTTAATGGATCTTGACCATGTCTGCCTATGCTACAGGCAGGCAAGCAAAAACCAAGCTGCCTCACTCCATGTAAGAAGAGACTTTGAGTACCAATTAAAATCCAAGCAAAATGGTCTTGAAGTTATTTTGAAGCTGAGTTTTTCCGTAATCAGGAGTGCATTTGAAATTCGTATCCCCTGTGCCTCAGTTTGCATGACATGAAAATCTAGTGGCAGTACCTTGGGCGGTAATATAAATAGATGCAAAAGTATATCTAACTCTGTGTATGTGTGTGTGCATGTGTGTGCATGCACATCTATTACAGCTTTTATTTCTTAGCAAAGTGAGGAAAAATTTAAACAAAATATCCACATCAGCTGAATGTGGGAAACAGGGAAACATGCACCGAACCTAGAGCTCATGCACCTGTGGGTTTCCTCCCAGGTTTCAATGGCCAAAGAAGCAGTTTTGACCCCATATGTGCCATGACAGTCTCTGGAAAAAAAATAACTTGGCTGAGTTTTCTTCTTTGCTTTCAGTTACTCCATTGACTTTTATGCAGGTCTCCAGAGACTCGCAAGCTCAGAGCCTTCTTTCCAAAAATATAATAAAGTTTGCTCACCCAGTTAGATTTAAAAAAAAAAAAAAAACCCAAAAAAAACCTCTTACAGTTCAGATCTTGTAAAAAAAATGCTTTAATGAATGTATATAGCTGAAAGGTGCTGTTCTATTCAACCTCAAAATGTCTGTGGTATCAATAGCCTCCCCCTGAGGCGAGGAGAAGAGTCACAAAGATGCAGAGGTCAATGCAATGGCACATATTTAAGATGCGAGACCCAAAGTAGCAGCAGATACCTAACTGGAGCTTGTTCTGCTCCACATCTGCCCCCCTGACGGCACCCACTGATCACAGAAGACGTTAAAAAGTGCAGATCTTTGATCCTGGATTGGGAGAGGTCACTAAAATTTGGTCTGCTCATAAAAACAACATAGGCTTACATCTGAGGTCCTCTCTCCGCTAGTCATAGGACCAGCGGGTTTGGGGGAATGCATAAGAGCCAGCCCCAGAGTAGATAGATACAAGGTAAGACTGTCAGCAGCAGGGAGAGGACACAGAAAATGAGAAACTAAAATAGCTGGAGTAAAATAAACAAGAAAAGTAGGCAGTACTTGAGGTCAGGGTTTCAAAACGAGGGCCGAGCAGGGTGCCCGGTGCCCCGAGAAGATGCTGGAGCTGGAATCGTCTTTGTCCACCTAGAAGTGAGCTGTAACTTGTCTTGAGGCCAGCAAAGGAGCCTCTTTCGAGTGGCTTAGCTTGCCATTTAACAGCTGTGTCTCTCCATGTCAC
The DNA here is from genome assembly GCF_052110815.1 of Crocodylus siamensis. Taxonomy (NCBI): domain Eukaryota; kingdom Metazoa; phylum Chordata; order Crocodylia; family Crocodylidae; genus Crocodylus; species Crocodylus siamensis. The sequence goes on along the minus strand of NC_143401.1, from coordinate 89,776,006 downwards.
TCACTGATAACGGTGCAAATTGCTCCCAGTTGCAGAGAGGGGGACACCTGTCCGCCTGATCCCACAGGAAACTGAAACACCATCAAGTGGTAACAAGCTCATGGTCGCTAGCAACCCAAGCAAGATTCAAATGGACGACCTAGGGGTGAAGGGCTCAGTGTCTTGTTACTAATCCCCTGCTCCATTCAGTCCCCCTTCTCCCGCGCTCTTGTTTTTAAAGGGTATTTTCAGTTCCAGCTGCCAGAATATCTCAATTGCATCATGTCAGCAGATCCTTCTCAGCCTGATATTTTATACTAGGTAGAGCCGGTTTAACTCTTCCATTAAAAAATTCAACCCATCTGCGCCAAACTCAAACCAGGTTCTGTTCTAAAAGAACAATAAATATTGATGACTCGAGGCATGCCCGGCTTTCATGACGTTTGATGACAACTGGTATCGCTTACAGAGCTTACATCATAGAGGAATGGCACTGAGGTTGCATGTCATCAGACAACATTAAATGTCAGAAGAAATATGTTTAGCCTTTGTCTTCAGAGCCACGTTCGGTTCAAGTGTCTGAGTGAAATCGAAACATTTCGGTCTTTATCGTGCTAGGACTTTTTCTGTTCCCTTGCTCGTTCATTGCTAAGGATGGAGAATTCCTTATATTCTGGACTCATCTGTTAGACCTTCACTGTAATAAAACACTCCCTTCTGCCTTCCCCACCCCAACTTTTATTTTATTTTTTGTCAGCCTTAATCCTCTGGAGGAATAATACTCATGAATGCTTGGCAGTTGAAAGTCCGGAGACAATCAATAGCTCTATTGGAAACGGATTTGTGGAGTTCATGTATTACAAATAAGTCGCGCGTTTGTTGAAGGTGTTTGGAGATGTTGTGTTATAGAGGAAAATACTTTGTTTCTATTTTTTTTAATGTCATACAAAATCAGGACCATCTGGACTGCTGTGCCGCAACTGTGGTTGAAAGAAAATATACCCTTTGTTTGGATATGAACCTCCAGGACCTATTTATAGCTGGGGAAGTTAAAAATAAATGGCATTATGATGTCAGGGTCTCTTTACTAAATCTTCTATTCACATCAAATCCAAGTGCTTTAATATCTCTTGGTATGCATCTGTCTATTTAAAAAGGGATAGAAGATATTTAAATATCAGGGCCAATCTCAATGTCTTTAATCAATCAAAATCCCACTCAAGGTCTTTGCTTAAGCAACAATTGAGTAATAGATGAATAGGGAATATTAGGATTTTTTTTTTAAGTTTTGATGATATGAGGTTTGTAACAAGAGTAAAAAAATCAATTTGTTTGTGTATGTGTGATAATACCATCCTTCAGGTGACAGACAGAACGAGATGGAAATAATGGTAGGCAAGCCTCAGGGAGGTTAAAAGTGTCACCTCAATTTGGATAAGTACCCAGAAGTTTGAGGGTGGGGATTTTAAAGAATCCAGCATCGGCTTGAATTTGTTCCCATTCAAGTCAATGGGAGCTTTAATGTTAACTTGAATGGGAGCAAACTCAGACGAAGGCTGAGTTCTTTTGAAAATCCCACCCTGAATGTCTGTTCTCATTTTATATAACTATCTCAATCTATACAATGTGTGAAACCGAGCTGACTCGAACAGTCTTTCTTGCCTGATTCTCACTCCTTCCCACATCCAGCGAGGTATGCAATATGCAAGCAGAACCGCTCTCAAGTTTGTCAGCTAGAGTTGGGTCAATCCTGACAAGAGCCCAGACTCGAGGGAAGTACAGACCTGGATTCAACGAAGCCATAACACTCTTTCTTCAGCGTGATACATATTAAACCATAAATCCCTCAACCTTGTGCAAAGTCTGTATCCAGCTCTGAATTTTGCTGCCGATTCATCCAACTCGGCTAAACTAGAAACTCTGTATCTGAGCATTCCCAAGACTGGGGTAAAATCTCATTTGTATCTAAATATATATCAGGCCTGTTTGTGATTTTGACATCCTGGAAATATAGAGGGGAGTGCTGGTGGGAAGGGGGCCAGGAGTCAATGCTGAGCTGGTAGGGAGCTGTACTTGCATGTATCAAAACCTGCAGAAGCATGCTGGAGGTTTAGTTTAAGAACTCAAGGCTCAGGCCAGTTTTGTTTTCTTTGGGGGACTTACCTGGCTCGTCCCTAACTCACTCGCAAATCGGGGCTCAAACTAATTGAGAAGACATCTCCCCACATTATACATTGTTCCTCAGTTCATTGAAGGAGAATAATCATGGGAATCATTTTGATTGTCTGACTATTTGAAAGCAGCTAGAGTCATTAGAAATGAAGGAATTTTAAAGAATCAACATATTCTTTCTCTCCAGTTGGATTTGTGGTTGAACTGCCAAAAATATTCCTGTTCCTAAGTAAGTTGAATTTGTATTTTAAGTATATATAAACAAAACCGATTTAGGGCTGTACGGCTGCTGGAAAAAAATCGGCATATTGCAGCACTCAAAGTAGGAATGCATCTAAGTTATTCTGGGAGGCTGTGAAAGCATCAGAAAGTAAATACAACCTATAAAAAATTCAGGCATACATAAGCAATGGGAGCAACTCAGTTGTACGGCTCATTTGCATGTCAATACCCACAATGCCGTGCCAGCTCATCGCTATTTTATAGCAGCACCGGTATCGGAGCTCAAGGGAACAATGTGAGAGGTCATATGAGCATGTTTGTAGGTTCACTGATTTCTTTCCAGTGTGCTTTGGAAAACAAAACAAAAGTTGAGAGACGGGAGCTGTACCCTACACGGTGATTTGTCACTGACCTTTCAGGTCCTCGTAGCAAGTGCGGTAGCCAGTTTTCTCGCACTTCTGTAGTTGGCCTGTGTGTTTTACATTGCATTACTGGAGAAGGACAACACCTTCGATTCCACCGTGGACTCTGTTATTGTAATTTTGTTCTGTAATTTGAGGGTGAGTTCAGCATGTATCTAGGCATGCTTTATCCTAACATGACTCTCCAAAGTATGCGAGCTTTTCCTTACCTGAACCTAAACCAAGGGCATTGTGTCTTTGGTTGAAATAAAAGAACATTCAGCTTTAATAACGCCACTTTCAACTTCAACAAAACCTTTCATCTGGGGAGTCCAAAGCACTTTCCAAGCATAAAGGGACACATTCTGCTCTGTTATACATGCCAAACTCCTGCTGAAGTAAATGCGAGCCATATAAATGGATCTGAAGCCACTTCAACTCAAAAAACTTCCTGTGTCAGGCAGCAGTGCCCTCAAACACACTGTGACTCCTTCGCGTGGGCTGCCTCCTAATCTCAAAGCAACGCAACCATTTCTATACCACCCCACGGACGGGCTGATGAACACTGTCAACCTCCCCAAAGCACAGAGAAGGTGCAGCTATGAAGGTGCAGCCCTCACAGAGCCATGCAGTATGTTTGACACCTCTGTCTGACAGAGTAAGTTCCTGGTGTAGGCATGTCCCAAGAACAGAGATTGGTCCTAATTAATTATCTGAGGGCATGTATACACATGCATTAATGCGCCATTGCTATACCTCTAATATGAGGTACTAACTAAATGCTCAGTAGCAAGCAGTCCTGCGCTGTAGCAAAGGCGCAGTCTTTTTGTGATGCTTACTGTGCAGTAGACTTATTCTACTGCATGTTAGCACATTAGCATGGCTTCTGCCATGACATGCTAATGGGCAGGAGAATTAGCCTACTGTGCATTGAGCGTCTCATGTAGACGCGCCCTGAGTGCCCCAGAAGTAGGTCCTTTATGAAGAAGATATGGAGATCATTTTATTGAACTCCAGGCTGGGCCACAACTGTGCATCGCATGCAGCAACATTGCACAAACATTTGGGGCAAGAAAAATAACCTTTCCTACCCTGAAACCGGAGATGCAAAATATAAGTGGACCAAAAAGACCCTGCTCCAATGACTACTTAATATAAAATACTTAAACATTCACTGAAGCATGACCTGGAATCCAGATTTTCCATCCTCCCCAGGGAGTGGCCTAAGCACTATAGGAGTTATGCTCGTTCTTCTTTTCCTGTGGCTAAATACATACTTAATTATTCCACTCAAAGTGGAACAAGTTCAGCAGGAGAGCTTGACACCCCCTGCCCTCAACCCTTGAAAGCCCTTCTGCCTTACACAGGGCCTTGCACTGGGAGTTCACAACCTTCAGAGGAGGAAACTTGAACCTAGGTCCCATATTTCTGTGAGTCTTGTAGCCCTTAACCTATCGGATAAAAGCAGGGGGTTTACCTCCTCCTCTCTCAGCTCTGGAGAGGATTCAGGATTGTGAATTCCAATTTCCAAACTCACCGTGCCAATTTTTTGTGGATCCCAATGCTCGTCACCGGAATGGCATTTTTCACATTCAGAGAAAGTCTTTCAAAGATCTGAAGTGACCCTGATTCCTGATTCTCTCTTCTGTGCATTAACCAGAGGACATTTGTTGCAGTACTTGTAGAGAAAGGAAGAAAGAAAGATAGAGAGTCACGATCCAGGAATGGAAGTTAATGCAACAACACCTTTGTTATCCTGTTCTGTATTTATGAAAAGACTTTGAAAGCCAAATGGGTCTTACTTATTCTTACTCTATATGTGTCTAAAGTAGGTTGTTCTTTTTATTTGAACCCTAGGGAATCAGCTTTCATGATTATAGTAGGAATAAGTGAATCGGTTGTGATAAAGCAAGAATGTAGCTGGGCCTAGGAGCCAAAAAACTTTTTGCTTAATGATTTTGTTCATCTAGTAATTATACCTTCAGCTTCCAGCCTGGGGGTTGGGGTGGGGGAATGCTGGAATCTTACAAAGAAAATGACCATTCCTATGGGATTTCCTGTCTGATTTTAGAAGATGAACAGGCTGTTTTCACAATTACAGGTGTTAGCTTCACCTTTAACCTGTCCCTGAGCAAACTCCATCTCTAGGACTTAATGCATTTGCCTATGTTGGGTGAAAATCTGCCTTTCACAGCTAGATCAAGCCCTTGGCTACAGTGTGTAGTCTATCACAATACCCAGCAGGGCAAATGGGTTTGGCATCTCCAGTTGCTCCTTTTTTGGAATTTGCAACCAGTGACAATCAGTGACAAAACAGTCGTCTTAACATGCAAGTAACAACAGAAGTTTGTAACAACTACTCGTGCCTATCTTACCTACCAACCACTGTGGTAGCCCATGCAACCTAATGTCTTTGGATCTTCCCTGCTGCCTTAGACATTTGTCGGTCACTCTGGTTCCCCCGAATAACTTGCCTTAAGCGACACTACAGTCATTTTGTTCTTGTAAGATCACGGTCACTGGTAAACCTGAATAAAACTAGATTTCTAGGTCAGCAGCAAAGATGATCGTTGTGGGGGTTGTCCCTCTATAACGCTCAAGCATTTGCTGAGGGGAAGTAGCTTATATTTAACTATTCTTTGCCTTTTCTGCTTGTTGGTTTCTCTTTACAGGTCCTTAATAACCAAGCTAATATATTCGGCAGCGAGCATTCCCGTTTCCATGTCAACATATGGTATTCATAAATTATTACATGCCGTTCCAAGTCCGTCGCAACTTGGAGCATGCATATAAGTTCCAGATGGACCGCTACACATCCAGTATCCTGATTCAGCATTTCAAGCCTATCCAAGTCAACAGCACCAATGCTTACAGTTAGGTATCTGCTGAAGTGCCTTGCTGAATCGTGGCCTGGTGTTTCTCCATAAAAAATTATTTTGGTAAAATGATTCCCTGATGCAACTCTGCTTACTTCCAAATTGCTGATTGTGATGGGGAAGTCCAAGCCACTTGGTTTTCTTCCGTCTCCAATCTCTAGCTTAAAACGAAATAGCATGAGTTTTTCTTGTAATTCAGTGTGAACATTTGATAAAAGGAAGGACAAGGGGGAGCTCTGCTAATTGCCCTTACATGTTTGTTTCCACGTGATTATGTTCAGCTGTTTCACTGAACTCTAGGAATAGTCAGGCCCCATTAACCCATCATACCTTGGGTGAAAAAATTGGGCCTGACAGCTCCGTGGACATAAATGCCCTCTAGTGACTGGCAATCACTGTAAGTCGTCGGTACTTTAAGGATGTATATTCTTTGGTAAACATCTTGTGTGGCTGCCTTGAAGAGTTACTTAGCTGTAACTTTGCTAGCCTCTTACTGCACCAGCCGGCTAAAGGAGAATGTAATGAAGTTTGTTGTTTAAGAAAACATTAGCTTTTTCCTCCCCCCTCCGCCCTCTCCTTCAGCTCTACACCAAATTAAAGCTACTGTAGGTGGAAAACGTCACCATGTCACCGCTTTGTTTGTTCAGCTTTCCGTTGCCTTTTCTCCCAAAGATCAGGAACAGATGATAGTCATCACTTATTCCAGCTCAATCTTGCTGCCACATTTTCTCCAATCTGGACAATTTTTTCCCCTTCGACACGATTCGGTACAATTGCATTTCTTTGTAGCTGGAGAAACTTTGCTCGCCCCCTAGGGAGTGGGGAGAATAGGCAACTTGAGAGTCAGAGCTCCTGGATTCGATCCCCAGCTCTTCATGTGAGTTCCAGCAAATCGCTTCAGCCCAGATGCTGGAATTTATTTCCATGCCTGATGCCCAGTGAACTCAACAGGAGCTTGTTGCTTGTCTGTATATCCGGGCTCTGGTGCCTGAACCACTTTCTGTTCCAATCAATGGGGAGTCTTTTCATTGTCTCATGGTCTCCCATTGCCCATTCCATGTCTGCTCCTTTTAAAATTCATCCATCTATACAGTGGGAATGACAACGTGTATTTTATCCAACCCAAACGTGAAATGTAATGTTTGGACAGTATTTTGACAGAAGTATGATGACGATGATAATTATGGGGGCTAAATTATGTTATCCTTACTCACTCAAAACTTCTCTTTCACTAATTCTGTGCAAGGCAAACTGGATTTGACCCTAAATGAAGCAAGTATTATACTATCCCTCATTAATATGACTTGATGGAGGCTAGATGTACACCTTGCTGGGGTCGTTTGAACCCCAGTACTCTTTCCTGCCATGGCAGGGGGTCAGACTAGATGATCTACTCAGGTCCCTTCTGACCCTAGAAACTATGAAACTATGATTCGGGACCTTAACCTGTTCGGCCTTCGCAAAAGAAGGCTGAGGGGGGACCTGAAGTCCGTCTATAAACTCACTAGGGGGGACCAGAAGGGTTTGGGAGAGACCTTGTTTCCCCTTGTGCCCCCCTGGGTTAACAAAGAATAACGGCCACAAGTTGTTAGAGAGTAGGTTTAGACTGGACATCCAAAGGCACTACTTCACGGTCAGGGCGGCTAGGATCTGGAACCAACTTCCAAGGGAAGTAGTGCTGGCTCCTACCCTGGGGGGCTTTAAGAGGAGACTTGACATCTACCTGGCTGAGGTCATTTGAGCCCGGTTTTCTCTCCTGCCCAGAGCAGGGGGTCGGACCTGATGATCTACAAGGTCCCTTCCGACCCTACTTCTATGAATCTATGATTCGCTAATGGGTAGAAGAAATATGCAGAGTTTAAGGAGCCCCAGAACTGATATGTTTTATGAGATGATTTGGTTTTGATGCCTTTGTGGCATGCTGAACCCCACTTCAGTGAAGGGTTTGGTAGATTTTTTTAAACTCTGAAATGCTCACCTTGGTATTTCATTCTCTTATAGTTTTTCTTGTTTCTTTTTATTTATTCATTCATTTTGCTTAGACATGCTGAGCTTGCTCAAGTGTCAAGAGATGATAAATGCAGAGCCTACAAGATTTAAGAGGGAAAAATTCCACGGTATGGTAAAAATAAATAAATAAATGCATCGACGATGTCTTAACAAAGTCACCATCCTCTGCAGAATTCGTGGTGACACATCAGCACTGTTATGACATTGTTATTATTTTTAGCAACGGCTTGATCTCATGAACCGTTACTGCTGTTTGCTTCCACATGTTTAGGGGTAACTGTAAGGTTGCATCTTCATTATAAAATGTTATTTAACCTGAATGTGAAGGGAAACATTAATACATTAAACATGAATACCATTAATACCATTAGCTATTTTATAAATTGCCTATGTGAAGCAAGTTCAGCGGTCCTAAAGGTCCCTCCCCCATGCCACTGATCACTCTAGGGACAGAGAACTTGACCGTGGCCCCGGGTTCCTTCATTGCCTCAATTCCAGATATCATTCCAAGTCATAGTAGTATAAATTGAAAAGAACAAAGGAGGGAAAAAAAGAGTTTTTGATGAAATATCTAGTGCTTTCTGGATAGACAAAGACTGTGAAAAACCTTTTGGTGACATCTGCTAGTTTAACCACGGCCAAGCTGTGGTATCTGGAAGAAGTACATGAAAATGTTGGGATGAAGGGGAATGAGTTGAATCTCCTTTTGTTTTTCACGTGGAAAAAAGGTTTCTAATCACTTTTAGCTCAAGGAAATAATCTAGCCAAGTTTCTGAAAATCTCACGGGAAGAGTTTGAACTGGACCTTCAGGGCAGAGTAAAGATTCAGCAGAGCCCTATCGTGTTCAGCGCAGAAACAAGACATCCTGTGATTTGGAGACCAGAGGCACCATGGGAGTTATAGGTCTCACAGATAGACGTCGCAGCAGGGAATCCTGGGAACAATCTATATTGGATTCTCTGGGACTCAACAAAGGGTTACCACAAGGGAATAGGACTAGGTGTTGAATGTCTCTAGTCAAGCAGCAGAGGAGGGAATTTAGAAGGGCTTGAAAACCAGCGTGGATGGACAACTGGCCCAAAGCAACCTGGTCTTTTGGCTAGGAGCCACACCGCAAGGCATGTCTCTAGACTCTCACAGAACCTGGAAAATATCCCCAACAGGAAGCGAAGTAAGGATCATGCAAGAACAGATCAAGTGATTGGTTAATTGTTTAGAATGACAGGCCTGAAGGTCAGGGACATTATCTACACCATTGCATAGCCACCATGGTTGCTGTATTGCAGAATTTTAATTTTGGCTGGAGGACTAAAAGATTTCCTACTAAGGAGGGAAATTATGTTTTATATACCACATAGTTCACTTACCCAAACTTACTTATCCTTAGATTGACCCTTCCTACCAAGTTCACTGGAAGTTTTGATTAAGGACTTTTGTGGTTTGAATTAGATTGCAGATAGAGCAAGAAAGAAGGGAATATGGGCCCTACAAACATAAAGGTAAGATGTGCTACATGGCTACTACCTGGCTATTGGTGGGTTGTTTTATTTAGTTAGTTAGTTTTTTGCCTACCTTTTCCTCTGCTCTTGCCTTCAGTTCCTTTCCTTTTGTGACAGTGGGTGGAATTCAGTAGAAATTTGTCTTTGTTTTTGTTTCTGGACTACAATGAGAGCAGGCCAGTCATAACGTGAAAGGGGGCCACCATGAGTAGGGAGAGTTTGGCAAATCTGGGGAAACCTGCTTCTGGAGAAAACTCATTCTTACAAAGCAAGTTGTCTGGGGGGCATCAGTCAGAAAGTCTCTCAGTTAAAGCTGGAGGAAAATCTAGAGATATTTCTTGCTAACCTAAAATCATGTTTTAGCCCTCATTGACTCTACTAGTCCCCTGGAAGCTAATATTTTTGCTTACTGATGGCTTGCTTGTTTTCACTGTGCTATGTATGCTGGCTTATTGTAGGTTGTTTTTACAGGCGCTGGCTAAGCCTGTGGGTGTATTGTTATATTATTATTTGGAATATGCTTATTGACATATTGCTGCAGGGTTTGGGGGAGTAATGGGAGAGTTGACAGTTGAACTGCAATACCGAAAAATAAAAGGGGGTTATGATGGGCATTTCTTTGAAACAGTCTATATTGCAGAAGATTGTTAAGATGAGAAGTAAATAGTTGTCTGTTAGAAACATGAAAACCTCTGACTGAGTGTGCAGTAGTGGGTTTTGTTTTTGTTGTTTGCATATATATATAGATATAGATAGATCTATATATATATATATCAGCTGTCTGAGACCTCCTTTGTTTCCACTATGTCCATTTTGAGATGGGGTTACCCAAAATGAACACAGTAGTCTTGATGACAACATACCAGTCATTTCTCTATTGCATGATATATATCTATATCGATATAGCTATAGGCATAGGCATAGATATATGTATGTATATATATAGATATTAATAAAGATATATCTAACCTATGGTCAGATAATATTTTTAATGCAATAGAGAAATGACTGGTATGTTGTCATCAAGACTACTGTGTTCATTTTGGGTAACCCCATCTCAAAATGGACACAGTGGAAACAAAGGAGGTCTCAGATAGCTCATGAGCATGATTAGAGACCTTAGAAAAGATACCTGAAGAGGTATTGAAAAGAATAGGGCTCTCTTGGTTGGAGTCGAAAAAACTTAGGTGGTATAGGATGGAGAGGTGCAAAGCGATAAGGCGGGGCATGGAAGCAGGAAAGTAAGCAGGATTCTTTTTTTTCAGAGTCAAACAGGACATAATTAACATCAAGGGGACTGCCAATAAAAGTGAAAGAGAAGGCATTTAAAATTGTTCAAATGAACTGCTTCTTGTGACACTCATTGCCAGCATATACCAAGAGCTGAATGAACAAACTGCCTTAAAAATTTATCTGGAAAACAAAAATATTCTGTGATGGGGCTCTTTAGGAAGGGACTTAAATGCTTTATTGTTAAGTGCAGTGAACTGAAAAAAGATGGGAAGAAAATTCCCCTATGGAAGGTTACTCCACAGTGGTCTTCTACAGGGTCTCATGCTGTCTTTGAAGCTTCAAGTATGGGCTACTGTTAGAGAGAAGATGCCGGAGTAGATGGACCATATTGGATCTGCTGTGAATTTCCCTTCCTTTGTAGAGTAAACCTGCCTCCCTGAGGATATTCTCCCCAGTCTTCCTTCCTAATCTTCATGTCTGTACATACTTTACAGGTCTGTTCATACCCTTTGTTTTCTCCAGCTCCTGCTGAGGTCCCACATATATGCAGCCGTTGCTAATTTGCATGCATGTGTAAACTCTGCCAACAAGCTGCCGCGGAGGCGGTGTGTAGTGCAGATTCTTACGGGGGGTGTTTTCTTAATGTTGCTAATCCCTGAATCCTATATAGGACAAACACCGAACAGAAAAAGAACCTTTTTTGGCTAGGAAGTCTCCATAAACCTGTATACTCAGCACTTGCATGCTATGGAGGAGAGTGGGGGTGAGCTACATCCCTACTAATTTTGACTCTGTCGCATCGTGAATGAAGATTTTGCAGATACTCTGTAGTTTGGTTGGGATTTTTTTTCTTTCATTAGGCTGGATGCAATATTTGTTATACAAACGTCTCCTGTGTGCCTTTGTGTGTGTGTTTGTCTCTCCTCCATGTTACCTTTGTAAGGATTCCTCATTGCAATTCATATGCCTGTCACTTTTGGGTGTCATTGCCTCCTGCCATCCTGATTAAAAAAGGGGGGGGGGGCATAACCATATAAATAAAAAATACAGACTTGTCACATTTGAAAAAGGGAGCAACGTTATTTTCTTTTTTTTTAAAAAAACAGTTTTCAGCAAAAAATGCTTGTTTTCCTGTTACCCCTAGCTAGGGGGAACTGCATCTAATGTTGTGTTTTTTAGTGATTAAGTGGTTAATGATTTAATGAACTAAAAAAATCTCATTTGTTGCATCCCTTGGACTTAGAAAAAACCTCAAAGAGCTGATTTTCTGTGTACCTCAGTCCAATATTGCTACCTGCTGGGATATGAACACAATCTCTAAATAAATTGCAAGTGGCCTTGGGCAAATGGAAGAGTTTCTCTTTGATCTTGCTAGAGAGAATGAAGTCAAATGTTCAATCAATCAATCAAATTCATAACTTCTAGCTACAATCGGCCTGACAACAGCCTATTATTTATTTTTAAAATCATATATTTCATTATTGCAAAACACACAGCCTCTCGTGGGGGGAAAATGACTAAATTATTGATAAGCCTTATATGTGACTGAGTTTGTTGTTTTTGACATACTTGTCACTAACTATTGTCAGGAAGAATTTACTAAGATGTTGAGTCTGAAAAGTTGGCCGCAAATGTGTGTTGTGCCAGATTTAAAATGGGTAGAGTAAACTTTAATGGCCTTTTTCGTATTGAATTCCTAGTTGGTAAAGACAGCTGAAGGCAGACCGGCTTTCTAGTGTGAAAACAATGCTTTCAAAAGAGCCCTTGTGTTTTAATTGCTGCGAAGCAGAAGATTCTGGTTCTGAATCCAGGAGGTGGGGACATGCAACTTTTAATTGATTTGTATTGTTTCAAGAAACAGCTATTCTCAGTTTGTAACAAAATTCCTAAATAGAAAAGGGAGAACAATTAACCCCCACACCTCAAGCATCTCTCTTTTTTTTATCACTGGAGTGTCTGTCAGAAGCATCAGAAGAACTGGCAAGATGAGACTATATCATAAAAAATATGTAGGGAGAGTTGCTATGTGCATTCATTCTGTTGAGCTATAGCATTCATGGTGGCTTTTTAATGGTACCCACTTCCATCTTGGTTAGATTCAATAGTGAGGAACCTTTTCTTTCTTAAAGCGCTCCAATTATTTAATTGCACCCAGAAATACTTTGGACACCTCGGATTAGACTAAGCTAATTTGTCCTTCAGTTCCATCATATCTGAGTGCCCAGAAGGAAACCATTAGGTGAAATTGTGGCCGCACGGAAGCTAATGGGGGAGTTTTACTATTGATTTAATCAAGGTCAAAATTTCGCCCAGCATGGTCCCTGCTGCATTCAGTGCTGATTGAAGGCAATGAAAAGGTTCTCGCGTGAGCAGCAGATCAAGCCCTAGACTGATCCACTAGACTGGAGCCCCTAAGACTACAATCCAGCAAGGACAGCTGCATCCACGCATCCATAACATTTTCATGGAGTCCCACTTCAGCGTCAAAGCATAATGCAAAAAAGGGGAATAATGGTAGGGAGCAGACAGAGGAGACTCAGAGAAGGGTCAAGTAATAAGATCATCTGAAGTCATTTAAGCCACATTTGTGTGTGTGTTTTTCTGTGTGTGTGTCTGTATACATGCATGTGTGCTTCATGCATATTAAACATAGATATATGCATATGTATGTATGTTTATAAACATATTTAAATGTATAAAATGATTGATGTGTATACATATATGTTTAATTATCTTTATTTCAAATATGGATATTGTTGAGACATTTCTTTTGAGCATCCAGAAGTGAGTCTTAAGGCAGGATTTAAGTGAGGAAGGCATTAGAGTGATCTGAATGTAAAGCACTCAAATGCTTACAAAGAGCCTGCATACTGCATCTCTGCCAATACATAAGAGTTATAGCTCTCCCAGTGCCTTTTATAAACAATTAGTGAAACTGCAGCCCTATGTAATTTTTTTAAATACATTGTTACTCACTTTTGACTTCCAGCATCGCTAAAATTTCTACACGACTATGGCTTACTACAAGGTGAAAAGAAAATCTTGCAACATCCTGTGAGAGTGGTAAACCAAGAATATCAAGAATTTTGCAAATGGGAAAAACTCAGATACAGAGACTGAGTAGGGAGATCTTAGTGTCAGACATGGGTTTTGAACCCAAAACCAGTGACTTGCTAAGTCTCCAATGCTCCAGCCTCCACTGAAATGTCTAGACTATACCCATCATTACAAACGCAAGCTTAAATTCTCTCTTCCAATATACATTGTGACTGTCTTATACATACTCTGAGCTTCTGTTGCTTATCCCGCCTACATTGCCTATGGATGCCAAGTGGAAGTCTGGTGCACAAAAATGGTGCAGGATAAACTGTAATGATCTGGCAGATCAGTGAAGAGAAATTTGACTTCACGTTAAGTATAACACATGCATTACTGAATCATGGTGAACATGCTAGTAACTTAAATCATTTTGGCTTTAGCTAGACATTACATTTAATTCTGAATTATAGACTTGTACCAAAGGATTTTTGTGGAGATAGACGCTCTTATAGAGTCTTCTTTAGAAAATGTGGGTCAGGTAAGTATTTTTTCAAATGAAATTTTAATTTCACTGTATTCTAAGGAAAATCTGGGTCACAGAAGTAATTTTTTGATGACGCTTTATTTTCCTGGGGACTGCTGTTACGGACTCAGTCTTGCTCTGATTTCAGTGCAAGCAGGCGCTGCTTCTAGATAAAAGACAGGCAACATTTTCAGGAGTCTCTAAGTGACCTCGGTAGCTTCATCCCAGTCTCAGAAACAATGTATGGACTTAGCAGCAGAGCTGGCTGGGAATTTTCCATCAAAGTTTTTCAGTTCCTGCAAAATGAAAATTTTCTTCAGGGAAATTTTAATTTTGCCAAATTGTTTGTTTTTTGTTTTTCATCAGGAAAATCTAAATATAAAATTTTGTTTCATTCCTTGGTGGGTGGAAAATACAATGACATTTTTGATCTTGGAAGGCAAATGCCTTTGAACGGCACAGTGCATATCGTAATTTTTTCCCATGTCGATAGTAATTATTTTCTGCCCACGTTACTTCTAATTTAAATAACCATTAAATGTAGAGTCAAGGAAAAGTCAACATACCGGTGAAAATTATCAATGTCACAAGTGTTGTTCTTGAAAACTTTGCAAGAACTTCTTTTCACTTAGCAAGAAACAGAGAATTGTTCGTGTAGCATGAGTGCATTTGTAGAGAACCACATTACTGAAGTTGATGAGTGCATAGGAGGCAGTCTCTTGGCTGAATACAATCTTTTACACGGAGGTGCCATCATTTCTAACAGAAGTGCAACTGCTAAAGGAGAAAGGTCTTGTGGATAAAATGCTGGCCTGAGCCTCAAGAGATGCCCAATTCAAGAGTGCCTGCATAATCTTGGATTACTTATTTGCTTCCTCTGTGCCTCATAGCGGCACTAGCTGAAATCACTAAATTTCCCTTGACTTTTCAAAATTTTAACTTCTCCAAATTTGTTGTTGTTAAACAAAATTCATGTTTCCAAAGCTTGGGAGGGGTCAGAAATTCTGAATTGTTTGTTGCAAGATTGTTGCAGGTTTGTTTTGAAACAAAATTTTAATTTTGGAAGTTTTATTTTCTATTTGAACCTTTTTTGAGTTTCCATTTCATGACAGGTCAGGAGCAATTTGCACCTTAGCTAACAAGCAAAGCAAAGACAAGCACGAAAAAAAAAACCCTTCCCAGACTCATCTGTTTGCAGAGTTGTCAGAAGTGGCATGATAGAAGTATCGAGTCTGTGTCTTTATGACATGATGACACTGAGCCAATAAACCTGGATGTGATTCAAGAGATTCTCTTCCCAGTGTTTGCCTGGCAGCTTGAGTCTGGATTTGTGTTATTTGTCTGTTTTATGTCACGTATGATAGTTATATTTACACCCAGGCATGGATCCAGAGTTTGAATGCCCATAAAGCCACAGACCAATTCATGCCTGTTGCAAAGCCTGGAAAATTAAGCCTATTCCCAGATTTTACATTTGTGGCATCATTACACCATATAATTATACCATGTAATATTAATTTATTGCAAGGGTTTAGCAAGATGAGCAGTTTGGGACATTTAATTCTTAATGTACAGCTCAGTTCAGCTTTGATTTTCATTGTAATGTTTATCATAGCAGGGAATGCAGATTCGATCTGACATCTCTACTGATTCATCATTTCTGACCATAAAGAGAACTTAAGTTTAGGTTAAACTGTAAAAAAACAAAAAGTTTGGGACCCAGGAATGAATTTGAAGCTGGTTTTAAGAGTCTACAGTATCCTAAATCCATTGTTGCTTAAGAATAAGGCACTCCCATTTGATGTAAGTGAATAATTGGAAGGGGAGACCTCATTCGCAAAACATTATCACTTATTGTTCATGTGGAGCTTGTAGAGTCCTCAGCTTTATTTTTTGTTTGAAATAATTCCCCAATTTTCCCCTCTGAGCTTGTGAACAGGTTTGAAAGAATATTTGATTTCCTGAATATCCCATGTGTTGACAGAAGACATTATCCAGCTATGCCGGTGCCAGCCTTAGACTGGGGAGACCCTTCTTCAATGTTGTGCTTTCCACACAATTCCTAAGCGACTTTTTACAAGTCACTTAGGCCAGGATCTTCCACGGTATTTGAAATGACTGGAGGACATGAGCCTCAGAGCATGGAGAGATGGACAAATTCCCTGGTATAATTTACACTGGTTTTGTATAAACACTTAGAATTTGACAGAATGTTTTCAAGAAAAGCAACTGTTTCTTTTACTCTTCTTTCCACGTTTTTTTTTTTTTAAATATGGCCTATTTCCATTCCTAGCTGTTTTGCAGATTTATTGGGTAACTGTGAGCACATCTTGAGCACATCCACCTGCAAAATAAACAGCATAAGATATTGCTTATAATGACCCAGAAGGGAACTGCAAGGGTTTGGCCTCGACCTTTCGGTCTCATAAGAATGAGCAACTCCTGCTTGAGTTAAAAGACCATGTCTACTAAGTCACAACTGCCGCTGATTAATAAAGCGCAGCCAATGGAGAAGGGTCAAAGCTCCCAATAACAATATGGGAGGCATGCATACTCGCCTAGGGTGAAATCCTAGTAAGCACCCTATTGTAGACAGAAGAAATTTGACCATTCACTTGAATGAGGCTGGGATTTCAGACAGACTGCATGCATAGAAAAGCTGATTGCTTATAAAGTGCTTTGATGCTTTGATACGACAATAAAGCAGACCAGCCACATTGGTTTTGTGAACGTGAATATTTGTAAAGTGCTTAGACATTTCTGGTGAAAGATGACACTTAAGTATTAGCCCCTCAGCCCCTACTTATTGTGTTTTACTGTACAGGTCATTCAGCATTGACTTTGTTCTTGGAGTTGAAGGAGTAGTATCACTTCTTCTTGCCCAGCCAGGTACTTACCCAGAAGCTTGCACACCCATGGATACACATCCATTTCTAGCAACATGCTTCAGAAAGAACCTGAAATGCCATTGCTATTTTACAGCTGGCCCTTGTGTGAGCAGAAGTTTCCAACTGTCTGCTGGTTTCTTACGATGTTCGTACCTGGGGGGTGACTCCAGCAAACTTTATTTAATTTTTGACATATGGAGAAATGGGAACTCATGTCTCTATGTGCTGAATGGCAAGTACACAAATAAACCAGGCCATGTAGGATGTCTCAGTTCTTTGCTTTATCCCTAGCAATATCCTTGCCAAAGGCTTTTTGTGTTTGATTTCCTCAGAACCCTGGAATGCAACTCGTCTTTCAATTGTTTTATCAACATGTAATAGGCAGGCAATTTACCTGCACACATATCATCATTATGGCATTTCATTCCTTCCCCCGAAACACATCCACAAAACTCTAGACAACCAACTCTGTATTCAGGGAGGTAAAAAACAAAACAAAACACAATAAAAAAGCCCAGCGTGCTCTTCTTTTAGCTCCCATTCATTTCACCCAAGTTGAAAACTGGGGCTTAGGTCTCTTGGAGAGACACCTTCTGAGTGCACAGTACAATCCAATCAATGGTGCACCCAAGAGACTTCTAAAACTTTAGAAGTAATAGTTAAAAAGAAGTCCAGCAAGAGTACAAAACAAAACAATCAAAGCCAGATGAGAGAAGGCCAGAGTTAGGATCAGATTTAAACATTCCTCAAAGCTTAGATCTTTTTCTGTTTTGGTGTTCCAGTTTGGTCCATCAAAGTGAGATCAGATCAGCAGAGCAACGCAGTAGACTTGCCATGCCACTCCAATGCTTGTACCTTTGCTGTTGATGAAGAGATGATTTTGGTTCCTTTGGGGTTACTTGGATGTTTCCTGATTTAACTGAGGTGGGAATTTGATCTTGGCACCTTTCAGCAATATCTGGCTCTACAGCCAGATATCTTATCCGCAACATTAAGTTCACTAAAATCGTAAGTAAATCGTATCTAAAGACAAGGTAGACCCTCAGTTTCAAACATGACTTCAATTGATCTGTCAGCTGGTGCTCAATCTGCAAATATATTCCTAACCACACACACACATGTACATGCACAGAGTCAATACTAAACGAACAGAACAGTAAAACATAATAAATTGAGGGAAATACGTAAGTGGCACCTCTCACCAGAAATGTCTAAGAGCTTTACAAATATTAATCATTAAAAACCAATGCCGTATCACGTACATGATAGCAGTATCATATATGTGCATGTATATGTATGCATCTATAACATATAACATAGAATATATATTTTTATCAATAGCTACTCAAATTGTGAAATGCTATATCCCCATATTTATCCTCTTGGGAGTATAAAATATATCTCCTTCTGTGGACATAAGACTTGGTTATCTATAATTGCATGGGAGAAACTGGATTATGCAAATAAGCTTATTACTCTCTAAAGCTTGTTTGTGGCATTGGTAGGTTTTTATTTAATTTTTTTTTTAATTTGGGCTCATTAGTATGGATTCTTGCTGCTGTTTCAATACAATATCCAGGGGGAAAAAATTCTGCTGTATCTTTTTCTGTTTGGGCTAGATGCACTTAGAAAGAGACTGGAAATTGTTGACCAATTCCCCCCCCCCCCATACGCACACGCACACACACACACCTCCTTGTTTTCTTGGTCGCAAGCTGTGAGTACCAGCCAGGAGCAAATATACAATGTTTTTTTGTAGTGGTTTCCATAGAAATTAAGGCAGATTTTTTTGTGCGTCACCTTAATCGCATATGTTGCAGATCATGGTCATAAGTCACCATGACAAAAAGGCCAGGGAACCTTAATATTTTTGTTTACAGTATGTTAAACAGATGTCTTTTTCATTGAAGAGATAAGACCATGTTAAATATGATTTCATAAATAGAGCCTCTCTTGGCTCAGCTCCTCTTAGGACTGTTCTGTGTTTTGCTTGTTGGATGGTTATAATGGGTTTTAATTATACCTGCAAGCCAAGGTGTATATAAGAACTAAATTACAAAGTACACTATAGTCAAGATTTCTCCAATGCACAATGAACTAAAAAAGCTTTGTTGTCCAAAAAGGACAAAAAAAATGTCCTCTTTCACATAATTGACTTACAAAAGTTTCCTGGGCAAACACAGCAGGGATAACACACAAGTTTAAAATGACAACTTCTTAAATTTTGGAGGGTTATTTAACAAGCAGCAGTAGCAGAATTAAGCCCTCACGAAGCACTAGGTGCACTGTGCCCTCTGTGTTTCTGGCATTACCATGCCTGACAAAGGTTAGGCATGATACACAGTAACTAGTGTTGCCTTAGTTGTGGCTGTAAAGGTTTTCCAAGATTAGGGAAGCCAAACATAGCAATTAATTCCAGACTCGATGCATTCATGGAAAAAAGGATGGTGACAAACAACAGCTCTCCAAGAGAGCGAGGAAAAAAGCATGGTGCAGTCCATAATCCTGAAGCATCTCCAGTGCTCCAGGGGACTGCAGTGTACAGACATACATCTTTTGACTATCTCTATGTTTAGCTATTCACATTAAAACATGAAAAAAATGACCATTTTGTCCACTAATGTTGCTTGGGAAAGTCAGAAAAGGCCCCACGTTCTACACAGCTACATGACTTGGGTGGTACGCTGGACAAAACCATGCTGCAAGTCTTTATGAAGTTTACATAAAAAAGAAATATGATAGATATTGCCCTGCACCAAACCTTGCTGACGCCACTGGAAGTATTCTGATTTCACTCAGGTTTTTGAGAAAATGATTCTTGATTTCCAAGTTTGGTTTCATTTATTGGACATATGGGGCAAAATTAGGCTTTATGATCCTCAATCCAAGTAGTCATTTAAGCACTTCGGGTCATTTTATCTATTTTTACCCCTCCGGTCTTTCTCAAGGTTTTTCTTTTCCTGAAAAGGTAAAGCGACTTATTGCTACTATCACAAATGTCAAAGGATTAGGAAATCCCCTTGCTAACATTATTTTTGCTGATGTCTATTTTCCCCACTAACTGAAAAGAAGCTTTAGTGTTTGTGAAATGTTGAAAAACTGATGACAAAGTTAAATATGTTTTGGACTCGGTCCTGAAATCCCAAAGTGGATAACTCACTCCTTACTCAGGCAAATGGCAGGACTTGGCTGGCATGTTAGCGTGAGTTGATTGCTGAACCAGGATGCCTGGTGGGAGCCTGGATGCATTTGAACCACGGTTTTCAATTGGATGAAAATGCAGGTTAGGTTTTACATGTTTGAATAGATTTTTCCAGCTTTAAGAATGGGCGTAGTAATTTGTCTTTCAACTATACTCTCTGCCCCCCTCATACCAGCATCACCACTTGCATGCAAAGATGCAAAGCGATGCTGTTGTTCATCAGGGGAGTAAAAATGGAGTTTGGTGGAGCATAACTGAGAGCCAAGGTGCATCACACTGAGTGCGCTCATGGAGGGCTGTGCAGTAAGTGTGAAGTGTAATGAATGACACATTTTGACTTTTGAATTTTCATTATGAAGTGTCATTTGACTTTGCAAGTCAGTCTTTTGCCCTGCATTTCAAAAGCAAGTCTTTAAATTACCGGCTGCTTTGGTGAACTAAAAACATTCCTTAATTACCCAGGTCTGCACTTTTCGAAGAGCACAAGACTCGATGCTTACATAATATGACTGTTAAATGCATCAGTCTATTTGAACAACAAGGCACTCAGTTCCTGGGTGCAGAGGGAAAAGAGAGCTCTTGGAGAGGGCCGTTCAGAGTGGCAAATCTAGCTGACACAACCACGGGCAAGGTAAAAACTAAATACTAGCCCCCTTTCAAAGTTAAGAAGCTTCCTGTTTGTCTGATGAAAAGTATTTTTATTATTTGTTTTGAGGTTTTCTTTTTAATTTGGGCAATGAGAGCCTCAGTTGAAAAGAAAGAGGAGAAAGGGTGATTGTTCATGGATGAATGGTCAATTGTAAATATACTCCTCAGAAATCTGGTAGACAAGCAGTGAAGTTCACATAATGATTTTTTACTAAGATACGGGGGAGGCTAAGAACCCTGCAAAACATACAGGGAAAACTTTGCCATTGCAGTCTTTTGTGAGACATTTTCCCACAGATGATGTGTGCGCCTGTGCCTGGGTGATGATGGGGTGTGATACACCAGTGTTTCCATCTGTGCTCAAATCAGCCTTTGTAGATTGTTACTAGTCACTAAGGAGCAATCTTATCTTTCTGCTGGACATTTCAAATACAGCAGGGCATCCAGTGCCTGCCCCAAACAACTTACAGTCTAAACAAGGACTTGGCCCCACTGTTGGGCAAAAGAACATAAACAGTGCTAGCAACCGAAAACATGACTTTTTGTTTTCCTGGGCTTTGTCAGGAGATGGTAAAGGCAAAAGAGAGTAAGAGGGGCAGGTGTGAAGTTCAGATGAAGAGAAGCGGTGGGGGACACGGAGAGACTCGGTAAGCACGAGGCAAAGTGGCAGGAATGCCAGGGCAGTGGCACCAGAATGGAGGTCATCATGTTTTCAGCTGCTGGTTTTCCTAGTGGGTAGAGTATGACTACCGAGTGATGGAAAAAACTGCAGCCACTGCTTGTACTGTCAAACACAAGTGTTGAGGAATGCAACTGCTGGGAAAGAATAAGCACTGGTCTCTACCGCAAATAAGAGGCCTCTTTCCAGCTTCCAAAAACAAAAGAGCACGCCGCATTGGCAACATGTCGGGGGTGCACATGGGTGCATGTGCACCCCCTGGAAGCACCAGCTGTGAAACTGGAAATGCCCTTCCTGTTTTTTTGCCACTGGCTCAGCGATCGGCAGCTGGGGGACCCGCCTTCGCCCCATCATGATCTGGTGCACCCCCAAGCTCAGGAGGCACCAGTTACCCATGGCATAATGTATCATTTAATTTTATTTGTCCTGTGAAGTCAAACACCCAGCACTATAAATCACACGCCTATTTGCCTGATCAACGTTTTTAAGGCTGATCCAAAGTCAGTAAGAAACTTTGCACTGTGTCTTCAGTGGTCTCTAGTCTCCAGACTCCAAATTAGGCTCCCAAACAGTCAAATCCAGCTCTAGAGCAAAGCCTAAATTCGATCTGATCACTTGGAACCAAGTTGTTGCTTCCAAACAAAAGTGATAAGGATGCCCTAGTATTGATGTGGCACTTTTCATCCAAAGGATGGCCTGGATAGACTGGAGAAATGATGCATCGTCAATCAGATGAGATTCAACAAACGTCATTGCAAAGTCCTGCCCTGCGAGTGGAATAATTGCATGAACAAATAGACTGGGGAATGACTGCTAGGCTTCAGTACTGTAATGAAGGACCTGGAGGTCTGAAGTAGACCATGAGCCAACAATGCGCTCTTGCTGAAGACAAAGCCAACAGTGTAATAAATTGTATCCAGAGAAGTGTTACTTGTAAATTAAGGGAAGAGGCTCATCTGCTCTAGTCAGCACTGGTGAGGACTCACCTGGAGTACTGTGTCCAGTTTTGGGCCCCACACTTCAAGAAAGATATGGACAATTTGGAAAGCGTCCAGTGCAGAGCAGCAAAACTGATTAGGGGCTTGTGAGGCAAGACATGCAAGGACATGCTGAAAGAACTAGTTATTTAGTACGGAGGAGAGAGACTTGGGGGGGGAGGAGCTTCAAAGGGCGATTACAGAGAAAATGGATATGGGCTTTTTCTTTTTTTTCTCATAGTGTCCATAGGAGACAGGACCAAGAGCAATGGCCTCAGGCTTCAGCTGGGGACATTTATATTGGAGATTTGAAGTAACTTTCTGACTGTGAGGGTGATCAAGCACTGGAACAAGCTACCTAGAGAAACTGTGGAATTGCCATCCTTGGACGTTTTCAAGAGCAAGTTAGACAGAGACTTGGTTGGATTGCTTTAGTCAGAGATGATCCTCCCTTGAGCAGAGGGTAGACTAGATGACCTCGTGTGGTCCCTTCTAGCCCAACTTTCCTATGATCCTATGAACTCAGCATCCCAGCAAGTTGATGATAGGATAGGAAATGAAGAATGGTGGAACCAGTCCAGACAGCTGGACGGGTCCAGGCTGTCTGAGTGGAGTGGGTGTTCAGTGAGACTTTACTTAGTGTTGTTCATTATCTGCTTCGTAACACTTTCAAGATGATCCCGTTGCATCTTCCTCTCCACAGTCAGGACCACAGTTTCTTACCTCAATTTGGTGCCTCAAGTGGAGAAACTATTTCATGGGACAAGCATTTACCTACTGAATCTCTAAGTCCTTAGAGGTATCGAATACTAACCTGACCCTCCTCAGCTTGTGGTACATGGAAAGCTTGAGAGGGTACAGCAGCAAGCATCTGTTTTTATTCTACCAGAAAAGAAAATAGCCATAACTTAGATATGCTTTCCATGTCCATAGCTTGTTCCAGGCAGAGACTAGAGGGGTCCAAATTGTGCAAAGCAGATATAAGCATTTCTGTAGACCTCCTGTGTGGCTGGGCCGTTCCATGATAGCAGGCAATTCTTTACCTTTTTGGGGGTGAATCTTCACTGTCTGTTGCAGGTGTTTCCAGGTGTGATTTTCCAGAAGTGCTAATATTTTAACACTGATTAGTCTTGAAGATTTCACTTCACTGAGCAGAACCCAACTGCCGCTTTCTTGTTTTGGGGAGCAACTAGTGGTATAGTGAATGGATGAATAAGTAGCCCTTCAAGTCACTGATTTCAGAAGTGCCCAGCTACATGATACATTTGGATTTGGTTGGGTTTTCATTAAGAAATAGATTTCTTTTAGCTCTCCAAGCCGTTTCTGTCCTCTATTTCAAGACTAGACATTTCCAAACAAATCTGGCCACACTCTGGATTATTGTTCTCGTTTGGCGTGGTGTTTCACCCTATCACTGCCACGCGTCTTAAAGGCTACCTTCACATCTGCAAGTGACGGATGAGTATGCCTGTAGTAACAAGAGAAAGACAGTAGGGTTATAACCACTGTAGCATATAGGATATAGGATTATAGCAAGTAGCTCTCAAGCCACTGTCAACCTTGATAAGTATCTGAATGAAATTCAGATACCTCGTGCTTCCACAGAAACCAGAAAATATTCCATCCAGAATCTGCTTCCCTAGTTCTAATTAGAAATTTGGAGAAAGGAGCAATTTCTGGAGATACATGACCCACAATTGCATCAGATGGTGGCTGTGTCTCCATATAGATATGAACATGTTCATCTCATTTTAAACATTATATTGTTATACAATTTAATAATGACCAATCCTACTCAGGTCTCCATGAGTATCGGAGAGGGGAATTTAGCCTATTGGTGTACACTCCATGAGTATTGGAGAGGGGAGTTTAGCCTATTGGTATTTTCAGCAGCATTAATTGGAGTACAGCAGCAAGCATCTGTTTTTATTCTACCAGAAAAGAAAATAGCCATAACTTAGATATGCTTTCCATGTCCATAGCTTGTTCCAGGCAGAGACTAGAGGGGTCCAAATTTGATCTTTCATACGTATTATAATATTCTTCCATTTAAACATTATTAAAAAGTCCCTTCCCTTCCTGTAATCACTGGAGCTAAACATTTCTGAGTTTTGCCATCATTTGTGAAGGAACAAATGTGCAACAAATTTCACTTGACTAATTCTGTTCAGTTCTACAGGGAAAAAAAGTGCAATCAATTCTCTAGTAACTGGAGTCTTTTGACTGAAGCATTTATAAGCGGCTATTTGTTCTCTGATTATTTTCTCCATTGACAGGTAGACAAAGAAAAGGAGAGGAAGATTTGTGCTAATGTTTGAAAATGTTGGGTTTGCAAATTCATGTATGCGATGTAAGTGATATGGAATAATAATGAGAACAGGCATGTATCAACTGATACAAGGGTTTTGGAGCTATAGTAAATTAATTTGGGTTTACTTAACCCTGACTCTCAATAGCTCTTTGTTCTAGATTGTACAGCTAGGATACTCTTGCAACAGCTGATCTCTCCTTAAACCGTTTTCTTTATTTTAATAACCAGTATAAGAGTCCTCATTCCCTAACAAGGCTAAACCAAGAAGAAACTAAACATATCAAACAAAATGCTCATATACTGAGGTAGTACCTTGGGATCTCAACCAAGGCCTGGGCCTCATTGTTAGATAATGCACAAAGACATCACAGCGAGTCCTAGCCCAAATCTTAATAGAAACGTACGTGGGAGAAAAGAAGTAGTCTTCAAACAGTGACCTTCTGGGGAGAAAAGGAGAGAGACAAGATCTGTCCAAGAGATTTGTATCAGGACCCAGAATTGACCTGATTCCTAGTCCATGACTCAAAAAATAGCTCCCTCCCTGCAACCAGATATATTTTCATTTGGATGGAAAAAGAAGAAAAATGTTTGATCAAGCTGTATCTAAAGAAGAGCTTGAAGTGAAAAAAATCACTCTACTCATGCCCTGCTCATATACTCCTCCTCCATAGCAGCTACTATGGACCTTGCCAGAGACAAGATCCTGGGCTAGATGGACCATTAGTCTGACCCAGCATGGTACTGCTTATATTCTTATGAAAGCAACTGCTCAATCTAAACACCACAACAGTAGAATGGTTCATGACCTTGTTTTTCCTCATCTTTTCCAGAACGTCAGCACTTCCAGCCGAACCGTGCCCACGAATAACAAGCCGGCACGCTGTTAATACTGACGCAAAGGGAAGAGCGTCAACTGCTAAATCATCCACAACTCACTCTGCCAGCCTTGTCTGGGAGTTTTTGCATCCAAGTATTGCTTGGCCATTTCAGCACTTTAAGAGCCCAGGTAGTGTGGCCACGTACTGAAGAAAGCACATCTATGACAACTCTTGCATCTCAGCCCCAAGCATTGCAAGCCAGAATTAGAGAGACAATTGCAGCTGGAAGGGACCTCGAGAAGCCACCTAATCTGTCTCCCCACCCCGATGGAGAATAAATATCTAGACCATTCCCAACAAATGTCTGTTCTTAAAAAACAGAGAAGATTTCTGTCTTGCTAACTAGCCTACTCCAATCTTTCACCAGCCTGATAGTTAGCACGTTTTCTCTCTATGCAACCTAAATCTTTTTCTCTGAAAATTATAAAAATGTATTTATAACTTTTTTTTTTAGATATGTTTGTTATCCTGTCCTTGCCCCCTCAGTCTTCTCAGTTCTTTAATTTTTCCTCGTAGGTCACGTTTTCTAAATCTCTTATTATGATTGTTGCTATCCCCTAGGCTCTCTCCAGTCTATCTACACCTCTCATTAAGTGTGGCGCTCAAAAATGGACACAGTACACATGGAGAAGCTTCATCAATAGACAGGAATAATTATCTCCCATGACACAACACTTAGGATAATTTACCCCATACTGAGATTTGCTTTCTTCCTGAGTTGACGTATTTAACTTCATGGATGGTTTATTATGTGGGCCATCAGGTCCCAGTCTTTGTGATCAATATTTGGATGGGTTGTTAATTGATTTGATCATTGGTGAGCCCTTCAAACTGGATGTTCAAAAATATTATGGAAAATTGATGAGATAATATTAGAGAATCTAAACCTAATGGGAATTTTCCCCCTGTATTTTTAGCTATAGTGATATAATTTTCTTAGAGAAGGGACAAAAGTTCAACCTCAGATTTGAACCTCTCAAAATATTTAGATCCAGATTGCCATACTAGAAACTCTGTATCTTAAGCTCCAGGTTCACAGTTGACTCTAAAATTAACATGATTGATTAGTTGATAGCCATTTCATTGCAGTCAAAAATCTTGCATATGGTTTGAACCTTGGTCAACACTGGAAATCTTGCAAATTCTGTTCCACTTTTCTCTAAGTCTCGCTTCCCATATTTACTGCAGACTAGAGAATCCCAGAGCCTGAACTTCTTCTCATCAGGCTGGTGAACTCCATTAAACCTCACTAGGTCCCTGTGAAACAAGATTGACTTTCTGCTATTAAAATGTCAAGCTAGCAGCATAGCGTGAAAAGGCTATATACTTTTTTGACTTCTAGAGTTACTTCTCTTCTTAATGACATCATGGAGTCAACTTGGCTATATGATATGAATACAGAAACCCCTGGTAAAGTGTAGTACATCAGCAAATATGCTATTTGAAAAGTGCTGAGGTTGAAAAGTGATTCTCTTGGCTGTACAGATAAAAATTAAATATTTGGTGACACTTCAGCAAAATGAGCAGGGGAAAGCCCTAGTGGTCTTCCCGCTCTTTCTAAAGGCTCAGACCAGTGACATGCTAAGTTTCCTCAACCTCAATAGGAAATGAGGACACTCAAACCATTGCAAGACATCGCTCTGAATGCATGACAGCTGCAATTTTGTTTATGGGGCCATGCACTATCTCTGGCAGAGGCCTTTGAGACACAGTAGAGTAAGGCAGAGACTTTTTTTAAAATAATTTATTTCCTTGGACCACCTGGATTTAGGAAATTAAATAAAGTTATTTAATAGGGCAATATTTAGCACTAGAAGCCAAGGCCTCCTGCATTTTTAATATTAGCTCTGGCACTGGCTCGTTTTGAGCCCTTTATAGCTCTTCAGTTTATGTGTCTTAAAATTGGTCTAAATATGCCATCTTTCCACATCAGGGTAATAAGGGGTTTTATTAGTTATTGTTCAGATGTATTATGTGAGATGGACAGCATTACAGCAAAGCATTTGATATTTATAGTCCTGTCTTGCAAACTTGCCACGTAGTCCTCAGGATCATGAGTTGTAGCAAAGAAGTCAGTGGCCCTTCTTCCATAAGAAACGTCTGCAAAACCAAGTGTTTAAAATAAACCTTCTCCTGTTGAGGTCACCAGGAGTTGTGCAGTGGGTATCATTGGGAGCCTGACCTGGTCCAAACTGAGAGAAGCAGAGCTGTGGGAATATCAATGAAATCGAATAGCTGTTAAAGAAAATGAAAATGATTTTGTTTTTCCAGGACTGGCAAGGAGCCCGTTTATAACAAGGGTATGCACATACAAAGGGTATTTATTCATTTGGATTTATACAATGTTAAAATAAGGAGTTTGTCCAGTGTGCTTAAATAAGCAGCAACAACAATAAAATAGTAAAAATCATACTTTAAGCAAAACACATCCCTCCTTGGCCTCTAAGCCCTATAATAGCCCACCCTCCACAGCCTACCCACACAGAAGTATAACTCTAGACATATGCAGGTTACACACATATATGTATAAATCATCTAGGTATTTAGGGTTGATGGTTGGCGCTCTATTGGTCTAAGGTCATAGGCAGACATGGTTCTTTGGGTAAATTGATATCTTTTGTATGACCAACTAAATAGAAAAAATGTTCTTTGCAGGCTTTCAGGCACAAACACCCTTCTTCAGGCGTTGAGGCAACTTCTACACAAGCACTGGGAGCTTTGAAAAGCCCCCGACACAGCATCGCTTGCAATTGCGTAAGCAGAAAAATGCGCATCAGCGCTGAGAAAATGGCAGCGGCGCACTTTTGAACTAAAGCGCATAGAAGGTGTGCTAGTTCAAAAGCGCACCGCTGCTGTTTTCTGCACGCTTCGCCGCTTCCACAACGGCACACGGCGCAGCGCAGTTCTCATCCACAGCGGCAGATTTCAGGGGCATTGCAGGACAAAAAGGTATGTGTATAAATGCCCACAGAGACCCTTCAAATGCCTGAAGAAGGGTGTTTGCGCCCAAAAGCTTGCAAAGAACAATTTTTCCAACTATTTAGTTGGTCCAATAAAAGATACCGTGTTTACCCAATGAACCTTTTCCACCTATCATCCGGGTATATGTTCAAGTCCTATTCTTTCCCTGCTGAGATCAGTTCAGTGCACTGGTAGAATGTGAGTGTGAGGGCGGTTATAAGTCACTAATATGGCCTTCAATTATGGGCTATAAATCCAGAGTTTGTGGAAACTCTAATTTATGGTCATCTGTCCACAACCCTAGGGGATCATCCATGATCTTGGCACAGCCTGAATGCAGATACATCCTGGCCGGCCACTTCCTCATCCCTAAAAGTCACTACCAAAGGACCATAGTGCTACTTGATTTTCTTTTATTCAAGAGGAACCCCTGGGTAGCACTAGCAGAGCTAAGCAGCTGGGTCACAGCCCAGAATGTCCTACAGCTACATTGCTGGCTGGTGTCAATAAGGGGATGAATAATTATTAACTCAGATTTCTTTGATATGAAAAGAAACTTAATTTCTATTCAGTTTGGTAGGCTTGTAAGGGGGGAGGTAAGAATGCTCTTGGGCCATCTTTATAAACCTATTGAAACTATCCCCTCTGTATACCTATTGAACCCCACAGTGAGTCTGTATAGCTTTATAGAAATTGGTACAGAGAATCTATTTCCATTGCTATTTTTATGTTCTTGACTCAGAGGATTGAGGACAGATGTGAATATGCTTCTTATGCTTCATAACCAGCTTTAAACATTAAGCAGCTGGGGAAGAAGGATGCATAATATACGTTATTTCCTGAGCTTTACCTTCAATTTAATGGATAAATTGGGAAAATTGAGCAAAAGAGAATGTAGATAATTAATCACTGGAAGAAATATAACATTGGAAAGCAAAGATAGTATTTAAATGATATTTAAAAATTTCCCTTATTTTTATGAACATCTTCATTTCATTATGAAACTGTCCAATAGCCAAAACACATTAAAATGTGTTTCATTCAAGCCAGAGGTATAATAATATGATATGGTACAACATAATGTGACAAGTAGGTCATATTCTAGCTGTAATTTCATGGAAGGTTTTTTTAAGCTTCAGCAACCACAAAACAACTGCTCCTTTCTATCCAGAGCTAATTATCATTGGCTGTTAAAATGTCTTGTCCCATTCAAGGAATATAGGGGTTTTTCCTAACTGGTAGATCTGCTCCCTGGTTCAGCCCTGCCTCTGTTGAGCCATTTGAATTTCACCTGTATGCAAAGTGATGAGGGGTTGGGAAAGAGGGAATTGGAAAGCCTTTTAGCTAGTTAGAGCTTTACACACTATTCTGGGTACTACGCCTCCTGATGGGAAGCAGTCTAATAAAGCTTCCATTTTCAAGTTGAGATAAAAGCATTACCTATCAAATAGATCTGTGTGTAGACACTAATGCCTCTTTGCTTTGTTTTCATATATTATATGCACAACCACCATTAATTGTTGCATTTTTCTTAGAGTTTTCTAGTACGTTTTTAATCTCTGCAGGCTGTATTGATTTTTTTCCTGTGTTGCTTCTACACTTGTCACCAGGACCTCCTTGTAGATAAGGTGTTTCAGTTCAGCCTGTGATATTTCTTGGGAAAACATTCTAAAACACTTTTTGAGAGAAAAAAAAAGTTTTATTTTTTTCCCTCCCCCCTCTTTTGCAACATATTAAAAAGGAAGACACTGGGAAAGAATTCAGAGCACAAAGCTCAGCTTTGCAATGCCCTTTCTCTTTCAGCAAACTCTTTTATTGTACTGTTTGGGAATGAAGTGCTTCTGTTACAGCAAATAGAGGCTTGTGTTTTATAGCAGAAGCTGTTCAAAAGGTTACACAGAACATACACAGAGCCGAGTTTAATAGTGAGTGTAAGTATATTCTCCACATTAGGGAGAAGGTTTCTATTAAGAAATAACTAGTTCTCTTACTTTGTTACTGTCCTCTGCTTCATAGTTGAAGGTACCTGTGAGAGAGGGTGAAGGGAAAATATTGGCACCTTAGAATCAGGCTAGAGGTTTAAAGCGACCACTCCTCTGTTGTGATACCGTTCCTCCAGCACGATGTACAATCACTAGAGAAAGCAAGGCTGGGAACAGGATGGGCACATCGAGATTCATAAATTGCAACCTTTGGGGTTTTTTGGAGGGATAACATTTATGCCTTCAACAAAATATTGAAATTCCTTTTTTGTGCCAGTATATAAACCATACTGTGTGAGCGTATAATATTGCAAAAGGCTTTCTCCAAGCAAGTGATATTTTTTTTATAGATGGATTAGAATATCCTCTTTACCGCTATAGCAGATTTTGTTCCCAGCTGGTTGAAATTTCGAGATGGCATGATGACGGCAGCACCCTTTCAGTAACAGCCCCTCTGACCTAACAGCATTCCCTCGTGCATGCATCCAGTCACCCGTGGACAGCCAGGCACACGATGCGGATCTGTTCTTAAAAATAAAAGGCAACAATTCTGTTCAGTTCTTATTAGCAAACCAGTATTTTGCTGAACCACTAAGCTTTATTTTGGCTTTCTGTCTGCTAATTGGACCTTACAAACTATACAGTCTACCCTGGACTTCTCCCATTATGAGGTTCAGCAACAAACAGGGATGTTGTCCCATTGCTCCATAATTATTGGCTAGGCCACATCCATGAATTTGCTAGGAATATATCCAGTCCAGTCCCATCCCCACAAATACCCTAGTAGAAATGATTTCCATGTTTCAGTGCTCAGGTCACATGCATCTTAAGCCAGTTGAGTCTGGAGGGCCTGGTGAGCATACTTGGTCCTTAAAGCCAAGTTGCTTTTATTTCTAATGTATGATAACTCCTGAGCTGAGCCTAAATTATTTCCTTGCAAAAAAGGGTTTTTCAGCAGGCAAAGGCAAACAAATGAGGTTGAAGGTAGGTGTTGCTTAGCCCACAATCAGGCAAATCTGTTGCATTATTTTCACCTAGGACAAGTATTGCAATGAAGTGAATATTTAATAAAAAATGCCTTAGCTGACTATAACCTGTGTGTGACCGTTCATCAGCTGCACCATGGGTTGGCAGCCGTGACCAAACCTGAGCCATTCATTGAGGAGTTCACTGTACTGGAAAAGACTGGAGGAAGGTGACATTACCACCGAGACCCTGGCAGATCTGGTTCTCTGACTGATGGCATACCAGCCAAGCCAAAACTCAGCCTCTGCTGCCCTTTCCTCTAGTGGAGGTGTCCAACTGGCCCAGCAGAGTGCTGGTTACCTTCCAGTTTACATGCCAGAAAGAAACCCTTCTGTGTCCTTCCAGAAAGCATGGCCTGATCAGCTGCGACTCCCAGATTGTCATCCATACCAAAGAGGCGAAATGTTTCACAAGGCACAAAGGTCAACGAAGTGTCCATTGGCATACCTATATCCAAAAAGTACTTGCCCACTAATTGAAAGCTCATTAGGCTCATTAGAAGAATGAATGAAGAGAGTGAATGACCCAATGTCATGCTTTTTCATAAGTGTTCCCATCACAAGGTCTAACCATAGAAAGAGTCAGATCAAATGGCAGATACTTGACTGGCAGAAAGCTCTGTCAGCTGCATAGTGAACTATTCCCCCACCAAGGGTAAGCTAAAGGATGCAGTAATACTCTTCTGGATTTCCATAGAAGATTTTGAGGAAGTTTCATAAACCTTCCTTACTTGCCAGCTACCCTGACAGCTTGTATAGGCTAAGTCCTTCATTGTGCTCAGATATCAGGTCATGATGATGCAAAGCTCTGGAACAGCTCTTGAATCTATAAATGAACCCCAGCCCCCAGTTTCTGTGAACCTCACATCTTTGGTTGGTGGTGACCTTTTCCTCTACTAGGTTCACTGGCTACAAGAGACCTTTCTCCCCTCCTACCCCTCACTTTCTCCTTGCAAGCCAACTAGATATGCATGCTTCTCTGCCTGCTGTCCTTGGGGCGGTCATACTGACACCTGGATACAGCACAGAAACATTTACTCCCATTGAACAGGTCGGTGAGTGAGTATCATGCTGGGCACCTTCTTGCATTGGACTCCAAATCTGCCTGTCTGCACGTGATGTGGTAGTTGGCAGAGTCATCCACCTTGGCTACAGATCATTACCTGGGCATTCCCATCAAGTGGTTTGGATCCTCAGCAGCTCATTAGATAAAATTATTCATAATCACAGTCACCTCCATTTATGTAGCCAAGCCATCAGCTCCCGGAGGCATGGAGAAACCCACCACAACAATCAGCCGAAACCCTAGAAGAGCAGATCCCATTGCCTGGAAGGTCCTCAGCAGTCCTGATTGCACCTCTGGCCTTATACAGATGGATAGGACCCCTTGCAGACCTCCAACATGTCTAGGATGGGAAGGGAGGTTAAAGTGATATCCTTTCTGCGGTTCTCACCAAACCACTGCATTCTGGTTACCAGGTTTGCCCTATACAACTTCCAGACATAGTGGAGGGAAACGGGGTCTTGTAGAAATTAGCCCCAATGCTGGAGGAGGCCTAGCAGTAAATAGGATGTCCTTTGTCTCTCCTCTAGTGCAATCATAGTGTCCTGCCCAAGAGGGATCCTCTTCAGCCTTCACTTCATCTATGGAGGTGGGGTATCACTTATTGCCACCAGAGCCACACCTAACCCTTTCAGAGCCACTTCCCAGTGACCTTCAGCAAGGCCATCCAGGGGCCCAGGCTGCCACCACGAAAACTTCCACGTGGGGGCCACCCTTAGCTCCCTCTCATAGGACCTTGCTATATTGGTTAGTCAATTATCACCTAGGAGTAATAAGACCCTCCTCCCCAAAAATAGGGGGAGAAGGAGAAAGCAACTCAAATGCATGTCCTGCTTTCTAATCAAAGGTTAGGGCAATGGAAAGGACAGACTCAGAAACCCCTACGCACAATGGTACCCGAGGATGCCGCCATGCAACACAAGTCTCCAGCCAATTGTCAAACCCAGTGCCCTAAGGAAAAAGAAAGCAACACCCGCTCTGCCTCAGCAAATTAAAAGCCTTGTTCTGATGCATATTTGACCCTCATTCTCAATGTATAGTCACCAGTTTTCTTATTAGCATAAGAAAGCCAGTTTTCTTTAGTACTTAAGTAAATTCCATCAGCTCCATCAGCAATGATCAGCATTGGCCTGATTGCACTTCACAGGTCTCCATTAAAAACACCCCCAAATAACCCCAGAGAGCTAAATGTGAAGTATTCCCTGATCTGAAATGCAGCCCATCTTCAGGAAAGTTTTGCAAAAGGTGAAATGTTCTGCAGCTTATTTTGCTTCGAGACAGATCTAACCAGCTGTTCTAACATTCAAAGAAACTGTATAGGAGTCTGACATTGGAAGAAAAAAAAATAGAGGAAAGAAAATTTAAAAAAAGAAGTCAAATCTTCCTAGAGAATTTTAAAGGTTTTTTTCTTTTTTCTGAAGGAGCATGTGTCTAGAGCTCTGCTGTGCTGATATTTGCTCCTGGTGGGAAGAATATCGCTCCATAAATTTCCCAGTGGTGTAAAAGAGGGGAAGCGTGTGTGTTGGTGTGTGCTGATGTCGGGAGTGCTGCGAGGTCTAGTTCAGTGGGAAGAAATCTTTCAAGAGATCAGTTCTACCTGCCTCACAAGGTGTCACATCTAACAATAAGAAATACTTGTCAAGGTTTTTACGGGCCAATGGAGATTCAAAGCTGGTAAATACCAAACACGCTGCAGACTGGCCATTCACGCAGGAGTTAAAAGATGTACTCCCCTTAATCAGTGAAGCCAGGAAAGCACATCTGTTCATTCACAAAAGAAAAGAATCAAATAAAGGTAAATTATCAGCTGTTCTAAGATCCTCTTTTTCATAGGGAAAATTATGTCCCTTTTTATTTTGTGCACTTTCAAAATGCACCGCAGATGCAAAACTATTCAGAGTTGCAGCCGGCTGGTTGGAGTCATTTATGTACAGCACATTTGGACAGGAAGCTTGTGAAATACAGCGCACAAAATACAAGCCCAGACAAAAAAAAAAAAATGGACAGAGAAGAGTGTCAGGCAGGTCTGATTTCTGGGGATGATGGCCATTCACACACGCAGGATAAGTGATATGGGATGCCAAATACAGAAACTCGTGAGGTCGGCTGGTTTGACAAATTAATGGCAAAATCCCGTATGATCCCACAGAGTAGATGTCTCTGGAGTATTCGATACTCGTTTCACTCCCAATGCTCTCATAGATGCTAATGGACATAGTGTATGCACATGAGTGCCAGAATAATGCATTTATAATAGGGAAGAATTGAGCTCCAAAGTAGTTCAAATAAATATCTCATTCAGGTTGAGCATGATGGTTATTACTTAAGTTCCTGATATTTAGATGTGGAAACGACCTATTCAAGTCTATTCCCCTGCAAAGGCAGGATATTAGGGATTGCTCCTGCAAAGTCTTATTCACACATATTGTTCTTACTATATGAGGCTTCCCACTGAAGTAAAAACAACCTCCTGAGTTATTCCTTCCTCTGAACTTCCCAGTACATCCTGTCTCTTTTGTTTCTCTCCATTAAGTTGAAGGGTTGGGACTGCCCCTTGGTTTTGTGTTTTAGGCAGCACTGAGAATATTGTTTGTGCTTAACAAACAGTAAATAGAGCTGCATTTGAGGTGAGATAAATTGAATACCAAATGGCTGTTAACAAATATGCATAGGAGTTACAGGAATTAAAACAATTCTAGGGATGCCTTTAATAATCATGGGACTATCTGCAATAAATTTGTTCTTTCAGCTGATTATTTCAGTCAACTAACAGTCGGCTAGCAAATTTTATTTTTAACCCTTTTTGTTTTACATAGGATAACCAGAAATCCAGTTGATTCGATGTTTCTACTGGTAGGACGATCTAATGACGCTTAATAATAATTTTAAAAGAAACTCTATTTGCATCAGGTGCAAGGAAAGATAATGTCAAAAAGGACCATATCATAAAATCTCTATTGTTCCTTGCTTAGTGAGTTTCTCTCTTGAGAATTTAAGGTGATATTTTATCGAGCCTATTTCAGTGCCTACAATTTGATATTCCAATTCATTTTGACATACTTCATATTATCTTAGTGGGTATTTTCACCTTCAGTGTTGAAAGTGGAATTTTAATTATTGTTGTTTTTCCCTAACAATAATATTTCCAGTCCATTCCTTCTCCTAATAAAAAGCAGATATGGACTGCATTGTACTAAATTCCCTTACAATGAAAAGGTGGTTTAAAAAAAACAAAATTAGAAAAATAGTCATGGACAGGACAGGATCTACAATTACTCTTGACAGGATATGCATCAAATGCAGCCACAATATAAAAGATTATTTCTATTTTAAAAAAAAATTAAAGATGGGAAGACAGGCAGAATTTCAATTAAAATCTACCAGGCTTAACTGATGGTGCAGATTGAACATGTTGATACAGCGGTGACGGGCACCACAAAAATGCCCAAGACAGATTCCCAGAGCACAGCAAACTGTTTGATTAAAAATGGATTTCAATACAATTATTGTTTTTAGTCTGACAAACAGCTACAACAGAAAATCATGTTCCATGGTACAAGCTTGCATTGTATGAAGCATTTCATTGTACAGTATTTATGAACCCTGTTTTTGTTTCAAACCTCATAATGGACAGTTGAAACACATCGCAATGAATATATCCTTGTGTCAATTCTTTGTTCTAGAAATTTATCTGAAGATATAATTACAGCAAAAGAAGCCGCATCAGATCGCAGAACATTCCCCCTTGCACGGAGTAGTTTAACACATTTGAAGTTCAGTGGTTTTGATTTGTGTAGCCTTGTGCTTTAGTACCCTCTTGTGGCAGGCTGCACTCTCTGTTGCAATCAGAAAATAGGAAGAGGTGGACGACCGAGCCCATTTGCAGACAGCGGGTTCACATAAAGAGGTCCAGATCCAGCAGACCGCATGAGTCCATACGTAACTTGACCTCTGCAAGATGTCCCAATTACGTCAATAGGAACCATTCACTGCTTAAAATAATGTCTGCTCTTCATACACCGCTGGCTTAGGGCTGAGCTCAAGCTCTGAATAACAGAACTGGGCCCAAATCTTTACTGCATTTCCTGAATTTGGGAGTAGTTGAGATCTGACTGCAGATCAGATCGCAGTATGTTGCCTGCCTTCTTCCTCTGCAGTGGCCAATACTGGCACCCCCACCTGAACCCCAGAGTTTGGCAGCTCAGGTTATCTATCTATACAACTCTTTTTAGGAGAGGTTGCATACTACTGAATGCCTGTATCAGGATTGCTTCCTCTCAGCCCCTGCACTGCAGAGTTCCCTTGGGCTAAACTTTTAGGTGCTTGCTGTTTAAAATCTCTCTCTCCTCTCAATCTCGAGGTTTTTTCTCCCCCAACGCTCTTCCAATTCCTCCCTTCCCCACCCCATGAATTTCAAGAATTGCAGTGCTCACAAAAATTAGACTTGATAACACTGGCTGAAGGATTAGAGATTGGCATGCTGTGGACAGGTGCTAGGCAAGCTTCCTACACACATCACTGTCTATACTCTTCATTCCTGAGATGTAGCTCCTTTGCTGTTTCCTAGTCTTGAAGCCAGCTGTCAATCACAGTGATTTGTACCAAACTGCGCGGTATGTATGTTCTGATGTGGCAAAATCTATCTATCTAATTCTAGATTGACGTCACTTATTGCCATGAAATTTAAAGTCTGGTTAGGGGGTCAAGCTGAGATGCTCAGACTGAGATCACATATGACAGAAGTTAGATTTAAACAACTATCTCGGGAAGCATAAACCTTTGTCCTCAGACGATTCTGTGGACTTGGCTGGTGGTAGAAGTCAGAAGCACCGCCATTTTAATGATATCTGTCCATCTCTTGCAGGGTGCCCAGCTCTTTCAAGGGTGCCCATCACTGCAAAGGTATGTGGTATGTGAAAGTTAAATAACACATATAAACCTCAGATTCTTTGGTTCACTTAGATATTCTTTACAATGTCAAATTTCAGTGCAAGCAGTAAGTCATGTCTGTGCTGTGTCTTATATAGCTTCTGAAGCTGGAAGGTATAGCTACAGAGCTGAAGACTGAGGAGGGCACAGAGCTATATTACAGGCAAAATTCATTCCCTTTTGTCACTACACTAAAGTCAGTAGAGTTGCGGCTGGCGGAAATTAGGCTCAGGGTGTTAGGTTTAACCACGTTGTTGTGCAAACAGTTGCATCTGGTGCCATGGAAAGAGCACAAGGAACAAAACACTTCTTCCTTTGGGCAAAACAAACGGAGCAAGCACTTCGTCAGCTCCTCACCTTGCCTTCTGTTTTGGCCTCCAGGAAAGCACCCACATTTGAGCATTTTGCACTGGAGTGGGGATCTGGAGTTTGGGGAGGGACGGCTGGCGAAGAAGGAGCAGGTCTGGGAGAAGCTGCTTTCTGTGGCATCATTGCTTTCACCTGGAGGATTATACTGCTTGTGTCAGCCGTATCCTCTGGGGGCCCTATCCAGCTCTGAGCTCCCACTCTTGTTGCAGGGAAGGCATGGCTAAGGACACTTCTCAGAAAGCAAGCAATGAGGATAAGGCAGAGGTAGTAGGGCACTGCATAAATGCCCTTGTTCTCATCTGATCATTTTAGGATATCCGTACAAACAAATGAAGGACTGTCTTTGTTCTCTGCTGAGTATAGCAAGGGAACGATCCCAGTGCAGCATCCTTAGGAGCTGTCAAGCTAGGGGCAATAAATGAGGATGTGAGCCACATCCACTGCCCATGCTCCTGATAGGCAAAAACAGGTGTAGACAAGATGATACAGTGGAATAGTCTCAGGTTTGTGGTCACAGAGTTGTCCACATCCTTTGGGGCTCCTTTGGCATTGCCTATTGGACAGCACGAGTAAGACCAAACTCACGTGTGCCCAAACTTGGCATTCACACACATAGTCATCATTTACATGGAAGAGGATGTTTCCATTTAACTAACCATTAGGGTGGGATCACAAATGGTCTGCAACTTTCAGAGTCCTGTTTTACTCCTTTAAAAAGCCAAGAGGCAGGAGTTCACATTTTGTCATTGGGCTACCATCTGCTAGTGGTTTAATCAGAGTTCTTGCTTTTCTAGGTCAGGAAACTCTAAGGGATCCATGTCTGAGAGTAAGCGGGATCTCAGGAGGTACTGAAGGTCATGACTGAAGCTCGGGAATAGGGGCCTGATTATCTGTCCTGCTGGAATAAGCTCTCCCAGCCAGAAGCATGGAGAACTGAGACAGATGTCCAGAGCTGCTACGGGACAGAATAGCAGTGTCTTCACGAAACTGGAAGACGGGGCTACAAGTGTGGGGACAATGCTGTTGGCCCCTGCATTTTCCAAAGCATTGAAATCAGCAGTCAATTTTAGAAGGGCTGTAGTTTTTGAGAAGGCTGGCACAGGATGGGCCAATGAACTGGCAACGATTCAATCTAAACACTCTGCCTAGCCTGGAAAGAGGTCTCCGTTATTCTCAGCACACGCACATCTCAGTCTTGTGAATGCACGGGAAAGTAAAACTCGCTTTTCATATGCTGTACAGGCATGTTTTTTTTCCAGATCTCAGCATTTCAGATATTTTCAGTGTTGTGTCTGGAATGGACAGGACTAGAGAATGGATTCATTCATCGGGTGAATAGCCTCACTGATCCTGGGAGATGCTGAACACTGACATTAAGGAGGGATATAGGCATCCCGTGACCCCGTCAGAATTAAGTCCTCGGCTTCTGCAACACCGGAGAGTTGCCGTCCCTTCTGATGGATAATTGTTACTCAGCAGATAGGCTGCAGACAGACGTAGTTAGCCATGTTAGTTTGCAGTCAAGTAGAAGGCAGGCCGGATTTACATCTCGCAGACCAAACCATAAGTGCGTGTGCACGTGCATGCATGTGGCTGATGTATATAACACAAGCACAAGCTTCTGTGGGCTGAAGCTCACTTCATCAGATGTCTGATGCAGTCAGACACGTTTAGCCTGGCTTCAGTGTCCCAAAACCAGGTTTCATCCGTATTTGTCCAAGCCAGCAGGATCCGTGCGAACCTTGTGTCATCCTGAGTTTGCTTTGATATGGCTCGCATTCCAGTAAGCCACCGTGCCCCACGCCTGCGTGGTCTTGTTGCTAATGGCCATTTTACCAATTGTAGCTCTTAGTTACAGAAATGAAAGGTGAGCACTCAAAAAATCATTTGTAAGCCATCCGTAAGAGCTAGGTTAATGGTTAGCTGTGTGCTAACACAGACTCTGACCGATCCCGTGCATCCAGTGTATCAGAGGGCATTGCTGGCAACGTCCCACGCGGTGCAGGAGGGAACAGCATGGAGACATCTAAGACTGGGCTGTCTTGTAGCGTTGGCTCGTTTCATTAGCAGCTGCCTCTGCTGCAAGAGAGACATCTTTCAAAACCTGAAGAGGGAGTGTGAATGCTTTTACAAAAATGTGCTTATTAGAAGTATGAAAATGAACAGCAGCCGAAGTGGGGGAGCCAGCTGAGACTTTCAACTCTATATGTGTGCCATCTATGCTTGCACATAAGCCAGCTTGTGTCCCAGTAGAAACCTCTGCTCCGTCACTACAGAATAAGCGAGTTAAGTGATTCACTCATCGCTCGAACACTGCCTGCCGAATGTCCCCAGTGCACGGGCAAAACAGTACTTGGCAACCCTGCTCACACACAGCACTCCCACCTTCCTCTGCTCCTTTGCAGCCCGCGCAGCAGGACACCTCGTCCGCTGTTTCCATCATTTCCTCATCAAAAGCATGTCCCAATTTCTGTTCATCTGGGTGCAGGGATAAGTGCTGATCAGTTGGGCAGAAACAGTGGAGGTGGAGATGATCTTTGTCTTGCTGGAATATCGTTGAAACAGCCTCACTGCTCTTGAACCTGTTTCCTGGGAAGAGGAGCCCGTATTACCACCATGGAAAGAAAGAGACAAGCCATTTCCAACTGGATTTGTGTATGGACACCTCCCTCCAAAGCAAAACTAGCAGTATTCAGATCTGGGTGAGGCCTGTGTTTGAGATTTGAGAGTGAAGGCCAACTCCATTAAGGAATTTAAGTTTAGATTTCAGTTTGTCAGCAATGGCTGTTTTGTGAAAGAGTTTAGCAAGTGACAAAACAAAATATAAGCCCCTTATGAGGCTGGGTCTGACCCAGAACCAAAACTGCAGGGGTTTGCTCCATCGGATAGCTCAAAACAGAGAAGCCATCCAGTTCTATCCCCCAGGTTTGACTTATTTACAATATAGCCAAAAACTGTCTTGGAAGGGTGGTACAAAGTGAGCGTTCTGCTTAGACATCTACATAGAAAATATTCGGGTAACATAAGGCACTCTAGCCTATAGAATTAGCCAACTATATACCAAGGAAGTGTGGGTACCGAATATGAGCCGAAAACCCAAAATAAGCAACACTAGGAATCAGGGGTGTTGGTTGTAGCCGTGTTGGTCTAAGGACATAGGCAGCCAAGGTTCTTCGGGTGAACGTGGTATCTTTTATTAGACCAACTAAACAATTGGGAAAATTGTTCTTAGCAAGCTTTGGGGCACAAACACTTCTTCAGGCATAGGGAGAGTCTGGTGGTGTTTTCTGTTCTCCTGGGTGGAAGAGAGGCCAAAATGCAAAATGCAGGTCTGTGAAAATGCACATGCATGGCAGTGAGGATCAGAGGCCATGGGAGATCGGATCCTCACTGCCACACATTTGCATTTTCACAGACCTGCATTTTGCATTTTGGCTTCTCTTCAATCCAGGAGAACAGAAAACACCAGCAGACTCTCCCTATGCCTGAAGAAAGGTGTTTGTACCCAAAAGCATGCAACGAACAACTAGGAGTCAGTTCATTCAAGAAGATTGACACGATGTTGCTTAACTTCTTTAGCCCAGCAAGACTTTCTCTAGCCTCTCGTTTGATTTTAGTGTTTCTTACCATCTCCTGTAATGAGACAACTACTCAGTAAGCATATGAGATCAATTTGCATTTTAAAGGTGGGACAGTTGACAAGTGTGAGCATTTCTAATACTTGCCATGAAAACTTGCCAATGTGGCTTGATATTTTTACGGTTCCTGCTGGGCTGCTTCTTTAAAAGGTGGTGAAAGTCTTTGCTTGCACGTGCACATTCTCGCTTGCCCACTTCAGATCTGACGCCCAGGTCTGATCTGATCTGTCACGTGCACAGATGATAGACTTTACACGTGTTTATCCCAACAGGACAAATTGAGTTGGTACATAAGTTCTGCTACACAAGTAACATCCAAAGGTGTGAGCACATATTAACAAAAGGTTTCTTTGAAAATCAGACCACTGGTACATTTTAAGGGCCATATTGCTGCTTTACGTAGATGTCACACTAAACTTAGTGTTGGCCTCATGTCCATATCCAAAGCCAATATATGTTTTCATTATTTAAAAGTACATGGGCCAGATCATTTCATTGGCGCTACACTGATTTCCATCACCTGAGAAACCAGATCTGTACAAATGTAACTTCAAGCTGCTGCTAAGCATTGACTTGGTGTTTCCACTATATAAAAAAACACAAGTTATGGGGAGGTAAATACATGGTACAACATCTTTCTCAGCTGAAGTGTGCAGTGTGCTTTCTCGGCAGTGACACTTATTATTGTACATTTTTGTTCAAAGGAAGGTCCCCTCAATTAATGGCCAGCTTCTGGTTCAATCACACCTTTGCTGCATGGGTCTACCATGCAAGCTGCATGGAAAAGTAATGTATACTTAAGATACCTTTAAATTAAAGCCACAAGGAGAAGTAATTCAGTTGAAAAGAAGCTATAGCTTCTGGAGGAAGATGCACAATATTGCTTTTTCAAGCAGAGGGACAAGTTTGGTTATGCCTGATGAAGGACCAAATTTTGCACTCAGGCCCCATGAATTATGTGGTATACTAGAGGGCAGTCTTGTAGCGAGGATCCCCAAATTGGCTGGTAAACAGTAAATGACATCGCAGTGTTAGTCAAAGGGCAAACTGGGATCGGGCTCTGGGAGCATCAGAGAGTCATATATTTCTTCTTGGACCACCAAATGTCACCTCTAAATGACGAGCTTCTGCCCCTCACAGCTTAGCACACCGTGGAGATCTACAAGATGTCTGCAGTTTCACTCATTCCAGTAGAAGTTGCAGGCAAAGAGCTCCATTTCCCGCCCCCCATTTAAAAAAGAAATTGATTCAATTAAGATATTTGGACCCACAATGCTAGAAACAATGTTGAGCTTTCACAGCATGCAATGTGGCCATAGCCAGGTATTTCCACGGTTCAGAGGCCTGATACAATATAGTGTAACATATCCTTAACTACTGCATAGGAGCAGTGACGTTAGCTTCAGTAGAGCTGGGCTGACTTCTAGCAGCTGGTCCAGGCCCTGAATGTTCATATAGGCTCTCATAGATTAACCACTTTATATCAAGTTCACAAATAACTCATACCCAGTGTATCTGACTGCAACGCTCATGTACATCCAAAACCAGGATTTGTGACCCCTTTCCATTCTTAAACTTATTCTGAGGGATTTGCTTAAAGGAGCAAGTAGGTGACAATTATTTTATAAGCCATTT
Organism: Crocodylus siamensis; assembly: GCF_052110815.1. NCBI lineage: Eukaryota > Metazoa > Chordata > Crocodylia > Crocodylidae > Crocodylus > Crocodylus siamensis. The sequence continues at coordinate 89,732,866 of NC_143401.1, read as the reverse complement.
CCTGCATTTCAAAAAAAAAAGGATTAATTCTGTGAATTCCATGCGAAGATAAAACCACAGCTATCAAGAACTATACTGGGGATCACAAAAATGTCAGCCTTGCACAATGGTTTCTCTGACATCGTCCTGTATTCCATACCAAAAGACTTTCTAAACTTTTCCCCCTTATATGCTTACGGAGGAAGGAAGAGACTATCTACCTACCCTCCATCAATGCTGACCTCGTGAAGGAACACCTTGAGAAGCTGGATACCTTCAAGTCAGCCGGCCCTGACAATCTGCACCCCAGGGTACTCAAGGAGCTGGCGAGCGTCATGGCCCAGCCCCTGGCACGGGTCTTTGAAAGCTCCTGGCGCTCTGGTGTAGTGCCCGAAGACTGGAAGAAGGCCAATGTGGTGCCGATCTTCAAGAAAGGGAGGAGAGTGGATCCGGCTAACTACAGGCCCATTAGCCTGACTTCTATCCTGGGGAAGATCTTAGAAAAGTTTATTAAGGAGGCCATCCTTGAGGGACTGGCCCAGGCTAACATCCTAAGGGACAGCCAGCACAGGTTTGTTGCAGGTAGGTCTTGTTTGACCAATCTCATTTCCTTCTATGACCAGGTGACCTATCACCTGGACAAGGGAGAAGAGATTGATGTCATATATCTTGACTTCAAAAAAGCTTTTGATCTGGTATCCCATGATCACCTCTTGGCCAAACTGCCCAGTTGTGGCCTTGGCTCCACCACGATCCGCTGGCTGGGAAATTGGCTTCCTGGTCGGACCCAGAGGGTTGTGATTGATGGCAGTCACTCATCGTGGTGCCCTGTGACCAGTGGGGTCCCTCAAGGCTCTGTCCTGGGACCCATACTGTTCAACATCTTCATTAACGATGTGGACAGTGGAGTCAGGAGTGGACTGGCCAAGTTCGCCGATGACACCAAACTTTGGGGCAAAGCATCCACGCCAGAAGATAGGCGGGTGATCCAGGCTGACCTGGACAAGCTCAGCAAATGGGCGGACGAGAACCTGATGGTGTTTAACCCTGAAAAATGCAAGGTTCTCCACCTTGGGAGGAAAAACCTGCAGCACCCTTATAGGCTCGGCAGTGCTACGTTGGATAGCACTACAGAAAAAAGAGACTTGGGGGTCATCATTGACCACAAGATGAACATGAGCCTCCAATGCGATGCTGCGGCTAGTAAAGAGACCAAAATGCTGGCATGCATCCATAGATGCTTCTCGAGCAAATCCCGGGACGTCATTCTCCCCTTGTACTCGGCCTTGGTGAGGCCGCAGCTGGAGTACTGCATCCAGTTTTGGGCTCCACAATTCAAAAAGGATGTGGAGAAGCTTGAGAGAGTCCAGAGGAGAGCCACGCGCATGATCAGAGGTCAGGAAAACAGACCTTATGACGACAGGCTGAGAGCCATGGGACTCTTTAGCCTGGAAAAGCGCAGGCTCAGGGGTGATCTGATGGCCACCTATAAGTTTATCAGGGGTGACCACCAGGATCTGGGGGAATGTTTGTTCACCAGAGCGCCCCAAGGGATGACGAGGTCGAACGGTCACAAACTCCTGCAAGACCGTTTCAGGCTGAACATAAGGAAGAATTTCTTTACTGTCCGAGCCCCCAAGGTCTGGAACAGTCTGCCAGCGGAGGTGGTTCAAGCACCTACATTGAACACCTTCAAGAGTAAATTGGATGCTTATCTTGCTGGGATCCTATGACCCCAGCTGATTTCCTGCCCTTTGGGCAGGGGGCTGGACTCGATGATCTCCCGAGGTCCCTTCCAGCCCTAATGTCTATGAAATCTATGAAATCTAGAACTGAACTATATTAATAAGGGGATTTTTAAGAGGAAAAAAAGGTTTGAAAGGGATATAAATTCTCAGTCTTTAGTATATCAGGAAACTTCCAGCCAACTGGGTTGGGAAAAAAACTCTTTCCGAGGGCAAATGATTACATAATTAATAACTTCCTACTGCAGTGCTCTTGCACTTCCCTGGCATTTGCCAGGAGGCTGAACTAAATCTCCATAGAAGCATAGATTCATAGAAGTGGGGTCAGAAGGGACCTTGTAGATCTTCAAGTCCGACCCCCCGCCTGGGCAGGAGAAAAACTGGGCTCAGATGACTCCAGCCAGGTAGGCATCAAGCCTCCTCTTAAAGCCCCCCAGGGTAGGAGCCAGCACCACTTCCCTTGGACGTTGGTTCCAGCTCCTAGCCGCCCTGACCGTGAAGTAGTTCTTGCAGATGTCTAATCTAAACCTCCTCTCCAACAAGTTGTGGCCATTATTCCTTGTTATGTGGGCGGGGTGCTAGGGGAAACAAGGTCTCTCCCAAACCCTTCTGGTCCCCCCTAGTGAGTTTATAGACGGTCACCAGGTCCCCCCTCAGCCTTCTCTTGTGGAGGCTGAACAGGTTCAGGTCCTGTAGCCTCTCATTGTAGGGTCTGCCCTGTTGTCCCTGGATCATGCAAGTGGCCTCCTTTGGACCCTCTCCATGTTGTCCACATCCCTCCTGAAGTGCGGTGCCCAGAACTGGACACACTACTCCAGCTGTGGCCTGACCAGTGTCAGGTAGAGGGGGAGGATCACCTCCTTGGCCCTGCTTGAGATGCACCTGTGGAAGCACGACAAGGTCCAGTTAGCCCTGCCAACCATGACCTTGCATTGTCGGCCCATGTTCAACTTGGAGCCAATAATGACTCCAAGATCTCTTTTTCGCCTCCGTGCTCTCAAGAAGGGAGTTTCCCATCTTATAAGTGTGCTGCTGGTTGCTACTGCCCACGTGCAGCACCCTGCACTTGTCAGTATTGAAACGCATCCTGTTTTTCTTAGCTCACCCCTGTAACCTATCCAGGTCTTGCTGCAGTCTTTCCCTCCCTACTAGCGTGCTCACCTCACCCCAAATTTTGGTATCATGAGTGAATTTAAACAGGTTGCTTTTTGCCCCGTCATCCTAATCACTGATAAAGAAATTGAACAGCATGGGCCCAAGGACCGAGCCCTGGGGACTCCGCTGCCCACTTCCCTCCAGGTCGAATATGACATGTCCACCACCACCCTCTGAGTGCAACCCTTCAGCCAATCTGCAATCCATCTGACTGTGTAGGCATCAATGCCACAATCTCCTAGTTTTTTAATGAGGATGGGGTGGGAGACAGTGTCAAAGGCCTTGCTGAAGTTTAGAAAGACTACATCCACGGCGACACCTGTATCTGATGCTTTTGGGACCTGATCATAAAAGGCAACTAGGTTGGTCTGACATGGCCTGCCCCTAATGAAACCATGCTGGTTGCCCTTGAGCAGCATCCTGAAGCCAGCCCATCGCAGATGTCCTCCTTGATGATCTTCTTAAAGAGTTTCCCTAGGATTGAGGTAAGACTGACAGGCCTATATTTGCCCGGGTCCTCCCTCCTCCCTTTTTTAAAGATGGGGACCATGTTGGCTATCTTCCAATCATCTGGTACCTGGCTCAAGCACCATGAGCACTCATAAAGCTGTGCCAAGAACCCTGCAATAACCCCAGCTAGCTCCCTCAACACCCTGGGGTGGAGAGAATCTGGACCCGCTGATTTGAACACATCCAGCCCCTCCAGAAGCTCTCTAACCCGGTCCTCCCCAACCTGAGGTCTGGAGGCGTTCCCCTCGAGTCCGTCTTGCATCATGGTGGGGAAGTCCCGGTCCCTGCACAAGAAAACAGAGGTGAAGAATTGGTTAAAGAGGTCTGCTTTCTCCTCTGGCGCAACCACCAGATTGCTTAGCGTACCTTGCAGGGGCCCCATGTTACCCGGTGCTTTCTTCATCCTCCCTATACATTTGAAAAAGGACTTTTTATTATCTTTGATCTTGGATGCTAGTCCTAGCTCTATGTCTGCCTTAGCTTTCCTGACAGCCCCACTTCAGGCCCAAGCAGAGGAGGTATACTCCTCTTTGGTGCTAGCACCCCCCTTCCACCGGGTGTACACCGCCTTTTTGGCAATCAGGCATTCCCGGACGCCTTTGGTGAGCCGGGGGGCTTTCAGGCACTCTTGCCCCGCTTGCTTCTTGTTGGGATGGACTCCCCTTCCATCTTGGAATTATCCTGTATACCGGTCCCTATGAAGCTGTCTCGCTACACAGTTGACTTATTCAGCTGGAAATCAGAAAGGTCCATTTAGTGCATGTCTACCTGTCACCCTATGGTGCGCTCTGGTGATGGAGCGATAACGTGGGTCTACACATGATCGCCAGCTACGCTGCCGTGGTGGCACTCGCCCCCAGTATAGCATGCCGCCGTGGCGGCGTAGGGGCAAAACTTAACCGTGCACTGCACACATGGTGCAGTAACCGCCTATACTGTGCCATGCTTTAGTACTTCTAAGAGGAAGTATGAAAGCACAGTGCCATTGCAACATTACCATACGGCAACATGTCGATGTGCCCTTAGATCTACTTCTTAATGCTGGTTCTATGATATTACCTTTACATTTCCACCTATGTATACCACTACATTCGATGTAGATGAGCTGAACTTACTTTCTCTAACAGATTCTTCAATCCCTGATTTTGGTGAACATCTGCTTCTTTGTTGCTGTCGTTAGTTAAATTTTGGCAAAAAGTGGAGACTGAACCCTCTGTTCACCTACCAATAGGAAAAACGCTGCGTGACTGTGGTTCAAGCTTTCCTTTTATTGCCCCACAAATGTATCTCAAGCTCAGTCTGAAACAGCCGCCTTGGGAGATGGGGTATTTTGATCACCATATCAGGCCTTGGCTCCTCGTTAATGCTGCTAATGATGGTGCCAGCTAACCCCAAACCTGATAGTTTTTTCTTATCAGCTGGGAACTTGATGGGGAGAGTCCTCAGCTAGACTCCACATAGGTCATTGGCTGCAAGCGAGCAGGCAATGCCAGTAGGCAGGTGGTATTGTAGTTAAGCCATTGGATTGAGGTTCAGGATGTCTGTATTCCATTCCTGGCTCTGTTACACACTTCCTGTCTGAGCTTAGCCCGGTCCCCGCACATCAGTTCTCCATCTACCATTGTGGATATTAATATTTCTCTTGCTAACAGAGATGTTGTAAAGTTGAGTTGATTAATGCCTGTGATATCATCCAATGCTGTTGTAACCATAGAAATAAGTCGACATACAGATACACAGAAACTTTATACACTTACAAAGATCGACTTAGGATTCATTTGACTGTTTCCTTGTGCAGCAGTGCGTCGTTTTTTTTATCAGCTGGGGATTCACCTGTCCCTGGCTGTGATTTATAGGCAAAGGACTTGAGCCTGGTGGCTCAACTGCAAAATAAAAAAGGTGGTTTTAAAAAAAAAAGAAGGAGTTAGTAAACCTTCCTATTACAGGCAACTGCCTCCAGTTTAACTGGGAAACTTGGAGAAAATTCTTATTTATCCCACTCAAGCTTAAATGAGACTCCTCAAAAGGAACTATACTCATCAGTGGGGAACAATAACCTTTCTTCTTTATAGAGTATCCCGTGCATCAAGCCCGTTAGGCATTGAACGAAATATACTCTAACTTGAAACATGTCTGACAAAAAGCATCTCTACATGATCCAATAAATGCCAATGCTGATTCAGTATTTTTTTTGGCCTACTGTAAAGGAATGTCAAAAGAACTGTTAGCACATGTTCTCCGGGTGCCCCTTGATGTTGTTTTCCAGAAGACTGGTCTCCATATGTGATGATCAGAGGGGAAAAAAGAGATGCTAGGGTAGTGTGGTGACTTTGTCCTCAATCAAGAAGTCTCCACATCACCCATCAGACTTTCAACACATTTTCCGTTAACATAAAGTGAACACACACCCTCATCACTGAAGCAGGAAGGTTTGATGAATGCTAAGTTCAGTTAATTTTGCTAAGAGATGAGTCTCAAATATTAAAAACTTTCCATAAGTTCCTATCCTGTAAGAGCAAATTCTTGACTTGAGACCGGTAGTGGATTAACTAGCTGCATCTCTTACCTAGCTGCATCTTTGGTCTGATCATTTATAGCAATGGGAGTGGCGCACAGCCATTACTTCAAAGGGAGTGAGAGCCAAGAGGGGAACTAACTGTGTTGGATGTGCTGGGGCTGAAAGAATCATGGGTTTGTTATATATTTAATTGTATGTTGAATATACATGGATTCAAGCACAGTTGCTTTAGATGAGTGATCACTGCCAACTTGCTGTTGGTGTTCTTCTTTCCTTTAAAATAAGTTGTCAGCATGGAAGATTTGCAAGCTTTATAGAAAAAATGATAGAGGGCCAAATAATATACTGGTCTAAATCAGCATAGCTTTGCTGTCTTTAGAGGAGCTGCACTGATTTATATCAGCAGTAGATACAGCCTTTTGCTGATTCACAAAACAGACACATTATTGGCTTTGGTAGTGTAAACTTCTTACACTTTCCTGATACACTCCATCCCAGGCCAAGGCAGCCCAACAGGGTGGTGCAAAAATCATTCATTCGCAAATTCAGCCTTGGCCTCTCTGTTGAGACTCTCATTTTTGTTTGCTTTCTAAGGAAAACGACAATGAGTTTAGTTATTAAAAACCAGGTCGTGGAGGATCACAATTTGTGCACGTACACTATATCGATGTTCCAACTAAGTTTTCTATATGCTGCAGCCTTTATTTTAATTACTGTATTCCAGATGACTGCCTTTCAGTCCAGGAGATGGAAGGATCTTGAAAGACCCCAGAAGTAATTTATGTGCAATTATCTGATTTTCGTTTTTAGCCATCTGCGCTGTTCCAGTTTCTGTCACCTTGGAATATTCTTTACCACAGTTTAGATAATTTACCTAATAGGAGGTACACCCATTTTAAAAGGGGGCTTTGTAATGATAGACCCTGCTGAGCCTGCTGACACTGGCATGGATAGTTTGAATTATTATGGCGACTCTCAGCATGTTCATTATTAAGCTTTGCATTCCCAGGCGTTTCTGATCTGAAACTTGCCAGGCGAGGTCTCAGCAACGTAACAATTTCTCCACGCTTGCCTTATAGCCATGTTCATACTCTGAGAGCAGAACAAGAGATTCCCAAGGGCACCCACCATTCAGGACGCCTGGCCAGGCATAAGGCAGATATAGACCCGTGTATGATGCGCCCACCCCAAGAAAGATGGTGGAGAGAAGTGGAGCAACGAGCCGTTCCTGAGCTGCCGCTGCATGAGCATCAGCAGCCTTGAGGCTTGCTGTGCTGCCTCTTACACTGCGGTGCACGCCAGCCCCTGGATCCTGGGAACTACAGATCCCATGCCACCTCTCCCTCCCAAAATCCCACAAGCTGCATGAGTGGGCTCCCTTATTTCTGTCCACCTCCTGCATTCTTCCTTGTGGCCAGTTTAAGATCCAGCTCCCCCTTTAATGTGATGAGCTAGGGTAACCCCAGCGTTGGGGAGAACAATCGTCACGTTGTATAAAGGTAACAGCCGGAGCAACGGAGCAGAACAAAGCACCGTGCATCACTTATCGACCCCTAAAAATGCCCCCTGAAATAGAAGCAGATCCTGCATCTCCTTTCCTCTTCTGCTGCCCTCCCGATGCCTGCCCAGACCTGGCTGAAGCTCTCCCCCAAGGAGATAAGACAATAAAGAAGGTTGTATGATGTTGTGTCACATGCTCCGGTGAAGCTCTTTGATTAAACTAGGTTTTTTTCAAGCCGTGGTGAGGGCAGCAGATGCTGGTAGGAGAGAGCAGCCTAACTGAAGCACCTCATTTTTCCAGATGCAACACCAGCAGCGAGGAACCCCGTGAGGGCCCCAGAGCTCGCGGGTACCACTAGTCCCTACCCATCCCTGCAGGCTGGAGAAGCGATATCCTGGGAGCTGTGCTAGCCCCTACGGAGCAAAGACTTCCCGAGTGAAATTCATGTCTTTCACTCACCTTCATTCTAATAACTTATTTGGTGCACCCATTTCCCCCCTCCCTCTTGATCTCTCTTGTCTATTCAAACTGAAATATCTTCAGAATAAGAATGAAGTCTTTTTATTTGCCTGGGCAGCATCTGGCACAATAGACCCTCAGTCCTGTGTGAAGCCTTTTGGGTGTTACCATGAACTAAATCATGAATGTCATCCCAGGGTTGATCATTTCTAGACTTTGATCTTTTCCTCCCCGCCGTCTCCTTTTTCTGATAGATTCAGAAAATCTCGAGGAAGATTGCAGTTACATTTTTTCCATAAATAGCAATCGTGTCCTTTGATTCTGAACCGCTTTTCTTTGGTATTGAAAGGGCCAAAGAAACAAAACAGGGGAGAAAAGTGTTACAGGTGTGTGTTAACACATGTCCTTGTGCACGCACACAAGTGCATGTACGTACGGGTGTGCACGTGTCCCCCCTGCAGCACTCTCCACAGGACTGAACACAGAAATAACAAGCTATTTGCAAATAGCAAAGTCTTTAGCCATCTAGATGTGTGTTGTACAGAAAAAATAAGGCACGGTGGTTACACAGCAAAATCCATCATATCTCTCCGCTCCTCTCAAGGGCAGTGTCATAAGATGGCTCACAGGATCCAGTGCCTCCTGATTTCCTGTGCAAAACCAAACGCTAGTTTTGGGATCCCAACTTCTCTTGCCAACTGGGAAGTCACAGCCTCAGCTCTTCCCCCTCCTCCTGACTCATCAGAAGCAAAACCCAGGTTGATTCTTTCATGTGTTACTCATAGTTTCTTTAAAATAGTTTCCACTGATGCACACCAATGCGATGAACATTTGTCATGTATTATTAATGCATTTCTTTGTATAAAGTTCCCCCCCAAAAAAGTTTTGATTTATTCCATACCTTAGACCCAATATGACAAAACAGTGCAATGGCAGTGGGCTGTCTCTTTCTTTCTCCATCATCTGAAAGCTGAACTTAAAAGTCTGGAATTATACTCAGATGCATTCCACTCTGGTAATATTAACATTTTTTTTATTACCTGAACTATTTCCCCTGTCTCCCTTGACTCCCACAGCAGGGACTCTCATATTATTTCCTGCAGCGTTCCACCCCCACTTTCAGAGACCTGAATTTGAGGAGCTGCCCTACCGTTTATCAAAGCTTTTCCCTTGGTCATCAGAGAGAGTCTTGTCTGGTTTGGGTTCTATGAAATTGTCTGCTTCGACTTTTTTCCTTGCTTTTTCTTCCTCTTCTTTGTATTGAGTTATCTGTTCACAGCTGAGTAATCTCAGTAGAACTGCTGGGATGGAGATCTTGTCTCCCGTCAAAGCTACAGAACCTGTCTCAGCTCAGTTAAAGGTTTGTGATAGTATGCGTATTTGTACGTACGTGCACAAACCAGGTGGGGGGGGAGTGGAGGTGTATATCCTTTGATCTCTGTGCCACAATTGTGTTCGTCCTACATTTGTGTCTACCTCACTTCGGCTCGGATGCCTCACTCCTATCCACGATATGGACTAAGTGACATTCTGGGCCACCGAGCTTCTTTCCAGCAGTTGCCATCTTTCAAACAAAATCCAACTAGCCACAGAAATATTTTGCTTTTATCCCCCAGATCAGAAGTATGGTATGAATGATACTTATTGAAAAGGCTTTATCTTGTGACTCATCAGCTGGCAAACTTTGCCTCGTTGGATAGTGTGACAATATCCTCTTTCCAAAGAGAGACCAGGTTTGTTCCTACCCCTGGTAGAAAAGGGGAGCTCCTACCTTAAATCTGCAGCATTAATATGTGAAAAAAATTATTTTAGAGTATTTTAAAGACGTTTATATTACCAGCGTGGTTGATTATGGTGTTCTTCTCCACCTGAGGCCGCTGTAGTTGGACTTGAATTGATAAGATGCTTCTCCATGAGTAGGAGATTGTAATATGCAATAATGGCACTGTCTGACCCAAATGCATTAGTCCATGTTGGGTTTCTAGATACTGATGTTTGATAGGCACTTACTTAAGACGATACTGTTTGGCAACTTCTTACACTGCAGCGTGAACGTCTTCTTCTATCTATTACAAGGTCCTACCGCCATGTTCCCCTTAAAGACCCACCCTACTTACCAGGAATTGAGTCCAATGGCACAAGAGCTGCCCATTGTTGTTCCCTAACCTATGCCTATTTGTCTGGCTGTCCTTAGAGAAAAGTTATCCACATTTTTGGATCATTTAGGAACCACCTTGCCTAAAATAAATGCTACCAAAAATTTGCAATAATGACCAGCAAGAGGAGGTAGTGGCTTTATGTGACTGTGCAGTGGAAACCTTACACAGTTTTATGTTCTGTTTGTGTGCATCTGCTTGATTCGAGAACATATGGGCCTCATAAAGCTTTTCCTTGATTATTTGCTTGACTACAAATCTGAATTTGTTTTGTCCGTCTGTTTGCATTAGAGCTGATTGGGGAAAAATATTAAGTTCAACAAATAAGACGAAGACAACTGCATCTCTTTTTTAGTATGTTTGCAATTTTTTTTTCACCAGTTTTAGACTGCAGCCCTTCCAGGTTTTGTGAAAAACCCCAGCAAACAAGTTCAGAGACAGGAGTGTTTGTGGAAAGGGGATTGTTACATGAATTTTAGGGCTGTTCTCAGAAAATGCATGTTAAACTTCAAAATGCGAATATTTAGGAGATAAAACCTAATGATAAGAATAGCCCTCATCATCCAATCAAAACACAAAAACAACTACCATGTGTCCAACCACAGCTATGTAATCCAGCCTGATCTTCAGATGCCAAAGGCTTGCAACAAGCTGCTTGCAAACAATCTACAAAACAGGAAAAAAGGGCCAACAGAAAAATGAGGTAAATCCTTCAAATAAATTGCACTTTTTTCTTGTTCGTCTTTCTCCATCTGCCCACACAGTACTGAAATGTGTTTAAAAAGATATATGATCTTAACTCTTAAACCTGGATTCATGAGTTGTCATGATGTGTCTATTATACTAGAATTGTTATTATCTTTGCTTTTGTTAACTATCCTAAGAAAGAAAGATCTCATGCAAAAACCTCACTAGCCAGTAACAGTTGCTGTTCATTAGCCCTGCCTGCTGCAAAGTGCGTGATGAACATTAAGGAATATTTTAAGCTGATTACCCAATACTCTATACAAATTGAGCAAAAAAAGGGAATACAGAATTGGTATACATTTCATAGTCAACCCCCCTGTTTGAAACCAACCAATAGTAAAGCACAGCCAGTGACTTGGAAGTAACTGGTATGATCTCAAAGGCTCTGGCAATAAGGATGAATTTCCCAAGAATTTTCTGAGGATTTAAGCTTAAATTTTCAAAGCAGCCTTAGGGATTTAAGTGCCTAAATCCTAATAAAGGTGGAGTTGGGAACCTCACCAAGACATAGGAATATTGGCCTGAAAGGGAGTTCAAAAGATCATCTCATCCAGTCCCCTGCTCTGAGACAGGTCAGAATATCAGGGTTAGCAAAGACCTCCAACAACTGTCTAACCTGTTCTTTAAAACCTGCCATGGTAAGAACTGAACAGCTTTCCTTGGTCATTTTTTCTAGTGCTGATTATTTTTTCTTTCTGGAAATTAAGATGGTTGCCTCATTTGTTCCTTACTGGATGTACCTCACCATCTTCTTTATAAAGACTGTCTATATATAGGAAGACTTGTTCCTGCCTCCTCCCCAGTCATCTCATTTCCAAACTAAACACACCTGAGTTTTTTAAAACTTTTCTTCTAAGTTATGTTTTCTAACTCCAGTATTTTTACTGCCCTGCAGTGTACTCTGTCTTATTAGTTCACATCTTTCTTAAAGTGATAAGTAGAGCAGGATAGTTACTTCCTATGTCTTCCATCGGAAACTCCTGTTTATATACAGCCCAGAATGATATTTGACTTTTTTGCAAGAGCATCGTATTCTTAATAGCATTCAGTGTTTGGTCCAGTGGATCCATTTCTGCAGTGCTGCTGACTCCCCAGTTATTCCCCAGTTTGCACTTGTGTGTTTGATTTTCCCTTTGTAAGTGTTAGTACTTTGCACTTGTTTTTACTGAATTTCATTGTATTGATTTCAGACCATTTCCCCAGTTTATCAAGATCATTTTGAATTCTAACCTTGTCCTCCTAAGTGCTTGCAACTCGTTCCAGCTTGGTGTCATCCACAGATTCACAAGCACACTCTCTTATTCCGTCAAAGTCCCTAGAAAAAAATATTGAATAATATCAGGTCCAAGAAGATCCCTACAGGACCCCACCTGAAACGTTCTTCTAGGTTCTTGAGTGGGGTTTTTCACCAACTCTACACCCACCTCGTAACAACTTCATCTAGTCCATGTTTCCCCAGTCTGCTTATAGGTGCCACATGAGACTTTCCAAAAGCCTTGTGGCCATATTCCACATTAGACTGAAATGCTAATCTATACTGGTAACATATAGGAGATCAGTGAAGACATACCCAAATCAGGCCTGTATAGCTAGTGTAAGAATTAGTTATATGCTTCGGAAACTACAGTATATACATTGTTCTAGAAAGTATGGCATGTTCATTTTATTCAACTTTTAATAAGTCACATAACCAAGTTGGAAGTTCCCTTAACCAAATGAACAGAGGAGAATGTAATGGCAGGTGCCCTTACCCTACCTACTTTTTGCCTGTGTCAGGTTTGTGGGGTGCATTTGGTTGTGCGTTATGGCTGTGGGGTCTGAGGGGTTGCCAAGAACAATTTTCGAACTTTCGGGATAAATGGTTCCCTTAAAATTCAGGGATTGGACTCGGTGGTTCACAAGGCTCCTTCCAGTCCTGGGTTCACCTGGGTGATCTGACATGTGTAAGGGTCTCAGTTTTGTGCATGCTATCTTTGAATTAAAAGCCCAGTGGAAGTGTGGGGTCTGTAAGGTTCAGGAGTATTGAGGGAAAGGTCAAACTGCGGCTCAGAGTTGAATTTGGGATTAAGCTGTCCCGCTAGTTAAATCAAGACTCATTTTTCATGACATGACTCTGGTTATTAGGAGAGCCAAAACCCCCCAAGCAGACAATTTTAGGATTTCAAAGCCCTTTCATACAGGTTCTAGGAAATAACTTGAAAAACATACAGGAATTTATACCGAGATGTTTAATAAATCAAAGAGACACTTACAACAATGAGCATCACTCAGTCTAGGTGATTAGTTCTTTACAGTCATTAGGATTGGAGACCAGAGCGTGTGGACTAGTCTCTCTTTATAGATGATTGATGGGATAGGAGAGATCAGAAACAATATTGTAGACAACAGATGAACAGAGAATATTAAAAAAGCAAGGGGGAGGATAGAAACCCTGCTGAAAGATTAAAGAATAGAAAGAAGTACAAATGAGCAAATCAATTATTGTGTGAAGATTTCTAGGATGTTGTTTAATTCATATTGGCCTGTTCTATATTTGGCTTGCTCGCGGTTTCTTTTTATTGATGTTTCTTTTAGTTCCCTCTCTGGAATCTGACTCTCAGATGCATCGCTGAATGATCCTTTGAGGGAGAAATGTTACAAAACGGGGGCCCAATCCTAGAAACATTTTTTGACATGAGTCGTAATATACATCTGTATGTGTGTATAAGTGTTTGTGTGTGTGTATACACATATATAGCTATGCAGCTATATATCTATATCAAACAGCACATGGAGCACTGCAACCCCACATAGCTCAAGGATGAACACCATCCATGCAGCCCCTAATATAGATAGATAGATAGATAGATAGATAGATAGATAGATAGATATTAGGGGCTGCATGGGTGGTGTTCATCCTTGGGCTATGTGGGGTTGCAGTGCTCTATGTGCTCTTTAAATGAAGGCCACAGCTCCAAGGATTAGGTCCATCCCTAGCCAGTGCTTCAGCTCTTCCTGTGCTAAGTTTGGGAGGGGAGCAGAACTGTTCAAATCCTCCCAATCTATGCTTATAGCGATAGCTCAGCAAGGGACAGGCTCTGGTGCACTGTGGGAGAAATATATCAGCCAGGAAGGGAAGATAAGGAATGTGACTTACTGCTCTCCTGAGGCTCTGTGATGCTGTTTTCAAAAGTTCACACCATTAAATGTTTAAGTATTTTGATTTTTCACCAAAGAATTGAAAAGTTTCCACCTAGGGAAAATTATTTCCCAACCAGCTATAATCTTACCAGAGTTTTGCCTGTGTCCCATTAGCTGACCGTGACCACTACCTTCCCGTTAGATCAGCAGTCCCCAAGCTAGGGGTAGTGATCTTATGGGGTCACTGTGCATAATGAGTTGGGTTGCCAGCCCCACAGGCATTTGGTTATAACTGTTGGACTGGAAATGGGGTGCAAGTCTGGAAATGAGGTTGCCACAAAAAGGGATTGGAAACTGCTGAATTAGACGATAGAGCTCTTGTGGAGGCTAGTGTTGGCAGGCACTTGAGGGAAGCTACCTGCATGCCATAGTATATGTATTTTCCTTTATAAATCCCAGATGCTGTTCCTCACAATGTGTTTCCCTGCCCATTATTGGTTCAGGCTGTTCAGTGATTCTGGCTAGCATGAAAGCTGTGCTAATGATGAGACAGCAGAGAGATGCTGGTCAACATACATCGTGCTTCCACAGCGTATTTCTGACGAAGAAGTGCTTCAATCTTGAGAAAGAGCATAGCTGCAGCCAGATACTATAGCTGACAAACTTCTGATAGTAATAAGAAGATAGCTGACACCTAGGAGATGCAGGAGTAGAGGTGGATGTTAGGGCTGTGCAAAGCTTCGGTCTCTGATTCAGTTTGGCGGAGATTCAGCTTGATTCGGTGGCTGAACCTCCAAATCCGAATCAAATCAGAGGACCTTTTAATCTCTCCAAATCAAATCAGAACACTCCAAATCAATTCAGAGAGATAAGGAAAGATTCAGAGATTCGGACATAGATACAGATTTAAATGTTTTTTTCTACATACCTCTAGGTAGCAGGGTTTCGTGATCTCTGCAATGCTGAGGTGCATGGAGCGTCCCACAGAAGCACAGGGGGCTCCCCAGAGTGCTCGGCAGCAGACACCAAAAGTGGATCAGAAGTACTTCCAGTCCACCTCCCTGTGCCCCTTGGCTTGGTAACTGGTGCCTTCTGGGTCTGGGGGTGCACCCGGGGTCCCCCTGTGGCTAATCACTGAGCCAGGGAGGCATAGGGGGGCCTCTGGGGTGCTCCCCGACAAACCTGGAAGTGGACTGGAAGTACTCCCAGTCCACTTCTGGGTTCACCGCCAAGCACATGGAGGGCTGCCCCCCGCCCCGTGGGATGCTTCATGCACCCCAGCATCACATCAATCATGAACCTCACCTGCTACCTCAAGGTATGTTGAAAAAACTTTTAAAGCTGTGTCCCTGAATCAGCATCGAATCTTCATATTTGGTTTCAGCCAAGTCAAATCAGAGACAGTAATCCGAATCAATAAATCGAATCACTGATTCAGGCTGAATCTGAATCCAAAGCAAATAGAGCCTGCTCCGCACACTCCTAGTGGATGTTTCTTACTTAGATTTTAGGAAGGCCTCCGATACGGTATCTCACCCCATTCTCATAAATAAATTAAGAGGCTGTGACGTATATGATTACATGGTCAGGTGGGTGGCAAATTGGCTTGGGGGTCACACCCAGAGAGTGGTGGTGGATGGGTCAGTGTCGACCTGGAAGGATGTGGGTAGTGGGCTCAGTCCTTGGACCTGTATTCCTCAATGTCTTTATCTGTGATTTGGATGTAGGCATAAAGTGTACTCTGTCCAACTTCGGGGGTGAAGCGAAGACACCAGAGGGTAGGGAACAATTGAAGGCAGACCCGGACAGGTTGGAAAAGTGGGCAGAACACAATAGGATACAGTTCAACATGGTCAAATGCAGAGTGCTGCACCTAGGGCGTAAAAATATCTAACTCACATACGTGCTGGAGAATGACCCTCTCAGCAGCACAGAAGCAGAAAGGGATCTTGGAGTCATAGTAGACTCCAAGATGAACAGGAGTCGTCAGTGTGATGAGGTGATCAACAAGGCTAATTGCATTTTATCTTGCATTAGCAGGTGCTTGACGGACAGGTGCAGGGAGGTGACACTTCCCCTCTATGTGGCATTGGTCAGACCTCAGTTGGAGTACCGCGTCCAGTTTTGGGTGCCCTACTTTAAGAAGGATGTGGATAGCCTGGAGGGTCACTCGTATGGTTAAGGGTTTACAGGTCAAGCCCTATGAAGAGAGACTGAGGGACCTGGATCTCTTCACCCTCAGCAAGAGAAGGCTGAGAGGTGATCTTGTGGTCACCTACAAATTCACTGGGGGGGAACAGCAAGGGATCGGAGATGCTCTGTTCACCAGGGCACCTCTTGGGGTAACAAGGAACAATGGCCACAAACTGGCAGAGAGCAGATTTAGGCTAGACATCAGGAAAAACTTCTTCATGGTAAGGGTGGCCACAATTTGGAATGGGCTTCCAAGGGAGGTGGTGCTCTCCCCTTCCTTGGGGGTCTTTAAGAGAAGGCTGGATAGACATCTGGCTGGGGTCATCTGACTCCAGCACTCTTCCCTGCCTAGGGCAGGGGTTTGGACTTGATGATCTTTTGAGGTCCCTTCTGACCCTAGCATCTATGAATCTATGAACCTATATAGAGGAGAAAGGTGAGATCTACACTAAGAGAGATGCACTTAAAGGAGACTTGGGGGAGACAAGCAAGAATTTGGGGGGCAGTGCATGAAGAAGGGAGGACACAGGAGACGGCATTTTCAAAGGAATGCAGGGATAGCCAATAGTAGCCAGACATCTCACTCCCTTCAGATGCTCTCACAATTCCTGTGACTAATTTACTATGTGTTAATTCTGTGGTTATCTACCTGGAACTCATATTTAGCCTACTTACAAATATGTAACTCAATGGAAAGCTTTCCTGATCGTGGACAATTTCCTAAAAAACCATAAGCTGCTTTGCTTGTGGTTGCTACTAAATGAGAAAAAAATCAAACTATGCTGTGCTGCTAGTTTTACGAGGTGAGAGGCATTTTAAAAATTGTTCATTTGGTTTTTCCAAGTATTTAAAAAATGGACTGAGAACTGGACTGGATTCCAAAGAATTGAAAAGAAAAATTGTTTTGAACAATGAAAATCTAGGGACAAAGAGACCAGTTACCGTCATGGATCAAAAAAAGAACTATAACCACAGGAATCTGGGAGCAGAAAGAATTGACACCCTGAGCTCAACAAAACCGGCCTTGCTCAATGCACCAGGCCAGCCAAGTTGGAGATGAAGCCAAGGTAAACATGACAGAAGCGCTTGGGCTTCTGAAAATATATTTATATTTTCATATATATTATATATGAAAATATATTTCAGCACTTCCATCTGTTAGAGCCTCTGAGCGACATGGTAGGGGAGGGCCTGGGCTTCAATTCTGCCCTCTTTTCTATCCATTCCAATGGATAATTCTCTGTAATGTTTTGTATTATTCTAATTATTATTTACCTGACACTGGAAGTCTTTTCTAAAGTTTTTCTCTTGGAGTTTTGCTTGAGAAAGAACAA
Source organism: Crocodylus siamensis (assembly GCF_052110815.1). Classification (NCBI taxonomy): domain Eukaryota; kingdom Metazoa; phylum Chordata; order Crocodylia; family Crocodylidae; genus Crocodylus; species Crocodylus siamensis. The sequence goes on along the minus strand of NC_143401.1, from coordinate 89,715,449 downwards.
ACCAAAATACAATTGTTTGATATTATTAACTCTAACTCAAGCAAGTAGTCCACAGTCCAGTAATTCATCCAATTAATGTTGGTAGAAGTATAAAGGAATTATCAGGTAGCCCAGGTAACTTGGGTACATACTCCCCTTCTCCAACTGAAGGGGATTGCTAGCTGGCAGGTGCACTGTGAGGTGGGAAATACAGACCGCTCGGTTTCCCTCTGTCCCTATAGAACCAGGCCAGGACAGTCAGGGGACTGAACTATATACACATTTATTGACATTAATTTATCACAAGAGAAAGGAACATGGATATAAACATATGTACAATGTATATATATATTTATAAGATCTCTAAACCAGTAACATAAAACTATACCCTCTGGGTAAATGACACAAAACCTTATACCAGTGCTCCAGATACAGGTAAGTCACAGGTAAGTATCTGATCTGAAACAGATAAACCCCAAAGATAAACTCAACCCCGAGAGGAAACCTCAATGCCCTTGGGCTTTTCCCAAACCCTGCAGAGAAGCTGGTGACTTTAGTGGGGGCACTCTCAGTGGGAGCTCCCCTTTCAGGAGCCCTTAACTACCCAGGGGGGGAATCCCCTCCCCTGTGGGAATCCTCTTTTCCCTGCAACTCCTGGCTCCCAGGCCTGGAGGGTGGTCCTCGTCCTCTGCACCAGGCTGCTCTCTTGCCTCCAGTTGGCTTCGGGGGCGTCGCTGTCCCCTGGAACAGGGCTCTGCTGTGCAGGGCTTCTGGGGCCTCTGGCTTGGCCCTGTCTGCTGGCTTAGTAGCCCGATCACCGTCTGGCTCTCTGGACTCAACTTTTTGCTATGGGTCAGAGGCCTGGGCTGCCTCGTGCAGCACCAGGCTCGGTCCACTCCTGGACCCTCCGTGCAGCGCCTCCTGCAATCATTTCAGGGGCTGAGGACCTGAGCTGCCCAAGGGCTCCAAAGGTCCTACTGTATGCACCAACCTGTGCACCATGCCTCTGGCCGCACACCAGAGGTTGCAGACCTGAGCTGCCTCACGCAGCTCCCAGGGTCTGGACGCCATGTGCCAGGCTGCACACCGAGAGCCTAGCTGCTGGAGCTGCCCGCTGTTCCCCACTGAGGGAAGTCTTCAGGGGCAGTCCTGGGCTACTGTTGAGCAGCGCTCCTCAGCTCTTCCAAGCCCCGCTCTTCTCTCTTCTCTGTCCCGGATGCATTCCCCTCACACTGGGCACGTAGCTCCTTTTATATGCTCCAGGGGTCTGCCCCTGAAGTCTTCCGGACCTGAGCATTGCAGTCTTCAATCAGGTCCGGGGGGGGGGACTCCTCTCCGCCTCCCCTCAGGAAAGGGGTGTAGCTGAACTCGTCTTGCTGCCTCCTGATTGGGGGGATGAGCTCCACCAATCAAAACAGCAAGACTTCAAGCCTGGGACTCAACCCAAGCTCCAAAAGACAAGCCTGCTACAATCACATGTATACAGCCATGGTTGAGTCAGAATTTGCACCTGTTAGTTTATTCATTTAAATAATTCATTTAATGGCATGCTTACCATACCTTTCTAAAGAAACCCCAATTATTTATATAATTCATACAAACCACCAGTGTTAACCTACGCAAACGCAGAGAGGGAAAATAATGGAAGAGCATGTAACAGTTTCAAATCAAACAAGCTTTGTGTAGCACATTAATTGAAGGTTGTAGCCCAGCATTGCACTACAAGCCAATCCATCCATTTCTCTGTTCCGCAGTGAGGCCCACAAGTTCACTAATAAAAAACACTTTATTGGAGCTGGCTGAAGAATGCCTTTTCATCAAAAGTAGATATTTTTATGGGACAATTTTGCTTTGATGAAAATGTACAGTTTTGAATTGAAAGATCGGAAACTAGGAGAAAAATACCACAAAAGGTAGCAAGTCTTTTCAGTTTTCCAAATATTTTTTTTTACTGAAAACTGAAACTCTTTTGACCAGAAAAATCTTCAGAGACCCCAGTACTTTGCATTTCTAGCTTCATGTTTAGCAAAAAACTCAGAAAACGTTCTTGGGACCACATTGTCACAACTGAAGAAAAGAACAGAGTTCCCAATCCTGTTATTTGTTCTATGTGGCTGACCCATAATGGATCTCTGTGTAGGTGCAGAGGCACATTCATGACCATACCTGGTTTCACCCTTGTTATAAGCCCTTAAATCCTATACCGTATCCTGAGCATAACATGCTGTGACAAAATCTGTAACTTCACTGTTCTGGAATGGGCCAAGATACCCAGTATGTCCATGCTCCTGAGACAGGGATGCCGCTGCTGGTTAGGATATATGAATCATATGAGTGATGGCTGAATCCCCAAGGACTTACTCTACAATGAGCTGGCCGCTGGCAAACCTCAACTTGTATGGTCCAAACTCCACTTTGTTGACGTCTGGAAGAAAAACCTTCACGATCTGTGCAATGATGGCCAATACTGGGAATCAATCGCTTCAGACCACTGAGAGCGGAGGAGCGCCTACGTCACTTCAAGATGGAGAGGGTCAATGATGAAACAGAGAAGAGATGTCAGAGGCCGGGTACAGCACAAGCTCAACCGAGTTTGTATGTACAACTTGCCAGAGGGTCTGTTTGTCGCACGTCAGACTCCTCCGCCACTCAAGAAGCTGTGTTGTTATGCAGCAACCCACCAAAGGCACAGTGTCCATGGTCTCCCAAGGCCAATGACTGCCAATGATGAAGCGCTATAATGACTGGTATCCCAGCAGTACCTCTTGGCATGATAAGCTGATGTGGATTAGGCTTGTGTGACTGATTCACTTCTTGAAAGTGGATGGCAGATTCCCCATCCTACTAAATACAAAACTTCCTTTATTGCTAATGATGACTTAGTAATGAACAGAGAGAACACAACATAGCCAAAGAATTACGTTATTTTTGTCGAGTATTTTAGAGGGTTTTTTAAAGCAGATCATTCCCTGGTGCATGCCAACCTCTGGCTGCATATATAATTTCATGAAAATCAAGCTTCATTATGCCTTAGCAACTTCGATAGACTAAAAAGTTGCCATCATGTTTATTATATTCAGCTTGTTGAAAGATTACGAAAAGTAAAGAAATGACAGGAGTGGTGCCACCCAGATCACACTGTGAGGAAAACAGAGACAGGGATGTTAAAAGTAGCAACAAAAAAAATCCAGCTGGTGTCTGGAGCTTCAAAGGCAGACTACCCTGAGGCATTGCACGCACTGCAATGTGATGGTTCTGCAGGACTGGGCCCTGGCATGCAATCTGGGATAAAATACTTCTAGGTTAGGGCACTGCACTGGCATTCAGCAAACCCACAGTCCCACTGCAACTTGGTGCTACTTCACGGTCAGGACGGCAAGGATCTGGAACCAACTTCCAAGAGAGGTGGTGCTGGCTCCTACCCTGGGGGGCTTTAAGAGGAGGCTAGATGTACACCTTGCTGGGGTCGTTCGACCCCTGTACTTTTTCCTGCCAAGGCAGGGGGTCGGACTCGATGATCTGCTCAAGTCCCTTCCGACCCTACTAATTATGAAACTAGGAAACTTTGTCCCCTTCAGCCTGGTTTTCCTCTTCCCTTTTCCACATAAAGGGATACCCCTCTTCAGGTTGAGGAGTATCTCATACTCGGTTCTTGCATGTTGCCTGGAACAGCAACCTCATACGAAACCTCTTTTTTCTACCGTGAGCTACTATGAGTGATAGTCAAGGTAGCACAAAGCTAGACTCTTCAGCTAATTATCAGCCATGTCATCCCCCCCGAGCCTAATGAGTCTGATTCTGATCTTACTTGCTCCAAGGCTGATCAGTTGTAAGTCTGTGAGTCAACAGAATAAATCCATCACGGCACTATTTGAGGAAAATAGCAACTGGGCTAGAAAGTGCCTGTTTACCTGAATTTGCCTCTCACTTTAAGCTACTTCCAGGATGCCAAGCCAAGAGTAATGCAAAGTTTTCTCTTGTGTATTCAGTACCGTGTTCCTTGTCTCCTCTAGATACAGTAGCTTTGATTTGTGTGAATCTATGTCTTTTCCTCTGCTCTTATTAGTTCCTGTCTTTGTGGAACAAAGCAAATTTTTTAAAGCAATTGCACGCTGGATGGCACTTGCAACAAAGAGTTGCCCACATTCATGGTTAGGGGCAGATTCTCTGCCTCCCTCTACTCTTTTTGCACAGATTGAGGTCTGCAAGTCCTCTCTAGAGATCTTTCTGCAGTAGGCCTGTACCAACTGGCCAAGTTTGCTCCTACAACACCCTCCCCACATCCTCCTAGGCAGGAGACAAAGATAGTGAAAGAGTGTGACAGTAGTGCAATGGGTGCCAGCACCTCCCCCTGACTCTGTGAATGCCATTGCCAGTAGGTTTGTGTCTGAGTACTCTCAGGCTGCCCTAACTTGCTGTGGGAGACTGGCAAAAAAACTTGGTGGCCCGAAATGGCTACCTGCTGCTTACCCTCCATGAGGATGGTCACAGGAGAGAAGCACATGCGTATAGTCAATAATGGCTTATTTGAATGATGAGGCCTTACAGCAGATTTTTAGTCAGAGACAATGATCTCCTCTTGTCTTGAAAGGAATCATTAGGGCAGGTGTTGTGTAGCAAGGCTTTGGCAACCAGAAGTTACACCTGCAACAGCTCTCCTTTTGTTGTATAAGACTGCAGCAGTTTTAGTCCACCTGAGCAGAATTTGGCCCTTGCTACTTTTATCTTAACTTAAAGTTGGAGCAATACCAATCAAAAGCTGGTTTTCAGGTGGGCAGTCACATTTTTCCCTAAAATATTATTACTTTGCTTATTTTTAATAGCTCCTAAATGTGCTGCAGTAGCTTTTGATGACTGTTTCTTAGCTTTAAGCAGGGGGTGGGGGGAACCAACGTCCCTCAATAGCAGTTTTATCATCCTAATGCTTTTAGCAGGAAGCTGTAAGAGGATGAAATGGGACTGGAGAGTTATACGGGTAACAAGAATATCCAGAGTTGTTATGGCAAGGATTTAAAAGCACCCCAGAGTTTTGGAAAGGATGTAAGCCTCTCACGCTTGGGGCATCAGCCAATCTGATGGGAGTGAAGAAGGAACGTTAGCAGGTTTTTCTAGCAGGTTTTTCCATCCCTAATAATAGCCAAGTGTTTTTCACCTTCTGAAGAATTTTCTATAAACTCCTGTCTGAGGCCGATGTGAACCACTGGTCTGATCTACTATGGAAGTTCCTCGGTTCTTAATTACTTGGGCTTGGTTCTTCTCTCGCTTGCACTAGGTTTAGGCTGGAATAAAACCTTTGAGGAATTACTCCTAAATAATCCTGTCGGGGTCAGAGTAGAGTCCAACAAAACTTTCAGTTCCGCTGCCCAATGGCATTCAGCTGTTGTACTGTGCTCTTGACCCGAGCACAGGAACCCAAAACATCAACGGGAATTTGCCACGAGGGTCAATTATTAAACAGAATATAACTACAGCACTTTCAGTTTTGCTGCTAGTGATGTCTAGCCATCATGCTGACCCTCAGTTCCAGGATGAAGGTCACGAAAAAACCCCAAACCCCCAGGATTTGGTATTAAAAGTGGGTTGTCGGTACTCCCCTTCAGTTGTGGTGCTTCCAAATGGAGCCTGATGCACCTGCTTTCCTATTTTAGAGGCTAGCATTCAACCAGACTATCTTTAATGGAGATAGGTATAGGAAAAAAGAATCATGCACATGATTTTGCTTTATTAGGCTAATTAAGAAAAGGGCCTGGTGAGACAGGATACAGGTGCTGAGCCTGCGAACCGCTACCTTTGTGAGGAGCCACATTCATGTTCGCTGACAGTGGGACAGTGGAAAGGCTCCACGGACCGCAGCAAGCTTTAAACATGATCCGGTGTGCACAGAGCTGCTCCTCTGGATTACTGATGAATTAGGTGGCTTGCTTTTAAAAAGTCAATTTTTCCAGGCATTTTTAAAATTTTATTTTAGTGGCTTTATTTCCCTTTCACTGTATATATTCACATCGTAGTTGCTTTTTTCCCCCCTCAAAATTTGGCTGCCAACACAGGGGGGTGCCCATTACGTGCACCTGAGGGCACAGCTGTGATCCTGTATTTCAGTGTCCATCTCCATCTCCATCTCCCAGGATCTTCTAACTTAAATTGAATGAGGAACGGGAAAAACGTCCCACGCGGTGTAGGCTTCCTGCGTTAGAAGAGCACAGCTTCTAAGAGGACTGTCATTTAAATGTGTTTCTTTAAAAGCTGTGGGTGGGGATATTATTATTTAATAGCATTCAACTATTCGGGGGGGGGGCAATTATTACCCAATACTTGCGGTACCATGATGCTTATTCTTTTTTCTGCATTGACAATTAGATCGGTGCAAGGGCTTTGGATAACACTTTTGACGTAGTAGTGATGAGTCTCCTGCCTACACTGGCACTGGCTCTTGATCAATGCATAGCTAACTTATCCTGGGGCACGGAGAAGCATCATCAGCCATGGAGGACGTTAAACGCTCTCTGTCACCTGGCAGCTCTTTGCTGGTGTCCAGAGCTGGTGATGTATTGTCCATTTTTTCAGTGGAAATGCCTATTTGCAAACAAAAAAAAAAATCCCAAAAATGATTTTGCAGAACAAAAAAACAGCTTTCAGCCTTGTCCTTTGTGGTGACCCAGAGTTTCTGCTGCAAGAAAAAGGACAGAGGAAGGGATTACTCCAGGGTGGGAAATTATTTGGGCTGGTGGACCACTTCATGAGTTTTGGTGACCTATCGAGGGCCACACCTGTCCCTCTCCCCACTTTCCTCTCCATCCCTCTTTTCTGCAAGTGTGACCAGTGTGGAAGCCTGAACCCACCCACAGCTTTAGCACCCCCGAGGCCAGACCCAGCAGCTAACAGCCATGTCCACAGGTGCCCAAACGTAGCTGGCAGCTTCTCAGTCAGGGCTTCAGGCAAACGGGGAGGAGGGGGGCAGGGGGCACGCTACAGCGGTGGGCCATGACCAGTGCAGATGCCTGAAGCTGCCTGCAGCTGTAGCACATCCTGCCACCCCCCGAGCCCAGGTGCCCAGATCACAGTTCGGGAAGCTGCTGGCTGCATTTGGGCAGCTGTGCATGTGGCTGACAGCTACCAGGTCCGGACTCGAGGGGCAGGGAGGCATGCTACAGCTGTGGGCAGGTTCATGTTTCTATTTCTGTGCTGGTGGCAGCCCTGGCCTGGAGAAAAAGAGCACCCAGCCTGCTGAAAGCAGCTCCTGCTGCCTGACACCACCCAGCAGCTGGAGCCACCTCCTGCCTAATCCATTCACTTGGCGGGCACCCTCCCATGAGCCAAATCCAATCAGCTGGTGGGCAGGATCCAGCCTGTGGGCTGCATTTTGCCCACCCCTGGAGCACTCACACCAGCATGTGATCAGGCTGATGGCAGGGACATGAAACCATAGCTGGTTGCAAATAAAAAGTGTAGAATCAGACATGTGGGCTGGTAGAGACCTCTAAAAGGGCCAGCCTCTGACAGTAATTTGTCAAATCTGTCCTTAAAAATTTTCCGTGGCAGGAATTTTGCTGCCTTCCTAGGTACCCCGTCCCTGTGCTGAATTGTCCTTATTGTCAGAATTTTCCCCCTAACATCTCACCTCTCTTTGTTGCAAATTAAGACAACTTTTTTTCATCTTATCTTCAGGGGTTGCAGAAAGATCAGTTAATCATCTTTGTCCTTTTTACATAGTCAAAGGCTTTATCACATCCCCCTTCCTGGGTTTGTTTTTCCAAACCTAAACATTCACAGTTCTTTTATCCCTTCCTCGTAGGTCAAGTTTGCTAAACCTCTTACCATGTTTGTTGTTCTCCTCCGAACTCTCTCTAATCTGTCTACATCATTCATGAAGTGTGGTGCCTACAGCTCAAAGCACTCCAGTTGAAGTCCTCCTATAGCTAAGTGGAATTATTACTTTCTCTATGTTATATATGATACTGTTCCTAATGAGATCTGCCTTATTTGCAACAGATTTATACCATTGACTCGTATTCTGATACAGCCCTCAAATTCTTTCGAAGGGTCTTAAATTGCTATGTACCATCCAAACCTTTTTATGCAACCCAAGCTATGCACAAGAGCACATCTAAATAAAATGCATAGGAAATAGCATCACCCAAATATGATCTACATTTTTGCTGATCAAAGAGGCTGCGGGAAAAAATAATTAAAAAGTAAAAGCCTTATGCAATGAGATTTAAAAGAAAACTTTGGAGGCTGACAGGATGCATCTGGCACAACTTCAAAGTCCATCAAAGAACATATAATCAATGTTTGTCAATAGCAGTTTTCTATCCTTTAATTTATCTTTCATGGATATAAAGCATGATGTTATTAGGATCCAGTCCATACTTTAATTCTGTTTGAGATTTGATGAATCAGGTCCCTATTAAAATTCAGTGCAAATCAGCTTACTCAAGGACACGTTACATAAAGCCATCCATTATCCAATTCCTTTTATCTTGCTGTCTTTCTAACTAGTTAAAGAATCTTGAATTCTCTTAAACTTCTGTATGTGACCACCAACATGCAAACACACCTGCATATTGCTCTGTGTGTGTGTCTAAGTATTCTATACATATTTGTTTCATAATATTTAGACATATATTGCATTTTATACCTTGTATAAAATCATATTGAATGTTATGTTACTATTATATATAATAATTTAGTACGTGTATTATTTCTCAATTCTGTATGCATGTGTAAGCATCTGTACACACAAAAAAGCTACATTTATATATTTGGGTTGCAAAGTCAAATGCTTGTATGTTAAGCAATGCCAGAATTAAGGTTGCTTGCAAAATTTTAATTCAGCCTTCTGTGCATATACATTATGATAGCCTTTAATATGTGACCAGAGGACGGATGCTGACCTAATGAGCACCTATTCAATATTTTCTTTTTTCCCCTTGTTGAGCAATAATTCTGTTGCAAAAAACTGAGAAAGACAACAGGTCAGAGTGTTTTAACACTACAGGTTCTTATCTTGTGAGTCCTGGTTGCACACCTAACTGCTAACATTGGGTGGCACCCTGCAGCACCCTTGAAAGTATCTCAAGGCACCCTGGTTGAGAATCACTGCCATAAGCTCTTTGTGGTAAGGACTATCTTCTTAGATGTCTTTACAGTTCACAGCTTAATGGGAGCCATCATCTCAGAAGGGACTTCTAGGCATGACCATAACATAATGAGTCCAGCTTTTGTTAGTCCCAAGTCAGTCAACATACACAGCTTTAATGTGCCTTAGCGGATCTACACATGCGTTAAGGCGCTTTAGCTATTCACACCTAAATTTAGGCACAAATTTAGGCACGTATAGCCTAAAATCGCATTTTTAAGGTGCATTACCTACATGTAGACCTGTGCCCTTAATGTGCCTTAAAAATAGCTAATGCACCTCAAATTCGCATGTGTAGACATGCACTGTAAGATAGTACTGTCCCTGACTATCTTATGGCGGAGTTGCTTAGTTTACTGCACCTTAATATCAATGCATGTGTAGATGGTGATGCTTTATAGTCCACTACACAGTAAAGCACATGTGTCGATGCAGCCTGAGAGTCACTGTTTTGACATGTTCGCCAGTTGTCAAGTCAGGATCAGCTGGACAGGATTCAGAGGTAGCAATTTTTCAGACAAGATAGTCTGTTGACTAAGCATTAACTATTAAGCAATATTGGAGGCATAGTTAATTATTTGCATTGGATAACTCACTTTTTAACCATTATAGATTGACTGGGGGGAGGTGAGGACATAGACAACAAATGAAAACTCATTTGAGGAAAACATTGGGAGTGTAAGGATGGTTAACGGTGTTGTGTCCTTTCAGTTTTTTCCTGTGATCATTTTGCTGGGGAATGCACCTTTCTGTGTAAGTATACTTCAGCAGTATGCCTCTATAGCCACGTTCAGTTATTTGCAGAACTGTTACCTATTGCTTACAAAGATCAGCTGCGTGTCAGGGACTAAAAGTACTGGTTAGCCTAAGTCCACTGGAATACTGTGGATCTAAAAATGTGAAACCCTCAAGCATTACTGAGATGGCATCTCAGGTAGGTGAGTCTCCAGGGACAAGTGGACAGAGAAGAAAAATGTAATAAGAATGTAAGTTGAAAGATGGAGCAGTGTCAGAATATGTCTGGAGAGACAGTAAAGAAGCAGGGGGGTGACACCATGTCTAATAAACACTGTGGGTCAGGTCTCCCACTGGTGAAAATCTGTTACAAAATGCCGTAAATATTTGACAATTGGTTAAACAGTTTTGCCTTGTTTCCTCATAGTCCCTTGACCATCAGCTTGTCTGTATCCACCTGTTATCTTAAATTGTAGGTCTTAGAAGGTAGAAACCAGCTTTATTCTGTGTTTGCACAGCACCGGTGGGCCCACAGGCCCACATGCTGCATTATTAATAAATAAGGATGTCAACTTGGTGGTCAATGTTCTTCTGTGCATCGTCCATACCACGGTTTTCACTAGGAGAGCATGTATATATTACTGTGTATTCTGCTCAGTAAAGACATGTTCAAAATCAGCTTGTTTAGTTCGCCGTCATACCTGACAATCCAGAACAACTAGATCTAATTGATCTAGTATTGACTCCTCCTTTATTATTATTATTATTCTTCATATAAGCACAAATAGCATGAGTCCATACAATAGGGGTTCTGTGCCATGTATTTAATCAGATGCTGCTCAGAAACCTGCAAGTCTCAGTTCCCTATGATACAAAAACCATACAAATCATGATATGTGGTCCTCGTAGCTGGAAACCTTCATCCTTTCAGAGGGTTTTTGGAGAAGGACTCATGAAACATGCAGGGTTGCATGGGTGTTTGGTGGTGTTTGTGTATTGTTAAACAAAACGTTGGACTTTGTTTAAGCTAATTCTGGTGAAGGTTAGTGTGTTTTGAAATTGCGGTGTTAGTACAGTGTCATGGGATGACTTAGCTAAACATCCCATACGGTTAGTGATACATCTGGGACTTTATGGGGAGGAGACAGCTTTAATAAGAGGATAAATTAAGAAGTTCTGTTTGGCCATTTTATTTAAGGAGATAAATACAAAGGCAGCCAGTTCGGTACTTTCGTTAAAAAAAGAGTCCCGCAATGCCATCTAAGGCCACGTGAAATGAAAAAGTGGATGTCTGCAACAAAAAAAAGGCAAAACCTTATTGACTTTGCATATTCTTATGAAACCACCTCCCGTGTGATTTAGTAAGGCAAAAAGCTTAGCAAGGGTTTTTTTTTATTGTTATTTTGTTTTGTTTTCCATATATAAGGCATTAGGGTCTGTTCTTTTTGACTTTGCTGACTTTATTCTTGGTCAGACCATAAGAAGTGAAAATGGCAACCAGCACTACAGTGGTGACAATGGGGAGACAGGGCTCTCAATCTGGATGCTTCATGGAGTAAGCGGATCATCGGCAGAGATTCAAAAAGAAGTCTTCCTTCTGCAGTCCAGGAGTGTTGTTGGTGCCTTAGGAAGGATGAGGTGTCTTCACAGGGACTGCTGTTATGGAAAGGATTTAAGTACTCAATTATGGGCCAATGGGATGTCTGAACGTGGCTGTTTTGCAGGCTTACACAAAAACAGCCAAAGCCACCCCGCTCAGATAGTTTGTGCAATGAAGTGGTATCCAAAAAGGGATTCGGCTTTTAAGTGAGGTATGAGGCTTGTGAGGGTCTTCAGCAAAGGAGTGAATATCAACCAGAAAGCATCATAGATTAATGTGGTATGTTGGGATTAGTTGCTGATATCTTGAGATGTAGGAGCATTTTACCAGGCAAACGATTGCATTGATTTCAGTGGGGATAATTGTGGGTGAAGTCTGTTTATTTCTCATAAATAAGGTATTCAGCTTTGGTACCACGAGTGAACCACCACCAGATAGCTCCAGAGTTGCTAAGACAAAGTTCCTCTCTGTTAACAAACCCCAAAATTTTACATCTCCAACGTCAGGAGGAAAAGGTTAATAATAATATATTCAACGTGGCTAGGGAGCACCATATCACTGGTGTATCACAACTCTTTCAGATCTATTCACTCTGCCCTTAAAGAAAATGAAATAATGACTTGAAAGCAAAGGGCACATCTACACATGACGCGACATCTCTGTAGCAATGCACTACACTGATGTAGCATACAGGGGTGTCTACTCATGCCCAGCAGCTACTTTGCCATAGCAGCACACTCCCCCATTATAGCGTGCCGCTATGCTGAAGTAGCTGCTAAAAATAACCGTGCATTCGGTGCAGTATGGGCAGTTAACCATGCACTGGGCATATGGCACAGTACAGACGGCTACTGAGCCGTGCTTTAGTACAATGCTTCCAAAAGCACGGCACAGTAACAGTGTCGCCATAGGGCAATGTGTAGACGTGCCCAAAGAGTAGTTAAAAGTAACTGGTAAAAAAACACTTCTGTTCCTCCAAGCACTTTGATCATGTAGATTTTCTTATGAAAGGTTTTCGATTTTTCCTTCTGCTTTTAATAGTTTGCACGATTTCAGGTTTGTTGCAATTCATTCCAAAATTCTAGATGTTGACGCATTGAAATTGAGTCCTCTGGGAGAAATATATCAAGATACCCGTGGAGAGCATTATAATTTTTTTTCGAATGGAGTCAAGGGTGTGTTTTTGACCCGACTGATGAATTTATGATCAGTGATTTTGCACAACACAATAGGGTTTTTATTAATTGGTGCATCATTAGGACTATCCGTCCACCAACCGCAATGGATACAGCATACTTGATCCACACGTGCATTTGACAACGTGCTGGGGGATCAATACTATGGTGTGTCCATGACTGTTTTGTAGATGTGACAACACAATCAGATCTAAGCAAACTCACAACGAATAGGTTGCCTTAATTCCAGCAATTCCAGCGCGGCGAGCAGAGGTGGACTCCTAGCCCAACTTCAAATCTCTTACAAATTTTCCTAACTACTCTTAAATAGTAGCTCCGTTAATTAGCATTGACAGTTTTAATCCCACTTCCCTGTAAACATCGCTAAGGAAAATAAACTATGCATCTCCACCCCTGAAAAGTCATTAACGTTTCTAAAATGCAAACGCAATTCTGCTGTCACTGAAAAGCAGCACGACAGAATATTCAGCAGGCTAGTTTTTAATAAAACATGTTTTTTCTTCATAATTAATATAACAAGGTTTTCTGGCTTAGCACTTGGCATGAATCCCAGAGAAAAAAAGGGATGGATTGCTGTGACGTGACCATTACATGACAAACATGTTACGAGAGGACATTTTTGCCTTAATGATTTGTTCCAAAAAAAAAAAAAAAAAAGAGGTTGCTCTGAAAATAAGCGGAGTCAAAAAATAATGGACTTGACACTCCTGCTGAACTCAGAGAAAAAGTTAAATTCAGGTTTTCTCTCTCCCTCCTTCCCTTTCCCCACCTCTTCTTTTTTAATTTTATTAGTTTCTGGTTTGAGGAGCTTTTATCCATTTACTTTATCCAATCATTAAATGGCTTCTGCTATATTTTAACAATAACCAAAGAATATTTTAGACATTAGCTCTCACCACATCGGTCAGCAACTAACACGATTCCCGATGCGTGTAGGCCAAAATTCTCCTGTGAGATCAGTTCCGTTTTACCTGAACAGAAACCAGTTACACCTGTGAAAACACAAAAATCCCACCAAAAGGCTCTTGGGGAAAAGAATTCCATCCTTAATATCTAAACTCGACAAAAATAAGACCACAAATATGCCCACTTTATTCATCTCCTGTATGATAGTGAACAGTGAATTAAAATATAGAATTAAGACTAACAACCCCACTCTTTGGTGTGTATCAGGGATCTCTGTAATGGCTGAACCACAGGGGACATGCATGTACTGTAACTACCCATGAAGTCCCCACGGTCAGTCTTGTGTGACAGCTCTTCCTGATGGCTGTTGCCCTTGTTGGTAGAGCACACTGCTGAAGTGAATTTGTGCTCCTGGTCTGAGCAAGGCACGGTGTTATTCGCATACTGGGGTGTGCTCTAGTGTGTCCTAAAACAAATCGCAATACAGAGGAATGTGAATTGTCAAACCAGCATCAATCATGGTCAATCAAGCCCAACATCTTTTCTCTATGGCACTGGCCTAAGCTTAACTGATGCTATAGAAAAGCAAAAAAAGCCTTCATAGCGCCCCTAGCTAATTGTGCAATGCTTTATCGTAGAAGGAAACATTCCTTTCTGACCCCTGAAGGCAATCAGCTTATGCCCTGAAGCACGAGGGTTGATATCACTGGTAACTAAAGGGACTTTAATGACACTGCATAAGCTTGAAGTCTAACAGCATAACCTCCGTTCTTAGCACAGCCTGAAAAAGTGTTTGATGATGCACAGCACTCATGTTAGGTGATAGGATCTGTAGCCCTGTTGAAACAGATTGTGTAGCTTCTTCCTCTTCTCCTGGCTCCTGAAATGCAGCCCAATTTCCTCATGAGAGCACAAATCCACCTGCTCAACAACAGAGCCACTTCCAAAGCAACTACACGTTTCCACACGGGTTCTCAAAGCATGAAGATCAACTTGCAAACCTAAATCTCTTGCAATACAGTAGCCAGCGGCCCACAACCAGACACTCTTTTCAGGAGTGCCTCCAATAGCTCTCTCCTCAATAGCTCTCTCCTCAGTCCCAAGGGACTCCCATATCAGATGCTAAAACAAGAAAAGGTTTCCACTCAGTAATTATGGAAATAAAGACATTAGGCAATTTCAGCTGTGGATGTTCTGAAACCAGGCACATGTTCCCTCATCCCCTAAGGCAAGCAAAGAGATTTCAGCATGGAAATCCCATTGAAATAGAGTTGCTTGACTTTTCTGCTCAAAGGCTTTTAATGGAATATGAATATTCTTACCTCATTGTAAGACAGAGAGGTACCTAGAACCTCGTGGCTATGGTAGAGTCCTAAAAGTGAACTGTTTTCAACTATAAGAATAACGTTACATATTTGTTCCCCCTGGGAACACATGCTGGCCGAACACCAGCTATGGTGTTGGCTGAGTGATAGGGTCTTACTGCTAGAAAAGTCACCTTCTCTTAGGAATTAGGAATGTTGCCATCCTACCCAGTAGCAGCCAAGAATTTGGATGCTAGTTAGATAATCAGTCAGTGCTTCCCTTCTGGTTTGGCAGAAAGACAAACGATCCCACTGAGAGCTATCGGCATGAACAAGAGCTTCACCGTGGAAAGGCAGTTGTTTGTACTATGACAGCTCTTTCATGCCTAATGTCAATAATGGACAGAAGTTGCTCAAATATTCTTCCTTAGGTTTCAGTTTATATTCTGCATCGCTTATGGTTGCAATGTACAATGACTGATCTCCATGTTTGTGGTCAAGTGGGTATGTCCTACGCGGTCAAATTCCACGTCCTGCGCTTAGTGACATTAGTTATTCACAGCTTCAGTCTCTTGCTCTCTGTGGCCTATTGTGTTCTCCTTGTCAACAGCTCCTAGTGAGACCACTGTCCTTTTAGGTTTGGCATCCGGTATATATTTTGCAGTTTCTACAGCCCCTGGTAGACATTGAAACAATAGTATGATTGGGTTTGGAGAAATGTTACGCCCCCATCTCAGCCATTGCACCTTCTGCCATTCCAGATGTGTGTGGCAGCAGGTGCACCATTTCTGACTCCAAAAAATATTCTACATTTTTCAAGCAATGTCTTTATGGCTGGCTGGCCATTTTTATCAGGCATTAATTACTGAAGTTTCCCATGAGAATATGATCACCCCCACTGCATGCTGTACACACAGAACCTGAACGGTTACCCCAAAGCCGGAGATCAGTAATTGCATATTAAAAAAAAAAATAGAGATCCAGAATGCAGGTTACCTAAAATCTACAGAAGGATACTTGAGAAACTTCTTGGCACTGGGTATGAAAAAAAAACCCTGTCATAATAGGTGCCTGACACCAATTACATTTATTGTGCAATTAACTTCATTATATGATTTTTTTATACATGTTACACATGCAAAGTAATTAATGTACCCCAGTCACACCACTGTGGAGATGCATATCAAGCAGGGCATGGCTCTATCCCAGGCCTAGGGCTGCCTCCAGCCTCCAGTATGCTCCAGATCCTGGACTGTCTCACAGTGTCAGTTCTAGTTTGAGATCCCAGAGCTGTCCTGGTCCAGGTTGGACAATCAGCTGACTCTACAGTCCCAGGCCCAGTTTAATACTGGATTGGTCTGACAGTCAGCTGATTCTTGCACCCAGGCCTGGGTCCGGTTCAAGACTCCAGGCTGTCCAGGGTCATGGTCAACAATCAGCTGGTTGTCAGCTGGCCTAGGGACAGCCCTGGGGTTAACCAGTTGCAAATGCAGCCCTGGGATGTCTAAAATCTGTGTGTTCAGCCCAGCTTCCTGCAACCTGATCTTTTAAAGTGCCTTGTCCTGAAGCTCCTTCAGAGACTGCAGGGTGAGGCAGGAAAGGCTGCTGGTGTCATGAGGCCAGATCAGAGCCCCTGGCCCAGCTGTTGTCAATCCGAATTCAGGGCAGCTCATCCCCTGTAGCTGCAGGGAAACAGAGATCACCTGCAATGCCCAGCTGGCCCTAATGAGTCAATCAGAGCAGCCAGTCCTCTGAGGATACACAGGCTCTACCTTCTCCAGCCTTTAAAAACTAAGCCCAGCCTGAAGTACTCTGTCTGGGTAGAGACCAAAGGTCCTTGCTCCTGACCTCTGTGCGCTTCGTGCTTTTTCTTATCAGAGCTTTGGTTTTGTTTCTTGGCTCCTGCTTCTGGTTCTGACTTCTGGCATATCCAGATTCTGGCTTCAACTCCTTGTTCTGGTGTTGACTCCTAGCAGGCGGGTCTTGACTTCAGCTTGGCTTGTGATCCCAGCTCTCATTCTGACTCCCTGGGAACCTAGCTCCTGGACTTCACCCATCTTTCAGGTGACTGCTCCAGACTTGCCTGTGCCCTGGTCCCTAATACTTGAGCATGGGGTTTGCCAGGTTCCTGGCAGGGGGAACCCCTCAACCCTGGGGAACCTTGCAGCCTGCTCCCTCGGTAGCCCATTTTCAGCATTGAGACTGGGGCTGTCTCAGGCCTGATGCTGACCTCCTTCCCGCATATGCTGATGCTGCCAGCCAGCTGCTTGTCAACATTGGCAGATAGGTGGCCAGTGAGTGGGGGGAGAGAGCAGTGCACTTTGGGATTCTGGAGGAAAGACCTAATACCTGATATGTGAAACACCACACATTCATATTAAAACCTGATAGAAACCAGCTCCAAAAAATATTCTACATTTTTCAAGCAATGTCTTTGTGGCTGGTTGGCCATTTTTATCATGCATTAATTACTTTGCATGTGTAACATGTCTAAAAAAATTGTATAATGAAGTTAATTGCACAATAAATGTAATTGGTGTCAGGCACCTATTATGACAGGGGGGTTGTTTCATACCCAGTGCCAAGAAGTTTCTCAAGTATCCTTCTGTAGATTTCAGGTAACCTGCATTCTGGATCCCTATTTATTTTTTTAATATGCAATTACTGATCTCCGGCTTTGGGGTAACCGTTCAGGTTCTGTGTGTACAGCATGCAGTGAGGGGTGATCACATTCTCATGGGAAATTTTAGGGATGAGAGGATGAAGTGTACCACTAGGTAAAGTTTCTGAGAAACAGAGGCTTCTAATTCCTCCAAAAATATAGGATTAGTCTGTACCAGATGGTTAATGCTCAGTAACCTAGGTAAAAATTCACATTGCACCAGCTACCCGACACTACCTATGTGGGCACTCTTAGTTCCCATTAAAAATAGCTCTATGCATTGCAGCTTACTAACTCCAGAGTAGCACGTGCACACTGACTTGCACAGACTCTTCTTTGCTAATGGCGTATGCCATGTCAAATGGAGCTGACCTTTGTAAAAGCTGTTAGCATCTGTATACCGTGTTAGTGTTTGCTGGAAGATCATGCCCTAGCTCACTGCACACTAAGTATAGACACTTAGGGCCCTTACAGATGTGCAGCTCCCTGGTCTAATCTGTGGAGCTTCACAAGAAGTGCCATGAGTTGGAATGACTGCTGACCCAATAGATGTTCATGAGTTAGACCGACCCTCCTGGCAGTTAGGTCAGGAGGGTGTGGGATCCAGCTCTGCATTGAAGCTGATCCAGCCAAGAAACTGCATCTCTGCAGCTTCTCTCCCCTAGCCCCGTCTTCTGCTGTCCCAGCTCCGGTGCTGTCTACGTGATGGGAGAGAAAGGCAGGGAGGGAGCTTGGGTTGGGGCTTCCCCAGCCTGTGCTGGAGAGGAGGCAGGTGGATTGGATCCCCCCTGAGGTTGGGGGGTAGGGCTCCAATCCACCCATATATTCTCATATAATGGGGGTTAATTTGCTGCACAATCTGGGACTTGTAAAGCACTCTGCAGCCATGCACTTCTGTCAAGACGTGGCAGTAAAATGCTTTAAAGGGGCCAATTGTGCAACAAATGTAACTTCTGTATGCACCCATAGGAGCCTAAATCCCACTGCATTTTAGTGCAGCTCCTAAATGCCTAAATTGCTGATGAAAATGATCCATAGGCTCAGAGATGCTTTTGAAAAATTTACCTCTTGCCATCAAGCAGACATTTTTCTCAAAGCAAAAATCGCGGGGCTTTTAGAAAGCATTCTGCAGCTATACTGTATGCAGAGGAACACACAAAAAGGTCAATATTTACCTTATGGCATTACAGGATACTGCAGGATATAAAGGAATTTAACAATTTATTGGAGTTAAGTAAATAGTCCATACATGGCTTATGCAGTAAGATAAATAGCCCAAAAAATGTCACTTTTTTTTTTGTTCATAGATTCTTTTAGGTACACTAAATAGATGGTACTTCTCAAACCTCTCATTATATCACAGGTTTTCAAGGCTAGATGCACATGATCATCTACTCTGCCTTGCTGTGTAACACAGACAATAGCACTGCGCTCTTATTTCAGCTTTAAGCTTACAATATCTGTTTGCATTTCTGCATTTCTGTTGTTAAGACATCCCATTTTGATTTATAGACTACTACTAATAACAAATTCATCATATCCCTTTGTAAACTGATTCAATGGACTAATTACCCTTACCATTTAAAATATTCTTTTAGTCTGAATTCGTCTCTGTTTAATTTTCCACTAGATCTGATCCACCTGCCCCCTCTCCAGCACAGGGTGGGCAAGCCCCAACCTGAGCTTCCTCCCTTCCTTTCTCTCTCATCACGTAGACAGCACCGGAGCTGGGACGGCTGGGGGCGTTTGACCCCAGCACTCTTTCCTGCCATGGCAGGGGGTCGGACTCGATGATCTGCTCAGGTCCCTTCCGACCCTACTAACTATGAAACTATGAAACTATGAAACTATGTATCTCTGTTCTCCAAAATTAAAGGAACTGTAGTATTGGAAATCTCTTTTCCATGTAGACAGTGGTAGACCGTGATCATGCAGTCACTTCTTACCTTTTTCTTAGGTAAATAGAAGGTAATTCTCCAATCTCTCCTTGTATCATACATAGATTTCAGACTTCAGATCATTTTTCTGAACACTTTCCAATTTGTCAATACCCTTTGACAAAGGGTGTCCTGCATGCATAATTTGAGCTGTGTCCTGCATGTATAATTCCAGCGGTCTTGCTAATACTGGAGCCAGAGGGAACAACACTATTTGATATTTACTGGTTCATCCAAGAATTGCCTTTATTCTCTTAGCAACTGTGTCACACTGACTGATGTGCCCCCATAATTATTTGCCGCTGCACCAATTTTTGTGTCATCAGCAAATTTTATCAACAGTACTTTAGCATTTCTCCCAACTAGTTGAAAATGATAATTAATAGCATTGGGCCCAGAACCAATCCAAGCAGGGTTCCACTCAAAAAGGCCCTGTCTGGTAATAATTCTCCATTAACAATTACTGTTTGCAGTCTATCAGTTAGGCATCTAGTTTTTAATCCATTTGATATGGGTATTAGCTTTGAATACAGAGAATTCAGGGACTGAATCCAATAGCTTACTGAAGTCCGTTATGTCAACAAGGTTATCTTTGTCCACCAAAATTATGATCCATCTAAAAATAATAGCAATTTTGTTGACAAAATGCATCTTCCCTGAAACCATGGGCACGAATTACATTCCCATTTTTTAAATTGTTTACTTGTTGCATCCCATGCTGACTTCCTCCCATTCGGACTAGGAACAAAGTCAGGCTAACCGGCCAATAGTTTCCTGGATCATCCATCCCATTTACCATTTTAAATATTGGCACAACATAGCCCTTTATTCAGCCTCTGGAACTTCCCCAGTGTTCAAGATAGCTTTTAATAACAACAGTAATGGTTCAGAGGGCCCTTCAGCCAATTCTTTTCCTTCTCTTGGGCGCACATTATCTGGCCCTTTGTCTTCCAGAGGGTTTAATTTTGATCATAGGCCGCAGAATGAGGTGGGCCACCCGGGCTGTGGCCCGACCAACTTTTAGCATGTTAAGCTATATAACCCACAAATGCACAATTGTCATTCTGGTTGAAACTGTAGCTTTTTCTTTTTTTTTTTTTTAGCTGCACAGCTAGCTAAATGAACATGCTGAAAGTTGGCTGGGCCATGGCCCGGGTGGCCCACCCCGTTCCGCGGCCTATGAATTTGATAACTATTTAAATGCATTGCAGATGGAATGGAAAAAAATACTCTGTCACTCTAAGACTGCGAATATGCCTTTCTGCTTTTTTTTTCCAAAGACAGCAGAAATATTTCTTGCACACTTGTGCCATCTCTGCATTATGATGAATAATTTCTCCCTCAGGGTCTGGTATCAGATCTATACCATTTGCAGGGTCTGGTATCAGATCTATTGCATTTGTTCTTGATATATTTAAGCATTTCTAATTAATTTATACCATTGCATCGGCTTTGGAGCTTTCAGCCTTTTTTCCCCCACTGTAACCTGGCAATGCAGGTGCTTGCAGCCAGTCCTACTTTCCAGTTTCCCAGCATTCGTAGCACCACTTCCCATGACTTCTCCAAAGAAGGACCCCTGGAGTTCACTTTCTCACCCCCTGAGAGGGAGTGGTAGCAAATCAATGAGTGAATTTTCTGCACAGAAAGAATGGACAGCAAACGGCCAGGTGTTTACTGCCTGCTCCTGTACACAACAGGAGCCCTGGGAAAGTCAATACATCCTGTTTGCAGGGCATTTTGCCAGCTTTTGTTGGCCTACTCTTGGTATATGTTTTTGTCTTAAAACTACCAACCTTTCTACAAGTGCTTGTTTGCTGCAGGGATGCTTCCAAAACTCATCCCAGTGGTGCCCATCTCTCATCCAAACTCTCGCCCCCAGGTTCAACTGGAACCTGGAGGGAAATGAGCCCGCACTCACCAGCAGATTTAGAAAACATCTCCTGAGCTGTGGGTTTATTATGCAATTTGGCCTCCTGGTGCATTGGTATTACTTGCTGTCCTATGGGCCCCTCTCCAGCCACCTTTTCATGAACATGCTGGGAATTAGGGTAGTTGCTTTATCCCCCCTAGCATGCATAGAAAGAATATATGATACAAACATAGCGCTCTCTCATATACACCTGTGAAGATGAGCTACTCCTGCGTAAGGGGCTTGGTACTCCCTAAAACCAGCACCCTTTGGTCATTTTACCCTTAAATAGGCAAAACGCTTAAGAGACCTTTGCCTTACAGCTCCCCACACAGCCACCTTGTTCCCCTCAGTCCTCCAGGCAGGAGCAAGGTTTCAATCTGTCCTAACGGCACTGAGATACTTCGGGAGACATCTCAGCTAAGCAAATAGATCAGTTAGTTCGGTGAGCCCCATTGCCTAATTCCAGCCTCGGGTACCACAACAGTGTCTTTCCTGCGCAACCATTTCTTCCCCTTTATTTTTGTGGCCGTCTCCAAACTCTAGGTTCCCCCCACCCCCAATGTCATGATGAGTCTTTTGCCCAACAGAAACCCTCCTCTGTGAATCAGCATTATTCATGCTTCCCCCCACAACCGTGAAAACAGTTTGCTTTGAAAACGAGCCCCAGTGACAAAGGCTTGGCTCCCATTGCAAGCAACGGACCTTCAGTTGTGATGGGGCCACGCTACCAGGTTGGCAGCCCAATTGCCAACAGGGTGAGGCTCGCTCGGAGCTCCAATGGGGCTACATTACCAAACAGTGTCTGAACACAAGGTTGGGAGGAGTTTGGACTCCAGGCTCGGGTCCAATGCCTCTTATGCTAAATTGATCCTGGAACAGGCCCACTGATGTCTCCAGAATGACTCCAGGGCTGTCCCTAGGCCAGCTGACAACCAGCTGATTGCTGACCATGACCCTGGACAGCCTGGAGTCTTGAAGGGAAATGCAGAACTGGACCATTGGCTGTCTCCTTTATAACACCAGTTTCTCGGTTTCTTTTTCTCTTCCAATTATTTCTCGACTTTAATCATAGTAATGAACAGGCCTGCCCCTACGCCATAATCAGCGTCGCCCACTGCATAATGCTCTCAGGAGCACCGAAGAAGTTCCTGTGAGCTCAGAATCGATTCCATAAATCGGACATAAAAGATTTAAATCCACCCTTTCTCTGAGAAAAAGTTGACCGGTTTGTCATGGGTACACAAAACTCAGAGTCTGGACATGATTGCTGAATCCTGCTGTATTGCATGAGCCGAATCCTCCATTTTCCGGAGGTTAGAACATATCCAAAAAAAGGCCTAAAATGAAAACAGAAGACGTATCCTTCAGCTGCAGCGTCTAACCTTTCTGTTCCAAATCTAATTAATTAGCTAATGTGTATCAGTCCTTTGGAGAAACTGAAGCCTGGGAAAAAATCCTAACAATTATTACTCCTATTATGAAGGCCTGTCTAAATTTTTGCATTTCAGCCATTTTTTCCCCCCTAATCCTCACTTTAGCAAGTCAAGATAGAAGTGACTCCATGCTCAGCAATATACCGCTAACAAGATAAAATGCCTCTTCCCGGTTTTTTGTAGAGCTTTTTTATTTTTATGAGACTGAAGTAATAAAATTTAAAATGAGGTCTCTCTGAATTTTTTTAGCTTCATCCTCAGTCTCTACAGACTCGGTAAGAACAAGTCACATATTCAGCACTTTTTTTTCTTTTTTTTCTTTTTTTCGCCTCTTGAGAACACAAAGTATCAGTGTCGAGCTGCGGAAACGATAATGTTTGGTGAAACAAACCCCAGAATCTATTTTTTTTCCTTCTTTTGTTTGAATCCTGCTTCTGACTTGTTTTATTAGAGTTTGATTAAAGGGCAAGTGTCCCCTCTGCTGGCCATAAAATGTATAGCAACCCACGAGGTCTAAACACCTAAAACCGGAAAGTTCAGTCCTTTCCACTACATGTTGCTGGGAATCTTAAAAACTTGGCTCTCCTGTTGTTTCGCACATCACATAGCAACTCGAGGCACTGAAGAAAGGGCAAGATCAAGACCATGGCGGGGGGGGGGGGAAGGAGCTGAGTTTTTTCTGTGCCCTCCAAAGCAAAGCTCTGCAGAAGATTTTGTACAAGCAAAAAATCTGGTTTGGGGCTTGTAACATGCCTTCAAGCCAGTGCAGTTTGGTGTATGATCAGACGTAATGAATAAATGGAGGAGAAGCACTGCAGATCTGAGAGGCGAGTTCTTCCCTCGGTTGCGTTAGTGCAGCCAGATCATTAGGGTTGCACTGGGGTAACTCAAAGGAAAATGCAGCCCGTGTGCTTTAGTATAAAAATAATATTTAATGCTTGATTCAGACTCTAACAGGACTTTTCCTTAGAAAGCAGAGGATAACATTCCTGCAGCTCTCTGAAAATTAAGTTCGTAGCTGCATTGCAGGATAGGGAAAGGCCTCCCTTCAGGATTGGGCCCCGTTGACCGACATGCTCAAGAATGTAACAGAGCAGCTATTCCCTGAAGAAGTTATGGACTTACTCGGCTCACCTACGATGTAATGGAGTATGATACCCTTGCAGAGGGGAATTAGGTGGAGAGGAGTGTTACGTACACCAAGTATTCCCCTTCACTGCCTCCTTTTCTGCTTTGTTTAAGTCAGTAGCCTAAGTAGGGGGTAGAAGAGTGGTGCACTTCTGCCTGCCGCTGACGCTACCACCCCAGCTGCTGCCGCTGTCCTGGCCACTGCCCAGGGCACAAAGACTGCTTGTTATATATACCTCTGGTATAAGATATGTTCAAGGGAGAGGATGGGTTGGATGGCTAGCACTTGTGGAGACATAGAAACAAAAGGCTCTGTGCTAGGTGCCATGGAGGAAAGGGCCACATGGCTTTCTCTTGATATAAATAACCTTCCTTACACGTTGTGAGAGCATTTCCATTCTTCACGCAGAGAAGCAGAAGGCTGGAGTAGTGCAAAGGGTTTCACCAGGATTGTCTGTAAGCATTGACTGAAGACCCCCAAGTATGGGCTCCCACGCTTTGCTAAATAACGAAGGAACCAAACACATGCTTAAAAGGAAGCCTTGGCTTAGGTTTGGTGTGTTGGGGGTTTTTGCGGGGTGGGGAGAAGAAGGAGGGTTTGGATGAATCAGGGCATCGAAGCTGACCAGGTCCCCTGATTCAAGGTGCCAGATAGACAGGGAATGATGGGAATAGGCAAGGACAGAAAATATGTGGAAAAAAACAAACACACCTGCAACAAATGAGGAAAGAGGAATGTGTTGCTTTTTAGAGACTGCCTGTTCCAACAAGTCTGGCTTGTTTTATGTCTTTTGCCAGAAACCAAATAGTTCTGGTTTCTGATGTAGACTCGTCTTCCACTCCAGTTTTGAACTCATTGCAGAAAGGCTTATTCTTCTTGTTTATACAGTCCCCTTCGTGTCTGGGCTGTAGCAAGGAATCTGGTACCGTCTGTACCCGAACCCAGGGAATATCTACCGGGTGCCATGTGCTTACGGCATTGTTGCTGACGGTCGTCATCATGGTCAGTCATTTGAAGGAACTGGGTGACTGTGCATCATCCCAGGGTTTAGAAGCGTGCTCATATAGCAGCTTATTTCATTGCAGCTGCACCGGGGGCCTTTGTTCTCTTCCCTTTGCTAAGGTCTGTTCATTTCTCATTGAAGTCAGTGAGATGTGTAGAGCTGTAGACCCTCTTCCCTCTGCTACAAACACAAAGGGACACAAACACGCCCAAAGTGAAGTATCTTGTTTTTCAAGCTAGTCATCACATGGTGTTTTCTGCATCATTTGAGCAATTCATTAAACATCAGTGTCTTATAGATCTGTAAGATGCTATAAAGCAATCTAGAAATTCACCTGTATGCTAGGGAGTGGGTGTTCGTTTTGTACTGTTTGTACTCCTCATAGTATATCATTTTATAATGAGATTGGGGAGGGGGGGGTATGTGTTACCCAATTGCAGCTTAAGAGCTGCAGGGTTGAGCCCTGCTTTGCACCCAGGCCAAAGGCTGTGCTGTCAACCCAGCTGTAACTGGACACTTAATCAATCAGGTTGAGGATTAAAGGAGAGATGTTAGCTCCCTCTCTTATATGCCATTGGCTACAGATTTTGACGTGCGTTAACCACAGTAGCCCAGTTGATGTATCTTGAGCCTTGTTGATATATCTGCACAATGACATACAGTAAACCAGGCTTAAAACCACAAAACAAAGCAAAAAAACCTCAAATCAACCCATGAATGCTAGCGTGAATACACAAGCTAATTGCTTCGGGTGTGTTTACATCCCTCAGCGGTAGTAAGGCAGGAAGTGCAGCCATTCATCTTGATGTGCGCTTTCATCGTGTCTACAATATCGTACCTACAGGACAAGTGTGGACATCTTAACACAACTTGGTAGTCATTCTTAGTGTCTTATTGCTAGGGATGTGGGCAGCAGGTAGGATTCAGTGAGACTGTTTTAAAGACAAACCTTTGCTGACAACTCAAACTCTCCCAGAGCTGGCAAGGCTTAGCCTCACTTTTTTCCTCTGATACTTCCACAGCCAGGCCCTGACTGATGTCCAAACAGGAAAGGCTGGGGCTGTGCAGGAGAAGTCATAAGGGGTGGGATTTCCACTGAGGAAGTCCTGGAAATCCTCTGCAGAGCCATAGCATTGTTGTGAGTCTCCCCGGCCAGATATTTGGATCCTGATGATTTGAATTTGCTTGCTCTTCAAGGAGCTGAGCCGTCACCTATTTGAGTTAACAGGAATCTTTGCCCTGACTTCAAAGGGTGCTGGATCAAGTCCCAGAGAAACATGTAAAGTTTTGGGAGTGCTTACCTGGACTCGTCCCAGAGGGCTGAGTGCCACTGCAGTTCCAAAAACATGTACTTAAACAAATGATTTGGTCACTTCGAAGGGAGACACACAGAGTTTGAACCATTCAGAGTGGGTTTCCAAAAGGGTTCAGGGCCTGTGCCTGGGCCGGGATTCTCAGAAAAGCTCAATTCTCATGTAAACATGTGCTGTTGAAAACTGTGGGTTGTTGAGCCCTCAGGATAGATGAGGAGCCACACATTTTGTGTAGGTGCCGACATGGGAGGCAAGCCTGCTAGAAGAGCTTGCAGCTTCATCCATTACAAGTCCTGGGGACATAAAGCTCACTGGAAACACATTGTAACTGAGCTTCTTCACTGGCTTTGTATTCAGATACTTACAAAGTACCTTCTTTTTGTCTCATGCAGTTTTCCAGCCTCTTCCCCTTGTTGGATGAGTTGCAGACTGGTAAGTGGTTTTGATTTTTTCCCCATTAAATAATCCACATATACGCCACTGAGACTAGGGATTTGACTCACCAACATCCTCCCAGGTGTCCCCTTCAGACTCTGCTGATGTTGGTGTAATTGCTCACATGCTTGGAGCTAGGTGTGTCCTTAAGTAACTGCATGAGTTGTCACTATGCTTGCACTGTGCACCACTGTCTTCTGCTTGAAATGTGCTTGAAGAGTCAGTTACACCCCACCCTTACGGGGGGAAAGGAGCTGAGGAGAACAGATACAGGGTTTGGTCCTATTCTCCGTGTTAGATAGATAACAGCCGGCTGCCAAAGAGACAGATGAAGAGGTGGGCTGGTGGACAGATGGAGGAAATCTCTGGTTCCAGTCTCCTCTTTCCTCTCCCCAAAACTCAGCAAGAACAACTGCAGTAATGATGAGGGATCCTTTGGTGTTAACATTGTCATGACCTATGTTTAGGAAACATCCTTCCTCAACATGCATAGTGCGCAGGCCAGTTCCTTGGTCAACACACCAAGAGAGTATATGGGTCTTTGTTATTAAAATTAATGTTGACTGGGCACATCTGCACAAGACATTTACTGTGCATTTGCCTAATTAGCTCTGCAGTAAATGTCTCACCATCTACATGTGCAGTGCTTTTAGGACAGAGTAAACTAATTAACCCTGCCGTAAGTTAGCACTTGTAAATACAAGTCCTAGCCTATGGTGGAGTTTTTTACTCCAGAGCAATGCACATGTAGGCACTGATGGAGCTGATTAGGGCATGAAGGTGCTTCAATGTGAGGGATGCTTGCTGGCTAGCTCCATAGTGACATACCCTTGTACCCAGCACGTTGAGCTGGGTCGGCGCAGCCCCAGGCTGGGAGGCTGACCTGCAGAGCCCCCTGTCAGCCAGGACTGCTCCAACCCAGCTCAGTGTACTGCAGTCCCAGGAGCATGTCCAAACACAGCACCTTGAAGTAATAAACTCTGGTGCAATATGTGCCGGAGTTTATTACTGTGCACTAATTGAATGTGTAGATGCACCCACCCAGATATGCCCTGACACAGTTGTGTTATTGCTAATCACTAATAATAAAGAAAATTATTTAATAAATTTTCTTGCGAACAGATGGCACTTTTCTCCAATTTATTCATTGGTCAGTGATATCTGGGTTAATTTCATTGGCTCTCGTTGCTGACAACCCAAATCTGGAAGTCCAGCAGTGTAACCAAGTACACTTGGTCGTATGAATCAGGTGGTGTAGCCTCAAGTCCCTTACTGGTTGAACGGAGCTCTTCTCATGAGATTTCCACTGTGAGGGTGCCAAGGACACAAATGCCGCAATTAGTTTCATGTGAGCATTTGAGCCCCAAATTTGGCATTTGTGAGCATAGTGGCATGGATCTTATGACTACAGCATACAATCCCTTTGGCCAACACTTGCCTTGACTAGTACCCTGCGAAAACCAATTGACTTCACCAGTTTTGTACAATGTGCAAATCAGAAGCCATCTTAGATGACCACAGATAGCTTTCCACCTAATTTTTGGATCCATGTATAACATAATCTTGCCCACAAAAGATTTGATACACTCCTGCTATAATCTAGAGAGGAAAGAGTCACCTGGCACAAAGTTTGGGGTGAAGACCTTACAGCCTACAAATAATAACAATGATACTTGAGTCTAGTGGCATCGGTGCTTGAGAGGACCAGGGCACCACGATCACATCTACACAAGATGCTGACTGCACAAGGGCTCATTACTACTGTGCAGTAGTGTTGCGTGGCACGAAGCAAGATGCAACGCTACTGTGCAGTAGTAATGAGCTGCTGAGCAGTCAGCATCACCAAAAAGCCATTCGGGGACACTACCGCACATAACGCCGGTTACTGTACAGTCATTTAGTATTTGTGTGTGTAAGTACTAAATGGTTATGCAGTCACAACTGCACAGTCAGCCTCTCGTGTCGACATGGCCCATAACTCCTACCTCATACCAATCTGTGTCACAAGACCGTAAATGCCTGGGGTGAAGAGATAAGCAGGCTATGGTAAAACAAATGGTCCAAAATGTTAACAAAGCATAACATTGACCCAATGGAAACTAGCAGCAATAGCTGAACTGGACAGAGCAGAATAAAGGCTTTGAGTGACTGCAGTTACTTTGAGAATGAACTATGTGGTGCTACAGGACACTTCTGGCTTTCCCATACTAATGCCTCTGTTTGGAAATAGCCTTTACGTTGGTTAGAAACTGTAAAAATCAGGAAACTCTCTATCTTGTTCACACCTGCCACAGCATATGGTCAAAATTATGCAAATACTTATTAAGTGTTAATTCTTTCCATCATGAATCAGCATTATTTCCAGTGAGACTATTCACAGGAGTCAGAACGGACACGTGCATGAGTCCTATTAGCAAGAACTTCCCATCAAGAAGGCTTCTAGCTTAAACTGAAGTTTGGACCCAAACCAAACCATGTAGGAGTTACTTAGAAATGTTACTAGGATGGACAGGTTATTCCTATAATTTGTTTTGCGGTGGCTTTTCAGAGAATAAGTTATTTCTAGCCTGGCCCAGGTGTAAAAGGGTCAAAACACCTTGTATGAAATCTATGTCCTACAGAAGTCAGTGGGAGTTTGTCCACTGAGTAAAATGGGGCAGCACAAGAAAGCAGGCTTTCTCTGCCGTTTTCACATGTGCTGGAAATGGGAAATGCCAGAAACCATTCAAGAAAGCCTGTTCTGATTTGAATTGTGACTTAAGATAAAAGTCTCTAGAGGCTGAAGAGCTCGAATAAACTTTGGATAAGTCTGTGGTTATCTTGGTGGGGATTTGTGATACATTTTAGCTGTGCCTGTCACTCATCTTGGCATCTCCAGCCCAGGAGAACTGCAGTTCAGGTGAACCAGATGACATCCCAGTGCATCATACTCCCACTGGGAACATTTGCCATGGCTCGATCCAGGTAAAGTGCAGAAAATAGTGACTGCCAGCGTCAGGACAGCTCTTCTCTCCGTAATAGGGTTCACACAAGCTAATGAACAAGAGGATATTGATCAGAAATCCGTTATTTGATTGATGGGTCTCGGCAATGCAAAACCCAGCAGATGAAAGCTTGAACAGTTTAAAAGATCACCCAAACCTCAAAGCTGATTTGAAGCTTTAAAAGTCAATCTCTGCCTATCAATTATGGGGAGGCTTTTTTGTACTACACAGAGGAAAGTTATTCTTTGAAAATTTGCATGGAGGATGTCTAATTTAATTTCATGTAATAGTCACATTTCAGTGACAAATGTCAGATCATTGCTTTTTTTAAAACATGTTCAGGTTTTCCAGCACTTACAAAGAACGAACACTGATTCAGTAATATGTTTAAATCAACCGGTGTATCAGACTTTGTGCGTTAATTATGTGCTCAGATAGAAAAAATTGTTGCTTTTGCTTTACTAAACCTATGGCTTGTTATGAATAATTTAAAAAGTGGAATGGGAACACTTCTCAAAGCAGAGATGCAGAAGCCAAATAGTTATTTAGTGTTGAGGCAACGAGAAAGAGGAAGACAAGTTTTAGTTTGATGCACGATGTCATTCCTTCAAGTGGGTTTTTCTTTTATTTTTCTCCCTCCGCACCAGTGGTGAGCAAAGCATTGGGTAGATGAGCAGCAGAAAAATACAGATCTAGAGGACATGACCTTGGCTTCATGACCAAGGGAGAAGAACTTGTGGGGCGGCTGCGGGACCGAGAGATCAGTGATCCAGATTCAGTTTCCGGCTCTGCTGCAAGTCTTCTTCTGTGATCTTGAGCAGGTCTTTTCAAACTTTTCCAGGTGCTCGATGCTCAGACGGGGCCAGATTTTCAGAGGGTTTATCGAGTCTTTATAAAGTTTGTGTAGATGCACCCTGAGCGTAAAGCAGGATCCCTTTGCTCTACCTCAACGGGATCCTGGTGGTTCACGGAAAGGTTCAGGGTGCCCAGCAGCTTCACTGTGCAAAGAGGGGCTGAGTCTTTCTGAAAATAGTGGCTTCATTGGGAGGTGCCTGGTGTGGAAGCTGGTAGTGACACTCAGAGGGAGGAGAGGAAAGGAGGACTTCAGGGATGTTTATGAGGGGCTCAGGTGGCCAGTCCCCAAGGTACGTACCAAACTCTCTGTCCTCATTTCACCCCTTAAAAGTTGAAAGGGCTTTGTATTTAGGGTATATTTATGGAGAGTATATACTGGGTCCAGTCCCTATGACTGCCTATATGACTGACATGCTCCAGGGTGGGGGGAGGAGCTTTCAATTGAAGTGTTTCCTGGATAGCGGCTCTAATTAAAACAGTTCTCTGTCATGTGTATTACGTCTCCGTGCTTTTGAAAAGGCCCGCGGGATGCTTTAGCTAAACCTCATTGGACAAGCTTTAGATGAAGTGCCCCAGAGGCCCTTTTCAAATGCTCAGGGGCTTAATACACGTGACGGCGAGGCGATGTTGGCGCGTTCCAATTAGAAGACGGAGCTGACGATGAATTGTGTCTGCTCCGACACACTGTTATTAGAAGGTGAATGAGCACACCTATAGGCCCCCCGATGCGTTAATAAATAATCATTTGTTAATATTTATACAGAAATAAATTAGATGATGATGTCATCTTTTACGAGCACGTTTTAAAAAATGCAATCGTTGATGTTGAAACACTTGACCTCTTTTAGCCTAGTTATAGTTACTAGGTCCACAAGTCTACAGGATGCTTGCAAGGCCTCTCTGGTGCTGTGCATGTTTGTAACCTCCCGCAACCCTCTGCTAATCACTCGATTAACCCTTCACAGGCTTTCCGTAAATGCACCCTTCCAACAAAGCACGCGGTAGATCCTGGCCATGCCAGTCCTCAGAGCAGCCATTGGGAGGTGCTCAGGAACAGAGGCCCCCCGCCACAGAAAGGCACTTAATAAAGGGGTGGGGGAGAATCTGCCTCCAGCCAAAGCTTTCCTCGTGCACAATGTCAGCGCGCAGGCTGAGCCCCAGGCAAGCGTTCGTTTTGTTTTCCCTTTGCAACTCGATCGTGTTCAACTTTATTAGTGCGCTGAAGACAATGGCCTTATCTTCCAGCGAGATCCTTGTATTCCTCAGCCCGACACACGCTCTGTCAGTACTTTCATATTGTGAGACTCAGCTCCGGGAAATAATGAGCCAGAAAAAGAAGCCTTGTCTTGACATAACAATAAATGAGGTGAAACTTTTTCTTTTTTTTTTGGGCGAGAAACTGGGATTGGTGCATAGGAAAAAAGAAGGGAAAAGAGATGGTTCTATTTTAATATGAAATATAAAACATCCATTGTACAAGAGTGGAGGGTTTTTCTTCTTTTTTTTCCCCCAGCAGCAAAGAAGGAATAAAGATAAAGGCTACAAGTGAATGAATGAGGAGAGAAAACTAAGATAATGCTGTCGATAATCAGTTCAAGGCAGAGCATTATCTGTAAGGCCATTGGCCCGGCCCTAGGGGGAAGCTTTGTAACTCTTCTCTATATGCATTTTAGCTCTGCTCATTACCATAACTTCTCTTTGAAACCCATCTCAGTGTCTTTCCCTGGCTGGAGTGACACCTGCCGGAGAGTACAGGCTGCCCAAATAAATCAGTGCTAGGGATGCTGAAGCCGGTCAAATCCTTGGTCCCATCACTGTGTGACTGCTCTCAAGGCAGTTACCTGGAGAACATGGCTACTAGCAACAGCATAATGTTCATTCTTATGCTGGAAACTCACTGCTGAGATCAAAGCCTGGAAAACTCTTTAAATCAAGGGCTGAATTCTTTCTTTATTTTTTTGCATGTTTGTATAGGACATGGACTCCTGTCTATGAGGTTTCTAAAAATTACATGCAACAGAGATGATAATAGTGAAGCAAGGAGAGTCTTAGATTTGCACCCATTGTTCCCTCAAGAAGCAGCCCCTTCTTTCTCACTACCATATCAGTTTGGAATAGTATCATTTTGATTTCCACTAGTGTTTAAACAGAGATTGAGGCTGTGTTATCTGAGATTTTTACTCTCATGGTAAGAGACAGTCCCTGCTTTGATGGAGCCAAGAAAAGGGAGCCTGTAAGGCTGTTTGGTGATTTCGTGATGCGGACACCTGCTCAATGTCACACCCCGGTGATGATCTGAGGTGGTTTCCGGTTCTAGCGGGTCAGGAAACCCGCAGGACTGACCGATGCTGGATG
Organism: Crocodylus siamensis; assembly: GCF_052110815.1. Classification (NCBI taxonomy): domain Eukaryota; kingdom Metazoa; phylum Chordata; order Crocodylia; family Crocodylidae; genus Crocodylus; species Crocodylus siamensis. The sequence goes on along the minus strand of NC_143401.1, from coordinate 89,682,572 downwards.
ATCCTGATTCCCTCCCGCCCTCGCCAGCCCAGCAGCAGAAGTGACATTGCCAAAATGTTGCAACGGCTGGGCCTGCCCACCTGCTCCCTGTCTTGAGAGAGCCTGGCTTGCTCACTGATGGTTGTAGCCCTTACAGAGTTAGCAAGGAAGAGCCGCCATGTGTGCTCGTAAAGCAGAGGGCTGTCGGATCCGTGTCTGCGACACCGCCATGTGCAGAAAAGCGCCAACTCCGAGGAGTGGATTTATTTTTTTTAAACAATGCCAGCTTTAATGCCCTTTCGGTTCTCTCCCCTCTCCAGACACGACCGATTACTACGAATACTATGATGAGTATAGCGAGCTACAAGACATCATCCGCACCCTCCTCCCGCACTGGAGTCCTGACTGGGTCTACAGCTACTTGAACCACCCCGGTATGAAGGTGGGCTGGGACCACCCAACTGTTTTTTGGGGGAAAGGGATTAAAACCCCAATGTGACAGCTTCACTCCAAATGTGAAGATCTTCCTCCTGTTGTTCCCCACCTGGCTATACCTGCCAGCGTCCTATCCCGATTAGCGAGGAGGGACGGTCTGCAATGTTCTCACCGTTGTATTTCTTGTGGAAGGAGCCCGTGTTTTCTCTCTGGGTTTCACAGAATAGACTCCAATTCTGCAGAACATTTCTGATGGCTGCTACAAAAAAGCACGGGGGTATTTTTTCTCTACGTGCTGTAAGATACACTAGGTGCTTTTGTGCCATGCACGTTCTGCATCGATGCGTGGCGTCCAGAGCTCGCACAGATACTCAGTTGAACGGCAGGAAAATACCGTGGATCAGATCTTGGGCATCACTGGTTATACAAAAGGTTGACTGAGGCTGCAGGGTGTTCCCCTGGTATAGAGGAAATTTGGGTGATGTGGTTTCGCCTGCCTTGTACCTTGCCTATGTTGCCTCTGGCAGAGAAAGGCATAGCTTGAGCAACCCACGCAAAAGTGACCCCTTGCTGGCTGATGGCTCCTTCGCAGTAATAACCATCAGATGTAGCTTACGGAAGCACTGAGGCCAAGGCCACAACTCTGGGCTATACCCAGGGCCTAACCAGTTCCCAGCTCTCCCTAGATTCAGGGACAGAAAGGTGACTTCTCGCCTCCTTTGCTCCTCGGCCTTCTGGCACGCTGCATGCAGGCCTGGCACATACCTGCATCTCACCTTTTATGCCTTGCAGTTTAAGTAAGAATGGGTTGATACCGGGTCCCAGTCCTGGTGGGGATTTCTAGGAGCTACTTGCCATGGTGGAACTGATGATGAGCGTTAAGACTAGCCGAGCTCTGCAGGAGACTAACTAACTGCTAGGTTGCTCGTGGAAGAAGCGGGGCTAAACCCCAAATCCAAACACCTCCCTACTTCAGGGGGGTCCTCGATCTCTGGGCCCATCTCTTGGCCATCTCTGTTGCCGAAACATCTGACCTGGTAGCCCTTAGCCAGGCAATCTCCCCACTGCTTCCTCATTGATTAGCATGGCAATATTGCCCAAGCAAGTTGCAACCAACGCAGCAGGGGAAAAAACAGCATATCTGGGCTAAAAACAAGCAGCACTGGGGTGGCTGGATCTGAAGAAGCAGGGCCTTGGGATGGGGGGGAAGGGGGGGGTTGTAACAACTCCTGTCTTTATGCGTGGGCACAAGGGGAGACGTGTGACACACTCCCCTGTAGGTTGCACAAGCACTGCAGAGCCTGGCACTGTTAGGTACACTGCTGTGCTTAGAGGATGACCCTGGAAGAGGCCACCTCTCCAGTGCAGAGCGGGGTCATATTCTGGGGGAAAATTCACCCGAGCTGGCGTCACAGGCATGTCAGGAAAACATGGTCCAGAAGCTGTCATCTAAATCCATGAGCAGGATGAGGCAATGTCGAGCTACAACCCTCAGGAGAACTCTGTATAAGAGCGTGTAACCATTAAGGGGATGGAGAAGTTGTAAAGAAACAGCTTTTGTCTTTGCCCTGGTAGATCCCTGCTCGTCCAACCCTTGCAAAAATAACGGGGTGTGTGAAAGGCACCAAGATAACTACACATGCACCTGCCCCAAGCCATATACTGGGACAACATGTAATGCAGGTAAGTGCTTTTTTCCTAGTGTTGTTGCTGCTCTGTACACAGCACTGTCAATGTGCATGGTGCGTCACACAACGTGTTGCTTACTGCAGTCCAGGGTAGGGTATTCCAGTACAGCCACATAAACTGCCCTGCAATTTTACATTCCAACCCCATGTGTAGGCCTTTAGAGCAAGGCCTCCAGGGAAGAAAACAATGGAGGGGTGCACAACAAAGTCAGCCCTATGGAGGTGCTCTGGGTCTCTCTGGCCATGTACTTCCTCTGCCTTTGTGTGTTCATCTGATGGGTGTGCATGTTGAACTCCTTCTAGATCTTCTCTTTGCTTTTGGCTCCCCACAACTGGACTTGTACACTTTAAACTTCCTTGGCCTGAGCAAGATCCAGCCCTGCCTTTTCCTGGACACTGCTGGCAAGGATTATGTGCCTGTTCTCCCCTGAGGGACCTCACAATCCAGCTACTTTGATGTCCCCATCTTTTCTGACTCCCCTGTGACATCCCAGAAGCAGGGGCATCTCCTTTCCCAGAGCTTCAACCCTATAGGCATGGCGGGGTTACTCTTTGCTTCTGTGAACGTATGCGATAGCCATAGCATGAAACACTCCAGCTTCCTGGAGGTTTCTGCCATAGCTATTCTTTATATAGACCAGGTAGAAACACCATTCCCCACTTCCTTCCCCACCACAGTTGAGTTTTTGTTGGGAAGATGGCTGAAGTCCTCTAGGATTGTCGCTGCTGAATTATAGCCTCTCTGTCTCCTGAAACCAACTCATTTTAACCTTGGCCAGTCCTACACCCAACAAATTCCTCCCTCGGGACAGAATTATGGTGCCTTTATTCCCCCGAGCCCCCCTGGCCCTTGCTGTGATCTCCTTCCCTTCTGTTCTCCTCCTTTTGGGGGATTTTCAATTCTCTCCTTGCAACATTTGTTCTAACTTGAGTTTGTGTCATGACCCCTTTTCTTAGTGTTTCTGTTGTGTTGCCCGCACAGTCCTACTCAAGTTGGCTTGCCCAGCTTAGGTATGCAGGTGCTGGTTTTTTGTCTCCTTAGCAAGAAAACAGTGCGGACCACCTTAGGTGGATAAGCACGCAGAGAGCACAGTGTGCCAAACTTCATTAGCATGTTGTACGTAGGGGGATTCTCCAAATCGTCCCATTGAGAATCAAGTAAGTGGCGGTGCCTCTTCTATTTTTTTCTGTGTGTGCATGTTGAGGTACACGCCAAAGTGTGATCTTTTCTGGAAGAGTGTGGACAAATTCCTGGAGGAATCCCATGTTTGTGAAACTCTCAGAGGTTAAAGGTTAAAATTTCTGTTTGGGTTCTTCCATCGCCATAGCTAAAAGTGGCATTAGAAAGTCCATGGGAAGCTTGTCTCTCTGTGGCATCCATAGGATTCGGCTCCTGCATGACACACACACACACATGCATGTCTGAAGATTAACTCAAGTTTCTGTCTTATCTGACCACTACAGTGCTGAACACGTGCCAACAACACAACTGTTACAGAGGAGACTGCCTTGTCACGCTAACTCCACCTTATTTTCGGTGCAATTGTAGCCATCCCTACAAGGCACCCGACTGCCGCAGAAGTGAGAAAAGTTTCTCTTCATTTGCATGAGCCATAGCGGGGCCTGGGGACACTGCATGCTCAGCCCTGACAGGTGGCCTCTCCACCCGGTGTCCGACTGGAAGCCAGTGGGATCCCTTGGGAAGCGGAGTCTCCTACCACTCCCAGCCTAGGTCAAGGTCTTCCTTTGGTGTCTAAGGGTCTGATTGGTCTGATATGCTATCCCTGCTTGCAAAAACGATGATGGGCCATGTTCAAAACCTTCAAACATTCGTACAGGTGGCCAACTCCTAGCAGACTAACAGTGGGGGTTTTTTGTGTTTCGAATCATTCACAGCATTGTCACAATGCACCCCAAACCCATGTCAAAATGGAGGCACCTGTGTACGGCACAGGACAAGATCAAAATCTTCTTGCCGATGTGTCAAGCCCTTCAGAGGGAGATTCTGTGAAATAGGTATGGAAGCACTTGGCTCTCCCTCCTTTGAGGGGAAGGGTGATTCTCCACCTATAGCTTTCCAAAGCAAGGCCCAATCCTACACGAGATCCCCTAACCAGTTCCTACACAGGGGCCCAAGTATGTAGCTGGAGTACTCACATGCTCAGGGTGGGTTTCAGTGCAAGAAGCTGGCGTATGCAGTCACAAAGGATCCTCCCTGAGGTTGGGTGGTGTTGGCAATGCATAGGAGATGCACGCGAGTACATGTGCACCCCCTGGAAGCGCCAGCCACAAAACTAGAAGTGCCAGCAGAAGTGCACTTCCAGTGCCCCCTCCCCACTGTTGGACCCTCCCCCAGTTGGCAATCAGCCACTGGAGGACCCCCGCCCCCCCCGATCAGCGATCTGGTGCCCCCCCCAATTCGGGAGGCAGCAGTCACCTATGTTGGGTGGTCCTGCCAAAGGGCTCCCTAGGCTGATGCTACCTAAACATTGCTTCAGCAATCTCCCAGGTGTAGAAGAAAGCGAGTGAGTGGGAGTGCATGGGCTCACACTTGGAAGGGAAGGGAGGGTGGAAAATGCAATCTCTTGCTGTGCACACAGTAGGGGTCTGTATAAGCCTCAGGCCAACCGTGCACAGCCAGTCTTTTTAATGAGCACTCAACATGGCTAGTTTCACTCTTTCGTTAGCTTTCAGCCCTTACTTCCAGACTGTTTCATATCGGGATCCTCTTTCCATAGGACCGGATGATTGTTATGAACAGGACGGCTACCAATACAGAGGGAAAGTTAATCAGCTGAGAAATGGGAAGATGTGTCTTCACTGGACTTCTCACCTTCTCTTGGGTGACAGGTTCAATGCATTTATGGAGAATGCTGACAGTTATGGCATTGGTGACCATAACTTCTGCAGGTAATCTCCTAATCTACTGCTATGTGCACAGAGGTCTCTCTCAATGAATGTAAAGAAGTCATGCCAAAGGATGCCGCTCAAGTGATTTGGGGGGAGGGAAATTCCCAGGCAATATAAACCTACTCTCTGCTAAGACCGTTCTGTAGACAACCCTCTAACAGGTCATCTTGGACTAGCAGGTGTACAAAACTGGTCAATGGTCATCCCCAAGGGCTGGAAAGGTGGCAGGAAGACACTTTATTCAATCTGCCCAGGGATGTTGCTTGTTAAAAATGAAGTAAGTTTTCTGGAACCGTAAACCTTTAGTCAGTCTTTTTAGCCATGCTGTTGTGCACCTTTTAGTTTTCAACTATTAGACCAACCTCTTGAAGCCTTCCCAACTCTGATTAGAGGATGTTGGAAACTGTTCCCTTCAGGAATCCGGACGGTGATGAAAAACCCTGGTGCTTTGTCCAATCCGAGAACAAACTGAAGTGGGAGTTCTGTGACATTTCACTCTGCTCAGAAACAGGTAGAGCAAAGAATGTCACTATATGTGCACCCAGCCCAGACGAGTAGGTAGTACTATGAAGTGTGTCAAAGGTGTGACTGGGACATGGGCAGTCGAGGCTTGATCCCAGAGAGCCACAGCCCAGGGAATCAGGAACAGACAAGGGCAGGAAGCAAGGGTCCCAGGCAGAGTCAGGAGATCAGGAGGGCAAGGTCTATAAGGGACCTGCACATACATGGCCATCCTGATTATAACCAGAAGCTAGGGGAGGTCATGCAGGGATCCAGACTGGAGTCACTAGGTATGGGGAGGTGGAGCTGGCAACTGTAGCTGTACGGGAATGGGATGCGGGCAATCGCCAAGCTCAGCCGTGACCCCAGAGCTGGCCGGTGGAAGGCAGAGGTCTGGGTTGGAGTCAGGAGCCTCTCCATGCAGGCAACTGGGGTCATCTGTTAGCACAGTTAGGCCAGGGATAGCACAGGGAAATTTAGCCTGCTTGCTGCCCTGACTCCTGCCAGTCACTTGCTTCTAGGAGGCAAGCCAGAAAACTGCAGTGCCACTAACAAAATATTTTTAAAAACCCCTTCTATAAGGTCTGTCCATGAACCTATGGCTGATATAGTGCCTTGCCTGCACATTGCGCAGAGAAGGCAACCAAATGAACTGTATCTGAGATGCTTACTGCCCAGGGCAAAAGATGACAGCCTTGTCTAACCTGGAGTGATGGGTTATTGGCAGCTTAATGGAGCCATTTTGCACTGGCACATCCCCCATTTCCATTCCCAGTCCAGCAACTGTGCCAGATGTTCAAAACCCAGCATCATAGCCATTCCTGTGATAACCAATATAGACCATCCATTACCTATCTCCCCCCTGTGCTGCAGAAGAGGATCCAATGACAACAGTCAACCCTACCGAGCCACCTAGAAGATGTGGACACCCAGGGACTGTGAGATCGTTCAAGAGGATCTATGGTGGGTCCAAGTCTACTCCTGGCAAACATCCCTGGATGGCATCTCTACAGAGGAAGTATTCATTGAGCGCCTTTGAGCCTAAGGGACACTTCTGTGGAGGGGTTCTCATTGAGCCATGCTGGGTCCTCACAGCAGGACACTGTGTTCAGTAAGTGCCTATCCCAGGCCCAGTTAAGTAGCTGGGAATAGATTTTAAAAAATCAAAGAACAGTGATTAGTGACAGTCCAGGTATTTTGGCCAAGATACCATATTTGCTCGCATACAACACACCCTGGTATATGATATACATCTTGTTTTTGAATGGCAGAATGAAAGGAAAAAGATCTGAGTAACTGCGTACCCGCCGCTGGGGAGCCTGATGTGCTCTTTGCACTGCTCCTTGTGGGCCACTCATCCTCTTCTCCCCCCCGAGCCCCCCAGGGTCTTACAAAGCAGAATATTACCATATTTTGTTACTCATGATATGCCCTCCAATTTCCAGCAGCTTGGGGCTTTTTTTGAAGGAAAAGGTCCGCGTTGTACACAACAGAATATGGTCTACTAAAGTTAGTGGGATTTGATTTCAGCTGACAATGTTAAAATCCATCATTTTCCAGTTTCCAATAGGATCTTTTTCATGGGTTACTTTCCATTCTTTGAACATGCTGGTTGGTTCAGTTTTTAATCCCATTTCTGAAATGCAAATAGTTGCACTTCCTGAAAGACAGAAATTCTGTTTCCTGAACAGCACTGATAGCATCATAGAAATATTGAGCCAGCTCCTCACTTGGTGTAAAGCAGCACTAACTTCAGTGGAGAGACATGATTTTTGCCTCAGCTGAAGATCTGGCCCATAATATCTAACGATTTCTGCAGGGTTTATTCTGAGGGTTTTCAGAGAATGCAAAATGAAGGGGTACAGGCATCTTCATAAAGTAATCGCAAATTTAGGTAAAGTCACCTGTGAAATCATTTTGTCCGCTTCCCTCCTAGTGTACCTTGGCTCTCACAACTCCTTAAAAGAAATCTGGTTGCCTTTGACACCTTTGTTGCATATATTCAAACATGATTTGATTTTAACTCCTGATCAAACACAGGCTATGTGTAAAGAAGGCTATACCATGTATTCAGCACCTTTTAGACGGGACTGTGCGTGAAGGAGAGAAGGGAAAAAACAGTATATATGTCTACATTGGTAAATTCCATATCTGGATCCAATACATGAGTTAAAATTCTTCTCAAATTGGATTAAATTTAGGAGGATTCTGGTTCTATATGCTTTGTCCTTCTTTTTTGCGCAGCCGAGTGGATATTTTTATTAAAACCAGATGCTGGAGACCGGCTAAGTGCAAGATGTTAAGGGACGCTATAAGGATGTACTGGGAGCTCTTGAAGCAAGGTGTTACCTGTACAGTTCTCTCCTTCCTCTTCCCACATGTAGTCAGCTTGCAGAAAGTAGTTCATTTTTGGAGGCATTTGTCTGTATCATGCACTAGAATTGACTTGAACCTTAATAAGTAACTTAATAAGAACCTTAATAAAATAACTTAATAAGAGTGTCTTTCTCCGTCAATTTTCAATGGCTGCTAAAGGGAGACCGCAAAGGTTTTGTTGTGTCTGAAAGAAAGGGATTTCAGAAGAGCCAAGAAAATGCCAAGGACTCCAGAGTGGTGCATGGCACAAGCAAGAGAGACTTGAGAGCCATAGAAGAACTCGTTAGGTTGTCTAAGTAGCAGTTAGCTTTCAATAACATGTATTAGATTTATTTTTCTTGCAAGTTCATGCCTGCTGGGTGCAAGAAATCTTGGAATCCTACTAAATTACCAAATGCCATTCCGGTGCGGATGGCGAGGATAACAGCTCGACTGCTTGTGCTCCAGCCATAGGGCCATGCAGGGGCACGCATAGACTATTTCTGTATGTGATCTGCTGAACTTTCTTCATAGATTAAAAGAAGAAAGCCTGCAAGTGCTCCTTGGGAAGCAAGACCTTAAGAGAAGAGAATACCACGAACAACAATTTAACGTGGAGAAGATAATTAAGTATCCATTGTACAGAGACAATGATGGCATCCCAATCAATGATATTGGTAAATTCCTACTGCTTTACAGATTGCGTAGCAAATACTTTTCTGGGGCTGTAGCAAGAAGGGACCTATTCCCCTCATTCAAATCAAGGGGAGGGATTTTATAGCTACACTTCACTCATCAGTTGATCTTGCTCCCACTGAGGTCAGCAAGTTTCACCTGGGTGAGACCGGGGTTTATACAGAAGTTTAAGCCAGTTCATAACTGGGTATAGACTTCCTGGGTTCACAGGAGCATTAAAACATGAGACATGAAGAAGCAGATGCATTATAAAACAGGGCAGAATCCATCAGCAGGTACAAATAGTGCTTTTCAGGCATTTTCACACTTCACATCCATGCTCTATAGCCTGACAAAGATGAAAGAGGATTACAATTAACAGAGGGTCGTGCTTTATCCTATAAACAGCGCTGCTTAAATTGAAGCCCTTTGATGGCCATTGTGCTCTGGAGACAAAGTACGTGAAAACAGCGTGTTTACCAGATTCTCCGTTTCCTGATGGGACTGAATGCCACATCTCAGGATGGGGAGAAACTGAAGCTGGTGAGTGGTATTTGCTAGTTAGCTGACCTCAGTTGTATTGGTGTCAATAACTCCGTAAGTGGAGTTGCTTGGTAATTGCCTGGATCCAAGTATAGACCCTAGTACAAACAAACTTAACTAAAAGCTAAGGATGTGCAGACCTGGTTAGATAAAATCATCGTTGGCTTTAGCCTCTATTTAAAGAACTTTAGCCTCTATCTAGGACCCAAGCTTTTTCACAGCAAGTCCAGAAACCTCTCTTGTTTGCCTCCTGCCCACTCCATGTTTTGGATTTGTGCTGATTCAGAAGCAGAAGGTACCATTTGAGAGGCTGTACTGTAGCTGCTGCATTTCTAGACTCAACCAGGAAATACTGCACAATTTCCTGCAGGATTTAACATTTCCAAGAAAGAATTTGGGTAAAGCTACTTAAATTGTAAAAGACTTGGCATGTCGTTTTAACTAAGTAACTAGAGATTCCAGATGTGGCCAGTCCAGCCTAACGAGTCAGGTAAGCTTGGGACTGGCCGCATCTGGACTCTCTAGTTACTTAGCTAAAACGACACGCTAAGTCTTTTCCAATTCAACTAGCTGTACCCAAATTCTTTCTTGGAAAGGTTAAAGCCTGCAGGGAGAAATAACGATACTTAAAAAAAATTAAAAATAATGGCAATATTCTGAACAATGCACTTTCTCCGATTGACTTGCTACTGGAAAGCTGCAAAAGGAAAATGTGGCAGTCAGGATGTGTTAAGAATCCCAGTGTTTTTTTGGTTGATATAGTTGGATATGACTCGTAAGGACAATTTCGACCTTTTGATGTGATTCCCATTAAAATCAGTGCAAGGCAGCTGCGTCCAGAATTAGCCATCAGAGCTTAACAGGCATTTGTAGAAAAGACTCCAAATATTGAGGAACTCCTAAAAAATGGGGAGGAGAGGGCTATACATAATAAATAAATCAATACTCCTATATATGTTCAAACCTGGATGTCTTCTGTCTATGCATAGTTATTATTAGCATTGGGGAAATCAGTGAGGAAATATAATACTTCCTGTAACTTGTGTAGACACAAATGTACAAACCTCTTCAAGTACCTTTAATGATCTGCAGGCATAGTGCTTTGAAATAGCGGCTGCCACCTTTCGAGGCTATGTTATGTCTTTAGATTCCTAGTGATGAATCATCTCTGTAAACGTGAAGTGATTTTATTTCTTTTTTCAACTTCCTTGAAACGTCTAGTAGCCTGATTGTCCAGAAGTGCCGAGTATTTGTAAGTCAGTGGGACTTAGAGGTGATCAGCATCTTGAAAACTGGGCCAGTGGATGCTATTAGTAACACATAGGTATGTGTTAGGAACCAAAGTCCTGTAGATCTTGCTCTGCCCATAGCCAGGTAACTTTCTAACTGACTTCAGTGGCTGAAGCTACCGGCTTAAACAGGAGCTGAATTATGAGTTCAGACGATCGTTCTTTTTTCTGAGACTCTTCCAGACTTCGTTCCCAAACAGGCTTGTGTTTTTGAAAAAAAATAACACTGAAATGAGTGGAGAGGAAGATGACCATCTCCATTTTCCGCATCCTGTAGGTGGAGAATCTCATCAGCTTCTGGATGCCCGAGTGAAGCTGATTTCTCAGAAGCGGTGCAACGCACGGCGCGCACATAATAACAAGCTGGATGAAAGCATGTTTTGTGCAGGAAACCTTGAACGATCGGGAGTCGATTCTTGTCAGGTCTGTGCCTTGCTCACATTTGAACATTAATTTCTCTCTCTGTTGTTTTAAATCATGCAAATCGTCAGGCTGCACGAAGTAATGGCTTTGGCAGGATACTACATATGTATCTGCTTCTCCCATCAGCGCATTACAACAGCTGGCTTCTTTCTTCAGTGTGATCTGAGAGAGATATTCCCTAAAACTAATGTCACTATCAGAAACAAGGAAACCTATGGAGAGTTTAGAAGTCCAGCTGCAGAAGTTGGGGAGTTCAGGTGCTCGGCCAGAGTTTTCCTTAATGTACCAAACTTGTCGTGCACAGCCCTTCCTCCCCGCTGCTTCTCAAATCTACTGGATTCTTTGCCATGAGCATCAATTCCTACTTTGATAATCCCCTGGAGAGCTAATATTCAAGCAAAACATCTAAAATAACTCCAGACATACCGTATTGCAACACATCGTCACACCCGTCTCAGCTTCTCTGCGGTGTTCAAAATAAAAGAAACAAAACTAACCGTGGGCCTAAAAGGAAAGCCAATAAGCTGTTTAGGTTTTTGTTCAGACTCCAGACCCTAAACCTCCCCGGTGGTTTTGCATCTCGACCAGTTCTAGGAGGCCAGGTAACTGCTGGCTATGCTTGCAGAATCCTTATGCGTGTGAAATTGCTGCCATCGTGAGCCAACATTTTGCAAGAGAAGAGTTTGTGAGATCTCGGTGAGGGAAGGATTTCTGTGATCTCTTTTACTGGACTGCCTTTATAGTTGGGAGAGCTGTTGGACACCTTATTTCTGTCTGAGTGCCCTTCCTCAGGACACTCCGATTTCAGTGTCATTTGACCTGAGGGTATTGTAAAAACCTGCTAAGGATCTGAACAATATGCGCTTGGCCTAGCCATAAGAAATAATATTGTCAAAGACATCTGTTTTCTTTTGTTTGGGAGAGAAATTCTACTTTTCGTCAGTATTTTCTTGTATACTAGCCAACCTAGTAATGTCTTTTATTTTTTCCTCATTAGGGAGATTCTGGAGGACCTCTTACATGTGTACAAGATGGTTCCTACTATGTCTATGGCATTGTGAGCTGGGGTGATCTGTGTGGGCTAAAAGAAAAACCAGGAGTTTATACCCGAGTGACAAAATTTCTCAGCTGGATTAATTCGAAAATTCAGCCCAGGTCCAGTTCACGCTACTGAGAGGTATCTTCTGGAAGGCTAATGATAAGCTTGAGGAAATAAAAAAATGTATTTCCTCCTTTTCCTCTTTGTTAGCTAGAGAAGAACTTTATGGACTTTATGATCTTGAAAAAATATCCAAGATGGTGATCCGTAACAAAGCATGTGATATTTAGCTAGTAATTGAAGCTCTTAAAGTTTGATGCGAACCACGAATATGATCAGCTTAGCAACATCACTCTTGTCTGGCATTCCTCGTCAGGTTTGTCATGGCTCTTCATCCCATGCCACAAACAGCCCCATAATGCAGCGATAGCTATTCCTAGTTATTTCTAACAAACTTCTTCAGTTGTTTACAACAGAATATAACTTGAATATAAGACCATGATCTCTCTAAATCATGCAGAACTCCTCTGAAGTCCATTAAAGCGTATAACCCCATTAGTCAATGCTAACTTCAGCTTTCATCAGCCCTTGCCTTCATCGAAACATAGAAAAGTAGGGATGGAAAGGACTTCAGGAGGTCACCGAGTCCAAACCCTGTTCAAGGCAGGACCATCCCGAACTAAGCCATCAAATGTTTGTTCATCTATTCTTAAAACTGTACAAACAACCCGACACCAGGCCCAGTGCCTGAGCACATGAAAGACACCCGAACGTGCCCCAGGTAAAGCAGGTAGATGAGGACTATCATCTGTCCTGCCACTGCTTTGTCCTCTGCAAATGCATTTAAATCCTGTTGTGTATGTCTTTTCAAATCAAGGGTAGCAGCGAACCAAGTACTCCCCTCCAAATATCCAAAGGCATCATTTATGGAAACAGATTTGTTTGATTTATTCAATACAAATGTGTTACATTCTACAAATCAGGGTTCATTCATCTTTAGTACAAAGCTGAGCCTGCCAGTCATCTAGTACTGATTTCATTCACAACATCAATAAATACCGGACTACAACATGTTCAGTTATAAATCTCTTAAAGTATCCACACAAAAATATAAAGATCAATATTAACTGGTAAGGGTTGGGGGGGGTGTTAAAACAACAAAACAGATCTTAGATGCCATCTATTGTGCTCCTCAAGAAAGCAACAGAATTTGCAGGGCAAGCTAAAAGATCAAAACATTTCCATTTGAATCCTCGGTTTTACTTCCTCACCGGCTGCATTTTCCTCCGCTTGAATTGCAGAATCTCTGAAGCATCAGGGTTGACTCCAGGCTGCTGTGCTCTTTCCGTCTCTGCCTCATCCTGCAAAACCAAAGCAAACCAAGAGGAAGAGGCAGTGAAAAGGAGGTCACTGTCATTGTTCGGTTGTTTGGTAAAAAATATTAATTAAAAAAAAAAAACGTGTCTGACACAAAATAAGCAAAACATGCATTATTGTGGCACATGGGCCAAACTGCTGCCCTTGAATATGTACAAACGGCTAACCTGACCCGTTCCTAAGTCACCCCCCTCTGTAAGCAGCAAGCGGCCAAGCAACCTGCTTATTCTAGACTGATGATGTTGCCAAAGGCTTCCCATGTGGGGGACTTAAAACATACAGCGCACAATCAATGCTCACTGCTTCATGCGTGAAATACAGTTATCACTCCTTTCTCTCATCAACTTTGTAACTGGGGATGCATTATATTTTTCTTGGGCCAGTCTGTATTTTTCCTATTGTCAGAAAGAAACTTTGCATTTGTATTTGCATATTTGTTTCTTTTAACGTGGCCATTTTGTTGATGCTTGGTGTAGGGCTTAATAGTGTCTGGGGGCCATGCCGAGAGCATATTTGCCCTGGCTAGGTGGTGCTGTGGGATATGCCAGGATAGGAAACTTGAGAGTGTCTCCATCTGGCAGCTGTCGGTATCAGACCTTTGCAGCTCTGGAGAAGGGGTTGGACTAGGGGTGTAACCGTCCTCACCCATGTCCAACAATTATAATGCGACTGCTGTCTATTCCTTGGCGACTTCTGATGTAGCTGATAAATGACTTTGCATGGTAGTATGGAGCAGACTTTTTCATTCCCTGTTACTAAGTGTGATTCCTACACAGTTTTTAGGTGTCTAAGTCACTCGGCGATGTTCTGCTTCGTCTCATGTAAGCCTGAATTTTACACACGTGGCTAAATGCCTTTTGCACCTACACAACTAAGGTGTCCCTGTCGAACAAGTGTCTAACTCCATTTACATCCCATTGGGATTCAGCTTCCCTATGAATATACAGCTATGCTGCATAAACCACCCAAAATGTAGATGGCCAAAAACCACGAGTAGGAAGGAACTGGTACTTAACTGAAATTACAGTAGCACCTATCTTGTGCTCAGCAACCTCGTGGTAAAGGTACCTATGTGGGGGCAGGGGATACCTGAGAAACCCACGTTTTAGTTCACCTCCCCTGACTATTTGAGGGCACAGCATTGAGGTCTCGCAGGTTCTGGGCAAGAACCCATAACCACTGGACTATTTAAGAAGCAGGGCAGGGGCCTAGAGCCAAGGTTTTCCATGTCCTGGAGAGATATTCAAACCACAAGCCTGTTGGAGAAGGAGGAATGTTATCCTGATGCCCGTATAACCCTCTGCTGAGGTCAGAAGTGTTGCTAAAATGAACATGCTGTATGCCCTGTGCCTAAGACAATCAGGGAAGCTGTGCAGAAGGTGCTTCTGCTCTCTGTGGGGCTCCCCGAATCCCTTTAAAGATAAGGACAGCTAAAGATTAAGGGGTAAAACCCTCTCCGCATCCTACAGAGGAATCAAACCCTTCCCTGTGGTGCTTCTGCAGGAAGTTGAACTCTGTGGAGTGAATGCTGCTTGCCTGCCTAACAGGGCTGCTTCGAGATCAGGGCTGAGACGGTCCTAAGGCTGCTTGGGGGAAGCATGAACTGCCCCCATTGCTCAGTTTGGTAGAAGCCGTGCAGTCCCCAGGACTTCAGTCTGGCAGCTGTCACCAGTACCAGGCCGAAGGAGCAGCTCGCTCCCTTCTCAGGGACCGTGCTGTATCAGAGGTTTGGTGAGAAGGGCACTTACGGCTCCAAGTTCATATCGAGCAGAAGCCCCCTGAGGTTCAAGTCCCCGAGCGTACGCCAGTTCAGCAGCCCTTCTGGCCATTTCCACCTTGTAAGAGCCTGGGGGCGTCCAGCCAATGCCTTTGATCCACTTCAGGTCCGACTTGTATTTGACCTGGAAAAAAATCAGATATCGAGTGCATTGAGTGTTATTAGCTCTAGTTAGATCACGCAGCTCGGGCTTCGGATGCAATGCGAATCAAGCACCATGGGATCTGGACCAAAATGAAAGTATGTGGTGTTTCAGAAAAAAAAAGATCCTGCTTCTTGAAAATGTGACTTTTCATTTTGATCCTGCTTCTTGAAAATGTGACTTTTCATTTTAATCCAGGAGGGGTCTTGTCTACAAGTCAAATTGCCAAGCGTTGCCACCGCTAAGGCTACAACTTTGGCATGATTCATTCTAGTGAATTTTATAAAAGAGGCAGAAGCAAGCAACATCCATGGAAAAGTTGCCAATTTACAGGCTTTTCAGTGCACCAATATGCATAACCATCAAACAGTAACTTTACCAAAAGTATTTCCCTCCTGCAGGGTGCTCTGAAGGGCTAATGCTCCCATTCTTTCTCATAGTTTCATAGATGTTTCATAGATGTTCGGGTTGGAAGGGACCTATTAGATCATCGAGTCCGACCCCCTGCCCTGGGGGGGTCTGTTTCAGTCCTGTGCCATACGCGGTTTCCTTAGCTCATCTAGGATAACAACACCTTCTCTAGCTGGACTACTTCTCCTATTATCCAGTGCTCCTGCTGCTCGCAGAGAGAGGCAGGCTGCATCATGTGAGTATCACAGAAGCATTTATTTAGCATACGTGAAATAAAGAATCCACTGAACTGGAAGTGTCTGCAACATTTCTTCGACCTCATGCTTTCTCTGACCTCCACGACTGCCAGGGCAATGCGGTAGTCTTGGCCGGACAACAAATATACTTACATCGCTCTGGAGTTTGTAAGCCTGTTTTGCATGCTTCACATTCAGCTGCTCAGGATCGCAGGTGTATTGGTGCAGAGGCTGCTTGTAGCTAATGTTGCTGGCCAGCTGCTGACTTTTCTTAGCGTGGAGGAAGCCTGGCTGATTCATGTGACTCTTGAACTGTGCCCTGTTTTGGGCAAACTCCCTCCTGTACTGGGTGTCACTCTGGAGCTTTCCCACCCTGATGCCATGTCTCATTTTGGGATCATCGTTCACGCTGCGGAAGCCAACCTGTTGGCCTTTATCCCTCAGGAAGGCTTCTTTGTACCTGAACTGCAGGGAGTGAGGGAAACAGGTTCAAATTCCAGGGAGAAATAATCTTCAGGTCTCTCTGTTATAATTTCACCCTTCCCTATCAACAGCTCTTTCTTTCCGCAGGCACAGACTTTTATCTATACGTGGAGACCAAGTGATTCTGTCTTTCTTAACAAATCCTTTAATTACAGTACAAATGTTTAACCACTGGAAATTAAGATCCTCAATAACTGTCATAGAAAAAGAACAGCTCTGCAAAGTCATCCAATCCAACACCTCAGCTAATTCAAGATCGGTCCTTATATCCAGGACTGTATATGCTCCCCTGAGTTATTTGTTGATAAATGACTGAAGTTGCAGCACTTCTTTTTTATTATTATTATTATTATTATTATTATACTCTTGTATGTTCAGAGGTGAGCCATTTAATAATCAGTCTCGCCAAACCCACTGTTATAACTAATCTGGCACCAAATTTACAGTACTATTTCATCAGAAGCATACTTCTCCCCAAAAATGTCCTACAAAACTAAACGCATCAAATACCTCATATTGCTAACAGGAGTCTAAATAGGTAGTGCTGGAAAAGCATGTGCCCAACCCCCCCCACCTCTGCCAAACTCATCTGCAAGAACAGCTTCTATGTCATGGTTTAATGGGCTTTTTATCTTGTCCTTTCTTAACTTTACTTACATCGCTGGCGATGTCTCTTGAAGCTTTAGCTGTCTGGAATGGGATGGCATCCAACCTAAAATCGTAGCCAAATGCCCTTGTTTGTTCCCAAGATGTTTTATACTTTTTCTGTGTTAAAAAGAAGAGACAACAGTCATTTCCCCTGTCTCCTAAACCTAGTTTGGTAGCTGCGGTAACGACTGTTTTATTCTACAGGGTTCTTTTCACTCTGGATTCATCCTGACAAGCTCCAAAGATTTGCAATCAGGTTCCACAGCACTTCGGTTTCTTTTGTGCTAACCGTAACAATGAAATCTCTCCCGCTCGCATTTGCGCCCCGGGATGCTCTTGGTATTTGCATGTGGATTGGCTTTGGTTTTATTTAGTTTCTATTAGAAACTATGAGGCATCAGCTACATCAATATTGCATCTGTATTGCCCTTATTCTGTCTTACGATGCATCCACTTGCAGTGCCTTGGGTTTCCTGGCATCAGAGTTTCAGTGTCTTGAAGTTTTGTAAGCAGCTTTCTCAAGCTTCGCTGTTTCAGTCCTGTGCCACATGTGGTTTCATTAACTCATCTAGTATAACAACAGCCTGTAACATATTGGGTGCGACTGTGAGGATGAGAAGCACATGCTCATGTTGCAGAGAGCGCTCTACATCTGGCTGTCTTCCACGTAGTGGCATTTTTGTGATGGCTTCCAGGGTGGATGCGATCTATTGTCAGAGCCTCTGTACGAACTACATAATCACTAGATCTGATTACTTTAAATCTCAGGTGGCACTTCGGTTCTACCTCTTCTGATTTCATTCACCTGCTCCCTGTGAGTCTCTAGTCTAGTTTTTCTAACGTATGCTGCCATCTGAACACTGTGCCGACATCGATTTCGGAGTCTAACAGACATTGGTATAGGACTTATTTTTGTAAGTGAATTTGATACTTGTGACAAGTGAAGAAGCTTCAAGTCCCATAGGTACCGACAGAACTGGTGCAGCATGGGTAGCAGCGGTGCAAACTTGAATGGCCGTAGTCCTGGCTCAGCCTCTATGCCAGGGGTGGGCAATTATTTTGGGCGGAGGGCCGCTTACTGAGTTTTGGCAAGCCATCGAGGGCTGCATGACAGGCAGCCAGGGGCAGATAAATATTAATTTTCTAAATTTTTTAGGAGCCCCGCAGGCCGGATAGAATGGCCTGGCGGGCCGCATCTGGCCCACGGGCCACATTTTGCCCACCCCTGGTCTATGCTCACTCGGCTCTTTGCTTCTCTGTGAAGGATTCGGACAAGGATGCTAACTAGTGGAAACTGGGACCGTCCTTTTTAGGTGCAGACCACCCGGACTGGACTGAGATCACCAATTCCTTTTACTCAAATATCTTCAGAGCACAGTACCCGTGGGTCGTTACCAGCCTGGGGTCTATCAAACCTCCCAAGGAAATGTGAACAGGGTGAGCTGTAGTGATTCCCGCACGTCCTCAAGTGGTCCATTTGTATTGAATAACTCTCAGGTTGTGCTGTTTGCTATCAGCTTGATACAGCTATCGGTCTTTTCCTGTCATCCTTTCTTTTTTCTTAACCTGTCAAAGCTTTTTACTGTGAAACTGTGAGTCTTTATGTGACAGAGGTCCTTTGATTTGGAACCCCACGCACCATCCTCCCCTCTCTCAATGTGAATAGTTTTGTCCTCATCCTCACACATTATATTCATTGGATTTGTACTTATCTCCACAGCTTTAAAATAGCCGTGCCTTTTTGTGCGCTGTAAGGTCAGTCTGCCTCAACAGCCTCCCATCTGCAATACTTGAATCAATTGGGTATAAACCACAAACAATTTGATGTTTAATGAGAGACTCCCACGATCTCCGTATCCCCATGCAGTGTGAGTTCAAACGCAGACTGATCCACATTAGTGTCTGGAGAAGAAATGTTACATGCAGGCCTGACAACGTGTAATTTCTCAGGACAAGGCAATTCTGATCCAGCTGCAGTGGATTGCTCTCACTTTTTTGCTCAGCCCTGAGTGAGAACATTTCCACATTGGCAGCACTTCCTCCCAATTATTGTAGATAAGAAGGGGTGCACTTCTGTAACTCTTTAATTGGCCTTCCAGCCAGATAGCCTTTCTATAGTTTAACCCAGCTGTCTCTATTACGGCTTCAATTAATAAAACAAACAACATCTCACATTCACACAGCACCCAGCAAAGACCCCGAAGCACCATGCAAACTAATCCGCACCTAAGGATCTCTTCTCTCCTTCTAGGGGCTGTATAATCATGCAGGGCATTAGGACACAATACTGCCCATAATCCCTAGACACAATCCATTTAGCCAGCATCATTTGAGGGATAAAGCTGCTCATACAGAAATAGCCAAGGGCTTGAAGGACCGATTCAGGACACAAGGCATGTCTGAGTGTGCTCTGGAGAAGCACGGTCCCATTCACCGCTCTGGTTCTGGGTATACCAAACTCTGAAATAAAGTGGCTAAGCCATCCTGCTGGCACGCCGCACTGTCCTGCACACTGAAGACAGAAAGCGGTGGCAGGATTGCCTCTGCACTACCTCATTTCCAGGTTTAGCCTGGGCAGAGTGGGAGTAGATGTGGGACCATGTTTCTAGGTGGGTGAACTCAGGTGCATCAGTCTTACACAGACTGAAGGCCACCTTATGAAGAGGAAGACTAGACTGAAAGAGAGAGCAGGATCATTTTTTCCAAAGCTGATTTGTTTTCAATGTGTCTAGTAACCAGACTACTGAAAGGGAAGAGAAAACCCATTCTCTGGTCAATAAAATTGTACTGTCTGCTAAACCATCTCCTGACAGATCTACGCCTGTTGTTTGAGGCCCATTTTTCTCATTTTCGTTCGGGTTGACCAGAGCGCCTTGATTGTTCACTTCTGATCCCTATTACGCTGCCCCGTTTTCTCTTAATTCAATCACCTGAACTTAAAAGGATCTGTCACTTACATCACTGATATGAAGAGCATTCAGACGGGCTCTTATGAAATCTGGGTGGTCGGGAGGTAAGGTGTATCTGTGCCGTGCTTCAGAGTCTCCAGATCTGTACAGTCTCTGTCAAATCAAAAAGTATCTAGCGTTACTGGAGAACTGGGAGCAGCATTAAAGACAAGTTAACATCAGTTAAAGTCAAATAAAACATACGTCGCTGCACTGGATGTAGCTGTGCTTGGCATGGAGCAGATCCGGTGAGTCCACCACTGTCGTGAACTTCAGGCTGTCTGGCTTCTGACGGTACCTTGTCTGCATGTGAAAAAGCAGATTTCTGTTAGGGGATGCATACAGGTTACATATGCGGGACAGCGAGAACAAAGCAAACAAGAAAAACCCTCGTGATGAGACAATGGTGTTAAAAACAACATTATTTCACGTTAGCTTCAGCCACTATTTTAATGATGGCAAGTGGGGTTCAAATACGTCTCTGCAAACCAGACTTTGCACTAAAAAAATCATGTCAACAGATCTCAGTAACGGTAATTAGGATCGATGCACAATTTTTCTCAAATAATCAGTGCTACGGACTGAGCGAATCCACCATCCGACCTGACTGCCGCTGCTATGCCTAAAAGCATGATGCGGTTTAAAAAACCAAAGATCACCTGCTTAGCATACCATAATGGCGTCGACTGCATTTATTTATTGCTACCTGGTGGGGGTTTTTTTAGAGTTTCAGTTCATTTTGAATAGGAAATATGCAGTGGGTGTCACAAGTGGACTTGCATCTCCCGTGCCGCTTCTCGGTAACTTACACCTTGTATAAACAGGCTCCCACATCAAAAGGAAACGATCAGCTACATTCGTAAGTGTCATGTAACGAGGAGCCTTGATGGTAAACAATTCCTACAGACGTGCTACCCCATGAAAGATTTATCAGTACCTCGCTGATGAGCTCGCCAGCCTTCTTTACAGTTTCTATCTGCGGAGATCTCAGAGCCATCCAACCAACTCCTTTCATGAAGTTCAGGTCTGATTTATAGCGGTACTGTTAAAAATGAAATTTGTTAGCTTTTATCAGTTTTGCATCCACAGCTATTAGGGTTTATTAAAAAGGCTCCCTGATTCATATTAGCGGCTCGGCTTTTTCATTTGCCATGCATCTATCACATCATAAAGCCAAACTGTTTGCATTTGTTCATTCCACCAGGAATTAAATAATGTATCATATGCAAGTTACAAGAGAAGGCCCCACAAGTGAATTAGCATGACTCAAAGCAGAAAGTAATAACCTGTTTGTACTGGGCGTAAAAGAGCCCTTTTTAAAATCATTTTCTGAGGTAGGTTCAACTCAAGAATACTAATTATTTTATCCGGCACTTGTTTTCTCATTAACCCCTCTTTCTGAGATGACAGCAGCATTCTGCTCTACATTGTGTAGAGCCATGATCTAAGTTTCACACTAGACAAGAGAAATGGGGGGGTGCAAATCAGTCCCGGTGGCTGTAAGGTGGAGGTGAACCAAACTCCCTAGGTTTTGTTTCAGACTGGCAGTGCGGGGCCTTAGCCAATTCACTTAAATGTTGTGTACCACAAATCCCCAGGTGTAGGATGGGAATCACAGTTATTTCATTCAAAGGAGTGCTGCAAACTTATCTAGGCTCTTCAGCTGCAAAAGTTATTCCTGCTAGATGGTAGATGGGCCATGAATCTCCATCAGTGAGATTCCTAGATCAGCAATTCTAGCTTTGTGGTTTCACGGCACCCTTCAATAGACCCGAGAGGCTCCTCTGTAACTTTTGTGAAATGAGTGGCCACAAATTTCAAAAATTAATTGACAGATTACAGTGCTTACCTCCTTGCAGAAGGGCCTGGCAGTCAAAATGGGGGACGAACCTGAGCCTGCACTTATCTGCTTAGTTGAGCTCCTTATCTCCTAAGATCTGACAGCACCCTTCAAAAGATCGGGCAGCACCCCGGCTGCAAATCTCTGTGCTTGATTCTTGCAATACGGCGTTTGACTCATCCGAGTGACATGCCTTGCAAAGTCTTTCTATGGGTTACTTACAACGTCTCTAATTACACAGAGCCAAGTCCTGAGGTCCTTATTCATAGTTTACTCAACCCTTACCAAGCAAACTAAGAGTTTCCGTGGCAGTTTCCAGCTAAGGACACAGAGCTGAGACAGCGGGCATGTTATCTGCCTGTACTGCAAAGGACGGCACTTTGATCCATATCCACCCACGTGAAGTTGACAAAGCCTGTTTTTCTCCCCATGTGATCTCTAGTTGTTAACACCTGTGCTGTCAAAGCGGCGCAGAGAGACATGGCTAGCTCCCCCCACCACATCGCTAAGCCCCATGCCAATGGTTCGTTTTTTATTTTGGGAGCCTGGAGTTTTCACTGGCAACACTTTTGCTTTCTTTCCACTCTGACAAAGAACAAAGACAATTGGATACATTTAAAACACACAGAGAAAACCCAACAGGGATCTTTCAGTCGGATCACTGGCTTTCATTTGAAGAGATGAAGTACATAGGGGGTTTTCAAGGTGCCTTTTGTTGCAATGAAGAATACAGTTTGGATGTTATATTGCATGTACTGTGAGTGAGAAAGCAGGATGCTAGGTCTCCAGTGCTTTGATTACTGCTCAGACTCTCACAAATGGACTGCCTACTAATATTTCTTCATTGAGATCAGCTGAATCTAACAAATATCCTATCATTTGATCTATCAATAAAATCCTGAGTTCAACAAAAATTGGTTCCCTGAAGACGTGCTAAGAATTTGTCCAATACTGTTTAAGACTCTCTTTCCTTACGCAACACAAAGCCATCTTAAGGAGCATTAAGAGGTGCAGCTTTTACTTAAAGCAGGCTTTTGGGTCCACAGTGTCAAAATATAGCTATTTGCACACAGGCAACTTAATATAGGCAGTCACCTATGCACATGTCTTTCCATGGCATATGTGAACAATGGAGTATACAGCTCCAAAAGCACCAAGTAAAATGGAGCATCCTTTATTCAAGGAAAAAGATGTTCAAATCTGAATGCATACTCTCAACATATAATTTGTACTGATACAACCAGAGTGAGTTGACTGCAAATGTGGCCCTGCCTGCAAAACAGCATCCGAACATGACACTCAAAATTAACCTCTGAATATGCAGCCTCCTTCCTGTTTGTGCAGGTTGACAACATTGTGCCTCAACCTTCCTGTTTGTGTACATAATCACAGGTTTTGCACCCATGTGTGCAGGAGTCTACAGGCTCATTTAAGCCAAAACATCATTTTAGGGGTTGCATCGGTCCTATGAGGTTATTCTAGCACGCTGTCACTTTGGCATTGGCAGTGAGCATGGGGGAAGCATTTACCTCGCTCTGTAGCATGTGGGCTCTCTTTGCCCACTGCATCTTCATGTCTTCTGGGAGCACGGTGTATTCATGGAGTCTTTTCCTGTAATCTTGATCACTTGCTAAGGCTTGGGCCTTCCTAGCGTGGACTAGATTTACCATATCCATGGGCAGATGATAATGAGACCTGAATTCCTGGGACCCTTTCTTATACTCTTGTTCACTTTGTAACTTAGCTGCATGGAAGCAGTGCAGCAACCTGGTGTCATCCAGAATGCTTCTGGCACCGATGTGCTTCCCTCGCTCAGTCACAAAGGTGTGCTTGTATTGATACTGCAAAGAAAAGGAGACGGCAATAAGGCGCTTCTGCAACACGTTTAACTTCAGCTTATGTGTTTTTAACTCAAGAAAAACAAAAGGGAATGTGAAAAGAGATGCATATGACAAAACCTACACAAAAGAGCAGCATTGTGCTGACCACAACCCAGTTGCTGCAGACGGAAAAAGAACAGTTTTCCCTGCATAGAAGATTATTTTGAGAGAAAAGCCAAAGAGAGCGGTCGCAGCGCAGGCATAAGCACCAGAAACTTATGAGTTTTCATCAGAGCTCTAACTAGGGCTCTATGATCTTACTTTTATCCTCTATGTGAAATGGCAGTGAGACTGATAATGATGATTTATGTAGCATCAACAACATGCTTGAAACTTTAAAGAAAGGGTCCGGGCCCTAAAGAGTTTAGTAGGTAGGCTAAATGGGATAATAACACTTAGCTACCATACAAGGGAGTTGTGGGGATTAAATTATAGTAGCTAATGTTTACAGAGTGCTTTGAAGATGAAGGGCCAAATTCAGTCTTGCTGCAAGTGGATGTAATGTTATTATACAGTTGTACCCTTTTAGAGGAGAACTGAAGCTGCAACTAAGAGCACCGTGTAATCACTAAATGTAGTTCCTTCGAGAAGCACAAACACATGTTTAAAGCCTTCAAAATTGCACTGCTTTGGGTGTAGCAAAATATGCAGCTCAATTCTATGCAATATTAAGTATTTTGATTTCATTTTAGTTTGATTAGGGGTATTCCTCATGGCTTATTTTTTTGTAATTCATTGCAGAAGCAGAAAGTACTTAAAGCTATTGACAGGTGAATGGCGGCATGTGCTGCAAGTGATAGAGAGACAATTGCAAGAAACAGGGAAATGTGCATTCATTCTTGGGAAGTTATTGTGACATGCAGTTCTCAGTCAGAGACCACCTGCCACCTGGTTTTCAAAGGCGCTGGGTCTACAGAGCATCATTTTGACCCGAGAAAACCATGCCAAGAGCAAGTGGCTATACAGTTATGGTCATTTTTTTAAAATGTGGGAGATCTGGATCCTAGCAAGGGGGAAAAGTCTTCCCCAGCTTGCCCATATGCATATACTTTAAGTCACTGCCTGGCTCCCACCGGACAATATTTGACAGAGCTTGGTTTCCGCTTAGCTGTGACTCCTTTTTCTAATTCACACAAAGGATGTCATTCATAAGTAATATATTCTGTCCCACATTCTTGTCTCACATGGTTATAGGGTTGCTTTAATTCAGAAAATCTGCCTGAGACATTGTTTTACATGAAGTTAACAGAAATTAGGCAAGATGGAAGGTTGAATCATTCAACTCACATCACTGGCAATTTCTCTGGAGGCCTTGGCAGCCTGGAAAGGGATTGCTTCCATTGTCAGCTTGTAGCCTTGAGGATGTAGATTATGCCAAGATTCCCTGTATTTTATCTGAAGTGGAAAAGGTGCATGTAAGAGTCCAGCTTCATTTTCAAATGCCGGATGAAGAAGGAAACAAAGAACATTTCTTCCATTTGTTGGACAGAGTTAGACAGTCTATTCTTCACAACCAAAGATTTTTTTTTTATTACTATCTATAGCAGCTCTTACTAACTGCCTGTGTACGGCCTATTATTTATGCAGATGTGAAAGTTTCAGATCAAATATACAAATATAATCAACGGAAACAGATTAGAGCTGGTAGGTTACTGAGTCCTCAGCACAATACCCGCTCACGTTTAAGAAAGAGGGGATGCTTACGTCACTGAGGTTGGCTGCATTTATTCTTGCCCGGGTAAACTCGGGTAGACCGAGGGTTAGCGTGTAGTGATGCAGACAGTTCTCTCCTGCTGCTTTATACAGGCGCTGCAAAAGAGATGAAAGAAAATAGCTGCAACACCTTTCTCCAGTGTTTAAATAACACAGCAATGGACCACAATTTAAAAGGCTAGTTAAAACAAAACTAAACATCACTAATGGCTGAGACTGCATGGGGGGTGAGGGGAGTGGGGGATGAGAGGTGTTTTGTTTGTTGGGTTGCAAGGAATACTTCTGGATACATTTTCATATCAAGGACAAGCCAAGATCCTGTCCCCTGAATTGATGCTGCCGTACTCCAGTGTGTTCATAGAAGATCAAAAGACCTCAGGAAGTTATCTCAAATTCTGTGAATACGGGAAAGGAGAGAGCCTCAGTTTCTGAAGTACCTAGATTTTCCCTTCTGTCGGCATGCATGGCATTTGACAGGGTACTCAGGAATTTTGCAGAAGTTAGCCAAGAGGTTATTGCCTTAGGTGGTCTTTAGAGCAGATGATTGTATGTAAATCAACCCCCACAAGTACATCCTCCTTGTATTGGCCTTCTTTGCATTCAAGTAGAGAAAACTGATTTAAGGACTTCAAATGGGGGCTACTTTTGCTGTTGTAAAAGAGAGATCTGATTGACCAAATGGCATGAAATGGTTGTCCAGGAACAGTAAAAGGCGAATTAACAGTGCAAAAGCACATATCAGTGATGCTTTCTTTCCTCTTGATATGCCGTGGTTCTTAGAATGAGGTTCTCTCCTTCCCACTCCTTCCTCAGCTCATTGCATTTTAAAAAGCATATTTTCTGATTCATGCTTGTAAAGCCTACCTCATTAGCAATCATATTGCTGAATTTTGCATGAAGGAGGCCAGGAGAGTCTGTCACCGATGTGTACTTGAAGGAATGTGGCTGCTGACGATATTTACTCTGAGTTCACACACAAAGAAAAATGAACAGAATTGCTAAGTTGTCTTGTCAGATAAGGGACCTGTCTCCCTAACGCTTTGGTGTTACTTCTCATGCTTAAAGCCATGCTTTGAAAAGGGATAATTATCTATTAACCATTAGGCCAGTTCACCTCTTGCTCTCATGATCCTACTGGATTCACAGTTCATTAGTGAAAACGAGGTATAAAATTGGAACAATGTACAGTTTCAGAAAGTGTTCTCCTATTCCAAACACAAAAAATGGATTATTCCTCCTTTATGAAACCCGGCACTGACGGGTGAAATCTGGACATTCCTAACATGGACTCTGTCGACTGCAACTTTTACTGTTAATTTTTAGGAAAAGTTACAGTTTCACTTGCCTTTAAAAGCTACATGAGAACTGCAAGCAAATGCCAGACCCAATTGCAAAGGGTCCGATCATCAGAGATGGGCAAATTCATTTTGCCTCATTTCAAAGCTATTTGCATACCTTGCAAATAGATTTGCTTTGGAGTCCGGTGTGCCAGCCTAGCTTTTAGGGAACATTACTGTATACCTAACAGTGTCCAGGCACCCTTTGAGCTGGAAAGGCAGGCTTTTAACATAAAATAAACCACTTTAAAATGACAACCACATGGGGTTGAAACACAGGAGAAAAAGGGTTGTGTAAACACTTAGCAAAGTGTACAAAACCTTGAACTTCATCAGGTTCACTTATCTGTAGTGAGCGCATGAATGCATTGATCAAACAAAGGGGAGGAAGCCTTGCATTAATCCAGTAAGTCAGTTTGCCAACCCAGTTTAATAGAAAGACATCTGGCAAACTCTTGTTTGTAGTGGAGAAATCAAAACCCTCTTTTGTTACCTCACTGATGAGTTCAGAAGCTTTCTTCTTCCCTTCAATTTCTAAGGCCCCTGGAGTAATACAGCCAACTCCTCTCATAAAGTTCATGTCAGACCTGTATAAATTCTTTGAGAAGCCGAACAAAAGCAATTACAAGTTTGCATTTGAGCTGTCCTGTAATTATTCATCAAAAAAATTACACAAGGAGATAATTTTAAATAAATCCATTAGAAGTAGTATCTACTACAGAGACGTTATGTACTTTACACTAAGTTGATTGTGACGGTCTCTGTGGGCCAGGCCTTATTCCACTTATCAGGCGTCTTTGTGGATTTGGGTGCCTAAGTGAAATCTTATTGCTGTCCCACCTGCAGCCACCACCAAAGGCACAAAACCACCCAGTCGCACCTCCAGACTCTCCAAGGGGCCGAGCTGACCTACAGGAGCATTTTTGCTTGCACAGGCAGTGCCAAGGGTATTTCTGAGCTGCAGGACCTCCAGATCACAGGTTTTTTAACAATGACATTTTAAAAAACTGGATACAGGCTTCTTCCAAGATATGAATTGATAGCTTTTGGATGCACAGCAAATCCTGCAGCAAAAGTCTGTACAGTCAACAGAGTCTAAACACCCAGTGGTAGACTGCTTCCCACTTGTAACACCCGTGCTGCCCAGTTATCAAACAAAACTGTAACACAAAGTAATACAAGGTGTAAATATACACTGTACAATCACCCTTACAAGACAGATGTTTCCTCATCCAGTGTAATCAAGGGGAAGCAGGCATGATTTATCTCACAGTTGCCGTTCAGATAGATACGCACAGCTATGATAGTACAGAATAAAAGTAGCCTGTGTCAGATGGCAGTGACACTGGGCTGAATGCAGTACCTCACTCTGTAGTTTAGATGCTTTCTTGGCACACTGTAATCTCAAATCATCAGTCAGGGAAGTGTACTGGTGAAGCAGCTGTCTGTACTCCAGATCACTGACCAAAGACTGGGCTTTCCTGGCATGGACTAAGTTTATCATATCCAGCGGCAGATGGAACTGGGCTTTTCTATGCTCAGAACCTTGCCTGTATTTAACCTAGTAAAGAAAAAAAGGTCAGTTTACTTTATAGGCTACTGGACAGTTTAAAATTCAAGTGTTGCTCACAGGGAACTATTTAAACAACTGAGATTTCACCTGTCTTTATATTCCAGTTAAAGCTGAATACAATTACGGCTAAGCAATTCATTTATATGCAAAACTAGAAATCACACAGTTGAACTGTTAGTTAATTATATTTTCACAAATACGATTTGTAGTCATTTTACAAACCTTCGCAGAAACCTTGGAATCGTCGCATGATAACAAAAACCAAATGGCAACGTTTGAACCATTTGGGAGAAAATGAAAAGCAAGTCAGATCTTCACCCAAAATATCGCTGAAGTTTTAAAAAACGGTAAAGTCCACCAACTGCATTATTTTCATCCTTCTCTTTACACTAATTGGTTCTGGCCATGAAAATGTAGCTGAAGTGCTAGGATCCTTCAAAGTTTGTATGCCTGAAGTTTCCTATCATTTATGCTGATTTGAGAAGTTCAGATACACATCCACTTTAAACATATCAAAATGTTTTAAAGCTATTTAACAGGTGGCAGAGCCAGTTATTCTAGTAAATTATCACTGTCATTTACTAGAAACTGAGTATTTTTTAAGTTCCTAGGTCATTACAACTAATAGCAATAGTGGGCTTTACATCAAATGAGAAAAAAACACTCGGTGTAGAATTAGGTTTCTCCCCACGTACATATAACCATCAAAATGGTCCTGTGAACTTCAGTGGGATTACTCATGTGCTTAAAATTAGGGAAATGTTTTGCTGATGCAGCGCATCCTTCAGGAAGTCAGTATGCTGTGCCTGGCATCAATATTCGGTTCCTGCTTGTATGACTAATAATCAGCATAAAACTCTGTAAGTGCATTTGACATACAGCTTTTGGGAAGAATAGGAAGTGGAAATCAGCTGGTAATTATTTGTAATCATTTTGTAATTGCCCTTTAGTTATATAGCCACAGAATACCCTGAAATGACTGTCAGAAATGGAAGCTTGAGTGAAAATACAGCATAGAGCTGTTTTACTCCAAGGACTGGTACTGTATTTAATAAAAAAGAATAATCATTATGTAATTATTGGAGTGGCCCAATGCAAAGCAAATTTGGGTATCAAGGTACCATGCCAAGAAACCTATCCCGAATAACACCCACTGTCTATGCTCATGTGTCGTTATTAGACAGGCATTGCCATTTCCCTGTACTTACGTCGCTTTGTAGCAAAGCGGCATGCACTGAGTGGGCAATGTTAAGATCACCTTCCAAGCCACGCGAGCCAAACATCTGCCCCTTCATTTTCTCAAACGCCTCCTTGTACTTGTACTGGAAAGGGAAAAATAGCAGACATGTGATAAAGGACAGGTAAAAAAGAGAGGTAAGTACCAGTCAAGATTGTCTTTTTTTGAAAAAAATAATAATAATTGTATGAATGAACAGAAAGAAAAAAATGTCAACATGCTCAAAAAGTTTGTTCTTTTTCAGGGGTGCAGGTTGTAGCTGTGTTGGTCTAAGGACACAGGCAGACAAGGGTCTTCCTTATGCAACAGAAGGCTATCTTTGGATGATGAATTCTGATTTCACTTGCTAAGATGTATTATGCCATGCCAAGTGTTAAGAGATGGAAAAGTAATAAGTCTTTAAGTATGCTAAGAACTCCTTATCAGTGCCTCGGTATTTTAGGTATTTTAACCAATTTAGAAGAAGCTACAAAAGGATATAAAAATGCAGAAAGCTGTGAAGAAGACTTAATCTTATTGCAAGCTCTTATATTATGAGGCCTTATCTTGGTTGTTGGATTGATGTTCTTTCCTACTGTATTTCTATTTAAAACTTTACGCTGCTACTGTCTTTTATACCAATGAAGCCTGCTATACCTATTTTTTCCTGAAAAATTCAGCTTCAAGGTACCAAGTTATTCAAAAGATTAATGTTGAATTCTGAAACCTATTAACTAGAGAGTTCTGCTTCATATCTGACCTAGATAGACCATGACTAAGTCGTTAGCTATCTGATTTGACTCTTCAATAGCCTATACTGAGCTGGTCATATCAGTACAGCTTCTTGTGAGTGGCTGCCACACTAAACCTCTTGGGTCTGCAGTCTCAAAAGCACTGTCAAAGGTCGAACGGATCCTTCTCAGCCATAGTGCCAGATGGACCTACCATTTCCCTAAGCACTCACTCAGCATAGCCAAAACAGGCTTAAGTACTGGTACTTTCTACTGGAAAATATTAGTAGAAAATTCACTTGCATCACTTATGATTTCACTTGAAGCTTTTGCTGCCTGGAAAGGAATGGCATCCAATTTCAATTTATATCCACCATCTTTCATCTTGCTCCAAGATTCCTTGTAGTGAATCTGTTTGGAAATATTGAACAAATCAAAATGAATTTACTGCTCTGAAAATTACTGTTGCATCTTTGTTGCTATTAGAGAAGCATTATTGTATTTGCTTCTTTTTTATTCCAGCAGATGGGCCTCATTGAAGTAAAGCTACCAGTACAACACAAATATAAACCAGAACACAAGTCTTAGTAACAGGGGCATTCATGATTTCCTTGGTAGTTCATTCTTGGTCTCTCCAGGGGGTCTAACTTCTTCAGGCCTAAATGATCATATGGGGAGGACAGGAAGGGAATTTCCCATGATGTATGGTTTTGTATAATTGGCAAAGAACTCACTTAATTTTTTCACTTCCCACCAAAATGTTAAGGGCTGAATTTTGACATTCTTACCTCACTGATATTCATAGCATTTAATTTAGCTTGAAGGACTTCAGGAAGATCTACTGTAGGTGTATAATGATGTTTTATGCTCTCTCCATGCTCTTTGTATAGTCTCTGGAAAAAGCAGAAGAATCTCTGAATACTGAGTACACATCCAATCACCAGTTCGGCCAAAAGCACCAAAGTGTGCATTGATCAAAAAGAAAGCACACAGAGAAGTAGCAGCAATAATACTGGAAAGCACATTAATCCAGACACTCTGGAAAATCTTGGAGCCCAATACTTTCAAATTAGAAGAAACTCCAGAGAAGTGATATGGATACAAAACCAAGGAGAGTGAGACCCTACAATTCTCCAGGGGTATTTGATAAATCTTTCATTACAGGCAAATAAAGAGAAAGCTAATTACTAACAGCCATTTTACTGAAGATGTGTATCCATAAGAGACTAGATTATCTGAGGTGCTGACCCACCCAGAAAATCTCATTGAACTCAGTGGGAATTGAGGCTCCGTGGACTTCATCTTTCAAAGATTGTCAATTCTCAGTAAAACCATGCGGAGACACTGCTACAACATCACCTTGCAGTGCTCCCACATTATCCACCAGAGCAAAAGAATACAGTCCTATGAACCATTAAACAAGAAATTCAGGAGCATAACACTATATTTGCTGCCATGCATGATACCAGTACACACGCTGCATTTACTCGAATCTAAGATGATGTTACCCTCCCTCAACAGAGTGGGGGGGAAGCCCCTTGTCTTGGATTTGAGTGCAGGAAGGAGTGGGGGAAGGGGAGGCGAGCAGGCAGCTGCTGCAGCTCTGGCTCCGGATCTGGCTCTGGCCCCGGCCCCAGTCCCGACCCCGACCCCGACCCAGACTTGGGATCAGAGTTAAATCCAGAAAGGCCACATCCACACCTTCCCTATGGCACGTTCTGGTGTTTGCAAGGACTATACCCCCTAGACTGGAAATAACCTCTCTGCTTCTCAAGTGCTGCTTCTTGGTTGTGGAGGGGAACAATTTGTAGATGCTTTATAAGCAGAAAGCCCATCTGAGCGCCACACATGGAGGATCTGTGAGACGGAGCTGATATTTCTCAGTAGAGCAAACTGATTCACATTTACCTGCTTTAGTTGTAGGCCCTTTGACTCTTATTAGCTCTACCAAAGGCATAGGTACTATAATATCACAGCTGCATTTGTTTTACACAAAGATCTGCTATCTTCTTTATTTAAAAATACCTATGTTCACAAGTGTTTTGCCTCATCAATAAAACATCTCTTGGTTGGAACTTGTCTTTGTTGAGTGACTTTTGCTTACTGCTC
Organism: Crocodylus siamensis; assembly: GCF_052110815.1. Classification (NCBI taxonomy): domain Eukaryota; kingdom Metazoa; phylum Chordata; order Crocodylia; family Crocodylidae; genus Crocodylus; species Crocodylus siamensis. The sequence goes on along the minus strand of NC_143401.1, from coordinate 89,650,314 downwards.
ATTTCCACTTTATCTCAGTTAAGTCTACAACAATTTGAAATGGTCCTTCTATTTAAAAATAAACAGGTTTAAAGACCAAACAGCTTCAATTTTTCCCTTTTAGATTCCTCCACCTGGATTTCTCTCTCAGCAGGATGATAGCTTGAAATTATTAATTTATTTTTTTCTTCCTTGCCATGCCACTCCATACTCTTTATCTAAAGCCCCAGCAAAAAAAAAAATGTAATTTAGAACATCTTGGTTTGAAAATGATAAAGAAACCAAATTGTTTCTTTCTTACTGGATTTCAAAAGGTCAAAAAGCTCTCAATAAAGCAAGCAGGTCAGCTCCCCTCTGAAATCATACTCCAGCAAAATATTTTTGCATAGACTGCCCCGTGGACCTTGCACTGACCTGTGTAAGGGGCAAGCTTTCCAGTCTAAGAAAGAAACATGTGCTTTGTAAGGTGCACCTCACTATAACAGTGGAGTTTCATGGTTCCCAAGAATAATCTTAGAAAGAGAAAGCCAGTTCTTCAATCAGGGCGTTCAAAGAGGATACCACTCTTATAATCATAATGTATATACATTATAACTTACATCCACAGCCTGGTTATAACTAATTCTAGCCTGGATCATCTCAGGAGTGTCTTTAATACTGGTAAACTTCAAAGCATATGGATGCTGACGGTACTTCTTCTGTTGAGCAGAAAAAAGATCAAAGCTGTGAATTTTGTGCTGCTCTTTCATGCTATTTGAAAGAGAAAAATCATAGGTTGCTCAAGATTAGAGTGAATTTGTGAACATAATTATTATTCCTCTTTCCTCATCTTTATGTCCCAGGTATTTTCAGATTAATATTTGTTTCAATTTAACAATAACCTTTTGCTGATTAATATTAAAGTATTTCTTCCTAAACATAAAGAAAACATTGCAAGATCGGATTATGCCTCCTAAAATACTTTGGGACCTGGGCTTTGAAAGCCTTTTTGCAAATGGCTTCAAATACAGAACAACTGATTGCATTTTTTATTCATAGTTCCTTTAAGCAAGAACTGGTGTCCAATTGTACTGCGCTAATAATGGCACTGGGTAACTTATTGTTTGAAGTTTTGTCTTTGCCCCTAACATCTAAACATGGAAAAATGTTTATGGCTCCATGGTCACCAATATATGCTTACAGTTTGCTGATTTTATATGAACTAATTTTAATTCTGTGTCTCTGAAGGGACGTACATCCATGAGCTCATCAAATGAGCTTTAAATAAAGTGCCCTCATATCCATTTTGAAGCATGGAGACATTGATACACAAGACGCGAAGGCTGCCTGGAGTGTGGCAATTAATTTCCATGCTCCAGCAGACTTGATTAATCGAGTCTGCACCAGCCCACTGTAATTACAGCGTTTCAAAGCAGCTTCCATGCTCATGTATAGGCACTGAGTGACCTTAAAATATAAATAATGCAAATAGAGGTGGCATAGTAGGAAGCTGACACCTAAGGTAAGTTCTCAAGTCAATATATATTGGGATGGTTATGGCAGTTTTGGAAACTTTATATTTCAGCATCCAAGCCTAAAGCCCTGCAAACCTACTTTCAATTAAATCATGATCAACAAAAAACTAAATACATCCCTTGTCAAGGTTCAAATGTGATCTTTAAGATCCTTTAGATTTAAAAGTTGACAAGGCTATGAAGTACATAATTACTTTTAAATTGTTACACCCCTCATCACAGTTTTTAGGTTTCAAAGTAACTCTTAGCCAATGAGCAACTTGTAATTCCCATTGACTTTACCTGGAGGGGCAGGCAGCTTAACAGCTGTAAGAATTTGTCTGGGAATGAAGAAGAGCGCCGCAGAAATAAACAACTAGGATGCTGCTTTATCAAATGTTCGAGATGGTCTCCTAAAGCTGCTTAAATGATATGACAACATGTATCCATATAATTGTGAAAATAAATATAGATTATTTATAAATAATATAAAATATATATATAACAGCTTTGGAGGCCGAAGTTGCACCACTTGCTATTGCTTGTATTACTGTTGCAACACAAAAGGAAAGCAAGGATTGCCAGCCCCATCTAGGGGGACCAATGCAAAAGACTCAGTCTTCACAGCCAAGTGAGCCCTTTGTTTTCTTTGCCACTGATGATGCCTAACTAATGCCAATGGAGAGTAATTATTTTTGTGAACTTTTGCATCATATAATAATTGTGATCCAGATTCAAGCTGGCATTGTTCTACTGGCTTCAGTGAAGCTACCAGAGGAGGATCTGGCTCAGTCTCTAGAAATATATTTTCTCACTACAGAAGCTTATATAGGAAAACGTCAATACGGCCCATAGCCCCATGCTAAAGAATAATTGCAGCTCTGCTGAAGAGATAAACCATGTGGTTCTTCATTATTCTCAGTATGTTCGTGGATGGTTCCCCCTCTACGCATCACCAATGGTCATCCACAGGGTCATAAGTCTTTATTTTGCTACTGAAGTTGATCTGGCCAACAGGACTCCCCTTGAAAAAAAATGACACACCACAAGCCCTTGAACTGATTGTGCCAGTGACTCCTTTGAAGAGCTGCAAGAACTGGCACAAAGGATTTTGGAAAAGCACACTTTTCAAGTGGGTGAATGTGGGGTCATGGGGAGAATAAGGATAAGAACTGATAAGACAGATGGATACAGATCGAGAGAGATCCGTATGAATTTCAATGTCTGCTGTGAATATGTGAGAAAAAGAGAGCAAGAAAGAACTTGTATATGTTACAAAAGGAGGTTCTGGGTGCAATCACTGCATCTTTTCATCATCTCTCCTGTTCTGCTTCATTAAAAAGGTAGGCTAGTGGGTAGCAATTGAGCACTGTTTGATTGCCATTATTATTCATAATATCATTTGTCACCTACTTTGTTTTTGCAAAGGCTATATGGACTCCTACTGGTGTGTGTTTGGTATCTGGCTTCCCTCTAATTACCAGTCCTATTCCTAGTTTGGAGGGCTTTCATGTGGTATGCCTTTTTCTTTCCCCTTTGAGTGGAAATTATTTTAATTTTATACAGACATTTTGCACGCATTATGCAGCAAGTTCTGTTACATGCTGTCATGAAATCTCACCTCACTAATGAGTTCTCCTGCCTTCTTAGCCTGCTCCACATTTAATGACCCAGTGGCTATCCATCCAGCTCCTTTCATCCAGTTCAAATCTGCTCTGTATCGGTTCTGACAAAGAAAAAAAAAAAGCCCCATTGTTGGTGCTCATACATTTAAAGTGCCATTAAAGGATTCAGACATCTCAGGAACACCAACCGAGTCAAATTAGTGCCTGCTTTTGTTTTATTCGCTTCTACACAGTTGCAGTTAAGGCAAAAAAATTAGAGAGATGGCCGTATCACCACCTACTAACAGTTCTAGGGTGTGCTTTGCAAGGTGATCTTTTAAAAAGACTGGCCCAGTCCAATACTGTCATCTTTAATTCTTACCCTATGAACAAAGAGATTTGCTTTCTTATGTACAGAGGCTTGCCAGAAGGGCCTTGTTTCAAAGGATCTTGCAGGACAATGAGGAGTTGTGACAGAATCACATTAGAGCAGTTCACCCGCACTTAATACTTTGTGTCGCAACAGTCTCAACTGCTTTTGGCCAACATTGCTAGTGGTGAAGGGTACTTACCTGAACACCTGTCCCTAAATTTTCTGCTCAGCAGCAACAGTAGGAATGCAACCCTCCCCCCCACCAATAAATCGCAAAAATCAAATAAAAATAAATAAATTGATTTTTTAATGGTAACTCAGATTTCCAAAAGAGACTAAGCGGGTTAGACACCAAACTCCCACTGATTTTGAATAAGACTTGGACACCTAACTTCCTTTGACTCCTTTGAAAATCACAGCCTAAATCCTTAAAGAGGCAAATCTGGCTTACAGAAAACACAGACCATCTTTAATGGTTAAGCCAGAGCACTTAGACTACCAATTGTCGAGTTTTGTACTCAATTTCATCACCACTTCCGGTAAATTACTTGACTTCTCTGTACCTCACGCCATGCTTTTGCCACAGGTGAAAAATAAACCTCTTGCATAGGTGAGCAGGTTACTTAGTGTTTGCAGTAGACTTTATGAATGGTGTTTAAAGATGCTACACTAAAGCAAAACAATTATGGCAAGACTTACTTTTTAACTACACCTCAGCTGTACAAATACATGGTTCCTGAAGATCCAAAAGCTGTCTCTCTAATTAGCGAGTACTTATAAACTACAGAGATTTAGGCCAGAATTTAGACATTTTTTATGTGACATTTAGACAGTTTAGCTATTTGAATTCCAAAAAAAACCATTCAAACTGACCCTGTATCAGCAGCCATCACATTTAATTGACACTTCCACTATGGACCATAAAGTTCCTGTATGATTGTGCTGGGGTGTCTGTGCATGTGGTGGTACGCACTGGTTTCAGAGCAACTGACTCCTCCCTATGCTCTAGTGTGGTTGCAATGAAATGCACCTTTTTCCCAAGAACTTAGCACAGGAGCGGGCAACTATTATGGGCGGAGGGCAGCTTACTGAGTTTTGGCAAGCCATCGAGGGCCACATGACAGGCAGCCAGGGGCAGATAAATATTAATTTTCTAAATATTTTAGGGGCCCTGCGGGCTGGATGGAATGGCTTAGCGGGCCGCATCCAGCCCATGGGCTGCATTTTGCCCGCCCCTGACCTAAAAGTTACCACTCACCTAGGACATGCGAGATCTGGGATCTAGGCCCTCTTCATCTTGATGGGATTTCAACCCACATCTCCCATTTCCCAAGGGAAGACCCGCACTACAAGGCAATTGAATGGCCTGGGTAAGGTCACTCTCCATCTCTCCGTAGCCTAGTGATTATTGCATTGCCCTGCTTCCAAAGTTGTTCATGCATTTCAGAGGACAGGCACTGGTTAAACACAGACATTACCCTGGCACAGAGACTAGAAATTAGGACTCTGCCAAGGGACTGCTGTAACCACTGGGACACAGAGGCAGGCTTCTCCTTGCTTGCGCCTAGCACTGCTAACACATTTTACATTAGACAGGTATTGATTTTAAAAAATAATAATAATCCTGGCCACAGGGTCTGAATCATAGGACTCTTCTCTCCCAGGAGAAAGGCATCCACTGCAAGGCTACAAAGGCAGACTTCCTTCTCCTTGCTCTCCTGCCCACAGCTCTCTTTCACTCGTAGCTGCCCCATCAACAGCAGATAAGAGGCATGACTTCACCTGCTCTATTCTGCAGCTTGTTGGCCAGGGCACTCTCCTGGGAGATTTGGGTTCAAATCCCCTCTAACTATTACGTTACTGGGCAAAAGACGCTCATGATTTTCTTTCGAAAGTCCCAGCCTTCAGAAACCATTTGGCAGTGCATGAATGGCAATGTGTAATGGAAACCACATGTCAGGTGCCTAGCGTCCAGAGAGAGGCAGGAGTGCAAGCACACCCGCATTTAGTATTTCCTACTGGCTAGCTCTAGTTGTCTCCAGACTTTCTGAATTACCCTTTGGAGGCGTCTACCACTCCCTGTTCTCTGTGTAGAGAACCCAGGTGCCTAAACCTGAATCTTTTTAAGGCACTTCAAAATCCCTGTACTGACTCTGCAGGTCCTAGGTACTTAAAGCAGTCAAACTGATTTGTCCACTAAAGCAAGGAGACTATTATTTCAGTGTTGCCCCACCTAACTATAGACACGTAGGGACCTAGTTTGAATCCTGGCTTTAGTGAATATAAACTGGAATGTTTTCTGGTCCTAATTGAATAAATCCATAACTTAGTGAACCCCCACCTAGAAAAATTCTCAACTATGCAAAAGGGCTAAAAAACATGAGCTTGTAAACTTACATCACTTTGCAAGCCATAGGCCCTTTTAGCCCATTCGACCTTCATGTCAGTAGGCAAGGCGGTGTAATGATGCAGCATTGTCTTATATCCTCTGTCTGTGGCCAAATTCTGAGCCTTTCTGGCATGCACAAGATTGATCATATCCATGGAGATGTGATACTGAGTCTTTACATCCTCAAATGCCTTTCTGTACTCCAGGTCACTCTGTAACTTGGACATTTGTAGGGAATGAGCCATCTGCGAGTCTTCCTTTACACCTTTCACTCCAATCAACTTACCCTTGCCCTTCTCATAACTTTCCTTATACTTTATCTGTGAAGAAGAAAAAAAAAAATGGACCATAGGTACAAAGAGAGGCAGATAGGTTGTAGTCATTTACAACAAAAAATGGTAAAATAAAACAAACAAGTTTTTTCCAGTCGCTGTCCTTTTCCAGGATCCCTCAAAATGTATTTGGATTTTTTTTATTTGGTAAAATACTGCAGAAATAAGACTTTCATTTGTAAATTGATCTCTTCCCAGAGGTGCACTTGATCTTGCATTAATGCAGGAGAGAAAAGAGAATAAGATCTAGTTTCTAAAGCATTCTGAATCTTCAGTGCAAGCAATCAAAATGTCTGTTTGCAAAAGGGAATTAGAGTAGCTTGGAAACCCTTAGGCTTATATAAAAAAGAAACCTTTCTCAATATTACATGTCATCAAAAAGATGAAAAACTCAGCCCAAATTACCTTTATTTCTAAGAAAACCAATATATTCTGAGGACTTTTTCTATGTCAGAAAGTTCTTTCAGGAATTTTCTGGCTGGTGGGCCAGACCAATGACTTAAATGTATTATTCTGCAGTGTTATAAGGGAGGTTTTCAGTTTCCAATTTTGAACATTCACCCGCATGCACAGAAGAGTTGCAGATGGGGAAGAAGCTGCATGGTCAGTCTTTGGTCATAAGTTTTCTTTTGGCCAGTTATTGAATACCTTTCATTTACAGAACTTCCCATTGTCCCTGACTGAAAGAGGAACAAAGGTGACTTGAGGGAGATGGGCAAAATGAGAGTCACTGGAAAGGACCCCTTCGCACCATGATATGGACATGGTATCCTACCTCTCTCAGCTCTTGCAATTCATACTCACATCACTTGCCAGATCCCTCTTTGCTTTAGCTGTCAAGAAAGACAATGCATCAAGACGAAGTTCAAATCCTTTCTCCTTCTGCTTCTCCCAGCTACTCTTGTACAGGTTCTAGAATGATGATAATAATGTGACCACGTTGTGATTATTAACTTGTGTTATCCTCTTTATAGTAGCCCTTAGAAATTTCAAGCAAGATGCTGATACCCTACCACCAACTGGTAGTAACTTATCCTACAAAGTACCAAATTCATTTCCACAGAATTACTCATATGATGGTGGGATGACTCACTTAAGCCAAGTCAAGCATGGATTGGGACCTAAAAAGGACAACTCCATAGATAAACAGTCAGATGTCTCGGCAGTTCAGCAAAAGTGAACAATCTGTTTCTGGAGTTGTTGCATTTAAATATCCATATCAGCTTAGTGAAATATCACTCATCTTAACTAAAGACAACAAAGGATGAAGCGACACGGCTTAGCCCTACCAGTACAGTACCTGACTAATATTTGCAGCATTTGTCCTGGCTTGTATGAAAAGAGGTTCATCTTTGCTGATGGTATAATGATGGAGGTACTGCTCTTTCCCTGATCTGTAGGCTACCTGTCCACAGAAAGCAAAGTAGACATCATCAATAGTGTTAAGTTATTCAGAAAAACAGCAATTTTACAGAAACGTTCAAGAATATTCAACGATGGTTACGCCTTTACTATCGGGGTCCTTTTTGACAAATTTGAGTTAAAGTGCAAAGCCTAACACTACTCCAGTTTAATCACTGTTAATGTCGATAGCGTAGTGGCAAATCTTGTAAATCTGAAAAAGCAGGGGAGGGAAGCACACTATTTCCCCCTATAGTACAGTAATTTTGCACGGATTTTCCTCAACCTCCTGTGCCTTACTGACTTCTTAGCAAAAAAGAGATGGATAACAATATATCCTATATTTAAATCATGCCTTTCATGCAGAACTGGTTATAAATGCTAACATAAACTTCTGCTCTGTACACAGTTTCCACAGGAAATCACTTTTTCCCCCACTGAAACGTAGCTTCTTTTTAGGTGGGTAAAGATAGTTGTTTAGTAGCACACAGCAATAGCACATTTTAGGGCAGGAAATAGAGAATGCAATTGAACCAGCAGGGGGAATTTATGTGAACTAGACTAATATTCCTGCTTTAAATGGAAATGCCAGAGATCATTAATGGTCCCAAGTAGCAAGCACCTCCATTTTATATCTCAAGGCAACTCTAACAGCACGTGGGCTCTAGGATGAGACACACTGCTTCACAACCTATTAAAGTTGCTCATAAATTGGCTAGGAGGGTTGTTGCAGAGCTATGGAAAATGCTCCTTTCTCTTAAGCCCTCACCAGCCTGCATCTCACAGACAGTAACAGATGAAAGCTGTATCTACCACAAAGTAGGAGAGTGCTCTAACCCCTGGAGGTACCAAACTAGCTACGCTCTCTATAGCGGTGGGGAAGCATCAAATCCAGAGAATAGGACAAAGGACTAGGAGTCAGGAGACCTGATGTCTCTTCTGATTCATCTTTGCGTGACCCATCTTTGTAAAGAGGGTTGAGAGGTATGGATGGAAAAGGGTGGTGAAGTGCCATGGATTATTACAGGGAAATGAGACGACTATCTAGGAAAGGCCAACCTGGAAAGAATGGCACGTTGCTCATGTAGTACCTAGACAGCAGGCAGTTTCTTCAGTTCAAGGCACAACATACAGAAAGGATCTCTCTCGGCAGCCATTGCTCTCACTAAAATTAGGTGATCAGTAACTTAAACAACAGAGGCCCTTTGTTTTAGAAAACTAAATTGGATTGTAGTCCAGCCAGGCCTTCGCCATGCCAGGAGTTCACAGCTACCAGCAGACAGGGCCACTACTCTATTCTCAGAAGTAAAGAAGGAAAGGGTATTGCTGAAAGATGGCCGTATTGGGGAAAACTACAGATGCCTTCTGCATTAGGAGGACTGAAAGTGCAGTGTAAAGTTTGCAGTTTAATTATGGATCTTACCAAGATAAAAGTTTCTGACTGAGGAAAGAAAAACAGCAGAGATCCATGCAAGAGCAGCAAAGGATCCCATTTAGTCTCTAGAGGCACCTGTGACCCTTATGTGCAGTCTGGGGTGCATATTTCTGTTCTCTATCAAGGTTTCTATCTGTGAAGATGCAGGTAAACAGGAAACTCATTTGGCAGGGTACATGACTTGATATTATAGCTTTTCTAGTGATTGCACCTGCCCGGAAGAATTAGCAAATTAGTGAATTAGAAAGAGAAGGGAAAATAGGAACTCACATCACTCTGCAGTTCCTGGCTTTTCTTTGCGTGTTTGATCTGGGAACTGTCAGCCACACTGGTGAACTTCAGAGCATCAGCTTTCTGTCTGTACTTTTTCTGATTAAAAGAAAATGGGATACAGAAATTAGAACTACATTTAATTTCCTGGTGAAATCAGTGCTATTAAAAAGCCCACTGTTGAATGTGCTGGGAAGTAAAATCTTTTATCCCTGGGACAGTATAGGGCAGACGGCAGCAGTGCAGGTTTTCACATCCTATCCTCAGTTCCCCTCTGAAACAAAGCTGGAAGAATCACTGCTGGTAATAATAGTAATGCATTATAGCTCCCAAATCAACCTCTGCTGAGACTACAAACACGGATAGGAATTGGAGGTAGATATGCTGAGTATACACACTGCTGAGCCTAGATTTCAGCCATAGACCAATGACCAACTTCACTACCTGGACGGGATTTGAACAAATGATTGAAAAGTTAAGAACTCTTTCTGGTAATCCCCTGAGCTAGTGAGTCCTAACTTATTTTACAAGCCCTTTCAAACTTATCTATGCTGTTTATATTACTGTTTACTAGACTGGGGCTTGAGAATATTGTGCTGTTTATCTGTCAGAGATCTCAAACTAGGACAGACATCTCTTGTTACAAAGACTTCTCTCTGCTGTTTTGAATGCTATGAATGTTCAGGCATTGCCTTGGATCTTTTCTCCAGTAGGCATCCCACACCCCTATTCCAGTCTTGCATATGGAAAGGACCATCCAGTTCTACTTGCCCCCTCACACTGATAACCCCAAAGACAGCCCTTTTGCACAAAGACCTGAAAGTTGAACCATATGTGGATAGACTGCCCATTCATTCAGTGCTTGACCCAAAGCCTACTGATATCAAGGACTCTCATTGACTTCACTTTGAACCAGATGTGTTCTATATTGGGGCATGGACAGAAACCTCCCTACAGCATTATATAACAATGTGAATTATGCTGCAACAAGGAATGGGAAAAAATGGGTAGCTATCCCAAGGTAGCGCAAGCAGATTCTGCTATTTATATTGTTCCTCATCACTAGAAAGGAGAGAAACAAGTGGCAGCCTGCTTGCCTTTAGCAAATGAGTGCCCAGGATGGACCCTGAGAGATGAAACCTAAATCATGGAATTTTATACCTGATTCTTTTAGGCAGGAGCTGGCAACCTACATCCTGCGGGATGGATCTGGCCCAGGTAGTGGGGGCTCTGGCAGTGTTCAATGATGGGGAGCTTTGGAGATGATCAGCAACACGGGGCTATGGAAGCACTGTGCAGGACAGTGGCCAGGTACTTTGCCCATGTTGCACCACAGGTGTGCAGCAAAGAGAAGCAGCAGCTGGGAGAAATTACAGCAGCTGGGTCCCAGCACTGGCTCACCCTCTACCCAAGCTGGGTCCTTCCAGGCCACCACCAAAAGGTTGCTGGGCCCTGCTTTCTGGATAATCCAATCATTCAGGCAACTGTATCCCAGTTTAAGGGAGTGTATCATCTATCAGCCACTTTTTCACACTGCTGTAAAGCTGACTATTCAGGCATAAACATGTCATCCATCCATGCCCTTAGTCTCAATGATTGAACTTCATGTGTTCTGCCTTTCAGAGAAAGCAAGACATTTCAGTCTGCCTTTGAGAGAGTATAATAAATAAATCCTGACTATTTCAGGACAAGAGTCTGATTGGGACACCAGGAAAACTCTTCCTGTGTACTTAGTTTACTTGTTATTATTCTAACAATTCAGCAGTCAATCTGTTTTTCCATTACATTTCAATTCAGAAAAGAAAGCCGCTATTTGAACTGATAGGTGAACAGATCAGTTCACACTATGACTTCTCTAGTTTTGCATGGAACAAAAGTTTAAAAAGCATGCAACACTTCAAAGAAGTGCTCACGGCTTTATACCAGAAGTTTGGAGGTGAGAGGCAGATTAAAAAGAGTTTGTTTTTGTCACATTTTATGCAATACAATGTAACAACATTCTGCAAATAAATGACAAAATGCCAACTTCTGGCTGGAAATAGAAACATCTGAAATAATAAATGCTAGTTTATTATAGGAGCTTGGGAAGGTAGTAGCCGCCAACTTTAGGTTTTCACTGCACTCAGATAAAGAGGGAGATCATTATGGATTAAATATTTGTGGCAGAGCGATATCCATATAGCAAACAACAAGAGCAAATGTCAGTCTGTCTTCAGCAAGAAACTGGATCTAAGTGTTGCTGCTTCCTCTTTTGTTTCTAAGATGTATTTTTACTTTTGCAGAGTAGTGAGCGAATGTCAGAGACCACAGCAGCAATGTATGATCTCCAGTAGCTAACAGTCTCATTTTACTTATTCCTGCACTCAGTGGGCTTTTATCTACCTAGTCAGACTTCTGCTATCTTCCTGCTTTTTGCCCAAATGATGCAACTAGACTCTAGTTAGGAGCTTGATGAAGTGTCCTTCCTGGCAGTGCCAGGTCCTGAATTAATAGGAAAAAAAAGAATAGGACAACAGTACAAGCTGACACTGCCAGCAAAAATTCCTAGAAAACTGAGCCTTGAGCTAGCAAGGAAGTTTTGGAAAATGGAAAATCCCATTCCTTTCCAGTGCTACTTGGCCAATAGGACAGATAGAAGGAGAAGAGTGCGAGGGAACCATTATGCTTACCCAGAAAACTAGGAGAAGGCAGGGTAGATTTGCACCTTATAGCATAACCAAATTAGAAATATATATAGCATTAGATTAAATGAGCTCCATATCATGAAAGCTTATGCTATATGTATCTCTAACTGGGTTAGCCTATGAGGTGCAAATATCACCCACCTTCTGCTTGACTTCAGACACCTACCTACTTCTTACTACCCAACAACCTGCCACGACAGCCCTGCAACACTAGAGACAATTCAATGGGATAAATGTATACTTGTGCAATAGGCAAACAGTAGCATCCCCAGTTACAACACGGCACTTCCCATATTGCCTATAGCAGCATCCAATCAGCCCTCTCATTTCACAGATTTCCAGTGTGCCTGAAATGCTTTTGCCTCCTCCACATACAGTAGTGTACACAGCTGGAGTATGGTGTAGTATACAGAGTGTAGTGTAGTATACTGTAGTGTAGCATAGTATACAGTAGTGTACACAGCTGGAGTGTAGCGTAGTATACAGTAGTGTAGTGTAGTATACTGTAGTGTAGCGTAGTATACAATAGTGTACACAGCTGGAGTGTAATGTAGTATACAGTAGTGTAGTGTAGTATACAGCAGTGCACACAGCTGGAGTGTAATGTAGTATACAGCAGTGCAGTGTAGTATACAGCAGTGCACACAGCTGGAGTGTAGCGTAGTATACTGTAGTGTAGTGTAGTATACTGTAGTGTACACAGCTGGCCAACTAGACTTCTGGCTTCCAAGAACCTCAGCCCAAAAGCTGAGTGTGTTGCTTACCTCACTAATAAGATCTCCTGCCTTTTTGGCTTGCTCGATATTGAGACTCCCTTCTGTTATCCACCCAACTCCTTTCATCCATGTCAGATCAGCCTTGTACCGAAGCTGCAAGGAAAAAAAATGTTTATTAGCAAAAAAGATGAGGACACAGATACAGTGCTGTCACTTGAAAGTGTGCATGCTTGCCAGTTTAAATGCATCAAGAGACACTTTGAAGATATAAAAGGATACATAAGTGTTAAGTAAATATAATTAAATCATGAATATCCTAGTAACCATCTGTTTTATATTCCAGTAACTCTATTACTCTGCACCCACAGCAACATTCACAAGAGGTTTGTGTGATCTTACATCACTCTGAAGTCCATACGCCTTCTTGGCCCATGTTGTCTTCATGTCTTCTGGAACCACTGTATACTCGTGGAGTTTCCTCCTATAGTCAAGGTCACTGGCCAAAGCCTGAGCTGCCTTAGCATGCTTTATGTTTACCATGTCCATAGGCAAGTGGAAGTGGGCCTTACTCTCCTCGAAATCTTTTTTGTAAGCAATCTAGGATACATAGAAAAAAATATGTCATCCTTACTAGAAGAGAGACAAGGGAGAACATAGTGGTTTAAAAGCAAATAGTTTGATATCGGTGTATATCTGCACTATGCTGCAAATTTAAGTACTCCTGCATTGGTTTTAAAGTGGATAAACTTGCCTGTCCCACTGCAGATGAGGTAAGCATATGCAGGGTTGAGATACAAGAAGGACCTCAAAGTGGATCCCAACTGTAAACATGAATTTTGGGGGGTTCCCATGGCAGCTTCTTCCCTGGACGCGTAACACATTGCAGGTCACTTCACTGTACTTGCTTATTTTATAGCTGTTTGTAAGCTTTATGTCATAATGTAAAGAAAAGGTGCAATGTAATTGTTCACCTCCCATAGTAAGATCAATGCTATCAACCCAGTGTTAGGGAGCAGCATCTGAACAAAATATAAGTAGCATGTATGCCTTGTAGATAAAGAGTTTGAGAAAGGAAACCAGTTTTACCCAATAACACCCCAGGAGTGATTATGAAAGAGATGCTAGAAGGATAGGGGAAGAAAAGTCGAATTGCTGAAAGAGATTTATAATTAAGAAAAACACATTTTAAGGAGGAGAAATAAATAATTTACCTCACTACTCATTTTAGACACCTGCAGAGAGTGGAGAAGTCTTGAATCTTTGGTTCCAATTGCTTTGCCTTTTGTTTTCTCATATTCTTCTTTGTATTTAATCTTTAGAAAGAAAAACAGTATACTATAAGTTTCTCTTTACCGCAGAAATATGTAGTGTTTGTTTCTTGGCCATTTGGGTGTTCAGAAAGCAGAGGGCATGTTGCACACCCTTTACCTGCATTTTTTATTGTTATTATTCAAAAAACTCAGCCTTTTCTAGCTTGGATCATTTGATCAATCTTACATCTTTCCCATAGCAAAACTGTTCATTCTTTTCTTTTCTATTTTTTTAATTTTACTGAGCTAATTCCTGAGTTTGTTACCCAGGATCTGGGAAGCAAACTGCTAGTGAGGCACTAAGTACAAAATGAGCGTGGACTTTAGGGTCAGCTCAGGTCTTTTTCCCCGCTGACGTAAGTAACTTTTGGCCTGTTCTGTTCGGAGCATATATTGTGCTCATTGTTGCAATAACCAAGCACCTTCCAGTAATGTGTGAAGCAATGCAACTGATACCTGTCACTTGGCAGTATCTGTTTCTGGGGTCTTTTTTAAAAAATTACACACTACTCTGCATTCATGCTAAAGAAGGCAAGTCAAAGAAATGTGCTTTGCTGGAAGTGTAGAGAAAGGGCTGAAGTGTTTAATTTTACTAAAGGCAGATTCAACTACATTTGACTAAGGAATATTCAGAAGTTACTTTGGCCCTCTGCATGCAGGAAAAAGGCCTTTTTCAGGGGGTTGGTTGCATAGAAATGAGTCTTACAAATGTTTCATAATTTTCACGAGCCTTTTAGAAGGATGAAGACATAACAGTAACGTTCAGGACTGATAAACGAGGTGGGGTACAATATTTTTATTAGGACTAATTCTTACTCAATCCATTTTCTATTAGGCATCATTCTTACTCAATGAAGTATAATTTTAATAATAACCTACATCACTGGCAAGATCTCTTGAGGCTTTGGCAGCCAGTAAAGGCATGGAGTCCAGTTTCATTTCAAATCCATGGCCCTTGCTCCTCTCCCAGCCTTCTTTGTACTTAACCTGAGGGGAAAAAATAAAACGGCGTAGCACCCAACTTACATATCCTTACACGGCACTTTACGCAAGCATGGAAAACAGCAAGGAATAAAGAAAAACTACATTATACTTAGTTACCTATAAAAGAAATTCTCTTGTGTTGTATTGCATGATCAGTTTAAACCATGGAAAAGGGCAGATGCACATGTGTACAGCTTGTGATTCCCTATTTATCCCCCAAGCATGTGGAATAATTTGACAGTTTTAAGGAAGCAAGATGCCTAATGGCATTAGCTGCCTAACTTCACTGAAAGTCAATGAAGTTAGGCGCCAAACTGATTGAAGATGAGATTGTCGCCTCTGGTTTATAAAGCAAAAGAAGTTTTATGCCCTCAGAATTGTGAAAATAAATTGATAATGACCCTCATGTTTCCTCATGTGACCCTTATGTTCCCTCAGGACTCAAAAACTGTAGGGCAGCTAAAAATATTATTTGCTCAAAATGTCATGGTTTTGAGGCCAGTCTCATGAATTGGTTCCCTGTGGTTGGCAATACTGTCTTGGGAAGTTTCTGCCCAGATGTGCTTTCTCTAGGTCAAACCTGACACAGACTGATCCCTAGAGATTTAAGTGCCCATGGTGTGATAAATCATGACATTTAGCAATAGTGAGTTTGGTCCAAAACACACTGAAGTCAATCTGAGTCTTTCTGTTGACTCCAATGGGTTTCCATCAAGACCTAAATAGCTGGTCTTTGTGCAAAGACTGTCCTGAAAGTGATAAATACAGTGAGTGATAATTGGATGGGCAGTCTCTTTCATGTGCACATCTGCCTCCCACAGAAATTCAAGTCATTTTGAAAGATCTCAGAACAATTCTCCCAGCTAGGTCCTGCTTCACATTTTATCCCTATTTATTGTGGGATCAACCTCATATTGTTAAAAAATAGCACAATGTCTAATGCTTCCTGAACCATCTGAGCTACTTTCTGTTCATTATTACTCATTTCTGTGATAGCATGTGTATCTATATTTGCAAGTCACTTTCTTACCTCACTATATAGTTCAGCATTGGCTTTTGCCTTGATTAACTGAGGTATATCTTGTGGTAGAGTGTAATGTGTTTTGGTCTTCTCATACTGGGCTCTGTAATTCAGCTAAATAGATGTTGAAAGAAAATCTACAGTTAGTTTCAATATGCCACATATAATTCCTTTTAACTTCAAATGCCTGTGGTTTGTTTTAATACATTAAGCAGCCCAATAAGACAGAAGAGCGGATGCTGTAAGTTTATAAGAAGGAAAAAAACACATGGATCTGCACTGGTGGCCGTAAAGGGTTTTCAAAGTGACATCATTCCAATTCTGTTATTAATTTTAGTGACAAGCGTAATTATCAACTATAATCAATGAGAAGCTCACTGATATACTTATGTGTGCTGTGCAGTGGCTCCTTTAATCTTGCTTGTTTCACCGCCCAACCCCTCCCTGTGGCTCTGATTGGCGGAGGGGCCCCGGCGGCCCCACCACAAGGTGTTGATTGGCCAGCAGGCAAAAACTAGTTTTAAATATGCTGTGGGTTTTTGCCTCCCACCACTGATTGGCAGAGGTGCCCTGGCGGCCCCGCCGCTTGCTGCTGATTTGCTGGGAGGCAAAAACCACAGCATATTTAAAACTATGCTTTCCACCTCCCAGCCAATCAGGTGGCAGGGGCAGGTACAGAAATGAGAAATATGAAAGGAGCGTCTGAGCAGCACATTTCCACTGCGATTTACTAATACTACTTATACTAATAAGCAGAAGTAGTCAGTGGCTCTAGGACTTACGTTACTAAGCTGCTGTGCATTTATTTTGGCTTGAGCAATTTGTGGAGTGCTGGACACGGAGCTGTACTTCAGCTTGTCTATGCTTTGCCTGTAGTTTGCCTAAGAAACAAAGAAAGGAGAAAATACTCAGACAGCACCTGAGAAGAATGGCTTGTTTTGCTAATAGGTTCAAACTACAACCTAAAACTATAATAAATTGAAAGCTACAACTTAAACAATAATAAGTCACATTGCAGAACAACTCCTAAAGCTTGGACGTGCCACTGAGATTAAATCCAACCAATTGTTAATCCCCATAATGTTTCCTAGTTATTCCAATGCAAAATTGAACCTTGCTACAAATGTGGATTTTTTTAATGAGATGCAGTTTCCTTCAACAGCCTTCTTATACAATTAATATCTTGAGCCATCTCCCCAAATTCCTTTTATCTTCTAGAGAAGAAGCTGCAGCTTCTCTTCAGGATCCAGCATGAAGTTGTGCAGAACAAATTATAATTCAGCGAGCTCTATTACTATTTGCCTGTACTGATTTTTAAAGTTAATAACTTATACTAAAAAAAATCTTACATAAAAGTTTTGTGTAGGCTTTTCTAGAAGGGAAAAGATATATGCTTAAAAACATAATTTCAGCATCAGCCACTGACTGGATTTAGAGCTCCCTAAATTCCTGCCACACTAATCCAGTAGCAGCAATAATAATCTACAAAAGGAAATATATTAAATCTCCAAATTATGCAAAATAAAATGTCACAGAGAAGTTTTCCTTTAAACCTAGTTTTCCCAAGGGCCTCTGCATTACACTGGTAGACACAATTATTATTCTCTATTGTCCTTAATTAATATTCACTGTCATTAATCACCTCTTTGCAAACACTGCAAATTATGTGTTGCTTAAAACTAATTCTTCAAGTACATTTTTTGCATAAAGTACATTTTTAATGGCAGTCACAGTTATGGAATCCATCTTAATGGGGTCCTTTTATCTCAGATATCCATCCACTTCTATTTCCTTCCATACTAACTCACACTAGAAGACATGCATGACTTATCTCACAGGCCAAAGGGATCAATGTACTTAAAACTGGTCATTCACTCTTCCTTTATAGATATCTAGGGCCTCTCTTCAGCTGAGAGATTCTTTTTTTTTTAACTGAACTATGTGTACTTACTGCTGATGATGATCCTTTGAGAATTGGGAATGACAGCTGTGTAAAAACCTATCAAACTTATACCCCAAACACTTGACTGAGCTCCAGTTTCTGGACAGATCTGGGCAAAAGGCAGGTTTGCTTGCATGTGCCATATACACATTCTTCTTCGGAGTATATCACTCAATCAAGCACAGAATCTATCATGCTAGTCATGCATAAAAACCTTTTGAAGTCATGATAAATATGTACTAGTTCAAAATGGTCACTGTCATTGACACTGCAATTATCACTGCCATCATTTCAGACTCTAAGGCAGAGGGTCCCAAACTTTTTCTTATTGTGTACCCTCTTCCAGATTTACCATCTGCCTGCATACCACTACCAGCATACTTTAAACCCTTAAATGCAATTATTATTGTAATGAATATTAAATCTGCTATCACATAATTTTCCCCTGCCATTACACAGTTTTTTGTACACCCCCCGCCGAGATGTCTTGCATACCCCCAGGGATATGAGTACCACAGTTTGGGAACCCCTGCTCTAGAGGCAGGGGAGTCTCCCATATGCAACCAGATGGGAATATTTATTCTCCCATTCTCTCTAGCCTTTTCCACTTTCCCTGGTTCCCAGAGCTAGTCACCTGAGCCTTGCTGCCCCCACTGTGCTTGTTTGACTTTATTTTGCAGTCATCCTAATTGTCGTCCTAATTTGTCATCCTAATTGAATCATTGCCTGACACACCCTATGCACTGGCATTCTCTCCTACAAGGAGAGGCTGAGCCAAGCAAAGCAACAGGATGAAAAGCCACAACATTATTTACATCTTTCAAAGGAACCAACTTCATTGTTGTCTGATAGGAAGGAGTTAATGTTGCCGGATAATTGTATTCAACACCATCGTGTTTGTAATCTGATTTATAGGCTATCTGAAACAGAAGGAAAACAATAACAATCAATCTTTTTTTTTTTTAAGCTGTCATTTGTTTGAATAATTATCAGTCAAGGGGAGAGGAGAAACAATAATATTAATATTAAACACAGGAAACAAAGTAAGTTCAGTACCATCACTGACAAAAGAAATGAAATTATTTGCATAGTTTAGCTACTAATTGATTCTTTTTCAGCTCTGCAATTAATCCAATGCCAACAGTTGCAACATTAACTTAACTTCTGCCTATGACATATCTCTTTTATCTTTCTGCTTAGTTCTTGAGCTTGTTATGGATTTGTAAATAATGCACTTGAAGGAATGGTGTGTAATGAAATAGTTTCTTGACTAACCCAGCAAATTAAACCAGGATTCAAAACTCTTCATTGAAAATGGAGGCTGTTTCTGACAAAAGACTGACCCTAAAGGATCTAAGCAACTTCAACTTCTATTTATATCAATGAAGCTGGAGGAGCTCAGTAGTTTTCAGGACTGGTATCAAGGTGAATTGGGTATCAAGGTGGATCAATATAAGGACATAGTGCAGAATGGTTTAATAGATTTCCACTCTTCTTGACAGATCCATCTTAAATACTACATACATAATTTAATGTGAAGTTTCCTATCAAATCAACACTAGTAAAATCAAAGGGAAAAAAAGCAGCTATGTACAAAAGAGAACACTGCCAAAGAACCTGCTACAGTACAAGCACAAAAGACTTACATTGCTTGCCAAGCTGCCAACCTTCATGGCATGTAGCATGCGCCTGTCCATGCCAATGCCTTCATAATGACCCTTCATCTGGTTCTGGTAGGTTTCTTTGTATTTAAGCTGCAAACCAAAGCAAATATTTGCTCAGAACACTCATTACATTTTATTGTGCTATAGCAGACATGCAGATATTGTGCATGGAAATGATATAGGGGATGTTTCCCTAGTTTAAGAAAGCACTATGGATTGTATAGCTTTGCTTACTTAAAAGAAAAAAGGAACAAGATGTATAATCTTTATTCCCCAAAGGTCCCTTTTTCAGAGGATGTCATTGCTTGTATGCCCAAAGTATCATACAGAATCACACAGTTTTGGTGTCCCCTCACCTTATTGCTGAAAAGTATTCAGCTCAGAAATCAAGAATTATTTAACTAAACTTACAGAAAGAGTTATCTATACCAGAGAAAATACTACTACCACAATTTAACTTTCACCTTTGATTAATCTGTTTGAAAAGGAATAACAACAACTTTAACCTGTGAGCAGTTGTTGCTCTTTGTCACACCCTGAGCACACCTACACAGCAAACTTACTATTGCAGGCAGTGGCCCACACAAGCATGCTGTGCCACTCTGCCTGGTTTACCTCCTGAATACGAAGCAGCATCACCATTTCTGCACAGGCTAAAGGCAAGCTAATTAGATCTGACACTCAGCACTGCTAATTAGCACAAACAGTGCTTTGTGAATGCAGCAACACTGCCTCAGTTCAGAAGGTATCCTGTATTAGCTGCACAATGTATTTGTAGGTGGCAGTGTCTGGCACACTAAGTCTGATGCATAGATGTGCCCATTCTGTCTTACGTCAGACCTTAGCCAGCTACGCGGTCTGATCATTGGGTTAATTGTCCATCCTCCAACTCCTGCCTTTTACTTCAAAATGATTTAAAAGGAGTCACGGATCCACCAATACTAACAAGCGTTCATTTTACATATTATTTTAAAATGTTTCACGCTCCAATGGGCATCTCAAAAAGCGGCAGCTGAGATTATCAGCACATATTTTCCTGCCAGAAATAGACATAATAAATGACACATTGTGCAAAATAAATTGAACAATAAACAATGCAGTGCGCTCAGTCTCCTTTCCCTCTGTGCCTATTACTTATTCCTACTACCATAACCCATAAGAGCTCCAGTCCTGGATCAGGCCAGCACTGTGCACAGAGTACAACGACATTTATAATCAAACACGCTGTGCAGCATCTACTCCGATTGCCTGGCTTATTGTGGTGCACACAGATGGACTGTCATTCCAGCAACTACTACATTACGCTTTCATCAAACTACAGCTTATAGGAACTTACGTCACTGGTGTATTTCGCTATCTTGCTCACATTCTTGAACTGCGGAGTCTCACAGTAGTTAATACTGTGGCCCTTACTGTTTTCCAGGTCCTTCCTATACTCCACCTGAGCCACCAAAATGCACAGCAGTGAGATGCAGCAAAATATTCAATTACCATATAAAAGGAATGCACTGATTAGCCATGCTGAGTTTCCAAAAACATTGATATAACTTTCTTATGAGATAGCACATGCATTATTGACACCGAGAGTCCATCCTATCGGGGCTGTGCAAAGCTTCGGTAGCTGATTCGGTTCAGAGGAGATTTGGCCCGATTCCGGGACCAAATCTCCGAATCCGAATTGAATCGGGAGACCAAGTAAATGCTCCGAATCAATATGAAGCATCCGAATCATTTCGGAAAAGCTTTGGAAAAAGATTCGGCCAATTCAGAGATTCAACCATAGGCTAAACAGGCAGCTGACAACTGCCTCCAGCTGGTAAGTCTGTTGGGGTTCGGGGGAGTGGGGAGGGAAGAGGCTTGGAGGAGGGAGGGAGGGATTGGGGCTGGGGCAGGGGGACCATATTACTCGGTGAGGGAGGTGGGGGAGCACAGGATGTGGGCGCAGCAGCACTGGGGGTGGGGGCTCTGCCATGCTGCCACTTCCCAGCTGGAGTGGGTGGGTGGGATGTGGGCATGGCTCACTCCAGACAGAAGGGGCAAGTGGCAGCAGGGCATAGCCCCTGCTCCCAGCACTGCCACGCCCGCATCCCCCCCCCCATACCAGCTGGCAAGTGGCACCAGGGTAGAGCCCCCACTCTGGTCATTCCTCCAGCTCTTCCCGGGGGGTGCAGCCCCCAGATCTGCAGACGGGGTTATAGCAGGCTGCTGCTGCCAGATGGGGAAATAGCCCAGAACCGCTGCCATCACCAGCTGGCAGCAGCAGCCTGCTGCATCATCCAGGGGCCCACATCCCCTGGGAAGAGCTGGAGGAAAGATCAGGGAGATGGGGAATCGAACTGGGAACTGAAGGGATATTCAAGGACCTGAACATTTCCCCAGCCCCCAGCTCAATTCCCCAGCTCCTGGTTCAAATCACTTGGGAGCTGGGGTAGCTCCATGTGTCAGCTGGACTACGGACCGGGCAGGGAATGGGGCCGGGCAGGGCAGCCACGGGGGCATCTTTCACAGCTCCCCCTACCTCAGGAGAGGCAGGCACAGCCACTGGAGCCGCGGGAAAACCTGCAGCCACACGATTGTGCCTGCCTCTCCCCAGCTGATCCAAATCACCAAATCTTGCCAAATCTTCTGAAGCTGATTTGGCCGAATCTCCGAATCGAATCACTGTCCGCCGAATTGGCCGAATCCAAATCTGAATCGAATAGTTCTCTATTCGCACACACCTACATCCTATTACACATATACAAAAAAATTCCCACTGAATGACCCTATGGTCAGGCAAAATTCAGATGTAAATGTGTTATTGCTCAGAGGAATTTGGGCTTCAGATGAAATGTGGACGTTTCCATTTTTTTGTAAACAAAATTGCTCACCTAAGTGCTGAACTTGTATGTGAGCATAGATTAAAAATATCCGTTTCAAATACATTCACAACCCAGAAAAATAAACTATCAGTAACACACGGTGTGTTCAGAGCACTTTTTGTCTGTATAGCTCTCGCTCTACAAAAGAAAGTAAAGATCATCAAATCTCCATTTTAGAGAAGGGAGGAGAGAACTGAAGCTTCCAGAAATGAATCGATTTGCCCTAAAGTCAGCCAGGTCAGTGACAGAGCCGGATATAAAACTGAGGTCTCCTGAGTATCAACACAATAGTCAACAACTAGCCAAATAAATAACATTTTGGGAAACATCATCTGAAACAAAGATATGCCTTCTTTGTTCTCCTCTGCCTATGAGCTGTATAATCTTGGTCGCTTTTCCTTAAAGAAAAAAGAGGGGAGGATCAAGAGTATCTTCATGAAAGGAACTGGTTAAAAAAGGGAAATATTAAACACATTCGGTGAAAACTGTGGCTCAGGAAACAGAAATGCTATTTTGGCTTCTCAGAAGATGTTTCTACTTTAAAGGCAACTTGAGTGGATGGGTTCTGGCGAGATCCTCAGTCTGATGTAACTTGGCCTACATCCACTGATGTCAATACAGCTGACAATGTACTTCCCCTCTGGATATGTTCATGAAAGTTTCTCCTGAAGGTATGACCACATTTTTAATTACACATTGACCTGTTTTCATGCATGTTATTCAGGAAAGACCACCGTGTTTTGCATTCCTAGCTTGAGAAACCAGAACCAACCTTCCACAGAGAAACAGATATTGCTGCATGCAGTATGTCTTTTTCCCGTAAGTCGGCGCAACCCCTTACCTCGCTGGCAAGCTTGTTAACATGCTGGGCTCGCTTAAGAACTAGGTTATCTTCGGCCGAAAGGGAATGGTAGTGTGCTGCTCCTTTCATCTTTGAAAGATCCTTCTTGTATTTTATCTAAAGAGAAAGTGAAAATATAATCAAAATATAGACTTCTTGTCAATACTGCTCTTTCTAGTTACTTTAAGGGCTATAATAATACCTTTCCTATTTCTTTTCGCTTTAAGAAGAAAAATTAAAAAGTAAGAAAGATAGGCTATTACTTCCTGAAATCATCTCCCTAGAAAATTACAAGTCAGCCAATCCCATGGCTCACATAAAGCCACTTGACAATTTAGCCAAAACCAGGCTTGGCTAGCAACTCGGTGAGCAACTGGCTGGGTTGTCTACACTGTTCTTTTAAGAGATTCAATTTTCTGTAGTTTAATGTTAGCCTGCCAGCGAAGAAATTGAGGAAGGTGGTGAGATGGGAACCCTATGAAGTTTTCTTGTACAGAGACCAGCTTGTTGAATGTATTGTTGAATGTATTGCTTGTTGAATGTATCCTTTTTTATAGGATTTCTAAGATAAATATGATCCATGTGAAAGGAAGTGATGTTTAGATGATAAAGTCTCTCCCTCTGCCTGAAGAAAGGTGTTTGTACCTGAAAGCTTTCAAAAAAATGTGTTCCCAACTATTTAGTTGGTCTAATAAAAGATACCACATTTACCCCAAAATCTTGGCTGCCTATACCCTTAGATCAACACAACTACAACCAACACCCCCAATTTAATTTGTGAATTTTACCACTGACTTAATTAAACAGGGCCATGATTTCACTTATGGGCTGAAAATTTATATTTATATATTGCCTATCTTTTGAACAAAAATACTCCGAAATGACCACAGATCAATGATTTACACCCACACCCAGCCCCGTATGTTCTTTATCCCATGCAATTTAACATGCCTACGTTTGAAAGTTTGGTGTGTGTTGAAATATTATGATCACTCCAATTTCATTTTCAGAATCTCTTAAAGCCAGCTTCTTAGGTTTTAAACGAAGTGAAGCAAGCTGATACTGCAATGCATTCAACCTGAAATACAACCACCTCCCTGCAAATAACTGCAAATTAGGAAGCATCATTTTAATTTTTCACAGCTTGAAGATGGATTAAAATAGCCTCTTTAATCAGGGAACTTAACTGTTTCATACTTAAACTGGGTATTGCTGGATTTTTCACCAAAATAGATCGCAGCCACTGGGGATCTCAGGCTTTTTATATTCCCCCAGTCATGGGCCCAAGTAAAAAAACACCATGAAACCTGTCACCTCTAAGTAAGTCACTGCCTGTATCTGGTCCAAGCTGGCACTGGCTGAAAGATCTTAACATCTGCTGGTTTAATTAATGGTCTGAGTTGATGGAATCAGGCCATTTCCTAGTGGACAGGTGCCCATGAAACAAATATTATCGCCAACAGGCACCCCTCATAGCAACAGCAGACCGAATAAGCACAGAAGAGGCCTATAGACTGAGACAATGTTCGCTTCTAGAAGTAATCCCTTTAAGTGGGGTTGATCATCCTTGGCTGATGAAGAGCCAGACACTGCCACTTCTCAGTCTGTGCCTATTCTTTAGATAACAGCTCAAGAAATCACTGGATTGCAGATAAGGAGTTTAGTCCATATGATGTGGCAGTGCCCTACCCTACAAGCCCTTTTCTCAATATGACTTCCTCAGCAGGAAAGGTACAATATATACCATATACACCCAGATCAGAACAAGGAAACTGCATCTCTTGACAAAAGATACTGTAGCAAACCTCATGACTAAAACTATTCAGATATATAGGTTGCACTATTCAGATTATAGTGGGCACTACTAAACCCCTGAGTCAGGGTTGCACAATGTGAGGGGTTAGGCTGAGGCTGGGCTCTCACCTGGCCACCAGTTCCCCACATTGCTCCAACTGCAAAAGCAGCTAGAGTCTCCAGGCTCCCCTTTCATCCTTGGCCGCTTCCTTCCCTCGTCCCAGAGGGAAGAGCAGTGCAGGGAGCGGAGGCTGCTTGCGAGGTGGAGGACTGGGCTGCGTGGGAGGAGAGGGGGGATCATACTTGCATGGGGCATCAGTGGGGGGAGGGTGCATGGCGTAGCAGTGCAGTGGGGAAGTGCCTGTAAGGCTGTGCTTTGCACTGGGGCATGGGGGACATCACAGCCACGCAGTACAGTAATAGAAGGTGTGCAGTGCAGCAGTGAGGGTAACTGCAAAGCAGTGTGGGGCAGGGAGGCAAAAGCATCTGCCCTGTGCACAGCCTGGTCGCCCGTGGCTCACCTGGCGCAGTCCATGTGGTGTGCAGTCCCTGCTGGTGCGGCCCCTGGGGACTTGGAAGTTGGAGAGCCCTACTCTGAGCAATCCAGTCCCCAGCAATATGACGAAAAGCCATCAGTGCTTACTCTGCTGATTTAATTCTAGCGTTCTGCTTTCTGCTTTGATAAAATTGCTATTTTTTTAACCGTTTCAGTATTATATTGATGATTTCAGTTTCATACTTACATCACTTGCCAATTCATTTGCTTTCTTGGCATTTTGGTAAGCTGGCGTGATCATAGCAGGAAAGCTTCCTTTCCCCCTGTGCTCTTCGTATTCACCCATATAATCCTGCAAAAAATTCAAGGACTATGGGTCACTAATGACTTTACTACCAGCCCCCTCCCCCAGTCTGTTCTTGTTTGTCTGGTTTATTACTTCCATTTCTTTGTTAAGTCTGTCATTTCACATTGAAATGTATGTTTTTCATCATCATTATATGAACTTTCTCTGTGGTCTCTTTATGTTGCCCAAGTGATAGCACTTTATAATTCCCATGTGGCATTAATATACGTTTGTCTACACAGACAAGAAAGGAAGAATGGTGAAGGACTCAGGTGGTCCGATTCAAATCGGGCTCTATATGAGGGCCCCTGCATGACTCAATAGCATCTCCACTCTGTCATTAAGAGCTACTCGGGTAGCAGGCAGGTGAAAAAACAAAAAAAGCAAAGAAGTTCATTGTGTTAATGTTGTTGTTCCCAAAGACTGATTTCAACCAGGGTGCAACAGCACCCTGTGGTGCCTTGAGATCCTGTTGAGTGTGCCATGACGTGCCACATAATGTTATTAGAGGTGTATCTACACTTGCTATTCAGGTGAAGAAATAAACTCCAGTGCAGTTTGCTAACTGGGGCACAAGGGTACTAACGTGCAGGGCTAGGCAGCAGGCAGTCCCCACGCTTTAGCACTCCCATGTCCCAACCAGTAGGCCAATGCGAAGCAGCAAGTATTTGCTTCGAATTTGGATTTGGCTGATTCAGAGGGACAGTGATTCGATTCAGTGATTTGAATCACTGTCCTGATTCGATTAAGCCGATTCAGATCCGAAAATTCGGCCCCAATTCGGAGATTTGGCAATAGACTAAACAGGCAGCAGTCCTCAACGATGCTGGACAAACTACCTCCAGCTGGTAAGTCTGTTCTGGTGGGCAGAGAGGGGAGGGAGGGCAGATCAACACCTCCACAGTGAGGGAGGGATTGGGGCTGGGGCTGGAGCTGGGACAAGCTGCACAGCCGGGGCGGGCAGATGCGAGACTCGGGGAGGGGAGCTCTTGCCACTGCGCGCCTCTACATGCCACCAGTCCAGGAGCTGCTCTTCTGGTGGCTCCTCCGGCGGCTCTCACCGCCTGTCCGGGAGGGCATGGGAGCGGGCGTGTGCCCCCGGAGCTGCACAGGGCAGGGTGGCCTGGGCTAGGCTGCATCTGGATGGGCGGCAGAAGGCACTGGGAGCAGGGGTTATGCCCTCCTGCCACTGCACTGTACCACTGCTTTGCCTCAGACACTGTCGCTACACTGCCTCAGACAAGAGGTTCGCAGTGGCAAAAGCTGCTCCAGCCTCCCTGCACCTCCCAGACAAGCCGGGGGCACACACCCACTCCTGAAAATACCTGTCAGGAATAGCATAAATAGTGTAATTAAGAGTAAACCCGACCTATTTTTGCATTCTCTCTCCTAAGGGTTCTCGCCGCAAAGAAGTGCATTGTAGTCATGTAGTGTTGCAGCCAATATCACATGTTAAGGTAAAGTCACAGCAGACTGAGGTCTGGGAACAGCCTCTGTACTTGTTCTGTATCTAAAAAGAGCTATAAATACATACAGAGGCTCTAAAAATAACCATGAATGATTAGCTGGGTCGCTCTTTTAAAATGCTGTTCTTCAGGCTGATTTCTAACTTCCATTCTGACTTCTCTTCTTCAGTTCTTTACAACTTCCTCAAAAAATGTCTTTCATTTTTTTCCTAACTTTGATCTCAGTCCAAAACTGATATTTCCAAGTTTGAGCTAAATCAACTCAGACACTTAGTAGTTATCCAAACATGAACAAAACAGATTTTTAACAAAATAGGAATTTTTCATTCCGACAGCTCAAAAAGGGCTGAGGCTACAAACTTCAAATCTCACTTATTTTCTTGATCCTGTTGGGTTAGCTTCTAATACCCTGAACACATGTTACATAGCGCTTTACTCCTAAAATAGCCATGTTCACATCTATGAAACTATTGGATGGGTAGTGTCCTGTCCAATTTGAAAAAGGGTATTATAATCTGCCCCAACAAGATCATGAAAGATAGGATAAAAAAATGAAGAGGATTAAAACCTACATTTAGACTGTTCATAATTTTGACACCTCTAAGAACAGCACATGAAGAAATAATAATTGTCTCTTCAAATATAATCCTTGAGATTATGATCATTGTGCTGTATATCTTCCAAGGGAGAGGCATCATTTCAGTAAAAAAGGACATTGGGATTTTTTAGCATTGCCGCCATAATAATATTTGCTGAAGAATTAAACAAAATCAGGCCACAGTGGACAGTGTTGAAAGGAAGCCTGTTTGTCCTCACATAGTTGAAGAACAGCTTGTCGGGGTAAAAATATCGCTCTTATAGCACAGCCAAAGTTTGAGAGACCTTGTATGATGTTAAGTGCTGTTTGAATTTATTTAAAGCTGCGAAGACATCCAGAAATGTTGGCCCAGAGAATATGTCTAACTGCTTTCTCTCTAACACCTCGTCCTCTTTCTTTTGAGGCTTAGATTTCTCCTGGAGGGAAACAAAGTTTAAGCCAGAGGGCAGCAGGTTGCATTGCCCTTGTGAAACTTTATGGCAGTATTAATAATCAACTGCAGCACAAAATCTCTTAACTGCTCCATACCTGACTAAACTGATCCACGTCTTCTCTAGTGAAAGCAGCATCTGTTCCAACTCTTTGGCTGGCTTTTCCCCTCATCTCTTTTTCATACCTTTGATGATACCTCACCTAACAGGAAATAAAAAAAGAGCAAGCCAGATGAGTTTAGCCCGTTACGCATTTGCTGCATAATAAATCACACACATGTTGATAAAGGATTGCCAAAATGCCCATTGCTATCAGTCCACAAAAGACCTGTTTGCTACGTGAATCTATAAAAACAAAATAGCAGTGTTTGGTTTCACACTATTTTAAGAACACACAATATGCCCTACCAGTTTAGATCACTAGTCTATCAATACCAGTATCCTCTGCTAAGTAGCAGCTGATACCCGATGTGCCAGGGGATTAAAAAACAACAAATAATGAACCTAAGTGCAAAATTACCATAGGTGCCATTCATCCTGCTTAATCTCACGGTGTTTTGCATGTTGTACAGAAGGATTGTTTGCCCGCCAGGAATAATTAAGAGGAGACTTTATTCTGCGAAGTGATAATGAGAGTCTTATTCTATTTGAGAGTTCAAGTGTAGGACCAGGATTTACACTATCCCTGTCAAAGCTAAAAAACCACATGCTGAAGCTTCCTACAGATCAAGGACAATGTGCATAATAAACTATGGGCCCCTCTTAATTTTCACTGATGAGTTAATGACCTGAATAACTCTGCCGTCACAATTTAAAGTCACTTCCATGCATCTAGCACCTTGTACAAGCTATGGTTTCTATCACTGCCCAAATATAAAATGACACTAATGAGTCATTTGGAAAATATGTGCATTAATCAAAGGAACTTGGTAATTTTCTATTGCAAATCCTTTTTATGATTTGATTTGGTTTGGATTGGGCTTTTCAGGTGCAGAAGGGGAAGAAGAATCATACTGTGAGGCCAGAGCCAAAAGACCTATTTTATATACTATCATCACTCTGTTTTATTTATGGCCATTCATACAATTAATTCTCAAAAGGCTGGCTTCTTTAGTCCACCAAGACTTGCACAGTGCTCCCTCCTCTGCCAACATAAAGGGAAGGCTGAGCAGGACAGGGGAGTCGTAGAGACATGGAAATTCATAGTAGAGAAAAGCTCTGCTAAACCCTATCTGCCATTGGTGTAAGGTCACGGAGGAGCATTGTACCACTGGAATAAATAAGAATTGCAAATAAGCAGCTCCAAGTTATGCCATGGCTGGGCAGCACAGAATCAGAGGCCTGACTCCTTGCGGTCCCCTCCTCCCTATGGTGTGCAAGTGCAACTAAGAGAAGGTGGAGAACCCAGCTCACAAGTATGACCACTGCTGGTTTGGTGAACATCAAGATCTTATTTTCCTCTGTGCATGAGCAAAGGCCTGTGGCCACACAAAAAACACTGGCACGAGTTTTGTCAGAAAAGAATATCACCCAAAGACAAACATGCTGCTTTTGTCACTCACATCACTGGCTAACTCATTAGCTCTCTTCGCTATTTGATAACCTGGGGTGATCATAGCAGGGAAGCTCCCTTTCCCTCTCCGTTGTTCATAATCTTCTGTGTATTTTAACTGTAAAAACAAGATCATCTAAGAACAAATAGAGCACACACATTTATATATACTGCAAACAAAAGCAACTTTAAAAGAAAAGCATTACGTTTGCAAAGCACTCAAAATTAGGAAATGCGAGAACTAAAGTGCCTTAAGTTCCCCACCCCCCACATCTGAGTATGTATTATCATACATTCTTTAATATACAATGGCATACTATTTGATTCACAAGACCCCTGTCTGATTCAGTGCCCAAGGTGAAGAAACACAGTTGTGAAATGAAAGAGGCCCTCCTTTATCTGTTGCAGAAGTTGAAATCACAGAATTACAGAGTGGGGCTGGAAGGGAACTTGAGAAGTCATCTAGTCCAACCCCCTGCCCAGGGCAGCACCATCCCTATCCAAACCATCCTATACAAATCCATAGTCTAACCTCTTAGCAAAGGTACACAATCAGCCCTGATACAACACAAGATATAACGCCCTAAACAGCCACAGGTAAAGCAGAGGAGCCATGCCAGTCGATGCCCTGCTGCTGCAAAGGTTGTTACCGTGCTCAAGAGATCTCAGGCAGAGGCCCCACCTCCCACGTGCTAGCAGTGAAGTTGTGTGTACACAGTAAATGAAGATCCACTCTCCCTCTTCTCCATATTCCTCATCCAATCCCAGTATCCCCATCCCAGCTCCCAATCTCAGCCCTTGCCCCATCACGAGTTCTCACCAGTTGTCTATCAACCCACTGCCTTTTCTACTGCACTGGTTCCCAGTTCTTTGCCCAGCTCACCCCAGCTCTAAGCCTAGTTTCCCTCCCCACCCAACAGCTTCCATCCCTAGTCTTCTCCAACAGGCTGTGAGGATCTTTGTCCCAAATTATTACCCAGGTTTGTCCCCCTCATGTATTCAAGTCAGGCAACTTCCTCCCTTTTACTGCTCAGACTCTCGCAGGAGGACATGACAACACAGGAGATTTGGGTTCCTTGCTTCCCTTTCTGCCCAGGTCTGCTCCACAACTGCACAGAGCTGCAACCGCAGGAAAAGTCCTGCTCAGCCCCGGACAGAGTATGTTCAGAGGAGATGGAAACATTTTCTAGGAGTCCTATGTAAACTACAGTTTTTCAAAGTCTTAAAACAGGTCCGAACTTGGGAGGAAAAAGGCATATCCCTGACCAAAAGTCACCTAACTGTCAGATGTAAAACCATGCAAGCACTACAGTTTCTCAAGGAAAAGTCACCAGAACTTTTCAAAGATGGAACATGCTTTTCCCCTACGCCCCATAGAAATGGCTGAACAGTTTTAGTTGACATCCCCAAAAAATCTTTAGCTGAGATAGAAACAAACATGAATCATTTCAGCTCAAAAGGTTATGGTTTAGGAAAGGTATAAGCAACTTAAAACAGGTCTTTTAATAGGAAGTGTCTAGCAACATTAATAACAGACTCTGCTAAGCAAATTTTAGACAGGTGTGCTTCAAAAACTCTGATTTAAGTATTAGATTTTATTTGTCTTTGTGCTTCAAGAAACTATTTAAGCAGTTAAAATAGAGCTCCTTATTTTCTCCTCCTGCTTTACTTACATCGCTTGTAAGCTGCCCTCCAACTTTTGCATGCAGTATATCAGGAGTGTCTACAACAGAGGTGAACTTGGAGACCCTTTCTTCATGTCCACGCTTATACTCTACCTGGAAGCATAAATTGAATGCATTTCAAAGCCCTTTACTAGTAAATCTCTGGTTATCTCCTTCCATGAGACTGGAAAAGGCAACAGAACTGATCTTTGAGTCAGCTAATTATTTTCACCGTTATGTCCTCGGTATAAAGCAGTTGGCTGTAAATACAAAAGAAGGTGCAGCTACCATTGATGAAAGGGGACTAATCATTACAGAGTATTCTGACTTTACTCATTGGCATTATTAGCTCAAATGTTCTATTATTTCACTCCATTATAGGTCTATAGTGTCAAAAGTGTTAATTTTATGTAAAGAAAACATCAGCACTGTTGAGGGAAATGTTTATAACTACTTTTTTAATGCTAAATAATTCCAGCAATACATGCAATATAGCCAGGCTGTCTTCATATAAAAACTGAGTCCAGCTCCTACTGAAGTCGATGCCCAAAATAATCAACATTTTAAATTGCATTTGTAAGCAGTATAAAAGTACTGCAAAATTCCTCTGTAATGGCACCAAAACTGTATCACTGCATTGCTTCATGCTGTTCGTGAAACCCAAGGAAACTACAAGGATTTGAAGGGGGCTTATTTTCATGAGAGCTTTTTGGATTGTTATTTTTATAATACATATGTAAACATCTATCATACACATACATTAAAGAAAATTAAGTTCACTATTATACTGGTAGGTATCATTATAAACTAAGATAGATAAAAAGGCCAGAATAAGTGGTTAAAAAAATCAATGAAAATTAAATAGGAAAATAAGAGTAATAAGCTTAAAAACAAAACACAACGGGTTTTTTAAACTGAAATAGCAATTATGTCATGAATTACACAAAAATTTGCTGTATCTTAGAAGATGCCCATGCTGCAAGCTGTCATTTATAGTATTCTTCCAAGGCAAGGTAGGTTCCCAAGACAAAGTGTCAATAAAGTAAAAGATTTACCACTTTTGCAGGATTAATTTTAAGATAGGTGTTGGGTACCAGCTGCGCTCTTTAATGTCCACTATTTAAAA
The DNA here is from genome assembly GCF_052110815.1 of Crocodylus siamensis. Lineage (NCBI taxonomy): Eukaryota > Metazoa > Chordata > Crocodylia > Crocodylidae > Crocodylus > Crocodylus siamensis. The sequence goes on along the minus strand of NC_143401.1, from coordinate 89,617,542 downwards.
TCAGGATTTCCTGAACGTTAGTAACTTCAATGCACACAAAAGAAAATTGAGACTTACATCACTGCTTAGCTGAGTGGCTTTCTTAGCAATCTGGTAAGCTGGAGTGATCATAGCTGGAAAGCTGCCTTTACCCTTCTGTTGCTCATAATCTTCTGTGTATTTCACCTAGAAGTGACATTTTTTGTTATAAAAAAACCTCTGTTCATTAATGTGACCCCTCTTTAAAAATAAATAAATAAATAAGCAAAGTAGGTAATGCATATCCCATACAAGCTTAAGGTGTTTTAGAATAAATGACACACAAAAGAACATGTATTTCATATTTTTCCTAGTTAAAAAAAATCTCAGCTACAGTGGAAAAAATCCATCTGAATATTTGATACGCAGTAGTTTATATATGACTACTACTAATTATATATCTTTCAGTTCTTTACTGACTGCAGCTGGATGGAAAGCTATAGGTTCCTGTGTACTCCAAGAAAAATAAAATGTGTTATCCATCAGTGGAGCTACTTCACTGATGGTAGCCACGCTAGAAAATGTTGGGTAGGCAGGACTTAGTATCCAGCCAAGGTCATCTGACATGTTACTGTCCAGGAATTGAACTGTATCTTAACTTCTGAAAGTCGTGATAATTCCTTTTGAATATATCTAAACTGGGAAGTAACACTCCTGGGTGACTTTGACTGTAAATGTATATCTAGACAGACAGAGCACACAAAGGCTAAAAAAAACTGTTGTTCCACAAAGTTCAAATCCATGTCACCCTTTTCTTTGGTAATTTGTTATTGACAGTTTAGCTACTATGAAGGAGTAAGCTCTCAGAATATAAAATAAGCTATAAAAATAAAGCTACTGCAAAGGTCAGTCCACTTACATCACTGCGAGTCTTCTGCGACTGAGCTATCCTGACCATTGCGGGATCTGGAATGGCTCCTGAATACCAGGTCTTGCCCTCCTCATAAGCCGCCTGATAGTTTTTCTAGAAAGGAAAGATTAAGTGAATAGGTTTAAATATAAATAATGAATTGACTAGGGAAGAGGAAAGCAAATAAAAATCCATCACAAAAATCAACTTACACTGTATAAATAGAAAATAATACAACTATATCCATGTGAGTCTTATTATTTTTAACACAAAGTTGGAGTTTAACTGGTTCATGGACTTGGTTCTGTCCTTGCATACAGAGATTAATTTTATTCCAAAATATTTCTGTGCACATTCTGCAACCTCTTTCTATGTGATATGGAATTAGGACTTATTTCCCCTAAATTTCCAGTCAAATATCTGTTGAGTAGTTCACTGCATCATGCAAACAGCAACAATATTGCTAGGCCATCATTATTACTATTGCTAAATGCATGCTAAACAGTGTGTAAGTATATACGCGAACAAAATATTGTCCTTTTTCTGCAAATTCAAGACAAATATATTTTCTTTTTTTTGTCAATACTTTTCTTCGTAGAAAATTATAGCATGTGGAAACTACCAGACTGATAACCTTGAAAAACGACATTTGCTGTTTACCTGAAGAACAGGCATAGTACAGGCCATATGCACATCCCTCTACCAAAAGGGACAACTTCTACAACCTTCTTAGATTCTGGCTACAAACACATGGTGCATTTGTCCTGGGAGATACCATTTTTTCTCAGGACAAAGCGCAGTCATTCGGACATCCATGTCTGTTGTCCTAGGACAAATCCTATAAAGGTTCACGGGATAAGACTTGCTAGCAGTTTCCACTAGGATATCATGAAAAGCAAGTGAAGGTTGTCTGGGGATTGGATCATTGGATCAATGGCAGAAAAGCACCAGTGCATTCAACCACTCGCTAAACTCAGACAGTAAGGACAACATGCGTACACCCCAAACTCACAACTTTTCTGTTCTAGGACAAAAACAGGCATAACTGGTCCTGGGACAAGTGTGACATCTATTCTTCACTCGTGATTCAGAGTTTTGAAAAGTGTGATCATGACATTGGGGATGTAGGTCATGGGCTGAGCCTGTCCAAGTTGGCAATGCATTTGGTTATTACTTACCTAGGATGAATCTCATCTGCCCATCTATAAGCAGAAACAGTCTATAGCCCAACATTGTCCATTAAACCAGCCAACCTGCCATTTTACATCAAAGTTCCTATCTTTAATTAAGGGAGGGTTTTTTCAATATTAGCCTGGAGTCCTGGGGGCCTCGGGGAGCTGCAGCCGCAGAGATGCTACCACTAGCAGCCTGGCCGGCAGCCAAAGCATGGCTTAGGCTGGCCAGCCTCCAGTTTTGGGTGGCACATGTTGTCCCCTGCATGTGCCGCCCAGCTTTTTTTGTGTGGGGTTTTTTGACCCCAGGATTTCCCAGGGTCAAAAATCACCCCCCATTCACTCCCCTCTGCACTGCTAAATTGCAGCATGGGGAACACCTGAATGCGAGGTGTGTGGCACCACAGGATGGGTCCACGGTGCCACATACCACATGGCCACGCTCATCTGGATGCAGCCAGTAAGTAGCAATTTACCTCTTCTCTGCTGCCAAATTTTTGGACCTGTGGGGAGGTCCATGGGCCAAATAGCACAGGCTCACAGGCTGCATCTGGCCTGCAGGCCAGACGTTGAACACCCCTATTTTAAAACAATGCACATCATGTCATTGTCTCTGCTCCCTTTTCCATTCTCTCACATAAATGAGTTTAATAAGGAATTCCTCAGCCATTGTCCCATTGCTCCTTCTTCCCCCATTCCCATTTCTGTGGCACATCTACTTGTCATCTTCAAAAGGAATCGCTGCCATAAATTCTGCATCACGACTTTGTTAGAGGATCGCGTCAGAAGAAAAATGACGTTAAGAAGAAACAAACCCCTAGGAAACCATAAGTGGATGAGATCCTGAATATGCTCAAATGAGAGTTTTACAATGGATGTCTGTCAGGCCAGGATTTCATTCAGTACTTGATAATGTGGCAAGAAAAATGATGGATTATAATAATAATATACATGGTGCCCTTCACTTGAGGATCTTTAATTGTGAGCAAATCTAATTAGTTTACTACATAGAGAAGGAAACAAGGCATGGGGAAGATAAGTGACTTCACTGTGCTCATCATTCAAGGCTGCAACAGAGTCAGGAATAGGACCGAGATCAGAGTCAAGAGTATTTCTGCACCACATTCAGAAGTGCAATTGCAGCATATGTAGCTATACCCAAGATAACTCTGCTAGCTTGAGGCCCAAAAGAGCAAAACCAGAGCAGCAAAGGCTTCAATCAACAAAAAAGTACACGGAGTAACAGCCTACACTGAAGTCCATATTGTGACAGGTTTACTGCTTTTGGTGCCTGATCTAGGTAAATTAAAGCTAGCCAGGGCATATCGATACTTGCTGCAACTGCATCTAGCATTGCAGCGGAGGTACTCCCCAAACCTCCTGACTTTTGCTCTCCCACTTTAACAATTACAATGCACGGCCTTGAAAAACAAATGAAAATTAAACAGGCCATTATAAAACAAAATAAGAAATGAGCTGTTCTGAGTCAAACGCTGTGCATAAATGCATGCCAACCATCATTTTATTTAGCATGGGGAAGTAACGCTTCGCAGGATGCCTCCTGGCAACCTCCAGAAAGGTGTACCCTCGAAGGGCTTCTCTTACCTCACTGGCCAGCTGCTGAACGTTACACGCGGTTTCCACCTCTCTGCAGTTCATATCCCACTGGAAAACGGATTTGAATCGTTCCCCTTCTTCTCGATATTTAGCCTGCAACAAAAACTCAGCATCAATATTTTTTTTTCTTATCACGGATGCAAAAGGCAAAGAAGGGCATCATTTTAAAGCTGGGAAAATGCCGGGGTGTTCAACACTGTAGAGTTGGAGCAAACTGCAAGGGAAAAGGTGAGCAGAAGTGAAATCAATACGCCAAAACGAATGCCAGACTTAAGTGGCTCGCTCGTTAGATATAAGCAATGTGCCCACCACACTGTGGGACTTTGTGTGTGTCTTTCTGGGTCCCAGATCCTTAACCAGTGCAGACCGGGTATTCCTTTCAGTACCATGCTCTAGTTAAAAAAAAGCCTGTACTGATACAGACAGAAACCATGTGTTCATTACTGCTGTATCAGAGGAGTGCATCAGGAGCTCGGTGCACAACTGTTCACCAGGGCACCCCTGGGGAAGACCAGGACCAATGGATATATAGTTGTCTTCCTGCCTAGAGTAGGGGGGCTGGACCTGATGATCTGCAAGGTCCCTTCCAGCCCCTGACGTCTATGAATCTATGACAAACCTTCAATGAGCAGGCCTGGACTATGGAAACTTTGAAGCCCACAGGAAAATACTGTTCACTGGATTCAGATCTCTGTACTCGCAGCTTCCACAGAGCCCCCTTTACCAATATTTCCTCTTTGTCTGCCTATCACAACCTTTCGCAGCATGCTGCCCTACCCTGTGAGCACCATTAATGGGTTTCTACTTTCTCCTACCTGTCTCCCAGCCCTACCTAAGGGATCTATGAAGGAGAGGCTAGATTAGCTGTCATCCACTTGGTGACTTCTAACTAAGATGTATTGCAGTCATTGGAGCTGCTTGCTCTTAGGGAAACAGCACATTGCAGTTGAAACCCATCAAGAAGATCTAAGTAGTTCCTAGATACATCTCCCCTTCCTCCCTACCCAGCCCCACACACATGCACGTAGTAATGAAGACTAAAACCCCATAAAAATCTAAGCCGATCATACAATTCAAATGTTAGTGAGAAAGACTTTGTGAAGGAAACCACCATGAAACACTAGTCCCAAGTATCAGTCACAGGGCAATATTGCTCTCATTTATCCCTTTCTGACTACAATGAAGTCAGTGAGGTTGTGTGAATATAATTAAGGGCATTGTCGAATCCGATGTCTTCATATTATTATAATTCTTTATTTGTATTGCAATGGTACCTGGAGACCCAAATGAAATCAGGATCTTCTTGTGCTATACTGGCACATGCATTGCCCTGAAGAAGTCATAATTTGAGCACATAACAGAGAAACAGAAACTACTGAAATGTATATATTATCCTCATTATACCATATCTTCATTATACAATTAAAGAAGGAAGCACAAAGATGGCAATGCCCTGGCCAAGGTCACACCAAACTTAAGTGGCAGAGCAAGGAATTGAATTTTCATCTCTTAAGCCTCAGTCTAGTGCCATAAGCACAAACTAGTTTGTTATTTTCATTTAGGACCCAACGCCAAATTTTTTCTATACTATAAGCTGCCATAGAAGTGAAAAGGCATTTTCAATACGGCCTGGATTAGGCCTAGAGATACACTTAGAAACCTTGCCTTTGGAGCTCAAATTCACTCTATGATTGAAAGGGGCAGGAGGTGCTCTAGGTGAGAAAGCAAGGGAAAGTGATCTCCCAGCTATAATTTGCTTGGCGTGTATGCCCACATGCACTGGAAGTAATAGGGTCTCATATCACAGCCGGGAAACAGAAATAGAATTTGCAGTAATCCCAGGCTCATTCCAGACCAGATCTGTCACACACGCATCTTAAAGGAAGTGAACGCGATGTTGTTGTCATTGTTGGAGTCCAGGATATTGCAAAAACATGATGCATAAAATGCTATCGAAGTACAATGACAGAAGGAGTGTAATAGGTGATAAATGTTATTAAATGTATACTATCAACTTGATCAAGAAGAAAAAGAATCAGATATTAGTACCCGCAAAATGTAAAATACTGCATCCGTTTTCCATTATTTTATGTACAATTTTAATAAGATGCCAGATCCCATAGAAACACATTGTCTATACTTATTATTACTACTACTAGTACTATTACTACTACTACTACGATTATTTTTAGAGGACTAAAAGGCACCACATTTAATAAAACCACATTATGCATGGAAATGAGCCAGTAACCAGTGGTCTTCTGACATATTTTTCTTATTTTAAATAGCCACCAGAAGTGCAAAACTTAAACAAACACCTTTGAAAGAAAAGAGGTCATAACAGAAAGCAATGGCATGAGAAAATAAAAAAGAATTGGAACTCCTTTTGGGATCTAGGCTCATAACAGCCTTGTGGAGCTGACATTACACAACCAAGAAAATCAACATTAGCAATAATATTTCCGAAAAATGTTTTCAAAAAACCAGGAAAAACTCCCTCACATCTCAGCCCAGATCTATCGAATGCTCAAAAAAAACTTTTCTGGGAGTCATATTCTAATTAAATTTAAACTATTTAGTTGTTGATGTCAAAGACCAGGCAATTTTATTCAAGTTTTGTTTTGAGTCTTCAGATTTATTTTGACACAACATTTAAGGCAAGTGAACCAGCATTAAAGAAAATGTCCTCGCGACCCACTGGCACTAATAATCAAGTCTGTACAGCTCTGCTCTGCATTCCTGGCAATTTTCAGTGGCGGATACTACAGACTTCCTTGTAGAATATTAGATAAGGTAACCTTTGACAGACTGAACCTGCATTTCTTACTAAGATATTCATAGAATACCAAAGGATGTTTTGTCTGGGCAAATTAAGGTTCCCAAAGTAAGTAAAATACAGTAAGTAAGACTATAATACCATCGTGGGCTTTTTTACTGAAACTGAGACATCCTGGGCTTTTCTCCCTTGCTTTGCAATGTAATCCGATAGCTTTATTATGTAGAATTTAACAGCTATAGACTTTGCTCCTCTTCCAAAACGAACAAGGAGCATGTACGGCACTTGTGAAATGAGGCTGAAAAATTGGGGGGGAAAAATCTAAAGAAAATACAAAACTAATTTTAAAAAACGTTCAGGTTTTGTGGCTTTTGTTGAAACACATACAACAAATGTTAGGAAGCATGTCTCTTGCTATATTCAATTGAGGTATTTGAAAAGAAATGTATAAGAAATCTACAGACAAACAAAAACAAGCTAGAGATACGATCAAGAAAAAAAATCTGTTCCAGATCTAAATATCAAATCTGCCAAAGCACGGATCTGGTGGGATGCAGACCCTGGTTTGGTCCGTGACAAAGACCATTCGAAATAAATGTGACCCAAACCTGAGCTCACCTTAAAAGAGGGCAAGGCAGTTAAATATAGGGGTTGTCCTTTAATACATTTCTAAAAAAACCCCAGTGTGGTTATAACACCAGAAACAAAAAGTACAAGCGAACACAATTTATTCTAAAACTCTTACCTCGCTCACTGCTTCAGGTTGTTTTTTCACATTTAAATTTATTGGTGTCTCAAATATGCTTGTGAATGTGTTGTTTTTTGGGTTATGTCTATAAAACAAGGGATAACAGCAGATTAGAAATGTATTAGACTGTCCACCACCAGAAAGATATACTCTCTTTTTAGTTTCTCAAAACCACTGCACCACCTTCACAACACATACCATCAGCTCGCATACAACTTACTGTTTTATGAAATAAGTGTCAACGACTAAATTAATTTTAATGATCATCATATCAATGCTGTGTTACTAATAACAAAAGAGAATAATAGAATAAAAACCAACTGTCATCTCTTGTTTTCAGCCAAGAAATTTGACAGGAATTGATCATTAGAAAATCAAATCATCCTGAAAAATATAACTCCAAAAATTTGCATTTTACATATTTTTCTGGTTACTAAGTGCATTCATACCTTATTAACTCTTAACCACTGATATGGAAATCACTGCTTACAGTTACAACAGACAACGTTCCAAAATATTTCCAGTGGCGCTTACAAAGGTATCTTTTAAGACGTAAATATGGGAATTTTATATATATGGCTAGATTTTGATCTCTGCCATATATGTAAATCCAGAGCAATTCTGCTGAAGTCAGCGGAGTTGATCCAGTTCCACAGAACAGTTGATGACCAGTTGGCTGCCCAGTGCTGATCTTCAGATAAAATTATGGGGATTCAAGTTTTAAGCCATTATGATTTTTTTTTTAAAGTAAGTACACTTACGCTTGGCAGTAAGGCTTCTTCTGGTGGCTAACAAAGTTATTTACCGTTAGCATCATTTTGCAGATTTCACAATGAAAACAGGCTTTGTGCCATGTCTAGGAATAGAAATGACGAAAATATAGTGCAAGTGTCTCATTTTTCCTTATTATTCCAGCAATATTTAAACCTCAACATTGACCCCCCTGTCCATTTCCTAAATAGGGATTTACCACTGTATAAAGGGCATGCATTAAATGGACACTAAATAGAACATAAATTACTATCTTTTCAAGTTTGTAGCCTCGTCATTTTTAATTATCTGCCACAAAACACTCATAACCAAGCTTACCTTCACTCCAATAGCCACCATGAATAAAGAATTTATACAGTTAGGAGTTCTGCCTGCAACTCCAGCAGGAGCATGATCAAACCATTTATTAGTAAGTTTGCATATTAACTTTGCATATATATATATCTATTAAACTCCAAAATACTCAAGAGAGAGTATGTGTACTGACCTGATCTATACAGTTAATCTTCTCAGCAGGGTAAACCCCAAAGCCACATCTAGCACACGGCTGAACATTCATCTTGAAACCAACAGAGCAAAGAGTATATATCTATACACACAAAAGCTTCAAAAGATGACGATGACTTTTTGGCCTGTTTGTAACACTCCAGATAGTTCTGTAAAGCCCCTTTTCTATGATCAATTGCTCTCATTAAACTTCTGAAGCAAAGTCTCTGCTCCTTTGGTTGACCTTCTGTTTCAAAGTCAGCTGCTAGCTGGCTTTTAAAGATGCCTATTACTAAGAGGGATTATTTTAGCAACTGTGTAAGTACATACAGAAGGGGAGGTGTTAGCAACATCTTTCTCTAAATAGAGGAGTGAAGTCACAGAAACAAATCATGTCTATGTGAATGGCAGAATCTGACCATTCAGCCTGGAAGTTTGATGTTTAACGTTAGTCGTCATAACCCCAGGATGGAGGTAAAGATACAAGCTGCGTCATCACCATCAGCTTACCAAAGTAGTAGCTAGTCTCCCCCATGTACAATGAATGACTTCACTGGGGGCGAATTTGTGTCTTATGTATATCCCTGTTTATAGTAGCTGGAGCCCAACGAAGACATTGCAACTGGCAGACGTTCACTTAATGATGCAAGGGGATCTGATCCCTGACCCAAGCAATCGCACCTCCTGACATGCCACATGTGCAGGATCAGAGACTGGATCCCAATGATGCCCCTGCCGGTAGGACCCAAAGCATGGGTTTGCAACCACTGGAGTAAATCAAGTCCCCCCACCATCACCTGGCAGGTGCAAAACATGGACTCCTGGCCAGGATGCTGGGAAAGGATCCCAGAGTCTCAGTGGACATCTAAAAAGAAAAGCATGTGCAGCTGGGCTGCGCATACAATGCTGGACGATCCAGGTGCACGGGGACCCTGGGGTGTCTAGAAACCATGTGTGCAGCCCAGCCCCTGCACAGCAAGGCAGTCAACCTGCCAGCTCCCGGGGAACCACAGCATCAGCAGCTGTAAATCTCCCCCCGCAGGCAGACCAGCATTATCCACTACCCACCCCAAGGTCTGCTCAGCTTGCGAGTAAAGAAGAGACCAAGAAGATGTTGGAGGAGCTTGGGTATGCCTCTGTGAAGTGTCACAGGGTTGTTCAGGAATAGCACACATTTCTGAGGCAAGAAAAGGAGAAAGACAGGTAGGAGAAGGAAAAGAACAAAGCCGCCAGGAGGGCACCACGGTAACTAATTAAATAAGGAGCTGGAGGAGAAAGGAGTCCATATGGGCCAGGGGAAACTTAGAAGATGCGGATAATATAGATGGATAATATAGATGGACGTGATGGGGCAGCAATAGCTCCTAGACATTATGAGCAGGCACACACTGTAGGAGAGTGTACTCTGGCAAAGGTGTCACTTGCCTTCGACCTCCTCTCTCCTTTGGCAGCCCACAGCATGCACAGCAGCCACTGGGTTTGCTAGTCCCATCCCATGGAGACCTCATCATACTGGGACCCCACAGACCCCTTCCCTCCTCCCTGTGAAGACCCAGCTCCTTCAGTCTCTCAAACCTCATACTAGGTTGCTCCAATGCTAATCCAGCTCCCAACATTGCCAAGCAGCCAAAAAGAGGGGAAGCTGCTCGCCACAGGCTACGAGCCCTTCTCGCCAGCCAAGGTCTGAAGTTTTATCTCCCTTTTCCCTCCGTGTTAACCCCACTCAATGACCCCGTTCTCAGTGTCCTAAATATTTTAAATGTATGGAGTTGGGGCACTATTTGTTCTGGTTGCACTGTAAGGACAATAAAGTTGTGTTTCATTTAATACGGAAAATGTCTTTCTGGGGCAACAATTGAATTGTTGCTGCTTGCAGAATGCATGGATATTCAAATAGGATACCCTCACCCTGACTGAGTATTACTAGCTACAAGGCACTAAGTTAAAAAATCTTGGAAAAACGAAGAATGCAGAATGAGGCACAGACAAATTAGCCATAGCCACAGGCTCTTGCAGTCCCGCTGACCGTGCACTAAAAGCTAAAAAATATGTTTAAAAATTAATGGAGGAACATAAAGCTTGCACAAGCGAACCTAACAACTGATCCCACAGAACCCCCACAATGGACTGATGCTGTCCTAAAATTCATGCAGACCATGCAAAACCATAGACACTGTCACGTCCGTATTGTCAGGAAGTTGCCCTTTTTCATTAGGGAAAACAGGAGACAGCTCCTGAAACTCCTGAAAAGGCTGAAGTGCTCAATGCCTTTTTTACCTGTCTTCACAGGCAAAGTTGGCTTCCAGATTACTGTACTGGGCAGCACAGTTTTGGGGAGGAGGTGAGCAGCCAACAGTGGCAAAAGAACAGGCTAGGGACTATGTGGAAAAGCTGGATGTGTACAAGTCCATGGGGCTGGACATGATGCACCTGAGCGTGCTGAAGGAGATGGCCAATGTGATTGCAGAGCCACTGGCCATTATCTTGGAAAACTCATGGCAACTGATGATTGCAGAAGGGCAAATATAGTTCCCATTTTTAAGATAGGGAAGAAGGAGGATCCAGGGAACTACAGACCAGTTGGCCTCACCTCAGTCCCTGGAAAAATCATGAAGAAGGTCCTCAAGGAATCCATTTTTAAGCATTTGGAGGAGAAGAAGGTGATTAGGAACAGTCAGCATGGATTCACCAAGGGCAAGTCATGCCTGACCAACCTGATTGCCTTCTGTGATGAGATGACTGGCTTTGCGGGCATGGGGAGAGTAGTGAATGTGATATACCTTGACTTTAGCAAGGCTTTTGATACAGTCTCCTGCAACATTTTCACAAATAAGCTAAGGAAGTCCGGGTTGGATGCATGGCCTGTAAAATGGATAGAAAACTGGGTGGCTCATTGGACTCAAAGGGTAGTAATCCATTGATGTCTAGTTAGCAGCCGGTATCAAGCAGAGTGCCCCAGGGGTCAGTCCTAGGGCCAGTTTTGTTCAGTACCTTCATCAACTATCTGGAAGATGGGATGGCAAGTTTGCTGATGACACCAAGATGGGGGGTAAATATGCTGCAGGGCGGTGCTAAGATTCAGAGACCTAGACAAACTGGAGGATTGGGCCAAGAGAAATCTCAGGAAATTCAAAAAGGACAAATACAAAACTCTGCACTTAGGACAGAACAACCCCATGCACCGGGGCAGGCTGGGGGTGACTGGCTGGGCAGCAGCTCTGCCGAAAAAGACCTGGGGGTGACAGTGGACAATCAGCTAAATATGAGCCAAAAGTGCCCTTGTTGTGAAGAAGGCTAACAGCAGACTGGGCTGCATTAATGGGAGCGTAGCCAGCAGGTTGAGGAAAGTGATTATCCCCCTCTATTTGGCAGTAGTGAGCCAACATCTGGAGTAGTGTGTCCAGTTTTGGGGCACCCCACACTGTAGAAATGATGTGGACAAAGTGGAGGGCACCCAAAATAGTTAAGAGGGGTAGGACATGTGAAGAGAGGCTGAGGGAACTGGGCTTATTTAGTCTGGAGAAGAGAAGACCAGAGGGGGATTTAATAGCAGCCTTCACCTACGTGAAAGGGGGTGACAAAGGGGATGGAGCTGGGCTGTCCTCAGTGGTGGCAGATGACAGAGCAAGGAGCGATGGGCTCATGTTGCAGTAAGGGAAGTTGAGGTTAGATATGATAAAAAAAACTCTCCGGAGCAAGGTAGTAAACCACTGGAACAGGCTGCCCACAGAGGTGGCGAAATCCTGGCCTTAGAGGCTTTTAAGACCTGGCTAGACAAGGCCTTGGCTGGGGGTTGGACTAGAGGCCCCCCCGGCCCTCATTTTCAATGAGTCTAAATACAGGATCGTTACATGCTATGTATTATATGCCTTGCAACCCCACTGCGGTGGCTGATCTGGTCTTGGAGCTGGCATCAAGTCTAGCTATGGCCGTCACAGCCCCGCAGGGGTTTGCTTCACCGGGGAAGGGCCCGGGCGCCTCCTCTCCCCGAGGGCCGGGCCGGGGCCGGGGCCGGGGCCGGGGCCGGGCCGGTTTCACTTTCTCTTTCGCTGCAGCCGGCGCAGGACGCAGGCAAGTGTCGGGCGCGCCCGGGCGACCTGCCGGCCCGGCCCGGCCCGGCCCGGTCCGCCGCGGCCTCGGGCCTCCGCGCCGGGGTGGGGTGAGGGGCAGGCCCTCACGCCTCTGCCGCCATTCCCGGGCACCGGAAACCCCGCCGGCGCCTGGACGGGGTCTCAGGGCGTGCCCGGTCGCCGCCTGAGTCTGAGACCCCCAAAAAGGGGCGGTCCGAACAGCTTGGCTTAGAGAGGATCCGTTTTATGGGAGAGGTGGGGGGATTGCAAAAAAAAAAGTAATTAAAAAAAAAATGTTTGCTGTTTCTCAGTGGGCCTAATAAAGGGGTCAAGGCAGGGGTGGGCAAAATGCAGCCCGGGGGCCGGTTGCGGCCCGCCAGGCCGTTGTATCCAGCCTGCAGGGCGCCTAAAAAGTTTAGAAAATTAATATTTATCTGCCTCGATGGCTTGCTAAAAGTCAGTAAGTTGCCCTCTGGCTTTGGGCTGGGCTTTGGGGCCATGTTTGCAGCAAAGCTTTGAGGTGTGGCATCGAGCCGTGTTATGATTCAAACTCTTATCTGTGCGGGAGTGGAAAAATGCCACGCCGCGATTTCTGAAGGGAACAGCGAGGACGCTGGGTGCTCCCTCTGTGTTCATCTCCCTGCTTTGCCTTTTGGTTTCTGTCTCTTCTACCCATGTCTTCCTCGTTCCTGCCTCCTACCACACTTCCAGCTTCTCTCGCTCCTTGGAGTCGCAGACCAGCAGAGACTCCCTGTGCCTGACAAGGGGTGATTGCACCCAAAAGCTTGCTAAAAACTTTTCTCCAGCTACTCAGCTGGCTTAATAAAAGGGATCATGTCTCCGCAATGGTCCTTAAACCTGCCTGGTTTAAGGACTTGCAGGGCTCTCCGGTGCAGTCCCTGGGAGGGGACGTGCCCTGTGTGTCCAGTCACAAGGGATGAAGTTGGCGTCGTGTAGTTCTCCGAGGCTCGGGGAGGAAACGTGCACAGCGTGGCACATCTCGGTTAGCGCTGCTCTCACCGTAGTGGCGTGGAGTGAATGTGCACCAAGTTGCCATTTAGCTGGTTGCTGCATGCTCTTCCGTTGTTTTTGCTGAGCGAGAGCGACACCCGGATGTTGCTTTCCTGTGTGGTCAGTAGCGATGTGCATAGGTATTTCAGTCTAGTCCTTCCTTTGCATGGGAGTGCAATATGGGACTTCGTGTCCTGCTGAAGTTCTTCCTTCTTTTGCCTAAATCTGATATAATCTTCCAATTTTGCAAATCCACATTCTTTCCAGATTACTGAGTTATTTGAAACAAGACTAGATTTACCCCAGTCTATCGCATACCATTGCTTTTTCTGTTGAAGTCAAATTAAAATCTCCAGAAACTGGAAACAACTGGCGGAGGGGGGTGTTCCCTTACCTTACTTTTCCAATTACAGGCTGAAAGGACAGTGATATTCATATTAATGCTCTCTCAGTCTGGTTTCCACAGTCCTGATGATGCATCAGCTATAAAAGTCTGTTTGTGTATCTGTTATCAGTTGAGTTCAATAGGATGCCGTGAATAAGTAAAGATCGCATGCACGAGCAAGCGTTTTCAGGAATGGGCCTTAAGGAAGTGAATGAGCAACAAGTAGTCTTCTGGCTAATACTTAAAATAGAAATAAGCTTTTAACCTAGTAAAGAGTGTGTTTTCTAGTGTGCCATGGAAGCGTCTCCGCTGACCTTAGGAAAGGTATGCTCAGCGGAGACATCTTAAAACAGGCTTTGACACAAGCATATCAACTGACATAAAAGACTGCTATGATGTCTTCGAGTAATGTGCTTTTTTAATGAAAGAAAAATACGGTTTTCTGGGTTTTTTTTAAATAAAAACAAAACCTCAGTGTTAGGAAAATATAACATGCATAATGTGATAGGAAAAATAAAGAAAATTAAAATTGAGTCTATCTCTATAAAAACAGTTTGCAGCATTTTTCTGTACAGGCAGTTGAGTGTGCCTGTGTACCTGTGCCTCCATGAGAGAATTTGGGGGCATATCTTTCTGAGTTCTCTGGATGCTTTCAATTTGGGTTATAGCTACGCGAATAACAAATAAGTTGGTGTCTAATTGCCAGTGTTTCCTGCTTCTTTGCAAACTTACTTGTTTTCAATCCACAGAAAACATCTTAAAAACATACTATAAGGCATTTTGCCATCTTTTTTTTATTTTTAAATCTTAGTTGCAGTTTGTGGGCAGATTTTATTGACTCGTTTTATATGCTACCCTTCGGTCTAAGACAGCGGTGCTCAAATTCTCGGCCCTGTGGGCCAGATGAGTGGGGAGGGACCACTCCGCAGCCTGGATCAGCCCTGGGATGCCCGACACCACCCTGTCCCTGCCCTGATCGCCAGGATTTCAGAAGTGGGCCCCCTCCCGCTGGGATTTGTCCCCAGGGGGACTACCACCGCTCAACCGTGCCCCAGCATACTGGGATTGAGTCCCAGGGGCCTGGCGTTGCCCCCCTTGGCCTTCCATACCGGGCTTGCGGCCTGGAGCTGCACCTTCTTAGTCTCTTGTGTGCTGCGATGGGGCCCTGGGCCTGGTGCTACCCCCACCCAGCCCTGCCTGCTAATATTGGGTGCTGGACCCAGTGCAGAGTCCAGGGCTCCCCATGGGTCCAGGAATTTGGCAGTGGGGAAGTGGTGCCACTCCTCTCCCACCACCAAATTTCCAGGCATATGAGGAGCCCCCACCCCAGCTGAATATCACAGGGCCAGATTTGGCCTACAAGCTGGGGGGGGTCAGTGCCTCTGGTGTAGGTCATCTTTGAATAACTACAAAAAAAGTAACAGGGATAACTGAGTACACACACTATCAGACTGGAGGATCCAAAAATCGATGGCTACTTTTAGCCTGTACAATTTTACACAGTGTAACTGGCTTAATAATTTTACTAGAAAATAGATTTGGTTTAATGATTGGTGGTTTTTATTAGGTTTCTTTTTATATTTGTTTGTGTAGATGGCAGAAGAGCTGTACGCTGACGGGCCTCAGTTGAAAATGAAGGCTGAAGAGCCGGATGATACAGTGGATGCAAGGCCGGACAGAAGTGAAAGATTTTTCATCTTTGGAAAGTAAGTAATTTTGTTCTCAATTCCATTCAATCGGCAAGCCCGCTTCAAGTGGACCATATCCAGTTCTTCTGTACTCTGGAAGGCGTCAAGTGTTGCTGGAGAAAAACGTATTAAATCTAGTATAAAAACCGATAAAAAGTCTGGAAAGAAAGTCCAAAAGTGCTGCCTTTGACTATACATACTCATCCTCTGCACCCTAGCAAAGCATTTTTCTATCTAGACAGTAATTAATTATATTGCAAGGAGAAATGCAGACTGTGCTGTGTGATGTTACTTCCCTTCGCTGCCTTGATTCAAAGTGAAAATGAGAACTAATCTTAGTTGGCTAAATTTCAGATTTTATTAATGATAGCCCTCCTAAGGGCTTTTTTGAAAGTCAAAAGTTACATAAGTACACTGAACTTCAGCCTGGTTCTCGCTTCTCACATGGCTCTTAAATGGGGGTAGCAACTGGGAACTGAATGCACTGTTTTCACTGCACTGAGTTTGGCTATTCTGCACCATGAGAATCCCCAAGGGGCTACTGAGGACATCCTACACCCATCTCCCTCCAAAAAGTTCCACCGGGGCCAAGGATGTAGCCTGTTACCCAAGAACTTAATCTTCTTGGGAGCTGCAGAATCATTTTTGCCTTAATATTAAAGAGTGCAATCCCCAGTGAAGCATAATTTTACTTACCATAATTTCATAGGAAGTATCGTCTGTGTTATGTTAGACCTGTTCTTTTGGAAAAATAGCCATCTGGAATTTCTAACGGCCCTTAAAGTGAGAGAATGACTATTTTGTGCTGAGAGTTTCTTGGTGTTGGTGTTTTTCTTAAAAAGGGCTTTTATAATTTATGCCCTCTGCACTATGCAACCTTGAAGTGAACGGCCTAGCCCTGACCAAGCGATGGGAAGGCGTTTGGCATTTTAGTTACATCGTAATTATGAAGAATGTGTTAATGCACAGAGTCTATAAGGTCTAAAACCCTTACCTAGGAGTCAGAAGAGCTAAGTATTCTTGCAGCAGACTTGCAGAGTTGACCTTCAGCAAGTAGTTTCAAACTTTTCCTGCTGCTTTTCTTAAAGAAGTGTTTTATGAGGCTTAATTAATGGAAAACAATATAAAGCTGTTGTGGAGGGTGTCATAGAAATGTCAAGTATTCCCATCAGTGCACATCTAAAAAAAATTGAAATATTCCTGTTTAAGATTATACCCACAACCTGCAGTGCTAGCAGATACAAGTGGAAGCTGTGACATTCTGCCTCTAAAACCTGAGCAGCAGTTTTGAAAGGCATATTTTGAAATAAATGCGACTTGTGTTTAAAAAGCAAAATTGCTCCTCTCTATGGGGAAATAGTCTGGTTCCATTATTCTGCTACTTGCAGTTTATCACTTTTAGTGAAAGACAAGAATCAATGTCTTAATGTGCTGAGATGGTTCAAGCAGTGTAACTGCCCGGTGTACCAGGCATTTGTGTTTTGGTAATGTCTGGGGAAACATTATCTTCCCCATAGAGCAGGGCTGTGCAGCTGAGAGCTCCTGAGCCGCATGCAGCCCACAACAGGGTAAACTGTGGCCTGGAGGGCTTGCTAGTGGTGTGCCACTTCTTCTCCCCCTCAACCTCGCCCCATACTTGTTGCCCACCACCAGATTTGGGGGCATCTGTTGGCAACTAAAATCAGGGGCGCAGTAAAAGCGACGGGCGCAAACGGGGACGGTGATGGTCACCCCTTGGGTTTGGAAGCCCCTCCTTGCTCCTGCCTCATTTGTAGGGTGAGCGTGAGCCACTGGATTGGCAGCATGGGCAGATTTGCTCTCCTTCCTGTTTGGGGAATTTGTCTCTGTGTAATTTTATCTTGTTAAAGAGCTTCTAGTTCTGACCTAATATTTCCAGGAAATGAAATGTTTCTTAAATATTACTCGATCTTTCTGTTTGTTTGTTTGCCACTAGATGGCAGACGACCCTCATTTTTTGCCGCACTAAAAGGAGCAGAACGCACTGCAGAATTGATGCCGTTTTTATTTTCTGAGCAGAAACAGACCAGGGTGATCATAACAAGTCTGAAAGGCGTTTTGGAAGGAAAAGAGGGTTGCTAATTTGAAAAAAAAAAAACCCAAGTGCTCACTTTTCATGTAAGGTGAACAGCTTTGTTGTTTGCTTCCTATGAGCCCGTCATGCTTTTCACACCTGGATCTCTTTCAAAGAAATCCATTTCTCTGAAGGGTGCTGTAATATCCTCCCTTTGTGCTTTTGAGCATCACTTGTCTTTTCAGAAATGTGGCCTGGCCTCCTCCTTCGGGTATTTTAAACTACACGTTTTCTCTGAGCCTTCCTTCCTATAAACAGCGCGCTGTATTGTCCATCACTTCATTCAGCTGTAGGTAGTAGACGAAGATGTGGGCCACCATGATTTTTACCATGCAAAGGCCAGAATGAAAAAATAAGAAGTCTGATTTCCTGGAAGTCAATGGAGCTGGGTTTTTTCCTGCGAAATAGTTTTTTAAAAACTACCAAATGTCCCTAGAGTTCAGCAAAACAGAGTTTTCTCTCTTAACAGCCCTGGTGGTATTTCTCATGCTCTCAGTGAAGTGAAGCATGATTCAGTAGCAAGTAGGTGAGAGCAGTCAGGCTTTGGAGGCCAATTTCACATCAATTCACTCTATAAAACTGTTCTTACCCTCGATGGATGGCTTTTACACTTTCCCTTTTACACTTTCCCTATGCCTCTTCTGTCTGTCTTACACCCTGTATTCCACTTCTCAGTTGGAAGTTGTAAACAGCATTTAAATAAGTATATGTGCAAGGGCTTTTACAAGCCAAGAGCAAGTGAAGCTGAAAACCTAATCAGTACTTTCAATTCAGTGCCTTTAGTTCAGAAAACTTAAACCAGTGAAGTGTCACAAAGCCCTGGTGAGCCGGGTGAGGGATAGCTAGAGAGTGGAAGTTTTTTCCTTTGCTGAAGTAAAGCCACTTTGAGATTGAATACAGCATCAGTTTAACCTGATGTAGTAAGCCTGAATGTATTTTAGGAGCATAAGATAAGAGGAGTGCAATGCCTACCTGAAAGCAATGGGAAATTTTTGGAGTCAGTTTGTAACTGTCTTTGAGTTGACATTTGACCCGAACAGTAGGTTAAACAGTCTCCCTTTTGGATAGAAAAGTACCTTGATTAGTGTGCTGGGCCTTCGATTATATAATGACTTGGGAAGTGCTGTCTGTCAAATTTCCACCACCACTTCCCACAGCAGATAGGTATTCCTTTAACATTTCCCATCTAAATCTTGACCTGGCCTAGATTGTGAAATCATATAGGATTACAGGTACTAGAGGTACACTGTATCTATAGATACTTCTGTCGTTAATAAGGAACAAAAATATAAAAGTATAACACCGTGCGCTTTGCATTTTAATTAATTTGAGAACTCTCATTTTAATTTAAATTGAAAATTTCTCTGTCAGAAATGTCAGTGGGTGTCTTGTTCTCTTTGTTAATGGTTATGACATTCCCATTTACATAAAATTAGCTTTGAAAGTTTTGCAAACTCGAATACAGATAGATGTATAGAACTTTTTCAGAGTTCAGGTTTTGCACTAGATGATAGAGCATCGGGTTTTGGTGACCATGGGCTGAAATGAAATACGAAGTAATCTAATGTAACTGTACAGCCTGTTTCAATGTGTCAGCAAAACAAAATTAGCTCCTTTGTTGGCATATGATTATTCTGCTGAGGGTCTGCTTCAAAATGTCCTGACAAAATCCTTCGCTTTTTTGAGTGTGCGTGAGCAGAGGTGATGGGGGCAGGGGAGTTCAGTGCACTTGCATGAAGACGGAGTCGTGTAACTTGTACCAGAGAGGGAGAAATAAGTTGGTAGACCCCCTTGTTCACTGGGACTTGAATCGTGTTTTAGCTTCTTGTACACAGATTAATAACTAGTTTTGACACCAGCATCATAGATGCAGGAGGATTGGGGAATTGCCTTTGTGTCAGTCCTACTCGTTCGTTGTTCTTTCATCCTCCTGGGAATTATTTTCCACCCACCTTTGATTATCTTTTATCTCTTTCACAACAAGATGCTTCACAGATGGGGTGTGGAGATGATTTTTTTGTTCTTCCTTTCAGACCCATGTACATTTTTAAAGGTTGCTCACTGTGTATTGTTAGTGCCACTTAAATGCTGAATTTTTAAAAGGTTATGGCAATTCCTGTGTGGGCAACAGTGTACACATTTTGGAGGATTTTTTATAAAGTAGTCCACCAGATTTTTCCTATTCTGATTAGTCCAATTAGTCTTTTTGAGTGTTTTCATGAGACTGGAACTGTACCACTAGAGAGTGCCTCTAGCCAGGCCAAGGCGAGTATAACAGTTCATCACGGCTCATCCAGGACCTGTTGTTCCCTTATAGTATGTATAGTAAATGCTCAGTTCTCTTGAAACTTTACCTTTAGCATAACAGTTTTCTTAAATCTGAGCCAATATTTCATTCATGCTTTCTGGCACTTTCCCAGGTGATACATACAGTAAATACTCAGCTATCTTTGATTTATATCTTTGGTATTTAAAACAACAGGTCAAGTATCAGGTGAATTACTGTAGTTAATAGAAAATCTGTCTCTGCATGACAGCTAGAATTAACTTAATGCAGAAATTAAGAGAAAAGTAAACCATCATACATGTGTCATGTATTATTTTTAGCATTTCTAAATAAGCAGCCAACAAGGAAGTGGAGAAATGTAAGGAAAAGCAATAACGAGTCGGGACTACTTAAGAGTGCATACACGAAAAATAACTGAGAATTAAGAGTGCTACAAGAGTTTTTTAAATTGCATATGGTAATTTAAGGGGTTTTTTTAAATGTTCTTTGTTATAGTGGGGCAGGGGCAAAGGCAAAAGTGAGAGTAGCAGTGTGTATTCAAAGTTTTGCCATTTTTCCACGCTCTTAAGGACGGCTTTGCTACCCTCCTACACTGGGCAATGCTAAAGTCAGTGATGGGTGTCTGTGTTTTCTGCCTGTCAGCGAAGGTGGATCAGGCCTGCATGACCTCAGCAGCTTGCTAGGCCACAGCCAGGAAGGTTTGAATAGCCCCATAGAAAAGTCCAGCGTGACCCACTGCTGACACAGGCAAATCTTTGGGCCTGAATGCAGAGCATCCTGGTTCTCTCTCCGATACAGCTCTGAGCATGGTGGGCTCCTAGCATTACTAAAGAAGATCCCGCTTGTTCTTGCACGCAAGGTGCAATTCTTTTCCGATGCAGAGTGGAGTGCCACTTGAAGATGAGCCAAGGTACTGTAAAGGGTTGTATCTCTCCCTCGTCTCCCTTGCTTCCTTGTTGGGAACGTCACAAATGGATACCCTAAAAGAATTCAGCTTTGTTGTCCCAACCCGCTGTTGCTCAACTGGAATACCGCAGTTGTGAAATCTGCCCTGGAAAATGTGTATTTGTTTTGCTCTGCTGTGTTTTGTCATCTGCTGAAGAAGGAATGCACCTTTTTGTTCTGTGACGGTTGAGAAGAGGGGCTTGGTGTTGGTGTTATATAGCATAATTAGGAATTATCTATATATGTTACGCTGCCTGGGAACTAATCCAGCAAGACCTCTGTTTCCAGAATGCCTATGAGAAGTACACGAATATACAGAATTGAGCTATAAGGTGGAAAATCCTTGCAGATGGGGGCTTGTATTCTTTAATATGTAAAGCATGTAGTGACTTTTGAGTGCTATAGAAATACCATATAGCACAGAAAAGATACAAATGGCATGCAGCCGACTGTCAGTGCAGCAAATTAAGCTTCTGTTTATAGCAGGAGCATAAACATAGGGTTAACGGTTAATTTATTTAATTATGAATCTGACACCCCTGTGTTATCATGTAAAAACGCGAATAGAGATTTGCAGCAGACAATATGTGAGCTGAAAAGAATAGGGAACTGCTGCCTGCTTTTTTAAAACTATTGCAAAACGTGGACACAATACGTGGACATAATAGACAGCGTCTGACAACATTTGTATAGTATGTAGCTGAGTGAGCCCCACTCAGCTTCCTATACTTATCCATGTATAGTGACTAAAAGTGCAGACACCAAATTAACTCTGATTAACGTATGAGCTGGAGTGACAGCCTTCATGTGGTTCTAGCAGGATGAGAATAAGATAAGACTGCTGTTTGTGTAGATGTACTTAAACTGCTCCTCTCAAATCCAGGGGCCCACAGAGTATGGAAAATATGCCAAAAGCTGGGTTGTCCCTTCCATCCCACAGACCACATTGATTTCAGCGGGTTTCCTGCAGGGCAGGAATCCCCCTTGCAGAGCAGCTGGCAAGATCAAGGTAAATCCATTTCTAGCAACAGACTCATTCTCACCCACCCTACCCGCTACATTCAGGTTTCTCCACTTAGCCCACCTTGGTATCCTTCTGAACCCTGTTATTTTTCAAAAGTATTTGGAGAATAGAGAGTGAGTTGTGAATGCCAGCAAGCAACTCTGCCTCTACTGAACCAAGTGGAGAAAGCAGTTGCACTTGAATTTCCCAATTGCCAATTCTCCGTTTTTCCTTTCTAACACCAGAATGGAAAGACCTTTTAGCAAAACTCTTTCTCTAACTTTAGCTGCTGCTCCAGTACCAGATAGGGAGACGGGCTGTTTCCAAGATCCAAAATATTGAGGGTTTCAGGAGGTTGAGAAAATGGCGAGTTGATGTTTATACAGAAACAAGTGGTATGTCAATCCAAATCACAGGACCCGTGCAAAAAGCACTCTCTGAAAGGAACGCCGCTAAGCAGCTGCGTTCAGCGCCTCGTTTTTAGGCGATCTTCAGGTACTGCTCCATCTATAATAGTAATCCATTAGCAGGATAACAGGAACTGGGAACCCCCAAATCTGAAAGAAATAGCTTTAGGGATAACCCAGGAGAGTGCATATATAGCAAAAGTAGAGGTACCACATTTTGGAGCCAATTTAGAAAATAAACTTGTTTTTAAAAACTGATTAAAATAGGTTTCTGCAATGGAGGAGCAGGGGGTGCACAAACATTTTCATTTTTAAAGATATTTGCTACTGCTTTTCTGGATCTCAGAGGTGAAACTACAGTTAAGATTGTCAAGGGACTTTTAACTACTTAATTATGTGGTTATCCTGTTTTGGAATTGAAATTAGCCACTGTGTGCCTAATTGGAAAAGGGCTCAGAAAAGAGGAAAAAGAATGATTCAGAATGGGAAGAACAGGCTTTATGGAAAGGGTCAGCTGAGAAGTTCAGTCCCCTGAATTTATCCAATTTGATCCTGATCTACACGTGACTACATTGACAGCAGAGGGTATTTAATTTGACTGAAAAACACCTGAGCAAATTTAGTAGATTAGAAACTGAAGGTAGACCGATTCAGACTAGAAATAAGGGGGAAATAAGTGAGGGCACTTAACCACTGTAACTATTGAGGGTTAGAGTCCCTTCCAGCCCTATTTCTCTAGGATTCATTTATCTAAGGACATGAAGTCTTAAATCAAGATTGGATGGCGTATTAAAGATATACTGTAACTCAAACAAAAATGATGGGTTAGATGCAGAAATTACTGGCTTATTTTTTATGGCTTGTTATGCAAGAGGTCAGACTAGATGATCATAAATTCCTCTGGATTTAAAATCTATTTCTTTGGGGAAGGAACACACTCTGGGGACTGCAACCCTGGGCCTTACCTAGGACTTGACATGAATTAATCTTGGACAAGCACTAAGAGCTTGTCTGCTCCGGATGTAAATTTACAGTGTAGTAGCTACACCTCCCTAACACTTGAGGTGGGCACGCAGTGCGTGTGAACATCGATTTGGTTCCTCGTAGGGTGGAGTATGCTATTTTACACTTAACTGCACTGTGTCAACATGGGGAGTTAATCTGGAGTAGCAAGTGCACTGTGAATTTGAATCCGTACCTACTGTGTGTTTCCCTGTTGGCAGAAGCCATAAAGTCTACAGCCATCTTATGACTTGAACATGTGCCATCATCCCTGTTTTATAGATGGAGAAACTGAGACCCAGAGATCTGCACTCACTTTGCAGAAGTCATGCAGTGAGTCGGCAGTAGAAGTAAACCCCAGTCCTGTGCCCAGTCCCCTGCACAAAGCTGCTATATGTATCTACAAAGCCAGAAATCCCATTAGAACAAAACCTGCACTTGGTTTCTCTAGCCTACTTGGTGGCACTGTAGCTGGATAAAGCACAACCACAAAATGTTAATTAGACCATCCTTTATGTATAAATGATATAGCTTTCATTGTACCCAAGGAGGTGATGTGATCTAATATGCTCTAACAAATGTGTTGCAAAATACAGGGATTTTTTTAAAAAAGAGATGCCTCGTTAACTTTTAAGAATTGTCTTTGTTTCTTTGACAATGATATTTGCCATAGCAAGAAGGAAACTACCATATTTCCCCAAATCCACAATGACCTTGAATTTAAGACAAGCCCCCAATAATTAGAGTCTATAAATTGAAAATTTATAAATTTTATTATAATTTTCTATATATAGAATCCAACTATTGGAGAATCATTTTAAGTTTGTCCCCACCACCACTGTAGCAGGGAAAGCAGCGGTAGGGGGGCAGTGAGGTCCAGGGGTGGGGGGTAGATGTTCTCCCCCTACCTTGTGCCTGCCTCCCCCCAACATCACCTCTCCCCTGCTCTTCCCCTGCTTCCCCTTGTTCTGGCGACTGAGCCTGCCCATACCAGAGCAAGGATAAGTGGTGGAAGGGGAGGGAAAGGGGCAGTGGGGGGAAGAGAGATTTTAGGGGGGATGAGTCGGCTGGGGGGGAAGAGAGAAAGACGTGGAAGGGGATATGGGCCTGAGACCATGTGGGGGTGAGGGAGGGAGTCAAGGCACGGGGGCAAACAGCATCTGTGGCCCCAACCTGGTCCACAGCCAGAGCCACAGCATCTGCCTCCCCTCCACCACCTTGTACTCTAATCTAAGACAAGGAGCTTTTTCTTCCCATGTTAAATGGAGGTGGGGGGACACAGACATCACTTTGGAATTGAATAAATATGGTAAATTGTTAATGTGACATTTCATTTTTGGACAAAAAGTGATTTATACTGCACAAGCTTTTCATCTTAAATGGTGCAATTTTCAGGCACTGGACCTCTAAATAAGTGTTTTGAGGCTGAATGATGCATGTTTGCAGCTCATGTCGATGGTAATAGATTTGGGTTGTCGTCTAAGGAAATGATTAACGGGGTTTACCCTCTTCACATTTTCTGGAAGACCAATAGAGCTACATTTTTTCTTTAAATTAAGCCTTACTTTTTACATTTTAACTTATGAGGAGGGTTTGGCTGGCTTAATAAAGACATGTCTTCTTGCTTAACTCCCTTGTTCAGCTTTTGCCTGAGTGAGTAGCACTTGATGCTCTTCCCCTCTAAAGATTTTTACATAGGCTTTTTCAGTGAATTGACAGGTTCGGTGTAGTTCCAAATGCATCCTTAACAAACATCACCATAATTGGCATTAGTTGGCAGTCTCAGCCCTGATGCAGTAAACATTTATATGTGGGTTTAGCATTGCCATCATTAGTAGCCTTGCTGATCTCAGTGGGGTAATAAACTTTAATATGTGCATAAATGTTAGCATGACTGAGACAGCTCCTCTTGATCCCTTTCTCTCCCTCCATCCTCTTCCAGCAGCAGCCTTCAAAGTTGAGGCACGCTGGTCGAGTAGCAGGGGAGGTAGTCGGTACTGCCAGTGCCTCACGTGTGTGGTTGATGTAGACTTTGAACTATGATGCTATGGGTATGTCACCTTTTACAGGCAGCGTTTTTTCAGCCAAGGAAAGCAGGGTAATATAGAAAAAACACCATATTTTGTTGTACATCCCCCCCCCCCTTTTATAGTTGCCTGATGCAGCTATTCAGATGCCGATTCACATTCTTTTTTCCAAAAAACAGCTGCAGGAAATTGGGGGGGGGGTGCATTATAGTGAGGGGTCCAGGTTTTCCATTCTCATTTTAGTGGAGAAACCCATGCATTTTGCAGTTTTGCAAAGAGCTCTCTGCAGGCTGGCAGAGTTGCAGCCTGCATGGGGCTGGGAGGGAGCGGGAGGACGGTGATCAAGCAGGGGGCACCATGTGCATGTATATGTACCTGGCCCTGGGCAGCCTAGAGAGCAGCTCCCATAGGTAAGCGTGGGGGGAGGAGTGCATGCAGTGGCAGGGAGCGCACCCCCAACCTAGCCCACAGCAGGCAACGGGGGGGGGGGGGGGTCAGGCTCCGCTGCAGCAGCCACCACCTCCTGCCGGGGCCGGAGGGCTGCAGACCTGGGTCCTTGGCCCCATTGCCCTGGCAGAGTTGGGGATGCCAGGGGGCTGGGGGCCAAGGGGCATCAGCAGAGCTAGCGGGGCTATGGTGGGGAGTGAGGACCCTTTCATTTTAATCACAGATTTTGAGGTTTTTATCAGAGAATTTGCAATGATTTAATGTAATATGGTTCCAGGGTAATAGGTTAGCAGCAGTTTCTGCCGTGGGAAAATGAAAGTAATTCTCCGAGGAGAAAAACAATGCGTGCAGTGTGCTCTGGCGCTGCTACTGAGTTACTTATTAAAAAAAACACACCTTTTTTTCCTTCATTTTGCCTTTCAAAAGCAAGGTGCATCTCTTATTTTGGGGTGCATTGTATGTGAGAAAACATGCTAATTTAGGATATTTGATTGGTTTGTATGGCACAGTACTCTTCTCTGAATTAATGCCATTGGGTCAATAACTATGGTAAGACAGCCCTTTGGTAGAGTAAGAAAAGCAGGTTAAGTTTATGCTATATGCAACTATTCAAATACGGATATACATCCTTTTATTCTGTTCTCTTCTGAAGGAAAGGGGGTTTTTTGTTTTATTTTGAGGGAAAGGTTCTTACCCTAATTTTTTACCTGTTTCTCATCTTCCCTTCAGACTATTTCTCTAGGAAATAGCTTAGAAGTCTTCCAGGTCTGGTTATTTTATCAGTGACTAATCTTTCACAGCCAGTAGCAATTTCGGTAAATCACAGGCAGATACATTTTTGTAGGCAAATTAGAAGTGTAAAACATTTACTTGAAATGTTTTTATGTTCCTATAGTATTAAAGGTTGTCTCTCAGTTAGTTGCCAGTTGTGTGAGCTGTCAAAATTGCTTGCCATTTTTTTCTGTCAACCAAGTTCCCCAGTTTATAAGCTAGTACTGTATGTACTTTAAACAAGATGGAAAACAAAGATTAGACTTAATAAGTAGCTGCTTACATGCGAACCCTTCAGCAGAGTAATAGCACTGCAACTCCTTACAGACTCTGAAGAATGCTGTGAATTGTACCCATTTTACAGATGAGTAGCAGAGAGGTGAAGTGAAATTGCTGAAGCTACACACTGACCAGATCTCCCAGTTCCAAGCCTGATGGCTTTGTGTATTTGAAGATTATTGTCAAATACCCGCTGTCTTCTCTTCTCCAAAATGAAATAATCCTGGTTTTCAGTCTGTTCTCATAAATCATGTCTCCTGGGCCTCTAATCATTTTTGTTACTGTCATTTTTGCCTCTGTTGGACTATTTCTAATCTCTCCACATCTTTTTTTGAAGTATGGGGCTCAAAATTGGACAAAGTGTTCCAGGTGAGACCTTACCAGTACTGAACAGAGTGGGAGAATCACTTCCCTTGATGTGCCAAGGGAAACTGCATTAAGGGTCTTCTTACATGAAGGGCCAGATCCTAAATTCATAAACCCCAGACTACATTATCAACTCCAGTATTAATACAGTACTGTACTGTCCAGTTCAACTCATGTGATGAATACCTAGTCTTATCCAGCCTTATAAAAAATGTTGGGTAGTCATACCATGACATGCTCCTCTAAATCCCCCGAAGTTGCCACTCCACCCATTTGATGCAGCACTGAAGGCAAAAGGCAAGAGTGTAATCATTGTGTGTAGGCTGCTGTAAGTCTCCGTGCCACCTTACCCAGCTAGAAATAACAGAAACTCTGTTTTTTTATGAATCTTAAGGTCTAAATAAGCTGCAGTTGTGTGTGAACAAAATGTGCTTTATGTTTCTTCAAGTACAGGTATTTTTTGAGAAATGGTTTGAAATAGGAGAGAGCAGAACTTCGGTGTGCATTAATGTGGGATCTGCAAAAGTTTATAAAGCCTAGTATGGAGGAAGGAGTTAAAATGAGTAGTAATGAGGAGTAGTCAGTTAGCCAGGTGTAGCTGTATTGGTCTAAAGGCAAAAGATATCAGAACTTGTGGTATCTTTTATTACACCAACTAGATTTTTGCAAAAAAACCTCTTTATTTGCAAGCTTTCAGGCACAAGCACCCTTCTTCAGGCATAGGAGAAAAGATTGTAAAAGTTCTCCTAAGTAGAAATGAAAGTTGATATTGCAGATTTTTTTGCAAAAATCTAGGTAATCTAATAAAAGATACCAGCTCTTCCACGAGTTCTGATTCCTTTTGCCTCTACAGCTACAACCTGGATACCCGACACATGGAAGATATTGACTTTTAGCCAATTTGTTAAATGAAATCTTCATAATTTTACAAGGAGGAAGCAAGTTTTACCATCTAAGACCCTGCTCCTGCCTTTGTTTGAGATAATTTGCATTGTCACAGAGCCCAGAGATACGTCACCACGTAAGAAATTCCTGCCCAGAAGAGCATGCCATCTCTTTGCTCTTCTGGGAAATATGAAACATCATGGCCAGAAGGAATTATGACTCTACATCCTGCTTGCCACAAAACAACTTTGAGGTAAACAGACTATTCCAGCTTTTCTCTGAGCCTAATCTGCATAAAATAACTGTGCCAATGAGGAAATGTTACCACACCTTCAAGGAAATACGAACTTGCATTTCTACCCAGGAGAGCTTTTACAATCTTTTCTCCTGTGCCTGAAGAAGGGTGCTTGCATATAAAGACTTTTCTTTGCAAAAATCTAGTTGGTCTAATAAAAGATACCACCTCTACCACAAGTTCTGGTTCATTATGAAGAGTCTGTACAGATTTTAGGACCCTAAAGAGAAACTTTATAAAACCAAAGCAGTGCAGTCAGAAAAGAGCAGCTGATGCGTGAACAGACTGGAAAATGTAGGCCACTTAAGTTGGTGCTAAAAAAAAATTTTCAGCTAACTCTTATTTGTGCCTTCTGTCCCTTATTCTTCACCCACCTACGACTGAATTTGCCTTAAGCACACTTAAATTTACCATACATATTGTTATGTCTGTTTGTAAATTGAAATACCATTCTGTTTGCATTTTCATGGTTGAATTTGTATGCTATCAGCCTAGCAGTGCATTAGGAAAAGTTACTCCCATGTTTTTCCCCAGCAAATCAAAGATATACGACTATAACAGCACTGGGTCCCCAGGGGTAGCCGTATAGCTCCTGCCCAACTCTCTCTAAAACGCCCGCCCTTGGCTCCTCTCCTGCCATGCCTTGATCTTATTAAAATATTAAGGAAGGGAGGTTGCCCATGGGTCTTAGAGTGTCTCCTTGTCACTTCCAGCCACCAGCAGGTCCCACCCAGACCCTAGTGGCCTCAGTTTGCACCCTGAGCTGAGTGGGCCCTCTGTGTCCATCCATGCCCCCAAGACGCACATAGCTTTAAGGGCTAATCTCTGCCGTCCCCAATACCCATGCCCCTGCCTCAGGTGTCATCAACCACCAGTCCTTTTGGGCAATAGCCTCATCCCCTATGACTAGACCTCCCTGCCCAGGCACTTTTCTCACCTCGGCTACTCCCCAGTTAGTTTTCTAGGCTTGTCTGCTTCTCCCAGGCATCTCGCTCCTCGGAGCCACTCCCAAGCGCGGCCTTCCCACCTGCACTCCCCACCCAGCACTGTGCCTGTGCAGGCTAGTCCCGGGCATTACGTCCCACCCTAGCAGGCTCCTGCCTCTGCCACTCTCTGGACTTCAGGCCCTTGGCCCCAGTCTCTGGGCTGCTGTGCTCTGCCCTCTCTGGGCTATGAGTATCTGGCCCCGATCTCTGGGCTGCTTTGCCCCAGTCATCAGGCTATAGCGCCCTACCTCTCCCTCTCTGGGCTATGGGACCCTGGCCCCGATCCCTGGGCAGCTGCCCCGATGCTTGGGCTACTGTGCCTGACCTCTGCCCCTCTCCAGGCTACAGGTTCACCCACTCCTGTTCCCAGGCCTATATTGCTTGCAAGGCCTGCCTCCCCAGCCTACGGGCTCAAGAGCCCTGCTGCCAGGAGCTTCTCCCCTTGTGGCACTCAGGGTTATGTAGGTGAAATCCGGCTTCCTTCCACTCAGGTGACTCCCTAATTAGCCCCCTTTGCCACCTGCAGGCTGCTTCTCAGGCCACCACACTGTTCAAATGACAGGTGCACCAAGCCCCCTGCTTTTTCTAAAATCAGCTATTTTTAGACATGCTTTGAAAAGGAAGTAATAATGACATTTTCTTTTGACCATGCTGGTAACCTAGAGGAACATAAGCTGCAGGCATATCAAAGCAGTAGTTTACCGTGCATGAGTTTCTTCTGAATTGTTACACTAAATACAATTTCCTGAACTCTTACCCAGTCCACAGTACTATAGCATAAAAGGAAAAATGTATAGGAAGAAAAGTTCTTCCAAGAAAGAAGCACTAAAGGGACTGCATAGCTTGAAGGAATTCATAACAGGAGAAAGGTGCAAAAGGCAAGAGGGTTTTTTTGGAGTGATATCTTTTATTAGACCAACACTATAATTAGGTTAAAGCTAGACAAGCTTTCAAATGCAAAGCTTTGCATTCAAAAGTTTGTCTAACTTCAGCTCAGCTATGCAGTTGACCTAATAAAAAACATCACTCCAGCCACTCAACTGTGCAGCTGATCTAATAAAAAGCCCTGGCCTCTTACAGTTAGTTCATAGGCGGTCACGGTGACAATTTCAGTGTAACACTATCATAACATGGCAGATATCAAAACTTTCCATTTGCAATGCAGACTCACACCCATAAGAAGTGACCTGAATAAGAATGCTTTACATTCAAAAGCTTGTCTAACCTTATCCCCCTATACAGTTGGTCCAATAAAAGAGATCCTTGCCAAAAAATCCTTGCCTCTCTCACAGTTCCTGGACCATGGCAGTTACAACGTCGCTCTAAAACTACTATAATAGGATTAGAGAGCATTGTGGTTTTGAATCACCAGTTACACCCCACATCATTAGTGTGTGAAAGTTACTTTCATCTGATGGATCTTTGAAGGATCATATGAAATGAACTGTTAGCTGAGTATCATCCTATCACTACTATTAGCCCCTTGCTGGCTTTCAATAGAAAGACCAAAGATGGAGCAGGTCATATTAAAGCTCGTCTTTGATACCCAGGGGCATGGGGTGCTCCGTGTCAGTAATATGGAGTATTTTACAATCAACAAATACAGGATGGCGAATTCCCTTTTCAGTGGAATCCTCTTATCAGCCATACAAATGAATTACTTGTCCTCACACAGCATGTTAAAGGAACGTGCCAGGTAGAAAGAAATCACACTTGTCAGAAGTATCTTTACCTACTAATATTAACGGCTAAAATGACTGTAGTTAGAAGGGATGAGAGAGCTCTTTGTGAGTTTACTTTGTGAAATTACAGCACATTGTGTATAATCGATTTTTCTCTCTTTTTTCCCTTCTCTGTATAGCCGTTCTCATGTATTCCTGTGAGTCTTTGAGCAATGAGGGAAGTGAGAACACTTTAAAATGTGTTTGCAAAACCACCCAGGCTGGCAAAGGAACTCGGGAGCCCCATGGGGAAACACTTCAAACTCCATTTAACTCGTTTCTTTAATTGCCTGGGCTTCGGGTCAGTGGGCTATTTATTACTGCCCACATTTATCATTTAATCCCCAAAACCCCCAAACTTTTCTGGCAGTGGAACAGGGATTTCCTAGGCTTCCTCCGTACTTTCATAGTCCAGGTGCAGTTCAACTGCACAGGATCACTTCTGAATTTACATTGATTAAATGCATCCAATTTCCTCTTTAAAATCCCCCTTCCTACAGGTGTAGAAAGGCGAGATCCTTTTACATTTTGCTCTCTACCCTTCTCAATATATTTGACCATTAATTGACTGACTCTTCTCTTCCAGGCAGGGCTGCTGTTTCCTGTTACATTTTAATCATCATGAAGCCCATTTTTGTCAGTCATATTGTTAAAAGACCACAAGTAACTCCGGTGTCAGGCATTTTCTAACCCCCAGTAACATTCAGGGCTAGTAAAGGAGTTGGTAAGAAGTTTCCTAGGGATCACATTCTCTCCTTTCTAAGTCTCACAAGCTCTTATTACTCATATTACTCAAATGGGTTTCTGCCTTTTGTACTGGAGCATTTTTGGTACAGCAGGTTGTTTTCAGGAGCAAAGCCAAAGCCCACTGTTCACCATTGCTGGGAGCTGCACAAATCCTTGTTGCAGGCATGAAATATCTGTTCTTGTTAAATGTCATCTCCATGTTGGAAAAATATTTTTAAACTTCAGTATCTTCCATGGAGATGTGCTATAATACTTTTAGACTCCGATCCAAAAGTGACACTAAGCATTTCCACACCTAACTTTTCGGTGCCAAAGCCCCTGGGTATTTACAAACACAAATTAGGCACCTCCGCTCCATTTACAGTGAATGGGAACAGTTAGGAACTAAAGAAAAGGATTCATAACAGCCAGGAGGGCCCCAAGGCAGCTCATATGAAATAGTGGAGAGGGGATTTGTGTGAAATCCCACCTCTTGTTCTCTTAGTCAGATGCCCAGATGAAACCCTAAATTATGTGCCTATGTGAAACTGGGATTTGGAGCCCCAAACTTCTTATTGCACTTAGATGCCTAAATTGTTTCTTTCTGTACAGAGGCCTGCACACAAAAAAAACGGTTCCTGGAGGGCAAGGAGGAAGTCTGGGTGGTAGTAATGCACCCTAGATGTTTATATGGCTAATGAGGACAATCTGGAGATAAACAGGATAAAACTATTTAAGGAATGCATCGCTTCATGCTTCCATTTATAATCCAACCCACAACTAGTTTTAAAAAGGAATTTGCTTCCCTTCTGTTGCACAAATGTCTATTGTAGACATCTTAAAAAGTAGTATGCGGACCAGGGTCCTAGACTAGAAAGATTATCTATCTCAGGACTGCCCAATTGGTGGCCTCTGGGTTGTACGCAGCCCCCAAAAGGTTTGCAGGCAGCCCATGGACTGCTGCCCAACCTTCACTCTCCTGCTTTGCTGCCAGTTGCTCCTGCCGTGGGGCCTGGGAGGGAGATGAAGTGCCCAAGCTGAGTGCATGGCAAAGAAAGGAGCCTGCCCTAGTGCAGGTGGGTGGTGCATGTGGCTGGGGGCAGGTACTGGGTACACAGAAAGTGGGGGTCAGGCTGGCTGTGTTGTATGGTGGCATGCATGGCTGAGCGAGATCAGGGAGCCAGCCTCCCTATTCTGTGTGAGCAGTGGGAGCAACGCTGGGCAGTGGGGCGTATCGGGGGAGGCGCCTGCCCACGTGATGTGTGGGCCCTGGCTCTGCAGCCTCCAGCTGCTGAGAAGCTGGACAGCCCCGATCTACCTAGTCCAGCATGGCAGTTCCAGCATTTCTGCACTTCGGCATAGGAGACCGAGCTGTCTAGCAGTTGATAGCAAACAACTTTTCACTTGCAATCTGGGCTGTTCATCCCAGAAGTTCATGCACCAGAAGTTTACTTCCTTAATGACTTGGCTTGGAGAGGTACCAGCAGGCTCCCAGAATGACTTTGTTGTCTGCCAGTAACTTCAAAGAGGGTCTAATCCCGAGATATGTTTAGTGGTTGCCTAGTACCTACATTTGAACAAGATTCGCAAGTGCTTTTCTCTCAGAGGTCTGACATATGTGTTGCACCAAAACAAAAGCAGGTTGAGTATCATGGGAACTGGAAGAAATGCCTTTGAGGCTCTGATGTGGCCAACAAGGTTCACCTATTTCATATGACAAAAGGTATGAGTTTGTAAACAGTACCTGTTTTTTACAGGCTGTTGGGATGACAGTAATATTCTGAATAAATTTGGTCATCCATGAGATGGACAATACTTCATGTAAATAAACTGAAACCGTCTGTGTTAATGCCACTTTCTATATTGTGCATAACACCCATTATTATTACAGTAATGCCAGCTTATCCAGGAAGCCAGTTAAGATATGCATCTGCCAAGACCAAGAATTGTACACACCTGAATTCACTGCAGGTTGAGGAAGCAATGTGCTCTGAATACTAATGTGGAAATACCATATTTGTTCTGATGTTAATAGACCCCCTCTCCCCCATTTGCAGGTTCAAAAGCAGCTTTTTTCCCTAACTATCAGTTAATTACTAGAAGGATCTTGAACTGGTTCCCCTTACAAAATCCCACAAGAGAATCAAATGCCTGAGGAAAGGATCCAAATGATTAAATACACTAAAATACTTAAACAACAGACAAACAAAAAAAATGACTGCAAAAAAATTGTCCTATATTTTTATTACATGCACAAAAACACTTCAAGCAGAAAAGTCAAGATTAAAGAGGCCTCCATATAAGTTGTGTAGGTTGACCCTATGTACAGGGTGAGTGTAGTTTTATGTTTCTTTTGTAGGAAGAAAAAAGGTAGACATAACAGAAAAATGCTGTATACTGCAGTTAGCTCAAAATGACTTTTTCTTTCTTTTTATTCTCGACTCCTACAGAACCCAGTTGGAAAAAGAAGAGATTTTTAGATTATAATAAAGATCAGAAATCTTCAGAGTCAAAACTTAGTAAGCCCAAATTGTCACAGTAGGTGTTGATAACTATTTACTTAGTGAAACTCAATTCGTGTCTTGAGTAGTATGATTGTTGCCTGGATCCTCAGCAGATAATGTGAAAGGAAGAGAGAACCAAGCATCCATATGGTTGCCACCTTCAAAATGTTGATGCTCTTGATAAGATCCCTGACGAGATTGTTAAAAAACCTAACTAGTCTGAAAAAAAGCATGAGGAGATAGAATAGTATTAAAGAACGGAAAAGAAAGGAGAGCTCACTACACTTAGTTCCGTTACCCCTTAACAAGGGATGTTTGAAGTTAAAGGGATGCTTGAAGTTAAAAGGCAGCTGCTTTTTAAAATAAAAAAGACAATTTTTGCAGAAGAGTTAGTGCTGGTCTCCTATTTCCTCTGTCCCTTAATACCAGAACATGAGGGCATTTGGGAGGCAATTTTTAGATGGAGAGGAAAGGGAAGGAATGTATTTTTAAACAGCAGTTAATTACCTTGAGGCTCTTGTTGCTCCTGGGTAATAGTGAAATAAATAATTTTCTAGAAAGGCTTGGCTGTAGAAATTAAAGTACCAATGGGCACAGCTACACAAGATGCTTTACTGCCCAGTAGACCAGGCATCACCATGTAACCGTGAGCAGCAGCTACCATGCAGTAAATGAGGCCAATGTGTGGTTTTCTATGATAAGTAAATAGAGGTAGTAAATTAATTGCGCATTAGCTACTGCACAGTACCGCTTGTACAGGCGCTGACTGTCACTGAAGTACATAATTATATTAAAGAAGAACTGATCTCTCTCAGCTTTGTAATACTACCAGAGAAGCCCAGAAACGATGCCGTTCCCAGATGTTCACACAACCCAGAGTTAAACACAGACGTTTACACCAAAAAGGGACAGTGTGTTCAGTTCCTTAAATAAACTCATTATTTATTGGCCGACAGAGTTCACGTATGTCAGGCAGTCCCAACTTATTAGTAACGGGGTCAATTCAAACTGCTTTAGCTGATTTTGAGGATACCTCCAAGGGAAGCCCTTTTCTTCCTTGGATTGAGCCCAGTGAAATCAGTGAATGATCCATAGGCTGCAGGACTGAATTTAATTCTGGCTACCCTAGGCGATATTGGAGAGTCCATATTTTGTATAGAGAAAGATGAGATGGTCCATATGGCTCTTGCTAGAATAGAGAAGGTGGTACGGGTAAAAAAAAATAGGTATTGAGAAAGCCAGATTTATTCTTGTGGAGTAAGGTAAGTGGATGCAGAGTGCATGACATGCCGTTGAAGATGCCTTCTGGTTTTGTTCTCATAGGAAAAGGAATGGAACAGAGCAGCAGTCAAAGACCTCTCCCACCAGCCGGTACCGAGTCGTTGCACCAACCTTCCAGTATAACATGGATTACAAGAAAGTTGGCAAATGTATTATTATAAACAACAAAAATTTTGAGGATAAAACAGGTAACTTTTTACATTTTTTTCGCACACTTTGCACTGACATTCCTTACAGAGTCGATTTTTTTTTTTTTTAAACTTGAGTTAATCCAAAACTGTCTTTCAACATGAGCCTTTGATGAATAATTTTAAATGCTGTATATGGTTTTTAACTGTTTAGGAATTTGTTATAACTGCTTCCCTTCCAACTCACTGTTTTATCCCTTTTATTTAGCATCGGTGTTACAGCCGCTCCCAGCAGTTACCTTGTGTTAGCCCAGGGCTGTCCAGCTTGTAGGTGGCTGGGGGCCAAACACCCCCACGGGCTGCATGGCAGGGGGTGCCCCAAGGCCAGCCATGGGCCACATGCTGCAGGGACACCCCCACTCACTGCTGCACCATGCAGGCCCATGCCCTTCCCATACCCTGCACCATGCAGGCCCAGGCCCATGCACACTGTGTGTGCTCTCCGCACTCATGCATTTCATGTAGCCCCAGGCTTACCCCCAACTACCTGGCAATGCCCCAGTGCACTTTCTCACCACCTGGGACGAGATAAGGAAGTGGAAGCCAGGGGACAGAGAGGGAGCCCAGAGACTCCAGCTAGTGCTCCAGCTACAGCAATAGGGGAAGCAGCAGCCGTGCAGGAGATACAGTTCACATTTGAAAGAGCTTGCCTTCTTGCTTAACCCACTTCATAATCCACCTCTGCCCAAGACTTTTGTGTGTCTTGGTAAAAACTGAACTTTATTCGTGAGCTCCAGCACAATGATAACTTTTCTCAGCTATCATTCGTGCTCTGTTCACATTCCTAACAGAGGGTAAAAATGTAAAGATAGCTCCTGCTCTGAGACACTCTCCAAATCATCCAGAGGTGTATAGTTTTTCCCCAATACAGTCTGGAGTTCTGCATTTACACTTTTATTGTCCAGAGATGGGGTCATCATAGAAAAAAAAGCACATTGTGAGAATTCATATACGCAGGATAGCAGATTACTGTACGGTGGGAGAATTTAAAATCCTCACCTCTTTGCTTAGCACTGTGAGAACATACTGGCAATGGATTTGTCTACCCCAAATAACTGAAATCAAGTTCTTAGTCATAGAGGTTGCGGATTTCTGACCTCTAAGGAAAGGGAGGCTGAGAATATAGCACAAACATTGACGTTGGCATTATGGTCCAGGTTTTTTTAGTATTTGAAAAACATATTATTAGTATTTTTAAAAAATATTATTAGTATTTTAAAAGACTGTCAATGCTGCCAGGGTCATTGTCATAGTATGCTACACTAAGGGGTGCTGCTTACCTGCATCTGAGGTAGACAGGGGTTGAGAAACATGCAGCACCTTGTAGGACCTGGCTCCTTTTACCATTGGATCTTGCATTAATTAATTTGAGAATGAAAATCGTATAGTTTGCTCTGAAGATAGAGAAGTTATTCATGAGTATTTTACAAGTTGGCTTTATATAGAAATACAGACTAGATAAAAGTACTGTAAGATAGATACACAAATGGTTGGATCATTACACTTAATAGTCATTATACTTAATAGTCAAACTAGACTCAATGTCTAGTTTGGAAGAAGTGTCAAGTGGAGTTCCTCTGGGGTCTGCCCTGGGTATTGTTTAATATCTTCATTGATGATTTGGATGATGGGATTGAGTGCATACTTAGCAAATTTGCAGATGACACCATGCTGAGTGGAGTTGAAAACACTCTGGAGGGTAGGGCAAGGATCCAGAATGACCTGCATAGACTGGAGAAATGGTCTGCAATCAATCAGGTGAGACTCAACAAGGATGACAGCAAGGTCCTTCACCTGGGACGGAATAATTGTCTGCACAAACACAGACTGAGAAATGACCAGCTAGGCTGCAGTACTGCAGAGAAGGACCTGGGGGGTTACAGTAGACCATAATCTGAATATGAGCCAGAAATCTACTCTTGTAGCAATGAAAGCCAATAGTGTACTGGGTTGTATAGTTTGTAGGGTCAGAAGGGACCTGAGCAGATCATCTAGTCCGACCCCCTGCCATGGTAGGAAAGAATACTGGGGTCAAACGACCCCGGCAAGATGTTCATCTAACCAAATATATAAGGGAGTTACAAGACTCCCTCTTCCCTGCCTTGCCATAGCATCACAGCTCCTCACAGTCTTTAGCATGCTTAATCTTATAAATTTATAGGGAAGTAGCCAACTGCTGCTACAACTACTATTTTACAGGTAGAGAATATGCCAGCTGCTCATGTCCTCATGGGGGCTCTGTAACTAAGTAGGACTTGAACTCGGCTCTTTTGCAGCCCAAGTTAGCACCTTAACCACTGGGTTATACCCAGTATAAATAGGTATGTCACTTCCAAATCAGGGAAAGTGATTCTACTGTTTTATTCAGCACTGGTGAGGCCTCACCTGGAGCAGTGTGTCTAGTTTTGGGCTGCACACTTCAAGAAGAATGGGGACAGTTTGGTAAGAGCCCAGCGGAGAGTATCAGCAATGATTAAAGGCCTCAGAAACACAACTTAGGAGTAAGGCTTGAAAGAACTAGGGTTATGTTTAGTCTGGGGATGAGATGAATGAGGGGGGATTTGATAACATTCTTCAAATATTTGAAGGACAATTACAGAGAGAATGGAGATGGGCTTTTCTCTGTGGCTGTAAGAGGTGGGACTAGGTACAATGGCCTCAAACTTCAGCAGGGAAAATTTAGGTTGTGGATTAAGAGGAACTTTCTGACTGTGGAGGTGGTCAAGCATTGGAACAGGCTTTTTCAATTTGTGAGAAGTTGTGGAATCACCATCCTTGGAAGTTTTCGAGAGCGGGTTAGGCATGGTCTAGTCAGAGATGATCCTGCCTTGAGCAGAGGTCCAGACAGGATGACCTCATGAAGTCCCTTCCAGCCCTACTGCCCTATGATCCTGTGGTCCGATATCCTTTACTAGCCAGGTCCTTTCTTGGGCAGATCAGTAAATTAATTCAGATGTTGACTGGTAACTGTCTGAGTTTGTCTTCATTGCTGTGTGAGCAGCTATATTCTTTGCTTTCTGCCAGGAATGGGTACACGCGATGGTACCGATAAAGACGCTGTAGAGCTGCAGAAATCTTTCAGACGTTTAGGGTTTGAAGTTTCTGTATACAATGATCAAACCTGTGATGAGATGCAAAAGTTACTCAGACAAGGTAATGGTCCTTCCTGTTGTAATTTATCATGCAATGAAGACTTGGTATTTGAACAGTGTGTTTCCCCCTTTCATTGTGCTCTTGTCATATTTGACTGAGGGTGGCCCATTCCCACTTATCCAGCTTGCCTGGATCTTGAATCGGGGTCTGGCGCAGCCCAGCTCCTGCTCTGAAGACACTCTCCAAATCAACCAGAGGTGTGTCATGTCCTTTGTTGATGATCCTGTTGCATTGAAAATATCCCCGATCAGGACTAGATTGGGGGAGGGGAGGGTCCATTGTACAGTGAGATGAAGAAAGATGTTTGTAGCTTCATTATTAAGGAAATTCAAGATAGTTTTCTTTGCCTGAGGGGAAAAAAAAATTGATTTGCAGCTGCTGAGGAGAATCACAGTGATGCTGCTTGCTTTGCCTGCATCTTTCTAAGTCATGGGGAAGAGGGCCTCATCTACGGCATCGATGGATCTATGGCAATCAAGAATCTGACCATGCTCTTCAGAGGAGACAAGTGTAAAAGTCTCATTGGCAAACCCAAATTATTTTTCATTCAGGTAATGGCCTTAAAGTAAATACTGCTGTAGGGAGGGAAATCTTACCTTTAGTTTTGTAATGCATGATGGCTCTGTATGTTAACATGTCAAATCTCTTTGGATAATTCAGCAAATAATAGATGAGGAATACGTGGCTATGGATGATGTTTAGCTTAGTTTCTTTTTTAGAGATAATATCCTATGAAGCTAAAACAGATACATATCCGTGTGTATATTTCCAAGTAACTCTTGCCTCCCAACCTTTGTATGTTGCTTCTCTTCCTAGACGGCTACGTAAACTCTTCAGAGCAGGTACTCGTCCTGGTAGTATGGAGACAGCTGAGTGTGCTGGCTGAAGACGGTTGTCCTGAGCTCTTTGTACATAGACTTTTCTACAGATTATTGCAGTTCTCTCAAGAGAAATATTCACAATGCTACATTTTCTCTCTAAGGGTGGCCTGCAAGATTATAACGTATTTTTGCATTATAGAGTTAATGCCATTTTGCTTCAACTTAATGACTGCTTTGCTGATAAACAGTATCAAATTGACAGTCCAGGGGACATATATATTTTGGGATGGTATCAGGAATGCAAGTTTCCCTGTGCTGTTTTCCAGTTTACCCTCATCTGAAGGGTAATATTGCAAGATGATGCAACTCAAATCACCTCTTTTTTATATCAAGCTCCATTCCCCTACTTGATCCCTTATGTTTAACTTACCTGTGCAACTCTGTAAAGGGACATGTTAGAACAGGGGCGGGCAGTTATTTTGGGCGGAGGACCGCTTCCTGAGTTTCGGCAAGCTATTGAGAGCAACGTGACAGGCAGCCCAGGGCAGATTAATATTAATTTTTAGGGGCCCCGCAGGCCAGAGAGAATGACCTGGCAAGCCAGGTCCAGCCCCTGGGCCACATTTTGCCCACCCCTGTGTTAGGATGATGTCACAGATGTTTCATCTCTTTATTAATAGTTCTGCTGGAAAGTTGTTACCACTAGATGGGTACTTGCTGGATCTATGGCTGTCTCTTTTAATCTAGTTTCTAAAGCAACATTATTTCTTACCCCTCAGCTGAGGGTGAATTGGAAAACAGCACAGGGATACATGCATTCCTGATACCATCCCCCAAAAAACTTGATATTCAGTTCCCCAGAACATGCCTAAACTAGTAAAACTGGTTGTCGTTTAGTGCCTTTGCTAACACAGTCTTGTCATCTCAGCCATCTGCAGAAATATTAGTGCAGTACTTGAGTGCAGACAAGATAAGTCACGTTTAAATACGTGTCGGCTAGTTATGGGGAACCTTCAGCTCCACCATAAGGCTAAATTAGAGCAGCTAACACGTTTTCCTTATCTTTACTAAGTGCAAGGTCCTGTTTAAAATTGTGTTGATTAACTGATACTTCGTTAAAACAAGATCCATTTCTCATTTTAGACAGGCTCTTATTTTTTCTTTACCGCTGTCTCAGGCATGCCGAGGTTCTGAATTTGATGAAGGGATACAAACAGACTCTGGCCCAGCAAATGATGCTCTGGAAACAGATGCTAATCCTAGATACAAGATTCCAGTCGAAGCAGATTTCTTGTATGCCTATTCCACGGTTCCAGGTAAGGAGTTGCCAAGGCTTTCCCCTTTTAACGCCTGTGGCATGAAAAGCAATTAGCAGGTATCGAATAGTTTATAACGAACCAGGAAGTCAATTGACTCCATCACCACTGCTTAAATAGCAATGCCATTGATGCTGCTTCCCTGCTCAAGCACACATCCCAATTTTGGAAGGCTAATTTTTGAGAAAAAGATGTGTGTGTGGTATGCAGATAAATAGGGTATATATTTAGATGTGCAGCAAACTCTTGCCCTTATGTGCCCGTTTTCCCTTTGCTAAAATAAGACTAGTGTACTGCGAGGATTAAAAAACTGATTGTACGCTCTGCCCTGAGGATGTAAAGTATGCAGCATGAGTGCTAAGAACTAAGTTGCTTCTTTCTGTGCACAATTGCTGCATATCCTTATGAGCAAGTGCAGGTACCTTTCTCTCTGCCACTTCTGTTCACTCAGACATGTCCGTAAGGAAATAAAAGATGATCCATACACTCTTTACCTGTCTTTCCTTTGTAGGTTATTATTCTTGGAGGAACCCGGGGAGAGGCTCCTGGTTCGTTCAGTCTTTGTGCGAAATATTAAATCAGCACGGAAAACAGCTTGAGATCATGCAGATCCTCACCAGGGTTAACCACATGGTAGCCACAAGTTTTGAGTCGCAGTCTGACAACCCGTGCTTCAGCGAGAAGAAGCAGATACCCTGTTTGGTCTCCATGCTAACTAAAGAACTTTACTTCTGCAAGCCTATTCAAGCGGAGTGATGTCTGGGCACGCTTTTCTCGGGGAGAGCTGATCATACAGTCAATTTTCATTTCGTTTAATAGCGAAAACAGATTTGTTTTGGTTTCTTGTGCCCGTGAAAGTCAATGTATCTGATTGCTGACCACTAATCAAGGCTCTTTCGAAGGAACAAACAACTCCCACCTAGCCCCTGAGCTGATATAAATTGCCATAGCTTCGTTTTCATAAATGGAGTTGTGGTGGATTCCCCCAGCTGAGGATCACCGAAGGTTTACCTCTGATAGCTGTCCATTATCCTACTTCCTATACACTCAAAGGGATACTGTCAAGCTCTACTATTTGATTCCTCCTCCCCTTGAAAAATTTAGAAAAAAAAATTGTGTCTAATTTCTGTCTTAATTCACTGCTGATTTTTTAAAATGTTATTTTACCTTGTTGTATCACTACAACGTGGAACCTTTTCTATGACTTCTTCTTTTATAAGGTAGAAGAGCAGTAAAATTGCATGTAATTCCAGCAACCGGTATTAGCACCTTGTAGGCAGTCAAGGGAGCAAAAATTGCATAAGGGTGTGAGTAAGGCAATTTGTGATTATTTAATTTTCCTAGGGATAAAATGTTAGATTCACAGATATCGATATTTGGAGTCCAGAGAATACTTTTCTCTGGCAAATCCAAATTTGGGCCTAAACATGTTGACAGTGCTAGCTAGCTTCCACCAGAAATATGGTTAATTGTTTCTTTGCCACACTTAACACTAATGCAAAAATGCCTGCATCCTACCTCCTTTGAAAAATGTTTTGTAAAACTTAGAAGATCTTGATCCGTCTTTTTTCTAACATGGATAAGCTGCAGTACTGTACTGACGTACAGAGTCTTGACCAGTAACAGTTATTTCTCTTGACTGTGTCACTCCTTACGTATTCTGTCCAATGCTGAATAGTTGGATTATATAAAGATGTGGTGTTTACAAAAAGAGGAAAAAAAGTTTAGGGAAATGGTATGAATGTTTGTCACTTCCAAACAGTTAAAGTGTACTGTTCTCCAGAGGGTAGTAGATAAGTTTCTTTACTAAATTCTGACAAATAAATAAGCCTTCAGGATCCTTTATCCCTTGTGTTAATATACTACCCCCAGGAGTCACAGCTTCACCACTGGGAAGTTCCTGGGATGAAATTATAGACCTTGTCCTTGTGACAAAATTAAACACAGTTGTTTGTGATTTTTTAAGCTTGAACACCGGCTGCTCTTTCTGTAGCCAACATAAAAAAAACAGTGACCTGAGTTTTTGAGCTAGGTTTGTGCTGTAATTCTCTAAACTGTAATGGAAGGTGGGAAAGCAAGGACTCAAGTTTTGTAAAAAGCTGAGAAGAAATCTAGTGTTAATGTGGCAAATAACAATGGAATGAAACCTCCATCAGACAGATTTAAAAAAGGGCAATATGAAAGTGTTTGGCCTTGCAAAACCACATTTAAACCCTGCAATAATAGAATTACTCATTTTTTGACTTGAACGGTTTACAGAATAGAAAATGTCTCCTTTGTTATTAAAACCAGTTTTGCACCAATAGTCAATCCTTGGATGTTATCTTAAAACACTAGATGTTGCTGTTGGATGGAAACAAAGAAATAATGAAACAAATGTTTGTTTACTTGGGTTGAATACCTGCCTGTCCTGTAGGGCAGAGTCTGAAAGTACTGCATAGCAGTCAACTTTCGCCACGTATCAGAAATGCCTTGCT
The DNA here is from genome assembly GCF_052110815.1 of Crocodylus siamensis. NCBI lineage: Eukaryota > Metazoa > Chordata > Crocodylia > Crocodylidae > Crocodylus > Crocodylus siamensis. Next base: position 89,573,971 of record NC_143401.1, on the reverse strand, counting down.
AGTACTGTCATGATTTTGGCATCTGGCACCGATGTCAAGCAGTACTTGTGTTTTTCTCTTTAAAAAAAACCTTTCATGAATATTCAGTAGCTATCCCAAAAAAAGTGAGTTTTATAACTTGTTCAACTTTACCTGGTAATAGGTGAAATAATCAGCCCTTTCCTAATTAGAATACTGTACTGTTGTAGGGTTGCTGGAACACTTCTAAAACATATATATGATTATCAGTGCCAAGTTATCACATCTGTAAGTATTTTCTACTCGTTATTGTGCCAAAATGAGGCATACCTCTCTTTCTTCTTAATAAATGGAAATATTTGTATCTGTAAATTAGACAAATCTGTTGTTAAAAACTTAAAGATAAGATTGGTAAAAATAATTTTTAAAAATTCCCGTGAGTATCAACTTGTATGTCATTTAAGTGATTGAAGTGGAAAATAACCAGCAGATGCTGTGGCATCATCCAAATGAGTTTTCCAGCCATACCATCAAAGCATTCCTGAAGATTTGGCTGGTCTCCCTGGCTTTGACTCAGCGGGCCAGATCCGAAGCTGGAGTAAGTCAGGATAGCTCAAGGGGACTGAATTGCAGCTCTGCTGATTTTACACTGGCTGCAAACCTCACCCAATATATATCATGTTAGTCTTTACCCAACCAGCTTCATGACTAGGGAGCTGAGCTAGCTACCAGTTAGATTAATGTCCTTCTGGTGCGACTTGGAAATCATTTTGTGCTTACATTCCCTAACAGGGACTCGTGATATCAGGAACCTGCTTCTATTTCATTAAGAGAAATATTCTCCTGTCAACACTCAGTATTTCAGTAGTTTTCCAGAAGTTCATTCATGTCACCATGGTCTGTTAGCTGGTTTCCTGAGGCTTAGCTCATCTCTGAAGTTCCCCTAATAACATTCGGTTGCTTAAGGGGCTTTCTCCTGAATCGGGTACAATGTAGATGCCAGAAAAAGTTGTGCAACTTCCACACCCAACTGAGCAAAGATCTGTTCTGCCAGGAGTCCTGCAGGGCCAGCTAGAGACACTGCTGACCGAGGGCAGTTAAAAGGTTTTTCAAAAAATCAAGACATTTACCAAAGTAACTTCCTTTAAAGCAGCGGTTCTCTCTTCCCCTCTTTTTAATGCCCTTAATGAAAGCTGGCTGAAAGGGATTTTTAAACTACTAAGCCAAACTTAAAATAACATATAGTCATCAGAGGTAAAATTAACGTCTGGCATAGAGGGAAGCACAAGGTCACTTGGACTAGTTCATACCTGGTGGGTGTAAATATGGGTCACTGAACAGGTGAGCAGGGGTGCCCACGCCTCTTTTGCATGCCATGAACTTGGCCTTGAAGCTAGCCAGTGTGGGACTGGTGATGAAGAGCACTTTGGAGAAGGGCATCACATCAGCTGGGTTCCTCGGAGATTAGCAAAAGCTGCTTGCCCTCCAACACTTCTGAAGTGGGGAAAAAAGACATGCCTCATCAGCGCTCATCTGATGTTAATGAGTTCAGACAGTGACTTAAGAACATTTCAGGAATTCCCACTTATTCGAGAAAATGGCAGCTGTCCAGCTAAGGAGAAGAGCAAACCTCGAAGCGCTCCACTGGTCTCCAGTACTCCCAGAATTAGCAACAAGTGATCGCTGACAAACCAGGGGTCAGCTGGAAAGTAGCACTAGCAAAGCAAGCAAGAACATGCCTTCTTTAAAAACAGGCAAAGATGAAGGCTCAGCCCTTAGTCTTATTCCAGCAAATTCAATAATCCACAGATCAAAGATCAAACCCTCGTTCTGTGCAGATGGAAAGTTACTTTACCTTGAGGAAGTGAAGGGAAGGAAGTTGAAGACAAGTTGTTTGACCCATGAAGGGAAACCACAGCCCCACAGACCAGTTTCTGTGGATGCAACAATGTCACTTAACATTATGCCTGCAAATACATGTATCTGTAGAAATGATTCAGGAAAAAATAAACTCCAATCAGGAATTTTCCACTGGCTAGCTGTGCTAGTGTCCTGGCTCCTTCTGAGCTGGTTGAACAGCATAAAATCACTAGCAGTGGAAGGAATAATCTGACCCAGTGCCTGTGACCAAGATAGTATTGCTTGAATAATGATAGGTGAGCTGTAGATAACTGTCTGCCAGGCCTTGCAATGACTGATATGAAATGAGTTGCTGAAAACAACCTAGTTTGGGTGATGAAACAGTATAGAAAGGTACCTGCACTGGACGTTTCAGCAGAGGCCAAAAGTGGGCTTCAGACTTAGCTTCCCTCTCATTCTTTGTGATGGTCATCCCAGGTTGGGAAGAAAATGAACTGACAGGGTGGGCTGGGGAAAGTCTGCACAGCCACTACACTTGTTCCAGCCCAAGTGTTACACACTCAATTTTACATTTAACTTCCATATATTTTGGCTAGTCGGCAGCTTTGTTTGCTGGTAGCTGCCTTCCCAATAGACCTTAGTTTTTCCCCACATTAACCTGACGTGTTGCTTGCTGGATTGGCATTTGTACATGAAGCAGTCATTGTTCTCCTTCTCCCCAGGAGGTATTAATGGCTGGGTCAAGTATGTGCTGGTTTTAGTGCTTGTCAGCATACATTAATCTTCTATATTTCCTCTTTTGGACCAATCTTTCATTCCATTGGCCTGCAAAGACAAAAAGTGCCATACAGTAAAAGGTTGGGAATTTCCTCGTGAGTCATATTGCAGAACATTTGTATTTAGCAGAGGGGTATAAGTAGGCACTAGCACCGCAGGGCACCAATGCTGTGTTGGAAAGAGTGACCGAGTAACTGGAAACCCATGCAGGTGTATGTCTCCAAGACCCGCGCTTTCCTGTAAGTACTAACGTAGCTCATTTGGCTCAGCACAGCATTGTGTTTGAAGTTTAAGAACAATGTGTATCTTAATTCATTCACCGCACTTTGTTTGCATTTTAACTAAAGCTGTTAGATCTTTAAAGGCTGAGGGAAATCAAATCTCTTCGTATCATGCATACAAAAAGCCTGAGGATTTATAATCATAGAATTGTCATTGTCTTTCCTAAATGAGATTCAAGCTGCTTAAAAGGTTCCTTTCCACTAAAAGAAAGAATATGATTAAATGCAATGATTAAATTATTGTTTCCGAAATATGGATTGAAGAATGTGGGTGATTAAGAGCTATTGAAATATCACATTTTTTTTGTCTTTCCACCTGCATATCTTGACCTTTACTCAAATACAGACAAGTCTTTTATTCGACTCCCTTTGTAGTCTCAGGGAATGCTGCTTTTGTGAACATTGTAGCGTTTGCCAGTCCATGAAGATTTTGTCAATCTAATTTAAAAGATTAGTCAAATGTCTTCCATTGAAACAGAAAGTGTCAGTAATATTAAAAGTAGGAGCCAGAACGCAAGTGGCTACGCAGTCATTTGTTTTTTCAGAGTACTCACTTTTTTGTGATGGGTGACAGATGAAACCCTTAGGTAGTGTGTATTGTCACGACATATGCAGAACCATAGACAACGAGGGCTGGAAGGGACCTCAGGAGATCACATCCAGTCCAATGCCCTGCTCAAAGCAGGACCAGCCCCAACTGCATCATCCCAGCCAAGACTGTCTAGCTGGGTTTTAGAAACCTACACAAATGGAGACACTGCAACTTCTCTGCGTAGTTTGTTCTCACTACCTAGTGAGAAAGTTTTTCCTAATGTCTAATCTAAACTTCCCTTGCTGCAACTCGAGATCATTGCTCCTTGTTCCGTTGTGCTCCAAAGCCTTCTCAAATGCAAAAATTCAGAGGTTTCCCCTATGAAAAATAGGTGCTTTATTGTTGCTTTAATGCTCAAATGCGGACACTGGAGTGGATATGGTAGTGTCTGAGGTGTTGTAGCTGTGATAGTCCAGGCATTATGCAAAAGGCATGGATTTCTTTAAGTGATATCTTATCCAGATCAACTACATTGCTGGGTTAAAGTCAGACAAGTTTTCTAATGCAGGAAGTGAGTTATAGGAGCTTGTAGTTAGACACTGCCAAGCAAGGGTAACCCTGACCCATGTCGGGGGGAAAAAGCCACTGTCCTATCAGTCACACATTTTATTTTGTGGGGTCAAAAGAAAACTAATGAAAATGGAGCAAAGAAGGCTACTTTAAATCCCTTGAGTCTGGAAAAGCACCTGCAAAGAAGCAGACCAGGGAGTTTGGATACTTTCAAATTTTCCCAGAAGTAAGAGGCACTGTACCAACATGCAGCAACAAATGAGAGATTACATGATTACTGCTATAGCTGATAGCCGGGTCAAAGCAAGATATTACAAGAAATGGAGCTGTCTCTGCAGGAAACCGTCTTACCTCAATCCTAGGGAAACTCTTTGAGAAGATCATTAAGGAGCACATCTGCAATGAGTCGGCTTCAGGGATGATGCTCAAGGGCAACCAGCACGGTTTCATTAGGGGCAGGTCATGTCAGACCAACCTGATTGCCTTTTACGATCAGGTCACAAAAGCATTGGATGCAGGTGTCGCCGTGGACGTAGTCTTTCTAGACTTCAGCAAGGCCTTTGACACCGTCTCCCACCCCATCCTCATTAAAAAACTGGGCAACTGTGGCATTGATGCTTACACAGTCAGATGGATTGCAGATTGGCTGAAGGGTCGTACTCAGAGGGTGGTGGTGGTATTCGACCTAGGGGGAAGTGGGCAGCAGAGTCCCCCAGGACTCGGTTCTGGGGCCTGCACTGTTCAATCTCTTTATCAGCGATTAGGACAATGGGGTGAATTGCAACCTGTTTAAATTCGCTGATGATACCAAAATTTGGGGTGAGGTGAGCACGCTAGTAGGGAGGGAAAGACTGCAGCAAGACCTGGATAGGTTACAGGGGGGGGCTAGCAAAAACAGGATGCGTTTCAATACTGACAAGTGCAGGGTGCTGCACTTGGGCAGTAGAAACCAGCAGCTCACTTATAAGATGGGAAACTCCCTTCTTGAGAGCACAGAGGCAGAAAGGGATCTTGGAGTCATTATTGGCTCCAAGATGAACATGGGCCGACAATGCGAGGTCACGGCTGGCAGGGCTAACTGGAGCTTGTCGTGCATCTCAAGTAGAGGCAGGGAGGTGATCCTCCCCCTCTACGCGACACTGGTCAGGCCGCAGCTGGAGTAGTGTGTCCAGTGCTGGGCACCGCACTTCAGGAGGGATGTGGACAACATGGAGAGGGTCCAGAGGAGGCCACCCACATGATCCAGGGACAACAGGGCAGACCCTACAATGAGAGACTGCAGGACCTGAACCTGTTCAGCCTCCACAAGAGAAGGCTGAGGGGGGACCTGGTGACCGTCTATAAATTCACTAGGGGGGACCAGAAGGGTTTGGGAGAGACCTTGTTTCCCCTCGCACCCCCTGGCATAACAAGGAATAACGGCCACAACTTGTTGGAGAGGAGGTTTAGATTAGACATCCGCAAGCACTACTTCATGGTCGGGGCGGCTAGGATCTGGAACCAATGTCCAAGGGCAGTGGTGCTGGCTCCTACCCTGGGGGGCTTTAAGAGGAGGCTTGATGCCTACCTGGCTGGGGTCATCTGAGCCCAGTTTTTCTCCTGCCCAGGCAGGGGGTCAGACTTGAAGATCTACAGGGTCCCTTCGACCCGACTTCTATGATTCTGTGATGATTGCTTCCCAAGTGATAGCTTGAAAGACCAGAACCATATTTAAGTCCAAGTGCAGAAAAACAGCAAACAGAAGTTTCCAGGTAACTGAGACTGGATTTATTTTTTTCTGAAATGCATAAGGAATTGCACATTGTGGATTGTGTTGATGCAGGAACAGAGTTCTTAGTTGGCCAGAAGCCCGATAAGGCAAAAGCGCTAAAGCAATTTAAAAAAAATAAAACAAGATACAAAAATTAATTTCAGGCTTCATCTCCACAGTCTGTGATTACCCAGCCCTACAGGTTAGGTTTCCACTGTTTGGTTCTGCCAAAAAATTATTTTAACAAATCTTTCTTAGGAATGGGCTTTAAAGTACATGGGCAAAAATCCATGCCATTGTTTCCCTGTCAGCCACCAACTGGCTGTATAATATCCGGCACATCATTTACCTTTTCTAAGATTTCAGCTACACTGATGAAAGAATGGAGGAAGCCTAGTGAAATAAGAGCTATTCTGAATCCAGAGGGGCATAAATGAGAACAGAAGTTGCCTCCCAAATCTCCCAGAAGGTGCAAAGTATTGTGGCTAGGGTTTTAGACTGTACCCCATTCAGACTTTAAACTCTTTAGGGCAGCGACTGGCAGCCTTGAACAAGCCACAGGCCGGAACAACCCAGCTCCAGTCTGACATGGCCAGGTGGTTTCATCAGGGTATCAGCAGCAAGGGGCTCGGCCTGCAACTGCACCGGGGCCAAGGAGCTGGGAGCGGTGCCTATGACACTGCTTCTTGCTCCCCAGCTGCAGCACAGGCACTATTTCCAGCTGGTGGGGAGCTGCACCAGGGCTGGGCAGCTGGAAGCTGCAGCCTTGCTGCTGCTGCTTCTCCCTGCCCTCCCCACCCCATAACTGCAGCACAGTTCCCCACCGGCAGGGATCTGCACCCATGCTGCAGCCTAGGAGTGAGGGGCAGGAGGACGCAGCAGCAGTGCAGGCACAGCTCCTAACCAGCTGGGAGCTGCGCTGCAGCTGAGAGGCAGAGAGGTGGGGAGAAGTGGCCGCAGTGACGATGCAGCTCCTCGCTGCCTGGCCCAGGTGTGGGCAAAGGCAGAAAAAAAAGCCCTCTTGCTCCTTAAACTGTATCTAGTGGCTGCACAGGCTGATTTTGGGCAACAGGCTATATGTTTCCAACCCCTGCTTTAGTCAAAAATAAATACTACGCCCTCCCAATAATAAATGCATTTCTTCATGTTTACAGTTGCTATTTATTAGGGTTAGGACATACATAAAAGTTGATAGGCAAGTCCACCAGCACCCTCCCTAACTGGCGGCAGCAATTTGTGATCGCTTTCTGGAATCACCAGATTGATGCTGCTTTCTAGAGCTGCCTGCTGGCGTAGTGAAGTGTTACTTAGCCTGAACGAGGGTGCAAGAATCTTGTCCCAAGTCTTTGTTCACTCTTTGTTTTCCAGGTTGAAGAAGCAATCAGAATGGCTTTCAAGTATAAGAAAAACCCATCAGGTACAAAACAGAATCTAGCAAGATCGTCGAACAAAAAGTTGCAGCAGGTTTCAAAGTGCTCTAGTTACTAGTCAATGTCTTCCACTTAGTATGTCCTAGGTGTCTGGAAGGGGACAGTAGTTTTCCTGAGACACTATGCTAGAAATGAGAGACATGGATGCAGAGAGGGAATGCACCATATGAGAAAAATGAGAGGGTCAGTTTGGCCTATACCACGTGTTAATTCTCTGAAGCTACACACACATCCCATTTGTCCTGGGACAAACCATACAATGTGCAATCATTCAGACATCCATGTCCATTGCCCTGGGATAAATCAAAAAAAGGTTCACAGGGTAGGAAGTGCTATCAGTTTATATCTCGGGACACTGCAAAGTGCATCTGACCAGTTATTCCAAGGTTAGAGATTAGAAATGAACAACATTTGCCCATCTATGACCCCTTGCAATGGGGTTGCAAAGCACTTTAGAAAGCAAGGAAGCAGATTTTAATGCCATACTTTGATTAGAAATGGGGTGTTTTCACAGTAGCTTGTCATGGAGTATGCTAGCTCATGAGCATATATATTCAGATCTTTTCTTTTCCCCCAGAGTTGTTAGCCAGTATTTTCTCCATTTGACTCCCAGTCTCATCTTGTTATTTCCTGATGCCCACTGTAGACTGTTCCATCCCTGCTGGTGTTTGTAGCTCTTCCAAATTGAATACCATCTGCAAATGTAATTAGCGTGCTGTTTATTCCTTCTTTCAGATCACTAACGAAGATGTTAAATTAGACTAGACCTAATACAGACCCTTGCAGTACTTCACTGGAAGCCTCCCCCAACTCAGTATATTGTCGTTCCCCTTTGTTTATAGCTTTTGGCCAGCCAGGAACAATAACATCAAGGGACGGTGATCAGGCCCAATGTTTTATAGCTTTGCACTCGTCTCCGCTAATTGAACATGCTTTGTGGCCACTTAAGCACAGAAGCCCAGCACTCAGCAACAAATTTCCCATTCAAGCAGGTCCACGTAAGAGATTAATTGCCATCAAATTGCGTGACGGTGCCCTTCATTTCTCTTTGATTGGTAGGAAATCAAATCATGCCTTGCCACGAAGATGAAGTCTGCAAGCACGGTTTCTTTATCAAATCGCCACCTCCTGAGCTTTTCACTTCCCAGGTACAGTAAGTGCAAATTAGTCGTGCTCTGGAAATCCCTTGACAAACATCTGTTATTTTTGCTCCCCTGAGCTTTACTGACAGGCAAAACAAACTTTCCCCTGTGCAGAAATCCTGGAAAAATCGCTATTTCATCCTGTGTAAATCCAGCAAGTGCCACTACATCCTGAAGTACCTCAAAGGCCAGAAGATAAAGGGCTCCATTCCAATTGACCAGTACGTATCTGAAGTCTAGCACCTTTTCGTCTCACCCCTCTATACCATTGGTGCTTGGCCCACGGGCCAGATCCAGTCCCCAGCTCCAAGCCATCCAAGCCATAGGACTCCCCACGGGTCCAAAAATTGGACTCTGCTGCCAAATTCCCAGACACAGGAGGAGCCCCATGGGCTGGATAGCGTGGCTTTGTGTGCTGGATCGGGTGCACAGGGGACCTGAGACCCGATCCGGGCATGCAGGGGTGGAGGGGGGCCCCAGCGCCCACTCTTGATGTGCAGGGCCAGCACAGGACCCAGTCCAGCTGTTCGGGGCCAGGCAGAGGCAGTGCAGGCCAGTCTACAGACTAGCCCTGTGCCATTTATCCGGCCCACAGGGCCAGAAAATTGAGCACCGCTGAACCACAACCTAGAGTTGAGCTTTGGGAATAGCAAGGAATGTAGACCAAGACACAGAAACGTTTTTCCAGTGCTTTTCCCAACTCCCCTGAAGTTGGCTGGAGTCTTTCCATCAGCCCCCAACCAAGCAGATTTTTGTAAGTGGTTATTCACATTTGAAACCTCTCCAACTGGCTACACAATAATTGTGATTTTTTTGATTTGCTGCAATAACAACACAGTCTAATTCCCGACACAAAGCTGAATTTGCTTCTTTCCAGAACAGATTTTAAAATCACCCCTCCCCTTGCAATGCTGATACCATAAGCTGTTGGTCCTGTTATTCTAGTGAGATAGTTCAACATCTTTGTTCAAAAAAAAATAGTTTTCCTCATAATAATATTTCACGTAGAGAAAGACAGAGTTTTGTTTTGCTTGAGATTCTCTGCTCTTTCAACCAAAAAAGGCCTAAACATTTCTCAGCTTGGAGTCCTAAAAACTGAAACATTCTTGTTTCTTTTTTCCAATAGAGAACCCAGAAACTTGTTTTTATTAATTTTATTTTTGTAATTGTAGTTTTAAATATTATGGAAAATACTTTCCTCCTTCCAACCAATGCTTTATTATTAAGGCCTTTTATGTTTAAATGATCAAATCATTTTTCATCTCAAAGGCAGTTATTTAAGCAACAGCACAGAAATTACTTAGCAAGCTCTTGATCCTTATGGTTTTTACAGACAATGATCATTTCACAGTGTGCATTAATGTAGAAGATGGATGTGCTTTACACGTAAATATTTCATACACATACCCAACAGGATTATAAGCATAGAGACTGGGATAAGCAATTCTGAAAAGATGACAGCAGTAAGGAAGATGTTTAAATGCCTGCCGGAAGAAGTGATATCCATCAACACAGAGAGCAGGGACTACTACCTCATCGGCAAGAACAGGTATGCATGGGGAGGGCCATGAATCCAGTGCTCTTGGTATCCAGAAAGATTATAACCCCATCTTGTAAGGAATAGGCTGTAGGAGACAATCTGACCCTAAGAGCAATGACCCTGCGAAGGTTGATTCTGCTTTCCAGCTCCACCCTATTTGCCTCCCTTCCTGCATCTGCCTCAAGAAGAGGTTTTTGCCTGAGAAAGGGCAGCAAGATGACAATCTCTATGCATCAGAGTGACGCAGGATGGACAACGTGCCTGAGCCCAGAGAGAAAAACAAATAGCGAGTAATCATTCAAGCATACAGTTCTTTGCATGCGCTTAGGCATTGTTTCTTTAATGCTCATTTAGCGGGAAAAATTCCAGCGAGAATCACATTAATCTTACTTGTGAACACAATGCGGTGCCTCCTTTTCAACTAGCTTCCAATGCACGGCCTGAATTGTACATTATAGACATTAGGGGCTAGAAGGGACCTTGCAAGATCATTGAGTCCAGCCTCAAAGCCTCTTCTTTGTCTCTCTGTTTAAATGTGTTTCTCAAGCTCCAAGACCATCTTGCTACGGTCTTGCAAGGTACTGGATGTTCATCTGAGTCACATGGAAATAAAGACCAATATAGGCACATCACAGGACATTCCCTCACCTTACTGAATGGAGCCTTTAAAGATCATTTTTTTCCCACTATAGGACCTCAGTGGCCCTTAGTTCAGACTATACAGTACTTTATATAGCAGGCGGATGGTAGTTACATGGTCCTTTGTATAGTTCAGTTGGGTTTCAAGTGGGGAATCTACATAGAGCTGGGATCACAGAATCATCCCCAAGAAATGCAAAAATGTACAATCCTTGGCTCAGAAATGATACTTTTTATTAGACCAACTTGGAAACTGCAAAAAAGAAATCTCTTTTTTGCAATTTCCTAGTTGGTCTAATAAAAGGTATCATTTCTGAACCAACACTTCTACATTTTTGCATTCCTTTTGGTCTCAGCCCAACACGGCTGCCAAATACATCCCAGAATCTTCCTCGCAGACTTGATCAGTTCAGCAAGATTTTGGCCTGCGGACCTGCTAAGTTTTTGGGCTTCGGGGTCAAATGCCTACAATTCCTTAAGATCACAGCCCTGCCATCCACCAAGCTGCTGTGAAGCAACCGCTTTAGAAGCAGCTCTCCACAGTTTTGAGAAAGATGCAGATTTTCCCTGTGTAGCTTCGGGGCCCAGTCTGGCGCCTACTGAAGCCGATGGAAAGACTCCTGGTGACTTTGGCAGGTGTTGGTATGGGCCCTTCAGAAGCAGCACAAGCGGCAGTTTGTGTTTTGATAAGTTTTTAACTGCATGATTCCTACCCACAGGGAGCAGGTGGAGGAATGGTACACCTTCATTTCATCAGTCTGCATGGATGCAAAAGCAGATGGATGCCGTCCTCAGGTGACATATCCATTCACAAATCCGCTTTTTCAAAAACAGAGCATTGTTATTTCATTGGTAACCTCTGGATATCATTTCATTGGTAACCTCTGGTTATCAGTTCATTGGTAACGAGAGCAGCTTATCACTTCATTGGTGAAATAAGGGATGAAATGCACTAAAATTCTCTGTCCAAGTCCTGCAGGATTTGGCCCTAAGTGTGTCAATAAGTGCATTTCCCGTTAAAACCGTTTCTTAATCAATGGGGGATTCCTATTGGGCTTAAGAGGTGAGTTAGTCTTGGGCTAAATTCGGCTTCACTAAGACTCATATAGACCCCCATAAGAGCACACGTTAGCCTGTGGACCTCAGCTGCCCCTGCAAAGCCTCCTACTGCTCTCCTTTGATTTCTAGAACGAGGATCTTGCCACTGAACACGTGAAAAGCCGGTCATACTCCTTGCCGCTGTCCTTCAGTGGAGCAAATGCAGAGGGGCCCATCAACAACAACGAAAATGAGGTGAGGGGCCTTTAGTAGTCAAAGCCTGTCGGTGGTGATAAATATGGTCTTAGACTTGGGTACTTGATTGCCTCCATTCAAAGGAAAGTCCTGAGCTCTGAGGCTGCAGACATTTAGGCCAGGAGACTGACCAACCAAGGCTCCCTTCAGTAATATTTAACCTGCCTCGGCAAAGCCAAAATGAGAACTGCGTCCCATCTCCTGATGGTACTGGAGAGAGGCACAAAGGGGCACAGGGTTGTGTTGACTTCCTGAAGCGGGTGCTGAAAACTCCCTTGTATCTTTGAATCCCTACCAATCAGTAAACTGAGAGCATTAGTACATTCCCGATGAGACTAAAGGTCTGTTTGTAGAAAAAAATATGAAGGGGTACCTGGGTAGCAGTGCTTAGCAAGTTGAGTCACAAAGTGCCAGTGAATAGCACTGCAGGGGAGAGCGTTGCAAAAGGTCCTTTTGTGTTACCAACTGACCAGACAAACAAGACTTGTGTGCATGGAGCTTACAGTTTTCTCTTATGTACAGGAGAAAGATCCTTCAGACGACAAGAGGAGACCTAATTCAGATCCTTGCCCCCAGCATCTGCCAAAATATCAGCCGCCCTCCAGATCACCAGTTCTTCCTCACCCGGTGAGAAGAAAGAGCTAGCAAAGCTCATAAACCATACATTTTGGAGGCATATTCACAGAATTACCATCCAGTCTGATCTAGCCAGAGTCATTGTAATGAGAAACCAGTCCACCACCTCCCTACAGAGCTGGTCTGGCTTTGATTGTGAAGATTTTCTTATTTCACTCCAGCAGTTGCTCTTTCACTATTACACATAAACTGGTATAAGTGCCCAAAAACTGGCCTACATCCATAACAGAACAGAAGTCCAGTGAGACTGGCACATGTAGACTGGCTTAAAAATGGTGGAACCCAATCTAAATTAGACCTGGATCAATGTTCACTCACACTTCATCGATTTAGTGTGATTTGAACTTCTGTACTGGTATGAGACCAGGACTGAGCTTTCCTTCACTTTATATGGTTACTGCAGAAGAGATCTTCACAAATTCTTCACATTGTCTTAGATGCATTGAAGGGAACAAAGCTAGGACAAGTTACGCTCGTGGAGAAGCTGCCCTTACATACATATTTGTGTTCCCAAATTCCTCTCAAATTGTCTGTTTTTCTACCCTCTCTTTGCGTTTTTGTACACGCAGAAATTGCACCAGTTTAACCAGAAATGAATTGAGCCAGTCAAACTGGTGAGCTCTTGAGCCAATTATCTTGATTCAACATAAACCTGGCTCACAAATCTTAGCTTGTGCCTGATATAAACCAGATTGAGAATGGTTACACAAAGTTGTGCTTGTTTTAACAAAATAGGATTAAAAGCCCATGAGTTAAACAGGTTCTACTTTGACCTCTCTTACTTCTTCTCTTTTATCTACTAATCCTTCTCAAGTTTGTGTTGTTGTTGAACCAACTGCATGGTCTGTCCTCAAACACCTCATGCTATTTTTACTCCCCTTGGTAATTAGCCAGTATTTTGATATGTCACCATGGCCCTGATTCATCTTCAATGGCATTATTCCAGTGTTGAACTGCCAAGCTGAATTAGGATCTATATAAACTGCTTTGTAGAAACCCAGCTTTGCTGCAGCCTGTCTTGTCCTTTCCCTTTTCAAGAGCTAATTTAGATTGACTAGGGTCGTAGTAAATTAGGGCTCAGTCCTGGATGATGCTAAATTCTTTAAACTCATACTGAAGTCTATGGGAAGTGAAGGACCTCCGCACCTCTGCGGACTTAGCCATGGGACACCTTTGTCCAGAAAGTGTAATTAGAGTTTGAACCATAGCCTGCTGAAGTCCTTTTCCATTGACGTCTGTGGGTTTTGGATCAGGAACACAGGGTCCCATCTAGCTGCCGCTGGAGCAGACTTAAGTCATTGATTCCTATGAAAATATTCTATGTTGAGTCTCTGCGCTAACAAATATACCCGCTTTTGTGTTGTAATCAGTGAAAACCCATGAGGCACAACAATGTATTTATCACTCCTCATTTCTATTCAACACCAGCTTCCTCTTTTCACATATATGAAAGAGCGTAATTAGTTTAATTCACTTTACCTTGAAAACAGTAATATATTCTGTCGCACATGTAGTCATTATTTTATTTCATTGCTATGGAAACAAAAGATGTAAGTAGAGAGATAAAGAAAGGGTACATCTCGAACGCAGCTTGGCAAAGTATATCGGGAGGAAGCTAAATACTAATTACCATATTTTGTGTGATAATCAAATCAACAACGCTGATCTAAAAATAGCTAATTGAGCTTTCTGGCTTAAAGGTGAACTCTGAGAAGGGATTTATCACTTATTGGCAAGTCAAATTCTCGGGAACTTTCTCTCTCTGGTCATTATTCAGTATAATTCTGTGGACAGTGAAGCAAATTGTCCAGGCTACAAGGATTCAGTCTGGGCTCTTATCAGATACTCACGTGTAGGTCAAAGCCCACTGAGTTTTGCAAGTCGACAGCTCAAATTGCTTGCTGTGCATGGCAGTTCCAATAACTCACTCCCTATTCAGGCGAGACTCCCACTCGTTTCAGAGAAGGTGACTGAAAACAAAAAAGGTCTCCTTTTCACTGAAAGGTTTTAAATTGTTTTAACTAGCTCTAGATTTCAATGAGAAATTTTGCCAAAGGAAGGACATGAGAGCTGTGTGTAACACATACCAGATCATGTATACATGTCTGGCCCACTCAACCTGATTTTTAAATGCAGCCACAATTTTTGCACTTGCAAACATTAGCAAGGACAAACACTGGCATTTGAAAGTGTAATTATAGAACTGTATTTGCACATCTGATCCTTAGGTAGCTACAGTAAATGTTGTATTCAATGTACAAATATTGCACTGCAGTTGATTTTGAGAGTTTAACTGGAAGCATAAAAAGACACGTTTGTTTGCACAGTGGACAGATCCTCTTATTATTTCAGCCTTCCATGAGAAGCAAATCTCCCCACATTCCCCATAGATATTTGCTAATCCTATTACTTTTCCCAGTAAATGGGAAGAAGATGCATTACATCTTCTGTATAGCTGATCCTCTTCAACACTGAATTTTTTTTAGCAGAGCAATATTCCACAAAAGACCCTGGAAATTCAGCTGTCAGATTCAGATGAGAACACCAAAGAAGAGGAGAAGGAGGACGATGAATACTATGTCACTCCAAAAAAAATTTCAGCACAGGTAAGCTACTTGATGCACTTTTACCTGTTGGGCTGAACCCTGGCTGAGCTCCAAGATAGTATCTGACAAACCCAAAAAAAGTACTAGCAAGATTTTTAGAGAAAGCAAACTCCCAAATAAATGGCTAATAAGAAGTTCAGGTGGATGAGGAGAAAAACGTAGGATGTACTTAGGAGACTGGAAAATTTTCATCAGAGTTTTCTGATGGAAAATATCATTTTGATTAAAACAGTTATTTCAAATATAAATGCTGATGAACAATCTCAGAAAAGCAGCCCTCCCCTGATGTTTTTGTTTTAGAAAATTTTGTTCTGGAAAAAATTCCAACTTCATTTCAAGATAAATGTTCACTTTAAAACTCTTTTAAAAATATTTATTTTTTGTGATATCACTGTAATTATTCCATCCATGTCATTGTGAACTACTGCTGAGATGTTCGTACCTAACGTAAAACAATAAATGTAATGTGAGATTAAAAATAAGTGACATGTTAGATGTAAAAATTTCATTTGAAGGTACATTGCTTTCAACTAATTTCCTAAATGAAAAGTTTTCACAATTTCCATTTCACGGGAAATTTAGGAAATATTTGTGAGTACTCCAATTCAAAGCAAAAAACAATTTGGAAATCTCAAAATTTTCCTATGAATTGAAAACTTGGAGTTTTGACCCACTCCATAGCACATGGTTGATGGGAACGCTGAGTGTAAGCTTCGGCTGTTTGCACACTTTCGTTAACAGTGGTTTATTTTAACAAGGCTGAGCTGTATCAGCCAGAATCCCTGAAAAGGCACAAACATTAAACCAAATAAAGACGTCACAAGGCTCCTTTATGGACGAAGAAAGGCAATGATTACCACCAATGTTTCTTTTATGCTTTTAACAGCTGGAAATGAACTCAGCAGAGCCTGATCCCCAGTGTAACAGTCCAATCACGGAGGAAAAGCTTGTCTACATCTCAATGAAACCTCAGTAAGTAGTCATTCATTTTATGTCACTCTCATGAGCACACTTGAACTTGATAGCAATGCTGGCACACCTTGGGCACATGCTGGAAAGCAACTACACGACATTTTTCCAGTATTCAATGCCCACAGAGCAGGGGTGGACTGGTTAGGAAGTATGGTTTCACGGTGACATGCTCTAGCACAGTCTGACACACTGTCGACATGCTCACAGTGATCGGGTAAGAGCTCTCATTCCTACTGCTTTTAGGATAAAATCTATAAAACACATCATTTGAGGAGGTCTTTGTTGGCTGGGGAAGGAGTGGATATCAGAGTCAACTTTCAGCTCACATCCCAAATTCATATACTGGGACATCCTGACTGTGCTTATGTAGAATAGAAAATAGCAGTTTTAAGAAGCTGGGCTTTTACAATGCGATATTCTAGGGCCAGATAGAGTCACACATGCCCAAAACACAATGGGAAGCCACTCAGTAGAGTGGGCAGGCTTGTCTAGTGGTGAAAAAAATACTGAGGAAGTGTTTACTCTCAAATGTGTCACTCTCTGGCTGCATGACCTTGTGCAAGTCACTTCTCTCAACCTTCATTTTCCTTCTCTATGTTTTATTTCATAAGTGTGCCCTGTGTTTTAACGTGTATTAATTTGCATGGATATCATCACAGAAGGGATTTCACAGAAGTTCAGACTATTGTCCTAAAGCTCTGACTACTACATAGAAACATCACAAAGGCTGCACACAATGAGGGCCTGGAGCTTCTGTGATGATGGGCTAGCACCAAAATCCTCTCTCAAGCTAACAAATAATCCTGTTATCTGTTAACACCACAATACTTCCTAGGACACGTAGATAGACCCTCCAGATTCCTTCTAGTGGAGGGTAGTAGTTATATGTTCAGCCACAAGCAAGTTAATTATAATATTGTTGTGTGGTTGTACACAGGTATGTGGCCAAAGACTAAAAAATTCTGGGCCCATTGGCTTTTGACTAATCTTTCCGGGCCCCCGGTCTTTAGAAGGCCCCGCAAATAACCTGATAAGGATTTGGGCAGTTCTGCTATTATATCCACCAGGGCTCAGCCTGTGCGCCCACAGAAATCAATATAAGCCCATGTCAACCATCCATGCTCGCTTTCTGTCTTAAGCCATGTTGTTAGCTGGAATTATTTCATTTTTAATAAATAGTCTTCAAATATTCAAAAGGATTATTTGGGTTTAATGGTCCGTTCTAGGAGGTCAGCTTATTCTATTTAGCTGTAATTTTGTCCACTGGGTATTCTACAAGAACTCGTTATTCTTTGTTCCACTGACAGCTATTTGATTCAGCATCAAACACAGCTAGAGTAACAGTGACTCGACATGGCCAGTTCATTTTTTATTACCATTCTTATTTACTAGGTCCCCTGACAAGAGGCTCCAGCCCACGTGCAGAAGTGATGAATTCTTGCCCCTTCCCTGGATCCCGGAAAACAACATACAGCTAAGGAGCTCCGAGGATGATGGGGACGAACCGCTTACAAACATCAGCACCAGTATACAGCCAAGGCTGGAAAGGAAATCAAATGCATCGCCACTATCAGTAGTTCAGCTATCTATACTAATGAAGTATGGCTGTTTGGGTGTAAAGGAGTAACAGAACCCACTCGAAAACTGAGCAGATTAGACTCAGGGGTCTTGAAGATTGCTAATTATACTCTGCTACCTTATCTCCCCAGTTTAGGAAAGATATGCACCACATCCAAAGCCTAGATGACGTCCCTGTTTAAATACAAAACAAAGCTGTTCCCTTGAGCAAAGCAGGGAACAGGCTTTTCCATCTTTGCCCCAGAGCCCACCACAAGCACGCATTTCTCCCCTGCAGGTGACTGCACTTAGCCCAGCTCGGATCACTGAACAGGGCTTCCTGACCCGAGGCCCCAGTCTTATCTGCTTATATTGCTTTTGGATTGAAATTACTCAATAGCATCGCTCATCTTTGTTCTGGTCAATACTGTACAACCAGAAACGAAGGAAGGAAGGAACTGTCAGTTCAGAGTTCAAAACAGCCAGCTTTTGTGTTCCTCTAACAAAACAATAAAAAAATGGTTCAAAGACAAATTTTGGAATAAGGGAATTATGGCCACGATCACAGTTGGAAGAATTTACTGGTATTGTATTGTTTTTAATATACAGGGTTAGCAGCTTTTTATCTACTTCCTTGTTTCTTTCAAGACAATGAAAAGTGTGATCTCCAGGACAAAACAGCAGCAGAGGCTTGAAAAAGTACATGAGTGTCTTTGTTAGATTTCCTTTTGGAAAAGGAAGAAACATTGCACTGTAATAGCACTACAATAATAATCTCAGTCTTTCCCCACCATCCAGACACTGGACAAATTTCTTAACCGTCTGAACTGATGAAGTAATGTACTCTCCAAGAGAAATGCTAGAAACCCCAACCCAGGAAATATTTAGTGCTAAGCTGGAAAATAGCTCTGAGGGAATAGGCCATTGGAAATGTATTGTGTTGTAGGAAGAGTACAGGGGCTAAGTGACTTAAGAGGTGTTTTTCATGTTTAATTTCCAGGGTTAGTACTGGCTTCAATTGACAAGTTAGCAGAATCTGACTTGTCCATGCTGTTTTCTTTTACAGCCAAGTCACAGACAGGAGCCAACTGCAAGAGGTGGATCTTTTCATTCCTATGGTCGACATCAACAATTACCTAACGCTTACTGAAGCGGCAGGACAAATATGGTGGGTACTTGTCCGCTGGTGAATGGCTGCAAGGCACCCTATGAGCTTGGCATTTGTTGGGTTTCAGGCAGAGTATGATAGCCGTTAGGAAAACATGATCTTAAAGATTATTCTTCTAATGTCAGTATGAATGGCAAGACTGTCAGTTGCCCGTGATGTGGAGGGTAAATAGTCACTGGACTCACTGACTTGTGGCCAAAGAGAAGTTTGTCTTACTATGGACGAAAAGTAGGTGACACCATTCGCAATTTGGTATAGGTGGATGCATGCTGTCACCACCTGTTTACAGATAAGGGAGCCGAAACCCAGGAAAATGAAGTGACCCGCCAATGAAATGAGTCCACTAAACATCACTCCCCATCTGTGGGCTTGTGCCACATGGAGAATAGAAGTTCTTGTAAGAAAAGGGTATATCCTTTGGAAATCCACATGTTCATATTGCTCAGAAAGAGCATGACCTAGCGGTCAGAGCCAGGATGGTGCAGTCCTGGTCCCAGTTGCCTCATTGATTCACTTTGTCTTTCAGCAGATCCCCTGAGTTTCAGCTCTCCTGAGTATACTGCTCTGGGCATAATATATTATTAACCCATCTCATGTGGCCCTTTTGTGATTTAAGTAACAAATATCTGCAAGGGACTTTGAGATTCTCAAACCGAGCAGGTCACAGAAGCGCAAAGTATTACCATGGTGAATAAGTAAAGAGGACCTGACTGGGAGTCCCAGCAGATAACTGCTGGCAGCTGGTTGCTCTCTGAAACTTTCCAGCACTGGGAATAATCTATTCAAGTGCCTGTTTTGGGGATGAGATGTTGGGGGCTCAAAGTCACCCACTTTTCCTCAAGTTTTGTACTGCTGGGTAAGCTCAATGGAATTCATTCCTCTCCCTAGTCTCTCCCTAAATGGCTTGGGAGAAAGGAAAGGGAGCAGGGGCAAAAGGACAGACTGTGTGGAAGGTGAGTTTAGTGTTATTAATCCTTGCTGCCTGCTGTGCACAGTGCTGGGAATACCACCCTCTGCTCCTATGATGTGCCACGTTTATCAGATACACTATGTGCATATAGAGGAAGTAGGTTTTCCTCCACTATCATCAAAAAGAGGAAACAGTACTAGGCCGCAGTTGCAGAAACTTGGAGGTTGTCCTAGTGGTGACTGTGTTTTGGCACAGGGTGCCAGGAGTTAGGGTCAGTTGACTCCAGATGAGGGCCTGAGACCAAAGTAAAGAGTAACCAGTTGGGGGATACTGAAAGAGCCCACCAGAATTTCACTGAGGAAGTTGTAGTCAGGATTTTGGTATGTCCTGTACCAGGATTGCCACAATTCTTTAATCCTGGTGTCCAGATCCTAGGTTTTATTCTGGTTTGTCTATTTAAGTTATCAAAGAGGACCTAGGAAAAGCCACTCAGGCAAATGAAGAACTAAAATTATCAGTATCACGGTAGTTACACCAAGAGACAATTTGACCAACAGGCTAGGAACATAAGTTACACATAAACTGATTCAAGTGATCAGAAACTGGTTTAAACCTGTAGCAGAGCAGAAGTTCAGTGCATGTAAACCAGTTTCAAAATGCCTGAAACTAGTTTAAGATAAACCTGGCTGAGTGTAATATCAGACTTAAATGATTTAGGTCAAACAGGTTTATGAAACTTCTGTCCCAAACCCCTTCCTGGTTCAAGTTAAATCAGAGTCCCCCAGCATCCCAGTATGCTTTTCAGCCCTATGGTGTCTGCTACAAAGAGCAAGGCTGGCCCTGCTCCTCTGCTCCCTAGCCGGAGCAGTGAGACTGGCTCACTGACTGGCACACTGACAGGCAAACCCCTGTTGGGGCCTGGGGCCAGGCAGGGATGGTTAAACTTCCCTTCCTCTTAGTATAGAGCGGCCTGGCCTGGCCTGGCCAGGCCCTGCCTACTTAGTGCTGGCTGCAACTGTAGACTACAAATCCCAGAGGCACCTGGAAGCAGGAAGAGGAAGTGATGAGCAATGCTGCAGAGTCCTGCTGATGTGAGTCTGGACTGCAAATCCCACCAGGAAGAGGAAGTAAACACACAGCTCATGCTGGTTACATGCCAGAGAGCTGTGCTTTAGTGGCCCCGGGCTTCTGGCTTGAGCCACTGCAGGCATGTGGCTGCATTTTCTGAATGTCTGTTCATTTGCTTATTGGTTCAATCTTTGCAGCTTAGACTAACCTACAAAGACCAAATCAATTCAGTCTCAAGCTTTTTTACTGTCTGTACTTAGCCACAGTGTAAAGAACCAAATGAGCCAAGGAATCCCCATCCTTTCTGATGACCTTCATTGAAACAGGTCTGTTAAATTAAAGGTTTGACATGGGGAGCTGCAGGTATTTGATCATCTTTAGAACTTCCTATTGGGATGAATGAAACCATTCATCACTAATGAGGCCACATCTGGAGTACTGTGTCCAGTTTTGGGCCCCCACTACAGAAAGGATGTGGATAAATTGGAGTGAGTCCAGTAGAGGGTAATAAAAATGGTGAGGGGACTGGGGGACATGACTTAGAAGGAGAGGCTGAGGGAACTGGGCTTATTAGTCTAGACTCTAGAGAAGAAAAGACTAAGGGGGGATTGACTAGCAGCCTTCAACTCCCTGCAGGGGGGTTGCAAAGAGGATGGAGCTGGACTGTTCTTGGTGGTGGCAGATAATAGAACAAGGAGCAACGGTCTCTAGTTGCAGCAAGGGGAGTTTAGGTTAGATATTAGGAAAAACTTTCTCACTAGGAGGATAGTAAAACACTGGAACAGGTTACCTAGAGCAGTGGTAGAAGCTCCATCCTTGGAGGTTTTTAAAACCTGGCTTGACAAAGCTGTGGCTGGGATGATCCAGTTGGGGATGGTCCTGCTTTGAGCCAGGGGTTGGACTAGATGATTTCCTGAGGTCCCTTCCAACCCTCATTTTCTATGGTTCTATGATTTAGTCAGGACAAGAACCAGACCAGAAAGCAATTGCTCAACGACTGTATCTTGCTTCTGGCTGACAACAGGTCCACATGCAGCATGAATCCCAGTTGAAGTTAAGGAGTTCCATCACTTGGCTTTTTTGCCTATGATAAACTAGAAATCCCTTTCATACTTTTTGCTGTCTTTTCCCAATGACCCTAGCATCTCTCAGTGGAATGGCCCTCACTACTTAGGATGCATATTTCACCACGGGGATCATATAAAGGCAGTAAATGACCTGCACCCACGGAACATGGAGGAGGTTTCCTTGTTCATCAGCAGATCCATGAGAAAGAAGGTAAGCCTTTACAATCTAATGGTGATTTTCAAGTGAGCCAAGCCAAGTGAAAAAATAAGCAATTTAGAGCTGTGGGGTTCTGATGATGATCTCAAAAGGACTTGTTCAAACAGGGATCTGCCACACAGTCTGGGTTCAATCCAGACTACACAGCAAGAGGCTTATGAGCTCACTTCTTTCAAAACAATGTGTCTGCACAACAACCTGTTGGTATGACCATCCATGTGCAATCACACCTATACTTACTGAAACTAGCTAGCATAAGCAATGGCCAAAGCTTCAGCCTACACTAGCAGCCAGAGTACAAACTCCCAGCGCCCTTTAGTATGAACTTTTGGTTGTTAGCAAATGATAATGCCTGTGGATGCATCCAGATGAGCACGGCCATGCCGTGTGTGGTGCCACAAACACATCTGCAGTGCCACATGCTGCACAGTCCAGTGTTCTCTGCACTGCAAGGGTATGCTGCCCATACATGCACTACTCTGGGGGGTTTTCTGGTGGTTTTTTTGACTCCTGGATATCCGGGGTCAAAAAAAACACGGAAAAAAAACCAGAGTAGTGCATGCATGGACAGCACACACTTCTGAGAAGTGGAGCCAGGCCACCCAGAACCGTGCTGTGGCTGCCAGGCAAGCTCCGCCCTCCATCAAAGCTGACCTCGTGAAGGATCACCTCGACAGGCTGGACACCTTCAAGTCAGCCGGCCCTGATGGGTTACACCCCAGGGTACTCAGGGAGCTGGCAAGCATCGTAGCTCAGCCCCTGGCATGGAACTTTGAGCGTTCTTGGCGCCCTGGTGAAGTGCCTGATGATTGGAGGAGGGCCAATGTCATGCCTATCTTCAAGAAAGGGAGGAAAGTAGATCTGGCAAACTACAGGCCCATCAGCCTGTCCTCTATCCTGGGGAAGGTCTTGGAAAAGATTATCAAGGAAGCCATCCTTAACAGACTAGCTGAAGGCAATATCCTGAGGGATACCCAGCATGGGTTTGTTGCGGGGAGGTCTTGCTTGACCAATCTTGCTTCCTTTTATGACTAGGTGACCTATCACCTGGACAAGGGGGAAGAGATCAACATGGTATATCTTGACTTTAAAAAAGCTTTCAGCCTGGTATCCCATGATCCCATGGCTAAACTGGCTAACTGCAGCCTCGACCTCACCACGATCTGCTGGCTGGGGAACTGGCTCCGCAGTAGGACCCAGAGGGTGGTGGTCAATGGGAGCCAATCACCCTGGTGCGCTGTGACCAGTGGGGTCCCACAAGGCTCTGTCCTAGGGCCTACACTGTTTAACATCTTCATCAGTGCTCTGGACATTGGTGTCAGAAGCAGACTGGCCAAGTTTGCCGATGACACCAAACTCTGGGGTAAAGCATCCGCACCTGAGGACAGGAGGGTGATCCAGGCAGATCTGGACAGACTCATGAAAGAGGTGGGCAAGAACCTGATGGTGTTTAACACCAAAAAATGCAAGGTTCTCCACCTTGGGAGGAAAAACCTGCACCATGCTTATAGGCTTGGTAGTACTATGCTGGCTAGCATTACAAATGAAAGGGACTCGGGGGTCATCATTGACCAGAAGATGAACATGAGCCTTCAATGGGGTGCTGTGGGTAGTAAAGCCAGCAAAACGCTGGCTTGCATTCATAGATCCTTCTCAAGCAAATCCCGGGACGTCATTCTCCCTTTGCACTTGGCCTTGGTGAGGCCGCAGCTGGAGTACTGCGTCCAGTTTTGGGCTCCACAATTCAAAAAGGATGTGGAGAAGCTTGAGAGGGTGCAGAGGAGATCCACACACATGATCAGAGATCAGGAAAACAGACCTTGTGGTGATAGGCTGAGAGGAATGGGGCTCTTCAGCCTGGAAAATTGCAGGCTCAGGGCTGATCTGGTGGCCACCTATACATTTATCAGGGTGCTCATCAGGATCTGAGGGGACGTCTGTTCACCAGGGCGGCCCAAGGGATGACAAGATCGAATGGTTATAAACTCCTGGAAGACCATTTCAGGCTGGACATAAGGAAGAACTTCTTCACTGTCTGAGCCCCCGAGGTCTGGAACAGACTGCCACCTGAGGCAGTTCAAGCACCCACTTTGAACGCCTTCAAGACACATTTGGATGTTTATCTTGCTGGGATCCTATGATCCCTGCTGACTTCCTGCCCCTGGGGCAGGGGGCCGGACTCAATGATCCTCTGGGGTCCCTTCCAGCCCAAGTGTCTATGTAGACTTGATGAAGTCACTACTGCAGCCCTGGGAGGCCCCCAGGGCCCCAGGTAAGGCTGCTGGGACCAGCACCCCTGCAATAACTTGCCATTTGCCAAAGCACATGTGGCACAGGCGTTCTCTGGGGACTGCCATTTGTCCCTGGGAAACCAAATGTTTGCACTCATCTGGACACGGCCTGTGTGTGCTGCCCCACATTCACTGCTTTTGTTACCTGGCTCGCTAGATTTATCTAACACAGGTATGCCAGCAGAGGCTGCAGTCACATCCGCACTTCTCTGGGTAAGCATCTCCAAGGTCTCCCAGGAAAGCCAAACTGAGCTCAGCTGTGTTCCTTCTCATCTCCTTATCCAGTATCCATGACAGTCTTTCAATGACTTCTGATCACTGCCATGTGGTTCAGATATTAGCCCTGACAATCATGATCTGGGTCATGTGACCGACCAGGGAAAAAAATACAATTTCTTTCCATCAGCCCGCACTGTGTCATGTATATACTACATATCATAAAAGCAGATAGCTCCAGAGAGAGTTAATTGCTCCCCTGCCATCTATTGGAAGCATGATGCCATCGCACCAATGTAAATACATAGATGTACATACTTGTATAGTTACAGCTGCAAAGCAATTTAACATATAGCCCAGTGTTTTCATTTGCTAAAAACCTTCCAAAACATTCACCTTTAAGACTAGCCTTGTCTCACACTTTGCCGATGCTTAATAGGAAATTTCTCTGGAGCAAAATCCTTTTTGCCATTTTTGCGATCTGCACAGGTTTTATATACACGTACTCCCAAAAACCGTCTCCTGCTTTGGCACATCTGCCAATCATATAGCTCAAAACCAGCTGAGCTCCAAAAAGTGATGTGGAAATGGCACTCAGCATGTAAAAGACTACTGACCACATTTAAAACAGAAATATGGATGGATAGTAATGTGATTATAAGCAATTAGAAAAGGACTTTTGACGAGTGGTCTCAGGCAAGGTTGGGGGCTGCTGCTGAAATAGTTTTCACAAAGATAGTTGTCGGTGCGCTGCAAAAACCACCACAGTCGCTACTGCACCAGATGTAAGAGGAAACCAGCATTAACAGCACGGACACCAAGTAACCTACTCCACACAGCTGTGAGGATGCACCTTTCATTCCCTGGTTCTCGGGGGTAGCAAGTGTCAGCACTCCATTACAGTGCCCATGGAAGGCCTAATTGTGAGAGATGCTGATCAATCCTAAGGAGCAACTGTAAATCACATGAAGTGGGACTTGTGTGTGTTGAGCATCTTTTGGGTAAGTCCCTTAAATTGGTGGCTTCTTGAGCTAGGGATTGTCTCCTATTTCCTGTGCATTTAGTCAGCTGCTTCAAGCATGGACACACGGGTTGCTACAACAGAGCTCTGGAGGCATGATTCTAGTCCCTTTTCAAAGCACGCAGCAGGACTCTCCGTCCAGTACTTATCGCCTTCTGTTAAAGGGCCTGGGATTTGTTTGAAGAGCCCTCACAGTACACCGCAGCAATATACGGGCCGCTCTCTTGGTGTGCGTGTTGTCTGCCCTACGCGCAGACTTTTCATGCTCGTATCAGCTGAAGATGCTAAGCTCACCAGATGCCAGTGAAGCTTAAAAGAGCATGCACCAAAAGAAAACATCTTGTTATGTACCAAGAGAAAATACTCTATTAACAGGGTAGTTGTATGCAGCTGGTAAGAAAAAGTCTGGTGGCACCACTAATATTGATTAGACATGAATATACTGCTAAAGCAAGTACTAAATGACTGTGCAGTACCAAATGTGCAGTCAGAAGCAGGTGTAGATGCACCCATGTAGGCGCGCCCACTATAACAAAATGACTTTCATTTCTTTTAAGGTGAAACTTACTGTATGTCGGATCCCAGCTTCAGACATTTTCCACGTTAAAGGATGTTCATGTTCCTAAACGACAGTGCTTTTGCGTAAGTGTCGAAGACATGCTCCTTCCAATGTGTTTTTAGGGCATGTATCAGTCATGTTTCTTTCGATAATGCATAGGACCAACCGACAGTGGATCCTCTTTGTGCTAGGCATTGTACAAGCAAGGAGTCACAGGCGGTCCCTGCCCTGAAGAGATCAGTCTAAGTAGACAAGATGGATAAAGAGCAGATGGCATAAGAAAGCAGTGCCTTTATGTTCTGTACAACAGGATACTTCCAAAATCTCCCAAGTCAGAGCAGTTAGACAGCATTGTGTGCAGTTGTGAGAAGAGAGAGACAGAGAAAGAATAAGAATTTTTAAAATCCCAACACAGTATCTTGGACATGTAAATGTTAGCAGTATTATCAGTGGGAATATTTGTAGCACACCTGAAAGCCAAGCCCTGGGATATAAACTTTTGTACTGCGAACCCAGTGAAAAATCAGCATTCACACCTTTGTTTGCTTATTAGGCTACTACTGAACTCATAAGCACTTAGGGGTCGTGGGAAAATTGTTTCTGGAACAAAGCCATGTTATGCCTGGTTCTCACTGTGGGCCAGCAGCCGTAGCTCTGGAAAGATGGTTTTGAACTACAATCATGGAAAGACATTGGCAGATCCAAGAGAGTTGTGTTCACTGGGAGGTGGGAACCTGATCCTACCACACTTGGCTTCATTAGCTGCGAAGCCAGATGCATAATGACTCATGGGGATGGAGAAGGCCCACGCCTGTTCTAAAAAGGCGATTTTGCCAAGCAAAGAGCTGATTGGGACTTTGCTGAGAGGACAAATGGAGCGGAGGTGACATGCAGAAGCAGGCACTCTGTAAACAGAGTTCCTCTGAAGGTTTCCCTAGATTATTGTGCTGTTTGAGAGAGACTTTTCATTGCTGTATCACAAGAGTCATCCTCAGAGATGCTTCATCTCCACACCTAAATTAGCAGTTAGGACAGAAAAGTTAAGGACCGAAAAGCAATGGATTTCAAACTACACCGGGCGTATTGGTGAAGTTGGTACTGTGACCCATTCCGGAGCTCTATAGCACTCTTCAACTCTCAGGACTGCCAATCTCATGCCATATTAGGTTACAAATCCAGTTTAATATGAGAAAGAAAAAGTGTTTCCATGTCATTAAACATGTCACTCATACACTGAAACTTCCAGACCAAGGATTTATACCTTTTCCTGGCGAACAAACTTTACACAGATGTTCAGGAAAAGAATACGAATTTGTGCTACTTCATTTATCATCTTGGAAATCTGCCTGATTTGCAGCTGTATCCCAAAAGAAATGCCGTGCTGCTTGGTATGGAAACTTCTGCGGGGGTGCCCTCTACTGGATGCTAAAAGCTGGGATTGTCTTGTGCCGCAGAGCAGTGATTCGTGACCAGCCTGCTGCGGCACTTGGAGTGCTACGAGATTGTCACAAGAGTGCTGGGGGAGCCGCTCCACATTAGCTTTGTTACGCGTGCAAACACCCACACATGAATCTCCAGGAAAATCAAGACATTTCAAATAATAAGCCCAAAACACTGACCTGCCGCAGTCTGAGTTATCTGCAAGAGTAAAACTGCTCTATTTTTTTTCCATCGTCAAAAAACAGGTGAAAGCTAAGAGCTGGGATTTTCTAAGGGGTGCCTTGAGTCTAACAAGCAGTGCCTTGAGCCTGCAAACGCTGAGAAACACTGCCGCAAAGAGACTTGTGCTATATTCTGAAACATAACAGAGCATATTTGGCTGTAATACAGACTCCTTCTATATACAACAGCTGGCTTATTCTAGCTGAAAACAGATCAGATTGTTTCGCTAGGTATAGCATCACAAAGGGCCAAAATCACTACTGCAATTAGCAGGCGCAGTCATACTGAATACGAATGGCGTACGAATATGCACTGAATATGTATAAGCTTCAGTCACTGTGAATTTGGCCCAGACCATACCTCTGTCTGTATTTTTTTTAACTAGATGAACCAAATGTACCACTGCTATGAAAAGCAGGTACACCTCTATCAAAGTGAGTCTAGTCACTCCCACTTACTCCAGCATTGGGTTTGCCTACAAGTACAGTTGGTATACTTCCTTTGAAATCCGGTGAGGATCTTTGTTTCTGTAAAATGTTGCTAGGCTGAAGATGGTGGCACAAAACAATGTTTATGCAATAAATTCAAACTCAGCTTCTGTTCATGAAGATGATTTCCTGCAATTAATATTTTACAGACTTCTACTTTCTAGAGAATTGTGTTTGCTATGTGCATATTTTGGAGGGCGAGACAGGGATCACTATTTAATCTTTCTATTTCAGGATCACACAGGAGCTGCCTCAACCTGCCCTTCGTACAGGGAGACACCCAGGGGGACATAGGTCCAATACAGAAGACATCTCTGGTGCAATGGGGACACTGAAGATAGAAGGAAATGCGTGACACTCCCCCTGAAGAACAGCAATCCAAAGTTGCTATAGGGTTCTTTCCTTTGGATTGTCTCTTTGAGTAACATCATTGAACATTTGTCTTTCGTGGCTAAGTGCCTTCTCCAGTTTTGTGGCTATATCAGTTTTCAAGTGAGATCTTTCATCCCCACATTACAAAATTGCAGAAAAGAGGACTCAAAGAGCCCCCCCAAAAGGTGTTTAGTGCTCCACCTGGCACTACGACACAATGAGTATCCTAGGTCGTTGCTGACACAAGCTTGTTCAACCTACTCTTAAAAAACAGTGAAGGAGATTCTACAACCGTCCTGGGACTCTTGCACTGGTGCTTAGCTATCCTTATAGCTAAAAAGTTCTTCCTAGTATCAAACCAAATCAATCGTTGCTGCAAATTAGGGTGCTTTCTTCTTATCCTGCCCCCAGTGGTGATGGAGAACAATTGGTCATCATCCTCTTCTCTTTCTCCTAACCGTTCCCATTTTAGAAGACAGTTATCATGTACCCCCTTAATCTTCCCCCTTTAGAGACTAAAAATATCCAGTACCTTCAACCTGTGTTCAAACCTTTCCTGAAAAAGGCCACGTGCCATTGAACTGCAGCACAAAGTACTTCCTTTTTCCAATTATGGAGGAAAGGAGGAGGTAGAGATAGTGTTAAAGTAATTTCCTGCCATTCCATGGAACAAACATTCCTAAAGGGAGACATACAAGTAGGGATAATATGAGCCATATATGGTTGTCATTGGGAAAGCCACCGCAATGGAATCTGCACACATCATTTCTGGTGAAGCAGAAAATGAACAACGCGCTGTGCAACTCTCAGTTATGGACTATTATGGCAATAGTGTTGCTTCTATGACAAAAATGCACTTTTGATAGATTTGCCCAGCCAACGAGCATTTGATTGTATTTCAGGGAACTTGAATTTTATTTCTATACCTTTGCAAGTAGTCATCAAGGAGCTACCAAGTGATTTAGCAAGTGTTGCTTGCTTTTATGTCAGTTTGTACGTAGTTTATACACAGATTGTTACATACGAGTTGATTTTAGTTTTCATACAGATTGTCTTCTAAACCTAAAACATACAGGTGATATCGATATAATAAGCTGCAGACGCCTGTGTGAAATTGCTTGTGATAAGCAAATGTACAGCATCCCTGTGAAGCTGATCATATTTCTCCAACTGCATCATCTGGCCCTAATTCAGCTCCTACCCTCCCACCCCAGCACTAACTGTAATATTCCAGATTATGCTATGGCTTTAAACATCCTGACCCCCAAGTGACTCGCCACATCAATCCCCCAATGGGAAACTTCCCCCTTTGTTATACCAGCCCAAGATCCTGGATAAGCAAGTTGCAACACTAAGCCGATAGCTGGCTACAACTCAGTATTCAACATCTCATGGTGCCTGTAAGCTACAAAGGAGTTTTATATCAATGGGCAAGGAGATAGCTAGATTCCCAATAGGATGCCATCCTTATTTCTAGCCTGGAAGGTCCAAAGGTAATGACTTTAAACATATGGTATCCACTGGGCAGGAAATGTTATTCTTAGATTATTTTTCAGTGATTTACATTTATTAAATACTACCTGAGTTCTGCACAGTGGGATTCGTGATCCTTCTTGTGATCCTCCCTTTTAACTAAGAAATAGGTTATATAAAATATCATATATTGGCTGAAGTGTCTGTGCAGCTTCCTATTACATTCTGCTGTGTGATTCTCAAGTCTGGGCCCAGCCAGTTTCATTGGCATTTGTGGCTTTGTTATACCCACTTTTTTTATAAAGGACTTCTGATGTAATCATTTAAAGCAGGGGTGTCAAAGATATGGCCCATGGGCTGGATCCAGCCCATGGTGCTTCAGTTGGGTTTCAGAGTTGACCCACAGGCTGCACATGGTGCAAACCAGTACAGCATTGTGCGCAGGGCCTGGGATGTGCGCTGTACAAACCGCCCGTTCCAGCCAGCCCAGGACTGAGTTGCATGTGGTGCCTGCCCCAGCCAGTCCAGAAGTGCCACACGTGGCACCTGCTCCAGCTGCCTCGAGACCCACGCTGCCTCCTGGAGCGGGTGCTGCATACAGCACAGGTCCTGGGCCAGCTGGAGGGGACAACATGTGTGGCGTAATCCTGGATGGGACAAAGCGAGCACCACATAGGCTGGATCTGGCATGCAGGCATCCATAGGCCTGACTTAGCCCATGGATGAGCCCCACACCATTCATCCAGCCTGTGCAGCCAGATGTGCTTGACACTGCTGATTTAAAGCAATATATGACACAAGCGGCTGGATCAGCCCTTTGGGGATAGCTCTGGCCCAGCCACTGCAGGGAAGTTCAACCCATCTCTTCTGCTTCCGAAAGTGATGACAGTCCTACTGGAAATCTAAAACCTGTTCACACCACCGACTCCTTCAGCTAACCACATAACCCATGTGGCTGATGTCTGCTGTCATACACCGCAACATTTTAAAGATGAAGCATCTGCAAACTTGAGAGGACTGTTAGAAATGGAGTATTGTTATAATATTGTTAGAAATGGAGTATTGTTAGAAATGCACAGTTTGCATCTCGCACCTGATAAGAAAAAACACTGCCAAGGACTTTTTTTCTTGGCCAGCCTTGCCACAGCTCTTCTTATACTAAATCACACTCTCCCCCAGCCTCCCCCTAGCTTTTCTCATACAGATTACAGAAGCTGGAATTCAACTGACTGTGTCCTTGAAAGCGGGGGGTTTAAACTCTTGGTGACCTAAAGAACTTTCTGAGCATGCGCAATTAGCTGATGCATATTTACTTCTCCGCCCTGCATACTTAAGTAGTTAATTATAATGTACATGCGATGAATGTAGTGATGTAACCACACATATGTTTGTATGAAACGGAAATGAGCTGTAAGAGTTCCTGTTTCTGCACACGTGCCCAGGAGGAAAAAGATAAATACAGGCTGCAAAAATTCCTCAGGGGTTCGGAGTAATCTGAGTCTTTGACTCTGCTCTGACCCTATTTGCAAATACACCTTTTGTGCTGCTAATGAGTGTGTGTCTGTGATTTTGGTGGCCTCCAAGAAACGGATCGCAATCTTTTACAACAGGACAATGAAAAGGATGGAGATCAGACCACTCATTGATGTAATTAGTTAAACATTAATAGGCTGCATTAACTATATACTGATTTTCCTGTCATCTAACACAATAGATGCCTGTAGGAGGGTCAAGTGACTGACAATTAATTTCCACATTCCTGTGGCTCACTCACTTATTTTTGGCCTCAGAAATTTTTCAAAACTCCCCAGGTTTGAACTGTGACCTTTCTGCCACTGCATCATGATTCACCTGGAAGGAAGTCACAGTTCTAAGAGAACAATTATTTCACACAACAATGCCCGAAAGCCCCCCTGCCTCACCAAGGGCGTCCAGGAATGCCTGCTTGCCAAAAAGGTGGCGTACACCCAGTGGAAGGGAGGTGCTATCTCCAAAGAGGAGTATACCTCCTCTGCTCGGGCCTGAAGTGGGGCTGTCAGGAAAGCTAAGGCAGACATAGAGCTAGGACGAGCGTCCAAGATCAAAGATAATAAAAAGTCCTTTTTCAAATATATAGGGAGGATGAAGAAAGCACCGGGAAACGTGGGGCCCCTGCAGGATATGCTGGGCAATCTAGTGGTTGCGCCAGAGGAGAAAGCAGACCTCTTTAACCAATTCTTCACCTCCGTTTTCTTGTGCAGGGACCGGGACTTCCCCACCATGATGCAAGACGGACTCGAGGGGAATGCCTCCAGACCTCAGGTTGGGGAGGACTGGGTTAGAGAGCTTCTGGAGGGGCTGGACGTATTCAGATCAGCAGGTCCAGATGCCCTCCACCCCAGGGTGTTGAGGGAGCTAGCAGGGGTTATTGTAGGGCCCTTGGCATGGCTTTACGAGCACTCGTGGTGCTCGGGCCAGGTGCCAGATGATTGAAAGATAGCCAACGTGGTCTCCATCTTTAAAAAAGGGAGGATGGAGGAAAGGGGCAACTATAGGCCCGTCAACTTTACCTCAATCCTAGGGAAACTCTTTGAGAAGATCATCAAGGAGTACATCTGTGATGGGCCAGCCTCAGGGATGATGCTCAAGGGCAACCAGCACGGTTTCATTAGGGGCAGGTCATGTCAGACCAACCTGATTGCCTTTTACGATCAGGTCACAAAAGCATTGGATGCAGGTGTTGCTGTGGCTGTAGTCTTTCTGGACTTCAGCAAGGCCTTTGACATCTTCTCCCACCGCATCCTCAGTAAAAAAACTAGGTGACCGTGGCATTGATGCCTACACAGTCAGATGGGTTGCAGATTGGCTAAAGGGTTGTACTCAGAGGGTGGCGGTGGACGCTAGTAGGGAGGGAAAGACTGCAGCAAGACCTGGATAGGTTACATGGGTTGGCTAACAAAAACAGGATGCGCTTCAATACTGACAAGTGCAGGGTGCTGCACGTGGGCAGTAGTAACCAGCAGCACACTTATAAGATGGGATCTCCTTTCTTGAGAGCATGGAGGCAGAAAGGGATCCTGGAGTCATTACTTACTCCAAGATGAGCGTGGGCCGACAATGCGAGGTCACGGTTGGCAGGGCTAACCGCACCTTGTCGTGCATCCACAGGTGCATCTCAAGTAGAGCCAGGGAGGTGATCCTCCCCCTCTACGCGACAGTGGTCAGGCCAAAACTGCGTCCAGTTCTGTGTGCCCCACTTCAGGAGGGATGTGGACAACATGGAGAGGGTCCAAAGGAGGCCACCCGCATGATCCAGGGACAACAGGGCAGACCCTACAATGAGAGACTGCGGGACCTGAACCTGTTCAGCCTTCACAAGCAAAGGCTGAGGGGGGACCTGGTGACTGTCTATAAACTCACTAGGGGGGACCAGAAGGGTTTGGGAGAGACCTTGTTTCCCCTCGTGCCCCCGGCATAACAAGGAATAATGCCCACAAGTTGTTGGAGAGGAGGTTTAGATTAGACATCCGCAAGAACGACTTCACGGTCAGGGCAGCTAGGATCTGGAACCAACGTCCAAGGGAAGTGGTGCTGGCTCCTACCCTGGGGGGCTTTAAGAGGAGGCTTGATGCCTACCTGGCTGGGGTCATCTGAGCCCAGTTTTTCTCCTGCCCAGGCGGGGGGTCGGACTTGAAGATCTACAAGGTCCCTT
Organism: Crocodylus siamensis; assembly: GCF_052110815.1. NCBI lineage: Eukaryota > Metazoa > Chordata > Crocodylia > Crocodylidae > Crocodylus > Crocodylus siamensis. The sequence continues at coordinate 89,540,225 of NC_143401.1, read as the reverse complement.
TGACCCGACTTCTATGAATCTATGGAAACATTACAAGAGGAGACTTCTCAAAATGCATGGGCTCGTGCCGTCATTGAGATAAAAATAGTACAAGCACAAAACAGCCCAGGGCCCAGAACTGCCCTGCCCCTCCGACTAAGAACAGCACCTGACTGATCTGCAGGGATCCAGGTTTTCTGTTTCCCATGGGAAAACAGAGAAAATCATGGATTTCCCTATTTTATCAGAGCCCACAGCAGGCAGGCAGCAGTGGGGGAGCCAGCTCCATGCTCCTGCTGCTGCAGCAGCCACTGCCTTGTGTTGGGGGTAAGGGGCTATGGACCTGGGACCCCAGCCCCATAGCCCTGGCAACTGGGGGCACCCTCCAGCAGGGCTGGGGTGCAGGGGCACGAGCAGGGCTGGAGGGGCTGTGATGGGGAGCGAAGGGCACCAGTTAGGCTGTGGGACTGTTGTGGGGGGAGTGAGGGGTATGATCAGGGGTGGGGGCTGTGGGGGAGTGAGGAGCACAAGCAGGACCAGGGGGGCTGTGGGAAGCCTTTAATTTTAATAATGGATGGGGGGGGCATATCAGAAAATCTGCGATTTTTTATCAGGTAAAACCAGGATCCCTGCTGATCTGAGATGGGATGCCTTACACACAGGCTCGATAGCTTCCAGCCACAGGATGGACTTTGTACTGTGTAGATGGCTAAACCCATTACGTCTGTGGCTCTTGATTAACAGGCATAGCAATGCAGTACCAGACCCAGATTCTTCAAAGTGACAATGATTTTGGGTGCCCCAAATTTGGATTGCTCACCTGAGACATGTGGAAAGGGCTTGGTTTGGAGGCGAGTGCTCCACACACTCTGAAAATCTAGCCCCTGTCAAGGTGATCCAAGCTGTTGCACAAAAGCCTCTGGTCTCTTGTGAAAAGCTTTCATCTTTATTTAGGGTTATATTCTTCAAGCCTTCTCTGCTCCATCTGTCTGGCTCCCCCACTCAGTCCCCTGCAGGTATTGAAGTAGCCGTGCTGACTCTGGCATCATTTTCTATAGTCCTCAGTTTAGGAGGTGGGCAGGAAAGAGCCAGGCCATCCCAGAAAAAGGACAGACTATCTTTTCTAACTGTCAAGTCCCAAAAGAAAAGCAATTGATATACAGGTAGATACACCTAATTATTAAAGGGCTAGCTCCTCATCCCAGGCAGGCTAGATGCACCACCCAAGTTGCTTAAAAGGAATTAAGGCCTGCTCTAAAATGACATCTGAAAACCGCTTTACAATACAAGAATCCTCTACTAATCAGGCCAGGTTTTTTGCACATGCTCCCTCCCTTTCCGTGCAAGGGTATTTTTGGACAGGGCAGAGCAGCAGCACTGCTACATACAGCATGCTGCCTTCCATACAACCAGGTGCAGTGGTAAGTTTAAGGGCAGTAGCCTAAAACTTGGAAAACCTAGGTGTCTGCTAGAGACTTTCTATGGAACCTGGGAAAAGTCTTTATAGACAACTTACCAGCCTCAGCAGCCTAAAGTCATTGCGCTGCTCTACACAGGCTGCCTTCTACACTGGAAGCATTATAGCCTTAGCTATGCAGGCCAGCTAATTAGCCGGGGGTGGGGCAACTGTCACTGCCACTCAACAGGGCTAATTAGCCTGCTCCAGATGCTCCAATTCCAGTGCAGTGTATCTGAGGGTGCCACTCCCATGCATGGTAAATTTACTGGATTATAGCCGCAGGACCTGTGTGCCTCAGGTCCCATCTGCACTATGATAGTGCTTAGACGGGTGTTGTTAGGATACGTGCATTAAACACAATGAAGCATGCAGGTACTCTGGAAATGGGGGTCATATAAACACCTGCAATATTGTTCAAATAATCCTTTAGTTCATATGAATTACAGTAACCCTGAGGCTGTTTTAGCTTGTTGGAGGGGGCATTTTGGCCAGCCCTAGGTCTGAGGGAGGTAAAAAGACGATTAGACCCACCTGTGCCTCCCAGCCCCGGCTGCACTGACTGTGACTTAGCTGAGCCCAAGTTTGAACAGAGGCTTCATATCAATTCATCTGTGGGCAAGTATTTCTCTATCTTCCTCCTGTATTACACAGTGACACAGACAAAATAAAAAAGGACTGAGATTCATCAGCACCTGTCTCCTGAAATGTGTCTCTAGTGAGTTATGGAATAGAAAAAGATCTCACACAATTTACTGATTCATTTGATGCGCCTGGCTGGGGAAGTATTTGGTTGACTGCATGATTTCACAATGCTTGCACACTTAATTCATACAACACAATTTTATTTTAAAATTCCCTGCTACACATATAACACTGCTTAGCTTTAAGAAATCCTTCCCAAACAATGCTATAAGAATTAGTATTACAAAAACAACTGCAATTACAAGTAAAGGTTAAACTGGAATCACTACTGTTATTTCTCATGGTATACTTACAATCCTAGAAACCAAATCCCCAGATATACTTTCATTCTTTAGTGATGGTTTTAGGGTTGGTCTCAGCAGTGATAGGAACAAGTCCCCTTCCTTCGGTGTTCTGCAAGTGAGGTTACCTCCAAATTGGGACTGTAGGTTACAGTTTTTATTGGGTGAGTTGCCGTCTTGGGCCCCTCCTGCCCAAACCTGTCACTACTCCCAAATTTGGGCTCGGATCTTTTACCCGACAGATTCCTTTCCTGGGTCTTCTCTGGGAAATTTTCCACAACACTGCTGTGACCTCTTTTGCCAACCCCTTTTCAAAAGTCCCCAGGTTTCGATCTCTGGGAACGTTTGTGCAAGGGTCACTTTTAGGTTAACTTTGTTAAAGGCCTCTAAAGATAAAATTCAAAAACGAAGACATTCAGCACATTCACTGCAGGGCCTCTAAAGATAAAATTCAGAATCAAGACATTCACCACGGAGGCAGAAACAAGCAATGGCCTAGATAAGAAGATAAACCTTGCCTTTTTTCTAAACTGGCTAATGGGTATTTATTACAAAAATTCAAACTATTACATTCAGTATGACAAAATGGTGAGAAATCAGTATGCCCATGTGATGCTAACAGACGATTAGTGGGACCTGCCCTAGAGAATAATGGCTTTATCCTTAGTAACCCTACAGAAAACACATTCATGACTGTAAACAGGGCATCCTCTTCTTTGTATGAGGAATGAGTTACCCAGGATATGAGCCTCCTTCCATTTAGAGAGAGCGGTACCACTAATATCTAAGGTATTATTTCAGGTTGGGAATTCTGCCAGCGTGTCAAAGCCGTCCGTTGGCCAAAGTACAGTCAGGCAAATGTACACGGCCCTTACTTCTGCCTCTGGCATCAGCATAGGGGAGGTGTCCCAAGCCGGTCTAGGGCCATAACTACAAAACCAATGTTCTTCTGCTTTCAGTACCTGACAAATATACTCCTTTTTATGTGCTGAGGTTTTTTTCCCAGGGAATAGCAGCCATCCCACACATACGGCATTCTATACCAGCACAATTCCCTTTAGCACGGTGTTATTTTGGCCAGATAATCCCTGCATGAAACTTGGAATATATGACTGACCCTGTTCCTAGAAATGCCACTGGAATTTCAAACAGTGCCTTTGGACCTTCATCTCATTCTAATTTATTGCACCATTTTGGGAAACTGAGAAGCTGGCTGAGGTTAATGAGAATCTGCATGTTATTTCCTTTAAAAAAAAATGTAATAAAAAATTCACCGCTGTACTCTTCAGTTATGAAGAGAGTCATCACCCTGGAATTATTCATTACCTTCTATGACTTGGTGGCACAAATCTCCCAATATGATATCATGTTAGGGCCAGAGCCTCAATAGATATAAAACCATGACAATACATTGAAGTCAATGTACCTACATAAACTTATACCAGCTAAGGGTCTGTCTTGCTTGGGACCTCTCATTCCTAGGATGCCTGGATGATTTTTAGAGTCAACTACAGTTGATTTCTGTAATATCTGAGGGCTAGTCCTGAAGGTGGAAAGTAAAAAGATTAAGCAATCAATTTTAGCATTTAAATACTCTCATTAGAAATCTCACTAATTGCTTATATTCAGTTTCCATTTTTTTTAATTATATGATATTATTTTGTAGCAATAGCTCCATTCCTAGCAAGGGAGCAAAATCCTAGCACTGCATAGCACAAATGCAGACAGTCCTCATTCCAAAAAGTTTGCAATCTAAGGGGCAGCTATTTATTCTTAGACTCTTCTTGAACAGAGATGTTGAACTACATGGATGTGGTTCAAAGTTCAAGCATAAAAGATTTTTCCTGGATAGAGGTACAAGCCTTAGACTACCCCACTCAATCCAGGTTCTTTCCTCAGTCATGACCATGGTATGGAGATGGGATACTAAGCCCCTGAAAACAAAATGACAAAGTCAGGTTCACAGTTCCACAATGCACAACAGTGCGGATTACCCTCCAGTGAACCAATGGCCATTTGGAGATGCATACAAAGAGTGCAGCAGACAGAAGAAAAACTGTACTTCAAGGCAGAAGCAAGCATGGATTTCACCCAATGCACTGTGCTTGCCATGCACAGATGGACCCAGATGCTGTCTGCAGCCAAGAAAAGGGCTGCAACTCCTCAAAAGCAGAACAGCTGTCAAAACACAAGAACATCATTTTCGTGGAGTCAAACCAACCAATTCACAAGAGTGTTTGCTGCCACCATGGACTTCAAGAGAAGCATAACTGTTTTCTCTTCTCCTATATTTGAGTTTTTAAGTAAATGTTCTCCTTTTGCCCACACACACCTCTTACCTAATGCATCAGTTTACATCCCTCTCTGTTTCACATAAGAGAATAAGAGCCTCCTGTTACTACCAGCTATAGGCATTACTCTTTTAGCATAAGTGGTAGGGACCTGTGTTGTTAGTATTGACACTCCTGAATTGATCAGCCATTGAGAAGTGAGTCATTATACTTCCAGATAAGTATGGTCAGAATACTGTATTTGTCATTTGGTATTTTTCAGTATTCTTGCAACTCTGTGAAGGATTATGGACCATCCATTATTTTATCTCCTTGGCAAAGTCCATCTCCTGCTTTAGAGATGTTATTTTGCCTCTGAGCAAATGTTCCTGCATTCTCTTTTCTAAAAATAGAAGTGAGAGCCAAGAGTCCAGCACTTCTGAGAAACCCCACAATAGCAAATCATTGTCTGTGAATCCACAAGGAAAAAGACTTGGGGAGGAAAGTGATTTATGATTCGCGGGGTTACCATAAGGCAAAGAGGGGAAAGAAGGACTTAACAATGTACAGCAATCGCCTGCAAAACTAGAATTTTGCTGAAATTACATTTTTGCTATTTTAATTGATTTGGGGGGAAATCAGCTAAAACTATTCCTAGCAACAGACAAGTGGTAGCACCTGCTTTTAGAGACCAGCTGATGCATCAAAATAATTCAAAATAAATATGTGTGCAGATTCTCTTGATAGAAAATGAATAGTTGCTTAAGTCAACAACTCTATGATGTTGGCAACTGGAAAGCAGTTTAATTCTTATTTAATTCTTATTTTTGCATATGGGCTTATTTGTTGCTGATGAAGACTGAGGAGTTAAAACAGCCCAAGAATACTTGGACCTACATCAAGGAGAGAGAAGGATAATGTAACTGAATGTGACCACACAGGGGCAAATTGAAAACCAACTCCTGTATAGAAGGCCAATTGGACAGTATTTAGCCCATGAAAACTGAGATTAAATAATTTCTTGGCTCTTACTCTATTTCTGGGCATTAATCCTTTAATACATTGGTGCTACCAGGACTGGGCTCACATGATGAGTATTTTGACAAAGACAACCATCACAAGAGGTCTTAGATAGCCATGCAAGGTAGTAAGGGGTCAGTGTTTATGGGAGCAAGAGCAACTCCCATTACTACCTGCCTTACGCAGGTGGGCAGGAGAAGCAAATGGGCAGTTCCTTGACTCCACCTCTCACAGTGTCTGCACTGTACTGGTACTGAGGAGGAGGTAATCTCTGGATCACATTATGGTCTCTGATTGCCTCCTGGGCCATTATACCCATGCACTGATTTCTTCCTACTCACAGGCAAAAATGTAGAAAAAAATAAATAACAGTTCCTGCAATGGGATTCCTCAGCACATTGTTCAAGGGGGTGTACCAGTGCTGTATTTCTGTATCAAATTCTTGAAATGCCGTAATTACTCCCATTGTATACCTCCCATGCTCTGTAAACAGCCACTTGTTTATAGTTCATACTATGAAACTATGAAACTGTGAAGAGCTGGACCCAAAGTCTGCTAAGATCAATAGTGTAATCCCTGTTGACTTCAGTAAGCTTTGGATCATGCTGCTTTCTTAGACTTTCGTCCCTGCCAGACTGTGGTTTCTCAGGGCCTGAACAACTAGCCTCCTAAGCTTGTGGAAATCGGCCTTTCTGAAGTCGAGGACTTCCAAACTGCTCCCTGACTTGCCAGCTTTGCAGTGAATAAAAAAAGTGATCAACTCATGGTCACTGTCTCCCAGCTTCCCCTCGATTCTCAGGTCTCTGACTAGATCATCTCCTTTGACCAGTACCAGGTCCAGCAGCACCTTGCCCCTAGTAGATCCATAGACTTCTTGAGACAAATAAAGCTTATCAAGACCTGTGAGCAAGTATTGCGACCAATTGGATTTGGCTGAGAGCTCTTCCCATGAGATATCCAGGTAGTTAAAGTCACCCATGACAACTATGGACCGAGAGCATGCAGCCTAAGTCAGTTCCCTGGAGAACTCGTGGTCAGGTTCTTGCTCTTGATTAGGAAGTCTGTAGTAGACTCCTACCGTTATACCCCCTTCACCACGTTCCCCACTTATTCTTACCCAGAGGGTCTCAAGTCGCCCTCCTTGGTTGCCAATCTCCACCTGTAGGCAGGCGTATTGCTCTTTCACACAGAGAGCTACACCCTGGCCCTTGCAATACGATCTCTCCTGTACAAGGTATAGCCATCTATACCTGTGGTCCAGTCATAGGCGGAGTCCCACCAGGTCTCCATTATCCCTATGAGATTGTAATCATTACTGTTTAGGAGTAGGGCCAGCTCCTCCTGTTTGCTGCCCAGGTTCCTGGCATTAGTGTGAAGGCAAGTGAGCCTGCCATTGGGTTTCCCTGTGCTCCTGGAAGAGCCCTGTCCCTGGGGTAGGGTAGGAGTTTGTTTCCTTGTACAGCCTGACCTGATGGTTTGATGAACTTGCACCAGAGACTATCTGCCCTTCCCTGGCAAGCTTAGTTTAAAGCCTGGTCAAGCAGATCAGCCATGCTGGCTGAGAAGTGCTTCTTCCCCACGCAAGCGAGGCGGAGGCCATCCCTTCCCAATAACTCGCTGGCTCTCTCTCTGAAATGCGAACCATGGTCACAGAAGCCAAAGACTTCCGGATGGCTCCAGCACTGCAGTCTTCTGTTTACTTCCTGAATTCTTCTCACCCTCCTATGCCCATGACCCATAGCAGGAAGGATCGAGGAGAAAACCACCTGTGCCCCCAACCCTTTGAGGCCCACTCCTGAAGTCCTGTAGTAAAGTCATGACCCAGCTGGGATTGCTCCGAGCCATGTCATTTGTGCCCACGTGGATAAGGAGCATAGGGTAGTGGTCAGAGGGCCAGATAAGTTTTGGGATCCTCTCAGCTACATCCTGGATATGGGCTGAGGGGTCAGGGCAGCAGATTTCTCCCTCAGTCCTCCGCAAGAGGTAGTCCCCCACAACAACCACCCTGCATTTCTTTCTAGGGACGGTTGCAGGATGCCTTTCTTCTTCAGATATAGGAGCTGGTGGCTCTGCTGGCTCATCTGGGGCTGCTGAAAGTTGATGAAAGTTGTGAAGCACCATACCAGAAAATGAGATGCTCTTAATATGTGCTAACTTTGGATGGGAAGTCGATGTTCACTCCATTCTGTTGCTGTGTAAATGTTGAAATCGAACTAAATTGATTAGTTATTACATTTCTCTGCTGGAGCAATTCTCAACCTTTTCAAAACTTCATTGGCTCAAGCAAGCTGTGCTGCATTCTTACAATGCATCTCCATTGTAAGAATTATAGATGCATTTTAAGTCCCTTTGCGTGCATCTACACATGGCTTTAATATGCATTCGCTTATTGTAGTTTGCATTAAAGCATCACTAAAAAAACAGTGGGTGCCTATATATGAGTGTACAAGGCTGCTCCAATGCTCTGGAATTCCAGCAAGTCAGAGGAGACTCAATTAATCAAGCAGCCTCCTGTGTCTCGGGTATCAGTGTCCCCACATTTAAAAATGGCAGTGTTGGCACTTGAACTAAAGCTTGCCATTTTTAAGCATGGGGTCGCTGATACACAAGACAGGGCAGCACTTTAATTAAAGCGGCTCTCAGAACTGCTTTAATTAAAGTCCCCCTCCCCCACCCCCAGAGCATGCGTAACGTCATTTAGCTAATGTGAATTAAAATAAGATAATGCGCATTAAGCATCACTTAAAAACCGTGCTTTCATTAATGTGCATTAAGACAGGCTAATGCGCATTTTCCTAGTAACACACCAGGCACTTTTACATATGCCCAGGGGGTGCAGGGAGGACAGCACTTTAATTACTCCAGCTCTGAGAGTACCAAGAGCTGTATACCCATAGCTGGTGGGGCAGACGCTGGCCCGGGCTGCTGGATGACACCAGAGGCAGGGACCATGGCAGGACAGGTTCCTGGCACCCAAGGGGGCCTTCCTCACTGACACCTCATCATGGCTGCAGTGGAGGCTCTGGCAGACCAGTCATGCTGGAATACATGGCCTGGCTCCGGCCAGGATCCTGGGGCATGAGGATGTCATCCAGCTGCTGCATAAGGGGTACGGACCTGAGGGCAGCCCCCAGTCCACAGCTATGGTCGATGATGCTGACCCACTGTGCCTGCAGGGCGTTGACCTTTACATGGCACTGGTGCCCCCTCTGACTGTGCCTGTGCTCCTTCATGTGGCCTGACAGGCCTTCATAAACGTGGACATTGGAGCGCCCACTCCAAGAAAACTGGCTCAGGACTGTGGCTTCATCTCACAGGACCATGAAATCTGCAGTCTCTTCCTGGGCCCAGTTCTGCCCCTGGGAGGCAGCATGTGCTTTCGGGGATGATGCCAGCCTGGCTCCTTGATGGCCCTCCAGGGCTGTGCATGAGAGTCCAGGTACAGCTGCCTGCAGTGCCCAGCATAAGGGCGTGGCATGGGATAGGCAGGCAGGCAGTGGGGCTGGGCCAGGAGACAACATCAGGGTCCAGGCAGGCTGCTGTGGCTGGTCTGGGGCTACTACTGTGGGACCCAGTGGTTAGAGGCTGGCTGCAGATGGCACAGCTCCACCAGCATCACTGCAGCATTTTAAGGGGAAGGCTGGGGCAGGCAAAGAGCTGCTTCAAGCCCTGTGGCCCTAGGGTTAGCCTGAGGGTGGTCCCCTGGTGGCAAGGTTGACTGGAAGCAAATCTGCTGCACATGTGCTACTGTGCAATAACTACAGCGCAGGTACAAATTAACATGCAGTAGACTAATTGACTACACTCTAAGTGTCTGCACATGTAGATGGTGATGCTTTACCATGCAGTCAGTTAGTCTACTGTGCAGTAAAGCATCGCATGTAGACATTCCCTCTGTCAGATCTCATGAGCGCACCAAGGTCAGTGCCCACACAAAGCTACTATTAGTAAGTGCCACTGAAAGGCCTTGGGGAACCAGCCTTTGCAAAGAAGTTAACTTTCACTCCAGGTTCCTCTTGGTACTAAAGTTCAGATGTAGTACATTTTAAAGACAGCTTGTTTTTGTACAGAGCACTCCCAGTACATGGCGACTGACAGAAGGCTTGATGCTTAATATAAGTAAAGTCAAAATGCTTAATATAAATATATACTGGATTAAAAAACACAAAGACAGAAATGCAGGGGCAAGGGTATAGGGGATTTACTTGATGTTTCATTCCAAGGTAATGAAATGAGGCAATGTAAGGTAATGAGGTAGCAAATAGCCATTTCTCCTTTGAACGGGAGCTTCATCTATTTCCACTCCCAGAACTTTTTTTAATCCCTCTCGTTATTGGACTTGACAAGAGGGTGCCACATCATTCTCTAGTCCTTTGCCAGACTACTGTAGACAATATCATTGCTTTCCCTCTGGTTGCTTAGGTAGTATGGTGATCAGCATCGTAGAAATGCCTATAATTAAATCAAGTGGGCAATCAATGATCATCTATCTCACTGTTATCCCTTTGTAACATCCACCCATTTTCTCTCATCATCTCCGCCTTGGTATTAAGCAAGCTTTGCAAGGATTATGTTGCCATTACAGTGAGCGTGGTCCATAGTAGTCAGAGACGCACTCTGTATTCCAGGTCCATAGGTGTTGTTGAAGAGTAGCAACCCCAGTTAGACAGGTCCTCTCAGGTGCACCTCAGCTAAACTGGGCTTTAATAATTATGGGCAGAAGAGCCAGAAAGTAGGATACAGAAGGGCTGGAAGCGAAGAAGAGGAAGTGCGATTGCTGTCAGTAGACTTCCTGTGCTCAATACCTGCAGGTCACAGGTAAGTTCTAAAGTCACCATAGAGAGGGGTGGGGAAGGAGGTGAGTGCCAGCAGGTTGACTTCATACCTTGATCCACCAGATATCAAATATAGGAGTTTTTAATATGGATAACTGGTAAATATGGGCTTGATGATGACCTTAAGCTTGGCCCTGATTAGCCATGTAGAGACAGCCTCATGGACATCTAGAGGAAACCCATCTGTGACTTTGGAGAAGCCAGAAAGTCTGGCTGCTGGCTGGCCATTCTTTGGGGAAAGAGCTGGCAGGGAAGAAAAGGTGGAGGAGAATTTCTTGAAAATATGGCTTAGTAGACTATTTTTTCATCTTGAGCATAAGCTAGTTTTTTTCTATGTTTAATGTTTAAACACTTCTCCTTATAGTTTCTAGCTGTGTTTCTATACACTCGTCATAATGAAGGCAGAACAGATGGGAATTGACTTATCAATTGACATTTCCTCTTCAGACTCCACAGGGGAGGATAACAGTGTTGGCAAATATTGTATTAACAGCCAGAGTGAGACGGACTCTCTAGCAGGGTACCTCATCAAGAGTTGTCTGAGTGGAGTACAAAAGACAAATATTCATCTGAATTTCTCCTATTGATCCCTATGCCCAGATGCTCATACTTGGCCTTAAAAGCAGGCTTTGGGATGAAACATGATCAATTGTTTATTCGTCTCTAGACAAGTAAAGTGGTTACCTCAGCTGTGTACCCTCCTGGGAGCAAGTGAAGCTATAAATCTAGCAGCCGATGAAGTCTTAGGTAGAAAAATTGACAACAATAATACATCGTTCTTACCGCGAGGTTTTCTTCTGTAAACCTTACGGCTTTACAAGGAAGCTTAAGATCATTTTACAGAAGGGGAAACTGAGGCATTGACTAGGAACTGATGCCCATGGTCGCTCAGCAGGCCAGTAGCTAAGCTGGGAATTAAAACTAGTCTTCTGCATCTCAGTCCAGTGACTTAACAGTTAAACAATACATTGTGATCATTATATTCAATCACATTCTCTCTGCACCTCTCAGTCAATGTGTTTTATAGTTGAAAAGACGAGGTCACATTCTGCCCATTCTTCTGTAGCTGTAGAGAAGACAAGTGTGAGCCTGCTTCCCTGCAGAGGGGAAAGGATTGAATGAAAGAAGCACGTTTATGGCTTTGGGATCTTTTCAGATCAAAAAACAAGACAGGTTCCTAATGCATGCAAGTCAGCAACAGTTTAAGAGCAACCAAGAATGTTATTTTACAGATAATTAAGTCTAATGCAAAAGACAAACACTAAGATCCCACAAATTACTGCTAATGCCAGACATTGCACTAGAGCCCCCACCACTGCATTCAGTCTGCAATGCTGCTGGTCAGATCTGCACATGTAAAAGCTCCTGCTAAGAGATGACAAAGGAACAGAACAATTTAAAAATGAGAATGAATAGGTTCTTACATCCCACCACACAGATCCTCCAAATCACTGCTTTCACTCCACACAGACAAGCTTGTGGGTGGTTGGAAAGGACAGGTGGGGGCAGGAATCAGTATGTGCAGCACCTGGTTGTCAAATGCAGCCTCATTTCAGCCCTTTAAGTGCCTCTCACACACTCCAGACTCCCCCAGCTCGGCTCTGCGCCCTCAACACAAAACTTCCCCATCTCAGGCTTATGAGGGAATGGCAAATCCCCAGCACAATCTCTCACCCCGTTCTCATTAAGAAACTGGGGGGCTGTGGTGTAGACACCCACACAGTCAAATGGGTCGCCAACTGGCTGGAGGGCCGCACCCAGAGGGTGGTAGTGGATGGGTCCTTCTCAACCTGGAAGGATGTGGGCAGTGGGGTCCCCCAGGGCTCGGTCCTCGGGCCCACACTGTTCGACATCTTCATCAGCGATTTGGACGAGGGGGTAAAAAGCACCTGTTCAAATTTGCTGATGACACTAAGATGTGGGGGGATGTGGGCACACTGGAAGGATGCAACAGGCTACAATCAGACCTAGGCAGGTTACAAGGGTGGGCGGACGAGAATAGGATGGGTTTCAACACAGACAAGTGCAAGGTGATGCACCTTGGGAGGAACAACCGGCACCACACCTACAGGTTAGGGAACTCCCCTCTTGTCAGCACGGAGGCAGAAAGGGATCTGGGAGTGATCATTGACTCCAAGATGAACGTGGGCCGGCAGTGTGGAGAGGCAGTCAGGAAGGCCAACCGCACCTTGGCATGCATCCACAGATGCATCTCAAGCAGGTCCAAGGAGGTGATCCTCCCCCTCTATGCGGCATTGGTCAGGCCACAGCTGGAGTACTGTGTCCAGTTCTGGGCGCCGCACTTCAAGAGGGATGTCGACAGCATGGAGAGGGTCCAGAGGAGGCCACTCGTATGATCAGGGGGCAGCAGGGCAGGCCCTACGAGAAGAGGCTGCGGGACCTGAACCTGTTCAGCCTCCACAAGAGGAGGCTGAGGGCGGTCTAGTGGCCTGTTACAAACTAGTCAGGGGGGACCAGCAGGCATTGGGGAAGTCACTGTTCCCCCGAGCACCGCCAGGAGTGACCAGGAATAACGGTCACAAGCTGGCAGAGGGCAGGTTTAGGTTAGATATCAGGAGGCGCTACTTCACGGTCAGGGCGGCTAGGGTCTGGAACCAACTTCCAAGAGAAGTGGTGCAGGCTCCTACCCTGGGGGTGTTTAAGAGGAGGTTAGATGAACATCTACCTGGGGTCATTTGACCCCAGTACTCTTTCCTGCCATGGCAGGGGGTCAGACTTGATGATCTGCTCAGGTCCCTTCCGACCCTACAAACTATGAAACATCTCAAATACTGAACCACAGCTATGCTTTATCCACCTGGATGCAGATGTGAGGAGGCTTTTAAGAGTATAATCAGATGGTTAAGTGCTAGCTTCCACCACCTTCACTCATGCTGTACATACTCTACAAAGTCTCAGTTATTTTAGTGCTAGGGAGGCACCTGGATATTTTGGAAATCTCCTGAGTGCCTATTCACATCTTCAGGTACCAAATTAGTTTTTAAAAAATGGCTCCAAGAGCCTTCTGCTGAGATCTTGGGTAGTAGAGGGTGTTTGGGTGTCTTTGAGGACTCAGCCCAACAGCCAGTTTAGCATTGGACAATCCCATTGCCTCCATTTCCTCATGTTAGAGTGAGGAAACTCCCAAAGAACCATTGCTTCTTGGATGGTTTTTTTAAAGGAAGTCTTTCTGCACTTTCTTCAGCCTTTACTTTCCAAGCCTTGCATTCTGTTGCCATGCATTTTCTCTCTGGGCTTTTGCCCCCGTCTGCAGATAGCTCCAGCCAGGTTATTCCCAGTCCACTGCCTGCCTGAGTTTTTTTTCTTTATTGACTGAGGGTTTTTTTATTTCCTGTTATCCACAGACCAGATGATCTGGAATCCTTTTGCCTCCAACCCATCAATACTTTCTCAAAGCAGCTAGTTAATCAAAGGTACTCATCTCACAGGACCACTACAGGTAGCCTTAAGATACAATACAAACAGAGTAACAACTGTATTGCTATCAAAAGAACCTGTTATGATTAAATTGTTACATCTGTATGATTCTGAAGCAATACAACGGTAGCAAAACCACTCCAACTTTAACCACAACCACATCAAAGTTGATGTGATTTAGCTCACATTTATCTTTACAAGCATCTTTACAGGATTCTGTAGATGTAACAGTTGCACGGTTTCACATTTCCAAGCAGTAAGTCTCCATTTCTTTTTAAAGCAGCTGCAAACATACTTTTATCCATACCCGTAGAGTTTGATTCTGGTTCAGCATGAGTAAAGCCTCCGAGTATGAATCCTTCTTCAGTTAGACTGCTTCTAAGTAGTATCTGAGCAATTAATTGCATTTGCACAGAGAGCTGCATAGTCTAATCTTCCTGGACCAAAAGCAGGACATATTAGCTCCTGCTAAGCTCCATGCTGCTTCAGGTACTCAGACCAACTCTTCTTTATGCTGCAGTCTGTGATGTAGAAATACTCATTTGCAGATCCCTTGTACAATATTTTTCTTGCATCCATAGCATCTGTACTAGATGTAAAGAGAGGTGGGGGGGGGGAAAGAAAGCTTTATTCTAATGCTAAAAAGGAAAAGCCTTTTTTTAACTATTTGTTTTATGTGTTTGTTAGAAACTGGCACAAACAAGTCACTATCAGCTTTGTGATACTGCAGAGCATGCTAATGTGACAGAGTGGAAAAGCCTCCTTGGTGCCAAAGTACTTATTGGAAACTCAGATAACAAAGTGCCATTGTGTAACTACGGGTAAAGGTTCATGGGCTCACAGAGGATAGAAATGGAAAAGGCATTTTAGGCCATCTGGCCCATCCCTCTGCCATTAGAGGACATGTTCCCTACACCAGACTTTCTTTAGAGAAGGACTTGTACATTATTCAAGCATTAAGGCTTCCATCACTGCACTGCAAAAAAATGTTCCATTCCAATGTCGTTTGTAGTTGAATTGGCCTCTTGAAAAAAGGATGGTCTTATGATTTACAGACTGACCAGAGATTAGGGGTCCATTTGCTGACTGTGAGACAATCTCTGCCTTCGTTACCTTCCATAAAATGGGGACGATAAAGAGAAGGAGGTACTTGTCTAGTTTGTTTAGAAGGTAAAATAGTAAAGGCAGAGACTCTCTCCTATTTTGTGTTATGCATAACTGGGCCCTAATCTCAGGTGGGCCTCTGGGCACTATAATAATTAGTATGCAAATTTAGGGTTTTTCCCCCTAATTCAGCCCATTAGTCTCAGGTTATGCCCCACTCTAAATAGCTTTCCCAGAGCCTTAGTAACTTCTTACTGTCCTGTGAACTCTTTCCAATTTGTTTATATCATTTTAGGCTCAAAACTAAAGGTCGACGTTCCAGATGCAAACCCCTTAAGCAGAACCAGCTGACAAAATTTGAGAACAAGAACTCCAGTTCCTAACATGACAAATTTAAAAAGTGATCTCAATTAATTTCATTCACTTGTGCCACATTTCCCCCTCAATCACTAATAATGGTTATAAGAACACTGCCCAGTTGGAGGGGTGAACATAACACAAGCAGTTCCAAATTGCATCACTCTACATCCATGGTAAACAAGCATAAAGCCTAGAAATGTAAAATAAACCCCACCAAATACAAGAATCCATTATTTGTTTTGATTCTAAAATTAAATCCAGCTGTTTCCGTACCACTGGGAATGTGAAGTTAAGTCAAAAACGTTTTGTGCTGAATTGTTCATACCTCCTGATTTATCACTCACCTGCTCTTTGTCAGAAAACCACTGCTAAAAATTGTTCAATAGACACAAAATAAATATGCCAAGACCATAATTGCACTTTGGTTTGCCATAGTAACACATCTCTTATATAACCCAAGTAAACATTCTTCAGATCCAAAAGACAAAGTTTTGGCTGAAAACCAGCCTTAGACACAGTTTAAAAAGTTGGAGTGTTCCAAACCATTTATCAATCTATGCACTATCCTTAAAAAATCATACTATATTAACTACTGATTTAACTATATAGCGCTGATCTAAAATCCAGACAGTTGAGCAGGACAGATATGAGGGAAAAGACATGTTTTTCCCCAGCTTAAGGGGGTTTCTATTGAGATGCACGAGAGTGAAACTGCCGATTGCTATTTTGTGTCCAGATTTGCAGAAGTATGTGGTACCGAGCAGCACCCTTCAATCGGCCCAGGTTAGATTGTCACTGTTCCTATTTAGCATTACCTTTAAATTGCCCCTTCCCAATATGCTGTTTCATGACTGCTGGATCACTATGCATGGATGTGCATAAATATCACTGTTTCCTCATATCATAGCAAAGTATAAAGACTTTGTCTGACTCGGCAGCATAAGGTTATTCCGTCTCCCTCCCCACCATCCCTTCCAAACAATGCTGGTTTTAGCTCATTTATCCACCTATGATGATATGCAATCAGAGCAGTGAGTCTGATGGTAAATACAATGTTACGTAGGCAGCAGTCAGCTTTAAAAATCATTTTAGGTACAAAGAATTAGGGCTGTGCAAAGCTTCGGGTGCTGATTTGATTTGGAGATTCAGCCCGATTTGGTGGCCGAATCTCTGAATCCAAATTGAATCAGGGGACCAATTAAAAGGTCTGAATCAATTTGAAGCTCTCCAAATCAATTTGTAAAAGCTGCGCAGAACTTCGGTGATTTGGGCGGTCCCCACTGCCAGCAGCAGGGAGCTGGACCTGGACTCTGTGCTCGTAAGTAGGGGGTGGGGAAGGGAGGGCAGAGGGGACCATGGGGAGGCCCCTTCCAGGCCCCATCCCTTGCCTGCTCCCTCAGCCCCCTGCCATGGCTTCCCCACCCAGCCCAGCTCCCGGTTGTTTTAAAAAAAAGCCCCTACACACCAGGTGCTGCCAGGCAGGGGGGCGATCCCCGCTGTCCCCCACTGCATGGGGCCCCCACTCTGCCACAAGCCACTCCCCCCCCATGGCTGCCCTACTCCACCCACCGCAGCTCCTGGTCCTTTAAAAAAAATTAAAAATGAAAAAACCCTGGACTCACCGGCTGCTGCAGCAGCCTCAAGGGTTTGGGGGGCTTGTGGAAGAGCCCCCCACACAGTGTGGGGCAGTGGGGATTGCCCCCCTACTGGGCAGGAGCCGGTGAGTAAGGTTTTTTGTTCTTTTTTAAGGGCTGGATGCTGGGGTGGGAGGGGAAGCCATGTGGGGGCTAGGACAGCCGGCAGGGGTTGGTGGGCTTGTGGCAGAGCCCCCCTCCCTGGCATGGGGCAGTAGAGATCGCCCCCTGCCTGGCAGCAGCCAGTGAGTGCGGGGTTTTTTTTTTTCTAAGAGCTGGGAGCTGGGGCAGGCAGGGCAGCCATTGAGAGCGGGTAGGGAATGGGGCCAGTGCGATTCAGAGATTTGGCTGCAGCCGAATCGATTTGGGACAGTGATTTGAATCACCAAATCGAATCACCGTCCCCTGAATCCAAAGCAAATACTAGCCACTTCGCACGAGCCTACAGAAAATGCGTTATGATCCCCTCTTTGGTTTTTCCATCTATGCCTTGACTATGTCATCACCAGATGAGCTGGAGGAGTATCCTAGAGCAGGACCACTTTGCTTAGCAGAAAGTTAATATTCTCCCTGCCAACATCCGATAACCTATCCTGGCTGCTAACTTCAGTGACAAACCCTCATAGGCCCGTTTCCATAATAGTTGTGCTCCTTCATGTTCCTAAGTTCCAATTAGTTTTACCTGCAATTGCCCAGGTTGTCTTCAGAGAAGTTTTAGCACAACTTCCCAACTACTGAGCACAGGGTGCAATCCTTCCCGTTACGTTACTTCATTTTGATCCCAAAGTCCTCTACCATTTCATTCCATGCTTTGTGAGCAAGAAAGAGGTTTGCATTCCTGCTGCTCGTTCCACTGAAGACAAAAATCAGTCTTCACGAGGTGCCCTTTGCCTAAAGCATAGCTTGATGCATGGTAGCAACAAGAACTTGGAACAAAAATCAGGTGCATCACACACTGCTGCTCTTCATAAGATTTAATCTGCTGTGATTAGGAAACCTTGCATGAGAATAATCTAGAAAAGGAAGTGGAAAAGATAGGGCCCCGTTACAAATCTTTCCACAAAATTCTTGCTTAAATAGTTTTCCACTGCTGCTTATATGTTCTGCTTGGTAATCTAAGCAGCCACTTCCTGTTATTAATCTTCTTTCTTTACAATGAAGTGAATGAAAAGATTAGTCTGGCCTCACAACAGCCATTTTTTCCAGGAGGCAGCAGCCAAGAGAGTGGGAGAAATGTGAAGGTGGATGAAATGTTGAAGAGTTGAGGACCATACACAAGAAAGGGTTGGCAGGGGTGGAAATATAAAGCAGAAATACAGAAGAACGGAAGCAGCTAGAGGGCTGCTGTGCAAATACCTAACAGGACAGTACGGAAATGAAAACAGACCGATACATACTGACGAGAAAGGAACAAAAACCATCCCACTCCTGCTTTGTAGATTGAAGGGCGACTATCAGCATCTGCTCCAAATCTGGACAGAATTAACTGGCTGAAAAGCTACAAGTGGGTCAGACCAGCTCTTGCCAATGTCAACGCATGTTTTCCAAGATATATCAACTTTGCAGTTCGTTTCAAGGACTCTTCCTTTTTTAAATTCTTTATTCTGGGCAACAAAAGCCATTCAAAACCCAATCAGAAGACAATTCTGATTGTGTGCTGTACCCTGAAGAGCTGGAAAAAGGCAACAACACCTGTTGCAAACAGACTATTTATACTGAAAACTAGTTTAATGTGGTTCATTATTAAACAGAATAAGTGATAAACAACTACCATGGAAGGCTGCAAGCTTACCAAGTGTGTGGTGTTTATGCATGTGGATGTTGTAGGGATGAGAACAGAGTTGTGGAACTAGGAGGACAATGCAGCTGTGAGTTTTCCTGAGAAAGCTTTTCCTAATATCTAACCTAAACTTTCCTTGCTGCAACCTGAGCCCATTGTCCTGTCGAACCACCCTGCAGGGGATTGAAGGCTACTATTAAATCCCCTCCATTTTGTCTTCTCCAGACTAAATAAGCCCAGGCCCCCCAGCCTCTCCTCGTAAGTCATGTGCCCCAGTCCCCATACCATTTTTGTTGCCCTCCACTGGACCCTTCTCTAATCTGACCCCACCCTTTCTGTAGAGGGGGGCCCAAAACCAATCACAATACTCCAGATGTGGCCTCACTGGTGCAGAATAGAGGGGAATAATCATCTGCAGTTTCCTGGCAACGCTCCTGCTAATGCAGCCTAGGATGCCGTTAACCTTCTAGGCAACAAGGGTGCACTGTTGACTCATATCCAGCTTATTGTCCACTGTAACCCCCAAGTCTTTTTCTGCGGAGCTGCAGCTTAGCCAGTCAGCCCCAGCCTATACTGGGGCATGGCGTTGTTCCATCCTAAGTTTGGGACTTTCCACTTCTCCTTATTAAGCTTCATGAGTTTTCTTTTGGCCCAATCCTCCAGTTCGTCTAGGTTGCTCTGAATCCTAGCTCTACCCTTCAGCATATCTGCTGTTCCCCACAGCTTGGTGTCATCTGCAAACTTGCTAAGGGTGCACTCTATCCAAGCACGGTCCCAAGTCAACATGTCAGTTCAGCTGCAGATTTGCACTACGCCTTGCTTAGGTTCTGAGAGGGGAGGGGGCACAGCGAGAGAACAAGTGCACAATGGGGATTCTGGGATAGTGGAATAAATGATCAAGCGTGGTTTCCAGCCAATACAAATTAGAGAGGCTACAGAACAACTTTAATTGCGTTTTCCCCAGCATTGGGATGGAACATAAAAGCAACCTTTTTGCACTCCCTGCCCCAGTGCTGAATCTAACTTGTCATGATCCAGTGACTGACCCCAGGTATAGCTTTTGGGATCTGCCATATTAAATAGCTTGTATGATGAAGGAAATTCTCATAACATATTGATATTAATCATGCATTTTTGGCACTAGTTAAAGCAAAAACTTCAGACTGTTGAATTGCTTAATGAAGATGAAATTATTTGTTACTTGACATTTCAGTGCAAGTAGAAATGAAATTGCTTATCACTGAAAAACTTGCAGTTGATTTATACAGGGAGATTTTTTTTTCAAGAACGTAGAAATGCAAATACAGTAAAACTATATCTGAATCACTTATCTCACTGATGATCATAGAATCATAGAAGTCGGGTTGGAAGGGACCTTGTAGATCTTCAAGCCCGACCCCCCCGCCCGGGCAGGAGAAAAAGACTGGACTCAAATGAGTCCAGCCAGGTAGTCATCAAGCCTCTTCTCAAAGATCCCCAGGGTAGGAGCCAGCACCACCTCCCTAGGAAGTTGGTTCCAGCTCCTAGCCGCCCTGACTGTGAAGTAGTTCTTGCGGATGTCTAATCTAAACCTCCTCTCCAACAACTTGTGGCCGTTATTCCTTGTTATGCCAGGGGGTGCTCGGGGAAACAGTGTCTCCCCTAAACCCTTCTGGTCCCCCCTAGTGAGTTTATAGATGGTCACCAGGTCCCCCCTCAGCCTTCTCTTGTGAAGGCTGAACAGGTTTAGGTCCCGCAGTCTTTCAATGATGGGTCTGCCCTGTAGTTCCCGGATCATGCGTGTGGCCCTCCTCTGGACCCTTTCAATGTTGTCCATATCCCTCCTGAAATGGGATGCACAGAACTGGACACACTACTCCAGCTGTGGCCTGACCAGCATCGCAGAGGGGGAGGATCACCTCCCTGGCTCTACTTGAGACGCACCTGTGGATGCACGACAAGGTCCGGTTAGCCCTGCCAACCGAGACCTCGCATTGTCAGGTCATGTTCATCTTGGAGTCAATAATGACTCCAAGATCCCGTTCTGCCTCCGTGCTCTCAAGAAGGGAGTTTCCCATTCTGTAAGTGTGCTGCTGGTTTCTACTGCCTAAGTGCATCATCCTGCACTTGTCAGTATTGAAACGCATCCTGTTTATGTCAGCCCACTCCTGTAACCTATCCAGGTCTTGTTGCAGTCTTTCCCTCCCCACTAGCGTGCTCACCTCACCCCAAATTTTGGTATCATCAGCGAATTTAAACAGGTTGCTTTTCACCCCGTCGTCCAAATCGCTGATGAAGAAATTGAACAGCGTGGGCCCCAGGACCGAGCCCTGGGGGACTTCGCCGCCCACTTCCCCCCAGGTCGAATATGACCCATCCACCACCACCCTCTGAGTACGACCCTTGAGCCAAACTGCAATGCATCTGACTGTGTAGGCATCAATGCCACAGTCGCCTAGTTTTTTTAATGAGGATGGGGTGGGAGACGATGTCAAAGGCCTTGCTGAAGTCTAGAAAGACTACGTCCACGGCAATACCTGCATCCATTGCCTTTGTGACCTGATCATAAAAGTCAATCAGGTTGGTCTGACAAGACCTGCCCCTAATGAAACCGTGCTGGTTGCCCTTGAGCATAATCCCTGAAGCCGGCCCATCACAGATGTGCTTCTTGAGGATCTTCTCAAAGAGTTTCCCAAGGATAGAGGTAAGACTGACGGGCCTATAGTTGCCCAGGTCCTCCCTCTTCCCTTTTTTGAAGATGGGGACCACATTAGCTATCTTCCAGTCATCTGGCACCTGGCCTGAGCACCACGAGCGCTCGTAGAGCCATGCCAAGGGCCCTGCAATAACCCCAGCTAGCTCCCTCAACACCCTGGGGTGGAGAGCATCTGGACCCACTGACTTGAACACGTCCAGCCCCTCCAGAAGCTCTCTAACCCGGTCCTCCCCAACCTGAGGTCTGGAGGCTTTCCCCTCGAGTCCATCTGGCATCCCAGCAGGGAAGTCCCGGTCCCTGCACAAGAAAACGGAGGTGAAGAATTGGTTAAAGAGTTCCGCTTTCTCCTCTGGTGCAACCACCAGATTGCCCAGCGTACCTTGCAGAGGCCCCACATTACCCGGTGCCTTCTTCATCCTATGTATTTGAAAAAGGACTCTTTATTATCCTTGATCTTGGACACTAGTCCTAGCTCTATGTCTGCCTTAGCTTTCCTGACAGCCCCCCTACAGGCCCGAGCAGAGGAGGTATACTCCTCTTTGGAGATAGCACCCCCCTTCCACTGGATGTACGCCACCTTTTTGGCAAGCAGGCATTCCCGGACGCTCTTGGTGAGCCAGGGGGGCTTCCAGGCACTCTTGCCTCCCTTGTTTCTTGTTGGGATGGACTCCCCCTAGGCCCTGAGTATTGTTTCCTTAAGGAACGACCACTCGTCCTGGACACTGAGTTCCCCTGCTCTCAAGGACCCCAGCGCCTCACCCACTAGTCTCCTCAACTTGTTGAAGTTGGCCCTCCTAAAGTCTAGGGCTACCATCTTGCTGCAGGCCCTTGACACCCTGCGCTGGATGGTGAATTTCAGCACATGATGATCACTATTGCCCAGGTGATCAAGAACCTGGAGGCCCCTTACCAGGTCATCGCCTGTTGCCAGGACCAGGTCCAACAGGGCTTTTCCTCTGGTGAGACTGCACCTCCTGGATTAAGTGGAGGTCCTGTATCTCAGCTAGGAACCTCCTGGAACGGTCCGTCCTGGCTGACTGTTCCTCCCAGCAGATGTCTGGGTAATTAAAATCACCCATGACAACTACATGTTAATAGTAAGCATCCAGTTATATTTGCATAGCTTTTAGAAATGTTTCCTTCAGTAAAATAGTATAAAAGAAGCTTCAGATTATCCACTCTTTTTGTGGACTGTGGACTCTTTAAGCACTCTTTAATTTATCTTCTTGAAGTCTGAACTCATCCCAGAGCAAAACTTTATTTACACATTTAAGTCTAATATTAAACTGAAGTATGTGGTTGCAAGCTGTCAATTTTTCCCAACACTACACAGAACTCAGTAAAAGAGCACCATTAAAAAACTTACATCACTATAGCCACTATTTGCACTTGCCTTCCTGCTTGGGGGAAATAAAAAGACCGGCTTCTATTAGATCAGTGATTCTGATCTCCTCTGGCACTCTGGAGTGCCTTAAAATCAAGGGTGCTGTGGGACACTACGTAATGTTAGCGCTGTTAGGTGTGTAAACATGATTCACAAGATGAACCCAGAGGCCACATCCAGATAAACACGGCTGTGCAGTATGTGGCACTGCAGGTACATCTGTGGTGCCACATAAGGCACATTCAGCTGTTCTCCATGCTGCCAGGGAGCAGCATTGGGGGTGGGGTGGGTGGAGAAGTTGACCCCTGGATATCCAGGGGTCAAAACAAAACAAATAAACAAAAAACAAACACCACCCTGTGCAAAAAATACGTGGAGCAGTGCACACAGGGGCAGTGTGTGCACAAAAACGGAGCCATGCTCTGGCTGCCGACCAGGTTCTGAGCAGCAGGATCACCATTGCTGCATCCCCAGGAGGTCTCCAGGACCCCAGATAAGACTGCTGGCTCCAGTCTCCCCTACCCCACATGGGGTAATCTGCCACATGCCAAAGGGCATGGGGCACAGCCGTTCCACAGGGGCAACTAGCAGCAGCACAAGGTGTGCTGTCACTAGTTGTCCCCAGGGAACCAAATGTCCATGCTTGTGTGAACATGGCCAGAGATTTCAAATAGGAATTAAATAGCATTAAAAATATTCTTACCCGTTGTGGTTTGTTGGAGTTCTCTGCAACAGAAGAATCACTCTACTATTTTTCTGTACTCATAAAATAGGTAAAAAGTAATAGCCGGCATTTTCTGGAGCATGCTTAACAAGTCTAACAAGGGGTGCTTCAAGCCAAATGAGTGGTGCTTTGAGTCTAAAAAGGTTGAGAACCACTGTTATTAGACTTAGGAACTGAACATACAAATGTTAAACTAACTTTAAGTGGTAGATAAGTTTCTTTGACTTCAAAATGAACTGTTCCCCTGCTTAATGCATGAGCTGAAACATTTGCATGACAGTGGCAAGTAGGTAATCCTACGTGCCCAGTACACAAGTAACGCACGACAGCTTCAACAAGCATTCCATGTGCAAGGCAGTTTGTTGGATTACTCTTGCAACACAGTCATATCTACTTCATCTTACTGTAAAAAAAATACAACAGGCTTAATTTCTGTTCTTTATTTAAAATAATTATAAAAGTTTCTTGTATGCAATATAAAAGATAAGGGTAAGAATCTCTTTTTTTTAAAATGATTTATTCTTCAAAATACCCATTTATACTCTGCTGTAATACTACAAACCAATCCTCTATTCATGATGTAAGCTTTGTACGTACACATGTGAACTCCTTAGTGTTACAACACTCAGTTTTGCCCAATTAAAAAAGTCACTTTGCACCCTGAGTTTTATATCAATTTAGTTCTCCTAAACTTAGTATCATCTCCTTTTCCACTGCTGTCATTGCCTATAAAAATACTTCATCTTGAAATTGAAATTACAGAAAATTAATTCATTTAAAAGGTCTGGAAATCTCACTTCTGTTCAAATTTTCTCCTGTACCATTTGTTCTACATTTTATAGGCCAATTGCATACATCTGTTATACATTAGATCAATAGGAGGCAGATAGCTTCAATCAAAAACAAAACAAAAACAAAACAAACAAAAAAAACCCCCATGAGAATAATCATAGTTCACTTCTTTTTCTGCCATTTCTTAGAATGACCGCACTCATGCACAGGGCAGAGGAAAAGGATAAGACCTAAGTCACCATGCAGCAAAGAATTAGAGAGCATACCTAATATTAAGCATCTGAATAATTCTAGTGAAGCCAACTCAAATACTCAGGTGTTAAATTTTGGCACCTGCTTAAGCAGTTTTCTGAAGTATTTTTCCAAATAACCTGAAGCGTATATTTGCAATTGTTTGAAATGTAAACTACAAAAAAAAAATTAATGGTTACCTAAGAGAACTAAGCACCTTTATCTTGCTGCTGTCTTTAAGGGAGAATAGCAGCTTGTTTCTGCTCTAACCAAGTTTAGGGGAAAAGACGGTTAGATGGAATTCCTGGCAAGTTCAATCTCTTTCCAAGCATGTCCCCTATGAAACGCACATTCTTTCCTCTTTCTAATTACGTCCAGCAACCTCAGTCATCCAGTCTTTAAAATGCTTCTGCATTGAATTTCTGGCTCTCCAGTCACCAATATTTACAGTGGGGATGATTTTCTGTGGTTTCAGCCACTGGACAAATCGTTTCATTTCCATGTAGCTGCTGTGCTCGCTGTAAGGAATCCCTGAAACAAAACAATGCAGAGGTACTTCAGTCAGTCTGATTAACCTGAAATCTTATTGAAGATTCTGAAGCCAAAAATAATTTTAAATTAAAGTTTACACTAAGGAACAAGTTCAGGCTTCGTTATTGTAAGAATTACCTACAATGTCTGTCATCAGTGCAAGCCAAGTGAAACTACGTAGTTTGTTAAGTGATGAGAGGAGAGATTTTCTAGGAAATTAAATTTCATTTACAGATTTATTTCAGAAACTGCACCAGTAAGAACTGGTAGGAAGCAGGCTGAAACCAATGGAAGCTTTCCAGCAGATGCAGGGCGTCTCATGGTTTTACAGAGAGTGGAATCCTGGCTTTACTGAAGCCCAAGCTGCTTCCATTGACTTCATGGGACCAAGCTTTTAAAGTCAACTATTTTATTGAAAGAAGGCTATAAGAAGGAAACTACCGAAAATCTGTATTTACAGTATTTTAGAATTGATGACTGGTGGACTGCTGGCCAGATTTATCTGCTCAGCTTCTCTGAGTGATGATAATAATTACTGGTTACGATGAGTAAGTAGTAAGAGATGCTGGAACGAAATGTCCAAAAACAATCCACTAGAATTAAATTATCGAACCATTTCTATTATTTCTACCATATATCGTGATCCTTCCCCTTATCTGAGGTCTGATCTCTACTAGCGAGTGGCAGGAATCCGAATAAGTCCATCCAGTAGGTTTGAAAGCCAAAATTTGGTCAAAATTCTCAGAGAACTTGTCCAAATGATTTTGCAAGCCCTGTAAAACAGAAGAGAGCATAGGAAGAAGTTTATTAAAGGACCACCACCACAATGATTCAAACCTAAAAAAAGTTTGGATTTGGTGATGGAGAGACCTGAAATTATAAAATGTTATACATTTTTAATCTAAAAGATCTTCTTTCTTTTCCTTTTAAAATATAGGCTGTCTATAAACTACTGTGTATATAAGGGACAATTTTTAAAACAAAACATTTCTTCAAAAAGCGGTCTGGGTCTAAAATGTAAGTTTAAAAAAGCTCTTATAAGCATTATAGATGCGGCTTTATTTGTTTCTTCAATTTAGCCAAAATATTTGGATGAATCTTAAATTCAAGAACATCTTATATTTTAAGGGGTATGCCAGTAATGGTCAATACTTTTCACTTGGCAAGATCCTAGAATCTCGCATGCTTTTCAAATACAAAAAAATATTATTAACTCTTCATTACAGATGAGAACACTAAAACAGAGGAAATTAAATGGTCAATCTGAAGTAGCAAAAGAAGTCAGTATCTGAGCTGGGTAGAGAGCTTGGGCCTTGTGGCAAGGGACAGAAGTTACACATACGCTGGTTTAAGTGATCAGAAACTGTTTTAAACCTGTAACAGAAGTTCAGTGCATGTAAACCAGTTTCAAAATTCCCAAAACTGATTTAAGATAAACCTGATTGAATATACCATCAAACTTAATTGATTTGGGTCAAACTGCTTTATGGAACTTCTGTCCCAGATCCCTTCCTAGTTTAGGTTAAACCAGTCCCCCAGCATCCCAGCATGCTTTTCAGCCCTGGGCTTGGGTGTCCTGTCTCCTCTAGACAGCAGGGCTGGTGCTGCCCCTCGGCTCTCTAGCTAGACCAGGGGCAGGGGCATGGCCAGACACTAGCACTGCACAGCCCCCTAAGGCTAAGCAAGCAGGGACGGGGTTTATTTCCCCCTCCCTCCCTTTTCCCCCTGGGGACCAAAGTTGGCACTGCCTGGCCAAGACAGAGCAGCCCCTCAGGGTAACCCCCCCGGATCCTTGCTGCAACAGTGGTAGAAGCAGGGGCACAGCCAGAGCCGACTGGCCGGCATGGTCCTGCCTTCCACCTGCCTTGCCAGTGGCTAAGGCTGAGGCTGTGCCCCGACCTGCCCAACTTCCCTGCAGAAGGAAAGGGAGGGCTCTAGTGCCCTGAGTCACTGCAGGCATGTGCCTCCATTTCCCGAATCACAAGTTAATGTCTATGAACCAGCAAGCAAGTGAAATCTACAGTTTAGAGTAACCTGCAAAAATTGAATCAATTCAGGCTTGGGTTTTTTGAATGACTGTATTTAGGCTGTGTGATCACAAGACTATGCTTAGCTTTTCAAAATCCAAACTGAACTTGAAGTGAGGAAATGAAGTTCCTTATCTCTTCAATCCTAATCCTAAAAAAATCTAACCTGAAAAAAGGTTCAGTTGGCAAGGACAACTTTCATTTCTGTGGAGAAAAGGGAATGAAACTGCAATCCTACTTTGGGATTAAGATAAGTATTATTTAAAACCCAAACTAAGAAAACAGTTTTAAAGGTATCCTGTTGATATATTACATGTACATTATATACTTGACCACAGGATTTTAGATTTCAGACTGGACACTAAGCCAGAAGCAAGAATAAAGCACAAGATGAAAAAAGACTACTTAAAATGAAAGAGATGAATTGCTAAGGAGTGCTAACCAACCTGGCAGATGCTGAAGAGTTTGTGACCACGGAAGTAAAAAGCTGCTTGTGATGCTGCTACATTTACCAGCATTTACCAGACTCCCAGACAAACTTGACAGTAACAGAACTGCCAAGACCGGCATATCTGAAAAGAACCACAAGAAAAAAAACCCCAACCCCCCCCATCCCACAAGCACTGTTTATTCAGCCATGGGCACTGAAACTATTCTTCAAAGGTTCCACATACTTGGTGCAATGTAACAGGCTTGGTTTCATTTAGCAAACAGAATCCTAGGATCATATTTCTCCAATATTTTTCATTTTTAAAGGGACTGACATTGATTACTCCAATGCTTCACAAGATAATACACACCATGCTTGCCCTATTAAAATCTAAGTACAGAACATGAAGTTCCAGTAAGAAAAATTACAGCAGAAAGTAGTACCAGTTTGCACATTTCATTTTGAGCTTATTAATCAGGTACATGGTGATAATATTTAAGAGGGGAGGGAGATTTTTAGTCCCACTGAAGGTTACTTGTGGGCCTAAGCCACTGGCGTGCTTTTGAAAATCTTATCCTAATGCTTGTGCATGTTGCTGCTGTCACGTACAACATGTATACAAAGGTAATATCTTTGCCCTGAAGAGTCTTGTTTTTTTGGACTTCTTTTACTGTGAATTTAGGTGGTAAAATCTCTCTCAATTTAAACTGCTACAAAAAGATGTTCATGGGATGCCAGTGGAATATTTTTATACTACTTTTAGCAAAGAGACAGACTTCTTCCTGCAAGAAAATGGCTTATTTCAGAGCTTATTCATAAATAGCATTATTAAAAAAACACCTTATTAACAACTCCTCTTTTTAGTCTTTCGATCAATATTGCACCAATATGTCTATCCTCTCGAAATGGAAAATATAATTAATTCCTCAACCAACTTCCTTCAATCACCATGACAGCCTGTTATCCACTGGGCTGCTGAAGTCAGCAGTGCATGCAAATGGATTCCACAGGGTATGAGAAGGTTCAAATACAATTAGTTAATTTACCATCAGCCCTAATGGTACTTACAGTCAGCTTGTTTATTCAAGAGCAAGTATTTTTCAATACATTAGACAAACCCAGGATTTTACTGTAGTCAAACTAAACAGTTCACTGAAAAAGCCCATCTCCTTGAATCACCACTTTTTTGCCTTTGCGTTTCCCATATCAAATCCATTTGCCTACCTGCGGTAATTCATGTCTTATTTTCCCTGTACTTGCAAAACAACTTTGCACAAAGGATATGCAATAAAGACTTGCAAAACATAGGTCTATAGCCCTTCATTCTGCCTCCATCCTAGTATAGTGCTTGAAGGAGTTTTTTCCCCCAGTACATTGCATCATTTCCTCAAGAAAGGTCTCTCAAAAACACTGCAAAATTAAAAGCTAATATTTGACCACTCATGAAGTCCCGTGCTGAAAACAGCCCAAACTGTAATTGCCAATGGAGAATTTCTATCTGAGTTGTGTTCTCTGACCTGCATAACAAGCAGGGATGTTATCTTACAAAGCAGAGAGAGAATACTTGGCTTTCCAGGCTTGGATTTGTTTCTTCAGATGCAGTGTGACTCACCCTTGCCGGTGTAGCTAGAGGATATTGTGAGAATTAAAGTTATTCAATGTAAAAGTGCCTTGAAGATGAAAAGTGATATATTTAGCTTCACAGCTGCAGTGGTCACTGGTGCAGATCTACTGCATGATAGGTGATCTATATATGGAGAGAGATGGACTCCATTTGCACAGCACAGAGCTTATAGTCTGGAGACCAAAAGAGTACATACAACAACAGATTTCTGCAGCTCTGCTGCCCGCTAAGCGTATCTCCAAGCCCTGGTCCCGTCATTGAACCACCTAATATGCAGCCTGCTACTTGGGTTTGAACCTTGTTGTTGTTAAACCTGAGTAGACCAGTGGGGGCCAGCCACACTCTTTGGTAGGCATGCCACAAATTAGCACCAAGCGCCACTTTCATTCCCATCCCCTGACCAATCTGCTTTCTGCTCCCTGTCTTACAAATCAGCCACTGTGCTGATTGTCCCCTTCCCCGTCTGCTGCATGCCACAGACAGAGGCTGCCCATGTTATTTGTAGCCCCTATGCTGGTTGGCCACCCCTGGAGTACAGTATTAGTATTTAATTCTAGGCCAGTAGTTTTTTTTTACCTTTTTCAATCTGCAGACCCTTTGGAAATTTCAAATGGAAGTGCAAGCCCCCAGGGGACCGCAGACCACAAGTTGAAAACTACTGTTCTAGGCTGTAGATATTGACACAAAAAATATCTTTAAACTCTGATCAGTACTTGAGGGAGAAAGAGAGAGATTTCTGTGGTATATATCCTTAACTAGGTGATTCCAATCCAGGGTACCCTGCAGTGTCTCAAGATCCTTTAAAGGGTGTCACGCAATATTAGCACTGTTGTGTGGGCAAACACGATTCATAAGTTAAATCAAAGAGATTTCAAATAGTAATCCAAAGCATAAAAAGCATTCTGACCTGCTGTGGTCTTTCTAAGCTCTTTGCAAAAGCACAAATGTTTTATTATTTTTTCCTGCAGTCAAAATGCAGTGAAAACTAAGAGCTGGCATTTTCCAAGGAGTGCTTAGAGTCTAAAAACTTTGACAACCACTCCCTTGACCAACTGCTTGTGGACTTTTAGTAAAGTTATCTACTATATTAATACAGTGTCCATAGACCATGTGTAAAGTGCTAAACTGCATGTTGGCAAATCATAAAGTAATTTGTTCCAAAGGGGAAAGAAATATCCTGTTTTGATATTGCTCCTAGAAATCAATGTGGAGAGGAAGAGTCCAAACAAAACTAAAATCAGGAATTAAGCAGACAAAGAAAAACAAAATCACACCACCACCTGGCTCCACCTCCTTTCTTTGGGAATTGTACTCGGATCAGAATAAAAGGAAAGGAACACATGAGGAAATAAAAAATTATATGGAATATTAGGGGAAAAATGGTCACTTCCTGGAGATATATTGAGATGACAAGAGAATATGTGCATGTGTCCTGCAAAGAGTTTTTAGAAAATCAGTATGTTGTTAAAATTATAGATAACATTTTAACAAACTTTCCCAATAAATCAAAGGAGCAGATCATTGTAAAGTAAGGCTAGAAGGGACCTCACAAAATCCTGCCCAAGACAGGATCACCCAACTAAACCAACCCAGCCAATCTGCGGACCTGCCAACGTTGTATTCGATGGCTAATTTGAGAAAGCAATGGATGTACGTACAATCTCTACAGAAACTGAAGAAAGCAAATTCAAGACCATATAATAAACACTGAGCTACTACTCCAGGTACCGTCTCATGGATGATTTTGTTCCACACTATTCTAATTTTAAAAAATAAAATAAATAAATAAAAAATATCACTGTTGAGTAAAAGGGGCAAAAATTAAACTTGACTGGTGAAGGTAAAAGCCAAGATCACTTGGATTTGATGCAGGGAATACTGTCTCCAGTTGTGAAAACATGGAATTATTCTTTGGTAGCTAAAATTTTATCATGGGCTATCACTGTCAACTAGACTTCAATCATGGGAACCTTGTTTGAGTTTTAAAACTTCTTAAAATTCTTTACCTGCAAAACGATCACAATGGAAGTATTACTAATATAAAGCAGTAGAACTGGACCAAAATCCTCATAGCTGTCAAGACTGTAAGCTCTTTGGAGCATGCGTAGGTTTTTATTACATGTTCTTACACAGCCTAGTTCAACAGACTCAGCTGTATGACTTACAATTTCCAGGGGCTATCGCAATGCAAACAACTAATAATATGTATTATTTAAAAGGCAAGTGATGTACAAAAGCACAGGTGCGCTCCACGTACCAAACTAGAACCTCACTGAGGCCACCCACCTAATGTTCTCATGGATTTGTAGGCTTATGAGCGAGAAGTTGCAGTTGGTCTCAGAAATGAATGAGTACTTAGCCAGAGTTGAGAGAACAGTTTGGGACGGAACAGAATGAACGCATGTGAAAACAAGCAGGTACAGACCCAAAGAGATACATGGGTAGTATCCCTTAAAAGTAATTTGGCACATAGTGATGAGATCTATTAAAAGCAACTTGCTCTCTCAGATACCAGGCCAGCAATTCAGGACAAGAGAAAAACAAGCACCCAGGATAACATTTATATGGAGCATACTGTTATTATATTACCATATTTTCTCTTACAGCATGCCCCAGAATATAATATACATCTTGTTTTTGAAAGGCAAAATGAAGGAAAAAATATCTTTTACTGAAATAAGTAACTGATTAGCAAGCAACTAGGGAAAAAAGCCTGCTTGCTGTTCTGCTCCATGTGAATCCAGTGAAGATTTTAACTTTAACATTTGCTCTTACCAGCAGAAACTGTTCCCATTATATTTCTCACATATAATATGCACAGACATTTTCAGTAGCTGTTTTTTGGGAAAAAGCATGTGTTGTACATGAGAAAATATATTATTCTTTGACCCAAACAAGCAACTGTCAGGTGCTAGCTAATTTACTGGTGTTGATATCTTTTTGAGTTTCTGGGGTGTAACTTGTAGCCATGTTGGACTAAGGACATAGGCACATGAGATACTTTGGGTAAATCCAATATCTTTTATTATACCAACTCAAATAGTTAGAAAAATTCTTTTTTGCAGGCTTTCAGGTACAATTACCCTTTGCCAGGCAGAGGACGAGCTCTGATGAAGGGTAACTGTACCCAAAAGCTTGCAAAGAATTTTTCCAACTATTTGAGTTGGTCTAAAAAAAGATAATCGGATTTATCCAAAGTACCTTGTCTGTCTTTTTGAGTTTCTCACATTTACTGACATTAAGAGCCAAAGAATGCTACCAGGGTTTACCTTTAGGCATTTAACAACCAAGTTTCTAATCTCCATGTAATTTAAGGATACTGGTGGAGGCTGTGCTGACCACTCATTCCAACTGCTGGCTTCACTGCAGGTGTACCCCCCAGGAAAGATTGGCCTGTTTCAATTTTTTTTTTATTGGGGGTAATATTGGAGGCTGCACTGAAGTGACATAAATGAGGGAGTAAGGTTACATATTGCATCCCTGGTGATGCCCCATACCTAGTGCCCTCTGTGTTAGGTTGCAATCTGTAGGACCTATGTGCTTCTAAGATTCTCTGAGACACAATAGGGTTCACCCACTCTCACAAGGTCTTTAGGCACTCTCAGATGTAGATCTGTCTTTTACACCCTTTTAAGAGCTGAAATTCCTATGACTTCACTGCCTAGCCACTGGGACTAGGGCTGATGGCTTTGATCCCAAAAGGTTGAAAAAACCCCTGGTCTGTGTACTCCAGGTGGCCAGGCAGGCGGGCAGGCAGCACCTACATGGCATCACAGGATGGTGTGGCAGTGCTCTGTCCCCACCTGCCCGTGCATATCTGCCAAGGGCTTCTCAAGTACCCCTGGGGCTATGCATACCCCGGTTGATAACCGCTGGCTTAGATTGTCCAGAAGTTTAAGCATATGCAGTCCAAGAATTCCAACTGCATGGGCCCCCTGGATTCAGATTCACTTTTCATGGACACACGGTGGAGGAATGGCATCACATGATGTGGCTCAAACGCCCAGGCTTCTTACTTAGCACAAAAGACACACATACACCGTAGCAACCTTTACATTAGCTTTTCTGCCCTATTTTCTTCATCAGGGTGGACAATTATTTGAGATTTGGTTAAAGTCATATGGAATCCCAGGTTTCTTCTGCAGTGAATAGCTTATCCTCCAAAATCACGGCACCGCTGTTTCCCCCTCCCCTCAGGTCACATAGCTAGTACCGTAGTTAAAGAAGGCCTACTTTTCTTACAAAAATGTTCTTCTCTTCTTGCCCCATCTTAACATTTCCTGTATGGCTCTAGAAGTCTTTCTGGACCCACCCGATTCCCCACTTTTTAAAGCCCACCATCAAAAACCTGGGTTTCTTTGTTCCTGCAATTTGCCCTCCCTAAACCAAAAGCTGAAGTGACGCAAGAGAGATTAAGCAACTTGCCCAACATGACACTAGAAGATTGTGGCAAACCATTATGTGTAGGTATGGTAAGGAACTAGAACACAAGAATGGAGAGTCTCAGGTTAACACTAATGCCTACACAAGTCCTCCCATCTCTATTATGTCTTTTTACAACTTATTAAACCAAACTAATTTGGTTCGACTTGCCATACTCCATGTTCTGCATGTGTGGGGTTTATGGGTTTTTTTGCAAGACTGGTCAATTAAAAACAAACAAACTAGATGCCTTTGTGGGTCATTAATGACTGAAACGTGCTTCATTCAGGGCATAGATGAATACCAAACACACCAAAATTAAATTGGTAGATTCTACATTACATCTTCTCCTGTATTTAGAAGTGTTAATTGTTTTACTTGGCATATAACAAAATAGACAGTCTCTTCCTGCTGTGCTGATTATACATTGTTGATCTAATTCGCCAAATCTTAACCTTCATCTATCAACAAATAAAAAAAGAGAAAATGAATTAACTTGTATTTTTTTCCTTTAAACTAAAACAAAACACTTCGCTCTCTTCCAACATCTTCTATAATGAAGTTTCTGGGTTTAGATCATAAAAACCATCCCTAAACCTGGTGCTATTGTTGGCAGTTTCAGAACAGACTAAACACAAATGAGCTGAATCAGTAAGGAAAGTGAACTTCATCTCTCTCTCTCTCTCTCAATAGTCTATACAGTATACAGAAAATTACACTGTATTGTAGCGGTGCTGTGAATAAGGAACATCCTCTAAGCTACTGATCTAGCACTATCACTACAAAATTCACAAGCATACACAGAACAATCGCCAAATTTCTCTTTGGAAATCAGTCAGTGTGGCAATTACCTTGAATTAAACTTGCACTTTAAAGTCAACTTTAAGAAGAAAAGAAAAAAAATAAAAAACAAACGAACAAACCATAGAGCGCTCTTCTTTTAAAAGGGGGGTTAAACTTAATGTTACTACAAGCAACTTATTAGAGTCTAGTTAAATGAAACACTAAAGGATTAAGGAAAAAAGTGCACACGATATACATTTAATCCCACTGTACACCACTTTCACTGTTCTCCTCATATTTTCCTCTGTGGTTTGTGCTGATCTTCAGCACAGCAACAAAGAAAAGAAAATCATCTGTACAATTACATTTTCCTCATTTAAACCCAAAAGTTAGCCCTGGGATTCAGGGACTTCTACTACTTTTAAATACCGCTTTTTGTTTTGTTTGTTTTTTTAAAGGCTAGATTATAGGTGAAAGCGTCCATTCTAGAAAAGAAGTCTCAGACTGAAAACTCTTCCACTCATCTTTTACATCATGCAAGTTAGCAAAAAACCCACAGAAAAACAGAAAGCAGGGACAGTGCGTCATGGTATATTAATTGTTAGTAGGAGAGATCCTGCAATCACTACATTAAATCTACTTCAAAAAAGCTCACTACTAACAGCAAGCCTTTGAACAAGTCTCATCTTATCTTATCTATCCTGCATGCACTCTGCATTAGCGTCAAATTACACTTCTTGTGCATCAGGTTTGAAGCCACTTATTAATGTTTAATTGTGTTTCCTTTTCAATGTGTTGCTATATATCAAAACATCACTAGATTAATACGATCTGACAGATGCTTAAAAACACCAGACAAAACATTACTGTTATGTCATCCAATCCCCCAAATTAGCCAGACAGACAGAGGTGATACCTTCTAAACATACCTTAAAATTAATTTGCATCATGGGAAGAACGTGAAGCAAAGTATCATTCCAATTCATGGTAATCATGGAATTAACAGCTGCTGACTCCAAGCAACAAAGGGTTTTGTATTTATCACGAGACATACTTGTTTTAGAACCAAGAACTCCAGCAATTGCTGTAGACAAAGGGAGGGAAAAATAAACAAAATATAGCTTGGCAAGTAATAAAGATTTCCTCTGCTGCTTCTGAGATGTTCCTGATCATCTTACTAGCTCAGTAGTTACCATTAAAGATATGGACCACTGTTAAGTGGTTATCATAGATTAAATAAATCTCCACCGTTACCAAAAGATACAATAGTTCATTCATATTGTAAAAAAGATAGGGGAAAACCATGATAACTATTAGTAAATGCTGATTTTGGAGATTGGATTTGGAATAACTGCGTCATCTTCTGGGAGAGGTGAAGAGAAAGAATAAAACAAATAATGAAATAAAATAATACTTTAGCAATGTTGATTTTCCAGAAAATACACTGATATTTCATTCCAAAAAGCTGGAACCTCATGCAGTGTTTGAAACGGGGAAAGGGAGGGCTTGAGAGTTTAAGGCTGGTCTGAATTCAGTGAGATAAGGCCACCATGTCTAAAATTTAAAAAACACAGATGCTGCATGGGCTGCCTGCTTTAGAAACCTATATTTATTTTTCTTTCTACATTATAATTGATTGAAGTGTAGGGCACAAAAACCAGAAAATAGTTTGGTTTATTGAATAGACTGATGTGGATTATTTTTAATTTCTAATAGAAACATATTTACTTCAAAAGTTCTATGCATTATAGGTAAACCCAGAGAAGGTACAAAATGGATGTTCAGGAAGTGAATCTAAATTATTTTAGGAAAAAAAAAAAATCAATATTAAGGATTCCCAACATTATTTAAAAAACAAACTTGGAAAAACTAATAGAATATATATTTGGGTGAGGTTAAAGAGCTACAATAACTAGTCCTCTAATTGGAAATCGAGAAGCCAAAACATTATTAAATAACCAGTGTCATGTGAAACAAATATGACAAAGGTTTCAGGACATTAGGAGTTCAGAAATACTGTTGGGCATCTTTGAAAAACACAGACAGCTGAAGACTTAATCATGATACATTTCAGCTTCAGATGCAAACAGTAATTTTTTTGGACAGCTGATAGAAGTTGTGTCCCCCATAGTTCAACACTCAATAAATACTGTCAGACATAACATTGTATGCCAAGTAGCTAAAGTAATGGAATAAAATAGCATAAACAGGATGTTACTTTGAGATTGGGGTCTGAGCTGATGTTCATTCTGGCACTCTGGAGGAGTCACGCCTTATCATTGCTTGAACTATCTGATTAACTGTACTTGTTACAAAGGTTTTCTGTTTTCTGATGTTACCATAACCATATAGAAACTTTTCGGCAAGGGACAGAAATCACACATGACCAGTTTGATGACTTATCTGTATCAAATCTGTAACACAACAGAAGTTCAGTAAACATAAACCGCCTTCAAAATGACCAAAACTGGCTTAAGATAACCTGGATGGATGTAGTATCAGACCTAATTGATTGAGGTTAAATCAGTTTACTGAACTCTTATCCCAAGTCCCCTCCAGTTAATTCAAGTTAACTCACAATCACCCAGCATCCCAGGATGCTTTGCACCTTCTCCCACAACCCCTCCCCAGCAGGATAGGCAGGGTAGGCTTGGCCCAAGCTGTCTGCTCTAGCCAAGCAGGGAGGTGTGATCCCCAGCTTCTGGCCTGGTCCACTGCAGGAATTTGGCTGCATTTCCAGAATCAGAAGTCAATGTCTTCACTTGCTTATCAGTTCCATCTAATTTGCGAAGATTGAATCAATTCAGCCTTGGATTTTTTGACTGTCCATACTTAGCCTTGGTGATAAATTAGGATTATCTAATAATGATTTTCTGAGTATTTCTTAAAACATTACTATTTGTAAACTGAAGTGGGTCCAAGAAAAGAAGTTCTCACCTGAGCCAATTCCATCTTAACACAGTATAAATACTTAACTAAAAATGAAAAGGGAAAATAAGCAAATTTTCTCTTTCTATACAGAATATCTACGCTAAGGCTTTGCTATCTTTGGGGAAAAAGTTTACTTTATATTGATGTATATAGATACTTTGATCTAATATACTCATTCACCTAAAAAAATCTTCTCTTTCCCAATGGAATAGCTGCCACAGACAACCAGAGTACGTGGATTTAATGTTACTGTCTCAAAGGCGGTATTAACAGCAAACTGGATAACCTCTTGTTGCGAAGGAAAGGTGTATTCAGGACTGCAATATCTAAGAAATGGAAACAGGATACATATATGTAATAGACAATATGAACATAAGAGAGCATAAGAGAACATAAAAATCTTACTTTATTAAGCAGGCTGTCAGACTTGCACATATACAACAGCAGAAGAAAAAAGTCAAGTTATTCATCAATATTGATTCAGTCTATTAGCAATTCACTTATATGAAATCATTGTGGAATAAAGCGTTTTAAAATGAAATTCTAGACCCAATCATCATATAATATGCATATTTATTTTCTCTGTATAAGTGTTTATAAAGGCCATTGCCAGTATTCGTTTATCTAAACAACTGACCCTATAAATAGAAAGGAGGAAAACTCTGAAGTATCAAATCCTCCCAAAAAGTTGGGCGTTGTACCAAATATTAATAATATCCTTATGTCCTTTATTTTTGTCGGTCATATAAAAACTGTAAAAAAAACCCAAACCAAAACAAAAAGGATAACTCCTATTAACACATGGGACAGAAACAATGTTGTGTGATGACAGAAAGGTCTAATGAAAACTTACAAACCACTGACTCCAACATTTAGCAGCCTTTCACTACTTGATTATTCTCTTCTTCTATAACGACTTGATCACATAGGGCCAGTTTCAATTTCATAAAGTTTCTGCTTTTATAGGTGAGCAATTTATACCTATAACTTATAAGTGATGGGCCCATCTGAACTACTTTAGAAATCTTTATCCCATACACCTTTGTTGTTTTTGGACGGGGGGTGGGAAAAGAGATTATATAATATTAGCCAGAAATAAGTCATATTATACTTCAATTTTAAATATAAAGTACAAGCTGTTACCAGTCATACATGTGTTACTAGCACAGGTCAAAGTAACTTACGTGGTATCCAAGTAAAGGGTGTGGACTTTTCGACCAATCAGGGGAAGATAACGCTCCATAGAAGGATCTGCCCTGAAGTCCCCTGTGTGAAGTATAACAGTACCATTGGGAAGACAAAAAAGGATCATTGTGGCACCTGGACAACTGGAAGAAAACACACACACATACCCCTTATTATTTCTATATACATATTTTATACATTACTCCAAAACCGTATTGCTTCCAACCAGCAGTACGGATAAAATTTTTTAAATCACAGAAGTTTGGGCAAGGAACTCCTGCTGTCAAATGCGAGTTCTGATGCTGACTTGTCTGTAGCCACTGACAAGCCACTCTTAATTAAACTTTGCCCCAGTTCTCTTATCCATAAAATATAGATTACCTGCCCACAGTGCTGCTGTGAGATTAGTAATACAGAATGTTAGGTCTACAAAATGCTAGTTAAGGGCTACATTTCATTTGTTTTCCAATTCCAGTAAAACTAAAAAACATAAACCCTGTTTAAGTCCTATCAATAGGCTATAGTTCTCAGGTTAGATGAGAAGTGAATGAAATACTTAAAAACCTAAATCAAGCATGAGCTATCTTTTGAGTTGTTCAGCGTTCTGTTAGGTATGTCGCCAGCTCCAGGCTGACCTTGCATTATGTGTAGTTTTCTTGATGGTCTAATACAGTAGTTCTCAACTTTTTAGACTCAAGACAACTTTTTAGACCCTCAGACTAAGGTACCCTTCAGAAAGTGCAAACTCTTAGTTTTTCCCCTCATTTTTCTGTAAAAGAATAAAAATAGAAAATAAAGCAATTCTTCTTGCTGCAAGGACCTCAGATAGACCTTAACAGGTCAGAGTGGTTTTGACACTGAAGTCCTATTTAAAAATCTCTATATCTTGTACATCATGCTTGCACACGTAACAATGCTAACATTGTGAGGCAGCTTATAAGGACCTTAAGAGGATCTCAAGGCAACCTGGTTAAGAATTAATGGTCTAATGGACAGCAGGGAAGAGAGTCATTTTTATGTATTTCTAAAAATAGATATTTCATAACTGTAACTGCCATCTTCACTGCTGTGAACCACTCAGTATAATATTTGCTTTTAAGTTCCCTTTACAGATTTTAAGCATTCACCTACATTCAAAACCGATTGCTGGTAGGAACCATTCTTCTCTCTTCATTACGACTGTTGTGAATCAATTGCTATTAGTGCGCTTTTTCCATGCAGCCGTCTGCCTTGAAAGGCAAACACTTAAAATGGGAAGCCAAAATGAGACTATTTTGGAAATTAATCATCTATAGAAAAAGGTAAACAAAAATCTCAAAAGGGAAGCACTGGGTAGAGATCACAGCTTAAAGGCCACAGTAGATAAGTGCTCCAAAAACTTGAACTCTGTACCTAAAGTTTATATTCTTTTTGTATTGAAGGGGAAAGCAAAAGAGAAGAGCGTCCAAACAACATAATCAACAGTTTTCTCCCATTCCCAGAAAGGGTTCTCAAAGGACTTCCAAGGAATCTTATCACTCAAAGTATAAACAAGTCCTAAGATAAGTAATATTCAAGCCAGCTGTGACACAATACTGAATTCATATTTATACACATAAAAAGAAAGTTTTATTCCAATACATAGCCAAATAAGGTGCCGCAAGGCATATGGCATGAGCACAAGACTGGAAGCAAAAGATACCGAACTTTAATCTTGACAGCACCATATACTATTTATATGGCCTTGAGCAAGCAAGTCTAACTACACTACAGAATTTAATAGAAGTTTTGCAGCCAATTTAAATGACCATGGAATCAGGTCTTTTTAGAGCTTGATTTCAGTAGCATTAATTACATGTTAATACCCAGCTTAAGAGACCAAAGGCCTTATTTTCACAGCCAGAAGCTTCCATTACCTTAGTAGAAGCTGTAGGTTTCCAACACACATGCTCACAAATGTTTCAAATTAGGCGTTACAGATTGAAGCAAGCATTCTTTGGACTACTTTAGAAAGTTGTTTCTCACTGCTTTTTAACCTTTTTCTTTTGACAATACTACCAAAATTGCTCTAGAGAATCAACTGGTTTATTCGTGATAAGACTTAATAAATTGCAACCCGGGGGGATTGTTAGGTATCCTGGCAATGAACTTGTTTCAAATACACACAATAAATTTAGGGTTAAACCCTTTAAATAGACTTCAATACTTAGAAACCAAAGTCCCATTGACATTTGGGCTCCTAAATATCTAAATCACTTAAAGTGAAACCTATGCTTCTCAGTCACCTAAGCTATTCTAAAAATAATTTTCCTTAGCTAGAAAATATTTTGTCTTTGACCTACAAGATTTGCAAAATCTACACATCAGCTGCAAAGGTACATACTGATTGGCATCAAGCAATACCACTTTGATCCCATTCACCATACACTCCTTATCCATTGGCAATATATGGATGTACTGCTCCTGCACTTGAAGTTTGCTCTTCACCAAGTTGCCAGTTATCTACAAAACACAAAGACATTGAGAATTGAGAGAACAGAATAGTAAAAAGGCAGGTCAGTCTCACATACTTTTATTAATAGCTGAAGGAAAAAGACAAAGAAAAACAAAATTGAAAGAAGGATCTGTAAGCTACAAATTACAGGTACATTATGAATGTTCATGGCTCCCACTTCTTTGTGCTACTTAACTGCTGCAAAGCAATTTAAATAGCTGAGTTCCGGAAAGTCTCCCTTGATAATGGAGACTCCTACGCCATACTCTTACAACTGAACCAGGCAAAGTGGCCATAGGAAAGAAAATACAGCAATGGATCCCTTTCATCTTTCTATTCTCTAATGACTATAACATTTTTTTGGGACTGTCAGCAGCTGACGTAGCTGCAAGTAGCTTGCAGGTTGCTGATCAAATAACCAAGTGGCACCAGGAGGAGCCAAAGGGTTCCTATCTACCTCAGCTGTGCCAAATACACCTCAATCATAGCAGACAATCTAGCCCTGTGTCTGGGTTTTTCATTTTTATTCACAGTTTTATTTGGTTAAAAATCAAATAAACACCAAAACTCACCTTGTTGCAATAGACTGGAAATGTAAAGTTTTTTGTTAGACCGCAAAAATGATCAGAATGGAAATGAGTGAGGAAATAGGCTGTACAGCCCTCAATTTCTCCATACTGGAAGGCATCAACTGTGAATCCAGTTCCTACAAAAATAAATGCAATGAAAGTAAGTCAAATAAAATGCAGAGAGTACCGTACAGCCAGATTTTGGTTAGATCTTCATTTTGTAGCAGAAAAGCCATTAATATTGTATTCAACCTGAAAATGATTGTGGTTTACAACCATGAGCTGCATGTTAACAGTATGGAAGGACAAAGCTTTTACCGATTTAAATAAAGATTACATGAGCTCCAAATACAAGTACTAATAGATGTCTGCCAATGGTTTCAAGTACAGTTCGTCAAGTGAGAAAATGTTATTTGTAAAATATTCATGTAGCTCTGTGTGTGTGTGACACACACACACACACACACACACGTAAGATCTAGTACCCAAAACTTAAAACACACACAGGAGATGAGATAACTGTAACAAAAGATTCCCCGCTCAGCTCTGACAATGCAGTTAGCCCTCTATTTCCATCTAGCCACTTAGTATTACTATGAAATGTTATTACCAGTTAATTAGAAGATAACTGACCTTTGTTCTTTGAATACATCTGTCAGTGGTAAAACATGACATATTGGGTACTTTTATACTTTAACTGAGTTTACATAAGTTACAATAAAGATTATTATAACATGGAATTTGTTTTCTGCAAAAAAAGAAACATCTTTTTTTTTAAACCCATTAAATTTGCTACATAATTACAAAAATAACATTCTGACCATAATTGGCTGTTGGCCATCTCTTAAAAATAAAGCTATAGCTAATGAATTAGAAAAAGCAAATATTAAGTGGACAGATTTCACAAGCACCAAGTGTTTAGTAGCATGGGTCTTAATTGAGCTTCAATAATACCCAACTCTAAATCCCTGGCCTGCTTTTAACTCTTCCCATCAAATCATACTTTTCAGAACATATACCAAGAGTCAATAAATCTGTTATTTTCACAGAAATATCTTCACAAAGAGATCTATATCTATACTTGTTTTATCAGTGATAATCTTCAAATGGTTTAAGTCCCCAGTCTTTCAATCAGCTTCTTTTAGGCACATGCACTTAAGCAGAATCCTACCGATTTCTACAGAGGTCTGCATAAAGAGAACTCTTGAAAGATTTGGCATCTAAATGGTTAGTGCAACAAAACAAAATAAAGACGTCTGGAAAATGTCATATCCAGCCTGAACATCTCTATATTTAACCTCTCCAGTTAATGAAAAAAATCTCACCTGGTATTTTTTTGTAGAAAGGACAATATTTTTTTCTCGTTCCATCTTTTGTATAAGAGGATTCTCTAAATTTTTTTCTCCACCTTCGTTGTGTACCAGAAGCTGGGCCTACACAAACTCCATTTGTATTTGAATTCACTGGTACTGTATCCAGGTCTCCTACAGACCCTTCAGCTTTCCTCTTTTGTCGCTTAGGCCTCTTTCCATTGGGAGTTGGTAAAATTGAGGGTTGTGTTCCTTCACCGGGATGCTTCTCTCCTTTGCTCTCTTCCATTGCTTTGGGTTTTAATCCAAAGAAAACACCAATGTCCATTTGTTTAAATTCTTTGGTGTTGATATTTGCAGCAAAAGCAGATGGCAACACATTAGAGATTGCACTTGGAAAGGGTAGACTAGCTGTATTAGGAAGGCTTCCTTTTCTCTCTGACTGCAAACTCTGTTGACTTAATATTTGATCTGTGTTAGTATCCATTTCACCTTTATCAACTAAGAAGCCACCTGATTCCTTCAAAACAACACTTTGCCCTGACATAGGAGGACTGCCACCTTCTTCTTTGACCTTCAAAGAAAAGGATTCAGCATTCATAGCCAAGTCTACAGAATCCCAGCTCCAACCATGAAAATCTTTTAGCTTCCAATTACCGGTATTAGAAGCGGAGCTACTGTATTTTGGCAAGTCAAATTCCTTCCTAGTTTTGTCATGATTAAGAGAGAGAGAGAACTCTGCAACTGGGGCCCCTTGTGGGCATTTTAACTGATTAGCAGCACGTACTAAATTAGAGCTGTTTGTCTGACCCTGAGAAA
The DNA here is from genome assembly GCF_052110815.1 of Crocodylus siamensis. Taxonomy (NCBI): domain Eukaryota; kingdom Metazoa; phylum Chordata; order Crocodylia; family Crocodylidae; genus Crocodylus; species Crocodylus siamensis. The sequence continues at coordinate 89,496,433 of NC_143401.1, read as the reverse complement.
TTGGCCTAACACAACCATCCAAATGGCCTTGGGCATTCACTTCTCTACAAGGTGCATTTTGTATTATAAAACCTTCCGTTTTAATGTTGACATATCCAAGTTCAGGCTGAAATGGAGAATCATCAAACTGGTTATACAGCATGCAGCTAGATTCCTCCTTTTCAGGGTTCTCTTCATCAAAGTTTTGAATATGAAATAATTGCTTTCGTGATTTTATTTCCTTCTCTTCTTCATTCTCTTCATCCTCCGTTTCTTCAACACTTTCTACACCACTCCTAAGCGGGGAGTAGGAAATTTCACAGTCACTGACATCACCTTCTGGTAGTAACGGGTTTAATTGATCCGAGGCATTCTGACTGTCCAGGTCTCTCCCAACTTCACTTTCTTGAGAAAATGGAAAATCAAAAAACTGAACTTGGCAATCATTATCTGCTATGTTTGTGAACGAAAGATTCTGCTCGGGCTTTTTAACATTCATGGAAAAGGAGGCATTTACATTGCTTATACTTGGAGATTTTGCTTGTACTGGAATCTGTACCGTGAATGTATTATCATCATTTGGGGCATTTCTTACATTCTTGGTCTGTTTCTCACTCTGTGAGATTTCATCCAAGAGGCCGGGAAAGCAGCTTGACTTAGCAGCAACAGGATGTGTGAACTTGTTCTCTGGGCTTTGTGCTGAAGAGTCTACAAGATAATCTCCTGCTCTACTAGCAGCAAGAAAAAAATGTGTATAGCGCTTGTAATGCGATGGAATAGTAGAATTGCACAGTAAACCATCAGGACATTCTGAGAAAAAAGTTAAACAGAGTAAAACAATTGATCACTTAGATCAGTAGGGGACAACTTTTTTGGCAGACATGCCACAAATTAATCCCCTGTCCTCCCCAAGTGCCACTCTAATCTCTTTTCCCTTCTTCAATCTGCTCTGCTCCCTGCCTGATCTGTTCTGTTTTCTGCTTCCTGTCCTATATGCTGCTGTGCTACATGCTCCCTCCCTGATCTGCCACATGCCATACACAAGGGGTGTTCACATCACTTGTAGCACATGTGCCATGTTTGCCACCCCTGGTTTGTATGAATATATTAGCCTTGTTATAATATTGTGAAAAATCACTGTATAAAGGCTTTTCCCTGTAAATAGTTGCTGGAACCAAAAGGCAGAGACAGACCAGAGCTGCTTCAGTCACATTAACGTGAAATCCTACCTCAAAATTGTCAGTTGGGCTACATATAATTTTTTAAAAATGCTAAAGCAACTACTCCCACCCCATCCCCATTAAAAAACTAGGTGACTGTGGCATTGATGCCTACACAGTCAGATGGATTTTAGATTGGCTCAAGGGTCATACTCAGAGGGGGGGGGTGGACGGGTCACATTCGACCTGGGGAGAACTGGGCAGCAGAGTCCCCCAGGACTTGGTCCTCGGGCCCATGCTGTTCAATCTCTTTATCAGCTATTTGGATGACGGGATGAAAAGCAACCTGTTTAAATTTGCTGATGATACCAAAATTTGGGGCGAGGTGAGCATGCTAGTAGGGAGGGAAAGACTGCAGCAAGACCTGGATAGGTTGCAGGGGTGGGCTAACAAAAACAGGATACATTTCAATACTGACAAGCAGGATGATGCACTTGGGCAGTAGTAACCAGCAGCTCACTTATAAGATGGGAAACTCCCTTCTTGAAAGCATGGAGGCAGAAAGGGGTCTTGGAGTCATTATTGAACCCAGATGAACATGGGCCGACAATGCGAGATCACGGTTGGCAGGGCTAACCGCACCTTGTCATGCATCCACAGATGCATCTCAAGTAGAGCCAAGGAGGTGATCCTCCCCCTCTACACGACAGTGGTCAGGCCAAAGCTGGAGTACTGTGTCCAGTTCTGTGTGCCCCACTTCAGGAGGGATGTGGACAACATGGAGAGGGTCCAGAGGAAGGCCACCCACATGATCTGGGGACAACAGGGCAGACCCTACAATGAGAGACTGCAGGACCTGAACCTGTTCAGGACCTGGTGACTGTCTATAAACTCACTAGGGGAGACCAGAAGGGTTTGGGAGAGACCTTGTTTCCCCTAGCGCCCCACCGCATAACACCGAATAACAGCCACAAGTTGTTGGAGAGTAGGTTTAGATTAGACAGCCATAAGAACTACTTTACAGTTAGGGTGGCTAGGATCTGGAACCAACTTCCAAGGGAGGTGGTGCTGGCTCCTACCCTGGGGGGCTTTAAGAAGAGCCTTGATGCCTACCTGGCTGGAGTCATTTGAGCCCAGTTTTTTTCTCCTGCCCAGGCAGGGGGTCGGACTTGAAGATCTACAAGGTCCCTTCCAACCCGACCTCTATGATACTCATGGCCACATGCATTTTATGCTTTGGACCTTAATAAATAATCAATGGCTTTCCATCCCAAACATGAACTCAGGTATGCATGCACTTTTCCCCTAATAGTCACAAATGCCACAGCCTACATAGCTGAACTTAAACTCCTTTGAGAATTTTTGGGTTCGGTGCCAAAAAGCAAGGTTCTACATGGGTTACTTCAAAGCTGAAAGTATGCTGGAAGACATGTTGGCCTAAGGTTAAGGATACAGAAAAAACTACAAGTTAAAACCTCCCCTTTCTGTTATTCTACAATGACTTCAAAGGCCCTTCAAGAAAATCTACAACATTATAACAAGAAAAGAGAAGTGGTTACTTAATGCAGCATCCTTTAAGTTTAAAGTTTTGTGGCTGTATACTTCCAATTTTAAAAAAACTACAAAAGATCCTGAATGATTTATAAGTTTGTCACGGACCCCTAAAAGATGGTAGCACATAACACTATTTTAGAAGGTCCCAGATCTCTTGCTCCCACTCCTATCTGGAAATGAAAACAAATCTACTTTTAGGTTCACACTTTCATAGCAGACTCATTCTAGATGGTATTTCTACAGCGTCCCATGCAAGATCTGAAGCCTAATATATCAGCACTAGCGTTTCATTGGTTGGACTCAGCACCCCAGACTTCATTTTTGCTTCCACATCCTTTCCTCAAAGATTTGAAGAGCAATTTGGACCAGGGATCATAGAATTAGTTGTCTAAGCAAAGAAAAACTCAGTGACAAACAGAAGTGATATTTTAATTAATAGAAGGTTTTTAAGGCAAAGAATTCAGGATTATGGCCTAAATGTCGGCATAGTTTGTGAAATGCTGCATACGTGCTAGCACAGGGGTACTCAACCTCCAGCTCATGGGCCAAATCCAACTCACAGTAAACCCATCTGGCTTGCAGGGCTCCCTATGAGTCTGGGAATTTGGTGGCAGGGGACCAGTCGCAATTAACACCGTCACCTCAACTTGGTGCCAAATTCCCAAACCCCTTGCAGCAGATCAGAGGCAGGCCATGTCCCCTTCTTCTACACAGACAGAGCAGAGCTGGGCTACACCCCCTTACCTTGTGCAGCCAGGTTGGGAAAGAGCCACACCCTCTTCTCCCCATGGGGCTAGGCTATACCCCCTCCCTACCCAGCTGGATCAGAGCCAGGCCTCACCACTCCCCCCACGCCAGGGCTAGGCCATGCCCTGGCCAATCTTTTTGGCTGGCGTGCCACCAATTAGCCCCGCCCCCTCTCTGAGTGCCATGAAATCCCTGTTGCCCACCCAATCTGCTGCAGTTTTCTGCTCCCTGCCCAATCTGCCACTCTGCTTTCCACCCCCTGCCTGAACTGCCACCCTGCTTTCTGCTCCCTGCCCAATCTGTCACTCTTCGTTCTGCCCGTACCACCTGTCCTCCCCATGATCTTCCCCACGACACATTTGGAGCCTGTGCCTGCAGCTTGTGGCCCTTGGGCTGCAGGTTGGCCACAAACGAACAAGAGTCAGTCTATCCAAGTCCCACGACAGACATCCGAGTGCAACCCCTGCTGTGAAATGAATGCCGACAAAATGATGCAAAACCAAAATGGCTCTTCTACAAAAACCACCTCGGATACCTCACCAGTGCAATTCAAAGTGAAACACAACCTAAGTACACAGCAACTTCATTTGACTATATAAAACCTGTTGGGCATCTCCTCTCTCTTGGTGTCTGCCTTACCTTTTCCAGTGGCGCTCGGAGCGTCCAAACATTCAGCAACGTGCCACCGAGGGGTCTGCACTACGAGTAAAGAGAAGGGCATCTGGCAGCTTGGACAGTAGCCCTCATAAATTGGCCTGGCCTTTTGAGGTGTTTGTTTTTTGTCACAGCTCCCGCTTATCTTGGCGGGAGCAGTGACATCATCTTCCACCTGCCCACTCGGGTCCCCTTTGCCAAGGGCTTGACCCGGGGCCTCCTGCTCGCTGGTCTCGGGCTTGGCCTTTTTCCCCAATTCTTTTTTCCTCCTCTTCTTCCCACCATTTCCTTTGCGGGGGCGAGGCAGCGGCAGGCAGGTGGAGGGGGTCACCACATCCTGACCCCGCGGCACACATTTTGGTTTGCGAATGGATTTATACTCCCAAATGTCCTCTTCCAATGGGCCTCCCTGGGACATGGCCATGTGCAGCATTAAGTCAATCTGGGGGTCCGGTCTCGTCCCTCCAACCCAGTTTCTCTTTTCCCTGTGGCTCCATTGAACCGGGGCAGCCTGCCAGGAGGAAGATTTGCAATGATTTACAGCTGGATGATCCTTCCTGCCTCCCCATACCTCACCCCATCCTCCCCTCCCCCATTCTTACTCCCACCATCCCCACCCATCCCCCGCCCGGCCCCACTCCTCACCCGGCGGCGGGAGCGCTTGAGCCCGATAGCGGTTCCCTGATCAGTTCCCGCACTTTCAACACTCACCGACCCCGCCCCCCCGTCCCACTTGGCGCCCTACAAATATTAGCATCTTTCATTCCTTTTCACCATCTTCCCCTCTAACCGCGTATCTTTCTCTCTCCCCCTCGAAAGGAAAAAAAATGCGAGTGGCGAATCTACTGACCGCTGGCCGTTGTTGGGTTGGGGTTTTTTTTTGGTGAATGTGCTGCTGCGAATCATAATTTTATTGTTGTTTTCGGGTTTTTTTGAACGTGAGAGGTGACGCGTTTTTCAAATCAGCATCGCGCCGCCTCGGGGCGGGGGGAGGAGGGGGTTAGTTCAGCAGGCGGCGCAGACAAGATGCGTTGAATGTGCGGCGCGGGAAAGGCAGGTCAGTAAACAGTACCGCGAGGGGGGGGACGAAGGGAGGCAATATGGCGGTGGCCGGCGGGCTCCCGGCGCTGCTGCCCGCCCAGACGCAGCTGGAGTATGCGCTGCTGGACGCCGTCAGCCCTCAGGAGAAGGAGAACGTGGTCTACCAGCACCTGAGGAAGGTGGACGGCTGGGAGCGGGACCTGGCGGTGCCCGACTTTGGAGAAGGTGGGTGTTAAAGTCCTCCCCACACGGAACGGTTTGGACCCACAGTGTGGTAACCCTCCCCCCCCATGGAATGGTTTGGACCTCCCAGCTGGGTGATATTGCCATCCCCACACGGAATGGGTTGGACCCCCAGCTGAGTGGTACCACCCCCACGCTACATGGAATGGTTCCTCCCACCCCCCAACAGAGTGGTACCACCCCCCCAAATGGTTTGGATCCCTCAGCGGGGTGGTACTGCCCTCCCCCCATGGAATGGTTTTGCCCCCCCAGCGGGGTGGTACCACCCACCTCACTCACTCACTCACACACACGTTTGGACTGCCCCACCATTACCTACAGAGAGTTGAGTTTAGACCCTCTTCTCTCAGGAGGGGCCTCCCCCCCCGCAGCGAGGGTCCCCAAAGGAGGGGGTTAGGGCAGTGGTTTGCCACCTTTATTTAGACTCTGTACCCCCTCCCCCCCCAGTGGCAACTCTTAGAGAGCATCTACACATGCACATTTAATCTAGTTCCTCCGTTGTGAGGTACTGGGAAAATGTGCAGTCTTAATGCGCAGTAACAGTGTGTCATGTATCAGACACAGTATATCCTGTATTCAGCATCCCTGGCATTTTGGCTCGGATCAAGCATAACCTATGCTTATCTAGGGGAAATACTGTGATCGCTGCTGTGGCTTCCTAGTTGCACCCAGGGAAGCCTGCTATGCGGGCATAGAATAGTACCTGTGTAGGGCTGTCTTGGCTTTATGCCCACTTTATGGAAATAGGAGACTCCTCTCTTGTTTGCTCCTGCAGCTGTATGGCTAAGGGCAAGCAAAATGCAAGGGCATCCAAACCTCTAGGCTTGGGCCTGCATGTAGGATGCCTGCCAAAGGATTTGAGAACATCTGAAGCCCCAGGTGGGGTGTTGGATGTTTGCAGGTAATAGGGCCACTTATGATTCTTGACTGACTCTCAGATTTGGAATTTGATTTGGCTAATTTGGCTTGGAACATGAAAAATTCTCTTTAAAAAAAAAAAATGTATTCGGCATCCCCCTGCTTCAAAATGGTGACAGGGGTGATTTAACTAAAGTGCATTCAAGGAGCTATAGTTTCATAGATGTTGGGGTAGGATCATTGGGTCCAGCCCCACCCACACTTGGGTAGGAAAGATGGCTGGGACCAGACAGCCCCAGCAAGATGGGTGTCAAGATGTTTTATGAAGGTCAGCAGGGTGGATGGCTGTACCACCTCTGGGGGAAGCCTGTTCCAAACCCTTGGTACTCAACTTGTAAAAAAGTTTTTCCCTTACGTCTAGCCTGAAACATCCCTGCCACCATTTTTAATGGGGACACTGAATACACATGGCACGGAAGGTGCTGTAGTGTACAAATTAACACACTCCAGTAGACTCAGTCTGCTCCAGTGCTGCTAATCAGACCTCTGTCATGTGCCCACGGTTTTTAAGTGACGCTCTAATATGTTAATTAGCCTATTTTTAAACACATTAACTAAATAACGCTTTTTTAGAGATGCTTTAATGTGCATTAAAATAGACTAATGCACATTAAAGTGCATGTGTAGGTGCACCCTTAGTTCTCTCAGGAAGATAACAGAGTAGTTCTTGGAGCTCGTTCCCAGGGTGGGCTGCCTGGTTTTAATACCGTGCAGTCCTGTTTGAAACCTTTGACTTGATCTTGGGAATCCTGTGTGCGCCTGTAACAGTGGCACCTTTGAAAGGATCTCAAGACTCCCCAGGGTTGAGAAGAAACCTTACTCTCTTGGCCTGAAAACAGCCCACTACTCCAGGATTGCTAAATCTCACAACTTCCTCATGAAACATCTCCCAGTGTTGGATGTTTTTGTTAAAGTCCCGCCTGTTGGAATGGCTGCTGTTTTAAGGCCTTAGTTTTCATTTATATATCTCATCAGGTATGTGTAAATATAAGATCCTCATGGTCACAAAAATGTGACTCTCGAGGCCCTGGCGGTAGGTCAAGAGGGGAAAAAAGAACCCACACTTCAATGAACTTTAAGCCAATCCTCTTACCTTTGGAGGGGGCTGTTATCTGGTCCATTTTATGCATCCAAACTGTAATTAAGTTAAGTGATATGCTCCTTCAGGTGAGTATAATGCACCTCCTGTCGGCTGGTTCTGTTGTCTTGCAGGCTGACGGTAGTCTCTAGGCAGGTAGGCACCATAATTATTCTCTTGTATAAGTGAGCACAGAACTGTAGCGGTTTATCTTTAAAGTCTTTGCATTCATCACTTGACACAAATTCAGAAATACAAATACATGTTCTGCTTCTTCAATTCAAGTTTTCTTGGAGAGGAAGAGAAGAAAAAATGTGGAATGAATATGTTTTCATTTGTTTTCGTGTTGTTGATTCTTCATTCCAAATCATAGAAAATTAGGGTTGAAAGGGACCTCAGGAGGTCAACTAGTCCAACACGCTGCTCAAAGCAGGATCATCCCCAACTACATCATCCCAGCTAAATATTAATAGGGTTGTTATGTTCTTGAGAATACTAGCAAGAAAGACCATTTACATACTAAACTGTTTTTTCTCTAGGTACTCTGAACTCTCACTCCATAGTAAAATGACCCCTCTTCTGTCAGTTACCATTCAGGCCATTTCCCAGCTTTCAAACTGTGTTTAAAAATGACAAATTGAAGCCTGGGTTGTTTTCAAGACAACAAATCTTTAAAATATTTCTCCAGTTTCCTGCTCGTTACAAATGTATTTTAATGGATGGAGAAAATACCTTTGGTGGTTACTAGTAAGCATAGTTTTGGTAAAGGCTAGTAATTTTTCATAATGTTTTTGCTAAACTACCAGTACATTCCCAAAAATGTCATTTGGCTTAGTCAAGATGATAGTAATAGCCACATAACAATATCGTTTCCTGGCTAGAAAAAAGATGAAGTGGCTTTGATTGTTTTGTCAAAAAATCAAAAGTGCTGTTTAGGATTTATCCCAAAATCTAAAGGATAATGGAACATTGTTTTGGCTCTTAATTTTTAGATGTAATATATATTAAAAAAAACAAACCCACATTTCTGTGATGGTGTATATAGTTCCAAACCAAAACAGAAGTCATGCTTTGACACTCAGAATATCACTGGTATAAATGGGAGCTCTCATAGGAAAAAAAGGTTAGAGAAAATTTCTGTTTGGCTTTTAAAGGAGAATTCTTCCCTGTATATTTTAAGGACCAGTTTTCAGGTTTATTATTTAGCTTCCACATTTCCACATAATTAAATAATTAGGAAATATATGTGCAGACTTTTCTTAATCTGAATCCAGAACCCTGGCTACTAAAGAAGAAGAAAACTTAATTTTTTTTATTCTTACTAGCAAATCCATTTAAAAAAACAAACAAACAAACAAAAAAGAACCTCTGTGCCTTCATTCCTTAACTTCTTTGTTGTTGGCCATTGTTAATATCTCTCTGACTTGGTTGAGTTCTTCTGAGTGTCCTCAATATCATTGCTTCAGTTTCAGGGCTTGGTTCCTACTTGTCTGCTGTTGTCCCTTCTGTTATTGCTCCCTCAAACAAACCAGAAATGCCATCCTCATTGGCTTATGAGCATTTGTGCCTACTTTCATGTCTCTATGATATGAATCAAAGCTTAAAGCCTGTAAGGAGGAACAACTGCAGTCTGCTGATTGAAGCCTTTTGGAGTTACACAGGTCTGTCCACACAGATTTGAGGGACTAAGACCTGAAGGTATACATTTCAGAAATTCAGTGGTGGATTAAAAAAGAAATCTTCCATTATGAGTACATCTTATATGTAGCAAGTGAGACAACAGGTGTGTACTACTGCTACCTAGATTCCTGGGTTTCATTCTTGGGTCTGCCACAAATATGCATGACCATTTTGGGTTACTTTGGGTGGATCTTCTTCCGCCATGCTTTTTTGTTTTCTTATATAAGTAAGTCTTTATTAATATTACCAGTACCTCACCTGTGGGGGTGTCACACAACTTTCTCCCAGTGAAGAAAAACAAAACTTCTATTGACTAATAGAGAGATTATCCTGAGTTCTATGGGATGGTCACAAGGTGGGATTTAAATTTATCTTCTAAGGGATTTATGAGTCTATATCCTATTCCAAAGTAGGACTTAATTCACTGCAGCCTTTTTCTATCTTATCTGTGTACTTGTTTGTCTTCCATTGTTTTAGAAGTTAGCACATACAGATAAAGAACCAGGATTTCTATTCCTTAGCTTTTTTTTACTGACTTCTTCTTTGTATGTCTGTAGAACAGACATATACTATGGATTCATAAAGGAAGTGGTTGGAAATAATTCAGTGAAAGGTGCTATAGTCTATTATTGCAAGTATGGTTATTGGGACAGTACATATTATTATCATTAATATTTTATATTTATCATCTAATAGCTTTTATACTCTCTTGAAAGTAATTCTATAATGTAGCACAGATGGTTGAGGCATTTTTTCAGTAAGAGGTAAATTATGGCATTTTTAAAAGGAATTAATACTCCTACAAATTAATAAGGTTTATACATACATAACTTCTGTTTATTCCATTGATGTATATAGCTGTCTTACCCATGTGTTGTTATTATGTGGTTGATTACTGTAAATCATGATTCTTAAACAGAAAACAATTTTTGTAAAGTTTGCCTGTGCTTTCAATTAACATTAACCTATTATGAGTTAGTCTGTTCATTACAACTGTACATTACAACTGTGTAACTCAATAGTATTTATTTTGACTAATTAAATATGAAGAATTGTAGGTCAAAGCCACATTTGCTGTCTGTAAGATTGTGGCTAGTTTTCTTATCTTCATAAAAAGTGATATTTTAAAACTGTTAATGAAATGTACCAGGAATGTTAAACACTGGTATACAAACTAGCTGTAGAACCCACTCCTTTATCCTTTAATTTGGATGCTTCTGCTTTCTGAATTCCAGATCTGGAATGGCTAAACACTGAAGGTCCCATTTCTCTGTACAAAGACCTCTGTGGAAAAGTGGTGGTGTTGGATTTCTTCACTTACTGCTGCATCAATTGTATGCACCTGCTGCCTGACCTCCATGCATTAGAGCGCAAGTATTCTGATAAAGGTATCAACGCTTTTGTTTGCTTAGAATAGAATTTCCTGGCAGTGTCAGCGGTGGAGTAGCTGAGTCACTTGTTGCTGGTTGCTAAACATTTGGCAAGACTACAGTAGTGTCTAAAAGTGTCTTCTAATCTGTTATCCTGAAAAATGGAGGACTGTATCTACTCCACAACACTTCTAAAAGGGGTTAAATTTGGCAACTGTTGTATTTCTAACTTTAGAGAAGCCATATTAATATTTAAGAACCAAAGCAAGTATCTATGTAAATAAAGCTGTTTGCAGAATAATGCACTATTGAAGTGGTTGACTTGGGTACTAAGTGTCTAGATGTCTAAACAATGTCTTCAAGACTTGATAGATTTAAAAATGAGTGAGTGCTTGAGGGCTCGTGCCTAGTCTGAAAAGGGATATGCATACTATGCTTAAGCTCTGTTTGCACTCTGAAATCTTACCCTAAGGTTTTTTCCCCAAGTCTGACTTGTCCCTTGCTTCTTTTCATGCAAAACATCTTTTCTTCCTTTTTCTAGTTCTCTATTTAATTTCAACTCCTTCTCAAATTTTAGTTCAAGATAGTAAATCCTGCCTGTCTTTCTGATTTAAATAGTGTTCAGGATGGCTTGCAAAACAAGAATTATAGTCTTATATCTTTTCTTAGAATCTGCTAACCAGGCATGAATATTTTAAGAAGTGCTAGATAAGCATTTCTTCTAAGCAAATAAGAAGGATTGAAAATAATATTGTTCAACACCTTAAAATGTAAGGTGTGAGAATTTTACAGTGTGTTTGACCCCCACTGGCCTATTTGTGAGTTTAATCTGTAGATCTTTACATTTAGGTGATTGTCTACTTCCAGTGGAATAGTAATAGTTTTGACCAAAGTACCATTTGTTTATTGCAGTATGTAAATAACACTACACTTTAAAGAAGACATAAATAGGCCACTTGTCTTCCCTTAAGAGTTTATAATTTGTCCCAGAAAAAGGAAAGCAGATGCAATAGTTTAAGTGCAGGGAGTTTTTGAAATAATGTACCATCAGGTGTGCCCCTGCCCCTGACTCTACCTCTGGCTGCCCACACCTCTCCCAACAATCAGCGAATTAATTCACGCAGCTCCCAGCTCAAGTTAGGCAGCTTAAACTAAGAAAATCTGAGTTAAGTTGGTAATGCCCTCGGTTCAAGCTTTTCTTGTAGTAATTGAAGATCAAAAGATGTTTTGAATTCGGCAAGCAGGTATGTGTGCTTTTTGCTTTTTTTGCTTTCTATTAAGTAACCTTTCCACAAGGAGCCTGAACTGGGTGTTTTTTGAGTTGAACTATTCCAGCATAAATTTTAGAAAGTCTAAGGATTCACTGCTACCAAAAAAATGTTGATTGCAGTAACTGGGCCTTCAGGGATAAAGGACTGAGGAAAGGGTCTAGGCAGTTACAAAAAGTTAGTCTTGGATGTGAACATTTTTTTAAAACAACTAAAGACATTGGTGCAGATAATACAAATTTGTTTTAAGAGAAAATCTGTGTAGATATAGCATCAACTGCATTGTCTGTGCTCATACAGCATTGCTGAAGGATGTCAGCATAATGGATAACAGGTTTCACTATAGAAAGAGGAGGGAAAGTTTTCATCACATACTAAAGCAACCTCTTATTTGATAAAAACTCCATTTGGAAATGTCTGTGAAGATCTGAATTTGTAAATAAGGTTTAATTGGGAACAATAATGAAAAGCTGCAAAACTTGTTTTATGGGGCCATTAACTCTTAAGCTACTTGCTAGTCATGAAATACTGTAAAACATCTGGGATAGCCTGTTCCTGGACTTGGTGAGACTTCAGAAAGTGCTGCAGGGTTAGTGGAATGGTCTTCATCTCGCTGGACCTCAGACAGAAACAACCAATTTTAGTCTTGCTAAGAACGTCCTCTTTTGGTTTGCTTAAGTAATTTGCCCTGCCATTTGCCACAACTTGTGTCAGAAGAAAGGCAGGTTATGGGGAAAAAGTTTAATTCTCAGGAGTCTCCCAGCTTAAGAAGTTTTCAGGGAGTAGTAATTAGGAACCTGAAAGTTGCTGTGTGAGGGGAATGCAGTGATGGCTAGGGAGGCTGGGTTAAGGAAAAGAGAGCTGTTTCCATAGAAGCAATAGACAAGGTCATAGTGAAAGTGGCAGAGGTCCTGCAGGAATGTAAGAGACAGAAGTTAAATGTGCATATGTTCCATCCCTTATTGTGATGCGTAAGTGCTTGACTCATTTCATTCCTATGGCTTAAAACATCCAAATCATAAATTAAGACATGCTGCCTATACCCCTTTGCTTACAGCATACTGAAAACATGTATTAATGGGCATGTAATACATGTAGTATCTTCCTTTGATTATATGCTGTTCATTTATTTTACAGCGTAGCTTTTTGATATCCTTATATTTGTTTTACGTTCGCTCAGTGCAAATATCTCTTGGTATTCAATGCCATGCCACGCCACCAGAATGATGGAACTTCAGCAGCGTGCTGCTGTGACTTGAGATGCCTGAGCACAACACAATACTGTTTTAGGATAATTCGGAGCATCAAATGTATCTGTATGTACACACACATTGTTTTATTATCTTGAAACTTCAGTAGGTTTGTCTGAAAAACAACTGAATGCCACCCAGCATCTTTATCTGATTTGTTCTTTCTCTTATCTGTAACAGTTCTATTTCTGTTTTCAATGTGGCATTCAGTAAGTTATTTTAAACTCCAGTGCATAGTCAAGCTCATGTTATCAGTTGTTGAGAAATGATCTGCTGTACTTCTATAAGAGGAAGTATATTTTAATATTCAGAAATAGTTTGGCATAGGTCCAAGTCTGTGCTGTGTAATACTTCAAACAAAGTGTTTAAACTGGATGTATATTACAGTGCCAAAGCATAGACCAATTCAGACTAAGGATTTTAATTAATTAATTAATTAATTTTTATTACATGTGCATTTGTGGTGAAGAAATTCCCCAAACTTACTCCCTTTTCTTGAAGCACAAATATGTGCTGTTACATCTGACTCTTTCATAACGATAATGTTTGATGAGGCATATTGTTGCTTACTGAACAGGGTTGCAGTGTTGTAGTATTCATTTAAGTTTGGGTTTATAAACAATACTTAGAAAAATGCATACAGTTTTTTTCAGTTACAAATGGTCTGAAGTTCAATAGTTGGGGAGCTATAACTTTTCACTGAGGTTTTTTTTAATTCTGCAACTGAATCTACACTCTTCTGTCCTGCACTGAAATTTGTCATTCCTTCAAATGTCTTTGTGCTCTGATGATGTTCATGGGCTCTCTTGGGATCTTGGCTAGAAGGCAGGAGACAAAATTATTAGAAACATAGCCATGGAGTAGGTGATCTCCAGGGATCCTGCTTTTGGAAGCCTAGCACTGCCTCAATTACTATACTAAAATAAATTCTAAGTACCTAAACATTTTAGTATTTGATTTTGGATTTTTTTTATCATGGAAAATCAGAGCCCTTTAGCTCACTAAGATGCAGGTCCACACTCCTTATGCCCCACCCATAACCTCAGGTAGTGGGGAATATCCACCTCTTTTTCTGTATTCCTCTGGGAAATGGAAAACCTAGATCCCTGGTGATCTCAGGTGTCACCTAGTCCAGCTGCCTGCATAAGTGAAAGATGCACTATTTCTAAACCATCCTTGTTGAAAACTTATACAGCTTCTTGAAAACCTTAACTGAAAGATTTTATAAACTTCCCTAGGTGGCTTGTTCCATTGCTCTACTAGTATAAGGAACAGGTTTCTGAGATTTAGTCTAAATCTGCTTTGCTGCAATTTAAAGCCATTCTTTCGTATCAGCACTTCTGTAGCAAAGGGAGAACAGTTGTTTTCCCTCTTTATGGCAGCTTTCCAGTTATATGTAAACTGCTGTCCTATCCCCCTTAATCTCTTTTGTGCCAAATTAAACATGCCTAGTTTTCTCAGCCTTTCCTCCTATACCTTATCTTCTTGTATGTCTCATCCTTGTCGCTCATCTCTGGATCCTCCCCAGTTTCTCTATATACTTCCTAAAATGCAGCGCCCAGACCTGCACATAGTTCTCTAGTTGAGGTCCGACCAGCGTCAAGTAAACTGGTACGGTCAGCTCCCATGGCTTGCATACAATCTTCCTATTAATGCATCCAAAATTGGGTTTACTTTTTTCCATCACATTGCTGCTTAATTTTGAGTTCATTAGCTACCCAAACCCTTTATCTTTTTTTGTCAGCAGTGCTGCTGCCTAGCTAATTATCTCATATTTGCATTTGAGTGTTCTTCCCTAAGTGTGGTCCCTTTCATTTGTCTGCTGAATTTCATTTTGTTGTCTCTAGTTCAGTTCTTCAAGCTTATCAAGATGCTTTTTAATTCCCTTCCTATCCTCCAAAGTGTCTTCAGTCCCTCCTATTTTTGTGTCATCTGCAACATTGGATCAGGAAGTTTTCTGGCATCCAAGTCATTAATAGAACCGGTAAAGGGCACCACTTGAAGACTCCTGCCATTCTGACTGATTGATTTACCGTTACTCTTCTCTTGCCTTATTCAGGCAATTATGTATCTGCCTAACAGCAATTCTGTCCAGCCCAAATTTCTGCAGTTCACTTCTAAGAATGGCATGTGGGACTATCAAAAGCCTCACTGAAGTCCAAGAATATTAGGTCCACTGCATTCCCTTCATCTACCAAACTAACTACCCTGTCAAAGAAGAATACTGAGTTTATTTGGCATGACTTATTCTCAAGAAATCCATGCTGGCTGCAATTTTTTCCTTTGTGTGATTGAGTAAACGCCAAAGTAATTTAGATTTAAATCTGCTTTTTGATGCTTGTTGTTAAAAAGAAAACACTCTTGCTCAAGAGGTGTATAATATATTTGATATGCATATGAAAAATGAACTGTTGAAAAAACTAACTGTTGTAGGGTTTTTACACAAAATCAACTATTTATATAATTTAAAATGAAAATACAAAAACAGGCACCACGTTGGTAGTGCAAGTGAGGACCTTAGCTGTCCACCCTTTTCTACAGAGGGAATTCACCAAGTGGCAGCAGTTAGACGATGTATTAAAGCTTCCTTCAAGTGGAAAAAACCATAATACAGCTTTTATAATGAGGTTTTTTTTGGGTTCATGAGCTTGTTTATGCTTCACCTTTTTGTAGCACAGCAGAGAGGAGAGCATCTACATTCTTATTTTTGCTTGTTTGGTACCATAATTTGGTACTGTTGAAGAGTGACCTGAGCTAAAAGCTTAATAGACAGATGCTTCAAACCTTTTGCACTCTAAATGGTCTCTCCTGACACTACACAATAGTATAAAACAAGCTAGACAAAGAGGGCAACATAACTATTTATAGCTGGAATGCTTTATATTAACTGTCATTCCAGCTGTTTGGAAAAGTGTGGGAGAGAATGAGATTGAATGATTAAACAGGGAGAATGGTTATGATGGCAATTCAGCTGTGAGTCTGTCAAGATTGTTACAGATGCAGATGTAAGTACCATTGTGAACTAGAAAAGTGTGAAAGCAAAGAGAAGCAATTTGAACGCTTTATAGATTGGCTCACAAACTTCCCCTATATAAAAACACAAAACAATACTACAGTGCAGTGGGTGAGGAAGAAAATGCTGGGAGCTATGTTTTGAAAGGACAGCAGAAGGGAATTACAAAGGAAAGAAGTTGCCGAGTGCCAGTTAGATTATGGGTGCTTGCACTATTAATTTTACCAGAAAGGAGTTTTGATATAGTGTAGAAAAAGACAATAGCTGAATTTGCAAACCCCTGAATGTAGCCTGTAACAAGGGGAAGGGCAATCATTGATTGCTGTCCTTCCTATCAGTCATATCTGTGGTGCAGTGTAGCTAGTTGTTAAAGCAAGGAGAAGAGTAAATTTGGGAAGCACGAACACATTTTGGACATCATTAGGCAGACTTAGTGTTAGCATAACATGTTATAGTCCCATTGATTGAATTGAAATTGCTCCCTTCGGTAGAATTTTGTTGGACAAGGTGACAGCTCTCCCAACTATACAACTGATCTAATAAATGGTATTGCACAAAATCCCTGCCTCAGATATAGTATAGAGACATTACTGAGTAAGGTGTAGGACTGCAGCAAGCATGGCAGGGGTGTAGTGAAGAGAGCAGCAGAGAACTAGGGCCCTGGGACATGTTAAAGTGCTGGGTTTAAAGAGAAGCCAGGGTCTTCACTATTGCTGTTTTTTGTGCAACTTCAGGAGGATTGGGTGTTGGAGCCCAGCTGGCTCTGCACATGGGAGAGCTACACTGTGAAAAGCATGGCTCAGGATAACATGCTGCTTTAACTCCATTCCCTGCTGGCTTCAGTGGGCAATTTGCACCCTCACTGCAGCAGCTGCATTCATTGGCCATGTGCAGGGGAGGCGAGGAAGGGACTTACCCACCTGTCCTGCCAGGTGCAGAAGCCCAGCTTAAGGCTCTTAACTTAGCTCATTCCTTGTTGCCTCTGGTGCCAGCGTTTTGTTCCCTCATTACAATACCTGGGCTGGCCAGGTGGAGGAAATAGAGGGTGGGACTTTCCCTGGGAGCAGCGTGTGCCCTGGATCCCAGGAAGCTTGCTTAGGGGCTCACTCTGCTTACCCTCATTCCCTCCTGGCTTTAGTGCAAGCAGTTTGCTGCCTGGAAGCAGCTGTGCTGGCTTGCCACACGTGAGGGGGAAAGAGGATGAGATTTCCTCTGGAGCAACACAGGACCTTGGCTCCTGGGAGCCTAGCTCAAGGCTCTGCACTCCTTGCGTTACCCACCTACCTTTGACCTTGGGCCTCCTTTTTACTGTCTCATTCCTTTCTCTCCAGCCTTCTGCAATCAGAACTCCCAGCCCAGCCTGACAGAGTGCTGGGCATGTCAAGCTTCCTAAGCGTAGCTGCTGAGTAAGTGGAGCTGGAATCAAAGGTAGGATGCATCCACACCACTGCATCCCCTCTGGATCCTCCCTGGCTCCCTTTCATGCCTGCAATGAACTCAGCCTTTTAAGATGGTGGCAAGACTTCTAAGAAGAAAGATCACACAGGCAGGTGGAGCTACTCGGCATCTGTTGCACACCCTGTGCCACGGGCAGTGCGTGCAGGCAGCCCAGCTCCATGAGCAGCCTGCAGCATGTGAGGCCAGCACAGGGTGCACACTGCAAGTGGTGCCCCACTGAACTAGCTCTGTGCACTGGCTCCAGTAAAGTTCAATCTGGACCAGTGCCTGCTGATTCCAACCTGCAAGCTAGACTGGCTCTGTATACTAGATCTATCTGTGATTTATGGGCTGGATCATATGGCTCCACAAGTTTGATCCAGCTAGAGGGCCATATTTTTGACCCTCCTGCTTTGGGACTTCATTTAAGGCTCCTGTGGTCGTCCACATTTTCTTACTCCTATGAAGTCATTTTGGTTTTTGTCAAAAGGAAGGAGCCATTGAGAGGGCAGTATTTATAGCAACCATATAGATTTATTTATTTATTTTATTTTTTATTTATTTATTTATTTATTTTTTTAGACTGTAGAATGGTTGAATGGGAATTGATTATTTGAATTTACTATTTAACCACAATCTAAAATATAAAATAGTTCAAAACTCTCATTCTACATGAGAGCAGGACTCTGAAATGTGTTCCAAAAATTAGACTGAAAGGAAAATGGGATAGCTGCCACTTCCTTTTAAAATCTTGTTTTAGAGTTCAGTTTATTAACACCAGGCGTGCTGGGTATCTCACATCTCATTTTGGTGATATTCTGTCAACACTGTATAGCAGAAGGGGAAGGAGACATTCTTGTGAAATTTTCCATGTGAAGTGCTGAAAGGTTGGCATGACTTGTGTAATTTTTTTTTTTTTAAATCAATCTGTCATTTTAAAGTATAAATTAAGTTTGTTTTTCACAAGGGAAGATTGATTTAATCCTCAACGTGCTTCTTTCAGTGCCTTGGACATACACTACTCTGTGCTTCAGATGTTCTCTGTAAAAATCTTATTTGCTTAGTGGTTTTTAAAAACTTCCATATTTTTTTCCATAAATGTTCAGTAAAACCTCTTAAAATTTATATTTGTGGTTATCCAAAATTGTTTTTACAAAGGTGAGCAAGTATACAAGGGTTCATCCTTGCATATATTATTGCAGTAAATGGCTTTGATTCAATGCATGGCTTAACTTCTTGCAGGTCTTTTATTTCCCCCTCATATGCTATAGTTTTTGCGTACAGTATAACTCCAAATAAAACACGCATCTTGTTTTTTGGAGGCAAAATGTAGAAAGAGACTTTTCCAGAGTCGTGGCCAACTGCATGACATGGAGTAAGTCATTCTGGGAGCCATTCTGGGGTAGACTCTATCTTCTGAGGTCCCTTGCAGCCCTAATGCCTATGAAATAGCATCCAGGAAGTGTGGCATCAGAAACTTCCTGGTGTGGCAGACTCTCCTGTGATACTCTGTTCCCAGGAGGACTTGCCCTGTGTCATGCAAAGCTAGGCCCCATGCCTTTGCAAAGGACAGTAGCAAGACTGTTACTACTATAGTGTAAGTAGTTCTTTATAGAAATTCCTGTAAATAAAGTGTTGTTTTAACACCTTGGTAAGACCTGAGATGTCGCCAACAGCTCACTTGTTGCATCAGGCACCAGCTACAGCGTTCAGCCTATAGCTATGGCTATGAGAAGGTTAACATGAGACTGCCACTTCAGTTTGCTGAGCAGACACAAATTGAAGCCATCTTGGCAGCTGCATCACCTGTACAGTGTTACCAGGAGTGTTGCTTTTTCAATGAAGAAAACGGCTTTTCCATGTAAAATGCACCCCAGTTTTGGGAGGCTGATTTTTGGGGAAAGATTCACTTTATAGTTGAGAAAATAAGAGAACTGATTGCATGAATAATGCACAAGATAATTGTAAAGATTTTCTAGGCTTAGTACTGAGAACATTTAACACTGCACTGAAAAGTTTAACGTGAAATATAGTAGTCTGTGAATACTTGAAGAGTATGTGCAGTTGACGGGGAAGTAAGTACAGCAGAGTAATGAGTTGATAAAACAAAAGAAAACTATGCTGAAAGAATTCTTAAGTTCTTCGTTTTTCTTAAATTCTTCATTTTTAGTACAGAAAAGCCTTATGGAAAATGAAGGGAATCTTATTGTTCAAGACATTATGTAAGACTGGACAAATACTAGAAAATTGGAAAGAAATAGCTTCAGTGGCAAGTCGGATGACCGAGGCTCTGAGTCCATAATTTGATCCCTAGCCAAATGGACTAACACTGACTTCAACACAGCTATATACAGCTGAAGAGGTCTGCTTGTGTAGATCCAGTTGCAGGAAAAGGACTTGGGGACCAACTGAGATACTTAGTTGGAAACTGAAATTTGAAAGCAACTCGGTAAAATTCAGCAAACTTTCTCTTCCCACTCACCATTAAGAAGTCACTTAGTGAGAAAAAAACCTAAACTTAAGTGTAAAAAGGAATATGTAAATGCTATTCCCCCACCTTAATATGTTGTTTTATTACTTAATATGTTGTTCTATTACGCCACCTGATTTAACACCACTGCATTATTTGCAGCATAAGAAGCAACATACTATTTGTTTTCAATTTGCATAAACATTCCTATTCAAAGAGATTATGTTCACTTGTTTATAACACTTTCTGTCTTGCCAAATTTGAACAGGTTTTCCTTTAATATGAACCAAAATGTTTCAGCCATTTTCAGGAATGAAAAATACTTTTCCCCATTACTCAAAGAAGATGAGTGTGCAAGCTAATAACTCAATTGTTTGGCCTGGAGTTGCTCCATTAGTTGCTAGTGTGCCTTTGGGTGGTCTGGTGATTTGTCAGCTGTATAGAGGTTTAAAAAAATGTACTGTGACTTTATGCTGGATTGCTATGCAGTCTGCAATGAGGACAGAATGGATGCGGGTGGCCCCAGCTTGTTTCCACTCTGGTACCAAAGGAGGCCTGCACACTTTCCCTTCCTCATGTCCTTCAAATTGGCACTTTTTATTTTGGTGAATCACAGGGAATTCACCAGAGAGACTGGATTCGTCAGGACAAAAGCTACTAATTGTGTTCCAAAGAGCGGTGTCCCTTGCCAGTGCCCTGTTTTCCTGTGCTTATTTATAGTGGGTAGAGGAAGGCTTAAACCTGAAAGATCAGCATAGAGATATTGAACTTCTTAAGAACTGTTGGTTTTTTTTGTTTTTTTTTAAAAGAAACAAGGATCAAGTCCAAGAGAGCCCTAAGAACACCTACTGACTGTGCTCCCTATGCAGTATCTGGAGGCATGAGAAAGCAGTGTTTTATGATGGGATATACAGTGAGAAATGGGTCTTGAACTGGAAAGTATCCTGGCATGCCAGAACCAAGTTCAGTTATGAGTCTTCTCTCTACTGAAACATAATGCACACTATCTACGTAGCATCAAACTCACCTTTCTGCCCTTTAGCTTTTTTAAGGGGAACCTAGTAACATCACAGATTGTACCCAAAGCCATGTCCTTCAGCTTGACTCCTTGCCCATGATCTCCCTGAGGACATTCCCATCTGAAGATTTTTTTTTTACTCCATGAGTCAGTTGCACCTTTCTTAACAAACCCTGCCTACTGTAAGGAAAGGTTCTTTGACCTCACCCTGTTCTGAACATAGATGGAGATATGGCATCATTTTGGTTTGCATTCTTGTAAGTGCTGAAGCTTCTAATATTTAATAAACAAGTTTGCTGTCCGGAAGCATCTGATAATGCATACTGAAATTAGTATGCTTTCTCCACTTTGGAGCCTATTGCAGTTCAAGATTTTGAATGCTTTTGTGTGTGCACCCAATGAATGAAATGCACAAAGGAAAGGTATCTTATCTTGAAAAGATGCAAACTTCACATTTCTTGCCAATTCCCTCTCAAGGAATTCAACTTGAAATGCTAGAATGGCAATAAACAAATAAAAGAGAGATGGATGAAATTCTCAGATGTGAAAAATACAGCAAAATGCTATCTGCTGAAAAACGTTCTTGAGGGACTTATTTCAAAAGGATCCCTAGAAGCAGCACAGTAGCTTCAAGGAAGAGGAGGGAAAAATAAAGTGAAAAAATTCCTTAAAGTACTGCTAGTTGGAAGTCGGGGCAGGAAATAGAGAGTTCTTGACTTCATCTTCTGCTTTCAAAATTAATTGGGGAGAGAGAGTTGTGCTTTGTTCTGATTAGATTTGCTGCAATCTGGTGGAGTTGGTCTGCTGCAACAAAAGGCTACTTTGAATAAGAATATCCATTAGCCTTTTACTGTGTCTGTTACCAAAATAATTAAATGTAACTTATTCCCTGCCAAAGCCTTGTTACATTGAGGTGTTAATGTGGTAGGGTTTCTGTAGTACTTACTGCCTGACAGACATCCCAGTTTCCTATCAGCAAAGCTGGTCCCACTTGGATTTATTCAGGATGGAAGTTCATAAACCATACCTGTCCAGGTGAGTCAGCACAAATGTATAGACCCTAATTGCTTTGTGCCAGAGATTCACATTGCAAATGTGCATGTCAGATTAACAAACTGTGACTTTCAATTCTGTGACTTACACTTATATTTAAACTTGCACTTTAGTTCTATGGTACGGCACTGCCTATTGTTGTAAGTATGTAATTATTTTTAAAGTGACATTTGAACAAA
The DNA here is from genome assembly GCF_052110815.1 of Crocodylus siamensis. Taxonomy (NCBI): domain Eukaryota; kingdom Metazoa; phylum Chordata; order Crocodylia; family Crocodylidae; genus Crocodylus; species Crocodylus siamensis. Next base: position 89,474,321 of record NC_143401.1, on the reverse strand, counting down.
TTTAAAATGGCAAGTACATTTTTGTAAGTTAAGACCTACATTCTGCAACCCCATTCTGCAAAGAGTAGTTCTTTTGAAACTTTTGATAGTACTAGTCCAAGAAATAAGGATTTGAGGATTGGATACTAATATCTTTTCCATTTGTTTCCTGTATTAACTTCTTGGCTCCCTTTTGTTGCTGAAGTAATTGCAACTTGTGTTACTGAAATAATAAGGCACTGCAAAGAATCCACCTATAGACCACAGTAGTGGAAAACAGAATAAGAGATGTTTTTATTAGGTTTTCATCGCACAAAAGCCAATATAAATGCCAGGCAATTTTATTGGTGTGATGGAAAAACAAATACCATAATGTACATTAGCAATCCTGCAAGTGTCAAAAGTTCTTAACTAGTAAAGAAGGTTAACATGGAAATGCATGAATTGTAAGGATGTTTCTTTTTTCCTTTCTTGCCTCTCCCATCTTATCCCTGAAGGATACACAAGATCAGTTGAGAATTTAAAACTTAGATGGTTATGTTGAAAGACTCCAGGTGATTTTTTGGGGGGATTCCAGAGCAGAAAAGTGAGGGAAATTGGACAACTGCTGTTCATATTATGTTAAACTAAGACTTTCCATTATAATAAAAGTTTGGGGTTTTTAATCAATGTGTTGTTTTGTACAACTATGTAGGTGTGAGTGAAGCTGGAATCAGGGGGATGCATCTGCACTACTGCACCCCCCCACCCCTGACTCTGCCCTGGCATCTTTCATGCCTGCACTGAACTCGGTCCCTCAAGTTTTAAGATGGTGGCAAGACTTTTATTAAAAGTGATCACAGGAGTAGCTGGAGCAGGGACAGGGTGCCAGAGAGGGGAGGGGGAGCATTTACCTACTCACATAGATCTTGTGGCACACTTCCAGCATACTAGTATGCACTCCCTTAGAGACCTCTAACCTCACTTTTGTTAAGGGGATAGAGTTAGTTAGCCAGGCTAGTCTGAACACAGGCAGAAGTTGGGGAAAGATGGCCCTTTTGAAGACCTGATTGTTTCAGAGAGGCGTGAACTTTCATAGGCTACAACTTACTTCATTAGATACTGGCAGTGGACTGTAAGTTGTCCATGGTAGCTCGTGCCTTTGTCAACAAGTTACTTTCTAAGGCTGCATCCAGATGTACACAGCCATGCGCTACGTCTGTAGCGTCACATACAGTAGTCAAGTGTTCCCTGAACTCCAAGGCCATGCTTCCCATGCATGCGCTGCTCTGGGTTTTTTTCCCCGCAAGGGTCCAGGAAATCCAGGGGTCAGAAAACCTGTTGGGGGGGGTGGGGGGTGGAAACTGGAGCAGTGTGTGCGCAGGCAGCACGAGCTGCTGAGAAGGAGAGCCGGGCTGCTACGACCTGTCCCTGGGGAACCAAACATCCGCATTCATCTGAACGTGGCCTAAGGTGCCAAATTGCCCTACTTTCTGGCTTTCTTTAGGGGGAAACGGGCTTTTTTAAACCTGTTTTCTATACTTGATTGATTGAGTTGAAGAGGGCAAGAGTTAAAGGGCATCACTCCCTGATGGCTAAGTATTAATCCTTGCTAATTGTATCTAGCTTATCATATCCACAGTTTTTCATAATACTGCTAGTATTGGTTGCACGTGAAATGCAGTATGATCTTAGTAGTCCATATATTTTTAGTTATTTCTGTGGTAGTATTGAAAGGATTATTTAAATTATACTTACTAGTAGCAGGTCTTAATGAATACCAGGTTTACAGAAGAAGATCCTGTTTTCTAAAACAAGACACTGCAGCATGGTCATAATTACTATCTCCAAAATGTGACTTCTGTCTATGCAGAGGTCCCAGCAATCAAGAACATTTTATGATGTATTATTTTGTAACTAACGTGGAAGGTAAACAATATCTTAATACTACTGAAATCTTCTGAACTGTAGTATTTGGTATTAATAGATGGTTTATGCATCTTGCCATAGTGAATTACAGTCCTTCCTTTTAATTTAACTTACTCGAACCCTCTTTTAGTTTGTAATGCTATTAGTCACGTTCTGAGAGAGAGCAGTGTTTTTTGTTTTTTAACTTTTAGTTGAGTGCAAATATATTTTCATGCGAGACTTTCTTTTATTTTTACTTTCAGATGGTCTTCTTATTGTTGGTGTCCATTCAGCAAAGTTCCCAAATGAAAAGGTTCTGGATAACATTAAAAGTGCTGTTCTTCGATATAATATTACTCACCCCATAGTAAATGATTCAGATGGAAAACTTTGGCATGAGCTGGAAGTGTCCTGCTGGCCAACTCTGGTTATACTTGGGCCTCGTGGAAATATGCTGTTTTCTCTTGTTGGAGAGGGACACACAGAAAAATTATTTTTATTTGCATCTATAGCTCTGAGATTCTACAAAGAAAAAGGACAAATCAAAGATAATAAAATTGCAATAAAGTTGTACAAAGACTCTGTCCCCCCTTCTCCATTGCTGTTTCCTGGAAAAGTGACAGTAGATAGTTCAGGCGACAGAGTGGTCATAGCAGATACTGGACATAACAGGATTTTGGTTGTCCAGAAAAATGGGCAAATAATGCACACCATTGGAGGTAAGGTTTATGTAAGTTTTTCAAAGCCCTGTGATTTTAGAGAATTTAAGTATTTGGAGTATTTTGCCTTCAAACCCTGTTTCAAACAGTTTTAATAACAAACTTTTAAAATAAACCCATGAGAGAGACGAATATGCTTATTTGAAATAACTTGAGTTTCTGCTTGTGTAATATTGAGGAAACCTTGGCTTTTTTAAGCCCACTGCATAACACAGATGTCAAAATACAAGGCATGAAAAGTAAATTACTCATTACATTGACATAGCATGTATTTTATCCTGCTTTCCAGACAACACAAAGATGGGATGCATAGGAAAGGAGAAGCTGGGTCAGGAAAGTGAAGGGAGACCCTAACACTTGAGAAGCCAGTACTGAGGAAATCTTTTTTTATTAGCTGGATCTCAGGGCCAATTACTAACTAAAGATCTGTCAGCATTCTTAAATGACAGTAGATTTTAAATGGGTTCCTGTTGTATCAGTAATGAAAATACCATGCTTATAAACTGGAACCTGACATTATATAGACCGACTACATTACCTACTGTTTTGATTCTTCCTTGTCAAAACCTAGGAAATTTAAAGCATTAAAGTCCTATAGAAATCTAGACTGCTTATCTAGATAGTATTGCTAAGGCTTGTCAGTGTGTAGCCAACAGCCCATGAGTGAGGAATTTGACTAGCCAAGTGTCTGGTCACCCTTGGTACCTAAGCTGGTGAGCCATTTGCTGCTCAGACTGGGGAGAAGCTATCAGTGCAAGTCCAATGAGGCTAAAACTTGTGTTTCTAGACCAGAACACCTTCCTGGTGTGACACTACAGCTACCCAAGCCTAAAATACAGACAGTAAACAAATTGCATCAGTAGTGAAGAGAAAAGTGGATGTTTTAAATATTCGTACTAAAATAGTGTGCAGCAAAGGTAGCAACTTTGTTTTTAAAATTAATGCCTCTTCAAAAGTGCTGTTTAACTTTCTCTTTTTGTACAATACTGTACCTTCTTTACCACACAGTAATTGTTTTCACTGTCTTCGTTGATTCTTGTGTGAAACATTATTTCCCTGATTGTCTGTTTCTTTGTGTGTTTAGGTCCAAACAGGGGAAGGAGAGATGGAAGATTTTCAGAAGCAGCATTCAGTTCACCACAGGGAGTGGCTATAAAGAACAATAGTATTTATGTAGCTGATACAGAAAATCATCTGATTAGAAAGGTACACTTTTTTAAAAAAAACCAACTAATAAAGGATAACTACCCAACATTTCTTTCTAATCAGTACACATACGTATCTGTCTGTCCCATGAGACCGCAGATTTTTGTTGAGTGAGGCATCAGCTTGTTGAACATCTGCGAGTATGGCTGTAGAGCCAAATTGTTAAATGGCGCAGCCCCTTTTGCATTTATCACACCTGAAGTTCATACCTGACGGTCCTGAATGCAGGATTTTCCTGAGGTTTCTTCTTTTCTCTACATGTTGGGTTCTTCTTTGCTCAATTACACCATGAAAATTGACAGAAAAAATTATTCTGTCATGCTGTCTCATGGAAAGTGGAATTTGGTCCAGTATTTAAAAATAACTGCACAGAAAAATGTTGTTCAATTTGTCCTTAAAGGAATTATGTCCACTTTTTTGCTGCATTTATGTTTTTAAACTCCTAATGACCATTATTTAATATTCTTCTAATGGAAACCAATTGTATTATTAATGAAAATTTTCTATGCTGTGGCCTTGCTAAGCTAAAATAATAGTACAGGCAACCCTCGCCCATTTGCAGGGAATACATTCTCATATCCCCCGCAATCTGCAAAATCCGCAAATAAGGCACTACGTTCATGAACACAGCGCGCTGGTGGCTGGGGGCAGGGCAGGGCAGGGCAGAGCATGGTGACGGCAGGAATGCAGAGGGAGCAAGCACAGCTCTTGAGCTCCTGTAAGCGTATAAAGTGTATTTAAAATGCGGGTTCAGCATTCACGAATATTTGAAACCGTGAATGCGGAACCTGTGGTTAGCAAGGCTTTCCTGTATGCATTATTAATCTTTACACGTCCAGTGACTTCTCTCGTATTTTTGCCATGAGCATGGAAATGAGTTTGTAACTTGAAGAAAAAGTATATCAGACTTTTGTAAGAAAGTGTGATCCCCTCATTTTGTAACTTGCAGCCAGTTAAAGTGACAATAATCATCTTTTTTTGAGGATTTTTGATATGTGAATGTTTTGGATTCAGTTCTCCCCAAGATTGTAATATGAAGGGCTGTTTCATTATAAATAGAGTCTTCCTTTAGTGACTGAGCTGCAAAAGTAAAGAGATTCTGTTCATGGAAGCATTAAATATAAAATGTTAAAATCCCTACAACCCCCAAAGGTATGTAGGTGTGCCTAACTTTCATTGAAATCCGTGGAAATTAGGTGTCCACCTAAACACCTTCAGAGGATCTGAAGCTCTTGCTAAGTCATTAACTGTTTTCCTTGATCTAAAGGGACACCGCAGTAGCAATTATTAAAGGTTTGAAGTAATCCAACAGCTGTTTTTGTCTGCTTCCAGTTTGCTTATGGTTTCCTGTGAGGAAACAAGTCTAAAAGAAAAGGGGAATTATTGGTACAGAAATAATGCGGTATTGCATATAAAAGTTTTTTCTTTTCTTTTTCCTTTTCTTTTCTTTTAACACAATCAAGACTTAATTAATTAGAGGAAGACATTTCCTGATTAAATCAGCAGGGCAGAAATGAAATGGTATACTATGACATGAATTAGTTGCAAATCTTATTAAATAAATTGCATAAAATGATTTGCTGTGTACAGATTACAATACATGGTATTATTGGGAAATGTTTGTGTAGTATATCATTTGTATAGCACACACTGTTAGAAGTGTGTTTTTAAAATTTCCCCATTAGTCATCTGTAAAGTTTGTCATTTCTCCAGAAGATTTGTCCTAACCATGACGGAAAGCTCAGTTTTTTGTTTTTGTTTAGATTCCATTCAAGCCATTCAAGGTTTTTCAACAAGTTTAGTAGTTATCTGATTGTGATTTTTAGTTCCTCTGTATGTATAGACGTACGCCTGTATCTAAACATCTGACCTGGCTGAATTAAAAACCAAAATCACCACCTGCAAGATCATTGCATATGCTATTATATTTCTCATAGATTGACCTAGAATTAAAGGTAGTGACCACTGTAGCAGGTATTGGAATACAAGGCATGGACAAGGAGGGTGGAACAAAAGGAGAAGAGCAGCCTATAAGTTCACCATGGGATGTGGTCTTTGGAAATTCAGGTATGTATCAAATGAGCTTAAACTTTACATGTTTAAATGTGCATGACCTAATTTATAACCAATCCAAATAATTTATGGTTTCAAAACTGACTGACACTATGGGCGTGTCCACGTGAATGCATGCATGAAGGGGCGTATGTTTGCTACGCCAAAAATAGCAGTGGCACACATTTGTGCCACTGTGCATGCCCCTGCATATGGAGTTTGGTGCAGGGCAAAATGCCCCGCTTCAGGGGAATGGCCATTTCCATGCTCCTCCCAGCTCCTGACATGATGGAGGAGCTGACAGATAGCTAGAGATTGGGAGATGCTTTAGACCCAGTGTCTGTTTCTGCCAGTTCATGCTTCTGGAGTATATGCTGCAACACTTTTTTGCGGCAATTTTTTAAACACTAGAACCTCCAAATTGTGCAGCATTGTTGCATGTGTACCGCATGTGGTTTGTGGCACCTCGGACCACATGTGTTCATCTGGGCATGCCCCTTGGTTTTCAATTGGGATCAAATCCAGGATTTTCAGCAACCAAGGCACAAACCTCTGAGCTAAAGGATTTTTTTTTTTTTTTTTTTTTGCAGACTAGGAGCCTGATATTTTATGAATCATCTGGGCTAAATATTAAATCTGTATATAACTGTGAAGTCATAAATGTTAGTTTTCTAAGGATATAAACCTTTTATTTCTTTTTATGCACCTCTGAACCTGACATCACATAACTGTGATTTAGTATTTTGTGCTGTCTCATAAGTTTTCTTCCAACATGATTCACACATTGTGATTTCAAGGTCTATAACAACTAGAAACCAAGCCTTATACTACCTTATTGGTATAAATAATAGGCATCCAGCTCTAGCATTTTTTAAGCCTCTGAAATGTTGGAATTTGAAGATGTATGGCAACAATAGCACTATGTGATTCTCATGATTTAAGTCTGATTCATCTAAATTACAAGTACTTTGGCAGTATCAATATAAATATCTTTGGTATAGAAAAGTTTTCTACAACCACTAATCTTGGTTCAGCTATCAGAGAAACCATCTTGAATGATCAATTTAAAAATAAAGATTTTGGGGGGGGTGATACTTTATTGAACCAGTTGCATTGTTGGGTATATTACAAAACAGCTGCTGTTTTGTAATGTGGTTATCTTTATATTTTGCTGCCAAAAATGCTTGCACAGATCTAAGAGGTACAGTGGACTTCGAGGAATGAAAAAATAGTTTTACCCATATATATGCCAGTACATAGTATATATATTGTACGTGTAACAGCATTTTCTGCAGTTCTTTTCCTACCTGGTCTGAGAGCTGTCACTATACTCAAACATTGCTTGCAGATGCAGAGCAGGGGGCGGAAGTGGCATTTTAAACTTGGTGCAAGCCCAGCAAAGCCCAGAAGAGGCATCCTGTTAATTGGACTTGGATTTCCCAACATCTCTATGTACTGAGCACTTTAGTGGAACTTTCTTGGCACTTTTATGTAAAAGCTGATTGAATCAGCTGTAGCTAAAAGATGCTGCGGAGCCAGGTCAAAGTAACGCATGTTTATAGAAAAAGAATACTTAAAAATAGCTTTACGTGATGCAGGATAGAGTAGAGAGAGGCATGGATCTCTGAGCATTGCCGTGAATTGTCCGGACTGGCTTATGCCATTTTAGTCTAATTCTAGAAGGTTATATAGACGTTAGCTGACTGCTGTAATCAGAGTTCTGGACCTCGGTAGAATCCTTGGGATTCGGGGGGGGGGGGGGGGGGGGGGTACAAAAAGATGTCTCCTTTAACCTGCAGTTAATTGCTTGTCCTGCACATCAAAACAGGAGGAGCACAGTCACTTATACACACCACCCTTCCAAGCTGTGTTGCTGCTGCTTTGCCAGTGGGTGTCGAGCAAGAGCAAACAGCCTGACCAGCTTGTGTCTGGAATGAACCACAGTGACAGTAGAAACATACAACAGGATGTCCTGGGGAAAAAGCGGTAGTCCTGTTGATCCAGCTTATTTCAGATCACCTTGATTCAAGACAGTAGACGTGTACCTCTGTACAGTCCAGGAACAAAAGGCTTTCTATTATGATAAATGCAACTTTTTTTTAAGCCTTGGACTTCTTGAACTAGAGCCTGCAGAGATAGGGCCCGTGTGCAACGTTATGCCCTTTTTGAGACTCTGAACAGCAGATTATTAAATAAACCTTGTTTTCCTTAGGTTAGCAGAGGTACTGCCTTGATGTTCTGTGGACTTAAGCTGCTTAGCAGAGTTGTGCAAAGTATCCAGCTCTGCAAGTATGTATTTTGATTAGCACTTCTTTTATAATGCTTCCCTTAGTTTCTGTCAGTCGCCAAAAAAATCTGTTTCTATTTTGTTTTTAAAAGGTAGACATTCTTGTTATGTGAGGCATTAACTGTGGGAACCTAGGTGTCTCTGCCACACATTGAAAATATAATACTTTTTTCTCTGTACCCTTCCACCTTCTGATTTAGTACTATTTTAGTCTACCTCTGCACAAGTATAACAGGCTGCACAACACGCAAGGCAAAGGGAGAATCGGAGTCCACACAGTATTTACCTTGCTCTTGTCTGTTTAACAACCAGTAAGCTCATGCATAGGACACTGTCCTTAAGGCAGAAGCATGGGCTCGTATCCTAGCTCTTATCCAAGCAGAAATCAGTCTCGAACTTGGGTTTCACTTGTTTCAGTCTTTCTAAGGTAGGCCCATTAAGCTCTCTAACTCTTTTCACTTTGTATAAAATACTTATGCAGTCAAAGAGGCAGAGCAAGAATGAGAAACTGATTCCCTTGCCATCTCTGTAATGGGAGACTGACTAGGGACTTGGCACACTTGGGTTCTGTTCCCTGCTGCTGTGAAATTTAGTTATTATGAAAAATGAAATGGCATCAGCAGGAAGGTTTGAGAGTGTCATTGTCTCAGAATGTATCCTGTAACCTTGTAGGCTATGGATTCCCCCTGGTAAATAGGACATGAGGGGAAAGGGGGTTCAAAACCCCCAGTCAGAAAAGGCAGCTGAGCCTAGCTGTCTCATGCTTCATGAATATTCTAACTAGGGGTGCACCAATAGAGATTTTGGGAGCTGATACCGATACCTGATATTTAAGGAGGCACATTGGCCAATACTGATCTGATTTTTCAATACAGCTGTCTCCAGTTGGTAAGTCCACGTGTTGGAAGAGGCATGGTGGGGCGGCACAGATCAATGCCTCCCGCAGTGAGGGAGGGGGCAGGCGCTTCCTGGGTGAGGCAGGCATGGGACAGAGCTGCAGCTCATGGCTCATCGCCCTGCCAGGAGCACAAGCCCGCCCGCCCTCCCAGGCTGCAAGCAGGAACAGGAGCCACCCCATCTCCACCCCCACAAGCCACGGCTTCGTCTCTCCCCTTCCCTTCTACCACACCAGACTTATCAGCTGGAGGCAGCTCTCCACGCTGCTGGCTCTGCTTCTCGCTGCCTGAGTGCTGCGCTACGACTGCGTACAGCATGGGCATTTATCAGCCCCATTAGACCAATTTCCAATACAGCCAATTTGCTTTATATCTGTACCAATCCGATATCGGGCCAATGTATTGGTGTACCTCTAATTTTAACCACTGAACTACTGGATGAGAATAGGGACATCATCTACCACTTTAGCTAAAAATATTTGACAGCTTTGGGTCTAATTTGGATAGAGTTTGAGGATGACTGAAACTGGGTTGACAATTTTAGCTGTTTTGATGAAACAGTTGTAGCCTGGGTCAATATCTGTTTGTTAGAGATTGGTTCAGTCTTTAAGCCTGTCTAATCCTTTGCTGTTTCTGAATTTAATGGTGCCAGTTGTAATGGTGATTTTTCAGAACTGGCCCAGGTGCTGCAAAGACCCAAAGAAGAGCTGTCTGTGTTCTGAGTCTAGCACCCCTCACCCTTCTTAATTGGTGTTGAATTGGACGAGTCAAATTCAACCTTCAGAGCAGCAGTCTGAATACTTGCACCCTCCAATACAGGAGGAGGGCAGGGAGAAAGAAAGAAGGAAGTCTGCCAGTGTCAAAGGAGGGGAGGGAGAAGGAAGTAGCTCCTGCCTATGGAAAGGGAAGGGAAAAGTAAGAAGTGTTTGCTGTAGGGGAGGGGAGGAGAGAGAGCAGAGATAGCTGCAGAGGGGAACAGTGTATGGTGCAAGGCAGGGAAAAGGATGCATAGGGCTGAGCTGCTTACCACTGATCCCTTGGGCCATGTGCTCAGTTCAGCCATTTCAGGGCCAGATCCAGCCTCCGAGGCCAGAGGCTTACTAATTACACCACTTGTTTACTGTTGTGCGTATGACTTCAGTTCTTATTGACTGACCTCCTGTAATTTGGGATTACCAGGAAGTTCTAATAATCTTGAATATGTTTACAAATTTAGATGCCAGTCTACATTATAATCTTGTCACAAATTAATGTTGCTTTTATCATTTGCAGGACATAGAGAAATATCTAGAGTATTCTAGAATAATTCTAGAGTGTTACAACAGTGAGACAGTGGAATAGTCTGCCTAGGGAAACTGAGGACTCTGAGTCACTGGAGATCTTCAAGAAGAGGTAGGACAGGCATTGGTCAAGGCTGGTCTGGGTGTAGCTATGCCAGTGTTCTGTATGGGTATTTCCCATGCTTCTGGGCTTTGCTGGTTGCCACATGGAGCCAGGGGGGCATTTTTTCCTTCCTGTTCTAACCCTCTTAAAGGGTTTTTTAAGCATTCCTCAGAAGCATGGGTGTCAGCTGCAACCAAGGCTGGACTTTTTGACTGGGTTGTGCCAGTGCACCTGTTGGGAATTAATCCTGGAGATTCCTGGCTAAAGGGTTCTTACCCCTCTGCTCAGGATTGGACTGATTACTCTGTTTTGAGATCAGGAAGAAATTTTACCCTATGTTCAGATTGGTACGGTCTGTGGGGCATTTTGCCTTCCACAGTAGTGGGAAGCATTGCCCTCTTCCTGGTATCTCTTGTGTTTCTTTTAACAACTTTTGCAGCATTAAGATGGTGCCAACCCTGCTTTATCTGTGGCAAATTACGGTGTTGCCAGGATTGACTGTGTAGTTTTGTTAATAAGTTAGACCAGGGATCAGAAGCCTACAATTAGGGGTGCACTGATTTTTAAAGATTTTTTTTGGGCTGATACCAATGGCTGATTATTAATGAGCCATATCAGCCAATACTGATCTGATTGCCAGTATGCAAACCCAGCAGCTTGGAGAGCACCATCTGGCTAGTAAATCTTTTGGGGGAGCAAGGGATATGGCGGGGGGGTGCATATCAAGACCCTCATCATGGTGTACCTTTTACCTACAATCCATTGGACAGATCTGGCCAGTGAAACAGTTTAATCTGGCCCACAGACATGGTGCTTCAACAGGCAGGTGTGCTCAGTCCAGGTGAGAGGCAGGCAGGTACAGTGGGCAGTTGCTAAGACCCAGCTGCCACTACCTTCTCTGGGGAAATGGCAGCAGTGGTAGCTGTTTCCTAGTACCTGTCCTCCCTGCATGCCTGCCTCTGACACAAGCTGCGTGAATCCAGCCCACAACCTACAAAGGTTGCCAGCCCGTAGCTTAGACAATGGATTTGTATTAGAATGGTTTGGATAGGGCTGATCCTGCCTCAGGCAGGGGTTGGACAAGATGACCTATGGAGGTCCCTTCCAGTCCTACTTTTCCATGATTGCGTCAATTTTTATTCATATAACTGTTTGGCCTCTTCCAGTAGGGAATCTAGTGTAATGTCACTTCAGAAATCTTTCTTATAATATTTTTAATTCAGTAATAAGACTAAATATATCATGCTAGAGATTTCATGGTAGCACAGTGTTTATTTTAAAATGCTTCATCTTAATAGTAGCAAAATACCCATTTGATATGTCAAAATATGTATTCATTATTCAGCTAGTCTGTAGGAAGCCTTCAGGATCCCAACCAAAGAAGCAGATCCCACTTTCAGGCAAAGATCCAGTTCTCTTGTTGGTTAATTTTTACAGTGCTGTCTTAAGATCTGTTGTTCATAATGCATTGGGAATTAATGCATTAATGTCCATTTAGTGAATTTGGTTGGGAAAGTAAAGTTTTGGAAGTTACTTTTGTCCATGTCATGGGGTCTCTGATTTGCACAAGCAGGAAGTGTCTTCATACAACTCTGGGTTTACACATGAGCAAATAAAGGTTCACAATATACACATTGATTCATCATGTCAGCTGGCTTAGCACATAGAAAGGAGGACACCTGCAGAACATTTTCTCATTTTCCTGCATGAGACTTCATCTTTTACTAATTACAATTAGATCCAATTACAGTTTAAGTTGTTCTGAATCTTGGGCCCAGATGCACAAAGGGATTTTTATCAGAGCATAGATATGCAGGCTTCGTAGTTTTAAACTAGAGACACTTCTTGTGAGCCTCCCCCTTTTCATGCCAAAAGTCATGATACTCAAGACATGAAAGGCAGGAGAAAAGAGGCTTAAATACTTAAGTTCTTTATGTACTGTACTAGACACTCGCAGCATTAAACAGCTTATGCTGACCTTTTTCAAAGCCTTTATGAGAGAGGTTACATTTTACAAATTAACCTTCTTTTCCATATCAGTCATGTGTCTTAAAAGATTAATCCTGCTACATAAATTTTATAGTGTGCATTAGTACGATAAGACTTTTATAAGTGTTTTCTTTTTATTGAATATGTTTCATTCAAGACACAAGCTTTAATCCTTTGTATTATTTCTAAAAGCTGAATTGTTTCTTTATGCTGGCACAAGCCATTTTATTTCATGAGAAAATTTGGTAATCGGTACCTCGTTAGCATGTTTTGCTTCTAATATATTAAGTTTATGGTTGCGTGTAGCTGTTATGTTACATTGTGTTTTATAAAAAGGAGCGGATCCAAAGCCCATTGAAATCATTGAACTTCATTGAGTTTCAGATTAGGCCTGTGCTTCTATGGCTGGTAGCTTGACAATTCAGGAATAGCAATGTGTATCAAATACATCAACGCCAGGTGAATTATGTGAAAGCAGTGGTGGGCAGCCTTGTCAGGCTTCAGGCCAGCTCAAGTCAGAAGAGAGTGGTACCCAGCCACTGCCTCCCGTTCTCTCTATAACGGCGAGGGGAGGGTTTGCTCAGAATGGGGAGAGTGACCATAGCTAAAGCCCCCTGCTGTCAAACACCACCAAAGCTTCACATCTGCAGGCTGGATCCAGTGGCTTCATGGATCAAGTGTGACCTGCAAGCTGTAGGTTACCACTCCCTGTCCTGAAGGATTTTTGAGTATAGTTTTTTGCAAAACATCTGAACAAACTTCTTAAACAGCGATGTACTTGCTGTTGTTCTTTTACCCAATATAGAGTAAAACCTTATTTCAACAACCCCCACTTCTAAGAATCCCAGCAGCAGAAACTGATTTTTCCCATTATGCTGAAGCAGCAAATTTGACTCTCCCTATTATAGTGAACACCTTTTAATGAATTTTCTCCCAGTCTCATGGAGGTTCATTTTAGTGAGGTTATACTGTATCAGGAGTTAGACTTCTACAATCTGTATTCAATTCAGTCTTGTGCTATGAGGTCTTTAAAGGGGTGAACATCCTTGAATTGCATATGCTTTCTGTACAGGGACAAGATGTTCATATAATCAGACAAGCAAAATTGATTCTTCTATACTGATGGTTATTTTTCCAACTTTAACAAAATATCCTCCATGTCTCCATGTAAAGATTGAGACTTGATGGATCTAGGCATAACCTGGATGGAGGCTGCGTTTATACACAGTTGGAAACTGCAAGTACCAGGAAAGAAATGTTCCTGAAAAAACAAACCACTGTTATTAGAACACTTGTCATCAAGGATCTCAGTATCCTTTTGATTAGGCCTTCCAGCATCCCTGTGAGGATAGTAAGTTTTTTGTTATCCCCATTTTACAGGTGGCGAAAACTAAGGCAAAGAGATTAAGGGACTGCTGAGCCACCATAAGAAAATTGAAATATCTTTTAAAGGTAGGGAGTTTATGCAGGTAAAGCACATGGTTGAATTTAATATTGGATAAAATCCTTTTTTAATTTGAATTTCGTCACCCTATCCATTTAAAATGTTGTCTTGTAAGCATAATAATTTTTGAATGAACATCATGGATTTTATAAATCCCAGCCTCGCTGAAGTCTTTGGCAAAATTCCCTTAGGATGAAATCCTAACCCAATTTGTTGTCTTATGGCTGCAGGGTGTGCGTGGGGCGGGGAGAGGATGACTTTAAAATGTATTAAGCATGGTGTACTTTTTTGGTTTCTCTCTTGTCCTCATCTATTTTTATTCAGTGGCTGTTGAAAGCAAGTGATGCTTAAATGCACAGTTGATCTAAGTGTGAAATGTTCTTGATAGCTGCATTCTTGCTGGGAGGCACAGAACTATGACCCAGGCTTAGTCACATAACTGTGCACTTTAGATTCCAAAATCCAGACTTGCACGGCACAATTTTTCATCTATTTTTAGAAGCACCGAGTAGAGTTCTGACCACATTTTGTACCAACTTTTCAACTAGTTTTCACTTTTTTTTTCTCCAAACCATTTTAGGTTGGTTTTATGCATGGCGAATTTAAATGAAAGCTCAATATTTTATCACACAAGTACCAATTTCATAACCTTTAGCAGAAAATGGAGAAGTTTTTCTTTTACTTTCTAAGAGGTCATGTTCAAAAATTGCATTCCAACAGGCTGAGATGCTGTATTTTTTTCCAAATTGTTCCTAATATCTCCTTCAAAATTCCACAGGTTGACAAAGATGAAATAGTGTCCAACCAAACTTTCTATGTATTGAAAGTAGCTTTTGTTTTCTTTCTTCTGCGCATCACTTTTGCCTCCACTCTGGGGCTGTAGCTGTAGCTTGTGATAGGTATTCTCCCTTCCCGCAGTCCTGTCTTCCAATGATCCTAGATTTTGGGGATCAGCAGACCTTTTTGATTCTTTGTTACTACACAAAGCATGATGTTCTTAGGCTCTCCAGATATGTATCTGAGGGCCTTGTTACCTGATTTATATTCCAATTCACAGACAAACTTATTATAGGAACGTAATTAGAGTGTACCAGGAGTGGCTAGATATGTCTTTGTGAATGACATCCTCAGGTTCCCAGAGACGTAAATAAAAATAATAGGGACTGTCCTTCAAGTACTCCAGATAGCAAAATGCAAAGTATGTCAGTAGTGTATTGGTTAGAGCTGGACAAATGAAACTTTAAGAATTATGCTGGGACTTTATTTCCCATATCAAAATTATTTAAAGAAAAAAGGTCAGTTTAGAAGTATGACAAACGTTGCAGGAAAAGGTCATACCCTGAACGAGTAGTGTAGCCAAGAAATGTTCAGTTTTGGAAGACTCCATTGTATACATATTGTCCAAAAATATAGTACAATCATCAGCAGCCTTGCTTACACAATTATCAGAGGAAAGGACAAGTAAATCTAATGGAAGTCTTTATATGTCCTAAAACAACTTGGACTTTTGTTTTCCTACTCCTACCCTGCTACTGTTCACAATTCCTAAATTGGGTATCCCACCTAGCATCTGAAGATAAATTTCACGGACTTGGTAAACGTTTTGTATAATCATGTATTTAGCTGTCTACCAAACCAATTAAGCTTCTGACTAAATGGTTTTATTTACTGCAGTATTCCAAACCAAACTAGAGATTTGTGAGTATAACATTATTAGTGTTAAAGCTATTACTAAAATACTATAGGCTCAGTTAATAATTTAAATGCAAGATAAAAATATGTTAAAAGGGGAGGGAGCTGTTAAAAGTTTAAAAAAAAAACAAAAAAACCTCATGAAAACATTTTATTCCATTATAAAGAGGGTAATGAATGTTATAGACTGAATTTCCAGTGACAGATGTAAGGAACTTAATTTGACAGGTGTAATTCTCAGTAATTTAGATTTCTAGATCTTGACAAAATGGAAGGTGATTGTTTCTGATCATAACATGAAACATTGTGACTAGCAGAGCTAGCTTAACAGAAGGCAAATTTTCTAACATTTCCCAATCTGTAAATACAATGTACAAGTTGCATATAGAACTATGTTTGCTTATTCTCTGTATTTCAGAATCTGTATCTTTGTCTGCTCTATTAATTCAATTTATACTCTGTAATTAAGAAACCTAAACTGCGAGCATTAATTTTATTCCAAATCAGATTCCTAAATTCTGTTTCAGATACTAGGGGGGGACGGACACTTACTGTGAAATGCCAGATGCACCACCGCTGAAAATAAACATGCTTGACAACTCCTAAAGAGATTTGTCAAGTGTTCTAGTGTCAAAATTAGAGACAGTTCTTAATTGTTCTAATTTGATGGCAAAAGTCCTTTGGAATACTAAGCATGTCCTTTCAGGGGAAAGCACTATTTATGCACAATCATTTAATATAGTACATTAAAAGAATTAAACTAATGAGATACCTGCGTAGATTAGCTTTTTATCTTTGATTCTGCTGTACCTTCCATCACTATGGTATTAGAGCAATGAAGAGTTAGGGCAATGAAGACTTAAATTTTAACTCCTAAATGTGTCCTTTATCAAGGTGTCTACTCCTTACCCTATTAAGGTTTCAGGAAGTAATGCCATGTTTGTTTGTTTGTTACTTTGATTATGGTTGGAAAAGGTTTGATGCAAATTTGAAGAAGAATATATTAATTTTTGTTACTAAGCTCCTTCATTCTTTCAGGCCTCTTCTCTCTCCCTGGCTGTTATTTGTAAGGACTTGCTGGTATAGTTTACAAGCCATCCCACTAATCCGACTGCTTGCTTGCTGGCTAAGTATTTGCTCTCTGGTAAAAAAAAAAAAAAAAAAAAAACAAAAAAAAAACCAAACAAACAAACAAAAACTACATCTGTATTACAGGCTCATCAACAGAGCTCTAATCATGTTGGTTAGAAGAGTTACTTTAATTTTTTTCCCCTCACATTCCTGGCCAACACAGCTAAGCTAAAGACATTTAAATATAGAACAGCCTCAAGCTAGAATGGGCTTGTCTTAAATATTTGCCCCCTAAAAATGTTGTGCACACCTTTGAAGATAAGTAAATAATACTTTGTTGTGACATATTTTAAGAAAAGGAGTTTTTATTTTTTTTTATATCCAGGGGAGGGGAGGGGAATAGGCAGGGTTCCTTCTGCAGCCAAGTCAACAAATAAATAATATTTCAAAAGTTACTTTGTTTCACAGATGAGGAGGAGGTTTTTGCCTGAAAAAGCACCTTGTAAATGGTTTTATCCTGCAGCTTGCAAAACGAAAAGGGCATGAAGGTTAACACCCTGAAAAAATTGAAAATTACAGAATTCAGACATATTCATAGGGACGCCTTTTCATATCATCCTATAGCAGGGTTTTTTTTATTTGACTCTGTCTGGGTCTGAATATAGCTGAGGATATGATTCAAAGATCTTTTTTTTTTTTTCCCTTCACAGAGATAAACCAGTAATTTATATATTTTGGATGAAATCCTGGCCCAATCAATGTCAAAAGAAAATTTCCCAGTTACTTTAATGAAGTTAAAATTTTTTCACCTGTTTTGCCTCGCTACATGTCCTAAAACACAAGTGTGGTCTATCGCATGAAAGTTATTCTCGTCTTGCTTCTTGTACATTGGCAGATGATATATGCGCTGACAGATTTCTTCTTTTTTTTTCTTTTCTTTAAGATAAAATTAGTAGATGGGGAAAAATATTTTCAATCTTCAGTGTATTTGGAAAGTGTCAGTGCTACTGTCCAGGAGACATGACTTCTATTCCCAGACTTTAAATCCCCAGACTGAAGTAGTTCTGCAGTCCCAGGACAGTGGAAGCTGAAGGTTTTGCCTGATTCCTGGGAACGAGACTCCAAATATTTTTGTTCCCTATTACTAAAGTGAATCCCCTTTCTTCTCCTCCTTGCTGGGAAAAGAAAAAAAAAGCCTATGATATGGCCCTGATTCTGCATCTACTTATGCAAGTGCTTAACTTGACTCAGATGAATAGTGCCATTGAAGTCAACAATACTACTGATATGCTTCAGCAGTGTTTGCAAGAATAAGTCAGTGTCTTGTGTGTTGAAATGAAGCAGAAGAAAATGGATGAAATCCAGAAACTCCAGCAGTATAGAACAGCCTGAGGAGAAGTGTACTTTTGAACTATGTTTATGTAATTTTCTCTCTTTTTGCACAAAAACAGTTCTTCTATATGAAACAATAATACAGCAAAAGCTCTCTCTTTTTTTTTTTTAGTGAATTCTTATAACACAACTCTATCACATTTACAAGCAGAACTTGCTTTGATACAAGCAACACTAGAGATAAGAACATACATACCCAAATAAGGAGAAACTCCCAAGATTGGAATGTAGTGTTTAATTGTGTAAATATAAAAGAATCACTTTGTTCTTTTTATGTTATTCTTTAATAAATTCTTTGAAAATAAATCCTCTCCATACAAGGATTATAAGGAATACACTGTAATGTCATATCAACTACAATGAGAGTAAAGACTTGTTCAGCCTTCTGGTTTCTTCCCTCCTTTTATCAGTATGGTCTTTCCACAGTCTCTGGTATTCTTTCCTAAATTGCCTCCACTTAAAAAAAAGAAGGACAAATTTCCTTTCTTTCTGTCATTTATGTAAGAAGAATAGACTTCTTGCGATGCATCTGTCATGAGGAACATTATGTGACAATTGATGCGACTTGCTGTTTAAATATCCTGTGATATGCAGCCAGAGATACTGTTTTTCTTTCCACCTTGACCTCCCCAATGATAAATGTGAAGCTTCTTCAGTTTTAGCAATATCATGTATTTGTTCTGTTCCTATGTTCCTATGTCTTTTTCTTATTCTAATTATTCTATTAGTTCTCCAAAAATTAGTTCCCTTGTACTAGAAATTACTGCCGTTGCTAAGTGCTTTTTCATGGCTCTTCTGTCTCTGTTCTTTAGCTGGAGAAAGGTGTTTCTCTTCTAATTTTTCATGTACTCAATAAAACCTAACATCAGTGCTAATGCTTTTTTTTTTCTCCTACATATTTAATATATATATTTTTAGGCACATATGAAAATAAATTTTATTATCTTTTTGTCCATTTCTGGTTCTCGGGAGCTAGAAATTCTTATAGTGAGAAGCCAGCATAACTACCCTTAAGCAGTAATGAAATTGGATTTCTGTACCAGTGTCCTCTGTGATGTTGGAGGTCTTTGTTTTTGATGAAATTGTAGATTCTAAACTGTGACATTTTGAGCAAAGGTTGGCCTGGTAATGTAAGATTCAGGACTAAATTCTGTTCTAGTTAACAGTAAGTTTCCAGTTAGGTAAGGAGAGTTATAATGCCTTCCCAAAATGGTTTTAATTTCATTCATATATCCCACCTGGCACTTCCTGCCCTAGAGCTTGCTATTAGGGGTGTGTGAAATGGGCCATATTCGATTCAGATTTGGCCTGAATCAGGGACAGTGATTCAATTTGTTGATTCGGATCACTGTCCCCAATTCAATTCAACAGAATCAGAATCTGAATACTCGGTGCTGATTCTCCAACATAGACACAACTTTAACGTTTTTTTCTACATACCTTGAGGTAGCAGGCATGGCTCATGAACACTGCGATGCTGGGGCAGATAGAGCATCCCACAGGAGCACAGGGGGGCCCCCTGCATGCTTGGCGGCAAACCCAGAAGTGGACCAGATATACTTCCAGTCTATTTCCGGATCTGCAGGGGGGCCCCTCTCCCCCTGTGTCCCTCTAGCTCAAAGATCAGCCATGGGGGGACCCTGGGTGCCCCCCCAGACCCTGGAGACACCGAGGCAGGGCGTAAGGGGGGGGCCCTGTGCACTCCCTGGTGAACCAGAAGTGCTTCTGGTCTGCTTCCAATCACTCTGAGCAAACTGCCTAGCATGCTGCCCCTGCGGGATGCTCCACCCCCCCCCCATCCCCCCAGCATCAGCATTTGTGAGCCTCCTGGTACCTTGACATATGTAGAAAAAACATTTAAAGCTGTGTCTGTATCCAAATTACCAAATCTCTCTGAATCAATTCGAAGGGTTCTGATTCGATTCAGAGAGATTAAAGGGTTTCCTGATTCAATTCAGATTTGGAGATTTGGCCACCAAATCGGGTGGAATCTCTGCCAAATTGAATCGGGGACCGAAGCTTTGTATGGCCCTACTTGCTATATTTCATTGGTGGATAAATTAGATATATTGATAACTTGAAGAGCTTTGTGGATCCTTTATGATATACAATACAGTTTACATTTAAGGTGCGAAGACCTAAATTTTCACAAGTGGTTGCTTGCTTAATTTCCATCTTGAAGCATTTTGGATTACTTTCATGTTTTAAAGCTTCAATATACAGAATAGGAATCTAGCCAATTCCTGTGAGGTCGCACGTGTACTAATTAGCACATCAGAGATTCTCATCTAAGTTGCTAGTGTATTTGTTCCATTCTGAGATGGAATGCAGTTGCAGTGACAACTAATGGACTCTGAAAAAGACTTTCCTGGGTTTCTTTCCAAACCATATGAAATTACCAACAACTCTTTAAAATACACAAAAGAAGCTGCTATTTGGGACTATTTCAAAAAGTGCTTAACATTAGGTGTATTACTGATAGATCTTAACTGTCTCTTCGTGCAACTTTAATATATTCTGATTCAACCTAATATATTCTGATTAGAGTGAATACCTGTGGGTGCAGAATGAGGGAATATAAATGCATGTACATGCTTCAGCTTTAAACAAATCTCTCTTCCAAAATCGGAGCTACTCTAGACCTGCCAGTATCATAAAGGGAAGATTATAACCACGTACTGTATGTTGCATGCTCATTATCCTTATCTGAAGAAAAATCTCTGTTGTCCTCTTAACTTTTTTGTCTCTCCTCCAGTTTTATGAATTTGACAAATGATTTAAATATTTACCAATTATTAAGCTTTGATTTGGACTTCACACACAAACCTGGGGCAGAGACTCCTTTACAATATGATGCAGGTTCCTTGGGCCTCAGGTGGAGGCATGCAGGACTATATGGATATTCTTTACCTGACTGGCACTCACCAGCAGAGGAGTATGGGAAGGGGCAAAACCTTAGCTATCTTCCCTCCTCAATGCATCAGCCACTACAGCTGAGCCAGCACAGCAGCAGGTCATAATGATCCTAAGAGGCCATTTTCTTTCCTTGTAGCTGTGAACACTTTACAGTATTCTTGTCCATACTAGAATTTGATTGAAGACTGTAATACAACCAGGAACTTGGATGTTATAAAATGCAATAACCAGCCTTTTTTTTTAATGAAATAACAGTTGTTTAATTTGATACTGTTCTTTCCCTGGCTAACCTTGCCAGATGGAGCAGGAGTAGAAATTACTTAAATATGTCTACATGTGCTAGGATAATTATAATATGTTCTTCTATCACTTAAAAATTAATTCAGTTGAAACAAGCTATGGTCAGCAGTAGCAGTGATGAACTAGGAAGAATGCTCAGTGCTTTGGTGAAACCTCTGGTTTATCAAATGTTTATTTTTGGAATTTTTTTTTTAAAACTCATCTTTGGATCCTCCAAATCACCAGAAGTTTATAGATGCTGTGAATGTTAAACTTTATTACTAAAACTTCTGCTTCAATAGCAGTGTTGAATATGTGGAGGAGAAGAAGGATTCGTATAGTTGTATTTGATTAGTCTTGGAAAAGCATAGCAAGGATGAATAGCGTTTAAAATGCATTACTTTCTGCATTTGGTAGCGGCTATGCATATTCTTAAAATAGCTCATCAGAGTCAGAAAACTGTTTCTGAATGTGGAAAAATATTTTTTTTTCCTTAGGCTGCAAGAGTAACCCAAGCTTCATAGGAGTTCCTCTATTAATAAAAATGGGTTTGGCTCTAGAAGGGCAATTTGTGGTTGCCGCTTCAAAATATTGCCTAGATTTTGGCGGGTTTCATTTTTGCTTTGGGAAGGTTGATCTTGTCAAGCTCGTAGAACTTGAATGTGTCCTTTTCTTTCTAGGCACTTTGAAATGTCAGTAACAAAGTCTTTGAACTTTGAGGTTAGAAAAGGTTTGATAACACTGGGTGCTATTAAGGGCCTTGCAGGAATGAATCTAGTGTTACTTTGTGAGTTCATATCAGTAGTAACAAACTTTGACACAAATATGAGACTTCTAAAAATAAAATCATGCATTTGTTTTAACATAACTATTTGAATAGCTGAACTATTATGTTTATGATGCTTCAATATCTGATGTATTGGTTTTGAAAAAGTTTCCTTAGGCTGAAACTTGAAATGAAAGTTGTTAGTGCTTTCTGTGTCTAAACAACATACGAGTAACATGTATGTCAATAGACCCCTTTGCCTTTGGTGGAATAAAGAAGATAACAAATAACTACACTGTTAACTGTTAGAAGAATAACAAATATCTGTGTTAATCCACTGTTCATTATACTATGAAAACTTTTGTTCTTTTAACTTATACTTTCTGTGACAAGTCTTAATAATTTTAAGCAATAATTTTCTTTGTTTCCATAGGCCACTTACATGCATGCGGGGAGCCTGCTCCAATGCGTTGGAAATCCAGCGTGTCAGAGCAGGCTCAATTAATTGAGTCATCTGGAGCACATAAATAGACACTTTCTGACACGTTCATGTGTCACGTGTATCAGCGGTGCAGCATGCCTCCACACTGAGAAAATGGCAGTAGTACGCTTTGAACTAAAATACATTAGGTGTGCTTTAGTTCAAAGTGTACTGCTGCTGTTTCCTCAGTGCAGTCACATTGTGCTGCTGATGCATGTGACATGCAGGAGCTTTTAACTAGCACAGCTCATTAATTAAAAGCACCCAGTACCACGTCGGAAATGCATGTAAAAATGCCTGTAGGCCTTTTTAATTAGTCGTATTTATTTGACCTTTTCTTTATTGACTTTGCTTTGAAAATGTAGTTTGTTTTGTTTTGTTTATGCAATTTATATTCTGCCCATCCCAAAAAAGGCTCATATTGTACATAGTCTATCTTTATATTTATGTCTGTGTTATTTTACTGGAAAGTAAATAACATCTGGACAAAGTTGTCTAAGTTTATTAATTATCAGAAGCTTTATATAGTAAGTAACTGTTTGTAAAAATCATCCATTTGAAAAAAGT
Source organism: Crocodylus siamensis (assembly GCF_052110815.1). Classification (NCBI taxonomy): domain Eukaryota; kingdom Metazoa; phylum Chordata; order Crocodylia; family Crocodylidae; genus Crocodylus; species Crocodylus siamensis. The sequence goes on along the minus strand of NC_143401.1, from coordinate 89,451,315 downwards.
AAATTTAAAAAAAAAATCAGCAAACCATAGCCATGGTTAACTTAAGAGCAAGCAACTGCTTTATTGCATGTAAATGAGGAATAAGGCACCATAGGAGCAGGAGAAAATTTAGGGTAGTGACAGTATAAGCTGGGATTAGTCTTCAAGTAAATACCAAACATCAGTCTCCAACGTATCAGAGTATACCTTCCATGAGCGCCAGCTTCACTTGACTCCCACTAAGGAAAATGCTTATGCCCCTCCTTTAACTTTGCTGCCATTTAATTTCAGTGAGACTGTTCAGGGGAGCAGAGTTAAGAACAGAGTTTACTTGCCAGATCAGAGCCTTGGATTTAAAAACTAATGCGGTGGCAGCACTAGGCTAACCCCACCGTAAGAAGTTCTGGCAGTACATGCGTGTACACAACTATTTGACTTGCTCCACGCAGCTCTGCTACTATATGCCATTGGGAGGGCATTGGCTGCTCTTAACGGCTGGCTGCTGGTACAAGCTTCATTCCGCTCAGCAGAGATGGATCAACTCTGCCAAATGAGTGGAGGGTTCTGCCACCACAAAGAAATTTTGAGTGTGCTCACACTTAATGTTTGCAGGTAGATTTCCAGTTCTGCCCACAAAACTTAATATTGTAAGGCAGGGTAAGACTGTCTATGCAGTTATAAACAGGATGTCAGGACATCCACGGGCATGCTGCATTGCTCCAGGTAGGCTGCCGCCTCAATGGGAAGCAGTGTAGGCATAGCTGAGCAGGCAGGCCAGTCAGGTTGGTACCAGACCAAGTGGCCCTTAGTCAGCTGGGATATGCTTGCCCACCCCAAGTACTGCACAGGGACAGCTATACTTCTTAACTTTTAAGAGGCAGTTTACTTGGGCAGCTCCACATGTTTGAGAGTACTGCCACTAGGACAGTAAGTTTACTCTCTGAACATAGCCTAAATTAATTCAAAGTGAGTATGTGGTAAGTAAGTAGTAGTGCTGTTCACTAGATCCCTTTTATCCTGCAAATTCTTAACAGTATTCAGTGAGAACTTCAATTTTGTCACTAGTTTGGGTCTTAAATATCTTGCCAAGATCTGATGTATTTATTACCCAGTATGAATGTGAGAATATGTGGTAATACTTGTACCTAATGCCGACTGCATTTCCCATTCAAAATACCATTTTTAGCAGAGGTTCTAAAAGCACAACTTTCTCACCTGCTAAAGCTATAGAAGAAGAGCTGTGAAGCTCTTGGTATGTGAAAGGAATACAGTTCTTTGATAAGTGTTCCCTTTTATAAATAATGGGACCCACCTTCATTCTGTTCTTTTCTTTTTGATGAAGTTTCAGGGACCCAGGAAGATGCTGTTCTATGGGTAGCCATGGCAGGTACTCATCAAATCTGGGCACTCATGTTAGAATGTGGAAAGCTACCAAAAGGAAGGTGAGCCCATATTGTGACTTAGATGCTTTTTCATAGGATGTACTTCCATAGATATATCATTAAATGCAATTTTACATTGTATTTATGCTATGCTGTTTAATTGTAAATTCTAAATAAAGTTAAAATACCAGTTAGAATAGAGGTGGTTCAAATAATTGCCTGTGCTTTATAGCCCCATTAAGTTGATAACTTACATATACTGAACAGATTTCCCAAACTGAAAGAAACTTGTTTTTGCCTGAACTGTTTCAAGCTTATCTTTGAACCTGGATACTTGCTTTCCCTTAGTGATTTAAAGAAAGGAACTTGCCTTCGATTTGCCGGCAGTGGGAACGAAGAGAATCGAAACAATGCATATCCCCATAAGGCAGGATTTGCCCAACCCTCAGGTCTTTCTCTGGCTTCTGAAGAACCCTGGAACTGCCTTTTTGTAGCAGACAGTGAGAGTAGTACTGTGCGAATGGTCTCACTGAAAGACGGAGCAGTGAAACACCTTGTAGGAGGAGAGCGAGACCCACTGGTAATAACTTCAGTCACTTCAGACTTCTCCACACTACCCTACTAATCTCTCTCAGCTGGGAGGAATAACTGTTAGTCTGGAGAGGGTAATTCAGTCTCCATGCCCAGTAGTTTCTTAATTTCACTATTTAGATTATAAATGCAAGTGCTGGTTATGGCATTTATTTCTGTAATGCAGATTGTTGGTCACTAAAAATTTGACTGACCAACTCCTTCACAAAATAAACTGCCTTGTGTCACAACTACTGAAGTTGGCTGATGACCTAGAGGTGAGCCTCCATATCCATATTCAGTTCCTTAAGTTCCCAGCCCCTAAGTTTTTTGTATCTTTTAAAAGTGAGCCAGCTAATCTCCATTTTAATTGTGGTAATTAATGCTGTCATACGTCAACTCTGAATAGCCAGCTAATTGTGTACTAAATAATATACTTTTTTAGAATTTGTTTGCCTTTGGTGATGTGGATGGAGCAGGAATAAATGCAAAACTGCAGCACCCCTTAGGAGTAACCTGGGACAAGAAAAGAAAGCTACTTTATGTAGCAGATTCCTACAACCATAAGGTGAGTTTGTATGATATATTGTACCCAACTGTATTTGTCACTTTTTTCATCGCAAAAATCTGATTCAAATATTGTAGGGAAAGGGTCTCTCAGATTCAGTCATGTAAAAATTGTATTTTGCACAACCAAGCAGAAAGACATTTTTTCACTTGTTTTTGATCCTGGGTTTCATCTGATCAGGCACTTTATACATACAACATGCAATAATAATGTATATATGTATTCTTATTTCAGTTACACTAGCACCCAGAGGTAGTGATTTTACACTCATACTTAAGTGTGGATTAACTTTATGCTTTGTGAAACATCTTTCTGATATCAGTGGAACTACTCATAGCATGTAAGATTCAAGTCTTTGCAAATGTTGTAGAGGATTGAGGTTGAAGAAGGTAAATGTCACATGAAACATGAGGAAAAGGAAGGGAGGTAAAACAAAGGTTTATAGTTTTAGCAAATTGTAAGTGTGTTTATTTATGAACTATACTCATTTGCACATCACCGTTTTTAAAAAAAAAAAAAAACTTTCCAAGTTGTGCTGTACCAAATTGGTTTAAAAGTTGGTTTAAAATTGTTATGAAGCTGCTTAGTAGGAAATATGTGAGGTTTCAAGAACATAGATTAGAGATCTGTTTCTTAAATATTATTCATAAGCAGACACTTCCCTAAAGTTCCTGTAGCTATGCACATGCTTACCAGTGATTGCTGTAATTAAGCCACAATAATAAAGTCATACACAAGAATGAAGATCAGGGTTTGGCTATTTTAAATATTCATTAGATTGTCTATGTTAAAGAAACTGAGGTTAATGTATTTGCCGTTCTTATGTCTTGGCTGGGTATTTGTGATCAGGGAAGAAGACGCTGTACTCAGGATTATTAGTTTCAGGTTTGGGACAGCTGGTCACGTTCATAAAATTGTGCAGTGAACCTAAAATTGCTACCTTACTACCATTTGATTTAAAAAAAATACTGAGAATTGATGGTCAGAAGTTCTTGCCACATGACGATGTGTCAGGTTGGGCACTGGGTAACTAAAGCACCCAGGATCACTAGTCACTTCTGAAAAGCGTGACCACAAGTGCACACAGAATATGTTTGCTTTTAATTCTGATACATTTACAGGGCTTTTGTTGTTGTTCATTTTGTTTTCCTTAGATTAAGGTTGTAGATCCCAAAATGAAGAACTGTGCTACACTGGCAGGTACAGGAGATGCAAGTAATGTTAGTGGCTCCAGCTTTACAGAATCAACTTTCAATGAACCAGGAGGTTTGTGTGTTGAAGGGAATGGCCGCCTTCTCTACGTTGCAGATACTAATAATCATCAAATTAAAGTCCTGGATTTAGAAACAAAAATTGTTTCCATGGCAAGTCCTATTTTTGAATGGTTTTGATGCAACATTTTGTTTCTTGGTGTAATTAGTAATATGGAATTTTCTTAAATGATAGCAGATTTTGTTTGGATGGTATGAAATAGCACAGCTGCTGAATCCAGTGCATTAAATGTCTTCCCATAATGTTATGCAGTGATCTGACAAATGACAAACTCTAAGGATATCCTTTTAGGCTTAAAATAAATACTCATTTTGTGCCTAAAGTATGGGAAGGATACTGGTACAAAGAAAATAAGTTGATGAGCCTTTATAAGAGTGTGACTACAGAGACTTAAGTTAGTCTCCATTAGAACAGTCTTGCAAGATGAAGACTGCCTTATGAGTTGGGCCGCACCAAATTCATGGTGGAAGTGGGGTACATTTCAGGTCTTTTTAATCTTGCAGATTTTCCTGCACACCTTCCACCTGGCTGATTAGCTCCAGGCTGATTAGTGGAGGAGCCTCTCTTGCGGCTTGCTTTTAATAGTCAGGGAAGTAAAAACTGTGGTTTTAAATATGGCCTCCTGCCACTGATTGACTGAGGGGCCCCAGTGGTCCTGCTGCTTGCTGGTCACCAGCAGGGAGGCAAAAACAGCTCTATGTTTAAAACCGTGGTTCTCGCTTCCCTGCTGTTCGGGACCAAGCCACAAGTGAAGCCCCTCCACCAGTCAGAGGCAGGGAGGTGTGCAGGGGAACGTGCAAGATTAAAAGGAGCTACAGCACACCCCACTTCTGCTATGAATGCACTAGGGTCCTACTTATGAGCACCCAAAATTCCCACTGGAATTAATGGCTCAGCAACTCTGTGGATCAAGTCCCAACCAATTATATGAGATCAGCCACTTCTGTATGGTATTTTTACCAGATCTTACACATGCATTTGCCATTCTCTGTACTTCTACAGTTGCCAGATTTTTTTAAAAATAAATCCATGAAATATGGAATGGTAGGAAAGCAGCAAAGTTCACTTGTGGCAAAGGAATTAAGAGAATGGTATGATGCTGGTTTACTTCATATGGCTGTCATATGGAAAGCAAAATGGGTAGCTGTTCCTTATATATATATAATTTTTTTTTTTTTTAAAGATTACCCATAAATGTATTTGCTTACTATTTCTGCATTGGTTACAAAATTGAATTATTTTCCAAATCCAGTAAAATAATCTGCATGCTCAAAGACCAAAAGTTTTGTTTTCTGAGATTACAGCAATTATTAAGTTAACAGTAAGAGCCAATGGGCAAAACTGAAAGGTGATGTAGTTTAAAATTTAAATAAGGAAAGAAAAAATAACATGGGCAGATCTTTTACAGTTTAAAAGCAAAAGCATTTCTGGGTCTTTTTTTTACGCTTTCCAATCATTGCATCATTTCTGTATTCTGGCAGGTGTACTCACTGCAATTAATACATTGCAGAGTAAACACCTTAAGATCAGTAAGCCGTATTCATTCACATTAGCTGCATAGGTGTGTACTATGAATATAAATTGCATCATGCTCTGCAGAGCTGTGTATCGGGGAACACACTTTCAAATACGAACTTATTAATTTTTTTGTTTGTTTCATTGATAGCTGCCTATCCTGACCACTGAAGCCTTTGATGTTGTAGATCATCCACTTGCACAAAAGCCTAACATGGCAGGCCTCCCAAAGCTGCCTAAATCTGCACCAAACATTCAACTTCCTTCATTGACTGTATCTCCTGGGCAGACACTTCAGTTTTTATTACAGTTAAGCCTTCCTGAAGATTCAAAGCTGAATGAGGAAGCACCCAATTCATGGTTTCTCACAGCAGAAGGTGAAGAGTCATTGTTATTAGATCAAATATACTGTTTATATACTTGTATAACGCACACACTTGTATATGAGGGGTATAGTGCGTTTTGAAAAACAAGTAAAATCTTAAGTTTTAGATTATTGTGTCTATCATTACAGGTATAGTAAGAAAATAGTTTTTGTCTAGGCTAGTTAGTTTTACATGGCAGCTGTTACCAGGCCTGTAAGGTTCATAATTGTAATTAAGATCTGTTTTTCACCATTCAGAAGTTCTGTTCAGATATAAATTTCTTCAGGTACAATTGGATGTGATGAAAGGATGCATGTGCTAGTGGTCAGAACAGTAGCCTGAGACTGTCTACCTGGAGCCCATGATCTGCCACAGACTTGCTTTATATTTCCTTTTAAAGTCCTAAAAGATGTTTAGATTCCTAAATGCTGTTGTTTTTGATGAGAGGTAGTAGTTGAAACATTGCTGAGGATATGGATTTTGGCTTCTGAGGGGCCAATCTGGTTTTTGCTCATAGGTCAAACAAAAATAGGCAGCTGCCCTCAGGAGGATGATTTAAAAGAAAGCAGAGTTGGGTATCTAAGCTCCCAGCAGATAGTCAGTGGGGAGAGTTCTGACAGGTGATTCAAGGAGCCCAGACACCAAGAAGGAAGCATCTTAATACTACCCAATAAGAGATCCTAAGTACAGGGCTGTCTAAAGTCCAGCCCTTCTCTGGAACTCAGCTGCCTAACTTAGGGCTATACATGAGTTGTCCACCTTGGACCATCAGAGCACCACCATAAAACATAAGAAATCGTATTTACTAAATCAGACGATAGGCCCATCTAGCCCAGTATCCTGGCAAAGCATGGACGCTGAAGGGGAAGGTGAACAGGGCATAGCCAGTCTTCTACCTTCTGCTCCTCTCCCATTGCAGCATCCATTTCTTATGGTCTTACGTTGTTAAAGGAAAGCAGCTGTGGCTGCCATATTTTGCACTGGAACGGTGGTGGTGTGTGTTAGTTGGGCACTTTACTGAGGTTTCTGGTTTGTGGGGCAGGGGTATTCTGGCTTGCTTATTGCAAATTTAAATGCCAAAAAAAAACCCTAAATCTCATTAAGATGCCTAGTTGGTCTAGGTAGGTTTTGCCTTGTGTTTGTTTCCTTATCTGTAAAATGGGATAATAGAATTTCTGTACATCATAGGCATCCTGTGAAGATGAGTTAAAAATTGTGACATGCTTACGTATTGTTTGTAAGGTGCTTTCTTCTGAGGTTTTATGGTATTTAATATAACTAAAATCGTAATATTCCTAAACGTGATCAAGAATAGGTCAAAAGTCTCTTTCTTTCCATTTCCCTAACTGAATACAGTAAAAAAAAAATCTCCATGTGAACCTTTTAGAAACATTTAGGCTCCTAAAGTAGGAGCAGTGTTGCTCTAACCACTGTAAATACCACGTGTAATACCAGGAGAACATATTTTAGACTTGAAGTAGTCTGTTAACACTTGGAAATGGGGGAGAACTTTTCTTTCTCCCAACCTGTTGTTTTTTTCTAATTTTTCATTTTCTGTCCATATTCTATTTATGGTTGCTGTAGAAAAATTCAGTGTTAAAAAACAGGTCAGAGCGTTGATTGAAACTTCCAGCATCTGTCAGTGAGGACTTTCAGAGTTGTGATTCCCACAACAATATATACTTGGCCTCCTTTTGCTTTTCAGATGCTTCCCCTCTACCTTTAGCTCAGCCCCCAGCTTTGGGAGGTAGGCTGCCCTACCCTCCTCATCTCTTTCAGGCAACCAACAGCTAGATCCAGTCAGAATTTAGTGTGAAAGCTGAAGTATTCCAGTAAAGGGTATTACATTTTTCCTTGTAAATTTTGTTTAAACAAAATTTGCGTTAACCAAAATTTGACCCTAACTCACTATTGTGTGTGTGTGTGTGTGTGTGTGTGTGTGTGTATATATTTTTAATCTTAAGTAAGTGAACGCAGTGAGGCACATCCAGTTACATGAGAGAACAGATTGTAGTCATCAAAGCCTGGAAATAGGGAAAACTGGAGTTTATTTCTGACTTCTGATAATTTCCTGTATTCCCTCGGGCAGTTCTTTTACTGTATTTACTTGACTCCTAAGACAGGGTTCCGCCCCCCCCATTTAACATTGGGGGAGGCCCTTGTCTTAGAATTGAGTATAGGGGGGAAGGAGGGAGGCAGTTGGCTGCTGTGGCTCAGGCTCTAGTCCCTACCCAGGGTCAGGGCCATAGTTGCATCTGCTACCTGTCCCTCCTCTTTTCCCCGCACCCCGCCATCTCCCCCCTGCAGCCTCTCCTCCCTATCTCCTTTCCCCCACCCAAACAGCCTCTACTCTCCTGCCTGCTGCCACTCTTCCTTTTGCTCCTTACTGTTGCTCTGTAGTGGCAGGTTTTATACACACTGCAGCCTGGGGTACTGAGCATGGCTCCAGCCCAGCCCCATAACAGTGGCACGCAGCTACTATTACTACAGATGCTAGGCTGGGATAGAGCCTGCTGGCATGGAGCAGAAGCTGAAGGCAGAAGCAGGGAGCAGAGACTGGAGGGGGCAGGCAGGGGGCAGGCTCAAGCAGGGGACATGCTGCTTGACCTCCCCATGCCTGCCCCCCTTCAGTGAAAAGAGGAAAGAATTAAAGACAACCCTCCAATAATTAGATTCTATACATGGAAAATTATAACAAATTTTATAAATTTTTCCATGTATGAAATCTAATTGTTGGAAGCAGGGGAGGGGCTCTCATGTTCAGGATTATCTTAGGTTCAAATAAATACGGTAGTCTTGGTGCACCTCAGTTGCCAGTCAATAAAATTGGAACGAACAACACTGTCCTAGGTTCTTATTTCTAATAGTTAGACAACACTCTTAGCTTAAATTAAAATAAGATAAAAATGAAGCATCTTTATCTTTGGGACAGGCTTTTGTTGGCTGGCTTCTAAAATGCCTTTTTATCTGTGTGGTGGCTTAATTGTAATAGTCACTATTGTGAGCAAGCTCCAAATGCTTTGTTGGCACTGACAATTTATTTGGACACCTGCAAATTGAGGAAGTTTCTCATCCCAACTTATGCTTTTGGAAAATGGATAACCACTTTTGTATAGCAGAGTCAGCATCCTTTTTCTGGCCTATGAACTCTCCAAATACAGTTAAGGTCAAGATACCTGTCATGTTTTTCAGGATTAGTAAAAATGCAAAATGTAAGCAATGTAGGCTTGCAATTCACTGTAACCTTTCAAGTCCTACAGGATTTTTCTTTCTTTTTCTTTTTCTTTTTATTTTGAAGCTGACAAATTATGAAAATCACCAGAAAGAACACTTCATCCGTCTTGCTTTATGGTGAGACACAGGGTACGATAGCAAGTTTGCCACCTTGTTTTTGCATGTTTTATATAGTTAAATTGTTGGGTCATTAACTCTTAAATATTTAAACAAATAGGAATTTCCAGTTCTCCTTGTAACGACCAATTCAAACTTTGTTAAATTACAGCAAACCAACACTCCTATTTGAAAATGTGTCATCAGTCTACAGTTGTATGTACTTTTGGCTCAAGTCATGTTATCTTGATGATGTACATGCCTTACTTCCAGTTAATTCAACAAAATTGCACTTGAATAGCTGAGGGTAAAATTTGACTTAGCTTACAAAGCATATTACATATACTTAGCACATCCTTTACACAGGCACCTTAAAGTGCCCCCTTACATAAATTCAAGCTTATGTTGTGTAACTGCATGACCTGACACTTGCTATTAAAAAGTGTTTGAATTCTATTTCAGTTTCATCTTGAGTGAGTGAATCAGATGAAATTCCCCTAATGCTGCGCATAGGACAAAACTGTTGTAATCAGGAAGTGAAATTAATGTCCAAATCAATGCAATCCTATCAGATATTTAACTCCCTGTTTAAAAGCCAGTAATAAAGCATGTCTGTCTGGGGTTTTTTCTCTTTTCAGGTAATGAGTGGTTGCTACGAGGACAGACTTCATCTGGAGAAATTAAGGATGTTTTCAATCCACCTCTCATCCACTTAAAGTTACCCAGTAGCTGCCAGTCATCTGAAGCTGTACTGTCTATCAGAGCATGCCTCTATTACTGTAGCAAAGAAAGCAGTGCCTGTATGATGAAAGGAATCTCCTTCAATCAGCCTTTACAGATAGCTAGCACAAACCAAGGTAGCACAGTGCAAGTAGAGTTGACATATGCATTTTAACTAACTAAACCAAAAACCCAATAGACTTGTGATGCAACTTTTCAGCTTAATATTTTTACAGAAAACATGCAAATAGCGTCCCTCCCCACCCCACCCCATTCCTCATCTTATAGCATATGAAGAATTCTAAAGCATAATATGCTAGGTAGATAAAGTAGGAATGCTTTTTGATGTAACATGAATAATGATAGTGAAATCATGTTGGTTTTATTTCTTTTTTTCGTTACTGTATGAGCAATAATGCCCTAATGCTCTAAAGTCTGCTGACAGTTGTGAATTGATTGGACCTAGGCAACTTTTAACCAGCAAGAAGCAATTTTAAGGGTCCATCCTGGAAGAGCCAGTATTACATTGTGATATTACTGTAATAAGTTCTCTTGCACTGCATATTTGGAATACCTAGATAACTTGGGGCTGACCAACTGCATAGTCCTTTTTATGCCTTCCATTTTTAATAGAATATTTAAAAAAAAAATCTGTTTTTTCCAGTTTACAAAAGGATTATTTATCTTATTTTACAATGAAGGCTCTCGAGACAAAACTTAGATTTTGGGGAAAAAAATCCTGAAATGGGTGCAGTACTATTTATTCTTATGCAAATCACGTATTTTAAATCAAACTAAATATTTATGCCTTATTTAAAGAGCACAATGTCATGGGGACAATTTTCTTTAAAGGAAATGTTTGTGTTCATATAGACAATGTTACATAATGATGTCAAACAGAGATTGTGCCCATGCAGAAGCAATGTGCTGGCATTTTTCTCATTTGTGTATATCTACTCATGTTTTACAGTGAAGTATAGGCAGGAATACTTGAGACACTGACTTGCAATAATTAAATGTCAAACATTTCAATCACATGATTTGTTTTTTTCCCCTTCACTATTTTACAAATTCTGTGCAAAACTTGAAAGTCTCTCACAAGAAACTTGCAAACACTGGTGATTGTGAGTAACATTATATATTTGGTTCCTGGTTCATAGTCCCTTGAAGTCAGGTGGGGTCTGTCCTTTGATTTCAGTGGGCTTTGCATCAAGGCTTTGTGTTCAGTATGTCTGTTTACATGGTAACTAACTCAGATACAGGTTTGGAGTGTCCAAGCCTTTACTTACAATCTGTGATAGGTTTTTAATTTTTTTTTCCAGCAAGACATTTTGGCACAGCTTTTCAAACGTCTGCTTGTTCTAGGCAAGCTTTGTCCTTTCAACAAAATCTCTTCTTTTTCATTTTTTTTTCCTAGTGTCAAATGTCATTATAAACGGCAGGAGAGTAGGGGTATTTTTAAATTTGTATTGGAAAACTTCCACTGACTTTGCGGGTATTCAGGCCCAATTTTATGACACAGTTCTGAGGGGAGAAAAACCTACTCCTGACATGCGATTATTCATGTTTTTTTTAAATAGATACCATGATAAAGTATATTTGAGTTTATAAAAATTAAAACATTTATATTAGCTTTCCCTAAACTAACCATAATAGTTCATGGTACCTGTCAGTAAGCAGCTGAGAGGATTTGTTGCAGGTCTTTCCTGCTCTGAAACTAAGTGAAATATTGCTCCTGAACCCAGGAGGCTTTTTTGTTTTAAGGGAACCATATGGACTGGTGTGGCTTTTCCTTCCCTCTTGAAATCAAATGCCAGCATATCTGCAAGCATTCTATTTATTATTAGAAATAATATTGTCATTCATTAGCCATGCAAAAAGTTGAATATTAGCTTTTTACACAACCTTTATAATCTTTCTTTTCAGTTTTTGAGGGAAAAACAATCCATATATACATTTCACTTCGGCATTTGAAATAAACAGGAAGTTATGTTGCCATGTCTGTTTGCTGTTTGTAAATGCAATTTGCAGGGTTAAGAAGATATTGATCAGAGTATTTACTATTCTTTTACTTAGAGGACAGCTTTTGTTATACTTATTTGAAATGTTTTTTAATTCTAGACTGTAGTCAGGAAACTAGTATTCGACTTCGAGCTAACTCATACATTTTCTGTTACTTACCATAAAAGAAAATCAAGCATGAGCCTCAGTAGTTACAAGTGAGGTTTCAGACTCTTTCTGTACTCTTAAATATATTGCTCAGCCAGATGAAACTGTTCAAAATTTTAAAATAGTTGATTGGTTTTTGTCCATTCCATTTGGACAAGATGATAAAAATTTGACTTGATCAGTTTTCTATATTGAAAAAAAAAAAAGAAAAGAATTAGATGATGGGAGTTTTGTTTTAAAAAAGGGGTGGGGTCTGTTTTATTAAGTGTACTGTTTAATATACATCATCACTTTAAATGTAACATTACAGCTATTTTACTTTTATGTAAATGGGTCTATATAAACATATTTAAGAGGCATATTCTGTGGGTTTTTTTGTAATATTTCATCTTCCTTGTTACATAGAACCATAGAAAAGTAGGGCTGGAAGGAATTTCAGGAGGTCATCTAGCTTGGTGCAGGATCCTCCCTAACTAAACTACTATGGTATTGATGCTTTTACTTTTCCTTCTTCAGTAAAAAATTATTGGGAAGAGATGTTAATAAACTAACACAGTTGTAGATCATGGCATAATAGACCTTTAAATGCTTTAATTGTAGCTAATTATGTTTATCCTATTTTGGGAAAGCAGCTTATATTTCAGCAGCATAGGCTTAGAGTAAACCTTTTGTTTGAGCCAGTTTATCCTTTTTCTTTATGTTGGAAGTAGTGAGTAGAATCCAATACTAATCATAGGGAATGGGATTTCAAAGTAGTTCATGGTATGGCAGGTCAGTGTCAAGTGCCTTTTTTTCATCAAATTTAATGACTGCTCACTGTTCACTTCATTGCATTTCCTAAATGATCTGTGTAAATGTACTGTATTCATTCCATTGTTTCGCTTTCCAAAAAGCCTGAAAATGTCCTTACCCACAACATTGAGATGGCTTCCTGCTAAAAACAGAAAACAGGTTGCCTTGATGCAGATGTGACCCTCTGCATGCTCTATCAAACATCACTTAACACCTATTATTTGTAAGGAAAAACGTAATTGTTTTAGAAAATACTGCCAATTGTATGCAGAGAATAGCACGCAATTCCCGTAATCCCCTCTTCAGTTCCATTTGTAGCTCACAAACATTTGTGTTCACGTTCATTGTAGCAGTACATATTTTGGATGCTCACAGTGCTCATAGTACAGTAGAAATTTTGCTTACAGTAGTCACAAGATTAGGGCAGTGGTTCTCAAAATTTGGCCCTGCAAGCTGGATAACTAGCATAGGGCCAGTTCACAGGCCAGACTGAAACCCTGTGTTGGTATCAGGCCCGTGTTGCTCTGCTCAGACCTGCACTGCCCTCCCTTGCCTCATTTGGCCCTGCTCAACTCTGCATTGTCCCATACCGCCCAATTGGCCCCACTCAGCTTTCCACCACCCTGTGCTGCCCCTGTTGACCCTGCACGCTCAATCCAACATGCAAGCCATCTTCTCCAGCCTGTGGGGCTCCTTCCAGGTCCAGGAATTTGACAGCATGGGAGAGGCAGTTAAATGCCACTGCTCTCCCACTGCCAAATTTTCAGACCCATGGGGGCCCTGTGGTACAGATAGTATGGCTCTGTGGGTCTGATATGGCCTGTGGGGTGGGGCACCCCGGACTTGGGTGATGTGGCAGAAAGAGTACTGACCTGGGACTCAAGACTTCAAACTTTTTTTTATGATTTTGGATGCTTCACCTGCCTTTTGTGCCTTTTTACAAGTGGATTCACTACTTTGCAAACCCTTGAGGGAAGGGAGAAGCTGTGAGGATGAAATCAATCTACTGTTAATGAGGTACTCAGATATTAAACTGATGAGTGCCATATATGTACTAGCATAAACAGATAAGAATAAAACTCTTCCGGCTGAAAAATAAAAGAGTTATTGGATGGAGTGCCATGCAATGTCCCATGCTGCCACTGTCTGGTCTTTTCTCACTTTGCCTCTGTTGGTAGGGGCGAGCAAACCCCCTGCTGCCATGCCAGCACCCCAGTTTGGGGCTGGCCTCCCCTAACCCCCCCTTGCTGCTTTGGAACAGGGCCACTTTCCCCCACTGTGCCTTCTCTCCCCATCCCAGCCAGCTTTTGTTTAGGTCCAGTGCTGGCATGGCTTTCAGGGGTGGCCACCCAGCTCTGTTGGCCTCGGCTCCCCTGCCTGCTGTCAGTCCTCAGTGCCTGGGTTGTAGCTCTGGTGCCCATTAGCAGCATAAGAACATGGTGGCCACCTTAAGTGGCAGCTGCATGCAGGGGCAATGGCAAATTCCAGCTGTTGCTGCCACTGTAATGACAATTGTATGACTGCAGCAAAAGCCAGTCTCTTTCGCACCAACCCCCATCAGCACCCAGGACAGTTGCCCCCTACTCTAGTCGTGTCACCGGTGCTTATTTCCTATTTCTGCTCCTCCCCTTGGTATTGCCTGTTTTGCTCTCAATTCAGAAACAAGTCAGAAACATCGCCTTTGTGTCCCTTCAGAAACCCTAAGCCAATTAAATCAATATTGCTCTTCATCATGAGACAACAAAATACCAGCACATTAAAAGCAAATCTAAATCCAGTTTTGTTTTGGCATCTATAGACAGCACTTGAATAAAACTAAGCACTTATGTCAGTATGTAGTTGTATGGCATTAGCATGGCTTTTCAAGATTCTGAATATTTCTGGTCTCAAGCATAAATAATTCCTCTAACTCTTACAATTTATATATGCTCATCAAGAGCAATACATTTTCCTGGGTGTAGGTTGTAGCTGTGTTGGTCTAAGGACACAGGCAGACAAGTTTCTTTGCGTGAATCTGATATCTTTTATTAGACCAACTTAAATAGTTGGAAAACAATTATTAAGCAAGCTTTTGGGTTCAGAAACCCGTCGTCAGGCTAAGGCTACCAACTGCTGAAACTTCCTTAGCCTGACGACAGGTTTTTGAACCCAAAAGCTTGCTTAATAATTGTTTTCCAACTATTTAAGTTGGTCTAATAAAAGATATCAGATTCACGCAAAGAAACTTGTCTGCCTGTACATTTTCCTTAACTTTTTTTGCTGTTTTGCACCTATATTTCTTTGTCATAAATCTGTCCTCTCCTTTAGGAGTATCAAAGTGGGAGACTGTCTTCTTGCAGTCCTCATGAATCCATCCCATTCCCCCCCGCCCCTTACACACACACCCCATCACCTTTGCATCTCTGACCATGGGAAAACAAATTACTGCCCCAGCTGTAACTTAGGCTCCTTGTAAACCATCTGTAATTAATGTGCATCTGTCACTATAATTGGCATTTATTTTGCCCCAAAGACTAGACGTCCGACTTCATTCCGATCTTAGTTACGTGACTAATCTGGAATGAATATACAATTCATATTGCCTCTTTTCCTTCTGGCAGGATCCCCACAGTTGCTTCCAAACTTCAGCTTCACGCAATAGCGTCCCAACAAGTGGGAATAGTTTATGCTGAGATTTTAGTAGCTATTAGATAGTTTCAGGAAACCTGGAGTTTAAAATAAACACAAGTCAGTTGTTATGCAGAATATACCCATTTGCTATCTTGTTGCTGGTTTGGTTTAATTATTGTCAAAGGTTGACACTCCAGTGGCACAGTTGAAAAGTTAAAAAGCCTGGATCTGAGTTGGATAACGTTGACAGAGCTCTAGTTACTCGTTGTTTGGTGTACCTCTTCTTTGCTGGCATGCCACACACAAGCATACCAGAGAATGTTTTGTCCGCTGGCAGGCCCAGCACTAAGTAAAGGAATTAGAAGCATTTCCAGATCCTGCCTACTTTTCTTACAGTGTTGATGATGGTGATCTAAAGAAAAGAAATGCTTGTAAAAATACTCCCCAGTCCACCTCATTATAATGTGCTGTACTTAATCTATATGAAAAAAATGATCTTTTTATGCAGTGTTTTTCATGTTTCAGTTTAGTATGTTTTAACTCCAGTCTTTTTATGAAACCTGGTGGTGGCCAATAAAAAAAGGTGGTAGAAAATTGAGTGTGGAATATTTAAGCTTTAAAGAATCGGAGAATGAATTCTTTGAGTTTTTTTAATTTTAAGCAACGTGTGGCTTTCAACCACAAGGATAAGAGTCTTCTGTTTTAAGACCTAAACTAGGTGGTGTCAGATAAGTGGTTTACAAATTAAAATGTTATCTAAGTATAGGCAAGTAGAGGTAGCAGAATTGCTACCTATGTTGATGTGGCTGGTTTTAGCCTAAACATATACAGATATTATCAGCCAGAGACTTGTCATGTGTAAATCAGCATGGTTCCTTTGAAGCCAACAGATGTATGCTGATTTAAAGCTCTGGTTTGGATCTTTTCATACAGAAACACTCATGGGTGAATTCCTGACTCTTTTCAAGCCAGTCATAAGCTCCCATCAGTTTCTTTGGGCTAGGGTTTCATCCTAATGACTATAATGCATTTTCTTTTCATGGCAGTGACTGAAAAAGAGATTAGTGCCTTGCTTAAATCTGACTGGATAGCTTCAGAAAGACACTTTCAAGTGTTCTTTGCTAGGGTTTTTTTTGTTTACCCTTCATTGTTTGTATGCTCTTTTTGTGAACTTTGGATTCATAAACATTGGGGCTGGAAGGGACCTCAGAAGATCGAGTCCAGCCCTAGGGGCAGGAAGTCAGCAGGGGTCATAGGATCCCAGCAAGATAAATATCCAAATGTCTCTTGAAGGTGTTCAAAGTAGGTGCTTGAACCACTTCCGATGGCAGTCTATTCCAGACCTTGGGGACTCAAACAGTAAAGAAGTTCTTTCTTATGCCCAGCCTGAAATGGTCATGGAGGAGTTTGTGACCGTTCGAACTTGTCATCCCTTGGGGCGCTCTGGTGAACAGACGTTCCCCCAGATCCTGGTGACCCCCCTGATTAAACTTACAAGTGGCCACCAGATTACCCCTGAGCCTGTGCTTTTCCAGGCTGAAGAGTCCCATGGTGCTCAGCTTCTCTTCATAAGGTCTGTTTTCCTGGCCTCTGATCATGCACATGGCTCTACTTTGCACCCTCTCAAGCTTCTCCACATCCTTTTTCAATTGTGGAACCCAAAATTGGACACAGTACTCCAGCTGCGGCCTCACCAAGGCCGAGTACAAGGGGAGAATGACGTCTCCGGGATTTGTTTGAGAAGCATCTATGGATGCAAGCCAGCATTTTGGTTGCTTTACTAGCCGCAACATCGCATTGCAGGCTCATGTTCATCTTATTGTCAATGATGACCCCCAAGTCTCTTTCTTCTGTAGTGCTAGCCAGCGTAGCACTGCTGAGCCTATAAGGGTGCTGCAGGTTTTTCTTCCCAAGGTGGAGAACCTTGCATTTTTTGGTGTTAAACACCATCAGGCTCTCATCTGCCCATTTCCTAAGCCCGTCAAGGTCAGCCTGGATCGCCCTCCTGTCTTGTGGTGAGGATGTTTTGCCCCAAAGTTTGGTGTCATAGGTGAATATGGCCAGTCCACTTCTAATACCAATGTCCACATCATTAATGAAAATGTTGAATAGTATAGGCCCAAGGACAGAGCTTTGAGGGACCCCTATGGTCACAGAGCACCACGATGATTGACTTCGTCAATCACCACCCTCTGGGTCCGACCACGGAGCCAATTCCCCAGCCATTCATTTAGATCTGGTATGGGATTCTCTTCATACCTCATCTTTTGAATGAAATTGATAGTAGTGTGGTTTCTTTTTAGAGGTATCATCTTACAAAACACCTTTATTCAGTCACTTGAGCACATGTCTAGGAATAATTTTCTGTGCTATACAAACACTCAGATACACGTTTTCTGACGAGTCCAACCCCTGCCTGAGATTCTGTCCCCTTTAAAATTTATGGCAAAGCTCATCTGACATCAGCAAGGAAAAGGTTTTTTAGTCTACATATAAATAGTGGCGATTTTTTTTTTTTTTTTTTAAATGAAAGCATTGCATATATAAGATGTAAGATAGATGGGATAGACCTAGGAAGAGCCAGATCTTCAAAAGATGAAAAATGGTAACTTCATTTTGGACCTGGCCATAGGAATTAGAGAAAGCAGTGTTGAAGGAAGTCAGATTTGAACACCCAAACACCTTGATACATTTTTTCTTGTTTGTTTCTCTGAGCATAGAAGTTTGCAATTTCTTTCTGGTTGTTGGTGTTAAAATGCCACATTTTTGTTGTATCCTTTTATTTCATACAGTTAAATTTACTTTTTCCTATTAACATCATTTTAGGATTGGAATCACAGAAAATGTTAACCTTTTTAATAAAAGCAAAGGTACTGTAATATCCTCAGAGAACAGAAATATGTTTTAGAAGAAATTATATTAGTTCAAATAAATTAATGATGAAAGACCAGCAGGAAAGTACCTGTTCTTACTAAGATCTAACTCCTCTTCTAAAGTTTTGTAAAACTTTTTCATGGAAAAAAAATAAAATACTACAATATTTTCTCTCTCAAACGTAGCTTGTTTGGTGCTTCTCTGATGCAGCAATGTATATGCCATAGTATGCTTAAATCCAAAGTTTGTAACTAAGGGGTTCCATTTCTTCCTGCCCCTCATCTCCAACCTGTCCAACAGGGTTGTTTCAATGTGAGTTTTATCTGGGTACCAGAGACTGTAGGGTCTGCAAAACTGGGTCAGCTAATGAGGGCAATGTACCTTCTTTACCTTTAGGCTGGGTCAGAGTCCCTATGGAAGCTGGAGGCCTAACCCATTCTCTTCCTTCACATAGGAGGTAAGAGAAATGAGGTGTGCAAAGGTACATGATGTGTGAGACAGTCTATAGAGTTGCACGAATTGAGCTTGTCAAGAATCTCCATGCTACCGTGACCGCACTGGTTCTGGTGTCCAAACTAGATTGGATGTCTTTATGCCATGCTGAAGTCTGCAGTGTACTGCTTCTATGTACACAACTTCTCATCTCCCTATCCAGTGTCTCAAATCTAGATTTGAGGAGAGGGGGTTAAATTATGTTGTTATAAGTTCAATATGTAAATGTACCCCTAATTATGTACTTGAGCACTGCTCCTTTTCCACCCAGAGGTAGTTAAAATAAAGTCTGTCCCCATTAGCATCAAGCTCATCAGTTTCACCCTACCTAGGAAAATAAGCATTTTCTTCTATTAATTGCAATAAATATCAGCTGCTTTCAGTCAAATGCTTCATCACAATATCTGGTAGAAAACAAACAAAATTCACAGTCATAAAATACAGAGAAATTAAATGTGTTTTACTTGAATAACAGTCTTGGAATCTTGAATACATTTCTGTTAATAGCACAGTGAAAATCTATGATATTTTACAGGCCTAAAGTTACAGTTGATATGGATACTAGAAAACCTGCAACCATTGATGACCCATTACTACATTTCCCCCCTACATGCCCTTTACTACATTCTAACCTACGTGATAATTTGATAGTCAAGGATAGCATATGCTGATCTTGGTGAAATCCTGCCCATCACCCCAAAAGAGGATAAGATCATCCTCCTTGGAGATTTCAATGCAAGAGTTGGCTAGGGCTTTAACATGTGGAAGGGAACCATTGGGAAGGAAGGAGCGATCGAGGTCAATTCCAACAGCATCCTTTTACTCACTAAATGCGGAGAGCATGACTAACACTATCTTCGGACAACACAACAGATACAAAACAATGTGGCAGCACCCTTACTCAAAACAATAGCATCTCCTTCATTATGTTATCGTAAAAGTGCGTCATCTAAAAGACATTCATATCGCATATTATTAGAGGCGCCAATGGCTGCTGGATCGGTCATTGCTTAGTGAGATCAATCATGTCCATTAGGGTTGCATTGAATCATAGAAAGCAACCCAAAGCAGTCCAAAAACAGTACATCAAATGCCTTTAGACTCCTAGGCACTGTGAAGCCCTCCAAACATAATCTCAGCAAGTAATTTGCCGACCTTGGTATTGAAAATGATAACACTGGTATTGAGGGAAATTGGTAAGATCTAGAGGAGACCATCCATGAGGCTTGTAGAGACTCAATTGGCTTTATCACCTGATGCCATCAGGACTGGGGTGACAAGAACAATGCTGTGATATTTCTCAAGTGGAAGATGCCAATAAAAGCTTTCTGTGACTGGCAAAACTGTACTATATCCAGTCAGCATCAGGGAACATTTTGACAGCTTAAAGCTGAAGCCCAGAGAAAGATCTGAGAAGTCAAAAGCAAATGGTGGGAAGAGAAAATTTAAGAAATCCAGCAGTCTGTTGACAATCATGACATTTGGAACTTCTTCAGTGTAATCAAGGCTGTGTACAGACCAAGATCTTGTGGATTCACCCCACTTGATCTAAAAACAGCAGTACACTCCTTCAAGACACCAAGTCCTTCAAAAACCACTAGAAGAGACTCTACCAAAAGCTGAACCAAGAATCAACAGTAATGTGAACCCATCAAATCTATCCTGCATCATCCTGTAAGGGAAGCACTTGCCAGTCCTCTGAAAAAGTCTACCAGGTGATAAGACAGATAAAGAACAACAAAGCATCTAGCCCTGATGGCATACCAGCTGAGGTCTTCAAAGCTGGGGGTGGGGAACTATGACCAACGAGCTGTGTGTGTATTAATACACTGTGTGTATTAATGTGCCGTAATTGGCATGACTGCACAGTAGCACCAACGCACTACTTTTACGTAACACTAATGCACAGTAGAATATTTCTGTTCATTCCCATGGCACTAATGCGCAGTAGAATTAGTGTACTGTATGTCTAGTGTCTTGTGGAGACATGTCCACTTTTTTCAAAATCTGGAATACTGAGGAAATTCCTACTGATCTAAGGAATGCCAATATTGTCACCATTTTTTAAAAGGGAGATAAGTCTGACTTTGGAAAGTATCCAGGTATTGCCCTCCTCTCCATCGCTGGGAAGATCCTTGCTTGAATTCCGCTGAACAGACTGCTGCCTCTTGCCAAGGAAATCCTTTCCAAGTCTCAATGCTGCTTCAGACCACCAAGAAGACACTATGGATATGATTTTTGCAGCCCAGCAGATCCAGGAAAAATGCTGAGAACACCAGGAATTGTATATGTTCTTTATTGATTTGACCTAAGCCTTCAGCTGTGTTAACCCTGAGGCTCTATGGAAGATCTTACTGAAGTTTGTCTGCCCATGGAAATTTATCACCATCCTGAGACTCCTTCATGACTAGATGACTGGCTCCGTTACGGAGACCTTTACCATTCAAACTGGCATCAAGCAGAGCTGCATGATTGCACCAATTCTGTTTTCTATCTTTCTTATGGTCATCAAGATGCTCATCCTTGACTCTGCTACATGGCATCATCATTCAGCATAAGGATGGACAGTAACCTTTTCATTCTCTCCTGTCTCTCTGCCAAAACCAAAGTAATTTTGGCCTCAATGGTGGAACTTCAGTACACTGATGATTGTGCTGTTGTTGTATATATTGAGGAGGACCTACAAATGGCCCTTTAACTGCTTCTCGCAAGTGTACCAGTGCCTGGGATTGACCCTTAACATTAGAAAAACAACGGTGCTTCACCAGCCTGCAACCTTCCCAGCAAAGATCCTCACTGATGAACAGAAGCTGGAGAACGTTGAACAATTTGCATACCATCTTTCCAAGACCAACATCAACAAGGAGATCCAGTATAGGATCCAATGTGCCAGCTCTGCCTTCAGAAGACTGAATCATCATGTGTTCAAGGATCAGGACATTGCTCCTACTATATAAGGCTGCGGTAATCTCAACTCTTCTCCATGGCTGTGAAGCTTGGCTGACTTGCAGAGGCTACCTGAAAAGCCTGGAATGCCATCACCAACACTACCTCTGGAAGATCCTTGGCATAAAGTGGGAGGATCATCACACACATGCCAACGCCCTCACCAATGCTAACATCACCAGCATGGAAGCATTGATAACGTCAGTTGTGGTAGACGGGACACTGTGTGGATGCCTGACTGTATGTTTACCAAAACAACTCAGCCAGGGACAAACGACACAGGGGGGCCAGAGGAAATGCTTCAAGGACAGCCTCAAAATGAACATTAAGAAGTGTGGCATTGACGCCATAAATTTGGGAAAAATTAGCTGGGGACAGGGATAAATGGCAACACCTTGTGAGAGAAGGTACATCTTACTTTAAGGAAAACCATGTCACCCTACAGGCGGAAAAATGACCGAAATGGATGGAAAGGAAACAAGACCGAGAAATCTGTGGTCCGGCCCTCCCTTTAACCACTCATGGTGTTTGCCAGAGTCTGCGGCTCTAGGATCAGCCTTCTGAGCCATCAATGGACTCATCTACAGCCCTTTACTTAACCCGTAGAAGTGATCAACCTTGAACATAAGCAATCACTGCCACTGCTGAATTTGATTTTTAATAAGAGTCTTTTATGTCCAGTGTATAAATTGTAACATAGTTTATTTAAAGATTCATATTAGCCATTCATAAACCATATCTTTTGTCCACTGTTAATTTATACCTGCTGAGAATTTTGGCCCTTGTGTCTCCTCAGATATTATTAAATTTTATAAATACTATTGAAAAACCTGAGGACAACCTGACTTTGGTCCAGTTTTAATATTTTGAGTTCAATCTGGTGTCTTGAGATGGGCCAGATCTCAGGATAAACTAAATTAATTTACAAGTTCTCCATTTTATTGTGAAGTACATGAAATACCTTTTGTGGCTGTTTGTACCCTCACCCAGCTCTTGTGTTGTCTAGGAGTGCCAAACATTACCTCACCTGACCGTGACAGTCTTATGATCGCTTGCCATCCTACTTAGTAGCTAGCGATTGGTTACTAAGTAGTTTGTGGTTAAGCCATAGTAGCCAGTAACACTTTTGCCATATTCAGTCATTTTTGCTTCTGCAACTATGCACTTTTTTTTAGTCACAAACTGCTGAAACAACTTCAGAGGACTTGAAGGTCCACACTTTTTAATGAGCGCACATGTACATGTGTGCTCAATATATGCAAACTCTGTTTTAACTAATGTGCAAGAAAAGGTTGCTATTGTGACTCTTGGAATTCCCAAAAGAGAAAGACTCACTGCAGATGCATATGCTTATAAATGCCATTTCACGTAAGACAGTGGTTTTCAAAACGTGTTCCCTAGCACCCTGGAGTTCCACGATACATCATCGGGGTCCCATGAAGATATTGAGGGTAACGGCAGAGCAGGCTGGGAAGTGGTGCACCACCACTGCCAGCCCAAATTGCCTGGCATCCACATGGTAGGGATTCCACCACAGCAGGAGCTGATATGAAAGGGCTCTAGGGCTTTAGGAAGTTAAAAAACCACTACCATAAGAGATTACTGCTGTCCCTTTGCAGAGGTGGGGGACTTTGTCAATGAATCTTTCCAACAACAGAGCATTTTCATGGCGTTGGAAGGCATTCTGGACTGTACTTCTAAGAAGGACTCTCAGGTGGAGAGGTGTGGGGGGCTTTAAAATACCACTGACACCCTTCTAGGGGCCATTTACACCCTTTGAGCCATTTATCCAGGGATTCAAGGGATTCATCCCTTGTGTGTTATGGAACAGCATTATATATTTAGTTCTACAGCACAAAATATTTTTTCTTTTATTTTAGGCAAAATATATTGGAAAGTTGTATCCCTTGATTCAGTCACTTTCTGTTACTGCAAGTATTTCCAAGTGTTGAATTAACTGGACCACATGGGATCATTCACATTCCACTAGCCTACCAATAGACCATAAATGGTGGATGCATGTTTTCCTAGAGCGATCCAACCCCATAAAATGAGGGCAATCAGATGGCAATTAACAGGTTGCAACAGGGAAATCTTGTATGCACCCCATGTAAACTACTATAACAGAAGTACAGGATTATTTTGTGTCTTTGAAACTTAAGCTGTAATAACAGTTCACTTGAAAACTGACATACTTTTTATGAACTGCATCTCATTCTTGGGTGCCTGCTTTGTATGAAAGACTAAAGAAAGGGCAAATCAGGTTTACTGTCTTATTTATATCCCAGGGGCTGAAAGGTACATTGTTGCCACAGTAAAGATCTGAAATTTAAATGAGGGATGACATCATGTAAACATGGAGCACATCATAATACGGTCAACGTTCTTTTCTGCAAGCATGAGTAAGTAATTTGCTCGGTTAGGGTCTACTCTATAAACGAGTGAATTGAACAAAGCTGTACTGTTTTACTGATCATTATATTTGTATCTGGTAAAACAGGGAGTCATTAGGAGTGCCCTAGCTGTTTTACAGTCTTCATGTACTAAGCAAATAGGATCAGCCAAAAGTATACAACATTTAAATCTACATGTAAAATGATAAGTAGGAATATCCAAGTTTAAATGACACTGAATTACTTAGTAGAACTGAGGAAAATTTGCCAGAGGCTATTGCAAGCACCAACACTTACATTTTCCATCCTATACACAGCAGAAGTAAAGATGTATTTAATTAGCACTTCTACTGTGCTGGGAGCAATTAAGGAACTATAAAGTGTTAGCTATTATTGTTGGCTCGTATTGAGGGAGGTATATAAACAGCAGCGTACATGTTGGTACTATATAAAACCCAGCTGAGACCACATCTGGAATATCAATGAGAAAGTTGAAGAGAATATGTAGTTTCTCTGTTTCTGTAATAAGCTGCTAAAAGGAGCAGAGGAGAAAGTGGCAAGATTGCAATTCCTGTGTATGTGAGAGCATTTGTTTTTTCATGTGAGGAGTCTGCTGAGATACAGTACAGTGATAGCAGTTGAGGTTTCAAAAAAAATGAAATTTGATTTCTTTTAGACCCAGGGCACAATACTGCTAAGGGACTTATAATAAGTTTTGGAATGTGCAGTATTTGGGAAATAGTATTTTAACTAAGAGAATGAACAGATTAAAAAATGGCATTTATTTTTTGTATAGATCTGTAACTACCCTTCTGTAATGTGTATATGTTTTTTTAAGATTAGAGAAATGTATTTTTGAATGCTGATGGTTAGAAATCTTAGCAACACTCGCACTCATTTCTGGTCCTCTGTAAATACGTCCCCTTTTACAAGGCTATGGTTCTGCCTCTACATAGGCTCAGTTCTAGTTCTCTTCCATTTTCAATGACATTAAGGTATATTATCACAGTAATGACATGCTGATTTAGCCTATTGCTGCTTCAGATACTAAGACAGACATTTCTTCAGCTTCCTAGAAGATTCGAGTTCAGATGATGTAGTTTTAACTACAAAATAAGGTAAGAACACTGGGATCATCTACACAGTCAATGCGTTTTTGCTACTGCGCGTTAAATTTAGTACCTCTCATGTGAGATAATAAATGCATGTTTGGCTGCCCTAATGCACAGTAGCAAAAGCAGATGCTTTTTTAGTGAAGCTTAATATGCAGTAGCCTATTTTAACTGCACATTCATGTATGAGCATGGTTTTTGACATGACACTTTAATGTGCAGTAAAATAGGTTACTGCGCAGTAAAGTGCACGTGTGGACACACCCTCTGTGTATATAATGAAAATACATCATCACCTCTCAAGACCATTAAGGCCATGTTGGTATTACAGCAGACAAACAAATGATGGCCAGGATTCTTTTCCTCTGGAAAGCAACAGTTAGCTCTACTCACAGATTGTGAAGCAGTCATGACTAGGACCCACTCTTGCAAGCTGCCATGCAGAGCACCACCTCTAAACTTTGTTGATGCTGCTCAGAACCTCAGCAAATCGGACCTTGGAAAGTATTAGGGCTCCTGCAATTCCCAGAAACCCAGGAGGTATTGTTTTAATAAAGAAGATACACATTTACATTCTGTTAGTTTAATATACTTGTTTATTTTTAACTAATGAGAAGTGTTTAACTTCTGGCAATGTAGCAGATTCTTCAGACAGAAAATAAGCAATTAAGTTATTCCACAGCAATGCTGACCTGTCAATTTGCCAGTGTGTTTGCAGTGCTGTGATATGCAAGAGGAGTTGTAGTTAACAGTAGTTTTGTGGGGTTTTTGTGCTGAAAGAAGTCTTATCCTTTCTGGGCAAAATAAAGAAAACTAATACTGGGGGGGAGATCAGTGTTAGGCTTATATTTTGTATGCGGCTGTATAGTATTTAGGACTGCAAAAGTAGAGCAATTTAAAGTATTTTAGTAAAGATCCAGAGGTGTAAATTTGAGCCATGTTCTCGATTTGCATCACAGGCCATCCCCAGCCAGTCCAGGAATAAATGGGTACTTGATCATTTGGGCTGGCTCATCAAAGGGGCTGGATATGATAGCAGCCCCCTCACAGACTAATAATTCCCTCATGTGCTTTATGCTCCAGGAGTTGATGTGCCTTAACCTGCTCGCCTCCGTTTGGGTGGTCCTTTGGATTTTTTTATTTTGATGGTATTTAAAATATTACTTGTCAGCACAAATATCTACAGAAATCTACTCGCATAGGGAAGAGGACAACAACCCAGCTGTTGGGACTCTGTTGGAGTCAAATCCTTAGCTGGTATAAATCAACATTACTCTATTGCTCTGCAGTTGTCGTGTCCCAACGGAACATATGGTAGATTGTAAGGTATTTTCATTAATCTGTCTGCAATTCTGGGACCTCAGCCAATGGTTACCTTTTCTACCCCTTGCACTCCACTGAAACTGTTCTCAGTGAAGTCTCTAATGATTTCTTCCTACAGAAAGCTTAACAATACTTGGGACGTGTCGGTGTGCTGAGGCCACCCTCTGTCAGGCCAACCAGTGTCACCGTTGTTTCCTTATATTCCTTCAGCTGTTGTCTCCTGTCTTATACTGTGAGTCCCTAAGGACAGGGACCCTCTTTTTGTTGTGTTTGCATTCTGCCTAGCACAAGGAGATCCATTGGAAATCTGTGACTAGATCTCTTAGACACTACAGTAACGTAAATAATAGTAGTCAGCGTAGTCTATTTCCAGAGCAGTGGATAACTTCAATAAAATGGCTTGAAAAAGAGATTAAGAAGCCAGAAAAAGAAATTGATTCTGTGAAATCTTAACTTTGCTTCCATCTTCTCCTAGGCTGTTCCCTCCCATCTATGAATGTACAAAAATGCCATTGTTCTGCCTAAAGTTTCAGCGATGCCCAAAATAAACAAACAACAGCAACAAAAAAATCCTTCCTGAACTGGTGGGATTAAATCATTAGCCCAGGAATTCCGGAAGGGTGTGGGGAGTTCAAATGAACTGATTGTCTTTCCAGGTTTGGCCTATAAAGGGTCTAGAGATTTTATCTTGCCTTTAATACTGATGTTTGAGCACATGCAAGAAAAATGTTGAGTTTGGCCACAGATGCAGCAGTGCTAGCATGTTAATTAGTTGGGGTTTTTTTCAGTTCTTTCCCAGGGAATAAGGAGATAAATTGGCAGGTTAGAACTGGATGGGAAACAAAACAGCACATTTCTATCCTTGTACAGCTAAACTGCACTACTAGTTAATCCTGGACAAAAAGCCAAGTAAGCTTGTCATGGGAGGACTCCCTTGGTATAGGAAAATCCACTAGGGGATCATACTTCGGGGAACGGCACAAACCCAGTTGCTGATGATTTTGGTGAGCACGAAGGCAAGCTTTGCACTTAAGTGTGAGCTGTGTCTACAGCCAAAGGTTTGAGTCGCTGCCTACAGGACCCTTTCTGTGTACATATCAGGCCTGTACTGAGAGAAGGTTGTATAATCTGTCCATATGCCACCCATAAGGGGCTCAAGAATTTATAAGAGGCTCATGTATCGTAGTGGTTATTCTAGCGTAGGGGTACTCAACCTTTGGCCTGTGGGCCAGATCTGACCCCCAGAGCTGTGTCATCTGGCCTGTGGGTTTCCCCATGAGTCTGAAAATTTGGTCATAAGGGGAGTGGCTGTCCTGCACTGGCCCTGTGCACTTGATTAGGAGCCCAAGGCAGCACAGGGCCCAGTGCAGGCAAATGGGGTGGCCAAGGCTGTGCAAAGCCCAGTCTGGCTCACAGACTGGCCCTGTGCTACTCATTGAACCTACAGGACCAAAAGGTTGAGCACCACAGTTCCCACCACTGTACTTGCCAACTGTGCATTAAATATGATCAACAGCTATCATGCAGTTTGTTCTTTCAGTCATGTTTTCCCCAGCAGGAGAATTGTGTGAGCAGTAGAGTGGTTTTAGGTTTTGAAATGGGACATCTAGATGTATACACGCTGTTCAGTATTTATATTAAAGGTAAGAACAAAGCAAAGATTTATAAATGTCTGCTGAAGCCCCACTCACCGAAAGCTTCCTGATCTATCTGTTCATCCAGGCAGTTACACTTCAGGATGCTCCTAGGTTCCTCACTGATGCAAAGCTCTCACACCACCCCGTCTGTGAGTAGTGCTTTTTGCACCGGCACTTGAAGCAGATGGTGATAAGGTTTGTGGTGGTTCTTAGTTCCTGTGGAGCTCATTGCAGGGTCTGGGCTGACCCTGAGAAAGCTGTTTACTGCCCAGATGAGCTTTACATTCACGGTAGTGAGTTCCAGTGTGTCTGAGGGTGCAGTGTTGTTGGCCAGTGTCCATCTTTATTCTGAAATGTCAGGTCAGATTTAACATAAGATGGGATCCAGGCCACTAAGCACCATAAAGATCAGGATTAAGAGCATCAACTTGCTGTGCTACGGGGAAGAAGCATAGAGGGCTGCTGCTGAGGAGACCTGCTACAGCATTCTGGTCTAGTTTGACTTTCGTAGGCACTTGTTGAATTCCTGTCCAGTGTTGCATTGCTGTAGTCCGGACAGGAGGTAACAAAAAGCATATATAATAAATGCCAGGTTGTTGGCTAGGATAGCAGTCTCCTAGCCAACCGAAGATGGCAGAAATATTACTCATAGATGGGGCTGTGCAAGAGCTTAGTGTCAGGGAGGAATCTAGGAGCATTCCAGCTCCAGTGTAAATGCCTACATTTCAGGAAGCCTTTGGTCACTGGGACTTCTGCAGACATTTATAAATCTTTGTCTGGTTGGCTTGCTTTGTTCTTACCTTTAATCCTTAAGAATTTCTCAATGACGTCCTGTCCTCAGTTCCGCTTGTTTTATTGGGCGTAACACATAAAGCTTCATTCCAGTATGTGTGGGATCCAGAGTCCAGTGTTTTATTAAAATCTGCTTCCAACTCTTTCAAGGTTTCCTGGGTGATATTTTTTTCCCTTTTAAGATAATACCAAACCAGTAGAAAACCCTGTAAAAGAATGGCTCTGCACTCTTCCTTTTCCTGAAGATAGAGGGACTTTAAATGGTAACGCATGTATTTGGTAACACTGAGATGAGGAATTAAGCATTCCAGACCCAGAAAGATTTTTATGACCTTTTTTTGGTTAAGCTGCACATAGGAATCTTAAAGACATGATCTTTCAAATTTCCTGACTGTTTGATTAATGTCCCAGCCCACGTCCTAAAATGTCCCAGTGCGTGGATGTATTTTTTCAAATGCCATTAATGATACCCAGTTCTGCAACTAATTTAATATTTAAGCTAATTTGCAATCGTTAAGAGTTCTTACAACTTGATTATACAACCAAACATCTCTTTAAACACAAACAAAAGACAAACAAAAGTGGCAATTATCCAGCTGAGTCTGATCCTGGTCTTTCAATGCGAGTTGAGGGTGCTTTGTAGGGTTGTTTAATCATATCTCAACTTTCTTTGCCATGGACCTTACTTTGACAGTGTTGTTATTACAGCTGACCAACATATTTGGCATTAAAGTTTCCCCCACTGGGAAACGTTTCATCAGATGTCAGCCTCAATGACATTTTCAATTCCATTTGGGAGGATCTAAAAAAATATATTTTGTTTTGAGTTAACATTTTGAAATGAATGATTTTTTTTTTGTTTAAGAATGTCAAAAACATTTCACTTTGACTGAAGATGTTGACATGCTTTAGTTTTGAAATGTTGAGTCACTTCCAATTCAAACCTATTCAAAAACTTTCATTCGGGGAAATTTCTTTAATTTTTCAACTTTCAATTTCAAAATGTCAGAATTTCCCATGAGATGAAAACTTAGTTCACCGGTCTGTTCCAGTTGATCTGTTGAATAGAATAAAGGTGTAGTATTACAACTAGAGGACCAGCCTAAGCCCAGGACAAATATAACATAAAGAAGCAGTTTGTGTACTCAAAAGCCTATGGCATAATTCAAGAAAAGTGAATGTAGAACAAAGAGAAAGATCACATTTTAAAAATGAATGGATGAAGATTAGCTTGATAAAACTCACAAAACACCTGACATCTAATCTGTTGCAGAGCAAAAATTGGGGGGCTCTCCCTCCTCTAACCATGCTCTGACTAAATATCCTATATAGGCAGATCTCTTAAGGTACCTGGATTTTTTTGGGAGCATGATCTTTCTAGGCTGCCTTCAGGAACCTCAGTCCTGCACGCTTTCCCAGTGGGGAAAACGTCAATTCCAAATACATTATCAGCTGTCACAACAACACTGTCAAAGTAAGATCCATGGCACAGGAAGTTGAGATATGATTATATAGCCCTACAGTTCTGCACCTGCTTAAATGTGCTACTATGAGTGATCTTGTTGAAATCAATGAGCCTGTTCATGGTAGTTCAATAAAATACATGCATAAGAAATCTGGGTCCAGGTTTATCAAGTGCCTAACACTATTCTAATTCCCCATTCTAATACGCTCATTCTAATTTGGGGCTCTAAATATGCTATTTAATAGAAATAATCTATGGTAATTGTGGATTCCTACTTGCATGCCCATTATGAAGTTTTTTAAAAATCCTACACTCTTACTTATTTAAAACTTTCGCTACAGGCCACCCTCACAACAGGTGAACTGATAATCCATTATAAGCAGGCATGTTTGATGACAGAAATGTGATTATATTTAAATAGTCCCGTCATAAAAAGTTTTTTCCATCTTTTTCTCTTTTTTTTTGTTAGCGTGGAATTTGAAAGGTTGCATTGGAGGGTCTGTAGTTTTAATGAAAGCCACCTGCCATGTGGATCTGGCCTTCGGATGATCTTTTAGCATTAATATGGGAAATAAATAAATAAATGTAAAATAGATAAACAAGAGTTTGCTGTGGTGGGGAAAATATCCTGCTCAAATCAAAACACAGACTGAAGGGCTCCTGTTGCAGATCTCTGGTCTTCTGTTATTCTAACTCGGCAGCTCTAGACATGATAAGAACGTGTTATTATGCAAACTTTTCCTATATCAAAGTTTATTTACACAGCTTCATAAAACAACCAGTGCTGTGGCCAGGTGGCTAACATCTATTGTCAAGGTTTTTATGAACACTGATCCAGTAGGGATTCACTATCCTACAGTAAGTCATTTTCTGCCTGTAAAACGTGCTATAATCTTTCTTCCAAAGAATGAATACTAACTCTTATCTTTAATCTTCTGGAATCCCTCTATTTTCTTTAGTTTTGAGATGAGGAACACTTTCCTGCAAAGCTGCAAATATAGTTATAAACATGATTTAAAACATGCTCTAAAAATTAAAACTTGATCATGAAATTATATGAAATAGGAATGTTGTTTTCCTGCAAAAAAGTCTCTCTCACCATTGCAAAACCTGGGAGAGCTAGCAAATTCCTGAATTGCAAAGTAAGCTCTCTGGCCTCAGCTTTTTAAACTATTGTGGGTTTTGTGATTGTGGGTAAAGCTTGTGATTTTTAGTGCCTTCAATTTTGGTGCCCAATCTTAGGAAAGAATACTGATACTTTCCAGGGGACAGGCATTTGGCGCTTTCTGCAAATTAGGTTTTTTTTCAGTCAGGCATCAAAAAAACAGAGGCAACAGAAGCCGATTGTTGCATTTTAGAGTTTAGACCAGTGCCTGCTGTAGCTTTTGTGTGTGTTGTGTTTTAACTGAAAACTACTGTGAACATTGCAGCAATCTGAAAGTCTGTGCCTTCCCCTGCTTTCAAATGAGAAGGTGCCTTTCTTATGTCTCTATGTAGTATTTGCCAACGCATGGTGGCAGAGTGATAAAGACATCTTGCTGTGATATACAGAGTTCTAGCCTTGCTCCAGATGCAAGCCAAAGACTACTCCAGTCAGACTATCTATAAATAAGTAACTGGTCATTCAGGCTGGGAAGTCGAAGGTGACCAGGCCAGGTGCTAGCCATTGTCACTCTATTGTGTGCCATTGGCTACAGAAACAAACATGCTAGCCTGATGAGCTGTTAAGCTTGACTGGATCTGTTGTTGTTGTTATGAAATATATGCCACAGACAAAAAGAAAATGACATATTATTAGAACAGCAGCCAGAGATACCAGGCCATCTGGAATGACAGAAATACTGGAAGAGTTCCAGTAATGCCATTATTAAAATCTTTTCATACGCAGGTTACATAATAACTCAGGTCAAGTCATCAGGAATAGATGCTGATAGTTAGATGCTCCGTGTCCATATTTAAGCATTGATGGTAGGATTTCTAGAGCACTCAGAACTGGCCTAACTTTAACCCCACTGAAGTCTCTACTTTCACTACCGACCCCATGAGTGCTGGCTCAGGCTAAAGCCAGGAACGTGTGGAAATCATGGCACTAAAGAGGGAAGATGGGGTGAACATTTGACCTCATTAAAGGGAGCTTGACAATGGCAAAATGAATGGCTCTGTGTCAGTAGACCCAGGTTTCCAGCCCTGATTTTCAAAGGTGATGAGTTCAAAGAGTGCTGCTGAGTGAAAATTGGGCCTGTTTTGTACCTAAATAAGAATTAAAATGGTCTAATTTTCTTCATATCTTCGACTCTTTGTTGATCTATTTATAGACTGTTCAGTCTGTAATCTGTTCCATTAAGTTAAATTTTCAAATGTCCATAAGACTAAGGGGTGCTTTTAATATTTTACCTGAAAGCTCCTAGGTCAGCCTTAGTCTACATGCCACAGTCACTTGGGCATTCTTGAGAATTTTATCCATTGCAACTCTTACCTTGTGGTTATCACAGCTTTGGGTCCCAAGAACGATTTTGACTTCCTCATGTTATTTCACTTTACCTCCTTTGTGAGCCTGGCAACAGTGAGCACCACAGATCAATGTGTCTGGCAGCTGCCATCTCCCCTGTCCAGCTGAAGCTGGACCTCTGCTGCTTTTTTACCAAAGAGCAACCCTGTTATGATGCGACCAACAAAACTCTCCCTCAAAAACCCCAAAACAAAACAAATTGCAGCATCCAGCTATGAAAGAATTCCTCTGAAACTCAAAGGAAAATACATACTAGTGTCATGCTGGAGGCTGCCGAACCACTGGTTTTGTAGAGACGTTCATGCTTGCCTCCTTGTTAAACTGATTCAGAGTCCTGGGAGACAAATAAAAGCAGCATTTAGCAGGAGCAGCAGATGGGGCAGTGTTAAGCAGATGGAGCTGGTGTTAAGCAGTAGAATTTGTAGGTCAAGGGCATTAATGTTTTACTATGGATTTTATTCCCATTCCGTGTAATGATTTATATGAAGTATTTATTTAAGAAAGGCTAATTATGGCTGAGAAGAAGGAAAAGGAGGGCTGGCAACCTGAAGCTGGAAGAAGCAGTTCAGAGTTAAGCAGGGAGGGAGCAGGTAATGGCATTAATAATGAGCACTAATATAATCGATATTGCCAACTTCAAGTGCTTGGAAAATATGGTAAACATTTAAAAATCATGAGGTTTTTAAAAATAATACATTCGGGGTAATTTGATTTCCCTTCTGGTTTTTGAAACTTTAGTGTTTGTTTTCATACTTTTCTCTGCTAGAGAATAAAACACTGAGTGCTAGATGTTCATGAGGGGTTTTTTTTAAATAAGGGCTGAGATTCTTATACAGTTATGGCTCCAAAAGTTGGTGCTTTAAGAAAAACAGTAAGACCAAGGCTTGTGGGCACCTAAGTCACTTTTGAAAACGGGATGCAAATGCCTATGAGTAAAATATTCAAAAACATCTGTGTCACTGAGTTACTATTTTAAAATAGGACTTAAGTAAAACTCACAATAA
Source organism: Crocodylus siamensis (assembly GCF_052110815.1). Lineage (NCBI taxonomy): Eukaryota > Metazoa > Chordata > Crocodylia > Crocodylidae > Crocodylus > Crocodylus siamensis. Next base: position 89,417,496 of record NC_143401.1, on the reverse strand, counting down.
AACCATGGGAATTAACAACACTGTGGACTTTACACTGTGAACCACACAACTGTTAATCGGTGTTAGTGCTAGCTTCAGGGTTGGAGCAGTCAGATCCTTAGTCTAGAAATCTCTGACTGTCCCCCACTTGCGCAGCCGTGACTTGCCACTAGAGGCCTGGCGAGCAGGGACAGGACATGGGGCTGTAGCTGTGAGTCGCCACTACAGGGCTGGTGAGCCAGGGCAGGCCAGGCGTCTACCCCGCTCTACAGCCAGGGGTGTGAGACTCCTGGGATACTGGAGGACTTCCATTTGGGCAGCGCATCTGTGAGGAGTGGCCACACCTTAACGGAACAGGACCTGGATATAACTTTGAATTGCATAATGAATATTTAAAACTATTTTAAGGTGTTGATGTGTAGATAATCCAGGGGTTAAGAGCTCCAGGAGCCAAAAATTACCATGTTAACAAGGCCCTGTATCATGAGCCTACCATGGTACTAGAAGCAGCTTTATTTATAGTGATTATTAAGGCTTAAAATTTGCTTTTAATCATTTCAGTGGCATGTTGTCCAAGATATCACAGTTTATTGTGGGAGATTATGTAGCTTCATAGTCTTTTTTAAGTTAACATAGAAGATACTCTTTATTTACATGTCTTTAGAAAAGGATTTTAGGGAGAAAGCAGAGTGGCCTAATGGATCCTAATGAATGAAGGTCAGGAGGTCTGGGGTGAAATCCTGGCCCTGCTCAAGTCAGTCATTGACTTCTGGTCTCTACCCCTGATTCTGCCACTGATTTCATGGCTTTGTTGCAGTGACCATGTTTGCCTGGCCTTTCTATTTAGATTGAAACTTTCAATGGCCAGGAGTGTCCTCTGTGTATTCAGAGTACCTACCTTGATACCCTTAGATATCACTGTAAAATAAATAATAGCAGTGGACAGAGTAGAACAGAACAACTGGGTGAGCCAGTATAATTCTGAAATATCACAATGGAAGATCCTTTCTCCAGTTTTCCCTTTTGAGCTGCAAAGAGCAATTCAACTCCATTCTTCTGTACAATCAAAAAGCCCTGGATAACATGATCTAGCTCTCTGAAAATGCCACATATTTCTCAAATATTCCTTTGACTTATTTGCTTTGTTTTCCCATGCAAAATTAGTGCTCATTAAATGGAACAGAACAGCCCTGGAGGAAGTGTGAAAATCTTTAAATCTAAGGATTTAAATAAAGCACCTATTTAGATTCTGGTGGCTGGTAAGAGGATACTTAAACTTTCATTCATTGGACCACTTCAAATTCAACCTGCATTGACAGTTTCAGTCTAATCCCAGTAGCCAAAAAAGATGCTCTAACCACTGGTATTCTGGGCTAGCTCAGTGGATAGGCAGGGGGGTGAACCAACTTAGAGAAAGAAGTACCTTAGAGAGGTTCCTTCAGAGCAGACTGGATGCACGTTGCTAGGGTGAAAATAACAGCAATATTTACACCGCGCTTCTCCACAGATGTAGGTAAGCCTCCACAGCTGCTGCCAGCAGCGTGCCTGTTCTGTGAATAGGAGGATTATCATTTTATTCCCAAACCAATATTAGAATCATTTGAGTGTACAGAAAGACGAGCTGCAAAGCCAACATGCAAAAGGTTTTATTTACGTTGGAAAGGTAAAATGGAGAACAAGTTTACTAGATGATTTTAATAAATTAAAAGGATTTAAAATGGCTTGCTGATGGTGTGCAAGGGTTTCATTCTCCTCTGCCAGGTCAGGTAAGTCATCATCTGCAACGTGCTGTTCTATCGCTCAATATCTACAGAGATGAGGCCATTGGTCAGGCCGCGTCATTCCTAAACGTTTAGGTTTGGTTTGCCTGTTTTTTGTAACATGAACAAACCTCCACAAGGGAATATAATTGGACAACCAAACCCGTTTGCACTTGTGACCTGCTCTTAGACTCCAACATAGGACCCTAAAAATGAATTTCAGAGAGAACTCACTGTGGAGTGTCCCCATAGGCTGGGTGGCCCTGAAGACCACTGCACCTTATGCCCATAATTTGAAACGGGCATGATAAGGAATGAGCAGTAGTGTGTGTCAGGAAAGGTTTTTGAACCTGTGATCCTGATTTTAAGAAGCATTATACAACAGAAGAGATTTAACTTTTTTTTTTTTTTTTTTTTACATTTTGAAATTTTCATTTCATGGGGGAGATGCTGTTTTAACATGTCACAGTATAAAGAAGGGCTAAGCATTCCTCAGACCAGCGACTTTTCTGAAAGAAGTATGTTTACCTTACATTGGCATAGGGTCCTTCAAGTGGTTTACTGGGCATTTAACAGACTGGGTACCAGAGATATAAAAGTCACTATCCCCAGATTGAAATCTGGCACCTATATACAAGCATACAGAAATAGTATATAATGGCATGGAATAGAAAATAAAAATAGTTACCTACATTTTTTGCATATGATTTTAATGTGAACATGATTACCTTAACTGGAGTTTAGTCATGATACTCCTTTTCAAAAACATTTGGGGGACTTAAATGTCTGTAGGTGATCAGAATTTGTCATTCTGTCTCTCACCTGAAAGAAGGGTGGTAACTAGATTACTGAGAGTACTACAATAGCAGCCAGAGACTGGAACATACATGCAAAGATAAAGAAGTATTCCTGGCCTCCAAAGAACTTAGAAGTTTGATTAGTCAAAAGAAAGGAAACATACTATTTTATAGATGAGAAACAGAGACACAGACAAATGAAGGCCCAAATTCAGTCTAGCATCTAAATACACGTTTAAGATTCCCTTTTATGCAAAGCATGTGTTTAACTTTAAGTATGTGCTTAAATTGTATTAACTTCTCTCGAGTCCCAGGCCACGTTTCCCTCTTGTATAAATAAATCCTTTTTGGATTTTTCAGTCTTTGCCTTGAATGTATTTTCTACTGATAAGATACAATGATGAATCGTCTTTTAAAAAATAAGAATGTTTTGCACAGTGGGATTATATACCCAGGCCTTTTCCGGTTTTGCTCATCACACTTGGAAAACTCAGTATTTAGCTGTGTTGGTTCAACTTTTCTTTAAAGTATTTAACCTGATGTCCAAAACAAAGCAGTAAATTAGATGAATCTGTCGGATGAAATTCAATGTCCTTAGCTGAAACTTGGCATGCCACTTTGCCAACTCAGTTATAGATTTGTGATCACTATTTGGCTAATAGGTCTTTTCAATTTTTTTTTTTTGTTTCAGTGCTGTAAATGTGCTTTTCATTACAATAGCTAGGGAGAGCATCATCTTAATAGCTTGCCTAATCTAGCCTTTCTGCCTTAATAGTCTAAGACCAATAAAACGTTGTCAATTTAACTGCCAATTTTCTTTGTGTGGGTCACATGAATGCTTTTTTTCTTCCGTGCTTGGTTTTTGAACTGAGCTATGTTGAATAGCTTATACACCAGGAAATTCACTTAGCTCAGACTAGATCAAACAAAACATTGGTAAATGTACAGTAGCAACAATCTTAGAGGGGCAGGGATATGCCCTGAATGATTTAATTGGTCTTTTCTATTTCTGAGTTTTGTGACACTAGGATCTATGAAACCCAGTTGTCCTCAAGTAGTCTCTTAATTCAAACTCTGAATAATGCAACATGTTTAGGAATGCACAGCGTTATCAATATGCAACCTTGGAAACTCCTTTCCACAGTGTTAACGTATTGCATTGTTCAAAACTGTCAAGCAAAATACATTAAGATGCCAGCATGAGCCCTTTGCCTCTCCTTTACTATGCATAATAATGGACTCAGCATTTTATTGTTCTCTGCTTGCTTGTTTGATTTGAAATATCAGCACCTCAGCATCCTAGAGGTCATTGCCATCCTCTGAGGAGCTGTCACATGACAATGTTACCTGAGCTGCCACTTTATTCTGCTGCCTGAGAAAAATGTTGTCAAGAAATTGCTACCTTTTCCCTATTCTCTGCAAGCTGTTTCTCAGGCTACGTGACTCTTCAAAAGAGGCTGAGGTTCTCCATCAGAGACAGGAAGATTCCTTTGGCTTTTCTGGCGGTTCTTTCCTATTTCTTCTTCCCGAATTTTTTCCAATACTTATAATGAAAGAAAACAAAAAACAAGCTGAATACTTTTTTTTTGGAAAAGAGACCTAAGGCCACCTTAATAAACAACCAGTAGTTTGTTTAGCAGTGTACCTTTCATAATTTTATGCCTCAAGAGCAGCAATAACCTTCTGATAGATGCTGTGGATGACCTTCAAAATAAGTCTGTAAGAAAATGACTTCTAACACTTACTCCTGACCACTTAGTAAGAGAAGCAAGTTTTTGCATTCTTTGCCTCACAGTTATATTAACATCTCCTAGGAGCTGCGCTAACCCAGAGGCATGGATATCTCTCAGTGGTCCTCAATGTATTAGACTCAAGGTACTGCTTGGAAAATGGCAGCTCTTAGATCTGACTGTTATTTTGATATAAAGAACTCAGCCCACAACAGGCCACAATGTTTTTGACATTACAGATTCCTATTTGAAAAAATCTGGGTTTATCTTGTGAATCGTGTAGGTGTTTGCACACCAAATGTTGCTAATATTGTGCAGCCCCCTTAAAAAAAAAAAAAAACCCTATGGTACCTTGGTTAAGAATCACTGCTCTATACTGTTGGACCCTTCTGTTTACAACTATTTCTGAATCGAATGGGGATGTTGATCTCATTTAAACATTTCTCTCGTTTTGAAGAAACCCCATGGAAGTCAATGGGCTTGCAGGAAGCAAGAGTAGAATTTGGTCCACTCTTTACCTAATCTTATTACTTTGGTAGATCTATTTAATTTGCTTTTGGCAAATTAACTAGGTATTAAAATATGGGGTGATATTGATGTTTCATTTGTCCCTCTTCCCCCTTCTTCCAGATTAATGTCAGAACTGCTCAAGTGATTGTGATTCTAGTACAGTATCATCCTGCATCTCCATACAAGCTTCTCATTATGCATTAATGTAACTTCTAAGGTATCTACAAATTACAGTTGAGGAAACTGAGGTACAGGGAAATAATATGACTTGCTCATACAGCAAATGTGCAGGAGAATGGGGAATAGAACTCTGTTATCCTTTCCCCCAGTCTCTGCCTTAATTTAAAGCCTCCTTTCTCTTTGGGGCAAAAGAACTACAAAAAATACATTCTCACTTCATATCTTGACTGATCTTATTTTCTGTAGTTTTTAAGGGGTAGTGCTGCAAAGCTGCACTGTGCAAAGTGAGGGTTATTCATTAGCAGAGCTTTGCCAATGGTTGTGAGCCACTGAACAGTGACAGACCCTGATCTACCCCCATATACAGACCTGCATCTCAGATCCTACTTGTTTATGTAGGATTCCTTATTTTTGTATTATTTCCTGTTAGGAGAAATATCTTTTTTTATTTTAGCTCTGTTTACCTCTGGATATCAATACTTACTCTACACAATATGCTATAATGAAAAGATTTTGGCACTGATGTTGAAAAAGCCAAGGACTTTCATAAGAGAGAAGGAACACTTATTTATATGGCTAACAGATTTTCCGTCATTACAATGGTTAATACTAATCTAACTTTTGGAAGGAGTATAAGACTTCATGTTTCCAGATTTAAACTGTCCCCTAGATTTTAGGGATTAGGGCAGGACCTTCCTGGTGGCAGAGATTTTTCTTACAACTGCTTAATGCAGGAGTTTTTGTACCTTCTTCTACAGCATCTGGCCAGTGTCAAAGATAGGATTCTAGACTATAGTATATGTACCATGAATCTGATCCTGTATAACACTTCCTTTGTTGAACTGACCTGAGAACAGGCACCAAGGGTCATAAGAAAGTCTCTCACTACAAGATGTAAAGAAAAACTAGCATTTAGAAGCAATTTCTGCTTTATACTATTGATCTTGGCATGGTCTTCATGATGGAAATGGCAGTGACTGAATGAACGTGCAGGGATAGGACTGGAAGAGACTTCTGGTCCCTCAAGTGTAGACACCCGATAAAAAAAAAAAAAGATCATGTCTTACCAGAAGAGATCAGGAAAGACACGGGTGTCAATCAAGGACTGAAGTACCCTCTGTCATCCCCTAAAGATGTCCCTTTAAAATAGTTACAGGTGCATTACTAGGGAGGTGTCTGAGAGCTTATGCTGTTTAGCATGTTCTGTTTGTTCTATGAGTGAATACAAGATCGTGGTTTCTAGTGTTCTTAGTAAGACACCTTCAGCAGCTCCAGATTCATTTCTAACATGGCATTCTTGCTGTGTATCTTCTTGTTTGAATAGTTCAGAGTTTGAAATGGGAAAACAAGAATTAAATAACTTGCTGCCTGCCATAATCTCCAGTTATACATCAACATCCCTTGCTGACACAATGCTATGAATGAAATGTCAATTTGCAAGCACAGAAATTTAAAAAGGGAAAATTAAAAGCTGCATCGTTTGATTAACCTTTGTGGTCTGCATTTGAAAATTAATGATAATTAAGCTTGCTTACATGTAAAGGTAGCGATAATTCTCATCTCACATCATTTGGCAGCCTGAGGTTCTGTCATTTACTTAGTGTTTCAGTCACTTGTATCTGGTATTCTCCCAGGCCACTTTTAATAATTTACACACACACACACACACACACATACACACACAAATTCTAATGACTCTAACATTTCTACAAGACAATACAGTCAATGTAGAACAAAAGCCACACGTCATATTGTTACCGGCCAGCTGTTCTATGGCCTTAGCCCTACATGCTTGAAATGGAAAGCTGACATTTTATCTCAGTACTTTAATTTAGAACATGGATAAAGTAAATCCCTGGTTTTCAAGTCCCCTTCATCTGCTCATCCCAACAGTCTTTGCTTCGTTTTATTTTCTTTACTTAGTTATGGAAACTTTCAGTTAGAATGAATTGTCCTGAGCAGATTAGTTTAATGATGGTGCCTTTTCCATAAAGTCAGGATGTACATTAAAGATTCAGAATCTATTTTATAGCAATTGAAAAGGTGGAAAATAAGCAAGTATCCAACAGCCCTCCTCTAAATTATAGATTAAGTATTAAAGTCTGCTCTCAGTCAAGCAGGTGCAAATCCATTAATTTCAGTGCAGGTGTTCCCGTGACACTGATGTGAGTGACAGCAGAGTCTGGCTGGAAAGTGTGATTTTCCCCCATTAGTCATGGTGAGCAGCGTCTTACACCCTGAGCAGTTCCGTTGCCTTCCCTTCTTTTCTAGCATGCTGTATTGTCAAAGACCATGCAGTTGCATGTGTACAAACAGAAAACTCAGTTCTTCTTTCCTTGCGTTGGAAATGCGTTTTGTGTGCCTGTGTGCATATGTGCCTGTGCAGTGGTTCTTTTTTAGACCTAAGGCAACTATCCATAATTTTTCTAAATTAAGCATCATCCCTGTTCAAAAAACTAATTTCACTCATTTTTTGATCGTGGGAAAATAACACAGCGACTCTTCTGTTGCAAAGAACTCAGAAAGGCCACAACAGCTCAGAATGTTTTTGATGCTATGGATTTTTTTTAAAAATCCCTGGGTTTATCTTGTGAATCATATGTAAGTATTTGTACACCTAACGGTTCTAATATTGTGTGGCACCCTGCAGGACCCCAGTTGAGAATCACTAGCCTAGTGGCATACTTGTGTGCATCTAGTTGTCTGCACCTATTGTTCTGCACTACATGTTTCATTATATTTTGCTTTAAAACGAACAATATTATGTTTAAAGCTTTTGATATATATTTTTTTTTTTTAAGTTTTTTTGGCTGACAACAAAAAAGTCCTAGAGCTTCTAAATCCATTCTGAGAAGTTAACCCTATTTATATGCTGCATTGTACTGTGTATCCCTGTAAATAGTGGAGCAGATCTTCTTGATGGGGGAAGAGAAGCTAAGATAAACTTAAATTAGACAGTACTGGGGAGGAGATAGTTATGATTAAACTTTAAATTTGTATGGCCTGATGCCCAGCTAAGGTTAATTGGCAAAACACCTTTGAAGTCAAGTTTGATTTATACCAGATGGAGATCTGATCCATAAACTATAAAGTCTTTAATCTGAGACTCTCAAAGGATGTGTGATAAAGATGACCCCCTGTATCACCAGGTTTGAAATGTTGAAGTTGAGTCACAGAAAGAATGAAGGTCTAGCATTACAAAGTGATAGCAGGAGCCCTTTGTTCTTTTATAAAGGGCCAGCTGGAGTGAATGGATCTTACTGTCTTCACATTATTAGCCTTCTACCTTTATTAGTTATTCAAAGTGAAGAAATGAGAAGCCTTCTGACCTGTTAGGGTGCCTATACAAGTGCTCCAATGCATTGTAATTACAATGCTCTAGCCTTGCTGCACTGTCATGCGTATAAGCCCCCTGGGAAAATGACCACTGGGACACTAACTGAAGCTCACTGAAAGCATTCCACTGTCATTTTTAAATGTGTGTGGGGGCTTAATACACGTGACACTGTAGCATCTTAATTGGAGTGGCTCTCCAGAACTGCTCTAATTAAAACACCTCCCCCTTCCCCAAGCACATGTGTAGGCACCCTTAGGTTCTAGGTAGCCTAATGCTATATTGCATTTGTTGCCCTCCACAGCTAATTTCAAAGATCTCTGGATGTATCTACATATGCCCCCTAGGCACCATTGTTACTGCACCGTCATTTAGTACTTCCAAAGGGAATTACTTTGGAAGTACTAAATGACGGTGCAGTAACAGCCCATACTGTGCTGTGCCACCAGTGCATGCATATTTTTAGGTGCTATGTTGCCATAGCAACATGCTATAACGAGGGAGCGTGTTGCTACAACAAGGGAGTATATTTTGGACTTGAGGCATCCCACCATAACTTTTGTGAATTGAATGGCACGTAGTTTCAATCACACACACACACACACAGACAGTGTGTTTATATCCTTACACAGGAGTTGGGCAGGAGAGGTTGGGGGTCAGCCAGGCAGGGACAAGCCTGAGCCTGGTCTATCTGCTTAGCTTATCCGCTTATTTCCTCATACTTTCCTTATCTCCTCACACCTTGTGGTATCCTGTAAAGGATTTAGAGGGTGCCCTAGCACCCTGGTTGTGAATCACTGCTCTAACCATAGTATTTCCACGGAGGATGGGTACTAGTTGATGAACGACCATGAATAAGACTGCAGTAGATGCAATGTTCTGTGAATAAATAAGGGACTTAGTTCTCTTGAACTATATATAGATCTAGCACTATTAGCCAGAATCAAAGGCATTCCAAATAATGTATATTTACAGGAAAAGAAATAAAATTGCTGTACTTTGGTAAGCTAGAGACGAGCCTAATTACCTAAACAATTTTTTTTTTCTGTATGCAAACCAACACCAACAGAATTGAAATCCTTTTGAAATGCCATGTCATCTTTCCATTCATTATTTGTTCCATCTAAGTACTCTGATATGCCATATGTTCTCATGCTAATTAGGCTGGCACTGCAATCTCTCCACATATATTTTAAAACAATCAAGCCAGAATTTCCCAGGAGTACAACCTGCTACAGCCTGTTAATACCTCCTTCACATTTGAACATTAGGCGGTCAGTTACAATTGCCACAAACCTGAAAACGAAGATTATGGGAAGGGAATAATGGGCTCTAAAAATATCTATTGTCTTTGATCAAGGGACCCAGATAAGTCTGTACGTGACAGGTACATGGATTAGACAGCATACACAATTTCCTGGCTGTGGGCGATGAAGTGCATTAGCAGTTGCTGTGTTACATGACAGTTCTATTCAGTCTGACGATTTCTTTAGCAGTCAAATTGTTATGAATGTTGAAATTTCTAGTATTCACTCTGAATGTTCTTTTAAAAGTGAGTTCAAACTTTTGATCGGTGATTCATATGTGATTAAAGTGGTGCTACTCTGTACCAGTATATCTCTGGTGGCTTGACTGGTTTCTAGAGTGCCTGATCAATTTTATTTTTTCTGCCTTTTTGGGCTGGAAAGGAAACCTTGCAAGAGCAAAGCAATACAGTACTTTCTGCTTGAATCTGCAGCTAGGTAGATGTACTGGGATGAATTAATTCCTGATATGGCTTCTGCAGAATTATACCAGGAGCAGACTAGCTTCGAAAACCATGAACTTGGCCTCTTCATCTCAGTGAGGTCTTAATACTGAAGCCAAGTTGTAATAGACTGGCTTCACATTTTGACAGTGTGTTCATGTGTCTGTGAATGGTAAGCTGGCCAGAGACTAGAAACCTACCACTGCTACCTACTGAAGTCTCACATAGGTCTTGTTTTGGTTATGTGATAAAGGTTTATGTTGTTTGAGCAGATGTAGGTGTGTTGTGCTTCTGGTTTTGCACATGTGAGAGATATCTAGTAACTGTATGTTATCTACACCACAATGGTACACTGGAATGAGAATTCACAGATCAGCCTTGATGATTGTTTTGCTGTTGCACTTCTTAGTAGAAACACCTACTAAATCCATTGTGGTGGATACAGCGTGAAATGGTGGATGAAATGCCACTACCATCAAGACCTTTCTTCCCAGTTTGAGCCGGCAGTATATAGTATTGATTATAAGCAGTAGCATCACTTTCAAACTTAGATGGTTAAAAGCTTATTTCCTAGACCCATAATGAATGTCTGTTAAATATGGTTTTCAGAGGGCTACATCTATTGACTACTGTCTGACTGCTGCTTAACTTCAGTTTGTGCTTTCTGCTTTTTGAATTTGTGAGCTAAATCAGCCTCCTATAGGTTCCCCCAGTTAGGGGGAATTGCCAGGAGTTGAACAGCTAAGACAAGGATTAGTTAACCTGCTGGCAGGAATGCTTAGCCAGGAAAATGGCTTGTTTGGGTTCAGCTCCGTAACAGTGATTTAATGTCCTGCTAAACTTAAGCATCCAGGATAGTATGATGCTGTTCTAAACTAAGCAATACACTGTAGGTGCATAAAGAAGCTGTCTGTTCACAGAAGAGCTAGGGACAGGACAGCAAGAACAGTTTGTCTCCACTGTTTCCACAATGCCTCTTTTGACACAAGATAAAATGTTTAATGCAGAATCTAAAGACTGGCAGGGATGCAGACTGCAGTCAACCTGCTCTCTGTTCTTCATTTGAATCCTCCTGTATCATAGTGGGGGGAAGGGGACAATAAAATTAATCTGTCACGCATACATAACAATGTGTTATAATCTCCGTGATTCCTGACAAATTCCTGGCAAAAGACAGAAACCTTCATTTCCTCGCAAAGCAGAAGGCAGAGGCAATGAATGGACAATTGATCTCCTGAGACAGCTGTATCCAATAGCATGAACATTAGAGATTGGGCCAAGACCCAGCTGGAGTTAATCAGCTCACCTATATTGATTCCAGTCAAATAATGCTGATTTATATTCACTGAGGATCTTGCCCTTTATCTGAGCAAAAATCGCTCCTGGATTGGGCACTTCCTACCACAACATAAAGCAGCACAATGGTAATCTTCTAGACTTCACCTGGAGATTGACTGAGTTCTGGTTTTTCAAAAACCAAACCTTGATGCCTTCAGGTTCAAACTCTTTATGTGAATGTCCTGTGTTACTTATTGTTTCAGCTCATCCCCAAGTAGTCTTCATCATGTGTTTCAAATGGATTCTCAACTGTCACTGAAAATAATGTGATTGATTAACCTTGTTTCTTCACACACCTTCGGTAAAGCACAAAAGTTGAAAAAATAAAAGGGATTACAATTTCTTCAGCAAAGTTTGCACTGTTCTGTTCAAACCCATTTTGAGAAAAGTGGCACACTTCGGGTCAGATTTCAAACACTCCCAAATTGTTTGGCAGTTTTAAGTTTCAGTTTGGCCCACTGGAGAAGCTAGACATGTTCATGGATTTGATATCTGGATCTGAGTCTGGATTTTCAATCTGCTGCCATAAAAATTTAGAGCTGTTGGGATTTAGAGATCCATTTCAAGCTGTCTCTTGTTCCAGGATAAAATGAAAATGTATTTCTCAATAAAAGAGACATGAATTAAGAGAGACAGTTTGTTTCAACTGGAGAAAAATCTTAATGTCAAGTAACTACAAACTGTTCAGCGCACTATGATTTAATTTCCCCCATAGAAGCAATAGTTTCTTGGATCTCTCTGCTCCTGGTAGGTTGTATTGTTCAGTAATTGCACAGAGCCAAGGACTCTGACAGGTCAGCTCCATTCAGTATCTGAATTCTACCTGATAATGAGTTACACAAGTTAGGCACAAGCCTATGGGCAGCAAAAGGTCTCAAGAGTATTACAGAGTACAAACATTGATGCCTTTTTTGTGACCCACCGATTTCACAAGCTGAGCTTTTTGAGCATCTTTCTTGGGCATCAAATGGTCATGAAAGAATGCAGGCTGGAAACTGGGAGATGACTTCTTGCCATAACAGCAGTGTGATTCTGTTCCATGGAGGGGCAAGAAATGTACCTAGAATAAAGATGCAGCTTGATGAGGTTATGAATATGGTTATATGATATAGAGGTCTATGATAGTACGAGATGGGACTTGATGACCCAGGAGGTCTTTTCTAATCCTATATTCCTGTGTGCTTTGTCAGGACTTTCCATGGAGCAATGGGTGGTGCAGGAAATGGTAGAATGATTCAATAGATGGCATCCCAGTGCCCTAGGATGGTGGCAGGGAAAATACTTCTCTAGGGGATGCTATCCATTGAATTGAATGTAAGATTTATGTCTACTCATTTAATGATGTAGTGTGCTTTAAGAGATCCACAGAATTTACCTGAACTCTCAGATGACTGACTTCAGGTCTGCTGAGCCAAGTTGCTTTGCTCTCTCCCTCAGTTTTCCTCTGTAGTACAGATATACGTACTCACAGGACTGATGGGAGGTTTAGTTATTTAATGTCCATACAGTGCTTAAAGCATGTCATGGGCTAATTAGGTGGTAACTAGTATGATTATATTATTGGGAGTGAGTATATGGCATTGTTGCAAATGATCTGTACAAGTCCATTTATCCGAATGCATGAGAGTTAGATCTTAGAGCAGGGGTGGGCAATTTATTTTGGGTGGAGGGCCACTTGCTGAGTTTTGGCAAGCCATCAAAGGCTGCAAGGGTAGCCCCACCCCTCAACAGGTGGCCCCTGGTCGCCATCTTGGGACTGGAAGATCGCCACCCCTCCTCTCCCTTCCCATGGTAGGCAGAGACCCTGCCAGTGCTCCTCCAAGCCTGGGCTCCACACTCCTGTTGGTCCTGGCCCTGGGGCACTGGCACAGACCCTGTGCTCCCGCTCACCACCACTTTCCCATCCTGTCTGCCACTGCACCCTTCTCATGCTGCTTCCCCATCCCCTCTCACTGGCAGTGAGCAGGTGCACGGAGCTCAGTAACAGCTGGACAGGAGCGTCGGGCCCAGGGTAGGGTGCAGGCCAGTAGAAACTCTATGGAACCAGACTGAGCTTCTCCAGCAGGGAGTTGGGGGAGCCAGCTTGGCTCCATAGACCCCCTGCCAGCCCAGTCCCGTGCTCCTGCTGCCCCGCTGTGGGCCCCACCAGTGCTGGCCCTGGTGCACCAGCATGGGCCCCACACTCCCGCCCAGCTGTTCCTGCACTCACTGCCCCTTCCCCCCACTTTCCACAGCCATTTCCCTGTCCCATTCCCTACCCCCCCACCCTCCGGCTGTGTGCCCAGCTAAAGTGCTGGAACCACGGGAGCTGGCCCGGCCCTGAGGACTGGGACGATCACCCATGGCCCTTCCCTGCCTGCCTCCCCCCTTCGTTCTTATCTGAGGTTTCCTGCTGGCACAGCGAGGCAGGAATAGCCCCAGGGTCCCAGGCCAGAAACCCCTGCTAAGCAGAAGCTTCCAGCGGTGAGGGGGTGTGGCGGGCCTTGCTGCTGTGGCTAGTTAGTCCTGCCAGCAGCTCCCCCTGGGTCCTACTGCCACTGGTTCCTGTTATCTTTTGCAGGCAGCCAAGGGAAGATAAATATTACTTTTCTAAATTTTTTAGGGTCCCCGTGGGCCAGATAGAATTGCCTGGTGGACTGGATTCAGCCCATGAGCCATATTTTGCCTGCCCCTGTCTTAGAGAAATGCTTCATGCCAGCGGAAGAATGTAGTACTGTATTTCATATGGAGTTCAGAGCTCTAATGGCTACCTAATAATGCCTAGTCCATTTGTGTGCTGCTGAAATATAGACTCTATGATCTTAGAATTATGAAAATGAAAGGCAGGCTCACAAAGACAGAGGGTGTTTCAGTTGTCTGTGGAGGAGTGGGGGAAGGTAACTCAAGTTATTCCCTGCTCTCTGAGTTGATTAGTTCCTGGGTTGTGGGAAGAGAAGAGTTGGAGAAGATAAAGCAGCTCCTGCTGGCACACTTCCCACTGCTGCGCTATTCCTATCTGCCTTTGCTGCCACTGACACACATCAACAGCATCTGTCCAAGCCCTTTGGCTAATGTACTGTATGTAGGTGGTGAGTGCATGTTTCTGCCCTGAAGCTGTAAAAGGGACAGTTGCTGTCCTTTCTCCCTGCTCCCTTTTTCATGCTTTCTCCTCCATTCCTCTGGTGGTGGGTGTTACTGCCATTAGGCTCTTATTCAGCCCAGAGCTGGCAGAATAAAGGATTTTTTTGGTTCAGCAGCTGAACCAATGCATCCATAAAAAATCTCTCTGTGGGTTGGAAAGAAACAGAAATATATTTTAAGTGTATCAGTAGCGTAAAAATAACCCCACCAGAATCCCTTAGCATAATTTTTAGGTAATTTAACTGTTTTTGCCCCTTTTTTAACCCAGTCTGTTTTTAAACAAAAAAAGGCCATTTAAAAAAAAAAGTTGAACAGTTTCATATTGAAACTGTAAAAATAAAAATGTTTCAGCCTTTCCAAAATGAAGCAAAGCATTTCACTGAGGAAATGTTGAAAAGAAATGTTGGAAAACTTTTAAAATCTTTCTTCCATTTTTTTCCAGAGAAAAAATAGAAGAAAGATTTCCCAAAATATGGCTCATGGGCTGAATCCAGTCCACCAAGCCATTTTATCTGGCCCACAGGGACGCTAAAAAATTTAGAAAATTAATATTTATCTGCCCTTGGCTGCCTGTCAGAGATAACAGAAACCAGTGGCAGTAGGACCCAGGGGGAGCTGGCAGCAGGACTAAGCAGCCGCAGTAGCAAGGCCCACCACGCCCCCCCACCGCTGGAAGCCTCTGCCTAGCAGGAGCTTCTGGCCTGGGACCCTGGGGCTATTCCTGCCTCCCTGTGCCAGCAGGCTTCAGAGCCCCCATTCCTCTCCCCTTCTATCCCCCAAACTCCATTTTTCATCAGGTTTATTATTTATCACAATTTTACCTGGCACTTGTCCCTGATTGCACCATGCCCTACTTTCTTCCTCTCCTTCTCAAGTTCCCCCAGAAATTAGTTGTATTTTCTTTCCAACTTCAGTCTTAAAGTAAAGGCAGAAGTGATGCTAATTTGATCTTGCAAACATATTTTAGGTCCTTTGTGGGCACTGCACGTGTAAACGTTCAAGAAGGGATGTGCCATCACTAGGTGTGTCTCCCTGCTAGACATGCAAATTCAGACTAGCACTCCCAATGGGCTATCTTTTGAAAAAGGAAATTAGTTGAATGTAGCTAGTGGAGAAGTGATGGATTAACTGCCAGGGAGGCACAAGCCCTCTGTTTATAGGCAGAATAGATGCATTTGACAGTAGTAGACAAAGCTCTCTTGTTCTGTGTAGCAAGTTTGTCTTCAGAAGGATCATTTCTACCAGAAAAATGGGAGTTCAGTCTCCCTGCTTATTCCATTCCCTGCTGGAGCCGTCAACCAGGGTATCATTTATGATGATACATTCTGTGACATGCCCATTAAAAATTAGACTGAATTCACTAGATTAATTTTGCCAAGACCAATTAATAGATGTCAAATAAAAATAACTAAGTCACAAGGAAACAGAGTAAGATTCAGACTTATGTCCTAGAAGTCTTTAGCTACCCTGACCTACTACAGTCTTTCCCCTTTTAATGTCTTTGAAACCACCAAATACTTTACCATATGACATAATCACAGACATCTCCTTTCCACTCTTACCTGTGCTCCTTACTGGGTGGCCAATGAGATATCCAGGAAGCAATATCAGAGGGACAGGATGACGTGAAGTACTGGATGGGGGAAGACAGGCAGGAATGTTACCTGCCTTCTACAAGATTTGTTCCCTAAAGCTATGAATGCCATGTTTTACTAGCATTTAATAGCAAATTCTAGAATATTTTACTAAGCAAATTGAACAACTGTTTTCCAAGCACAGAGAAGTGGATGGTTTAGAAAAAAAAGGAATGAGTGGAACAGTCTTCGTTAGAGTTATGATCACTCTTTGTCAATTATTCTGCTTTAATTTGAAATGGGTTTTATATGTTTTTTCTACCACACCCATTCGAGTCATTGGGGTTAGCATACTTACTATCTACTTTTGTAGAGATAGAGCAGTTACATGCTTTGTTTGGCATTGCTATGTTATAGGACCACGTGTTCCACAGCAGGTCAGTAGGTTACTAGGTTTTGCTCTTGCTTTGAAGGGGCAGTGCAGCCTAATTGGCATTAGGGTGTATAAGACCGCAGGGTATTCTGAAAATCGGTAAAGGAAACAACTGTGCAACCTGCTTAGACGTTAAGAAGCCAACACAGTGCATGAATGGTTGTGCCAAGAAAGAAGTCCATGTATGGATATGGTGACCCGTTTTAGGAATGTCTCCAAACAGCATGGCAAACATTGGTGTATATATAACCCTATTTTTTGCAGATGCTTGTATGCATAGATGGCACCTTTAATTTGAACCCATGCTTTTCCCTTGCCTTTCCTCTGTTATTGCATATGGACTGATTTAAAGTTTCTTCTGGTTTTCATAACCTGTAGGGATGAAACTGGAGAGAGTGGCTTTCCATTTAATAGTATTAGAAAAATCAGGCACTTTTTGCCCCCTCTTTACTAGTAGACACTGGAGCTGTTTAGAGGATTCCAAGTCACATGGGAGTGTAACTCTGCATCCCCCAACACAAGGGAGTGAAGATGCTGCCTCTTTAAGAATCTCTCTGGACCTATTGTAGTCCAGTAGGCACATTTGTAAGATGGCCTGTTGGGTATGTTGCCTTTCAAAGGGTTATTAGTATCAGACAGCATTTGGCGTGAAACATTTATGAGATTAAATCAAATTGTCTTTGCCTTCATCTGACTAAAACCATCTTTTCAGAGTATTTGCTATTCCAGTAGCCAGAGCAACAGTACACATTTGAATTCCTGCTGCTAGTACATTGCTTTCACAGCTACAAAATGCTTTGTCTGTTTGCCTGCTACATGGATATTGTCTACCTAGCTCAGTTAAATAACACTGAAAATGCAAAATAATGTATTTAAAATCAAATAACTTATGAAGAACTAGAAGAAATGTTGAATGGACCTGAAAAATTGTTGTCAGTAGGTACTTCCTACAATCTTTGTCAATCTGTCTGCGTTCGTGAACTTCTGAAAAGTTGAGTCATTCAGGAAAGATTCTTGAGAATCAGCCAAGCAAGTAACTGCTTTTCCTCAAAATGTGATAAGAACTAGGTGGTTTTACAGTTCACTGGTGTCTATTTCTTCACCGAAGAGATCTCTCAATGAAAGAACAGCAGGAAGATCCAGCTAATGCAATAATATACAAAAACTAGCTTCCACCAGGAAGAGCTTAACATTGTCACATACTGTTTCACATTTGTGTTATCTGGTAGAGGTACTGCGCTGCCTGTGAACTGAGCCCAATCAGAGTCTCATCTGAAGGGGTTTACAAGGCGCACGCATGGCAAATTTCACCATAGAGGAGGGACTCCAGCCACAGGCAGAGTCTGTGCTGGTGTCTTTCTGCTAGTCAAAAGACATGTCAGTCAGAGGCATACATACATTTCTGCACATAGGCAAAGGTAAATGTAATAAGATACAAAATTGTGTGTGTGTGTGTTGCTCCCTTAATTATTATGACAAAACTTGTAAGTCTATCTACTTTTTACACCCAGTTTGAACATTTGTACTTGCAAAACAGGTGACCATAAATGCAAATACTGATTTACATATGTGCATTTACAGTTATCATTAATCAGCTGGTAGATGCAAAGAACTGCCCAATTTGCATGCACTTACTCAGATATGAGGTCTTTTGAACAGCTGACCTTTGCAATTTGTGTATAAGTTATGACTGTAAAAGTGTCATATAAAAATGCATGTTTTTTAAATACTTTCTCAGGGTTAAGGTGTCACTTGCAATGAACAACCTTACAGAGGAGACATGCT
Organism: Crocodylus siamensis; assembly: GCF_052110815.1. Classification (NCBI taxonomy): domain Eukaryota; kingdom Metazoa; phylum Chordata; order Crocodylia; family Crocodylidae; genus Crocodylus; species Crocodylus siamensis. The sequence continues at coordinate 89,399,209 of NC_143401.1, read as the reverse complement.
ACATCCAGACATGCAGGAGTGTGCACAAATTGGTGAACATGCACTTCATTGTGGGACAAATTGTCCCACAATGGACAAACTGCCCTTGCCCTGCTCCTCCTGGCTCTTCAGCCAAGGAAAACTAGAGGCTGGGGCTAGCGCTGGTGCTGGTCCCAGCAGTCTTACCTGGCGGTCTGGAGCAGCGGGGGCACAGGTCAGACCGCACAGAGACCTGGCCAGCAGCACAGGGCATGTTTCCAGTGCAGGACACATTTTAACATTCACCACATGTGGCTTGTGGCACCACAAAGAAGTTTGCAGCGCCACAAACTGCATGCCCCTGAATGTCTGGATGCAGCCTATGTTATATATTTAATGTTAACATTAAATTAACATTTTAATTTAACATTAAATATGTTAATGCTAAATTAATTATGTTAATTTAATATTAATTTAGTGCTGAGGGGTGTCATCAGTAAGTTATGACTCTTAGGAAGAAGGAGACGCAAGGGTATGTCTATGGCTTCTTGAGGATGATTCTAGATTTGGAATTATTCACCATCCTTGCTCCAGAGCATCCCTAAAAATCATAATCTAGCCCCTTGTTCCAATCAGGCTTGAAATATAACAGCAATTTTTGACTTGCTCTTACAACTACCCGTTTTTGAGAGTTCAGGAGATGGTAGAAAACCAGAAACAAATGATGAAATAAAACTAAGTATCTGAAAAAAAGCAACTCATTACGTCTCATTGCAACTGGTATTTCTGGACCTGCAGCAAGTGGCACCCAGATCATTGATAAACAGCCCTGGTTGGAATATCAAGACATATGAATCCTGCATAACAAACTTTGCTTTAACAATCAGCAAAGGAACTTGTGTGTTTAACAATTAAATATGCGAGTGTTTTATCTGATTGTTAAACCATGGTACAGCAGATTGATAACCATTTTATGTTATTACACAAACTATGGTTTTGTTGGCAAGGCTTAAAACGAGGCAGCTTCAAAATGATATGTATCTACAAATACAGTAAAAACAAATCATTTTAAGAAATCTTTTAAAAATGCTTTTCACGGTTTATTCATTGTGAGAGAAGCTTCAGTCTCCTTGAATTTACAGACAGCTGGGCTTTAAATTATTTACAAGAATATGAAGCAAGTTTCAATTTTATTTGTCAACTGTTGAAATGTTTTTAAATTAGGATGGAAAATAAAAAAAAAGATGGGTGATACCACTAGCCTTGGCAAATGAAATATGTCTTCTTTATAACAGTTACTTTACCTACAAGCTAGTAGGTTCTCCTAGAATTCTTAGGTGGTGTCTCTGCCCATTATTAAATAGCTGCTATGTTCTCCTTACTTGAGTATTTCTAGGGTATTTGGAGGTGGCATAACCTCTGGTAAAATTTTGTCCAAGTGCTCAATGTGTGTTGTTGTTAAATGGCAGATTTGCCTACAAGCCAAATATGTTTCAGAGTATTCAAACTGTAATTGCCCGTCAGTACTCTTCAATTTCATCTAATCCCCAAAGGGAGAAACATTCAGACTTCTATATGTGTTTGTGCATGGGCATGATGCATGTATGTATGAAAATCATAACCACTTGGTGGTCTGAACCTTCATAAATATTATCCTTTGGCCCAGAGCAAAAGTGATTACTTAATTAGCCTGAGATAGACAACTAAAGTAAACAGGGCACACAGATCACTCTGATTTTGGCTTGATATTGTGTAAGTGGAGTCCTTTATACTCTGGGAAATGTATGATATTCTCTTCTGTTTGCAAAACTGTTGAGAACTTACTCCTCAGAGGAAAGAAGACTTACGTTAAACTCTATTTCAAAACATTGTCTAATCTTGGGGCAGTATCTGTGATGGTGTTTGTTTCAACTTTGGTTCAAGTTCAGGTCTCATGGATGCTTTAAATGGAGAATGTCTTGCTTGCTGACGTAGTATGAAATGTACTATGTGCCTTTATAAGAATGATTTAACAAACTGTGAGAGCCAGCACTAGCTTTGATTTGTTGCTATATATTCAGTGGTAGTAACTGCGAACGCTGGTTTGCATTTGCTTTACAATCCTAGGATCCAGCATGCCTTCATTTTCCTACCTCATCTAGCTAACTCAATGGGATTCATATATATGTCACCTGCAGTACTTGAATATGAACCAAAAAGATCCCTGTGACAGAGCCCTACAGAAACCAGTACTGCTTCATGCATGAAATGGGGTCCACCTTCTCCTCTGATTACAAATTACAAAGCTTTGATCTGATCTTTGATCCAGTACAAGCAACAGGAATCAGATCTGTTATTTTGATATATGTATGTGTTTATCTACACAAAGAAACTTGGCTGAAACTTAGATCTGGTTGAAATTTTCATTTCTGATTTAAAACATGAAAGAGAAGATTCAGAATAGATTTCATACTTTTATTCTTGGGTTTTTGATCATTTCTAGGTATGGTTAAAATTTTTCAAAATCTGACTTTATTTTTGAATTGCAAGGAGAACCAGCAGCATACCTACAGGCTGGGGAACTCCATTCTCATCAGTGCAGAGGCAGAAAAGGATCTTGGAGTCGTCATTGATGCCAAGATGAACATGGGCCGGCAGCGTGGGGACGCGGTCATGCATCCACAGATGCATCTTGGGCAGGTCCAAGGAGGTGTTCCTCCCCCTCTATGTGACACTGGTCAGGCCGCAGCTGGAGTACTGCATCCGGTTCTGGGCGCAGCACTTCAGGAGGGATGTGGACAACATGGAGAGGGTCCAGAGGAGGACCACTCGCATGATCAGGGGGCAGCAGGGCAGGCCCTATGAGGACAGGCTGAGGGACCTGAACCTGTTCAGCCTCCACAGGAGAAGGCTGAGGGGGATCTAGTGGCCTGTTACAAACTAGTCAGGGGGGACCAGCAGGCATTGGGGGAGTCCCTGTTCCCCCGAGCACTGCCAGGAGTGACTAGAAATAACGGTCACAAGCTGGCAGAGGGTAGATTCAGACTAGACATCAGGAGGCGCTACTTCACTGTTATGGCGGCTAGGGTCTGGAACCAACTTCCAAGAGAAGTGGTGCTGGCTTCTACCCTGGGGGTCTTTAAGACAAGGCTTGACAATCACCTTCTGGGGTCATTTGACCCCAGTACTTTTTCCTGCCAAGGCAGGGGGTTGGACTTGATGATCTGCTCAGGTCCCTTCTGACCCTACAAACTACGAAACTATGAGAAAATATATATTTGCAGTTTTGTCTGCCTGCCTGCCTGCCTGCCTGGAATATATATTTGGCCGGCATCTTCCAGAACTGATGTTTGGGCAGGCTTTTAGTAGGACAGCTTAAGTTTTGAGGCAGTGTTTGGGAGTGTATTGCTTATTACATACTATATTTTAATATTTTATCTGTTTTTATAGAGTACCTTGTATTTTTATGGTAAGGTACTCCAAGCCTTTTCCAGAGAGCATGACATGTAAATCTAATAAATAAATAAATAGTGGAGAACAGTTAATGAAACTATATACCAAATAATAATGAATATGTATGAGTGAGGTCACTACAATTTTCAGTCCTGAGTACATTGTGCCTAAATGAAGCCATATGTTCCATATTTGAGTTACTCTGTTACATGCTTCGTGGTCACCTCTAAAGTCTTCAGCCTTTAATCTTCTGACATCTTTATGAGCTATTTCCTCTCATACAGTATCTTTACAGTTGTGTTATGATATCATCACAATTGTAAGGAATACAACATTATCCAATTTAAGTAGCCCATCTTATATATGCATTTACAGCAGGGCAGTATGGGCTCCAACCTTGCAGCCAGGGTCTGCACAGTGCAGCCAGGACAGGATGGGCAGGGATGGCTCCCCACCTCTCACCATACCTCCAGCACACACCCACAACCCCCACACACAGTCCCACACCCCCACCATAGCCCCACACTCATCCACACACACTTCCATACCCCCACCATATCCACACACACACTGACACCCTCTCACACCCTCACACCCACTCCCCAACCACACAGCCCCCACATACACCCCATTACCCCTACACACACCTAATATAGAAGAGTAAAAATGTATTTTGAGCTATTATGCAATTGCCTCTAGGTACACTATACAGATGCACATACATCAGGACAAAAGTATTTTTTTAATGACATGAAAATAAGTTATAGTACATGTTTGATTTTATTTTTTTAGTGTATGATTTGCTTTTTTTTTCCAGTTTCAAGATGGCAACTCTTCCCACCCCCTCCCAAAAGGTGTACTTCTGGGGCAATGGGAAGGACTTCTGGTGGCAAAGGGGTTAGGGATGGGACGTCAGATCCCAAGATGTCAACCATGGGGTGAAGCAACTGTCAGGGGGCAGGGCTACCCATACAGGCCTTGACAGCTCACCAAAACTCATTAAGCAGCCCTTCAGCTGCAATAATTGCCAATCCCATATTTAGAGCATGTACTGTTTTGTTTTGTTTTTCCGTATTTTTCGTATAGAAAAGCCTGAGCAATGAGGGTGAAACTAAGCCACATATCAAGATGGTACGAAATTCTCAGCAGCATGTTAATTACAGCATGGTCTTTTCTTCTAAGTTTGACTTCAGAGAGTAGAATGTTTTTTCTATTGCATATATTCTGGGTACAGTAGAAAAGCTATGTCTCTCTCAATATACAATTTTCTTTTGTGTGTTCATTCACACACAGAGTTATATAAGGGCCAGATCCTGAACAGTTGTGAAACAGCTTTAAAGTTGGCTGAGGATCTGCACCTAATGTTGGTGTTCAGCCACTGCTTCCCATAGCAGAGGTGGTGGCAATATGATCCCCCTCATCTAGTTTTTCAGTCATGGATGGTTTATTTTGTAAGTGCGTGAAATAACTTTTCTTTTTGGTAAGGAGTGTCTTGTTGCTGAAATAGTATCATGGGTTCAATCACATGTACCGGGGGACAGGAAGAGGGCCAACGTGGTCCCCATCTTCAAAAAAGGCAGGAAGGAGGACCCGGGAAACTATAGGCCGGTTAGTCTTACCTCGATCCTAGGCAAGCTGTTCGAGGAAAATTATGCTGGCACGCATCCAGGAGGGGCCAGCAGGGGACTGCATGTTTAGGGGCAACCAACACGGGTTCATCAGTGGCAGGTCCTGCCAGACCAACCTTTACGATCAGATCACCAGATCATTAGATGCAGGGGTAGCAGTGGACATAGTCTTCCTGGACTTCCGGAAGGCTTTTGACACTGTCTCTCACCCCGTTCTCATTAAGAAACTGGGGGGCTGTGGTGCAGACACCCACACAGTCAAATGGATCGCCAACTGGCTGAAGGGCTGCACCCAGAGGGTGGTAGTGGATGGGTCCTTCTCAACCTGGAAGGACGTGGGCAGTGGGGTCCCCCAGGGCTCGGTCCTCAGGCCTGGGCTGTTCAACATCTTCATCAGTGATTTGGACGAGGGGGTAAAAAGCACCCTGTTCAAATTTGCTGATGACACTAAAATGTGGGGGGATGTGGGCACACTGGAAGGATGCAACAGGCTACAATCAGACCTAGACAGGTTACAAGGGTGGGCAGACGAGAATAGGTTGGGTTTCAACACAGACAAGTGTAAGGTGATGCACCTCGGGAGGAACAACCGGCACCATACCTACAGGTTGGGGAACTCCCCTCTTGTCAGCACAGAGGCAGAAAGGGATCTGGGGGTCATCATTGACTCCAAGATGAACATGGGCCGGCAGTGTGGAGAGGCAGTTAGGAAGGCCAACCACACCTTGGCATGCATCCACAGATGCATCTCGAGCGGGTCCAAAGAGGTGATCCTCCCCCTCTGTGCGGCACTGGTCAGGCCGCAGCTGGAGTACTGCGTCCAGTTCTGGGCACCACACTTCAAGAGGGATGTGCACAGCATGGAGAGGGTCCAGAGGAGGCCACTCGCGTGATCAGGGGACAGCAGGGCAGGCCCTATGAGGAGAGGCGACGGGACCTGAACCTGTTCAGCCTCCACAAGAGAAGGCTGAGGGGGGATCTTGTGGCCTGTTATAAACTAGTCAGGGGGGATCAGCAGGCATTGGGGGAGTCCCTGTTCCCCCGAGCACCGCCAGGAGTGACCAGGAATAACGGTCACAAGCTGGCAGAGGGAAGGTTTAGGCTAGATATCAGGAGGCGCGACTTCACGGTCAGGGCGGCTAGGATCTGGAACCAACTTCCAAGAGAAGTGGTGCAGGCTCCTACCCTGGGGGTGTTTAAGAGGAGGTTAGATGAACATCTTGCTGGGGTCATTTGACCCCAGTATTCTTCCCTGCCATGGCAGGGGGTCGGACTCGATGATCTACTCAGGTCCCTTCCGACCCTACAAACTATGAAACTATGAAATGTGTTGAAAATTCCAATCAGCACAGAAATGGATGGCAGAATCAAAGTGTTCTGCCTTTGCCTTCCAAGACCAGTCATACAGGTTGATTTGCAATCAGCTCTTTTATTTCATTGTCACACTACGAAAGGGAAATTGCTGCTGTACATGAACGCTAATATCCTGATCTGTTTGCTCGCGATCCAATCTCTCCAGCTTAAAGAAACTCACATAGATTGAATCAATTCTGCTTCAGGCTTTTTGAATGTTTATACTTAGCCTTTGATGCCTAGAGATCTTCTCTTGCCCTTTCCAGGAAACAATTGCCAACTCAAGGTTTTCTATTCCTCTTTTCTTCTTTACATTTCCTGCTGTGTTAGTATTAGCTAATCAGTTCAGGAGGTACAGTATTACCAGGGTTGCCAAAGAACTAGAAGTTTGTTTTGGCAGAATCACCACTGAATGCTTCAGGAGACAGGTCTGTCAGGCCTAGTGCTTCAGAGATGAATTTCTTTTCATCTAGTTAGAGTCGGGTGCTTTTTAAAACCCCTCAGAGGTTAAGAACTTTGCCATCATTAACAGTATGTAAGGAAAAGCACCAAAATTACTAAAAGTTGTGGTGGGAAGGAAAGCTTTATGTTTTTAGAATGGCTTGGAAAGCAATTAGTTTTCTTTTGTTATTCAGTCTATTGTATTAAGCTGCCTTTCAGGGAAAGAGGGAATGAGAGAAAGCAATAAGTCTTAAGCAAAAGATTTGAGCCAAATTCTTATGTCTAGTATAAATCAGGAGCAACTGCAATTCTGGCACACTGACTGCAGTGGGGCTGCGCTGGATTTGTACCATAGAAGAATAGAATTGAGCTCATCGTTCCAAAGGGCTTTTTTAACAAAATAAAAATAATTTATGTTAAGTCATTATTTTCACTTCAGAAAGGGAGAAGGGAAGGGAGCAGAGGGAGCTTGTTCTGGGGGTTGTCCAGCTGGCGCTGGAGGGTGGGGCTGGTAGATTGGGCTCCTCCTCCCCCAAGGTGGGTGGGCTCCAGCTCTAGCATTGACTAGCACCAGCTGCCGAACCCCCACAATGAACTTCCTCCACTCCTTCCCCCTTCAAAATAGAAAGACAGTGCTGGGGATGGGAGGGGGACAGGTGGGGCAAAAGGAGAGCAGCTGAAGATTTGCAACCACTCTAAACTGCAACTGGAGCCCCCAGGACCCAATAACAAGTGTCTATAGGGTCCAGGTGATCATTGTAACTCATGGCACTTCCTGCAAAGCACCATGAGTCAGAGCAGGGATCTGCACTTTTCTCTGCACCCATACTGTCTAATTTAATACCATCCTTTCTAAAATATGAAGGCTACCAGGAGAATTTCTTTCTACTGAGGTCTAATGAACTGCAAATAATCTTTACAGGTAAAGATGGAAGCTGTGCTAATTTGGTTATTTAAAATAGAATATGACAGGATAGTAGGAAATTACTTTCCTAGCTCTGATTTCTATGGGCCTGTTCATGCAAGATGAACTCCCACTGAAGTCAACTCCTGAAGTCCTCCATGTGCTGAGCTAACTCATCTGAAGTGTCCCCAAATGTCTTCAGTTTCTATTTTTTCAGCATGTTTGCTGATGAAGCTGAACGAAGGGCACCTCACTGGAAAAGGTATTTCACTGAGTCAAGAAACTTTGTTTCTAGTCCTTGTTCTGCCACAGACCTGTTGTTTGACCTCCAACAAGCGAAATCATTTAACTCTCTATATATCAGGGTCCACATTTAAACGTCCAAGTAAGTGAAAGCATGAGTTTCCTGTGTTAGTCTAAAGTTAGGCAGAAATCAGAGTAGAGTTGCACCTTACACAGATCAAACTGAATAGTGTTTTCATGCAAATAAACCTCAAGTCATACCCTGGAGTTTTTGAATGAATAATTATCCATGCTATTCTCTAAGCACTGAAGAAAGGCACAGAACAGGGAGAGGTGACATATACATTATTTGGCCTCAAACACGCTCCCCCCACCTCTCCTTCGCCCCCAACACCAATTACAGAAGCTTCATTTTTTTAGGCAGGAAGGTGAGTATTCAAGGTTGTCTCCTGAGTGTTCACATTACAATGCAGACCCTAATTATATGACCAAACAGTATTTTATCCACACAACCCCAATCTGCAAGATGGGATGACATCCATGGAGATAGCTTCAGTGCTGGAATATTTCATGTCTGGACTCCCACCAGCTCTACCCAAGAATGTTCTGGGTGTAAGGCAGCTGATAAGGCATTTCCTCCATCAGAGAGGGTCCTATTGCTTCAAGATGCAACAAAAGCTCCTCTTCCTTCCTGTGATTAAAGCTCAAGTTGACAGCAGCAGTAGCAGCACTTGCCCTTTCATGGAAGGAATCTCCTATGGAAGTTCAGCTCGTCCACTCAACCTTGTCTTAAGTCATTCTGTGGGAACAGGGCAGGAGTGGTGCCATGACATGTATTAACCATCTACAGGAGCAAGTTCCACTGATGTAAGGATTGCAGCAATGAGTACACAGAAATATCGGAATTGCCATGCCTGAACAGACTGATGCATCCGGTAAGTATCCTGCCACTGTGCCCACTACCAGCTGTATCAGGAGGAGGTACAGGAAACCTTGCAGTTGTACGATAACTTACTCTCAGGGGAAGTTAATTCTTGACCCCAGTACCTAGTGCAGAGGTGAGCAAAATGCGGCCCGGGGCCGGATGCAGCCCACCAGACCATTCTATCTGGCCTGCGGGGCCCCTAAAAAATTTAGAAAACTAATATTTATCTGCTCCTGGCTGCCTGCTATGTGGCCCTTGATGGCTTGCCAAAACTCAATAAGCGGCCCTCGGCCTGAAATAATTGCCTGTCTCTGACCTAGACGTTGACTTATGTCTCATTACATGAGGGTTTTATATCTCTTCTAACTTCAAAGAAGTTAAGCTGGGTGTTTAATTTTTTCTACTATAACGCCTTTCAATCCTGCCCTGAGCCTCTGTCCTGGTTGTGATGAGTTATCACCCTTTAGAAATTGCATTAAAACTAAAGCTGAAAATCTTTGTTTTAGTGTGAAAGTCCATATTTTAGAGGGGTTCAATTTTGGTCAGCTTTCAAGAACAGCCTGTTGTCTGGCATGACCCTGCAGTCCAATAAGTAATGCATAGTCTTTCAGGGAGAAGCTGTCAGAAGCTTCTGTTGACTGAAAGTGTTGTGTTGTATACCTCAGTACTGTTTTACCTAAGAGAACTGGAATTACAAGGGTAAACCCAACTACAATCAAATTGCTTAATAAAGGAAAGAGGTGGGAATTTCCAAGTTAAAGATGAATGGCAATGAAATATTTTGAATGAGAGGTAACCATGGCTGAAAACAGGCTTTTCTATTGAGCTTATATGATGTGTATGGCTGAGTACATTAACGTTTTTAAATACATTTAATCATCTTTTCAATGGCTTTCTTTTTCTAAAGCATTAATTGAAATACGGACATAAAGAAATGGAGTGGATTCATATTCTTCTTATGTGTTGTTTTATTTCTGTATAATAAGAGCTGTGCTTCAGTGGGTTTCTAAATATAAAATGCCATTGTACCAATTTCAAGAGTACAATAGCAGTCAGCATAAGAACTGGATCCTGCTGGGGCTCAAAGAGATAAAATAAATAGGTTGTTTGCATGGGTGTCACGTGGCAAGGAGGAAATGGTGGTGCTGGGAACATTCATGGCAAAGCTTTTGGTGTCAGCTATAAGAATTTTGTCATATTTTATGTATATTAATAATGCCCCTCACTGGACATCTTTACACATTGGAGACCTGGCTAACGTGAGAGCCAAAAAAAGGTAGTGAGCTGTCTAGTGTTGTGACCAGACACAGGACTACCAGGCTCACATATATTCTAACAGGTTACCACTCTGAGTCCTGTCTCTTTCTATTACTCCTTCAGGCAGCATTTTGCTAGCTTAAGCAGCCAAATGGGGATCCTCAAAGAAAAGGAAGATAGCTGACGCTGCCCTTATATTTAGAGGTATGGGCAGCACCTTGTCTCATGCAACAAGCAGAGCTGAAGAACTGAGACTATATTGCTTTCTGCATTGCAGTGACTTCAGGGCACTCATTTGTAGGCCAGAAATGTAAGAGTAAATGGGGTTTCTCTGGATTGAAACTTGAGAGCAGAATTTCAGCAGAAATGGATATATTTCCTCTTTGAGATAAGCAAACACCTTGAATCGTCCAGTGATTCTTTTGTGGCACAGCTAGTCAAATGAGAATCAGCCCTGTGTGCTCAGTGTGGTAGAAGCAGCTTGCTTACTGCCTTAAAAAGCAACTGTCCATGAGCTCTTCACTCCAGCCCCCAGTGCAAGAAAAAGCTGCAGTTGCATCAGGTTGATGCTTTGGTTGAATTTTTTCTCAGTAAGGTTTATTTAAACATGAACATTGGTAGAAAGAAAGCAGAAGCCCCTCTGAGAATGTCTTTCACAAACTTAAGTGAATATGCTGGTGTTGGGGATGAGTGAAAAGAGCGGGCACTTTGATCCCCATCTTTACAGTTTTCCAGCTATGTTTTAAGTATCCTAAGTGTAGAATTAGTTGACAGTGAATTCCTCTCCAAAGCATCAGCACCTCCTGTCTTATGAAGCACGGACCCTTTCTTCAAAGCAGGATGCATATAGCAATAAGGGTCTTATGCATGAATGTGGGTGTTAGAAGAAGCATCTTTCAGCTCTGGCACAAATTTCCTGAGTAACCTTGAGTACATCTCCCTGCTGTCCCACCTCCAGGGCAGCTTTGGCGCATTAGTTTAAGTGCCATTTTCTAGTACATTTATCTGTTTCTACTAGTAAAAGTTTGCTTTGGTGCATTAGCTTAAAGCACCATTTTCTAGTACATTACCAGTATCTGCTGGTACTAGCAAACAGCACTTTAAAATAATCTGCTGTGCAGAAATTGTTGTGCGCATGTAGAAGTTGACATTTTACTATACATTAAATTAACTGAATGTACAATAAAGTGCACATGTAGCTATGCCCTCCGAGAGCAGAACTTGGGCAATATAGCATGTACTTTCCAAAGGCCTGTGGGTACCTTGAACCCTGGAAAACTAGCTCGCTTTTTTAAGGGTCTAAATCTGAATTTCGAAGGGTTTGCTGTTAAGGGCCTACTGGCTTACTTATAAGCACAATTAACCCAGCAACTTTACCATCTCAAATAACAAGTTAAATATACTGTCAATTTTTAATGCCTTTTGTCCAGCATCTTTGTGCCATTGTCTCTGTAGTTCAGCAAAGCTGAGTGCCCAAAGTGCATTAGTATCAAAATCAGGAAAAGAACTTGTGTTGAAGATTTTCAAGAGTCATTAAGGATTTGGAATGTCTCAATTTTGGGTGCCCAAGCTAAGATGGGGATCAGCCTTCTTCTGGATTGTCTCACACTGGACACGCAGAAAAGGAGGAGGTACCAAAACAACTAGTCGTGTGAATACCTTAGTTCCCCACTCTTTTCTTCCTCCAGCCTGATAGTTCTTTGTTCTAAGCAGGAAACAATGCTTGGTACTTTTCTTATGGAAAAGTACAAATCTTGACCTCATTGGCTTCAATGGAATTTTTGCCATTGACTTTAATGAGTCCTGTATGTCACCCTTATCCAAGCCAGTTGGGTAGATATTTAGAATTACTACATGTCCAAACTGATTAGTTTAAAAGAAGTTGGGAGGGGAGCATTGCATTTTTTATCTATAATATAGTGCCAGTATTTAAAATATCATTAAAGCATGTATTATTATGCAAACTGACATCATAGTGCATTACTAGTTCTAGCACTTGTACTTTCAGAGTCCATCTGAAAGAGTGGTCTGAGGTACTGTTCACATTTGGGTTGATACAGAATTCTATCTTAATGTTTAAAAATCTCAATAAAATTTGCGGTATTATTTTAGATATGCAAATTGTACTGTAGTTTGTAAATCTGTGGTATAAGGCATGCAGTAGATGATGTCCTCTTAATGAAAATTAAAACAGTCAATACGGCTAAACACAGACATTACACATAAACTGACTTAAGTGATTGAAAACCAGTTTATACCTGTAACAGAACAGAAGTTCAGCACACATAATCCGGTTTCAAAACAGCCCAAACTGGTTTAAGATAAATCTGTTTATTTATCTTAAACTTATTTAGGTTAAACTGGTCTATCAAACCCATGTCCCAGATCCACATTCCACCCCCTCCATCCCAGGACTGTCCTAGTGCCTCAGTGGGAGGGGATGGGCAGAGTTTCCCCAGCCCTGCCATAGATTTAAGATAAACTTGATACCACAGTGTAACCACCGCACTTCGAATAACCGCTCTCGAGCAGCCTTTGCTCTACTGGTGGATGTCATGCACCTCCCAGGTTCATGACATTGCCGAAGTAGCTATCTTCTTCCCGCGTCACCAACCCGTTCTCGCCTGCCACAACTTGCTGTTGCTCAGTAGGAGGGGTCAGCTAATGGGATACTTAGGGGGGCGGTCACTCAGGGGCTCCACCACCCCTACACCCTGGCCTCATGGCTCCTTCAGTGTGCTACCCAGCTGTTGGCCTCAGCCTCTTCATGCAGGGATAACCTTCTCCGCCTTTACGTTTAGATGCCAGCAGCTTAAGGCCCCACTCACCCGTGAGGGCCTAGCCCGCAGCCCTTCACACCTCCATCCCTTCCTTCAAGGGTACATACAACCAAAAAGGGGAAACCCTACCAAGGCTTCTCCACAACCCCGCCCCCGGGCACTCATCCCTATCCTCTATGCCCCTTCATCCAGGGTAACAAAAATAAACGTGCCAGCCGCCATCAGCTACTAAGCTATTCCCTGCCCCTTTCTCCTTTTCCCCGGAGCCTAACAGGGAGAGAATGCTTTTCTTCTTGACCAGTAGCTCCAGGAGCTACTCCTGTCCGTTCCTCAATCTGGCGGAACTCGGTGGCGATATCTGCCCCGACTACCAACCCCTTAAAGGTTCTCCTGGGGTCTTCTCCCCCAGTCTTGCCTTCCTCTGCACCTCATCATCCCGGCACTCCCACCTGTGTTCCGCTGTGCTTCCAGGTGCTGCCTCAGCTTTGCCTCTGTCCAGCAAACCTGACGCCCCCTCGTCATCCTGCACGGGCTCCCGTCAGAGTGCTCCACCCTCCACCACCTGCGTCTGCTCCCGCTTGCCAGGCTCCCCAGGTCCAGCGAGTGGGGTGTTCTCTGCGGCTTCCTTCCCAGGCTATCTGCCCCCTCTACAGCAGCGGCCGCCATTTTTATTTCTGCCGGCCGGCGTCCGACGCTGATGTCATCAGCCAGCCATAATTGAACAAAAAGGCAGCTAACAAGCTGCATAGGTTCCTCCTTCCGCCCCATGTGCATCCTGTCCTGAGCTGCCGGTAAGTGCCGCTCGTTATTTTGACTCCCGGGACACACAGATTTTAGAACTACAGTACAATCTGCATATCTAAAATGCATCTGAACCGAATCTGCTCAGTCCCTCCCCCTCCCTCCCAACCCTCCACACAGTACAGGAATGGCTTAGACCCACCCCCACAAGTACTAGAGGTAGGGGGAGGACAGTCCGGAGCCAGACTGTGTGGAGGGGTGGGAGGGGAAAACTCCCTTCTGCACCGGTGGTAGGGGCAGGGGAACCCTTGCTGAGACAAGGGGATCCCCCCACATGGGCTAGCTGGGACCTGGGCAGGAAGGACTGTTCCTCCCCTGCAGCAGGGACAGCAGCAAGTTGGGATGTGCTGGGCAGTCAGTCAGAGATGGGCCTGGCCCGGCTGCATTCAGGTGCCCTTGGCAGTGGCAAGCTGGGAGGTATGCTGTAGAGCCCCACAGCGTCTAGCCTGAGCCACTTCAGGCATCTGGCTGCCTTTCTAGATTCAAAAGTGCATGTCAGTTCACTTCATTATCTGTTCAATCTGCACAGCTTAGAAAAACCTGCAAAGATTGAATTGACTCAGCCTCAGGCTGTCTGTACTTAACCTAGATGTTTATAAAGGGGAGCAGGGCCTGGGTGGAGGACCAGAGGTGATTTCCTGTTGCTTCACATGTTTTCCTGTCCCTATCTAGCTGTGATAATATTGTTTTCTAAGAATCCTACCCATTTTAGTTGCTCTGCTAGCAACTGCCAATTCAGATCCTAATTAAGCCTATTGAATTGCAAACTGATTCCATCTCTTCTTGAATGGATGGAAATAGTTTAGCTTTCTGGATCAAGCAGAGCACAGTTCATAGATAAGAGAACCAAACTTCACAACTGAAAAAGAATCAATTCTGTTACTCTCCCTCTGTCCTCATCAGCAGCTATAAGGAAAAAGCTTTCCCTTTCTCCTTATAGGACTATTGGTAAAGAAGCAATAGGAGAAACTCCCCATTCTCTCCCTTTCCATTTTTTGGGATCATGACTCCCTGACAGCTCAGCATGGAGCTCAACAGTTGTAGTTTCTGACTAACAGCAATCATGTGGCCCGCAGGGAGCAGAAGACGAACAGACTTCTGTGGTGGTTGAGAGTATTTTTGTGAGTGGAGCTGGATAGGACAGACCCACCCACTCCTTGCATCTTTTACACAAGAGTAGAAAATTATCAGGACTCAATTTCCATTGTCCAGCTTACAACCTTAATGACAGAAACCAACCTTATGTGTAGGTATCACAAACTGAACCTCATCCTCCCTATTCAAAAAGTAATCCCAAAATTGGAGAACAATTGGAATTGTATTGCCAATTCCAGGCATTCAAAAAGCATGAGTCACTCCTGGCCCCCCCTTCCCCCCCAACACACACATGCTGCCTACAACCAGTTTTTGAGATTGATGAGGATGGGTGATGCTTCAGAAGATTGGAAAAGGACAAACATAGCACCTACATTTAAAAAGGGAGAAAGGCAAGACCAAAGGATTTACAGACCATTCAGCCAACCTTAAATTACCAGAAAGCTGTTGAAACAAATGGCCAAGCAATCTATTACTAAGCACCAGGAAGATAACAAGAACAAGTCACATCAAACCAATCTAATTTTCTTTTTTGATAGTCCTTATGGATTGGGAAGAAGCACTTCATATGAAATATTTTAGGCTTTTCACACTGTCACACATGATGTCCTCATAAGTAAACTAGAGCAGCGGTTCTCAACCTTAGAATCAATGAGTCGGAAGGGACCTAGACAGATCATCGAGTCCGACCCCCTGCCATGGGCAGGAAGGAGTGCCGGGGGTGTAAGACCCAGGGGTCGTAAGACCCAGCCAGGTGCCTATCCAGTCTCCTCTTGAAGATCTCCAGGGAAGGTGAGAGGACCATCTCTCTGGGAAGCCTATTCCAGGCTCTGGCCACTCTTACCATGAAGTAGTTCTTCCTAATATCTAACCTAAGCCTATCCTCCCTCAGCTTGTGGCCGTTGTTCCTGGTGACTCCAAGGGGGGCCCAGGTGAACAGACTTTCCCCGAGTCCCTGCTGCTGGCCCCTGATAAGGTTGTAGCAGCCACAAGATCCCCCCTCAGTCTCCTCTTGCGGAGACTGAAGAGATTCAGGTTCCTCAGCCTCTCCTCATAGGTCTGGCCACGGAGGCCCTCAACCATACGAGTGGCCTCCTCTGGACCCTCTCCAGGTTCTCCACGTCCTTCTTGAAGTGCGGCGCCCAGCACTGGACACAGGACTCCAGCTGCGGCCTGACCAGCACCGCATGGAGGGGGAGCAAGACCTCTCTGGACCTGTTGATGCAGAACAGGGGCATCTTTTGCACCTTACATCCCACCAACCATTTTGTCAAAAAACCCTGGTCCCACCATGATAAAAACAAAACCCCACATTTTGCATTGTTAGAGATATCTGTTGATTCATCTATATGAAGTGCAAACAACTTTGATTTTTTCCATCATGCAGTGAATTGAGTTGAAGTCCCACCTACATGACCTTCTCGTCCCACTGTTTGAGAAACACTGAGCTAGGGGAATATGGTCAAGAAGAGAGGTGTCAAACCTACAGCCTACAAACTGGATCTGGCTCATAGAGGTGGCCCTGTCCCTGGGGCTCTTTCTGTGGCTTCCAGCAAGCAAGGGGGTATCACTGCCACCAATGGAACCCTGTTGCTGCAGTGGTTGGACTCAGTGTCAGCACAGCCAGATTTCTAGAGGATGAACATCACAGCCTAATTTAGTAATTTTGGTTGCTGCTGATGACTCAAATCTTTGGTGTTCACCCCTGGCTGCTGGCCACACCAGTAGTGCGGCTCTACAACCACAGCAAATTGGCTTCAGCAGCGACTATGTCAACTTCTTGACTGCTGGAGCCAACTCAGCAGCACTGGCAGCCAGGGAGACGGGTCTTGTGGGCAGACCAAAGGTGCATAGTCTGGCCTGCGAGAAGCTCTGTGTTCTGGATCTGGCCCACCAGCTCATTTGAGTTGGGCACCCTTGATCTAAAAAAAAAATCCTGTAAGGTGGTACACCACTGGTTGAAAACTGCTGCTCACAGAATGGTTATCACTCTTTAATTGGAAGAAAGAATCAAGAGGAGTTCTGTAGGGGCCGGTTCTGAAACTGGCACTATCCAATATTTTCATTAGTGACTTGGATGATGGAATAGAGAGCACTTGTGTTAAATCTGCTACATTGGGAGGGGTTAGAAGAACTTTGGATTAGAGTTCAAAAATATTTTGACAAATTGGAAAATTGGTCTGAAATAATTAGGATGTAATTCAGTAAGCCTAAGTGCAAAGTATTGTGCTAAGGCAGGAATGGCCAACCTGTGGCATGGGCAGCTGCTGTGTGTGGCACATGGCAGATAAGGCAGGGAACAGGCAGTACAGGGGCACATAGGGCAGGAAACGGAAGGCAAAGCAGGAGATTGGGTAGGGACCACAAGGTAAGGGAGTAGGGGCAAAGCAGAAGATCGAGCAAAGGAAAGGGATCAGAGGAGCACTTAGGGAGGATGAAGGGTCAATTTGCAGCATGGCTGCCAAAAAGGCTGGTCCCCACTGTGCTAAGCTTTAGCACAGATGGGACCAACCTTTTTGCCTCATGA
Source organism: Crocodylus siamensis (assembly GCF_052110815.1). Taxonomy (NCBI): domain Eukaryota; kingdom Metazoa; phylum Chordata; order Crocodylia; family Crocodylidae; genus Crocodylus; species Crocodylus siamensis. Next base: position 89,381,865 of record NC_143401.1, on the reverse strand, counting down.
GTCAGATTGGCAGGGACAGGTCCAGCCATGGGTTTGATCTCACATGCAGGGCTGGCACAGGGGGCCCCAACCAGCCACAGGAGGTGCACAGCCCAACCACAATCTGGACATGCTGAGGGTAGGTTGGAGCGGCTCTGACCCAGACACCCAGTAGGGTGGAACAGAGTGACTCTGATCCGGATGCATGCGAGGAGGGCTGCGGAGCAGGCTGGCCCTGATCTGCATGTGCTCAGGAGGGGAAAGGTAGGATGGAGCAGCTCCTATCCAGTTGCATGTGAGCGGGGAGCAGCCTGACCCAGTCTGGATATACAGGATATACAGCCCTAATTCCAGTGCCTGGCACTGGCCCCAAGCGGAGCTGGACCCTACTGCACGCAGCTTCCTCCGCTCCCCAGCTGCCAGTTTTTCTGGCCTGTAGGGATGTCATTGCTCTGCAGGCCAGAGATTGAGCATCCATATGCTAAGGTATGAATAATCAACTGCACGAATACAAAATGGGGAGCAATGAACCCCAGTTCTGTATAGAAGGATCAAGGGAGGAAGGAAAGGAAGTGGATTGCAACAGAAATGAGTCAGCAGTGCCGTGTTGTTACAAAACATTGCACATTAGTGTTATAAACAACATACAATTCTGTGCAGCGCCAGAGTGACCTTATGATCCCACCAGAAGTACTGTGTCCAGTTCTGGGCATGACATTTCAATGTGGGGCAGTTGGAAAGAGTCCAAAAGAAAGCAGCAAAAAATATCACATATCTAAAAAACATGATCTATGAAGAAAGATTGAAATAATTTGATTTGTTCAGTTTGAAAAAAGGCAAGACAGAGGGATGACATGATAGCAATCTTCAAATACATAAAAGGTGACTTCAAAGTGGAAAGTTGTATACTGTTTCCATTTCCCCTAAGAGTAGGACAACAGGTACTGGACTTAAATTACAGCAAAACAGATTTTAAATTGGATATCGGGACAACCTTTCTAAGTGCAAAATGAATTAAGTACTGGAATAGATTACCTAGGGAGGCTCTGGATTTCAGTGGCTGGAGGTCTATAAGAGCAGGTTAAACAAATATCGATCGGAAATGGTTTAGATACAGCTGATCCTGCCTTGAAGTAAGCAAATAGACCAGATGTTCTCTTGAGATCCTGTCCAGCAGTATTTTTTATGATGAAGTTAGGGTTTAAGAAAAATACCAACGTTGCTAAGACTAGAATATGAAACCAGACGAGTTGGCAACACAGTGTGCTTGCTGTAAGTTACAGTTCTTTCACAATGTTTTTGTTGCCTCCCATCTCTCCTCCTGTTTGAACATTGTCTTAAGACTGAAAATTCTTCAGGGCAGACTGACCTTTTCTACATATTTGACTATTAAAAGGACCCTGCATTGCTGGCACCGCTGTCTTAATAAATAATAACTTTGTGGATTGCACTCTGCTGTTACTAATTCTTGCCCATGCCTCAGAGCAAATGTGTTATTTGGCCCATCTCCACAGAAACTGTTTCTAAGTGTACATGTACGTAGTATTTTAGAGAGTGTCTTCATGGTACAATGCAGAGCTGTGTAGAGATACTAAAGCTAGGTGTGAATGAGCTACCTTTAATACTGGAAGCAGTACAGCTGCATTAGCTATAAAGCTGCTTGGGTTAGTACACCCTGCTGAAAAGAAAAGGACTGTGAAGAGTGATGAACTTTATTGGTAGTATCTCTACAGAGCAGTGCTTTATGCCATGTAAACATGCCCTTTCGGGCAATGGTATCCAGAAGTTAGAGCACAGAACTGGAATTAGAACTCCAGCATTGTAATCCCATCTCAAATACTGACTTTGTGAGACCTTACTAAGGTTGTAGACCATCTCCGAGCCAGATTATCATGAAGAACTTAAATATGTGCCAGGAATTTACTACTTACCCATAGAATGAGAAGTTTAATTAATGTTTGTAGTGCCTGTGGAAGGGTATGGTTAGTGCCCACAAACATTTTGCTACCTGTATGCTTCTAATAAAACTATTTTCCAGCCTACATAAAATGCCATATAAATAAGTGGATATGGTGGGAAGATGGTCCTATGAGAAGGGCATTGAAGAGTCTTGAAGAACTGTGTTTAATTGGCATTAAGGTGACTAATCCAAGTTTATACAATAAATTTGGATCACTTGAATGGTAAAGAACCCTGTTTCCTGACTTCTTTCTACTAGTTTATCCATTGACACATGCTGCCTCTCACAGGTGGATTTCTGTACCGTTAACTCTAGGCCCCTACTGGGATGCCCCTCACTACAATGAGATTAAAAAAACAATGATTCTGACCATTCATTGCCTCCACCATTATCCAGCATACTTTTTAGCAGTTGTGCTACAGCTGGTGTCCTGTCCTAATTGCAGTTTTAGTTCATTATATTCCTTTCATAAATACTTGCCAATATTTCAGTTGCATGTATCTTTCTCTTTTAAAAACTGTTTCATATCATAGCTATGGGCTATTAAAATATTTGTCATATTTTGATCCAGCAATTGTAAGGTTGTACTGATGGACAATGCTGTTCAACTTACATAAAATGCCCTATAAATAAATAAAGTGGATATGGTGGCATGATGGTCCTATGAGAGAGACCACCATGATAGAAGGACCAAAATGCCAGGCTCTATGTGACTTGCTTTAAGTGCATGGAAGGCACTATTTATGTATTAGCTATTATATTTGAAATGAATAAGCCACATTATCTGGATGCTTTACATAAGGGGAAACACCTCTGCTTACAACTGTGCAGCAGTTTGATGGAAACATAATGGATTTATTACTGCTGGGAAAATAATGCATTTAAATATAATGATAAAACAGATGGTTCCTTTGTCTATAATCTCTTTCATACTCTGTCTCTGAAATTACTTTTTTAAAATCACAGGTCAGTTGACAAGAAATCTGGGAAAACACAATAACGGGTGCCAAACTCTATTTTCCCCTCCAAACAAGTGAGTCCAGAGGTTCAGCTAAACTGTAAAAAAACAGGAAGTCAATAATCTATTTTTAAAGGCTTCCAGCAGTTCTCTTTCTAAAAGTGTCAGCACAGTTTGGGGGGGCTCTGCCTTTCTCAAGCAATGTCGCTAAGGACCCAGTTCAAAGCCTTTGGCCTCCACTGACATTCACTTTACAGACTTCAGTCACTTTTGGATCATACCCTTACTTCCATAAATATATAATTTTAGGTGCTTTAGTACCAAAACTGTGGGGAATTTTACCATTGAGGGGCATTTAGGTCCTTTCCCTTTTTCTCTTATTAGCTTATCAAGGCATCAGCCCTCCAGCTGTTGTCAGCCAGGGGTGACGGCTTTAATTGCCCACCTGTGTCTTCCCTTGGGCTTCTTCTCAAACTACCCCTACCCAGGCAAAATTCCCTATAAAAATTCACAGGGAATGAATAACTTCCATGAATAACTTTCCAGTCTCTCCTTAAAGCTCCTGCTGTCATGCCTGCCTAGTCGTGTTTAGGCAAGGCACAAGCTGGGAGTTCTGCTTTCGTGCTTACCTCTGCTAGTTTAATTACTACCTTATCCTTCCTACCCTGCTTCCCTGGTTGGACTGCAAGCTCTCTGGGACAGGAACTCTTTTTATTACTGGTCTCAGCAGCGCCTAGAACAGTGCTCTGGTTTTTAAACAATCACTTCCACAGTAGGAAGAAACAATAAATGGCCAAGTTTTAACTGGAAATGCTCCACAGAGGGAACACCAATATTTGTGCAAGCAGACTTTGAAGCTGTGTAGCCAACGTACAAAGTACCACGAGTCATTTGCCCTCTGTTTCTTGCCTTCGGCGTCAAAATTTAAGACTGACTTTTCAGTGGCAGTTCTCACTGATGTGAAATGAACCCTGTGAGATGTCCAACTTGCTTGCTTCACCTGCAGTTTAAATCTGCAGGAGCTACCCATGCTGGGAATTTCTTATAAGTTTCAATAAGAAAGATATAACGGGAGTCTTTCTTGGGGATAAGGTGAGAGCTTCCATGAATAGTTATAATAATCACACAGATGGAAGGTACCTATTGAGAAGACTAGATAATCAATATAAACTCTCATGGCCAGAAAAGACAGGAACATTTTTTTTTTCTGGGCAATGCATTATCTGAGAATTTGCTAGGGAAATAGCGGGGGATGACAAGGTGTTTGTTTCTGAGACCTTTTGGATGAGGCAAATTCAAATTCCTCACTCCCGGTAGCTTAAAATAACAAAGGACCCTATGATCCAGAGGTCAGGATAACGGGACTGCATCCAAAGAAGCCCTCCTGATTTTGGCAGCAAATAAGGTGACATTTCCCCCCAGTAGCTGCAAACTCTGCTGCTGTTCTACAGCATTACACATTTCCCAGAATGCCTTCCACTCGCTGGCACACACTTCTGTGCCACCTTGCTGCAGGGGGCTGAGCTAGAGTACAGCTAGAGCAGGGAACAGGAGGACAAAGTGCCCTCTGGTCCATGCTGGGGTCCCCCTCGCAGATGCCCAAGGCTCACCCCCGGCTCACCCACTTATCCTTACACTACTGCTATAATCCTTTCTGTAAGAATTAGGGATATTGAACTCAAGCTCCTCCCCAAATTTGAATTCAGGAAATAGCTCCTGCTCTGTGCAGGTTCAGTTGGAATTGGTAGCATCTGCTTTTTTGTCCTGAGAAGCTGGCTACAGGATAGGAAGTTCAGCTGTCTGTGCACACGGAGGGCCATATTCTGCAGTATGGCTCAGTCATTCTTCCCTGCCCTACAGGCATGAACTATATGTAAATTCACAATTGTCTGTGTAAGGAGGATTACCCCCCATGTAAAGGTAATCTGCTAGTTCTGCAGAGCTGATGAAGGAGTCCATGTGCTGCCTGAGGGGTTAAAGAAGTCACTCTTCCCTGATCAGTCACTGGTGGCATATTCGGCCACCGGTGGCTGTTAAAACCCACAGTATAATTAACAGCAGTCTCTGGCTCTGACACAGCACAGGTGCACACTAGGGCTGCACAGAGAAGAAGCAAGATCAAAGGGATGCGACGGTGATCTTTAAGCTACCTTTGTACAGAACATCCTGGCTGGTGCACAGAGCATTGGGACAGCCCCAGGGATTTGGCCCCTGTTTATTAAGTGTGTTGATAGCTTTGCCATCTTTGGATGAAAAGCGCTAAATCATTGAGTCATCAATATCTTTCACTTTTTGTCAAACTGTGGGTGAAAACTCCAAACAGAACTTGATGCAAACTTTGTCAAGCTGGCAGAGTTCCTAGGACACAAACCGGGAGCTTAGATCCAGATTCCAGCAAGTTCTGTTTATTCATGTCATTACCCAAAATGGTCCGAGTTTTTAGCCAGCAATTAGTAGCATTGCAGGTTATGTCTGTCTTTCCTGCCTTCACTCTCCATAGAAAACAGGTTAAATAAACAGATGCAGCTACCTCTAAAGTCAGTGCTGGCTCTCAGTAAGAGCTACAGGAATGTCAGTATATGAAAGCTTGTGTTCATCCTTATCTTCCTCCTGAAGTGACTGGCAGCTTGAATGTTGGAGGAAAGCTGCTGCTGACAAATTCAAGTAAAATGTTTGCTGTTTCCTTTCTCCAGTCTTCCTTCTCTCAGCAGATTACAGTTTTTGTTTCATAACTTGACAATGACCTTCATGACACACATTCCAGGATATCAGAGCTCTACCAGTGATGCACAACACTGTCATTCTGCTCAATGAAACATTTGAAACTTTCATTAGCGACTCCTCCCGAGTGTCATTTGGAGCAATGCAAACTTAATGCACTATGGTTACATCTCCCAGCAGCTCCTCTGAGTCATCTGAGTTCATTAGCCCCCGCCTTTGTGAGACTTACTGTTATCTGCCTGAAGTAGTCTGAAACGAAGGGCCAAATTTTCTACTTATGTAAATGGTGCTAGGTGCATTAGTGGAATTATGTCCTTTTACAATGTGCAAATCACGTGGCCCAGTGAATAAAATATACTATAATTAACCTTTCCCCTAACTAATGAAATGTCGGCACCATGTTCTGATTTACGGTTATTCAGCATCGCAGAGAAGTGTGTAGAAAGCCACCATTTTCTGATGGTGGTTATCAAACATGCTTTAGGAAAATCCAAGGTTCTTCACTTTTTTGCTCTCCAAGTACAACAATACCTCCCTACCATGTTGCAGTGTTATTTCCCTAACATGCTCTGCACGGTGCTATTTATAGCTTCATGATATCTGAATGAGGAAACAATGTGATTTCATTTTAGTATCTGTCAAACCGCATACATCCATGAACAGCTGCTAAACATTTTTCACTCGAAGGAAAATATGTAGTTTAATGTATTTACATTACCCCTGTGGTGATATTTCTGTTACAGAATTAGATGTCTCTCTGACGAAGAGCCTGCTAGCATACCTGTGCACAGGTGTTAAAATCCAGCACATGATTTAATCCATTAATAAAAATAAGAAAGGTTTGTGGAGGGGCTGGAATTTTAATCTCCCCTCCTTCTGGGCTCAGTGATATCTCACAGTGCCATTTAACATCTCCTAGAGTAGACTGCATGTGGGAGCTCTCCTGAATACTCTAATATCCACCGCTGTGAACAGGGACAAAACTGCAAGTGCCTTTGGTACAGTTAGTGGGGACATTTGCTGAGTCACATGCTTCACTTGGTACAAAACAACTGATCTGATTGCAAGTGATTGAGATCAATAGTGTCAGAATGCCTTAGGATACTGCAAAGCAGGGTGGTCTGATGCAGTGGTACGCAACCTTTTTGCCCCACAAACTATCCAGAAGGGGCCAGGACCGCCTAGGGGCTGAATTCAGTCAGTGGACCTGGTCCAGCATGTGTGAAAGGTGAAGCAGGGGACAATCTGACACATAAGGAAGCTGTGGTCAGAGCCTGATCTGGGCACATAGAGGGAGAGGAGGAGGGAGAAGTGAGGGAGCCCAAGTTGGGCCCAGCCCAGTCTTGCTGCATGTGTGGCCCCTGTTCAGTGATGGCCCATCCGAGGCTGATCTAGCTATATGGGCTAGAAATTTAGAAATTTAGCTATGGTGGAAGAATGGCAGTGTTAATAGACACCGCTCCCGCAACACCAGATTTCCCAATCTGTGCCCCACAGGTCATATAGGAACCAAGTGGCAAAAGTAGGATGAAAGCTTTGCAAATAATTGCAGTGCTTGATTTGCTGAAAATGCTGAGAAGTCTCAACAAATAGGTATGCATGGAAAGAAATACTTCGTTTCGGATTCAAACTTTTCTTTGAAGTTTGTTGAAATGTTTGAAAATAAAATGGATTAAAAATTTGAGGTCATTTTAACTGAAAACAAAGATTTTTGTCTTGAAAATATCAAAATGAAAGACTTCAGCTTTTATTTTGCTATTGTTTTTCAAGAACAGTTTGGTGATACTGACAGTAATTTACAATATATTTGTGTTGCCAACAGGCTTTCTCATTTCCTATTGGGCCTGTTCATTAGACCAGAGGTGCTCAGTCCCCAGCCCATGGGCCAAATTCAGCTCATGGAGGCAGTGCACCTGGTCTGTGGGGATTCAGTCACTTGGAGCCTCCATCTGTGCCCCTCTGCTCTGGCCAAGCCAGCAGGCCCCACCTCGGGGCTATCACAGAGCTGAGGCAGCAAAGCCTCTGTTCCCCAGCCTGCATCTTGCCTATGCCTGTCAACCAGGTGGGGTCATGGGGGGCAGGCAGGGGAACAGAGCCCCCTGCCCCAGTCCCGGGCCTCCCCAAGCTGAGGTCTGCATAGCTGGGGGGAACCCCAGACCAAGGGGGCTTTCCCCTTGCACAGCCCCAACCCCAGCCTGCTCTGCACCCACTCCAGACTCACCCACCCATGCTAAGCAGTGGCAGCTTTGGTGGCAGCTGCCAGGCAGAAGCTGCTGCTCAGCACAGGGGAAAACCAGCCTCCACCACCACTGTCAGGCCCTTCTGCCCAGCTCCTCTGCACTGCCACCACTGCACGGCTTGGAGGCAGAGAGGAGCTGCAGGGCAGCCTGGGCACAGGCTCTGGGCAGCTGTGCCAAGAAGGGCCCAACAGCAGTGAGGGGGAATGGCTGCTTTTCCCCCACACTGAGCAGCAAAGTGCCCAGCTGCTGCCACTGCTAAGCTCCCTAGAACTGCCTACATGGCCCGCAGGCCCAAATAATTGCCCACCCCTGGCTTAGCGAAACCTGCATAGATTGGATCAGTTTTGCTTCAGGCTTTTTGACTGTACTTAGCCTTACTGAGCTTATTTGTATTGTCTATTTACATTGCAAGCTTTGTGGCAGAAACGTCCTTTGACCATGGGTCTGTGTTGTGCCAGAGGGATCCAGAGCTCATCTGGGCACTACTGTAACACAAAAAAAAGTGTTACTAGAAATAGCAGAACAGTGAAAAGCATTTCTCTTTCCTCTTTTCTTGATCTCATGCCAAACAGTTTCACTTCTCAGTATTCCATGCATGGCCTCATTTAAACTGCTGATGCAATATAAACAATAGCCTATATTAAACTTTAGGGGTCCTGTGGCTGATGGCTGCTAACATTATATCTTCTCATTTCTTCTCTGTTCTGTTTGTTTCTGGCCAAAGACTGAGTGAGTGGGAGAGGATAGGAAGAAATATGTTGAATAACTTCTAACTTGCTGTTTTAAAGGGGTGTGCACTGATCTATTCATTATGCTCCACAGGACACTGAAGCTGTAAACAAGTTAACATAAACCTGCCCGGGCATCTGGGAGTGGAGCAGCATCACCTGCCCTAGCCAGGAATGCCCAAGATATAATTATCACAGGAGAAACTAGGGCAGATCATTCTCATTGGAAGGTGCAAGTCTGTGATGCCGCAGTGCCCCAATTTACCTAACCCAGAGCACAACCACATTCAGATGCAAAAAGCCTCACTGACTTGGCTTTTTCTTGAATGCCTGCTCAGTTTTTCCTGTGACCCCTTGATTTCTCTGTCTTGCAAACAGTTCTTCAGCTGGTGTTAATTATCACGGTTCCATTGAAATCAATACATCTAGGACAGTTTATATCAGCTGAGACTCTGCTCTTGAGCTAATAATGGTGGTGGGCATGAGACTTATCCACTAGGACTAGGCGAGACATTGCATTTGTCCCTGGATAGGGTGCGCCTGTGTTTGTCCCAGCACAGAAATATCCTGGGATTGGCTTGTACACAATCTGCTTTCTTATCAGGATTTAGTAAGCCATTGATTCAATGATGCAATCCATTCAGATGCACTTTACAATGTTCTGGGATAAGCTTTAGTATTTTTTATCTGTGAACCTTTTTTAGGATTTATCCCAGGGCAAGAGACATGGACATCTGAATGATTGCAGTTTGTCCTGGAATAAAATCATTTATCCCAGGATAAACGTGGCATCTGTGTGTAGCCTAGGAGAGTTTTGGTCTTGGTCCCTCTCTTGTGGCTGTTTCACTAGATTTTCTCCTACTGCTTCTCATTAAACTCTTCAGTTCCTCTGTAATAAGAATCTCTTGACCTTGCCTACATAGATAATGGATTCAGAGCTGGCTGTTGGTTATTTTTGCTCTGCCTATATAAAAGCTATTTGTTAATGCTGAGCCACATGAAGGGCACACAGCCACATTGGTGATAGGCCTCATGTTCGTGCCTGTGATAACAGCAACAAAAGAAAAATGATTGCAGCTAGGGAAGTATGTAGGGAGTGGCTGTAACTCCAGCCAAGGCCGCAATCCCCAAAAGGGGAAGAAGAGGTTAGACTGTAAGCCTGATGGGGTGATGTGGTGTTAATAGGTCTTTGTACACAGCTGCAATAGCATGAACTTACGTCACAAGCATCCGTAATTTGCAATAAGGTCTGTGTTGAGAAAAAGGGACTATGAGTCAGGATGCTTGGGCTCCTAAACCCACCCCTGACACCGACTTAGTTTGTGTGACCTGGAAAAAGTCCTCGCTGTTCTGCCTCCGTTTGTTTACTTTTTGTTCATGTATGAAGTATTAGAATAATAAAATCACAGAAAATTAGGGTTGGACGGGACTTCAGGAGGTCATCAGGTCCAATCCCCTGCCCAAAGCAGGACCGTCCCCAACTAGATCACCCAGTCAAAGCTTTATCTAGCCTGGTCTTGAAAACCTCCAAGCACAGAGATTCCACAACCTCTCCACGTAGCCTGTTCCCATGCTTCATGACCCTCCTGGCGAGAGAGATTTTCCTAATATCTAACCTAACTTCCCTTGCTGCAATTTGAAATGTTATTGTGGAAAATGTAGTTAACTGATGGGACACTGATAGGACACAAAGAGCTATGTTTTGTGCTGTCACTACAGCCCTCCATGCCTGTTCAGTGCTGTCCCTGTCAAACTAAAAGTACATAGCCTTTCTGAATAAAAAATTAGCAAAATCAAGGTTAATTCCAGGAAGGATAAAGACCTCCTTTTGGGCCAGGCCCTCTAAAGCCATTTCCTTCACATTTGGGTACAATCTCTGTTATCCAAAAACATCTGTGTGTGCGTGTGAGAAAGTGTGATGTATGTCTGGCTACCACAGCAGTGTCCAAAAATGAGTAAGTTAGTATCACTTCCTCATCACGTACAAGTGGGAGTTGTGTCTGTGCCAGGATCATAATGTGAACATGGAAATGAAAATGCAACTAGATGACTGGGTGCAAACAAAAGTGCTCACACCTGAAAGGGTTTCAATAGCCTTTCCAAACTTCACTAGCCTGTGGCAATGAAGCTTTGAAGAAGTTTTGTTTTCTGAGGACATTTCAACTCTATTGGGAAAGTGCAACTGGCATGTTTAATAATGGTACTATATCTGGCAGCATTTATCAGTATTATTTAATGCTGTTGCAGGCGGTTGAAAAAAGTAGCCAATGCCCTATAGGGATTTCTGGACAATATAGATGCCATATTTCCTTCTGGCTCCAAGTGCTTTGAGTCACACAAGACAGCTATATGAATAAAAATGTGGCAGTCACAATTAGAGGTGACCCAGGAGGGAGTTAGGATGAATATCAAAACCACTGAACATCTCCCTGCAAGCATCAAGCTTGATTGGCCAACAAGAAGCTTGAACTGCCTCTGAAGAGAAGTCAGTAAGACTAAGTTAACATGCAACTGTCAGGGTACTCCAACAACACAAATACCATGTGCAAATGTGGAAGAAACTTTGAGACCGCAGAACATGTGCTGGTGCCCATGTATAAAGGAAACATGGACCAACAAGGACCTTGCTAAGGCTACAGATTGAGCAATAGTATGTGCCCATTTCTGGACCCAAATTTAGACATGGTGACAGGATGCAAGAAGAAAAGAAGTATGGCAAGTGAGTCTTGGACCTCTTGACTTTGCTGAAACCTACAGGTGACAGTGGACTTTGTAGACTTTCCATAGAAGATATGGAAACTGAAGACCAGCCATACTAAAATAGACTAATGTTCTATCTACTCTAGTGTCTAACAGTGTCCAGTAATTCCTAGGAATTTCTTTCTATCTCTATATACTTGGTATATTTAATAATATAGTTATTCATGTTTAGTCTAATGTCTGACTCTCCTGACTGCTAAGGACTGTTCTTTGCAGTGAATTAGCCCCTTCATATAGATGCCAGCAAAGTTACTGGACATACCCTCACACTATTGCTCGATCTGGAGCCTTAGCAAGGTCCTTGTTGGTCCATGTTTCCTTTATACGTGGGCAGGCCAGCACATGTTCTGCAGTCTGAAAGTTTCTTCCACATTTGCATATGGTATTTGTGTTGCTGGAGTACCCTGACATTTGCATGTTAGCTTAGTCTTACTGACTTCTCTTCAGAGGCTTCTCCTTGTTGGCCAATTAAGCTTGATGCCTGCAGGGAGATGATCAGAGGTTCTGATAGTCATCCTAACTCCCTCCTGGGTCATCTCTAACTGTGACTGCCACATTTTTATTCAGGTGGCTATCTAATGTGACTCTCTACCCTCATGATGTGTCCAGACACTGGCAACAAGGGATACAGGTAACTGGCAGTTGAGTGGCTACCAACAATGTATTTGAACGAGTTGTGCAAAGGCATTTTGCATTTCTAGAGAATTTTGCCTGAGGAATTGGTCCTGTGATTTATGTGTGCAGAATATGTACAACCGGTTAATACAAATTAGCTCTATTAAACCAAAATATCACTGTTATGAATGAATTCACTACAGAGCTGGGAAGCAGAGTGTAGGAGCTACATATCTGAAGGGCCCTGTGTCATCAACGGCTTGTACAAAGGATGGATACTTTAGTACGTTATGTCCAGGTGCCCTTAGAAGAGCTTCATTTTTTTGTCAGCATCAAGATGTTTCAGAATTATTCCATGACACATGGGAGGAAAGTAAATCACCCTGAAATGACTACAAAGGATAGGGAGCTAAACAAGATGTGCAAAAAGGGTTTTACAAATCAGCTTCATTCCCACAGCACATTGTTCTGCCCTTCACACCGATTAAGGAGACACACACATGTGTTTCCCATTCTCATTGTGAAAGCAGGAAACATTTAATTAAAGCCAAGTTAACGTACTTTGTTTTCTCTTCATACAGAGGTAACATGAAGAATTGAGAGGGAGGACCTGCTAGTCTTGGCTCCTAAACATTTTCACTCAGCAGAAGGACAGGGCAGGCAGGGTCCTCAAGGGAGATTTCTATGTCCCCAGTGTCAGGAACAAAACAGAAAAGTACCACAGAAGGCAAAACTCCTGGTACCCTGGTCAAACCTCCCCATGAGGACATGCACAGGGCCATATTTTGCTCTTGCTTTATAGTCGCTTAGGGTTGCAACCGTTTAAATGAATGTAGCCAAGGTGTTGGGTGTTGCAGCTGTCATCCTGGCCAGGACACCAGGCACCTCAAATGCAGAACCTCATCACTTGAGCTGAAGAGCTAGCCCTATGAGCTGGGAAACATAACACACTTCTTCTATGCATCAGGGAAGAGGGGAGAGACATAAAACCCCAATCACTGGGACAACTCCTGTTAAGTCAGAAACCACTGGGCACAGTACACTCTCAGTGCTGTCCCTGGCCTAAGTACAGCTCCACGTTATGCTAACATTTCAGAAACATTTTGGAGCATACGGTGATGTAGCATCAAGTGTAGACACATCCAAGGGGGGTCTTTCCAGTGCCTCAGCTGTAAAAGATCCCAATGAGAAAAAATAATCTGTTTTTTAAAAGTATGAGAGCTACTATATGTTCATTATGTGATAGTTTTAAAAAAGTTAGTGTCTAATAAGGGCTGTGATTAATACAATGTTGATGGTATGGAAACCTGTCTGTATGCATGCAAACTCGCACAAATTTAGTTAAATCTGTTTCCTGAAATTGGCTTGTTCAGAATGTGGACTTTTGTATCAGAAAAGAAGTGACTGAAGTCAGTTTAGCTAAGCCATAATTCAACTTTAATCAAATGGACTTCTGCCATTTCTCTTCTGAATTAGGAGTCTGCAAACCAAAAAAACAAAATAGGTTTCAGTCCACACTTTTTGGTTTGTCAGTGCAAGTGTATGTGTACACCCATCTTAGGTGTGAAGTTGTATTTAAAATGTATTAATTAGTGCATGAATTAATTTACTAATTAACAATTATAAGACCCTCTTCCCCCAATCTCTATATAAGGTCTTTAGTGAGTAGAGGATGCATTATAAACCTAATAATACCAAGCTCTTCATCTCAGCAACTGATCTTGCAGCAGGTCAATGTAGCTTCCCCATTTGTAAATGGGGACAGTGAGGCAATGGGGATGAAATGACTTACCCAAGACATACAAATCACCTTTTCCATTCAACTGTTCATTTTGCACCCATCTAGGAGCACAGAGGAAAGATTCGCAAGCTGAGAGCATACCATGGAATCAGGGCATGTAAAGCAATGAGAATGGTTTGATGAATTTGCCCTAATTCTTGATGTAATAACAATTGTCCCCTGCCTCAGTCACCTTTGTACCATTTCCTGTTTTATTTGGGTTCCCGCTTTGACCCGACCTGACATCACATGCTTTGATTGTCTGACCCTTCACCTCTTTCCCACAGATTAGCAAGCGGGTAAACAGAAAACAGCTGAGGTCAAAGGGATCCCATAGATTACTGTAATTCGAATATATGAAATATGACAATTTTGCTTCCTTGGCCCCAGAAACTGCAAAGCAGTAAGCAACGAAACACAAATCTGTTGTCATGACAATGAGATAATAATAAAAGTGGGGTCTTCTGTCGCACATGTAATGCCTTGAGGAAGCGAGTGAGTATGGCATTAAACTCCAGATGCTGTTAAGAACAGAGCACCACAGTGGCAGATTAAAGTATTAAAGGCAAACATGAATTACTTTGTACTGTTGAAATTAGCCTATTTTTTTTCCAAATACATGGATGGATGTTTGCAACAGACAAGAAACAGTACAGTAAGCATAGAGGGGTACTGAAGCCATGCAGATGCAGATCTACCTGAATGCTTGGCTCACAGTAGAATCTGATCCAAAGCCCAGTCAGCGCCTCTACATGTGACACTATGGTGCCGTTGTTACTGCACCATCATCTACTACCTCCTTTTGGAAATACTAAATGACGGTGCAGTGACAGCCCATACTGCATCGTGCACCTCGCACAAGCTTATTTTTAGCTGCTACATTGCTGCAGCGTCGCACCATACTGAGGGATCACATCACTACAGTGACATAGCTGCGGTGTCATGGTTTTTGCGCACGGACTCTACACTGCTGTAGCGCATTGCTACAGTGACGTAGCATCAAGGGTAGACTCGCCCAAGGGGGGTCTTTCCAGTGCATCGGCTGTACAGATCCCAATGAGAAGAATACAGTTGTTCTGTAGTGTCACTACGTAGGATTTGCAGGTTATAAGCTGGGCTGCTGATTATTCTGCAGCATCTGAACCAAAGCAATCCTTAGAAGAAAAGACTTAGGGAATCAAGGTGGCATGTGTGAAAATGGCTGTCTGGGATGCAGTATCACTTGATAAATCCAAGAGTCTACTTGGATGCATTAAAATAAAAAGACCAGATATGTCAGGATAACAATGGCAGACCCTTACGTGTACTGTTATG
Organism: Crocodylus siamensis; assembly: GCF_052110815.1. Classification (NCBI taxonomy): domain Eukaryota; kingdom Metazoa; phylum Chordata; order Crocodylia; family Crocodylidae; genus Crocodylus; species Crocodylus siamensis. Next base: position 89,366,810 of record NC_143401.1, on the reverse strand, counting down.
TCCAAAGAGTCACCTCCCCTGACCTCCATGAAGATAGGCAGCAGGAGAGAATGTCATAATAATGTCTCACACCTGTGTAGCACCTTCCAGCTGAGAATTTGGAAGCACTGTCTTAATCATAAGTTCACCTTTTCTGCGTGGGAGATAGATGCTCACAGCTTCAGGTCTGAGAGGAAGTTCACTTCTTGGCCAGCTGTGCAAGGTGTAGAAGTCAGGATTGAGTGAATCATACTGGCAGTCACCAGTTCCTGCATGCTGCAGAGCCAAACTGCATGAACTGGAGCATATGACTGGGTTGCAGACAAACTGGGACATGTCACAGGTGGCTATAAGTAGAGTCCAGGGATATGCCGCTGTGTAGTCATATTTTCACCCCAGTGCAGGGGCCATGCTCAGGCTGAGGGAGTTGTTTTAGTCTTGACTGAGGTAGCATCTGCCACTGAGGTCTGCTATAGATCCACAGCCTAGGGAAACTCCCATTTTCCTACCACCACCTACTCCAGCCAGGATTTGGGAAGTGGCAAATAAATTGCAAAGGCTGAACATTCAACTTGCAAAGAAGAATTAGGGAGACCTTCCCTGAAGCATCAAACCCCACCAGTGTTGCCATAATACAGAGGCTTTTGCACAGGACTCTGTGTATCACTAGTCTCCATTTAACCCCTTTTCATCACTTGTACCTCTCCTCTGCATAGGGTGAATTTAACTCAAGGAGAAAATGGACATGTACACTGCTGCTAGCCTGTGGTATGTGCTGTATATCAAGCACCATGAGAGTCTGCTGCCTGGGATAAGTCCTAGATTCGCTGTTATTGTTGTTTATCTCTGGCCCTGCCTGACTAGCCCAATAACACCTAAACCACTGCGCAGGGGCTCTCAGCAACAGAACTCCTCCTAATGCACAGCCCTTTGGCTGAAGTCTTTTCTCCATGCTCTTTTGTATTCATGAACTATTTGCTTTTGCCCCTCAAGGAACAGGAGTTTGTTCTGATAAGGACAAAATGATAGTAATGGATCTTTCAGTTCATAGGGGTTTGCTTTGTTTTCAGGCCAAAGCCACTGGCTTAGATCCAGGATCCTCTCGTGAGCTTTTGAGCGTGACTGCTAACCAGTTTAGAAACTTTCAATGCATAGTGCAGCCTGATTGCTGATAGCACGTGCTTTTGAGCTGGACATGAAAGAGATACCAGACTCTAAGTGCTGATGGCTTAGGTGGGTTAGTTATTCAGATGAAACACATACCATCCTATAAGACACACTTCAGTCAGCCTCCTCAATCCTTTTCACAGAGCACAATTACTGTTTGTTTCTGTTCATCCTAAATGTAGAGTCCTTCCAGCTCCAACTAGACAGATTCCCACATCAAAAAGGCCAACAGTATGATCTATGTATGTACAGAAATTAGGGATGGAGGTCATCTCTAATTTCTAGGTCATCTTGTCCATCTTCCCACTAGTGTATGAGTGGGCATGTATTTGTCAGGTCTGCTTCACAGTGCCTCAAGGCAGGGGGCTCCCATCACTTTCCTGGAAGACTATTCTGTGTCCTAGTAGATCTCACCAACAGGAGTATTCCTGGACATCCTTCCTCTCTTTACTGCCATTTGGTTGTGCTCTTATAAGCTATCTCTCCAGCACTCTTTCAGTATGCCAGCCTTTTACCATGTCCTATTCTATACTTATACATTCCCAATCGCTGTGGTATCTGAATGCTGTTCAGTGGTGCATTAAGCAACTTGGCTAACATCTGTCATATGAGGTTTGTTATCTCCTTCTTCCTCTCCCAGCTGCAACCTAGTCTCCTCCCTTCCCACAGTTGTCCTGCTGCACAACTAAGCAAATATGCAGCTAAATTTTGAAGTGTGGGTCCCACCTTAGGGGGTAACTGCACAAGTCAAGTGATTAAGGAATAACTTGGCACACCTTACAGCTGACTTCTCAGAAGTTCTCTGTACCTGGAGTGCCAGATGAAGCCCACAATAAGAAATGTGGGTGCTTAGCATTTAGGAAAAATAGGCCTCTGCTGGCCCATGTCTGACACCCAAAAACTGGAAGTGAAGTCCTGGCTTCTTTGGCTTCAATTGAAGTTTGCCTTTTACCTTGGGTAAATTCAAAAAGAGGTTAGATGATCACCTGTCTGGGGTCTTGTGAACCCAGCACTCATTCCTGCTTGTGGCAGGGGGTCAGGCTAGATGATCTGTTCAGGTTCCTCCTGACCCTAGCTACTATGAAACTTTGATGAAGCCAGGATTTCATCCTCAGCATTGAACTCAATTCACCAGGGTTATATAGGTCCTGTTCAAAAGATTTATTCTTAGTTCTTACTCCATACTTATCAGCCAAGCCTACCAACTATTACTATCTCCCTTCTTTGAAATCACTCCAGTTTTCCAGTTGGCACTATGGGATGGGATCTGCAGAGGTTAAGGACTTCATAAGCCATGGAGACTGACCACCTCTTCCTTAATGGCTGTCTCTTGAGGCAGTGGGCTTGTTGTACAGCGAAGCCCTGTTCTGCCCATGTCTTCAGGATAAAATTTCACTTATGCCCTATTCACCAGTGCTGGAATGTACCTGGAGGTATGCTGACTGGCATGAATAGCTGCCAGCAAATGAGTTTTAGAGCCGAAGACGTGGATCTCTGAGCTGCCCTTCCCAGTCTATTTATTACCTTGCCACCAGGACAAAACCCGTCAAGATTGTGTTTCCTGTTCCCTGAGAAGAGTCATTCCAGGAATGAACCTGTGAATTAATTTTCACTCCTTGTATTCAGCTCTACTTCTGAGCTATACAAACAGAGAGTGGGGTGCAGGAGGGCTGAAAGTCAAGAGGGACTTCTGGGATTGCTACTGTCTGGCTCTGAAATTGTGACTTGCAGCAGGTAGGTGAGTTCCAACCACCCTGCAGGTATGGGCAGTCTGTGAAGCAAGCCTGACTTCATGCCCTGAAGTTTAGCAAAGCCTCCATGGTTTGGCTACCATCGGACATCAAGCTGAGGGGATTTCAGCATAGATGAATGTATGTCTGGGTTTCAGATAGACCTTAAGGCTGAACCCAACCAGCATACACATGCAAAGGTTTCCCTGGTTATAGAGGTTTCCTTGGTTGCAAATGCAGTTGCAGGTTGTGTGTCAGAGATGGAGAAAGCCAGGAGAATGGATTGTGAATGCCACCTTTAGAGGAAGCAGGGGATGGACTGTCTCGGGCCTGGAGCTCACTGGAGTGGCAGTGATGGGGATTTCAGAACCAGGAAGCTGTCTCTATATTTGGCCAAGTGTAGGAAGCAAGACCAGGTGCATTCTTTGTAATAAAACAAACTTACACCACCCCGACTCACTTCACTGATTTCTTATGTTGATGGAAAAAAACAATCCAACAATGCCCCTGGTCAACTGCTTACAATACAGTGACACCACTTTATACTACTGGGAGACCCTGTTTCTTCCTTATCTTCTCAGTGATTTTCTCTCTTAACTGATATCTCTGGCCACCTTTCGGGAAGCATGTATATTCATTTGCGACCCTTCACATTTGTATGCCGCTTTTTTCCTCAAGGATTTTAAAGCATCAACCCCCCTCTGAGAGACAGTCGCTGTTACATCCTATTTGGTAGATGAAGAAAAATTGCCACGCAGGAGCTAAGTTGGCACCAGCAGTGGAAGCTTATGTCCAAGCAGGGATCCTAAAGAGCAGCTGGCTCCCGGTCCTGCTAAGCCACGCTGCCGTCTGCACTGTGGCATGTGGCGATTTCATTCACTGAAGCACGGTTATGGACAAAGCAATGTCTCTGTAAAAACAGCCCGTTATCTGCTGCCTGCCTGCCTATCCTTCAAGTCATGTGCGATTAGTTTACTGACACAAATACAGTCACAGAGCCAAAGCAGCTGCGGGAGCAGGCTGTGCGCTGATACAGTTCATGCCTTCACAGCGCTGTGCCTACAGTAGCCATATCCTCACTGATTCCAGAAGCCTTACTGCTGGATGCTTTGCAGAGTACCGGGGGAAAATAACCCGATTATCAGATACTAGGTGGCGCTGGCTGTGCTGATAGTTAGAAAAAAATCAGCTTTGATTGTAATAATGAGTCACTTTGACTTCCAAGTAAGGGGTGGAAAATCAATAGGAGACTCCAAGATGCCATTGATATGCAGTTGCTTGCCGTCCCTTTTCTTAGCTTTGAAAAAGCATAAAGTCAGCTGTTCTCTGTGGTCATCTGTGTGAAGCACCTGCACTCCTCCTAGTCTGAGTCCTTTATGCCCTGAGACTCTAGATCTCTCTCTAAATCTAAGATAGCTTTAGGGTCTTCTATCCCAAAACCCTAATTACACTTTAAATTCAAGCTGCAACCATTCTATTTTTGCCTTTACAAAGCAGCTGGCTTCAACAGTGCTGCAACCTGAGTGTTTTTATCTGGAGTCTTTAATAAGTAGTAGATCTAAAAGTCCCAGTATCAAGAGGCTAGAGAAGAATGTAGCTCCCATTTTAAATGTTTAAAAATATGAGGAAATTTGCCTGAAACATTTAGAAAACCTGAAGGAAATGAACAAGAATTTTAATTTTTAGTAAAGAAAGATCTCATGGGTTTTAAGCCAACCAGGATTTTTGGGAGAAACTCAAAATGTAATTGTGCTTGGGGTTTGGCAATATTGCTGTTGTGCAACTTTTTGGTCTTGACTTTAAATAAGCCAGTTCTCTCATGTGGACTTAATGCGTGGTGTTAAAAAAAATATTGTACTGCATCTTCTATCCTAATAGAAAAGTCAGATGGTTAAGATGTTGCCATGGTATTTTTTTCTAACCCCCCCCCCCTTGTTGTTATTTATAATAAACCCTTGAAAACTCAGACTAAAATCTGTATTCCATTTGCCTGCATGTTTAATTCATAGCCAGGAATAGGATCCACTATGTAAAATGTTATTTATTACTTGCTTTTAAGAGATATAGTTTAGCTGACAGAATCTTCAGAACTGTCTTTACATTTAAAGTGTAGTTCATTAAAATGCTTAGTGCAATAAACAAACCATTACTCTTCCTGTGAAACACAAGCTTTAATAAAAAAAAAAAGGACCTTCAGACTTCTTCAGTAAGACATTCGCTGCTAATTCTAACCTTGAGCACTGGAAATGATGCTAGAAACAGCATGGTATAGTGTTAAGGGCAGGGCCTGAGAGCCAGAACGCAGGACTCTCTGACTCCGATGTTGAATCATAGTCAGATTCCTAAAGGTACTTAACTCCTATTGAAATCCAGGGGAGTTAGGTGGCTAAACCCTTTGGAAAATCCCAGCAAATGCTATATGCATCCTTAGGCATCTAAATACTATGAAAATATCTGCTCCTTAATTTTTTTCTGCCTGGTTTTAATAAAATGGATCTAATAATAGCCTCTCATGGTGATATGATGTTTATGGCTTAATAAAACCACACTGACTCAATAAGCCATAGGCTACCCATGCCAGGCAGGTATGTATTATTAGACCTATTTTACAGAGCAACTGAGACAGAGGAATTAAGGGCTAAATCCCCCAAACTCTGGTGTATAAAAAATCCCCTTGTAATGTCATTTGTACTCCTGGCAAGAACGGGAGCATCTACACATTGCCCTACGGTGACATAGCAGCATGCTTCGTTGCTGTACAGTGCCCTACGGCAACATAGCGATCACACGTATTTACACGTGATTGCCAGCTGCATCGCCATAGCGGCACACTCCGCAGGTATAGTGCACCCCTACAGCAATGTAGCAGTGAAATTTAACCATGCACTGTGCTTTTTTTTCTGCCAAAAGGAAGTACTAAAGCACAGCGCCGTAGAAACATCACCGTACAGTGACACGTAGACACGCCCAATGATGAGCATTAACTGGGCAATGGGCATAAACAGGGGATTTCCTAATGGCAAGAGGCAGAGTAGTCCAGTGGGTAGGGCACTGGCTTGTGACTCTGGAGGCTGTTGCATGACCCTGAGTCATGTGGCCTGTCCAGGGCCTTTAATTCTCCTTCCATCTGTGTCTATTCAGTTGAAAATTCTTTCGAACAAGGCCTGTCAAAGCATGTGACTGTACAGCACCTCGGTCAGTCATGCTCCAGTCTCTAAAGGAACCACTGAGCACTAGTGTAATACAAACAACAACAACTGGACGGAGACAGTTCATTTCAGTAATGTTCTCTGCTCCCTTTTTTATTTCAGCAAAATAGGTATGAGTGACCTTCTGTTGCCAGAAGCACCATTTGAAAGAAACTCAGGCAAACGGAGCTGTACAAATATTCATGCAGATAGCTCTTTTGTGACCACCTTGAAAGCCCTGTCCAAATTTGGGAGTCATCCAACCAGAAATCGGGCATAATATCATGTGGTATAGTACTCTGTGACCACAATTGGCATGTTGTCCTAACAGCAAATTATAAATAGGGACTCTTCAGAGGTATAACAGGGCAAGTCCACACCCCTGGCAGTAGCAGAGCGTGGGGCAATTGCAGCAATGGCTATTTTGCACCCTACCACCACCACCAAAGAGGGCACCGGCGGCTGTTACACCAGTCACTGCCCCATCAGTTACACTGCAGTGTATACTCAAAGCAATTGCAAAGGCAAGGAGTACATAAGGAGCCTCTAGACTGAAGTAACTACATCATGCATAATAATAATAAAAAAAAGTCCTTTAATATTTCTGAATTGCTGACACTTGTTAAGTCTGAAATCTGTTTGTAGATAACAAAATAAAGCACTAAATAATACAGTGCGTGCTATGAAGACCTTTCTCAGCTTTAGTAAAGATGTGAATAACTGGTGGTCGTAGAAAGGAGTCTTTGTCAAGAAGAGACTTAAACTCAGGAGTTACCTGAGCTGGGATGTGGAGTTTCCTGATCATACTTCTGAGTTTTAAAATAAAAATATTAATTTACTTTAACATAGCACCTTTCATCTGAGGATCTCTAAGTCCTTTACACCTATCCCTTTGAGATAGGGATTTGCAGTATATCTATACTACTATGGCATTACTGCTAATACAGTACAAAAATACTAACAGACATTTGAGCTACTCAGACAAAAGGAGCTATACACAATGTATTATTTATTAGGTGGTTGACATAAAGGGCCTGTTTTTTCTTTTTAATGTTAGTATCCCTTTTTGCCCCCGCATATTGTAAATACATACAGGTGCACCCATAATTGCTTGTGGCTGTAATTTATGCTGTTTGGGCATAATTGTATTTGATTTGCAGTCACAGTCAGGTACTCAGAGATGATTAAATGCCTGATTTAGTGGAGAAGAAAAGGAAATGAGGGCCCAATTAAGGTTGGCTGAAAATAGGCCCTTAAAGTAAAAATGGAGTGTGAGACCACAAAATATGAACAAGACTGCAGAAACGCTGTAAACAGCATGAAAGGTGTTAAATGGAGCACGTTACCTATAATGTCTCTAAAAGTCCAGGCCAAGCTCTCTCTTCTGGACACTCACCAGGCTGCTGTATTTGGGGACCATCATGTTGAACACACATGTGTTAACCCTCCTGGATCTAGGCAACATTCTCCAATTGCCTTTCGCTTGGTTTCTAGCTATACTTCGGGGATGCATATGCCTCTCTTGGAAACTGAGATCTGACTCAAGCCAGTGATGCCCAACCATTCACTCTCACAGGCTGGATGAATTGTGCAGGGTCAGTTTGCAGGTCAGATCTGCTCTGTGGGCCCAATCCGGCACACAGGGCTAGAATCTGATCTGGCATATGGGGCTGGGGCCAGGGCCCAATCCATCTGATGCATGGGATCAGCCCAGATGGGACCTCATTCAGTCACAACACAGGGCTGGGTTGGCCCGGCGCTTGACCCCACCCCAACATGCTAGATTGGTCCACACGCCAGATCATACCTGCAGCCCTGGCCTCATGCAGTGCCATGTCATCTGGCCAGAGGGCTTAAAAATCTGGTGGTGGAAGAGCGGTGGCAGTGTTAATTGGACCTATGGGGTGTCCTATGGACCAGATAACAAGGCTCTGTTGAGTGGATCTGGCCTGGGGGCTGAAGGTTGAGCACCACTGGTCTAAGCTATGACATGTTGTCTCCCTCAGACCACGTAGTAATTTAAGCAAGTACCACCTCCGTCTAACCTTGGGGCATTGTAACGTATAGACTGCTTTCATGTGTGCAGTAAGTAGAAACATAGGCTTTACACAAACGTTCCAACATTAATCACTCTTTACTTTGGATAGCATGAAGATTTTACAGAACTAGACAATAAAACACTTGTATGCCATTCCCTGTCTCAATTTCCTCACCAGCTGGTAGAGTTCACTTGGGTCTGTGTCATTTTTTGAAGACTCCAAGCCCCCTCTCCTTTGAAACACAAAGTCTATTTTATCACTCTCAGTCTCCCCAGGTCACCTTCCTTTAGCCTTGGCTGGTCCCAAAGTCAAACTTCCCTCTTCCCCCTAGAAGCTTGTGCCTCTATTTTTCTCTCAAGCCCCAAGCTTCCTGACATGATACCTTTGTCTGTTCTTCTGTTTGAATCATAAAAAAATAGGACTAGAAGGAGCCTCAAAAGTTCATCTAGTTCAATCCACAGTTCCAGGCAGGATCTGCTCTTTCTAAACTTTTCTAGTAGCTCCTCCCTGCAGGCAAATAAGGGGGAGTTGCTGCTTTTCAGTTTTGGCATCCTCTTTAACCTACCCGTTGTCCTACCAGAGCTCAGCTGACAAAGTGAATGACTTCTTTGTTTTGGTTCTGTAGGTTCTTCCAGATGGGGATGATGACACTCGATAGGGACCTTGTCAGACCATGGCTGACATAATACACATGGAGATACTCAATGATACAGCAATTTCAGAAACCAAAATTCATAACATGAACATAAGCAGATTCCCTAAATCATTAAAGGGCAAGATTCAGAATTGTTATAAATCACTGCATTTATACTAGTGAGGTCTGTGGAGCTCTGCAGGTTTATACAGGCTCAAGATCTGACCCCATAACTACCTCTTTTTCATATAAAAATGTCTGTTTTTTTGAACTGGTGCACAGTTTTGCCATGTATATAATGAGACAGCTGAAAGATGATAAAGATGGCAGCTTAGTACTTTGTTGCCAAAAGGAATGTCATTTCAAGGAGAAATATGTTATGTTCAGCTCAGGCCATCCCTATGAAGAGGCGTCATGCTGGGGAGGTTACTAACATTAATTCTGGGTGTTTTTTTCCTCCTCTTTTGTAAAATAATTTAAGCTAATTACAGTTTGCAGAGTCTGACAAAAAGACATTGTAATCTTCAGAGTGGGTGTTCACAGGGGGCCTGATTCTGAAAGGTGCTAAGTGCCCTCAAATGCTACCAACTTTAATGGCTGTTTTAATCCATCCCAGCACCTGGCTGGATCAGATCCTTCCCTTCTCCAGGCTACCTGTTTTAAAACTGTAGCACAGCACCACACACACGGCTTTTACAGTTGATAGAGGCTATCATCTAGCAGAAACTGCTGCTGAAGTAGCTGGAAATTACAGTCCGCAGCTTGCTTTTTGATTCTTAGTGTCTAAAAATCACACTTGACAAATAAAGATTAATCTCCCTACTTACCCGGTTGTTGCGCCAAGGTGCAAGCAATGTCTCAGAGGAAGCAAATCCAAGTTTATACATGGTCCAATATCGTGTTACAGGCACAGCTCTGGGAGTCAGCTTTACAATCATTGTAACAACTCACGATCCACTGGCTGATTCTGCCTTCAGCATTTGCTTCTAAGACAAGAGATATAGTCTGAGTTTCCACATCTGGATCCAGATGTGCATCTTTTTCCACCAAGTTTGTGGTGTTGGAGGCTGGTTCATAATTAACACCTATTAGTCTTTTTAGTTTGCTGCAAAATTCTGATCCTGCTCCGTTTGGATTCCAGCATCATTTGGATTCTAGCTGCCCCCATCATAGTTTAAAGTGTTTGGGCACAGGCAATGGCTTGGCCTATTAGGGAAGGAAGATGAGCTTATAAATATTAGCTCCAGAGCTGGGATTAGTTGCAAGCTATATATAGTTATAGCTGTAGTTATTTTGTGGGTTTTACTATACAACTGTAAGGATGTTTATGCACTGCCCCTTTGAAAGGAAGGACATTCCACATGTGTTAGGTCAAAATATTACCAAGCAAGCTGTTACCAGGCCAATCATAAGCGCTGCGCACATTCATGAAAACTTTCCATTTGTTCTTTCTTTGACGTTTTATTTACAGTGAAACAAAAAACCAAGCAGTGGTTATTCCTTTATGGAAAAACACAACAAGTAGAAACATGAGGAAAGCCTCGTCAGATTCCCAAATTCATTCCCTGTCAGTGGGCACGTGTACATGTGATACTTTAAACTGCATTAGCTTAAATTTAAAGCACATTAGGGCTCATGTCTATATTTGCACATCCTTAGTGCACTTCTAAAATGCATTTGCAGGTATCAGATTTAGGCATGAATAGTTAAAGCACATTAACGAACATGTAGACACGTTAAAGCATATTAATGCTGTGCATGTGGACTGATTTGGAACTAACTTTAGTCCCAAGTCAGTCCATACACAGCGTCAATGCCTTTAAACGCGTGCACATGTAGACCCCGTACCTAAACCTGCTTAATGTACATGAAGCTAATGCACATTCAATTTAGGCATGCTTAAATGCACGTGTAGACACACCCAGTGATATTTAAAAGGAAGGGGGGTCTGTACACATGCTTTGGGGTAGGGAGGGGGCATTTTAATTAAAGCAGCTCTTGGGGGGGCACTCTCATTAAAATGCCCACAGCATCTCTTGTATTCAGCATCCCACATTTCAAAATGGCAGTGGGGGCGCTTTAACTAAAGCTTGTTGGACAAGCTTTAGTTAAAGCACCCCTGCTGCCGTTTTGAAATGCGGGGACACTGAATACACACGGTGCTGCGGGCATTTAATTAATCGAGCAGACAGATTGAGTCTGCTCCGATGCATTCTAATCAGAACATGTCAGAGTATGCATAAAAGTACCCAAGAATACAACTGAACTCCAAAGATGGAGACGAATGTTATGCCTTAAAGCAGTGAAGCCCAACCTTCTTAGTGGTGTGCCACAATTTAGTGCCTTCCCAAGTGCCACTCTGATCTCTTTCCTGTCCCCAATCTGTCACTCGGCTTTCTACTGCCTACTCTGTGCTCCTTGCCCAGTCCACTGCTCTGCTTTCTGTTCCCTAACTGTGCTACCTTTTCCCTACCCGATCTGCCACATGCTGCACAGAAAGGCTGCCACCCCTTCTTTAAGGGGACATGTCTCTTTTTATTTAAATAAAATAGAAGCAACTAAGATGCTTTAAGGTCAAATCCTAGATTCAGTTGGCATTTACCCTCAGAACTCAGGCTTACAACCAAGTAGACTATGTCTGCATTTGGCCCCCTCTTGACATGGTTATTATTTTCCATTTGTTCGTAGGTGTTTGGTACACAGTTGTTTCTCCTTCCATTCATCCAATTTTTCATATTTTTATTTATCATGGTTTATGGAGAATTCTGGCCCAGATTTTCAAGTCTCAGTGTCAAGGTTAGGCTGCTAAGCCCATATCATTGCACTTACACTAAAAGTTGCCTGGCTTTTCAGAAACACCGAACACCTGCTTCTCTAGTTTATGTAAATGTGTTTGTCAGTGAACATCATGACAAATGTTCACTCAGGTGCTTAAATGTGGATTTAAGAGACAACCTTTAGCTACCGTAATTTGAAAATTTTGGTCTGTGGATCCTTAGTTTTATACAGTCAGAATTTTAATATGCAGTTGGACATACTCTTATTATTAAATCCATGAACTTTTATAGTCACTTACTTAATATTATTACTAGTCTAGCAAATGGATAAACAGCCTGATGGATAGAAAAGTAATTTCTTATTAGTTCAATATGATCTTCTGGTCAATTAAAGGATCATGGTCATGCCACTGCTTAAAACACTCACAAAGTAAAGCATGCACAGAAGGCAAATAGGCTAGGTGTATAACAAACATCCCTTACACCGCAAAGAAGTGACCAGCAATATCATCTCTTCTCCTGCCAAAAGACAGGGTAGTTGGAACAGGTGCACTACATTAAACTTTGGCTCTCAGTTATTCATTCAGAACAGCAACAATCAATTGCTCTCAGAGCAGAAATCTCTCTGTTCCACAAATAATACTTGATGAACTGTTTTGCCAGTGATATGATAATGTTTATTTTCACTGCCTTCGTAGCTCAACCTGCCTGCATTTCACTCTGACTTTGGATCTCATTACCTTATTGAGATGAGTGTCTGAATTCATTCCTCCTTTAACTCTAGGCTGTTGCCTGGTTAGTTAGAATTTTAATGTCTGCTGGAAGCCTGGTAGCTTGTTATCTTTCCTATGAAATATAGGACATGTCCTTATGTCATTTTCCACATTTCTGATTAACGGTATTATCATACAAGGGCCACATCCTGTCTCTTGATCAACCGGACAAATCCTTAGTCCCATGACTAGAATCATTGGTGCCTATACACATGCTTGTTCACGTTCTAGACACATCAGATTAATAGAGTCTGCTCTGTTCTCTAGTTAAAACACTCCAGCATGGCCTCACTGTAACATGTATAAGCCCTGCAAGTTTAAAAATGACAACTGGGGTGCTTTAACTAAACCTCGCTGAAGGCCACTTTTAAACCTTTGGGGCTTAATACATGTGATGGTGTGGTGTTTTAATTAGAGCGGCTCCCAGGGAACTGCTCTAATTAAAACATCCTCCCCTACCACTGAGCATGTGTATATACAGTTTCAAATTTCAACTAATTTCTCAGGTGAGAAGAGGTTGTAGCTGGGTAGAAGCAGATCCTGCATACCTCTTGTGCTAGATTTTTAGCAGGGGTGAATAAATTTCACCATACATTTGAGTGAATTATTATGTTAGTAGAGCAGACAGAGATGAAGTGCTTCTATTACTGCTGCATTTTAGTTAGTATAAAATAATGCTGAACTATGTAAACCTTTTCTTTCTCCTTACATTTTGATTTATGCATCTTGTCATGTTAGTTATGAGGTTTGTGGCTGACTTTTTAGTTTTCTGACATCTTAAGGCAAAGATAAGAGAAAATAACAATGCAGATCTTTATGTCTATGAATGTTTACCATCAAATATTGGACTAAGTAAATTGATTTGCAGGAGCTGGGGGTGGGGGCAAAGCAATTGAACAGAGAGTATTCTTAGTTCCCCATGCATACCCTGTATAACTCTACCACAGCTTTGCATGCCACCTCTAACACTAATGCTAGTCCTTTTGCTTCTTCCCCTTTCAGCTAATCCTATAATTATTTGCACTGTATAAAATCAGCCTGAAGTACCCACACACTTTGTGGATACATCCCTCATGACTTCAAAGTAGCTTTATTCTGTTCAACACTTGGTAAAGACGGTTTCCACTTTAGTATGTAGTGTGACAGGTTAACGTGCATATGATAACTAGCTGAGATGTCAAGTGGGTCTACAGATAGATGCTAACAAGCAGCAAATTATTCCTTATGAAATTAACAAGGCTTCTTTTTCTCCATAACTAAAGAATCAAAGCTGGCTTAAAGACTAAAGCAAGCAGAGTCACTTAGAAGGATTCTGTGACTGAATCATATAAACTGTGCAGAAGACAAACAGTTTATAAAACTTGAAAGAAACTTTCAGCATCCCCAAAGCTGTTTGAAAAGGACTTTCACTATCACCAAAAATAACAACCCTCCAGGCTTTCCACACTCTAAACCATGAGGAACATAATTTCTGCAACTCAGAGCTCCACCCCAATATACTTCCCACAATTTGGCACAAAATAGGATGGGCTCTTTTTCACGTAAATAACATCCAGAATGTGTTTTTTTTTGTCACAGAGGAAGCCATCTGGAGTAAGATTTTCATGTTGCTAAGAAATTCAAAGCCAGTTTCTTATACTTCCAAGATACCCAGCATAACCAAACATCAAATCCACGCTAGCCAAGCTTCCCAAAGTCACAGCCATTGAGCAGCGGACTGCTACACCTCAAAGCCACCCGGAATAGACTCTTCACTAGTTAAAACCACCAGATCATATTAACTGTCATTTGGCTTGTAGGACTTGTCATATGATAAAGACATCTGCATTAGTCTGTCTTGGTAGAACAACATTTATTAACTCAACTGCTTCAGGGCTTAATTTGGCACAATAGGTTTACCATTACTTGGAGACAAAAGGAGTAGGCTCTTCACTCACACACATATCAGACAAGATGTTCTTTGATATCCACCTGTTATTGCTACTTCTGTATTCAGAGCATCTTGCACCCAAACACCTCAACATGCTTCTAAGGAATTAGGAAAGCCTTCCAATTAATATATTTATCTCTTTAAAGTATGTCCATTGTCCAGAGGATAAATCAAGGTGCAGAGGAATTAAGTGATTTCCTTCAGCGCACAAAAAATCTATGATAGAGTAAACACAGTAACTCAGGGATCTCAAACTAAGACCCAGAGGGTGCGTTTACATGTTCATTAATGTGCCATGGTTACGGCATACTAAGTTTAGTGCTTGCAAAACTAAGTACTAAACCACTGCATAGTAACTGGCGGTACTGAACAGTAGCACCGGTACATGGGTTTTTACAGACACTAACTGTACAATAGCCTAATAGTAGTATGCAGTAGCATATTAGCATGGTTTTTACCCATGCTACTGCGCAGTGTTATTAGGCTACCACACAGCTAGTGTCTTATGTAGATGCACCCAGTCGGCTGGAGCTGCACTGCAGGGCATCCTGTGGCCCAGATCTGGACTATAGACCACATGTACGACACCCCTGCACTAGAAGATACAGGAGTCCCAGTCATGACTACCCTGGTCTAGCTTCAAGGTTACATTCTCTCTTATAAAGAGAGACTCAGTGCATGGGGATCGGTGGCCATCGCATAATTTTCTGACATTGTTTAAAATGTCCTGTCCTCCCTCTAAATCAAACTCACGTTCCACATTAAGCAAGTGAACTCTGTTCAGCTTCTTCTCTTGGTTCAGGTCTCCTTGGATAATAAGAATCCGAGATACTAGTAGCAGGGCGTAGGGACTTGTCTGCTTGATCAGTAATAAGACAAAGAACCAAGTTCCATTAATCTGGACTATATCATAGAATCATATAATAGTAAGGATGGAAGGGAACTCAGGAGGTCATCTAGTCCAGCTCCCTGCTGAAGACCAGCTGATCACTGACTAAACCATTCCAGCCAAATGTTTGTCTGACCTGCTCTTAAAAAAATCCAAGGATGGAGATTTCACAAACCACGTAGCCTGTTTCAGTGGGGTACTTAGAGTGAGACGGTTCTTCCTAATATCCCACCTAAATTTCTCTTGCTTTAGGAATTTTGGTCCACGGCTCCTTGTCTTGTCCTCTGCAGCCACAGAGAATGGTCTGTCTAGTCTAACTGCCCTTCAGGTATTTGAAGACTATTATCAAGTCCCACCTCAATCTTCTCTTCTCGAGAATAAATAATCCTAATTTTTCCACCCTTTTTTTCAACCTAAAACTATATTGTAAAATATTTTTTTTAAGATACATGAATTACAAGAACACATTGGGTGCATCTACACATGCACTTTACTGCAGAGTAGAGTAATTAGCTATGCAGTAAAGCATCAAAGTCTCTGGTATTAGGGTGCAGTAAACTAATTAACTCCAATATAGGATACTACTGTCAGGGACAGTACTATCTTACAGCAGAGTACCTTACTGTGCTGAAATGTACATGTAAACGGAGACCAGGGGCATACATTTCACCCAGTCAGCCCAACCAGTGGGAACCTGCTCTGTCCCAGCTCAGATTACTGCTGTCCTCAGTGCGCATGTAGATGCTGCACCTGGGAGCAGTTTACTCCTGACTGAACTGCTCCAGAGTTTATTGCATCACATTAAATTGCATGTGTAGATGCTCTTAGTGTATTATAGAATAATTGTCCAAACTTTTCTGTGTTCTGAGAAAAGTCTAAGCATTCCTTCTGGTTGCATCAAGTTCTCTTCTGAACCCTCAGTGAACCACCACAGTATAATCATTTCATGTCCTAGAGCATCTCTTCCGTCACTGTGCCAGCTTAGTAATACTCTAATTCATTTAGGTTACTGCAGGCTTCATTCAGAGTGTCAGTTCAGGAAGTAGGAATGGGAACTTCACCAAAGTTGAGGTACTCTAAAGATAAACTACAAACATTTTCTCAAGTTAAATTTTAAAATCAGCCCTTGGGTTACTTAATAGTTCCTCTCAGTTCAGCAGTCTGCATTCGTCTCATCACAAGTGATAAGTGGCATTACAAGGACTACCACAGTCCTCAAGGATCCAGGGCATCATGGATAGATAAATAAAGTATTCTCAGATTATGACTCCTAGAAGAACATCAGGAAGAGGCTGAGTCCATAATTAACTCTTAGGTACATGGACCCCATGTTAGTGCCCATAGTCTCTCTGGTTATTCATCACAACTCTCATGGTAAAATTATGTCCTGAGCCTGGCTGTTCCTAAGCTTTCCCACCAAAGCAGCCTTTGTTCTATTTCTTTCTCTCTAGAGAGTAATTCCTAACTCTTTTATCTCCTGAAGAGTTAACAAGCAGCTTTTGCCAATGAGTCACCAGGCCTCTAGACAGAGCTCTAATGACTGCTAACAGGTGTCATGAAAACTGCTCCGAATAAGAAAACAATTATGCGGTTGCTGGAAAATTGGTGCGGTTTTTTTATAATGCAGCCAAGGCTATGCATGTGTATATTTCTTTGCATGTTGATTTCACTTTATTTTTTACCCAATCCTATAATTGCTAAACAACTGATATCAACAGGAACTGATAGGAACTCAGCATCTCAAGGCCTGGGCGCACATAGTCAAAGTCAGCGTGACAACACTGCTGAAATTCCATACAGTACTACGTAGTTGATCTCATTGCTTTTGGTATCATTTACTGGCCACAACCAGCCCCTTGTGTTATTAAGTACATTTGTATTATATTTGCATTGTTTGACACAGAACTATATACAGTATCTGGCACACTGTCATGTATAATCAAGAGATAATGTCAATGGAATTGCATGTTGTCACAGGATAACAGTTTCCTGCTGCTAGAGAAATGCCAAAGTGAGGCCGAGGCATTTATGGAAAATAAACGTCAAGTCAAAACTGAGATGTTTATTTAAAAAACAAGAGACATGGATCTTGTGGCAACATTCCCGTGTCTATATTCCTCTAATAACAGAGGTCTGGTGTAGATACAGTCAAACGACAGTTTCTCACTGGGACAGAACGGAGAGGGTGAAGTCTGATTGCTTGGTATAAAGACTTGTCAGGTTGTTTCTGATTTCTTTTCTTCTATTCAGATTTTAGTGAAAATGTTTAGATAATCAACTTGAGATAGTTTATCAGATGCATGATGCGTTTACGACGGGATTTACGGGGAGAGAAAAGAAGAGTAAGTGACAACAGACATATGTTTATTTTGTCTTTCATAAATCGTATCCTCCAGAGTAGTAAGACAGACAATAAGGGCCGCAGGCCCAGGTCACTGAAATAGAAGGAAGTCTTTCCATTAGTCATTGTGTGTAGGATCAGGCCCTAAAGGAAAAAACAGTCTGTTCCTAAAATGACATCCTAGACGTCCTGATAACAGCTGGAGTTTTACTACTCATCCCAGTGAATGCATGATTGGGTCCACTGTGCAAAATATATATTTTAAAATACATGATTACTAAAGCCTTGATTGTGCTATTCAGGCAGGACATCATGGGGCACAGACAGCCCCGGGTGGAGAAGTGAAATCATTCTACTCAAATCTACTGTACTTTAGCATGTGGGCTTGGTATAAATTGTTCCAGTGTACTTTCTTGTGATTCTTACTACATTAAAATTATCCATTGTTGTTTATCCATTTACAAAGCTCACAGTGGTCAGTTTTCTTGGAGAACAAACAAAGTGAAAGGTATTTAAGTTACTAGTTACCAAGGGGTGGGACGGGATGATGAGACAAGATGGGATGATATATATAAGAGATGGTAAATATTCAACTAGTCCATCCTACAGCTTGTATGCATTCATTAGGGTTTTCTCAAATCTAAATATAAAGGTCTAAGCCAGGGGTCAGCAATGTTTTTTGGCCGGAGTGCCAAAAAAAACAGTGTCTACCTTGGAAGGTGCCAGAGTGCTGGCATGCCAGAAAAACAAAATAAGAGGGGGAGGGGAGGGGTACATGGCAGGACCCACCACATATTAGTATATTTAATAATCATAAATGTTGCCTTTATTGTTGTGTATTCCTTTTTTGTTGAGCATGTTGCAATGAGAGAGAAAAAAAAGACAAATCAAACAAAGAGGAGAGAGAGAGCAAGAGAGAAAGGAGAGCAGAGAGAGAACCAGACACACACATACACACACACAGAGCCAGGTGCACAAACACAGAGAACCAGAACACACCCGTAACAGACACATGCACACACACATCCAGAACCAGACACATATGTGCACACACAGACACACAGGACCAGACAGAGGCAGACGCATGGGCACACGGAGCTGGGCTCCTGGGCCACTGGTATGGAGCTAATGCCGGAGCCCAGAGCAGATGTTTGCAGCCTCCCAGCTGCAGCCGGCCCAGGCTCTGGGTAGCTGCTGCCAACCACAGCAGGGCTTGCAGCCACCCAGCCGCTTGCTGGAGCAGCCTGGGCTTTGTGGCTGGCAGCAGCTTCCTAGAGCCCAGGCTGGCCGTGGAGTGCCAAGCAGAATGGCCTCGCATGCTGTGCTTGGCACATGTGCCGGAGGTTGCGGACCTCTAGCCTGAGCAATAAGACTTCTACTGCTTTCTTGGCAATATAATAGATTTGACCTTCAGGAAACTGTTTCTGATGATCATACTGAACTTTCCCTTTCATCATATTATCTCTCATTAGGTCTCTTGGTATAATTCATCTATTCTAAATAATTCCTTTTCCACCCGCTCCTTGATATTTTTTTTTTTTTTTACCCTTCACATATTTATACATTAGGGAATTACAATGTCATTACTAAGTTGAAATAGTCTCCTTGTCTCTTCTCATATGTTAATCCCAATTTCCCTTTGATAGTTTATATTGATCTTCTCTCAACCTCATCTAATATATCATTATCTTTTCAATAGTGAAGTGCACAGACCTAAACATATTTCTCCTGATTTTGTGCTCACTTGCAGCAGGGAAGCCAGGAGCAAATCCATGCAAACCAATAGAGATGTACTGTTGGAAACCTAGTGTAACTGGCTGCATCTACACGAGACACTAACTGTGCAGCAGCCTGGGACTACTGTGCAGTAGCATCATATGGCAGGAAGTGTGATGCACTGTCATCATCACAAAAGTGTCATTCCTTGGTGTGACTGCACAGTAACTCTTGTTACTGCACAGTCATTTAGTACTTGTTTATATACTGCGACTGTACATCCGGCATCTTGTGTAGATGCGGCCACTGAGAAGAGAATCAGGTCCATCATTACCAAGTCTTGTGATTTTCTCGGGGGTACAGCTGTCCAGCAGATAATAATTTCATTCTGTGACAACCTTAAAGGATTCAGAATTAAACCTTTAGAACATGTCCACAAAAGTAATTTTGCTGAAGAATCATTTTTTTCTATAAAAACCTGAGCTGTCCTTTTAAGTTTGGTCTGTCTGTCTGTCTCTTTTTCTCTCCTTTTTTTTCTCTTTGTCTCTCACTCTCTTTTTCTTTCTCTGCCCCCATTCAGAAGCGTCAGGACAGCCCTAAAAACAACTTTCCCAACAAAATCTTTGTTGGGCTTCCACAAAACCATATGTTTAGGCAAAAGTTCATTATGTCAAAAATGTTTTGACCAGCTGTACCCACAAGTACTGGAATTTTGTTCATGGCTAGAGAAAGACTGGCAGGTGGGAATTTTGGCCCTCCTTGAGAGGAGAACACTGTTATTCTTAAGGGTTGTTATGGGACTCTGGGAGAGCCATTGGCTTTGACAGTTCTGGATCCTGCATGATCTGGAGAACTGGTTTGGACCAGCAGGGCTACAAATTCAGGAACAGAGAAGGGACAACAGAGGTCTGGCTGGATGAAAAGGCAATCTGTCTCTCTCCCCAGTGAAAAGACACTCAAGTAGCTGTGCATACTGACATAGGTACTAGTTGAGGGTATTAACTTAAGAAGCTAGACCTACCAGACCATCCTCGCAGGCTGTTTAGGGGGGCAAAGAATGAATCAATTAAAGTGCTGAGGTCTGAGAGAGAGCTGGAAACCCAGCACCAACGGGCAGTCAGAGAGAGCTCCTGCAGCCAGCTGGGTTGGAAACACATTACTTAATACACTGGGAAATCTGACAACAACACCCAGCAAGTCACTCAACGTCCCACAACCTAGTCATTCCAAGCCTTTTCTTAGGTAAATCCACTAAAAGCCAGCGATTGTCAGGACTAATCCTGCCATCACTGAGCTAAAACTTTTTCTGGTTTTAATAGGTTCAGGATCAAGCCAATAAAGAGGATCTGCTCCTGCTCACCTCCATGGTGTGTATCATGCAAACTCACACAGTGCGAACTTGAATCTAATATTCAGCATCTCTTTGCACTCCTTTAGCATTGCTTCCCTCTGTGCCGATGCAAATACCACACCCATACCTCTTCTCCCTAGTTTCCACCTTCCTATTTGTTTTCCTTGTTGAGCAGTCAGCATTATGACGCACCTTGTACACAACGAAGCCCTGATGCTGCAAGCCACTGTCTGTGGGTAGTCGTATGCCTGCTCGAAGCCCCCTTGAAGTCTGTGGGACTCTGTATAGAGCAGCTTAAAGGATCTGGGTCTAAAACCCTACACAGAAGCCCTTGCAATCCCTGACACATTCCAGCTCTGAAGTTTGTTTCAACTCAGCCTCTCAAGTGCAGTACGATTTGGAATTCCTTCTGGGTCCATCTGTTATCCTCTGTGGGTGTGTTGGATAACCAATCTATTCTAATTAGTATTGAAGCTTCTTTTTAAAAAAAAACCAATGACTTCCAGGAAAAAATAGATTACTTCTTCAATAAAAAATGTGACCTGAAGTACAAGCAGAAACAATCCATTTCAGACTTTGGAACTCACTCCTTTTGACCTGACATCCTTAAATAATTTGCACACAAAGAAGTGCTAGCAAAACCATGTTCATATTCACAAAAATCAGGAAACTTAGAGTTAAAGGTGATCCACAGAGGTGTCATTTGGAAGATGAGTTAACCCTACAGTTATCAGCTGTGTGCGCACAGGGATGCTCAGGAGATAAATTCTTCAACTAACCTTTGGTTCTTCCTTTTTGGACAACCCCAAAGTCAGGCTGGTTCCAGCTCTGACATGACATTGCAGAATTATGGCTGTTGTGACAGGAAAAATTATTCTAGGCCTCCTGATTAATTATGTAGCCTTGGGTAATTCATTTAACTTCTCTGGCCCTTAAACCTGGAGCTCCTTCAAAGAAGGGGGAGACAAACAAGGGGTTACAATCCCATGTTAATTTGATTAGGTAAAGATCTTAATTCAATAAAGATACCCTGGGGATGACAGATGGATGGAAATGCAGGAAAAGTGTCCAAAGGTATGATTTGTACCTCTCACAACTGCCTATGTGATCTTGGGCAAGTCACTAACGGGTGCATTTTCTAAACTGTCACCACTTTTTGAGATGATCCAGCCAGCATTACTTCAGGAAGCCCCTAAAATGATATACCTGATATGTTGAATACCCCTCTGTCCTGGCTTGTGCAGGCAACCAAGGCTTAGCTGTAGGATAAATTGTCTAATAACAAAATCTTTTGCAAGTCACATTTATAGTAGTTCACTGTAGAAGTCCACTCTTATCTGGCTCTGTGTTGGTTCCTTCTGGTAGACTCAAGACTGACAGACAGGATGGATTTCTGTTCCTGTGGGGGACAGCTGAGGATTGACTGACAACCTCCTGACTGATATCATCAGACCCGTTCCTTAGTTGGTTCAGCCGCAATCCACACCATGCAGTGTTCACATAGTTCTTCAAGGTGAGGAGCATCCACCTCTCCCCGTCCAAGACAGTCACTCCATGCATTGGAGGGCTGAGCTCTGTAGGCTCAGACTTCTTCTCATGTCTCTACATCACATTTAACCATTTTGTTACACACGCTTGTGCTTGTTTATTGTACTTTGCAAGCTCTTTCATTGCACATGTGCCTTCAAGCAGTGGGCCTTGCAGCAGGCGCTGCATAGTCTGAAGCTCTGTGACAGTCACAGGTGGTTGAACCAATGTTATAGCCCCACTTCTTCATTAGTCCCTGGGAACGTCCGACTCCGGTACGTAGGCGGTTGAGACATCGCCACCTTTGCCGCTGTTCATCAGCCCCCGGTGGTAAGGACTCAGCTGCTGGAACGTACATTTTTTCACTCTCAGCTATTTTCTTCAGCCTCTCCTTCCACATCTGTAGTTGTGTCTTCTTGAGTGTGGCATCAAGAGTGTGGGCGCTGGTGAGAAAGCTCCTGTGTGACTTCAGACATTTGTACACTGCAGGATGGTCATACAGCGGGTGTCTCGCATCTTCAATTTGTCTCGATCGTGCTAGCACAGACTTCAAGTAGCAAAGCAAAGTTCACTAGGGAATCGTTTAAGCAGCAGGTCCAAACTGATGGAGCCTGTAATCAGGGTTAAACAAACAGCATGTAAATAAACACATAATTCACTCCCGGGTTGCAACCTTGTATACCAAGTCTGAACCTGGCAGGGAATGCTAAGGTCAAGCTGGGCAGTGACACAGCCGTTGCAGAATAAATATATGTGGGAAAAAAGGATTCCCTCGTATTGCTCCCAGCCAGTGTGAGATGGGGTATTGATGTAATCCTGTAATACTAAAAAATAAAGGGGAGAGGACTCATTTTCATTTCTCTTTGCCAGTACAAAGGCAATTTAAAGTAAGGGTAAATAAGCCTTACATCCATCTAAGGCCACACCTGGTAACAGAGCAACGTGAAGGGCTGCACATGTAAATAAGAGTCAAGCCCACGTGTTTTAAGCTGTTTCAGCAGATGTAGCTGTGCAAAGGGCTGCAATCCGTGTACAGTCTCTTATCCAGCTGTGCTGTTGCCAGAGCAACCCGTTTCCCGCACACAGAAATTTTTTATGGTTATTAACAAATGCTAATGTTGCACCTCAGACATCAAGTTATCTGTAGCTATCGATGGGGTTTGGCCGGGGCGGGTAGAAGTTCGGAGCTGCACATTACGGCTGGGATAACAGGCACAGAAAGATTTGTCCAAAGCAAAGCCAGCAACAGAAGCCAAGTCCTCTGACTCCCAGCCTCAGGAATGACACAGTGGCTGAATCTGGAGCCCCCGGGGAAGCCAGAACAAACAGGACTTGTGACGGGGAGATACGCCGGGCTTGAGAAGCACAGATCCATCCCCCACCAGGCAGCATGCACTTGCACCGCTGTGGATACTGCCTACGGGCCATAGCAACTGTTGCTGGCTTCCGATGCTGAGGTTTTAAATGCAGCACATGCAGCGAGAGCCCCTGCCCCATCCCCGCGGGCTGTGGCGAGAGCGGCGATGCAGAATGCCCCCCGCGCCGCCTGCTCGCTTCTCCCCACCAAGCCGCAACACCGGGGCAGGCCTGAAGCCTCCTCGAGACATCTGCCTCGGGTGGGCGAACTTCTCCCTCCCTTCTCCTCCTCGCTTCTCGGCAAGGAAACAAATGCAGATATTCGAGGACGACGAAAGGAGCTCCGTCTTTAGTGAAGAACGGTACTTTCTGGCCCAGTAAGGCTGGGCACTTCGCAGGCATCTCCATCCTCGAGGCTCTTCGGGTACATCCGGTATCTTCCATTAGACCAACTCAGTAGTTGGAACAACATTTTCTTAGCAAGCTTTCGGGTTTAACAACCCTTTGTCAGGCGGAGGCGGAGGAGGCATCGGCATCTGCAGTGGCGGGTGCTCTTCCAGCGGGGCCTTCTGGGCTCAGAAATGGGCTTTACCCGCGCGCGCCCTCACAGCCCAAGCGGCACCGCGGCCCCGGCGCGGGGCCGACGCCAGCCGCTGCCCAGGGCCCTCGGCAGGCGAGCAGGAGCCCCAGGAGGGCGTTCGTGCCCGGAAGCGCCGCAATGAAGCACTTTCGGAGTCCCCCCTTTGATTTTTCGCCCACATCCGGCGCGGCGAGTCACGGCCGCGGCCCGGGCCCCGGGGGCGGGCGCCCCCCACGTGCGGGGGTGTGTCCGCGCCGCGCGCCCATTGGCCGCCGGGCAGTGACGCGCGGCGCGGGGGCGTGCCGCCGCGGCAGCCGCGGGAGCTCACAACCATGCTGCCGCCCGGCCGCGGCGCTCCGGCTCCGGCTCCGGCTCCGGCTCCGGCTGCTGCAGGGCGGGCGCCCCGGCTGGTCTTCATGCCTCCGGCGCCGCTGCCCTGAGCGGACAGCATGGGCGATGGCTGGCTGCCCCCGGACTGCCAGCCGCACAACGGGTCCGGCTCGCCGCCTCCCGCGGCCCCCGGCAGCGCCTCCACGCTGCCGCCGGCGCCCGGCAGCCGGCCCGAGGGGCTGTCGCAGCAGTGGACGGCGGGCATGGGCCTGCTGATGGTGCTGGTGGTGCTGCTCATCGTGGCGGGCAACGTGCTGGTGATCGCGGCCATCCGGCGCACGCAGCGGCTGCAGACGCTGACCAACCTGTTCATCACCTCGCTGGCCTGCGCCGACCTGGTGATGGGCTTGCTGGTGGTGCCCTTCGGGGCCACGCAGGTGGTGCAGGGCCGCTGGGTCTGGGGCTCCTTCCTGTGCGAGTGCTGGACCTCGCTGGACGTGCTGTGCGTGACGGCCAGCATCGAGACCCTGTGCGTCATCGCCATCGACCGCTACCTGGCCATCACCTGGCCCTTCCGCTACCAGAGCCTCATGACCAAGGGTCGGGCCAAGGGCATCATCTGCACCGTGTGGGGCATCTCCGCTCTGGTCTCCTTCCTGCCCATCATGATGCACTGGTGGCGGGATGGGGATCCCCAGGCTCTGGATTGCTACCAGGACCCCGGCTGCTGCGACTTCGTCACCAACAGGGCCTACGCCATCGCCTCCTCCATCATCTCCTTCTACATCCCTCTGCTCATCATGATCTTTGTCTACATCAGGGTGTACAGAGAGGCCAAGGAGCAGATCAAGAAGATAGACCGATGCGAGGGCAGGTTCCACAACAACCACCACCAGCAGCCTCCTGCCCAAGGCCACTCTCACCACCAGCCCAAGCTGGCCAACGGCAGGGCCAGCAAGAGGAAGAGTTCCCGGATCATGGCCATGAGGGAGCAGAAAGCCCTCAAGACCTTGGGTATCATCATGGGAATCTTCACTCTCTGCTGGCTTCCTTTCTTCCTGGTCAACGTGGTCAACGTCTTCAACAGGGAGCTGGTGCCAGACCAGCTCTTTGTCTTCTTCAACTGGCTGGGATATGCCAACTCTGCTTTCAACCCCATCATCTACTGCCGCAGCCCTGACTTCCGCAAGGCTTTCAAGAGGCTGCTTTGCTGCCCCAGGAAAGCCGACAGGAGGCTGCATGCCAGCGGTGAGGAGCTCTCCCGGTTCCCAGGGAGTTTCATCAATACTTTGGGCACCCCCGAGCGCAGCCTAGGCGGGATGTGGTCCGACTGCAATGGGGGTACGCAGGGAGGCAGCGACTCCAGCCTGGAGGAAAGGAATAGCAAAACCTCCTATTCGGAATCCAAGGTATAAGGACGGGGTGGGGGTGGCACTGGGGAACACCCTGGACACTGAGCACGAAGAAAGCCAGCCAGGGAACGAGTGAGAGGAAAAAATATCAGGAGTCTGGTTAAGCAAACAAACACCAAACAAAACCAATCTCTGTCTCACTGGGGAGAATATC
This sequence comes from Crocodylus siamensis, assembly GCF_052110815.1. Taxonomy (NCBI): domain Eukaryota; kingdom Metazoa; phylum Chordata; order Crocodylia; family Crocodylidae; genus Crocodylus; species Crocodylus siamensis. The sequence goes on along the minus strand of NC_143401.1, from coordinate 89,340,937 downwards.
TGTGTTTACTGAAGACTAAAAGCAAGTGAACTTGTGTGCAACATACCTCATCTGACATTGGAGGAAGCCGCTGACCACTGAACAAAGGAAATTGAAAGCTGTCTCAAGCTCTTTTTTTTTTTTTTTTTTTAATTTTCTGACAGGGAGTTAGGTGGCAACAGGCATTTTGAAAGGGAATAAGAAAAAATCCTTTACTCAGTTAAGCTGCTCTAAGAGCTGCACTTGCAGTAGAGCCCGATCCTGAAGTGTTGGGAGTTTAGCCACTGACTTCACTGTAGCTGGGATTGCGCTGTATTTAACCTTGCTTCCAAGCTGAGGACTGTAAACTCTCCCCGCCCCTGCTCTTGGTGGCTGCAGTCCTTGCTTCACACACAGACAAAAAAACCAGTCTGATTTGAACAAGTGCTGCTTGCACACAGCCCTGTTGAAGTTAGTGGAAGCTGCAGGTGATCAGCACTTTTTGCAAATCAGGCTTAACAGTGCTTTATAAAAGTGAGTCTGTCATCTGGCACGTTTTATTTTAAACTTCAAGTAGCTGCGTTCCCCTGTTATTTAAAGTAAAGATGAAGGGAAAAAAAATAACTAATGAAGAATCTTGATATACTTGTATTTTGAACAGAGCTTTTCTGATTTTTATCTTCTGCATCAGCAGCCGGTTGACTTCTTATGCTTATCTTTTCTTGCCAGACCATACCAATCAGGCTGAGAAACTTTCTACCTCAAACTGTGCATATTGTACAGGGGAATAAAAAGACATGTTTATATTAAACAGCTTATTTATGTATCGATATTATTATTTTCTAAAAAGAGGCAGTGAGCCTTCTGCAATTTGTTCATTGTAATTGAAGATGAACAGTTCAAAAATAAATGAATCCTGGCAACAACAACAAATTTACTGCACATAAAAAAAATGGCGACAGAGCCATTTTTGCACAGTGTTAAGAATCATAAAATTAATTGAAGATGTTCCTTGCACAAAAAAAATTAAAAATAAAATGGGGGTTCAAATATCATCAAACCTGAAAAAAAAGTTCTTTCTGCTCTTGTCTAATATGTTACATTTCTATTGAGAAAGTAACTTTTTATATTATTTTATCAAGGTACTGTAAATGCATCCGTATTACAAATTAAAATATCTTAAGGGTCTTTTATTATTATTTTAATATTTTATGTCCAAGTGCCCACGTGAATCTGCTGTTATTTTAGCACTTGCGTGTCATTTCCATTTTCCTCCCGTGTGTGTTTTTATAAGGTATTTATACTCTGGTGCAATTTACTACTGTGTAAGTAATTGGTCTATGTGCAATAAATAACATTGCAGCACAAACCAGCATGTATGTACAGTGTGTCTCTATAGGTTCTGAAACAGTACCCAGCTATAATGGAAAGAACAGAGTTTTGTTTTTTGCAAAATATGGATCAAATTACCAATACTGTCCTATCTAATGGCTTTTCCTGACAAAATATTGTTTAAAAAAAGTGTTCTAGACCAAATAAGGTTGTGTTTTCTGTTGCGTTAAGGGCTGCCGACTTCCCTCAAAAATTAATGGCCAAAGACAAGGTGTTTCCAGCCTGATAATAAACACAGTTGTTTTCTTTAGCCTGTTGGCTTTACTGATCTTGTTGAATTATTAGACCAGGAGTCAGGGGATTTATTATTGAAAAATAGAATAAAATGGTTTTGTATTTGATTTGAAAACTGTTGCTAATAGATTATGCAGTAGATCTCATGGTGAAATCAATGATACTCTTAAAATAACTTCACTGGATGCAGACAGACCCTATTCAGTGAAGCCAGCTCTTTCCCACTGAAATCATTGAGAATCTATGCGGATTTCAGTACAAAGGAGATTATGCCTTGTAGCAGTAGATGTAATAAGAAGTTTGTGATCGCTTGAAAAAATATGCCAGGCTTTCCTACTACATTACTGAAAAAAGTGTTTTCAGAAAAAAGCACTACGTATTTGATCCCTTCATTTCTTGATTTCAATTAAAGCTAAAGGCAGTCGTCTTTAACTTTAACGGGTGCCAGATCAGGCCCTGTAAAGTGTTTTCTACACTGCGTATCAGTTCCATGCAAAACCCCAGTAACACATCTATAGATTAAAGAACTAATTATATAGCGAGAAAAGCAATATGGTACTCGGTAGCAATATTTTCCCTAGCTGTATATTCCTTTAGGGCTGGATTCTCTTACCCTCGCACACACCGTGCAGTACCCTGCTGACACAGGTACCCCTGTGGACTCCAAACAAACCACGATGAAAGAAGTGCCAAGGGGGCAAGGATGGCAGACTCTAATCCTTAATGCAAATCCTGAATGTAGAACTCCCATTATTGTCATGAGGTATGTTTTATTATGGTAGATTCAGAGAATTTTTCATGACTGCAACTTGTCGTGGCATATAAAACACCGAAAAGCCAGACGGCTGGGTATCGTAAAACACCGCCTTGATGTCATGCACAGAATAAAAGTGAAGCTATTTTTAGCTTTATTATACTCAAAAATATGGTTGAGTTAGAAATCATGTCCCGGTGAGAAGAGTTCTGAAAGTCAGTTCTGCAAGAAATTGGCCGAGCTCTCTTAAATAAACAGTTTACTCCATTTTTAAAAACTAAAGATTTTTTAATGCTGTCTTAATGTTACATTTTAGGGATAAAGACATAGAGACATTTTTTACACAGAACCAAATTGAAAGGTACTTTGAAGTCACTGGTTGTTTTGCCATTGGTTGCACTGGGGTTAGGGTTTGAACTACGGTTAATTATTTCTGCTCCAATAGAAGCTTCCTAAATGCCAAGGTGAAGCCAGGGCAGTTGCCAAATGAAACATGTTCCATCAGTCTTCTAACGACATGCACTTTTAAAAGCCAGGATCGAATTCTGCCTTTAGTTACACCCTGCAATTCCAGCAAAGTCAGCTGAATTGCAAAGAGTGTAACCGAAGGCAAAATCTGAGTCCAGCTGTCTGATAGCCGGGTTGATTTTATGTGCATCATGTACAACAGTGTGTTTAGTGTGCATATGATGGATAAGAGTAGAGTGAGTATTTGCTTCTCTTTCCTTGTAGAAAGTCACAGGCAAATGGAATTAAGCCTTGATTCAAGCAAAGGAGGTTAGCACATGTTAAACATTAAGCATGTGAATGGTCCCATTGAAATCAGTGGGTCTACTCACACACCCGAACTTAAGCATGTGAAATGCTTTGTTGAAGTGGAGTCTTCAGTGACACATTTAGGACCAAAACTTGTTCATATTACTCTTATTAGTAACAGCATGGGACCATGTTCATCTGTTGTACGATTAAAGGCAGTCGAGCTCCACAAAAAACTGCATTGCTGATTGATTACAGGGGGATCAGCTGCAAGAATAAATTAATCAGTTATTGTTGCATTTTAGCCAACCAGAAATAGCCCAGTGGAAAGACTATATATAGATATATTTACTGGGTTTTTAAAAATAGGATGGTCTTGATCTTGATGGATGTTTACATATTTAAATCTTCAGTAATCAATAAAGGTATTCCATCCAGCAGTGTGAATGGCCAGTACCAGTTTAACTTAGTGCAGTATGAAAAAAAGTGGTGGCATGATAACCTTCCAGATAAAAAAGACATATGGCATACATGTGTGGAAAGAAGGAGAGACTATTGGCTAGCAGTGCCTTATGGATCTCTTTCTTAGTACAGACTGTTCTTAGTATTGAAGAAGTATACTCTAAGAAGAGTTACAGGACAGCTGAAATACTCTGCAGGCATTGAGTCAAAACATCCATGATGAATATATTTTTGAAGAAAACCAGACAGGGATTAACAATTGGAGCTGCAGTACAAATAGTAGACATGCAACTATACACGCATGCACACACACTTTTACAGAAAGGTAAAGTAACAGAGAAGAATGCAGCTCTGACGGGGAAGGAAATACAAGCAGAACAGAAACTCTACTATCGGGATACAGGCTTTATCTATTAGAGCCAATGTGACTAGCTGCGGTGTTTAACCTTTAAGCACTTAACTGGCTTGGTTTTCAGCCACTATAACCTCTATTGACTTAAATGGAATTTCAGCACTTGTTGGATCACTTCTCCTTAGAGCCTAAATATAAATCTCGCAGTATAAAACTAGATAAGGTAGTTTGAACATATGGATCTATATATACCTGCTTTATCCAGGAAGAAAGCCTAAAGTAAGCAGGTCCTGTAATTTGCGTCCATCTGGAGACAATGTAAGAGAGAGGTGCCTTTTTGAAGGTATTTGGGCACTTAAAGATGCAGATATGTGCCTGCTGATATTTTCAGAGTGCCCAGGCATCCATGGGAGTTAGGTGCATTTTTGAAAATACCACTCTATATCTTCGTTTTTAGGTAAATAAATTCCTTTCAAATGCCCAGATTGTGATTCATGAATTGTATGTACATCTGGTAACAAAAAACATTTGTTGGCAGTGATTGCTATTAAATTTTACATAGGAAACTCAGCCTAAAATGCTGACAAACAGATCTTGATGCAGTACACAAAAGAATTTGAGAAAACTGGTAGTTTGTTTTTGATAGAGTGCACTATTTCTTTTGCAAACGGTTTCTTGGCTGGCATGAAAGTGTTTTCAAATATAAGGACAACTTCCTTATCTTGGGTCTTTTTTGAGGCCTTATCTGAAATTGAAATTTTATTAATAACTTTTTAAGTGTCTATTTTGCAAACCTTCCTTGTCATGCACACTTTCCTAATTTATTGTAATTTCCTATCTGGTCCGGTGTACTTACTTCCTGTCTGTAATACATCAAGTTGCGGGAATGGAAACTGTGCAACCATGAACTAACAGTACAGACATACTTTAAGCCAAATTCTGTCTTCAGTTGCACTCTTGCAATGCCACTGAAACCAGAATTTGGCCCTTAAAGTCTAATCTTTTATGAGAGTTACTAAGTAGTGGCTCCAGAAAAATCCATTGTCACCAGTAGTGACCTTTGCTAATAAAGCTGGAGCAATTAGTCCCTTTAAAAGCTGTCAAGGAAAATGCTAACTGCTAAACAACAGTTAATGTTGTATAACTGAAATAATGAATGTTTTGTTTGTTGGTCTGTGTTAGGTGATGTATTGGGAAATAATTATCCTTTGACTAGCGGCCAGCTTTGTACTAATCAGAAAGGAGGAGACATGTTCTGTTTGAAGGATTATACCTAAAAATAGTTTCTGCAGTCACATCAGCAACTGGAATGAAGTAAATTCCCGTGGACAGATACACGCTCCACTTTATTTCAGTTCCACTCCTAAAAAGTCACAGTTCAGGTTAAACCACGGGTGGGCAAAATATGGTCCGTGGGCTGGATACAGCCTGCCAGGCCATTCTGTCCAGCCCGTGGGGCCCCTAAAAAATGTAGAAAATTAATATCTATTTGCCCCTGGCTCCTGTCAAAAATGACAAGAAACAGGGGCAGTAGGACCCAGTGGAAGCCCTGGCAGGTTCCTGCCACAGCAAGGCCCACCTGGCCCCACCCCCCCAGCCAGAAGCCCCTGCCTAGCAGAGGCTTCTGCTCTGGGACTGTGGCGCTGTTCGCACCTCCCTGCACCAGAGCAGGAAATTAAGGTAAGAAGGCAGGCAGAGAGCCAGGGGAGGACCCAGGGGATTGCCCCAGCCCTTGGTGCCAGGCCAGCTCCTGCTGAACCTCACGGTCCGGCCATGCAGCTGGGAGCCACATGGTGCCAGAGTGGGCGACAGGCAGGTGGGAAAGTGGGGAAAGCCACCATGGGAGCGGGAGTAGAAGCAAGCGGGCCCACAGGGCTTGCATGGTATCCTGGGGCCAGAACCTGCAGGGCCCAGAATGGGGCAGCAGGAGTGCAGGGCACGAGCCGGCAGGGGTCTGTGGAGCCAGGCTGGGCTGTGCCAGCAGGGAGAGGGGGGAGCTGGCCGGGTTTCATAGAGCCCCTGCCTGCTGGGACCCCATGCTCCTGCCGCCCCACTCTGGGCCCCGCCGGCGCTGACCCTGGGATATCAGCACAGACCCCGCACTCCTGCCTGGCTGTCACAGGCTCCTGTGCACCCACTTGCTCCATCCCCCTTACCAGCCCCATGGTACATGTGGGGTGAGTGCACGCAGCCCCGATCCCACGCTCTCCCATCTGGGCTGAGTGGTGGGGGCATGGAACAACCATGCTCAGCTCAGGAGAAAAGTGGCCCCTCCATCTCCCTGTGGCCAGCGCTTCCTGGTGCAGCCACCTGGACCTGTCCGGTGTCTCCACCACATTACTGCTGCCAGCAGAGAGCAGGCATAGGCAGCCTCGGGTGGGCTGCGAGCAGCTGCACCATGGAGCACCAGTGGCGGGAGGAGGAGGCGCCACTTTTCTCCCGCACTGAGCACCGGTTTGTCCCACTCTGCAGCTGCTCAGCTTGGGCCTCGCGCCAGGGGGAAGTGGGAGCATGGGGCTGCACCGGTGACCCGGGGCAGGAGCACAGTGTCCGGGCCTGGGGGAGCTCTGGTGCTCCTGGGGGGGGGGCTGTGGGCAAACCCTCCCCCTCTGCCCAAGCCACAGCCTTCCCCAGCCACCCTCCCCCCAAACATGGCCCCCACAAAACCCACAATATACAAGAGTAGGACTTCATTTTAAGCTATGATACTATCACCTCCACATGCACTACACACACACTTAAATCAGGATAACAATATATTTTTTAATGAAATTAATGAATGTTGTAGTACACATTTGATTTTTAGAATATAATTTGGTATTTCTCTGGTTCCAAGATGGCAACCTCCCTTGCTGGAAGGAGTACTTCTGGGGGGCAAGGGCAGGGACTTCTGGTGGCAAAGGTCAGGGGTTAGGGGGTGGGACTTCTGGTCCCAAGATGGCAACCAAAGGGCGGGGCACCTGTCAAGGGGTGGGGCTACCCATACAGCCCTCAGTGGCTTGCCAAAACTCTGTAAGTGGCGCTCTGCCCAAAATAATTGCCCGCCCCAGGTTAAACTGTGTATTTTTGATTGTGTCAAAAAATAGAAATGCGAGCTTCTGAAGTACTGCAAGGTACTAAAGGATTACTGCTGGTAGGTGTCAAATTCATATTCCGAGTTTGCCAAATTCAAAACAGCTAAGGAGGAAGTAAGTGTTCTTTGTCTTTAAGTAAATAATCATGTATAATGTAAGATCAGCAATAGTTGTCCTAATTATCTTACACAAGAAACCTGTATTTTAAAAAGACAAGTTGTAATTTCTATCCATCTGACTGAAAAATACAACGGGCTACTGACTCACCCAATTCACAAACTTCTGGCTGCCAAACTGTAAATGCGAGTGGTGGGGGGAAAAGCATCAACAAGGTATGGGGCACCAGAACTGGAGAACCATCATCTCCAACAACAGGAATAGAATGATAGCAGTGGATTGGATATTCAATTTTCCTTCCATGGCAACAACCCTTCTGGAAAAAGTATAAACTTCTAATGAACAAATAGGATGCACCCTAGAAATTAAATGGGCTCCTATAGAAAGGACTTACAGAAGCTAAAGTCTATTACAGCAAATTATATCCTCACAACAGACATTGGTAAGGCTGGCCAAAATGCTTAACAGAAAAGTTATCATTCTTTACAGAACTTTCCCAAAAGGAGCTAAGCAGTTGAAAGCAAGCCCAGGTTTTCAGAAAGGAAGGGAATGCTTAAGAGTTCCTTAACTCTACTAATTAGGGAATAAAAAGATTCTGATCTGGGGTAAAGCAGCCTAACTCCACTGACTGCCATGGAGTTATTGCAGTGTGCACATCAGCTGAGTTTCCAGTCGTTGGCTTTTAGTTTGGAAACGTACCTCTCTTTAACAATTCATTTCGGTTCTTAAATGAACTAGAACAGCACTGGCAATCACACTTCTTCAGCCGTTAGGCTCTCATCATAACTGCTGTGAGCATACACATTATCTTCATTAAGCAAGCTGTTTAAACAAAGCCTTTAGTTTCCACTGCCTCAGAATATTTACACTGTTCTTTCTAAAAGTAAGAGAGACTCACCGTTATGCAACTGAAGGAAGTCTTTCTGTTGAGTTCCCTGGAATTTGGAAAGCATCTTCAAACTCAACCCAGTTCTGAAACCATGCCTCACTTTTTGTACAGTCTTGCTAAAGTCAATGGGCCTGATTCACCCTCACCCATTCACGCTGTGTTGTCATTTAGCCCTCTTCAGCATGGATGTAAAAACACTACTGCCCACGAGAAGCAAATTCTGACAAAAACAGCTGAGTATCCACATTTGTTGGTACTACTCACGTAAGTAACTGCTACTTGCATCTGTAAATAGTAGAATTGGGCCTGCTGCATGAAAAATTGCATGATGGTTAGATGAGTCATGTAAACTGTCACAGATTTCCCCTTTACACATTACTAAACTGAATTCAGCACACACATTAACTTCAAAAACCAACCTTCTGTCTCATTATCTGGCCAAAATGCTTCTCCTTAGGAGTACAACTCGTTATTGTGTGTATTACCATAACCCGTAAAAGCTACAGTTGTATGGACAGGTTGAGGCAGCAGAGTCTGAGTTGGGATCTGAATGGACCCAACATTTGGGGGATCTTTAGATCCACCATTTTGCTGTGAGTTCATTAATAGTACTGTATATTGTATATACATGAATAATATATAATGTATATAATGCATATCAAATTAATTACAGAATAACTATGTATATTGAACCGTCATTCTCCACAGCATATTACAAGACAAGTAAGAAGGAGACCTGACTCCACAGAGTTTGCAGCCTAACAGAAAAATCAGCAACAAAATTCACTGAGCTATCCCTACTTATCCTTTTGCTGTCACAGCGGTATTTGTACATTTTATCTAGAATGTTCATTCATTCATTCACTTTATATGCTACTCGAGGACTATTTTTTCCTTCTCATCTATTGTAGTGAATCCAAGCCTACAGTTCTCAGTGAGATCAGATAGGGGTCAGGTGCTCAGCCTGCATAGGTTCTTGAGTAAATCCCACTAGGACATCAATCTGTTTCACTAGCATACCTTTGAAAATCCAGCCTTTCAGGTCCTGAAAACCAGATTTTCAAAGTTATTTAGACACAGGACTCCTTTGAAATCAAGGTGAATTAGATACCTGAAGTCTTTCAAAATTCTGGACCTAAGTCTTATTAAAAAGCACTGGTGGGCCTAAAACTCTTGAAAATGGCTTCCAAGTAACTGAGGGCCAAAACTGTAAAGGTTTTGGTAAACTGTAAACTGTTTTGGTGTATTATACTAATAGGACAATCCAGGCCCCAGTGAATTTATGCTCTACGGATGATGGATTTTAAAAAATGTTTCAGCTAAATTCTAAGAGTTATTGAGCCAGTCACTCTTGGACAGCAGCAAGTATTCTATTAATTTACCTTTAAGATACATTAAAGGTCCTGTGTAGTGCACAGCATCAATGGGAGTCACAATTGGCTCAGTTCATGTTAAAGAAATTATTGCTACTCAGTCTTTTGAGTCTAGTGATGTTCATTCTGTGTTGGTTTCTTGGGGCAGGGTGTCACAAAATTGTAGGGAAAACAGTGAAAATGGCTAACAACAATAGACTTTCAATGTTGTCCACATCAAAATAGTTTTTGCTAACAAGGAATTCAGACACAGACAAGACTTCCTGGCCTGGAGCTGTATATAGCACTTTAGCTGAGTGTGTCCAAATACATATAAGGGACCCAGTTTTCCTGAGAGTCCCTGAGAGCTCTTATTATATCTCTGATGCTTGCCTGGGGCTGTACTAACCACAATCCTACTGAACAGGGGAGCAGTGTTAGGGCCACTCTCCATAGTCAGTTTTGTCTGCAAAAAACACACTTGACTCAGATGTACTCCCTGCAGCTCCCTTTTGAGGGTGTATAATGCACTCTCCCTCTGACACATGCCAGCTTCATTGTATCAGCTGGTGTGAACTGGAGCCATGTCACCCATCCACAGCTCCTCTGCAATGCCTGACATGGCAGTTGCACTAACACTTGCCCTCTGGTTCCTTCAACTGTGCTCCTAATGGCAGGTCTGTACTAAACCAGTCAATCCATAACATGCAAAACTTCGGTTTAACTGTATTAATTGTTATTTGGAATAGATCCTCCAAGGTGTAACAATTAGTGTATATACTGTAATACACAATCATTATACTGTTTCTAATCCTCAGTAATGTGTTTTAAAGCACTGCATGAGCTGTCATTTAACAAAATCTAGTCATAAACTCAGGGCCCCGCATAGGCGGATTAATGCACGGGCCAGCAGGGCCTGGGTCCAGGGACCCCTGCCAACCAGAGGCCCCGCTTGCAGCTCACTTCTCATCGGCAGGGAAGCAAAAGCCACAGCTTGAAACCTGAAGCCATTTTTGCCTACTGGGCAGCAAGGAGCTGGGACCCCAGGCCCCCTCAGCCAGTTAGTGGCAGAGAGGCAAAAATGATACCAATTTTAAAGCTGTGGCTTTCGCTTTCCCGCCAAGGAGTGAGCTGCAAGCTCGGGCCCTCCACCAATCAGTGGTAGGGGGCATGTGTGGAAACCCAAAAAGTAAAAGTGCTGTCGTGCATGTGGCCAGGAGCACAGCTAGGCAGCCAGCGCCCTGCAGGTAAGTCTAATGGGGAGGAAGAAGTGGGGGGGGGCAAATGGAGGCCCCCACAGTGAGGGAGGGAGTGGGGCTGGGGTTGGAGCTAGGGTTGCGGCTGGGGCAGGAGCAGGAGGTGCCCAGCCAGAGCAGTGAATAGGAGCAGGACGGAGCTGCAGGTAGCTCCTCCAAAGTGTGCAAGGTTGGGAGGTGGCTCCTCACCACTGTACGCAGCCCCAGGGGAAGCATGGAGGGCACGTGCCCCCTGAATTTGTGAATGGGGCAAGGGTGGGCTGCCCTCTGTGGGCTTGGGGCCAGGGGCTTTGCTGGCCTCCTTCTGGCAGGGGAGTTGGGCCAGGGCTAGGCTCAGGGTGGGCTCAGCTGTGTGGGGCAGGCAGTGGCGGTGGAAGGGGTGGCTCTGGGGGGAGGTCTATGGGGAATTTTGGGTTGCCCATAGCTCTGCAACCCCCACCCTTCTCCAGCACCACCCTTGATCGGGGTGCCACATGGCGCTCTCAAAGGGGAGGCAGCTGGGTAGCATCTGCCTCTGCCAATGCCCCTGCCTCACTCTCTGCCGCACTAGGGGGGTCTCCATCTGCCCTCCCATATGTCTTTCTTCCACAACACCCCTTCCCCCGCCACAGACTTGCTGGCAGGACACTGCTCTCCAAGCTGCCTGGCTGCATTCCTAGCTGGGTGCAGGCAGCATTTGTCAGTGACATTAATCAGCTACACCAACCAAGAAAAGCCAAAAGCCAATAATGTCAATTTTTCTTTATCAGTGCTGATTTAATATGCAACTGATATATCGGTGAATCTCTAGAGGGGGCCCCCAATTTTGTGTTTGTCCAGGACCCTAATAAATCTTAATCTGCCTCTGGGGCTCTTATTGCCAAAGAATCACATGAAATCAGCTACAGAGGTATATCCCGGGGCAGCTCTGCTTCAAAGCAAAGTTTACCTTATCCTTCAGTTGGAGCAGGATCACGCTCAGCAGGTAGCAGAACTTGTTGAATGTCTCAGTCCTTCAGGCCCAGATCCAGCCTCACCTGGCATATATGTTCTGAACAACACAGGCTGCAGGAAGTAGCTGATACGGTCCTTGTAGCATGCAGTGCCCTCACTCTCCATTCCCACGATTGTAGTCCTGGAAGATAAATGATAAATCCACATATCTGCATCAGGGGACTGTACATCATCCTGCTGTGGGGGAGCTCCCTCATTCGGCTATGCACGGCTGTCCTTCTCCTTCACTGAGGTTGCATAGCCTGCCAAGACTACTCCACCCTCCCTGCAGCTCCATGACACATAAGTGGCTTGGGGTGTTGGGTGGTCTTTCTACTCTGCATCATCCTTGCTTTTTTGGAGCATAAGAGACAAATCATAATCAGTCTGTGCAGTTAACAGGAAGACCTCCACTCCAGTGATACTTGTGCTATAAGGCTGTATCATCACAGGATCTTGGAATGGATGGAGGGACAACTACCTCTCACCCAGTCATTCTGTGGGGGTAAGGTTACTTTTATGAAGTGCATCCTCTTCATTCATTTCCCCAGTTAATCCATTAAACAGCCTTGGGGTTTGGGAGAAATTAATCCTTGCACATTTTTTCCTAGCTGGCTGGCATTGAATCATCTGAAGAAGAATTTGTCCTTATGAAAGGGTGATTGAGATAGGCAGAGTCATAGGGTGCATATAGACATGCTTTCTAATTAGAACACATGGGAGCACACTCGATTAATCGAGTCTGCTCTGTGTTCTAATTAGAACGTTTTAGTGTCACCTTGGAGTCACATGTATTAAGCCCCTCACATTTCAAAATGGCTACAGGGGTGCTTTAACTAAAGCTTATCAAATGACCTTTAGTTAAAGGGCCCCCGTGGCCATTTTGAAATGCAGCAGGTCTTAATACACATGACCATGAGCTATTTTAATTAGAGTGGCTGTCTGGAAACCACTCCAATTAAAATGGCATAAGGCCAGATCTACAACAGATAAGGATCTTACCCATTCATTCTGGTCCTGGAGAGGGCACAGTTAAGAGAGGAAGGCATTTGCCAAGCTATGCCTATAGTTTAGGATTAATAGAACAACTGTTGTTTGTTAGAAAGGAGAATATTTCCTCTTGGATTAGTGCAGCTACCTCAGGAGAAGTCTTACAAGGCTTGCATTATTTAATAGTTGTGGAAACCCAAGGGGGTGTTTTGTTTTGCTTGTTTTAGTCGTTCCTTAGATAGTCATTTGGGAGCCATCGATGTCAGTTACCTCATCCTGTTGTTTCATGGGTCAAAACCAGGTCTGGATTTGCTCTTGATAATGACAGCCTCACTTAGGAACATACAAATTGCTCTACTGCATCCAACCACAGGTCCATCTAGCTCAGTGTCCTGTACCTCACAATGGCCCAGAGCAGATACTAAGGGATAGAGCATTTATCCAGGGCCGATATTCTGCCAGTCTCCCCTTGCATCTTCCAGCATTTAAAAGCTGGGAAGTCCTAATTTGAAGATAGGATGCTTAATGTAAGGAGTTATGATCTAACAGATAAGTATTGCCCTGGGAGTCAGAAGAAGTGTTTCACTCCTGGCTAAGAAAATAACCTGCTTTCTGATTTGGGACACAGCACTTCAGCTCTCTACTTCCCTTTGGCCACGTAGGGTGTGTCCATTGAGCGTGCACATACATTATGTGACACTGCAAACCTGTCTGTAGCTCTGGACACATCACACATGCAGGTGTTCTCCACACTGCTAATTTGCAGCACAGGGGTGGGGAGTTGACACTCTGAGATCCCAATGTCAAAAAAACCCTCAGAAGAAAAAAGTAGGATGCATATGTGGCAGCAGTGTGTACTGCCTGAAACCAGAGTCTGGCCGCCCAGAGCACACTCCAGCTGCCATCCACACTCCGTACTGCTGGGTCGCTACCGCTGGAGCCCCAGGAGGCCCTCAGGGCCTCAGGTAAGCCTGCTAGGGCCAGCCCAGGTGCTGACCCCAGCCTCCCCTGTCCCACCTGAGGCAATGTGTCACTTGCCAGAGCCTGCATGCACAGGCGTTCCCCACGGACAGTGTGCTGTTTCTCCCCAAGGAAACACACATGCCTGCATCTCTGGATCTGGCCCCAGTCTGTGTAAATTGACTAATTGCTCTTTAACCTAGGGCTTGGGAGACCTGCGTTCCATTTCTTGCTCTACTATCTACAGTCTGTCTGTGTACATTTAGGCACATCCCTTCCCAACCTATGCTAATCCAGCTGATAGCACCTGTGTGCCAATTACTAGGGCTACCTATAATAATGAACAAATTCTCTAGGCATGACTACACTGTAGTCTCTGCAATCAGTAGAGCTTATGGAGACACACTTATGCCACCCTTAAATTAGCTAGCACTGGTACTGCTGGAAGCATAATTCCAGTAGTGTGAAACTCAGCATGGGCTAATGTCCTGAGGATAGTTAACTTCTCAGGCAGGCTTTGCAATCTGCACCAAGTCCTGTGCTGCCCTAGCTATACTATGGGTGCATCTACACGTGCACATTTACTGCATAGTAACTGAAATTACTTCACAGCACAGGCACACGTCTACACATACATGGCTGTACTGTACAGTAAATATGGTGACTTACACCGACTTCAGTGTAAATTTGATACCTGCGTCATGCAGGTATCAAATTTATACCCATTTAGTTACTGCGCAGTAATGCACATGTAGATGCCTTACTGCACAGTAACACTTTAGTCCCAAGTCAGTCCACACAGCGTTAATGCGCTTTAACACCTGCATGTGTAGATGCCAGCCTATTCCTACTTAATGCACAATAACTTACTGTGCAGTAAATTTAAGCCAGTGTAAATGCACATGTAAACACCCTATTATCAGTACCGGAACTCAAAAGTTTAGACAAGGAACAGACATTGCATTTGTCCCTGGACAAGTTGTACCTGTGTTTGTCCTAGAGCAGAAATATCCTGCAATTGGTATGCGTACACATCAACTGTCTAGTCAGGTTTAATGAGTGGCTGAATGCACTGCCAGTTTTCTGCTATGGATTCAATGGCGCAATCCTGGGATAACCATTCAGATGTACTTTGTGTTGTCCCAGGATAAGTTGTTTATAGTTCTTATCCCACAAACCTTTTTTAGGATTTATCCCGAGACAATGGCCATGGATGTCTGAATGATTGCCTTTGTCCCTGGATAAAATGGTTTATCCTAGGATAAATGCAACATCTGTTTGTGGCCTTAAAGCAAGTTCAGAGAAGCTGCAGTCATAGCAGTGACTGCAGTTTAGACATATTCTTTGTCTCTCTGTTCTTCGGTTCCCATCTACAGAACATAGTTAACAGTGTTAGTCTGGTGTCAGACAGAAGGCAGGACAGGGTAGCACTGTGGTAGTATGAAGTTAGGAAGAAGGCAGGGCAGGATGGCACCCTACTTTTTTCTTCTGAGGGTTTTTTTGACATTGGGATCTCAGAGTGTCAACTCCCCACCCCTATGCTGCAAATTAGCAGTGTGGAGAACATCTGCATGTGTGATGTGTCCAGTGCTACAGTTAGTCTCTAAGGGCATTTGTACACATGTTTGCGCTGCAGTGCCAGGTGCTTTTAAAAGCACCTGGCGCTGCAGCAGATGCATGCTTATAAATGGCAAAATGCACATCAGCCCTCATAAAATGGCAGTGGTGCGCTTTCGAACTAAAACATATCGAGTCTGTTGCAATGCGCCGGATCTCTGGCACATCAAATGTACGTGCTCCTTCCTGTAGTACTGGGGGTATACAATTACCTAAGACGGATTGTAGGGTTTGTTAGAGCAGGCAGTGTATCCCTCTCTGCATGTGTTTATATAACACCAAGCACAGGTCAATAGGGCTTCTACACACTATTGTAGCACAGATAATATCCAATAATAACTCAGACAACAGACACGGATCACAGGGTGTGTCTATAATAGCTTTTTTCCTGTTCTAACATGAGTTTGCTGCCAATTAAGTCAAGGTAGCTAACATGTCTGTAAATGTTAGTCTTGACATCCCACAAAAGCTGGGCTCTCTGGTAAACTATAAACAGTAGCAGAGTGTTACTTAACTACCTTGAGTCAACTGGCAGCCAGGTAACTGATTAAACCAGGAACAAAATCTAGACTCTGGCAAGATCCTCAGAATATTGCATTATTCTTAGCATACCTTCACAACAGTCTTTCATCATTTAAAAAAAAAATCTTTCAGCTCCAATTCAGGCAAAGCCTCCATGGAAGTAATTGGGCCAAATTCTGCGTAGCGGAATTGTGAGTCCAGCAAATTCAAAAGCAAATCTAGACAGTACTTGACCCAGTAGAAATGCTGAGTAGATAGGAAGAAAAGTTCAGGTGACCTCGGGGGATCTGAGCTCTGTTGCCACCTCTGCCACTGAGGTGGGCCAGTCACCAGCCATCTCTGTGCACCTAGAACAGTGATTCTCAATGTTTTTAGACTCAAAGCACCCCTCAGTAGATGAACGCCATCCCTTGGAAAATGCCAGCTCATCGTTTTCACACATTTTTGACTTCAGAAAAATAATAGAGCAATTCTTCTGTTGCAAGGAATTCAGAAAGACCACAACAGGTCAGAATATTTTTTACAGTGTGGATTCATATTTGAAATCTCTGGGCTTATCTTGTTAATTGTATTTGCACCTGTATCAGTGCTAATGTTGCATGGCATCCCACTGCACCCTTGAAAGGAACTCAAGGCACCCCAGGGTATCGCAGCACCCTGGCTGAGAGGCACTGACCTAGAAAGTGAAAAAAATTGTAGTGACTTGTAAAAGGTGCTTTGAGACCCACAGAGAAAAAGCACTATTTAAGTGCCTAGATAATCATTACTTAGATAATTATCCCTTAATGGGAAACCGTGGGTAAAGAATCAACAATGTTTATGGATGATTGCTGCTCAAGTTGAAGGAGTGGCTCTACTATCTGGTTGTATTAATAGGTTGCTATGCTTCAGTCTCTAAAAGGGTCATGTGACACAATGCTAAGGTATATTGAAAGCAATAACCAATGTCAAACTTTGAGAACTATTTGCACCTGACGTTATTAGTTTTTACAAAAAGGCTTACTGTAGATGATAGTCCTGATGCACACAATTAATTTTTTAACAATAGGTAAACAATTCAGTTTTATAATCCTGTATCATTTGGGAAAGACCCCTGTTATAAACGCTTGGTCATGAGTAAAGAATGTAGTGATCAAAGTCTAAAATGTTAATAGTGCATTTCTGCTTTTAAAATACTACGACTTATGTAACAGTTCTAGCAGTAAACAATTTTTACAAAATGCCCTCTTCAGGAGCCAGATGTATCCCATTTTTATGTGTTCATAAGTGATATATCTTCATTCTAAGGCTGTCTCGGTTTCATTCAAATGCTTTTTAATTTTGGAAAGTCTGTTTCAGCTGTTGTGTGTCGTAGAATTTCTTTGTCTTTCCATTAGAAGGCGCCTCATAAATTAAATGTTTGATATTGTCAAATGCATGCCATTAACACTTGAGATATCTTATCCTCCCAGTGGCCTCTGCAGAGTCTATCACGAGGCCTGACTCCCCTGATAAAACCCCTGGAAGTAGAACAATGATTCTTTGAACTCATCTTGACCTCTATTCTTCAATTTTAAGCTGTACAAGTAGCCATTTTCTCTCTGTGCAAGTTGTGTTCGAAATTCCAGTCCTTTTAAAACTCAAATTCCAAACAGTTTTTATTTAAAAAAAAAAAAAATCCATGGGGAAATTAAAATTCTTCCCTGACAAGAAAGAGATTCCTTTAGCTGTGGTAATAAAGAAAATGGATAGACCAAATGGCAATGTTCAATGACATACTTAGCGTCAAGAAAGTAAGCAAGCAGTGAACTAAATCTTGTGTATATATTTTCCCTTCATTAAAAACATACAGAAGTAACAGCTTTCCCTTGCTTTCTACTTTCATTCTGGAGAGTATGGGCGAGTTAAGAAAATGCAGATGGCCCTTACGCTTTCATTTCCTTGTTTCCTTCTCACTACCGGTAGAATTTCTATCCTGGTACACGAAGCTTTATTTCCACTTCTTCTCTTGTGACCTTGGCATCACAGGATGCCAGGTTGGGTAGCAGTGATTTCACTCAGATTGGCTGAGGAAAGTTTGCCAGCTTACCTCTCAGAGCATTGTGATAATAAATAATGCCCTCCTCTGTAGTCTGTAGTTTAGGTAGCAGCTCTCCATGTTTAAAGTTGAAGCTCATTGCCATTTATGAGCTCAATTTTCCATCTTAGCTTCCTACAAAAAAATAGTTTTATCTGCCACACCTGAAACTAAGGTAACAGTATTCTGGGAAATTAAAAAAAAAAAATCAGAAAAGCCTTTCTGACTTGTGGGGAGGGGAGCCTCGTTCTTACATCTGCCATATGATTTGGCCTTCAAACACCAACCTAGTCAAAAATGATATTTAGTGCTTTTTTTTTTTAAGACTAGCTAGGAGCTGGTGTTAGTGGAGGAATTATTATGAGGATGAGCTTTCTAACATTAACACCAAGTAAAGACAGGCAAGAAAGACTTAATTAGGGGCTCACTAGGGCTAAGGAATAAATGGAAGGCATGGGGGGGTTCAGAAGGGAAATGGAAGGGCTTAGGAGCATCAAGACGATGGCACTGGCCCTCTTGCCTAAAAGAGACAGTAACTGAAGGGATCTTTGCTGTTTTCTAATTTGTTTTGGACCAGGCTGAAACTATAACCCTGAATCTATATATTGACCAAGGAGGAGTAACAACCTATCCATCCTGAAAGTTCCTGACAGTGGCGGGCTGTATTATTTTGTCTTCTTGTCTCTCCTTGTTTGCAGAATGAAATTTAAAATATCAGTTGACTTACTTAATCTATCCATAGATGAGAGATACGGGTGAATATTAAAGGATAGAAGTCTCTTCTGAAATCAGTGGATTGAGAAGGAGATAGGCTTGTGGTATGGAACGGGAGTCTGAGAGCTGGACCAACCAGTACCCAGTGTAATCCTTGTAATTCCTGTAAATCTTTATGAGATGTATATTGCCTCAGCTCCAGTTTTGCTTATTCATATTTTATTCTTGGGTGAACCCTTTGGAAGGCCACTTTGGCAATCCCTATATCCGAGATTAGAAGCTGGCGGATCTTGCCATCATCTTTTGGTATTGTAGATAACTGAAGAAGCTTTTACTTCAAAATAAGGGTTTGATTCCATAGACATGGTAAAATTTTACTACATGAGCTTCACCACGATCTAGCACAAGGGTGGAATTTGGCCTCATGGGCCAGATCAATTGTGCAAGGCCAGTCCTGTGGGCCAGATCAGGCCCACAGACTTCCCCACCCTGCATGCTAGATCCAGCACCCCCAGTACTCGCTCCTGCCAGTCTGGGACCATGCTACATGTGGTGCCTGCTGCGGCTAGCTCAGGATGTGAACAGCACATGGTGCCCGCTCCAGCCAGAGCAGATACTGCATGCAGTGTGGGTCCAGGACTGACTGGAGTGGGTGCTGTGTGTGACACGGTCTTGGGCTGGCCAGAGCAGGTCCTGCATTCAGCACAGTCCCAAACCAATTGGAGCAGGCACTGCAGGTGCTGGATCCAGCATGCGTGAAGAGGTGCTGGACTAGCTCCGTGCAGGGCTAGCATGGGGGGTTGGATTATGTAGTTCCTTGGGCCGTCCAGCCCACAGGCCATATCTGTGACGTCCTTGATATAGTACATCATTTCCACTCCCTTTGGTGGTACAATTATATTGGTGTAAAGGTACTTTTGCTGTTACAGTGAAGGTGTACAGAAAGAGCAGCACCGACTTAATTATTGATTAAAACCAGAAGAGCCAACAGAGCTGGCTAGTTCAGTTAAAGTTGTGTAGACAAGTAAAAGGTAAAGTTGTAAATAAAGCTGTGCAGACACGTAAAGTTGGGTGGACAAGTAAAGGCAAATTTCAAAGCGTCGTCAGACACACTTGATCTACAGAGCAGCAGGCTATACTTGTTAAAGCAGAACTAAATTGTAACTGCCACTGCCCGTTTTGAGCTCAGCATGAGTCTTGCACTGAGATTTGTTGGCTGACTCCTAGCACAGGTCCCTCTGCATATCCTGGTTCTGATGAAGGAGAGACCAAGAATTGCCATTGCTCCATAGGAATTCTCTTCTGCTATTTCCAGCCAGACCTTCTTTTCAGATCAGATACATTTCTGAAGCTTATCTGCATGAATATTTGGCTGCTTAGACAAACAGAACAAAAACTCATCAAACCTTTTGAGGTCCATCCATCATTAGTCTTATCTTATGCATGTCACCAAAGGACTCCTAGCCATTGCAGTGTTAATCCTTCCCACATGTGGAACTGAGATCTCCCAAACAATTTTCCATATTCACTCTATTTCAGTCTGCTTTACGGCATAAATTCAAAGTAATCTGTTTGGCCTTCTGCCACTTAAATGGCAGTATTTGTATCCACAGAGGAGTGGCAGGTCTGACTTGAAACATGATTTACTAGCTAAAACCTGACAGACTGTATATGTGGTATTATATCATTCCCGGTCTTCTCCATTCAGTAGATATAGAAATGTAGCCATCTGGGTTACAGCCATAGATATGACCTTACCAGAATGCAGTATCTACGTGGCTCCAAAAAGGGATAATGTTTGTCTTTAAAAAGTGATATTAAAGCAGACTGAATAGATGAATCTAGCATCCTATAACTGAGGTTCAAAGACTGACCTCTTTAGGTCTAACATATGGAACAGTCTTTGGTAGAAATTTAGCGACGTTTTAAAAATAGTTTCATGAGGCCTAACTAAAATCACACTATCTCAAACAGAAAGTATGAAGGGAATGTGGTACTCTAATCAGATGTGAAAAACTGGGGAGGGTGTGTTAATAGCCCCAACCTGAAAAGAACGTGACTCTTTGCAGAAGGCAGGTGCTCAGTGTTTCCTGACAATCAGGCCCTGTCTCTCTCCGAGAACCGTAGCTGGCGTTTCAGCCCAAGAAGCTGATATATCCCCTTGTCTTCTCTGTCACATACAGAAAGAATGGAGAGCTTACTGGCAAGGAGACCAACTTCAGCAGCTTTGTGTTTTACACTTACCCCTGTTTCTTGTAAAGTGATTGCGTAATTACTCAAGTGCAGCATTCATACAATAAATACATCATTCAGTCATATCAAAAGAATATTTTCAATGCTGTGTACTTAGTCTTGGAGCTGCAGCACCTTTCTTTCTTTCTTTGAAGTTGAACTGGCACGAAAAATAATCTATAATCCAACAAGACAGTCCAAGCGGTTGCCAGAAACACCAGACCAAAGACATCCAAAAAGGCCACCAATGTATAGTATTACCAGGTTACACTGGAGGGCTAAATGGTTGTGTCTGGTAGTTCAAAACATGCCCAAGCTGGCTGATAATGGTTCAAAGTTACAACTGCTTGGTACTGTTAGGTTGTAGCAGCCCAGTTCAAGTTGACCCTCTCTAACATAATCATCGTGGTGATTTTTTTTATGAACACCAACATTTTCTAGACATCATCCTCCACAAAAAAGAGCCAATGGGCCAGATTCATATTTAAATGTCTGCTTTTATGTGGTATAATTATATTTTTATTGGAAGGGTGCCTACCTCTCTCATTTACAGTGATGAATTGGACCCAATATAATTCTAATTAAATTATTCTTCCTGTATTGTCATGTGCGAATAAGCTATTTATAAATCTCATTGCTCTGTCTATATTCATAACATGTCAATTTCAGCGTTTCAAATGAAGTCTTGGATTGAACATAATCTTTCAGTGTTGACAGATGAGCTAAGTATATTTTGTTCCAGTAAAACCCAATATTGAAATGGTTTGAAAAGTTCATTATAAGCTAAGGGACTATTTTACATTCCCTTCTGCCTGAGTTGTGATTGTTTGTCCTTAGTGTTCAAGCGTTTAGTTTAATGTTACATTCCGGTACAGAAATAATGTTCTGTTACTATAGTAGTTGGTTGCTGAAATCCCCCATTTGTGCTTCCAACAGAGAGTGATGTGGCAGCTAAAGTACAAAGCTGAGAACTGGAATAAAGTCTAGGTCTCCCTGGGACTGCCACAGAGCTTGGACAAATGCCTTCACCTCCCTGTATCTTATTTTCCATACGTCTAGAAGAAAACAGATCAGCACACCTACCTTGACCCTGGAAACCCAGAGGACAAAAGACAACTGCCTCACCTAGGAGCATTATGGAGCAATTTTGACCGGGGGGAGCAAAGGGAGAGAGACTCCTAGCTCTGGTACTGTTTTGGTATTTGATCTTAATAGGTTACATACCATTCCAGCTGTTGCACTGGAGAACAGTGTTAACGAAACTCGCTGGGTACTGTTACTACTCTCCTTCGTCCCAGTACACAGGTTGTGGCTGTTACATTCCACAGCTAGAAAGCCTCTGCTCCTAGGGACGCAGACAGAAGTGACACTCGTCGCCTGATCCAGTGTGGCAGGACGGCCCCTAGGGGTGCCATGACCTCCCCTAGTGTCCTTGTCTACCGTGCCAAGTCTGAGTCTTTCACATCCTCCATCTTGCCCGCCACGTCTTTGCTCTTATTTGTTCAGTGAAGGAGGCTGCCTTCCTACTCTTCTTGGCACGGGGCCGGTCTTACTGTGCCGGGATTTCCTCTGAGTCCCGGTGCTGGTCTTATCCCGGGGCCAACCCAATACACGCGCCCCCTCCTGGGGCGGCTCTCTCTGACTGTGCCCCTTCTCGCCCAGCATGGACTTCCCAACCAGCTCACTCCCCTCTCGGGGCTTCGTATCTCCCAGGCAGCGCCCCACTCAGGCCTGCCTCCCTTATATTCCACGGCCACTCGTGTGCTGGCCTGCGCCCCGCGCTCCCCGTGGTCTCTGTGCCCACACTCGAGCCTATGGTTGCCTCTCAAGCTCCGCTGCCCGCACTCGGGCCTTCTATGCCCCCACTGGGCCCTTGCTCACGCCTCTTGTGCTCGCTGCCCGCACTCGGGCCTTCCTATGCCCCCACTGGGGCCTGTGGTCACGCCTCGTGCGCTCCCCGCCCGCCCTCGGGCCTCTTATGCCCAACTTGGGCCTACGCCCCCTGGGGCTCTTCCCAACTGGGGCTTCCAATTGGGGCCTGTCCCAGTACTGCCCACGCTGGGGCTGGGGTCGGGACCCCACACTCACGGCACCCTCCTTGGTGCCAGGAACTCTCCCAACTTACTGGGGAGCTCCTGCTGAGGCCTCCTCCACCCCTACAGCCTCACCCAGTCCTCCGGTGTAATAATCACAACTCCACAAACTATGTTGGCTCTCTCCAATACCTTTCTCAGGGGTTCTCTCCCTCCCCTCTCTCATCATTGCAGCGGTCAAACTGCCAGCGTAAGCTCTGCTGCTCAGCTCTCCACCGCAGAGCTCCTGCTCCTGCTCCTCCTGCTCCTGCTCCTGCTCCTGCTCCTGCTCCTGCTCCTGCTCCTGCTCCTGCAGTGGCCCAAGGGGAACTGTTGCTGGCCTCCGCCTTCCCTTCTTTATGAAGGCCAAGCCTCACCCCCTGGCGATCAGCTGATCTACTCAGCTCCAACAGCTAACACCTGCTGCCTTAATAAGTGGCAGCTAGGTCCTTCTCTCCCTTCAGTAGCAGGCAACTCCATAGCCCTGCTACATCCGGTCACAGAAAGCAGCCTATAACTGACCAAACACAAGTGCATTGCTGCAGACCGCTTCAAAAATGGCTGATCGGGTGAAAATCTGAAACTTCATTGCATGAGGGCTCGGATGAAGATGTTTCAAAACAGAGCATATTCTGTAACCTGAGTCTCCGTTGCCTCCTAGCCTGTTGCTGTTTTCAGAATGGGAGGGGGGAAAGAGAGCAGAGGGAGTTTGGTCTGGGATTTTTTGAGCCTCCACTGAAAAAATAGAGTGAGTGTATTGGAGCCACCTGAGCAGCCCCTACTCTGTGCCCCTAGTCTGTCTGTGCCCTTAGCGTAAGCTGCAGCAACTCTTGTCTTTGCCTCAGGAGTGGCTGTTTCATTATCTTATACCACCCCACCAGTTGGCCTAAAGGGCCCTTTGTGTCCCCCTAACACTGCATGGCCTCTCAAGGTTGAACTGAATTCCTTCCTCCACCCCCTCAGCCTACGCCACGGCCGCTGCCCCCCCCCGGCCTGGTCATGGTGGCTGCCCTCTCCCCCCTGGTACCCTGCCCTTTTGGGCATCCACATTCCATGGGGGGTGCTGCCCCTTTCTGGCTGGATGAGAACAGCCCACCAGGGGCAGGGGGTGCCAGTGAGGGATTGTGCCCTGCTACCTTCTGGGCACACCCCCTTCCTGGCACAGTGAGGCTGGAGCTGGGCCACTGAGCCCAATGGGACACACATTAAAGCTTAACTATAACCACAGCCTGCCCTCCACCCTTCTCTGCTCCAGGCTGGGCTGGGGGTGGAACCGTAGCCCCTGGGGGAAGGTTTCCTGGGGCCAGATTGGTCCAAACCCTCCCCCTGGAGCTGGGCCAAGGCCCTGGGGGCTGATATTGGGAGGGCAGGCAGGCCTGGGGTGGGGGAGAGCAGTGGTGCTGGGTGGGGGCAGCTCTTGGTACCTATGGGGTGAGAGCCTGTCTGGTCTCCCTGGGGGAGGGGTTGGACCTAGGGTGGATACACAGCAAGAAGGGGCTGGTCTCAGGGGTGACCACCAGGATCTGGGGGAACGTTTGTTCACCAGAGCGCCCCAAGGGATGACGAGGTCAAACGGTCACAAACTCCTGCAAGACCGTTTCAGGCTGGACATAAGGAAGAATTTCTTTACTGTCCGAGCCCCCAAGGTCTGGAACAGTCTGCCAGCGGAGGTGGTTCAAGCACCTACATTGAACACCTTCAAGAGTAAATTGGATGCTTATCTTGCTGGGATCCTATGACCCCAGCTGACTTCCTGCCCTTTGGGCAGGGGGCTGGACTCGATGATCTCCCGAGGTCCCTTCCAGCCCTGATGTCTATGAAATCTATGAAATCTCTATTGAAGGCCTGAGAAAGCCTCATGGATTTTCCATAAGATTGCAAATGACTGCTGGCTATCAGTGATGCTCTCAGCTAGCTTAATGTTGCAAAGTTAAGACTTATTGTTGTAAGTGATATTGTTAACTAGTGGATCTTGGAAGCTGAACTATCCTCCAACATAAAGATGATCTCGTATAAGTGCCTGGTTAGTGGGCAAAGTGGGAAGGATTTCACTTGCTGAAACACAAATACCCAAAACACATCAGACCTTCCTATTACACTTTGATCACCATGTTCAAACTGTAGAGCAAGAAGGCCTCCAAGAGACAAGCTAACAATAGTGCATTCTTGAGACTTGCATGCATTGGCACCAGTGACCAAGATGGTAAGGCTTTGCAGGGTGCAGGTAGTTCTGGCAAAGCAGCAAGAATAGACAGAGCAATAAGAGAGAGAAGGGGTCACTGGAGCAGGGGTTTGCCACGAGGGCCTCTTAGCAAAAGGCACCTCAATGATTGCAACAAGAGCAGACTGGAGAAGGTCACCCTGATCAGCAAGCTCAGCATAGGATCTTTGGTGGGAACAGGTGCTGTGAGATAATTCTACTGTTTTTCTTGGTCATGGTCCATTTTTATCATCGAGATTAAGCAAACAGGATACTATCTCAGTGAATGATTCATGAGGCTGTTACCAGTGATGTGTGTATCTATGCGCACTTGACTATAATGTAGACTCTTTCTCTGTTTAACAGTCTGCTTTAATTTTGTTAGCAGAGATCTTCTTAAGCAGTAAACAAGTTTTCTATCTGATTCATCCCCTTCATATACCTATTAATACTGGATTGAGTAGCTCGTAAGGAAGGAAATGTAGATGCACTTAAGATGAAAACCCCATGCTCTACACAGTTTTATATAAATATAGGATAAAAGGAGCACTTTCATAAATATCTGCTGCTATTCTAGTCCATCGCGGAAGTCACGGTTAGAAAAGCATTTGAAGCGCATCTGCTAACATGGCAAAATTAACCTGAGATGCAGAAGGGGCACAAAACATCTGGAAATTGCCACTCTGCAGAATTGTAAGGCTGGCACTGAACTTGTTCATAGCCAAATGTTCTCGGCCACAAAGGTTAGCTTCATGCTGAATGCTGAACTTTAAAGCTGAAACTGATGGGGCTTATAGTGTACTATCCTGTTTTGGTTTGGTGCAAGTTCAGGCTTGTTCCCTATCATAGACTTCAAAGTATTTTATCCTAAATTTCTCACTCCTTGACAGACTACTCTACTGTCAAGTAGATACCATACCAAAATGCTCTAATAACAATATTCCTTGTTGCTCAAAGTAAACAACTATACCACATTTGTCCTAGCTGCAAACCTTAGAATCACCCAAACAGTTCTTCTTCCATTAGTAAGAGGAGGAATCATAAGTATCCTCATATCAACAGTATCTTTATTCTGAAATAAGACTGCTCATTCCCTTTTAAACAGTTTATTTAGACTCAAAACTTGGTTCTTATCTACATACAGCAGCAGCAAAATGATCGTGCTTCATGAAACACTGATTCTGCAACCATCTCAGAACCTAAACTTGTATGAAAAATAGCTCTAGCTGCCCTTGAAAAAGCAGAAACGGGATATAGTTTCATAGGCTAATGTCATCCTGTAGAGGAACAAAGAATGGACAAGTTCAGTTAGATTAGGGAGTTGTAATGCTTTGAGCTTGCAATAATGCTGATAAGGCAGTTTCCAAGAAACTGCCCATCCCTTAAGTAGTAGAAACTGTCTTTTCACAGGTCAATAACCTTCTATAGATTGAGCCTTTTGCTTTCCTACAAACAAACTAAGTCAAAGTGAAACTTAATTCAAGGGTATTTTAAGAAGGAAGAGAGGGAATTTAGAGCCGAGCACTAGAGCTGGACATGTAAGTCAGTAAACTTACAAAGACACTTTTAGATATCTGTCCCTTTATGAATCTACTGAAGCTTAATTTTGCACTAGAAAACAATTCCTATGTGCAGTTTTGCTGTTCTATCAAGTTTCAATTTTATGACTATAGTCATGCTGTCATGGATCTAAATGCCCTACTTGAAACCTTCTAAAACTAGTAGATTTTTCATCTCAATTCAGAACAAGTGACTTATGGAAGAATCTTCTCTCCTTCTGTCTACATAGTTCTCAGACAGGCATTTATATATCCTACCTGACACCAATTAGACTGCCGGTTGGTAGACTTAAGTCCCAAACACTGGGCGCGTCTACACATGCATTAATGTGCCTTTTCTAATGCACATTAAATTTAGTAGTTCTAATGTAGAGTAGTAAAAATTAATGCATATTAGGCTCTGCTAATGTGCAGTAGCATACTTGCGCACGTTTTTAGTGATGCTTAATGCACAGTAGACTATTTTACTGTGCATTAGGGTGATGTCATGGTTTTTTACGTGACACTTTAATGCACAGTGAAATAGTCTACTGCACATTAAAGCACACATATAGATGTGCCCATTATGAACAAATTACTCCAGAAGGTGGTTACTATGAAAAATATGAGCAATGTAATCCTTCAATTGCTTATGCTCAGTCTATTCTCTGGTACCTATATGGCCTGATATTACTATATGGCCTGATATTACCATATCTGAGTACCTCATAACAGTAAATCTTAGCCTTGCAGCATTCTTCTGGGTAGCAATTGTCTTTCTCATCTTGCAGTTAACTGAAGCCTGAAGACTAAATGGCTTATCTGTCTATCCCAGGGAGTCAAGAGGCATTTGAACCTAGACTTTTTGAGTCCCATACTAGCACTCAGCCATCCCTTCTATCTATACATACCTCCTGATAATATGGCAAGATTTTAGTAGAAGAGAGTCTGAGGGTGAAAACAGATAGTTTTCCCCAGGGGATGATTGTCCTGGGATTTGACTGGTACCCAGCGAGGAATGGGGTGTGTACCCATTTATGCCAGAACAGGAGGTGCCTTGCTATTTGGGAGCGTGCTGCCTTGGCTTGGCTCCCTCTTTGTTCATGCACCAAGGTATGTTGAGAGATAGGTCCACGAAACATTCCCTCAGCTCAACCACCACACCTTGATCTTAAGTAGGAAAGAGGGTCCTTGGGATGGTACAGACAACCTATGGGCATACTCTTATCATTGGTGCTTTTTGGGGCTCCTCCTCCCCTACACCCTATCCACTTGCCAACTGAGGCCTCATTCTCATCTGCTTTTCTGCCCCTAGGCGGGAATGATCAGATGCCCCTGGCCCTTTTGGATTGGTGGGATGCCAGACCCATAAGCAATTCTGGGGATGTATTGTTCACCTTTGAGGGCATCTGATTCAGCTAGCCTTAACCCAGGCACTTTTTTTTATCGATTAACGCCATTTGTAATTAATTCATGGGAGTTCTTAAATTCACAAGGTTCCAAATTGATTCATAGGCTCACATAAATAAACAAATAAAGTACATAATTAATTTGCCAGCTTACTAAAATAAATCAAGTTCAGAATTAATTCGTAATGGGTGGCAATCAGGCACTATTCCCCAGTCAATTCTGGGATGTTCAGCCATCCTGGCTTCAATTCGTTCTCCCATCTGAATCAAATATTTGAAGCCTTACTGTCCTACAGAGCCAGGACTCCTCATCCACATCAAATGGCCTCCAGCCTTCCAAATGAACATTGACTGAATCGTCGAAGAATAACAGAAGAAAAACTCAAGGAATCAACAGCAGCTTCACCATGGCCAGGTGCTTGGCTTCAGCTGCTGCTGCGCTCACATGCTCTCTATTTCAGCATCAGGGTGCTGGGGTCCATGAAGAGCCTTCCTCCAGGCAGCCCTGGGTTGCCAGGTGGCTGGAGACCCCTCCAGGTTTCCAGACTGGGGAACCAATTCGGTTTCTTACCCCTCTCATTGTTGAGGAGTTGGATTACTCTGGTCTCCTCCACTGCTTAGCTCTGCTTGCATTTTTCTAACTGGCTATGGATGCAGCTCTATGACATCACATCCTGTGTGCCTCCCTCAGTCTCAATAAACAGGTGCTCATAAAACATGGCAATGGTGCCACTTGCTGTTCCACTTTCACCAGCTCCACACGTGCAGGTAAGTACTGGCCATTTCTTGCCCTCACTGAGCAGTCTATTATGTTTCTCTGGGCTCCTGCTGCACCTCCCAGGGCCTGCCCACATCAGGACCAGCACATGCAGACAGGGAGAGGGGACAGTCATGCAGGCAGGGAGAGGTCACACAGGAAGTTTGCATGGCAACTAACTTAAATTAACCACTATTGCCCCACGGCAGAGTGTTAATTTGAATACTTCAAAGATACTTAACCTGGGACACTGGGCTTATCCATCTGTAGGATCCCAGGATAGAAGGCTTTGTCCTGGGAGAAATCCAATGTCTGTTTCTAGCCTCAGATTGGAAACTCCCTTCTGCTCTGTTCTCTACCTTTCACCACACTAAACTTGCTCTGGAAAACAAAACACATGGAATGAACAATGTTTTCCATAACATCGCACAACTCTGCTAGCAAAAAGCTCAGTGCAGTTCTAGTTAGTTTAATCAACCGCATATTGATGCTCTAATTCACTTGTTTAGTTACCTGGTTTCATGGAGACAGATCTTTAATTAAATTCATTCTGCAGGTGTACAAGTTGACACAACAAACTATGGTAGTGGTTCTGAGTCCCCGGAGCCTGTAATGTAAACATTGCCGTTCCTTCTTAAGTTCTTATGAGCTGCTTTGTAAGCATATTTGTTTAATTTCTAAACCATGTGCTAGTCACCTTAATAGGCCTTCAGGTTCCATTTAGATTCTAATTGTATAGATGTCAGAGACTTTGAATGTAACCATCATAGTGTCTTTCATAGACTGACATGAAGAGAAACAAGTCTGGTTTAATGGCACTAATAGTAGTATTAGACTGCAGTTTATGGGAGCTTTCTCATTGACTTATCATCACGTAAATCTCTGCCAGTGCTTCAAATACCATGAACCATACTAGCAGTTATTAGATTTCATAGACGTTAGGGCTGGAAGGGACCTTGAAAATCATCAAGTCCAGCCCCCTGCCTAGTAGTTATTGAGAAATACATTCAGAACTCTTAAGTGTGCACACATTAGCTAAATACCGTTGTACCTAACCATACATATAGGTACATATTGGTAGAGAGCTGCACTGTACAATATGAAAAGATAGTGCAAGATGAATGAAAAATTATCTTTGAGCCTGTTTACTCCTTCACAGCTTGGTTCAACAAATCATTGAAGCACAACCTTTGTTCACCAGGGATGGACCTGTGCACAGGTTTGACCCTCACTGGCTCCAATTTAGGAAGCCTATTTAAGCATGTGCTAGATGGAATACTTTTCTGAACAGAGAAAATAGAAGTAAGAGCACTGCTGAGCTGGGAAGCCATACTTCCTTCCTGTCCCTTGTTTCTGCCATGTTGCTGGTGATGGTTTAGTCCAAAGTTTTTAAGAAGATAAAAGTGAGTGCATACAGTCAAGAGTATTATGCTCAATCTCAGCTTGACCTTAACTGCATGATCCCAATACTGCTAGGAATCTCTTTCTTCCGTTCTGTTGCAGGTGCGAATCACATCCTCACTTGAGTCACTGCAAGCACTAAGACCCAGCCCTGCTGGCACCATGCACAATATGGTCCTGCTCCATTTATATCCATGTTTGGCCATTCACTTCCTGTCTGCAGTGCGAACTCATGATAGTGTTTGCAGGACTGACTCCTTGTGTAACACATGTATTGTGCTTTGTCCCAGTCTACTGATTATGTTATATATTGAAGACTATGACTGATGTAGCTTTTGAGTTAAGGGACTTGACCGCTCCACTTTGGACAGCAAAGGCTCCTGGTCTTAAGACCTGGAGATCTCAGGGGTCAATTCTTGCTGATCATCCAAAGGAGTTTTATTATGTTGCATGGTATGCCCTTTAGGGTAGGACCCTGTTGTTTTCACTTGGCACATTTCTGAGTGCTGCAGAAATAATATACCTCAATATAGGATTTTGCTACTGAGTAGCATAGAATTTCCTGAGCTCTGGCAGGTCTCTGGAAGGTCACCTAGTCTAGCCACCTGCAGTGAGTCAGGAATTTACTGTCCAGCTTTTCAACGCCCCGTGAAGATGCTGGAAGGACTCCAACTCACTTAAATAGGACTTGACTCATACCCCACATGAGCAAAACAAAACATGTTTCTGCATATTAAAAATATTATAGAAAATGTAGCATTCATGCACAAAACCCACAGTTCAGAATTTCATCAAGCAAAACTCTTTCATTTTAAGAGAGGAGAAACATTACTTAAGGCCTGGCCCAAATTAACATTTTTGCTTCCCCCCAAAAATGTCACTTCCCATAAACAAATCCATTTCTCAGAGTCTGGCATGAAATCAGGCAACTAATACCAGCAAACTTGGACTCTTCTTCTATTTTATTTATGTATTTATTTGTACTCTTTTAGAAGAACAGGTTGGTTTTTTTTCTGTTGTAATTCAAATCTGGGCTGAGCCTTTGTAGAGTCAAGATTGACCCAAAACAAATATTTATGGCCAGATTACAAGTGTTAGGAGGCAAGACTTTCTGACTGATATACCAGTGGACTTTTTTTAAATACAGTGGCAATTCCAGGGCAACTGTAGTGTTTAGTACCTCTGGGCAATAGGCAATACTCCATAAAGCTTTCCTGTGGGGTTTCATCCTGTGAAATGCTGGACATCTGATATTTGTAGGCAGAGCTCTATTCTAGGCTGAGGAGCAATACATGGTTCCTATCATTGTCATTTGGGGCTTGAATCTGTGCCAACACAGATATAGAAATGCTGAAAGATCTAGGGTTATTTAGTTTGGAGAAGACTGAGGGAGATTTCATAACAGCCTTCAAATACCTGAAGGTCAGTTAGAGACAAGATAGGTTGTATGGGCTTTTCTCTGTGACCGTAGAGGACAGGACTGGGAGCAGTGACCTCAAGCTTCAGTATGGGAAGATTTAGGTTACAGATTGGAACAGGCTACCTAGAGGAACTGTGGATTTTTTATACTTGCAAGTTTCCAACAACAGGTTAGACGGACACTTGGCTGGGATGATTTAATTAGAAATGATCCTACCTTGAGCACAGAGCTGGACAAAATGACCTTGTGAGGTCCTTTCCAACCCTACTTTCCTATGATCCTATGATCATTAGTTAAATTCCTTGGAGTTTAGCAGTATGAGAATTTAGCCCTTCACTTTGTGGGACTGAGCCCCCTGTTAAGCAGAGAAGGGCTATGTATGCTGGCATATGTAAGCCTTCAAGGGAAAGGAATTCACACAGGTATTAACAATCAATTTGTAATGCAGCTCTTGAAGCTGGTTTTTGATGTTGTGGAGCATGCATTAAAAAGTGAATGGATTTCATGGATAGGATTTTTTTTTACTTTAAAGTCTCTTCAATGTTCAAATCAGACTAATGCTACCAAGACTGAAAGTTTCTCATTTATTGAACAGCAAAGACAACAGCTTTTCCACTGGCCACTGGAATTTGGCTTTCCTCCTGATTAGGAGGCACAACAGAAAGGGTAAAAGTACAGTTCAGCTGTATCCATTGTACATTCCTTGGGTTCTGGGGGGGATGGGGCAAGAGCTGGTTGGCAGGATCTGGGGGGACAGCCTGGAATATGGAGGGGTTCTGGCAGATGGGGGGGGGTCACAGAGCAGGGGCTCTAATACAGAGAGATGGCAGTGGAGCTGTACTGCTACCCAGAGCATCCACAGGTGACGGATAGTAGAATGACCTTCAAGGCAGGTTAGCTGCCAAATAAGCAACTTTGACAAATTTGTAACTTTGATGAATAAGCAGTCACAGACCAAGAAACAGCATTACCACCAGGATGTGGTAAGGACAGCAAATGGCAATGGTTTCCTTCCTGAAAAGCCACATATATCCTTTGACAGCACTGTGACATGGTAAATATAGGTAACCATTATAATAAGCCTGTCCAGCCCACAGCCATGGGTCGACAAGTCCTCAACAGTGGAGTAGGCAGAAGAAGATGTTAGAATTTCAACAGCTGTGAAAGCAGATGAAGGCTGCAGAGGGACGAGATCTCCAGTTGTCTTGGCCTCCTTGCCATTGGATCGCTGTCCCATTCTGTCAAGAACCCTGTGGAAGCTGATGTGCAGCAGCTTCTGCACAATAAAAGAAATCATGCACAGGTATCTTCCATGAAAATGGCTTTTCCAGCACATTTTTCACACCTTTTGGCAACCAGCTAGTGACAGTGGGAAGAGGATTGTAATCATCTGGAAGCTCCTAGTCATGGACTGGAATGAAAGCAGCAATTACAAGAAGGTTATTTAACTCTTGGATGAAGCAGGAGTGCAATTCGGCAACAGTAATTGCGACTGAGCAGTCCTCTTCAGGATCTGCTCTGCTCACTCCTCATGAGGAAGGGGCCAGAAAAGGTGTCCTAAATACAGTCTACCTACCTTTTTTCTTGACTGGATAACTACATCTAGTGGGATCACCTTTACTGCGGTCAAAATCAGTAAAGATACTGAATCAGTTTTGCAACCTGAAACATCAGGACCCTCAGGGATAATCCTAATAGTGAATGCCCAGAGCCCTGCACTGTCAGTGTAGCTTGAGAACTCATGCAATTCAGTATTGACATTGCTGCACTAAGCAAGACCCAGCAAGTGGGAGATGGACAACTCAGAGAACAAAGAGGTGGCTATATCCTCTTCTAGAAGGGTAAACAAGAAGGAGAACACCAACTTCATAGAGTTGGCTTTGCTGTTAAGAGTGAACTCATACACCAATGCAGTGAGTTCCCTATCAGAATAAATGATTGCCTCATGACCCACTGTCTTAAATTGGCAGGGGCCAATATGCCACTGTCATCTGCACATATGCCCCAACTCTTGATGCTGCCAATGAAACCAAGAAGGAATTCTACACCAACCATGACCAAGTCCTTTCTGACATTTTGGAGGGAGACAGACTTATTTCGCTCAGCAATTTCAGTGCCAGAGTCAGAAGAGTCTCGAACCTCTGGAACAGAAACATCAGCAAGGAAAGGTCAAGTCTAACAGCATCGTCCTCTTGATTAAATGTGCAGAACATGGTCTCACCATCACCAACACCCTGTTCCACCAGAAAAACAGGTACAAGACATCATGGCAGCACCCACGATCTAAGCACTAGTAGTTGATTGGCTATGTCATAGTTTGTGCCCAGGGTCACAAAGATGTCTGCATCACCCAAGCTGTGCTAGGAGCTGACGATTGCTGGACTGATCACTGACTCATCTGCTTGATGTCACTCAAACTGGTTTCCAAAGGACAGCTGCAGCAGAAGCAATGCCAGTGAAAGAGCAATGTCAAAGGACTCAAGAACCCAATCAAGTGAGACCAGTTTCACCAGTGCCTCAATGAAAAACTGGTGAATCCCAATCAGCAACAGTGGGAGAATTTCAGCAGTGCTGCAGTGCCCTCAAGTCCACCATCATCAGCACCTATAAAAAAACACTTGGATTCTCTACCAGGAAACATCAAGACTGGTTTAATGAAAATGACTGGGTGATTGTAGCAGGGCACTAAGGTGCCTGCTACTCGTAGAAGGGAGATAAGTACCCAGGTGCAGGTTGCTAGGGCAGCCAGAGGGAGCTAGTGACCCACACCTACCAGCGATCAGCTGACTGGAAGAGGTAGGGCCTGGCCCACATTTTAACCCCAGGGCTGAGGCCAGGTGGGCAGTTCCCTGCAAGCAGCCATAGAAGAAGGAGCTCTCCCAGAGGAAGCAGAGGGGAGAGGGCAGACTGCAGGTACAGCTCCAAGACTGGGGGAAGGATGGAGCACCTTTGGTGGGGCAGGAATAATGTTATAGCTGGATGACTAGGATTTATGTTATAGCCCAGGGGCTTGTGTTTTGGTTTGCTGTTTTAACCGGAGGTTTGGGTGAGGCTATTAGGGGATGGAGGAGGCCTCTTTTTTGGGGATCCACTTCAGAGTGGGAACCCCGGCACTAGTGAGGGCACAGCTTTTGGGGACATAGAGCCCAGCGCCAGTGAGGCTGCAATAAGCCTGAGTGCCAGTAAGGGTGCAGTTTGGGACGACACAAACCCTAGCACTCGAAGGATGATCTTAAAAAGGCCAGGTGCACTTGGGGGGTGGGGGTGCAAGTATATGTATTTTTTTGTTTTTGTTTGGACTGGTGGGGTCACACCCTGGTTTTGAACTTGTGGTCCCCTTGCTGTGGGGTCAGAGCCCGGGTCTCTGGGCCAGGGAGTGCCATGCTCCAGAAGGAGGCAGAGAAGGGGGCCATGAGCCTTCAGGCACTGGAAGAAAAAGCTAGAGCCTCGGAGTCAAACCCTGTTTGGTGGGTATGGATGGGGACGCCTAGCTAGAGGGAAAAAAGGGGTCAGGCCATCCTAGGAGAGACCCCAACATACCCAATGGAATAGGCAGTCTCCCGCTTGCATAATAATTTCCATCAAGACGTGGCAGGAGAAATTAGAGCAGGACAGAAGAATTCCAAGGGCGCCCCACATAAGCCGTGGATGACCAGGAAGATAGCGTGGGGGAGGGAGACCTGTTACAGTGATCCAAGAGTTGATTGGCCTTTTGTTCTTGACAGAATTACTTCAATTCCAAGCAAAAGAAACTGAATCACAAACAAGCCAAGGCAGAAATCCAAAGAAGGGCCCCAAGATATAAAGAAAAGCTGATGGGAAAACAAGGCAAAGGGAATTTTTCAGGGTTTATCTTTGTAACATAAAAACCAGGATGAAATCCCGGTAAAAGAGAAAAAATTGATTTAAATTGGGGAAAAATCAGTGGTGAAGGATGGAGGGAGTAAGGCTAGGACTAGGGAAGAGGAAGGGGGAGGGGTGCGGCACAGCCTGTCAGCCAGTCCCAGGGCTGCAGCAGAGAGCAAAGTGGGGGGAGCTGTCAATGGGTGTAGGGCATGGGGCACAGCTCTTGTTGCTACTTCCCCCCCTGGGCAGCAGGCTGGGGGGCTGTAACGGGCTCTTCCTGGGGGGCACACGCCCCTGGATCTGTGCACAGGACAAAAGCAGGCTGCAGCTCATTCCGAGCACTGGGAAGAGCCTGGAGCTACTGCTGGCCCCAGGCTCTTCCCAGTGCTCTGGGCGGGTGGCAGCCTGCTGCCACTGCAGCCTACTGCCACTGCAGACTGAGAGCAGCAGTGGTACCAGGCTCTTCCCGGTGCTCGGGGTGGGCAGCAGAACCGGGAGGAGCAGACCCAACCCCAAACCTGGCATCAGCACTTCCTGCCCTGCCCAGGGTCAGAGCCAGAAAATCCGTGACCCTGGGCAGTGGCTCCTGCCCTGCGGGCCTGTACCAAGTGCCTGGGTGCAGCTTCCTGCTGCTGGAAGCAGGGCCAGGCTCTCCCGCCTACCACTCCCCCCACCCCCCCCCCACCCCTTCCAGCAGGGCTTGCAGTTCCCAGGGATTTGAACTGAAAAACTCCAACCTCGATTATCAAGCTCCAGTATGATGATGATGTTGTAGTGTGTACTCACTTAGAAGCAGGCCATCAGGCAATTGTCAATGTCTTTACCAAGGCATACAAGAAAATGGGAACGACACTTAGCATTCACAAGACAGGTCCTTTTAATGAGCAGTCCCCAGTTTCAGTAATTCACATTTATGGTGACACTCTGAAGAACATTGAGTATTTCCCATACCTCAGAAGTCCTCTCTCACAGAAGACTGACATCAATGAAGAAATCCCACATTGCCTTAAAAGTGCAAGTGCATCCTTCCAGTGCCTAAGGAGATGGGTGTTCACAAATCACAACATCAGATCCGAAACCAAGCTTGTGGTTTATCAATCAGCCATGATCCCTACCTTATTGTACAGAGCTGAGATACAGATACTGTACAGGGGCCACCTCAAGTCTCTGGAGAAGTACGATCAACGCTGCCTGCAGAAGATCCTTTGAATTCATTGGGAATACAGATGGACCAACATTAGCATCCTCTCACAAGCAAACACATCATTGAGGTGATGATCATCTGACATCAACTTCTCTGGGCTGGCCACGTCATCTGGATGTCCAACTCCAGAAGCAAGTTTTATTCTCCCAGCTCAGTCAAGGCATATGTCCAAGAGGAGGGTGGAGAAAACATTTCAAGGATCTCCTCGAGACCAACTTGAAAAAATGCAACATTGACTTGAACTTGTGGGAGACTATCGCCCAGGACCACCCCGAATGGAGGAAGAGTCTGCTGCAAGGATCTCAGTAGTTTGAAACCTTACAACAACAACAGGAGATGGAAAAGCAGGAGCAGCAGAAATACCCTGTTGCCAACCAGATCAAGAGCCTAGAGCCACCCACCCACCCACATGAAAACACATGCCCAAGTTGCGACAAAGTCTGTTGATTGTGGATCAGCCTTGTCAGCCATCTACAGATAAAGCAATCATAGAAGACAATCATCCTTGACTGCAAGGGATTGCCAATATATACATTCTCTGGCTTGTCTGGGAGTACTCAGAAGACTACCAATATATATCAGTATATATTTTGGTGATGTCAAAATTATCTCTCTTACTGTGTGCCACCAAGTGGCACTTCTGGAAGCCCTTCCATCTTTTGAGCTGCTCTGAAGCACTTCTTTTGACGGATTAACTAAGTAAGTCTTACCTTATGAGCATGATTAAGGGTCACAGCCAACTGTTTGAACCTCTAAAGCGAGATTTAAATGCAAGCAGAATGAAGCACCAGGATCACAAATAGTTTATGGAGATTCACAGACAGAATCTCTGGCTTTTTCCCATGTAGTCCTGTGCCTTGGTCACAAGACCACCCTCCTTTCCTCTAACAAATGTGCTGAATCTAATTTAAACTTTGCTCTACAACCCATCCAACTCACTCACTGGATTCACAAATCGTCTAATTTCCTGAGACCCCATTAGTTATGAGCAGGAAGCTAGGGTAAGACAGGGGGCTGTCAGAAGACAGGAAAATGTAGGCATATCTTGTCCCTGATAGGCACTGATCGCAGAATATGGTCCAGCTGATAGGATTTCACTGGTTTCAGCGTTTCCTGATTTTTTTTTTTCCTAACTAGCATTGGGATGTGTAGGGCTCCTACAGCTGAGCCTACGTTGTATTGTAAAAATTAAGTAAACAAGTGTTCATTTTAGGAAATGCAGTTGAGATAATGGCTCATTCCTTCTGTGTGCTGGACAATGCTTCACAAGAACCTGCTATGTGCTAAGGAATAACAAGAATAAGATGTGACTTGTCTGCCTTCCAAATGCTGCTTTACTCACTTGATAGGTTTGGAATGAGCTCCGTGGATCAACCCACAAAAAGTAATGATGTGTGAACACTCACTCTAATTTTTTACTTTGTTTTGGAAGGTGCAGAACAATTTGTAGTGAATGCTAACTCTCTAGCACCATATGAGGCAAGCTACTATTTTTAAACTGAAGTGTTGAGTCCATTTGAGACTCTATTACTCAGGAATTTTGAACAAGCAAAAATCAAGAGGGTCCAAAGTATGAAAAAATGTAATGATCGTTTTTAATGCATTTGATTCAGCAATTTCAGTGACCTGACTACAACTATCTCAAAGCTACACTATTCTGCAAACCTGTTTCTAACAGAAGGGCTATAACTTCTTATAAAATGCTGTAGGTTGCTTGTTACTTCACATCTCAATGGGTCTAGGAATCATAAGTTCATTGCAACTTTGTAACCTTTGCACCAGGACAAGACTGAAAAACTTCCTCTTTGCTCACAATAGCCTGCTTCCTTTTGAAGGCTTAATCCTAAAGCTTTACTTTATGAAACAGTCACAAAACACTGACACGTGGAAAAAAAACCCAAACCCCATGTTTTACTGGAAGCAGCAGCCTGTTCCTTAGACCCAGCTCTGCAGCATCTGTATAGATCAGAGGCTTCAGCAGAACTTTTTGGTGGTTTTACCTAGAGCTGATTCAATCTCCTATTAGATAAAAGCACCCAAAAAGGCCCACTAAAGCACCCAGTCTATACAGATGTTAGGAAGGCTGGGTGCAACTTCTGGGCATGCGCTGGGCTTGGCGTGGGAGCATGCCGAGTTTAAAGTAAAGTGCTGTTTTGGGCGGGGGGGGGAGGGGTCCACATTTGCAAGCAACTACAATGGCTAAAATAAGATACCCAGAATCTTAAGGTCCACTTCGAAAGACATGACAAGCCCAAACTTGTTCCCACTAAAAGTGAAAAAATAATAATGAGGTTGGTTAGTTAGTTAGTTGAGTCCATGCTGGGCCTGGCGAGGCTAGAGTACCGTGTGCAATTAATATACTACCTGCCGCCTGATAGAGTTCGACTCTACTTCTGTTAGGACTATTTCTGTACCATTTCTGCAATGATGGACAACAGCTTGCTTAACTTTTGCAGTGTACTGATGTGAATGATTTTTTTTCTGTTTTATTGAAATGGTCTGTGGAACCATGGAGTAAAAACACGCTAGAAGTAGAAATATCCTATTTGGTAATATGAACCTGGCCTTACCTGAACCTTTTTATTTTGTATATCTGAAATCTCCATCACCTCTCTGTAAATGTGGCCTATTGATTAGCATTCATTTGAGGATTAATCGTAGCCATATACTGTCCTGGAGATAGTTAATGAACGGTAATTGAGAGCAAATCTGTCCCATGCATATCCCCTTGGATAATTGCATTTAGCTCCTTTGATCAGTGCTGAAAAGAATTAAAAGAAAACAAACTCAGACCCATGTGACGGGGTAGCTGACAACTAAAGTCCTGTTGCTGCTGAAGAGTAACTAGTCTGGTATTCTGCTTCTGGAACTGAAGCATAACTAGGTTTCTCCTTTGACAATAAGGAATGATATAGTTAATTACCAAACAGTTCCAGGGAGGGTCTGGGTTTCTGTAAGGCCTTATTCAGGATTCGGTTTTGCAGGACAAGGAGTTGGTTTAGACTTGGATGCTTGCTTATAGCACTCTTCCAACGTTTGAGGAACAGTTCCTGGGGATGTGTTGACTAAAGAGCTCCAGTTAATCCCTCCTCAAATTCTAGGACATAAAAGACATAAGGCCCACATTGCCTTCCCACGCTACCCCAAATCACATGTGGCTCCCTTAAGGTAACTGGAGTTCCACCTGTGTGTCAGGACAATCTGCCCCAAAGAGTAAGCTGAGTGAGTCTTCTCCTACTAACACCATGCAGCCACTTCTGTTTCACTAATACTGACATCTGTTCTTGAGCGAAATTACTTACTAATGCAGCCTATTGCACAAGCAAAGGAAATACTATAAATACAGTTGCTTGCAACAGCACAGTACAACAAATATATAACCTTCCTCCAGACTGCTGAAAATAAATGCATTACAAGGATAAAAAAAATGGGGTATTTAAAATACAGTAAGCTTATGTTTTGAAAATACTGCAGATGGCTGTATCACAATGAGCTTCCACCTAGATCTCCTTTCTCCAGTAAAAAACCCCCAAAACAAGTATCTTTAACTTCCATAAAGCCTGACCTGTTTTATGGCTACTAAAATCCATAGAACTCTTCCCACTGAGTATAGATAACTGATACTCAGTTTTGTGGTTAAACTGAGCCATAAAGTTCCTGAATTCACTCCATGGAGCACACTGAATCAGATACAAAAAGCTGATTGCCACAAACATCATTGGGCACTAGGCCTGTGGGAAGTGACAAATATTCACTTTGTATTCAGATTTAGCCAATTCAGAGGGACAGTGATTCAATTTGGTGATTCGAATAACTGTCCCGATTCAATTCAGCTGATTCAGATCCGAAGATTTGGCACTGATCTGTCAATTCAGCCATAGACTAAACAGGCAGCAGTCCTCACCACACTGGACACAACTGCCTCCAGCTGGTAAGTCTGTTGTGGTGGGCGGAGGGGGGAGAGAAGAGGCATGGCAGGGGCAGATCAATGCCCCCAGAGGGAGGGAGGGATTGGGGCTGGGACTGAGGCTGGGGCTGGGACAAGCTGTCCAGCTGGGGTGGGGGGAAAGGGCCTCAGGGAAGGGGGCTCCCACCACTGCACGCTGCCATGCACTGCTGGTCCAAAAGGGCATGGGAGCAGGTGTGTGCCCCCAGATCTGTGTGGGGCGGGCTGGACCAGGCTGTGCTGGAGACGGATGGCAGAAGGTGCTGGGAGCAGGGGCTATACTCTCCTGCTGCTTGCCCAGCCTCCCCACACCTCCCGAACAAGCTACGGCTTTGCCCCAACTGGGCGAGCAGCAGTTGGGTATGGAGGTGGACGTGTGCACCTAGATCGTGGAAGGGCCAGCGGCTGGGGTATGGGGAATTTTAGGGTGGCTGCAGCCCCCCATAGCCCCTGATCCACTGCGCTCCACGGGGTGGGCAGAGCCAGAGCTGCTCTCCAGACTGTGGCTGGGGCTAGCTGCATGGAGCGCAGCCCTGGCTCCACCCGTGCCGTGGAGCACAGCCCGGAGGCAGGCAGCTGGGGCTAGCCCCCGGAGTGCAGCCCAGGCCAGCATGCCTCATACAGATCCAGGGACACATGCCGGCTCCCATGCTCTCCCAGACTGGTGGTGCACAGTGGTGGGAGTCCCCTTCCCCAAGTCCCATGGCCCCACCCCAGCTGGGCAGCTTGTCCCAGCTCCAGCCCCAATCCCTCCCTCACTGTGGGGGCATTGATCTGCCCCCCCACACACACCCCTTCCCTCCCCACTCTGCCCACCACAACAGACTTACCAGCTGGAGGCAGCTGTGTCCAGCGTGGTGAGGACTGCTACCCGTTTAGTCTGGCCAAACTGGTGCCAAATCATTTCAGACCTTTTAATAGGCTAGACATTAGGAGGCGCTACTTCATGGTCAGGGCGGCTAGGATCTGGAACCGACTTCCAAGGGAAATGGTGCTGGCTCCTACCCTGGGGGGCTTTAAGAGGAGGCTTGACGATTACCTGGCTGGGGTCATTTGAGCCCAGTTTTCTCTCCTGCCAAGGGCAGGGGGTCGGA
Organism: Crocodylus siamensis; assembly: GCF_052110815.1. Taxonomy (NCBI): domain Eukaryota; kingdom Metazoa; phylum Chordata; order Crocodylia; family Crocodylidae; genus Crocodylus; species Crocodylus siamensis. The sequence continues at coordinate 89,299,391 of NC_143401.1, read as the reverse complement.
CTAGAAGATCTGCAAGATCCCTTCTGTCCCTACCTTTATGAATCTATGAATCTATGAAAATTGCTCTCCTGATTCAATTCGGATTCGGAGATTCAGCCACCAAATCTGGCCGAATCTCCTCTGAATTGAATCGGCGACCGAAACTTCGCACAGCCCTACTGGGCACTGAAAAGCATTGTGAGGAGAGACTGTAATATAGATCCACTGAAGTCACTAGAAAAACCTGTTGTTGGCATCAGCCTAGGAGTTTTGCCAAGTAGACCTCTGGTGTGTGACCTAACTTAAGAGAGGCTTGAGTCTCACGTTCAGAATTGGGGTCACAGAGAAAGGGTGCATTTCTGAAGTTTGGGAGATCTGCCATCTCATGCATCATCTGAGCATGAATTATTTCTAAATCTTCTGATTCAAGTCACAAAGTCGCTAGAGGAGCAAGAAAGAATATTTCGCTGGTCACCTATACATAAGACGCTGACTGCACATTTGTCACTGCACAATCATTTAGTACTTGCAGACCGCACGGCTTTCTAGTGATGCTGACTGTGCAGTAGTTTGTTACTACCGCGCTGTAGAATCATATCACGGTTCATGCAATGCAATGCTACTGCACAGTAGTAATGAGCTACTGTGCAGTAAGGGTCTTGTGTAGACGCGGCCACTGAATACCAGATGGATGCATGTTGCAGAGCATTTTTCTTTCTTTCTAATGTGTTTTTTAATGAGAAAACAGAGCTTTGCTGAAGGCAGGATCTTGAACTTGATGGATCCATAAAGCAAATGCCTTCTCCCTCTAGACTAGATCAGCTGGATACAAGACATTGTTTCACACTTTATGTACAGTTATTCCAGTCTTGTATCTGAAATGCCATGGACGTGAAAGGAATAACTCTCAGTGCTGCCAGAATTTACGTAGATATGAATTAATCAGGGGATAAGACCTTATTGACTTGCACTTCAGAATTGCACTGGTAACACTTAGCCTTGGAGCTGTATTGAGCCTACATAGCAAAGCTGCAACACTTAAGCACAATGAGGTAACAAAGGTAACAAAGAGATTAGAGCTGGAATAAAGCAACCTCCAGATCATACCCAGTCACTGGCCTGTTCTGCCAGCCCTGCTGAAAACTGCAGTGGGACAGTTGTATTGTAAGTCCCTAGAGTGATTCTGTCCTTGGCTTTGGCAACTGAAGTCCAGGATGTGATGTTTTGGTAAACTTGCCTTAATAGAAGTAGGTTTTGAAAGCATCACATGGTCTAGTCTCCAGTGTGATCTCCAAGAGCAGAAAGATGCAGCGTGCAGAGATGAAGCAAAGGCTTTATAGCCAGTTGCTGCTTCTGTTTGTTGTAGCATAACACAGATTGTTTCCTGCCTGTTAATCTGCAGATTAACTCTTTGCCATCCGGGCTATTTAACAACATCTACAAGTGGTAAGAGCATACTAAGAGCTGTTCTGCAGGGTAAATTAGCCTACACTAAACTTCATGCTGGGCAGTTCAAATATTACCAGCACCCACGCTAGCTAATTTAAGCTACCTCTGCCTCGGTGACTGAACCAAAGATATCCTGTTAGATATAGGAATAGTTAAAAGCCCTACTCCCAAAACACATAGGCTATGTTGGACACTGCCAATATAGATGTAACCTTTTAACAGGTCTCTGTAGTCGGCATCCAGAAGGGGGATGAGCAGTGAAAAGAGATGATCTCCACCACCTCGGCTAGGATGCCTCCTGACAGCTACTAGAGCACAGCAGGGTTTGAGGTGGTTTCTGAGACAAAATATATGCATGTAAAAAATAATAAAGCACCTGCATTGCAAAGCACTTTGGGTTTATCATAGCCTGCTGCTTTCATCAGTGTGTGGTTTTGTTCATATTATGCAACAGAAGGAAATGAGAAGTGGGGTTCAATTGTTACCAATGAATTTTAAACTATCTTAAAGGCACATGTACCCCTGCTTCTGCCTTTGGTCAGTTAAGATGAATAGTGGACCAGTAGAACATTGAAAATGAAGTCATCCCCAGCTGCCTTGACTGTCTTGGCTCTCTGAAGCCTTAAATATAATATATAAGCTACTTCTTAGCTCCTTGTGGTTTGGTTGTGCTTTATCGGCCTTTGTTCTTGTTCTGTCAACTGATTTCCCCCGTCCTTTTTTTGTTCTGACAGTGAGCCCTTGACAGTAAGCACTTCTGCATCCTCAGACTGCTCTGATTCCTCCCGATGCTCACTAGTACTCCAGCAGGGAATGACTAGGTGTGGGCTCAGCCGGTGGGTAAAAGTTTGGAGCAGTGGACACGTGCTGGTTGTATGCTCAGCACAGCTCAGCTCAGACAGTAGTACTTGGCCTACTTATGGATGTTATTGTAATGTCCTGAACATTTCTCCCTCCAGAGCTTGAATTCAGCTTTGGAGCCAGTCTCACCTTCTGCTACTTCGAAGACAGTTCTGGCCCTGGTGTGTCTTGTGTGTGCTGCTGGAAGGTCAGAGCACTTTGCAAATATATTGAAGACCTGCTTCTGCAGAAAGCTGGTTGCTGACTTCAAAGCCAGCAGCATTGGGCCCAAAGTGCAGATATGATCATGTTTTGAAGGAGATAAGTACCCACAGACAATACATAACACATTTCGTATTAAAATCCCCAGCAGTATCTGGGCTATTGTAAGGGAAGTTCAGAAAATGCTGCAGTTTTTTGATCGGCTGAAGGTCAGAAGACTTGCATATGTCAGGTTCTTGCATACTCAGCTGAAATGCCTGTTTTGCTCAAGGAAATGTCTAGATACAGTTCACAATGGTTAGTAAATGCCAGTTCAAATAAGTCTGAATCCACAGTGGTGCAATGCCTGACAAATCCTCTGTACCACACGTGGCTTGTCTTAATACCTATGTCCATAGCTTGAGTAAATTGATTATAACAATTTGTTTTTCCTCCTGCCTACAAGGAAAATGTTCTGAAAATTCAAGTCAAAAACATTTTGTGACTCCCAGCTGCCTCCTCATCTGCATAAATGAAGGAGACTAATGGGTACCACTGGGAAACTAAAGTTAGATTGCTATGGTCTTATTTAGACACCTGAATAAGTGGCCTGACTTTCAAACGTATCTGTGACCCACTGACTCCTTATGTAATACCAAGCTCTTATCACTCTTGAGGCACAGATCTCAAAACAGTGGACAAAGGAAGCAAGCTTTTAGCTTTATTTTAGAAACAGAAAATTCAAGACATGGGGAAGGGAAGTGACTGACTCTCTTTTAATTTTATACCTGCATTCAGAAATCTTGGGCAAGAATTCTGTGTTCAAGGCATCTCTAGTTTTGGGTCTGTAGCGTAGTACAGGGGAGGGTGAGTCTTGTAGATGAAGCATATGTAGATGAGGCTGTGTGACTTAGAAGGCCTGAGGTTTGCCACAGACTTCCTTTCCAACATGGTACAAGCTCTTGTCTGTATCTGTTTTCCTCTAAACGTTGGGTATGATTATTGTGCAGGAAACCTTGGTTCACTCTTGGTTTATACAAGACCTCTAAAAGCATAAAATAGGAGCTGTTGATACTTGAGCTCAATTATCACCATGTGGCCTAGATTCTCTTTATGTTGGAAGGAACTATGATTTGGGTGTAAACATCTTGCACTGTGCATGCATTTCTCTTCCGCCCCTCTTACATACTGTATCATGTGACACTCATCTGGCCTTAAATTAAGAACTTTGTGAAGCAAGAGAAGGAAATATCACTATCTGATTTGATGTGGCTCTCACAACAAAGAGGTGTAAGTACAGTAAATGTATCAGCCCATTCCAGCAAGGGCAGAATATTCCCTTCCTTGATGTTTAGCATAAATACAGAAGGGGTCCAAGCCCCTTGGAGTTCAGCCATATAAGCAAATCCATTTCCTTATGAGCAGCTCTGGCTTATGACTTGAGCCCATCCCTAGTGGAAGTAGGTGAGTCTCTGCTCTATTCAGCATATCAGCCCCCTCCTGGAAGAGCAAGGGACAGAAGAGTAGACAGGACACTTCAGTCTGAACTATATTTCTGGCTGGCCTGTCCTACAGCAACAAAAGCCACTCTTTTTGCACAGCAATGTTGGAGTGCACTACTTCGCTTTTTTTAAAAGGGTGCTGGGCTTGATCCCTCCCTTTACTGCCTGTTAGCAAGGCTCTGTTTAGTAGCTCTAGCCTTCTGGCTGCCAGTTGTTTGGTCTTCATCCTGCCCTGTTCCCGAAGCTGAGCTGGCTTAACAAAAGTGTGCAGCTTTTTGTGCTGATCGAACTGAACTAGTGCATACCTGAGTGAGTATAAACCTGGCTCACATTTGTTTTACTTACATAAGTAAACTTACAAGGGAAGGGGCAAGGTAAACTGATATAACCAGCTTTAAACTCACCTGGATGTGTCTACATGCATGTGTCCCAGCTCGGCTTCTCTGGTTTTAAATTGACTGCAGTGAAACTGCAGCTGCCTTAGCCCTGTTTGATAAACTAGGTTGAAAGTGGAGTTTTTTACTCTTTCGTGGAAACTGCAGCTTTTTGAAAGTGTGACATTTGTTCCAGTTCTGAATAAAAACTAAAGCCTCTACAAAACAGGCTCCAAATCAGTGTTGGAACTATGAGAACATCATTTTAATCATGTTGAAACAGTATCAGTGGAATGATTTAAACCCAGCAATTAGGAAACTTTGGTCACTATTCAGTAAAGCCGGTACACTAGGGAGGAAGGGGAAGAGAGAATGCCTAAAGTAGCTAATAACAAATGCTGGAGAGGGGGTGTGCCATAAATCTTGCCAGGCGCCTGTACCTGTAGTCCTATATCAGATCAGGATTCAGCCTGGAACCCTCTCCCAGAGGTAATTTCTTATAAGTAAATTCTTCTAAAACTGAAGCAAGGATCCAGCTATTTAAAGCATAGCTGGTGTTGTTGCTACCTGCTTTATGCAACAGCTCAGAGCACTGCCCAGGATGTGGGAGGTCTGGTTTCTATGCCCTCCTCAGTCTGAAGGGATTCAAATCCACATCTCTCCCTCGTAGCCCTAATTATCAGGCAAGAGGCTGCTTCTTCTGTTTGAAGCTGAGCCATGTGAGCCAAGATTCCTTGGGCAAGACAGAGGACATCAGAGTATGATTCTGTAATCCTGTGAGCAAAGCAGTCTTCAGGGCTAAGGAAAGAAATTACTCATAAACCAGTATAAGTGATCAGAAACCAGTTCAAATCTGTAATAACAGACGTTCAGTGCATGTAAACACTTTCAAAATGGCCAAAACCAGTTTAAGATAAACCTGGATGGACATAACATCAGACTTCACTGACTTAGGTTAGGTCAGTTTATTGAACTTCTGTTCCAGGCCTCCTCCAGATTCAAGTTAACTCACATTCCCCTAGCATCCCAGGATGCTTTGCACCTACCTCCTCCACCAGCCCCCATTCGCAGGGCAGGAGGGGTAGTCTTGGCCCAAACTGTCTGCTCCAGCTAAGCAGGGAGGCAAGCTCTAGCACCCCCTGGCTTCTGGTCTGGGCCACTGCAGGCATGTGGCTGCATTTCTGAAATGAAAAGTGAATGTTTGTTCACTTGCTTATTAGTTTAATCTACACAGCCTAGATTAACCTGTGAAAAGTGAATCGATTCAGCCTTGGACTTTGTGACTGTCTGTACGTAGCCCAGAAGAGAGAAGGTCTGTGTTCTAATCCCTGTTCCTAGGACTGGGAGGATGTCAGCCAGCTAGCCTCACACTGAAGCACCCTCGTGCCCCAGCTAGACCCTTCGCAGCACGTTGAACCAGGTCAGAACAGCCTCAGGCTGGCAGGCTCAACCTCCAGACCCTCTGCCAGCTGGGGCTGCTCCAGTATGGCTCAACGTCCTGTGGTCCTAGGCACATGTGTAAACATGGCACCCAGGAGCAATAAGCTCCAGTGCAATATGCACCAGAGTTAATTGCTGCGCATTAATATGCACATGTAGATACAGTAACTGTTTAATTCCTGGTCACCACTGCCCTTCAGTATTTTAGAACTAGTAGAGCTCATACTCTTACCTCATTTACTTTTTATTAAAGCAAAATGAAGAAAATTCCTGCACCTGGAAAAGAAGCTATGGCTATCAAATGCTGGTATAAAATATCAGCAAATGCTGGTGATAAGCCACTACATTTCAGCAGTGTAGTGGTTTAACTTCCTTTTATAACTTTTTCAACAAAGATGTATTGCTTAACACTTCAAAGTTTAGTAAATAAAATTCGGCCTTAACAAACTTGCATAATTATCAGCTTTTTAAAATATCTCTTTCTTTAATAACACTACTTATATTAAAGTCAGAGCACTGAATCTGAACAGCTCAGGTTAACTCTCTGTCAGAATTTGTCAAAATTGTCGCATTTCTGCAAAACATGCCCATTTCAGGGAAACGCCCCCTTTTTTTGAGGACAAGTGTTCTAACTCTGTCAGTTCTAATTAATCCTTGCTCACAATATCCTAGCATGACATGTTATGGGACTGAGCCGTGTTTAATTGTTCACTCATCAAACGCAAGTTACCAAAAGCCTTGAAAGAGGGTAGAATAACAACTAGGAAATAATATGAACAAATAGCATAGCAGCTTTTTAGCCGATGGCCATAACATCCAACCTAATAGAGATTGTTCTGACTGCAGTTGTCTTACCCAAAAACTTAGCTTCTAGCTGGTTGAAGTCTGTCAATCCAGTAAGGCTCCTGGGGGAGTGGGGGGCGGGGATCACCCACAGACACTGCTGGCAGGGTCAGCAGCAGCCAGCGGTGATAGGGGACCACCCGCACACGCCCCCAGCGGCATCAGCGGCAAGGGGTGGGGGGGTGGCAAGCACCAACCACCCACAGGTGCCCCAGCAGTGTCAGTGGTACTTCTTGCAGGGGGTGCAATGCCAATCTCAGGGAGTGCACATGCACCCGCGTGCACCCCCTACACACACCCCTACCTCACCAATGGCAGTAACGTTGCATAGCATGAACTGTGATGCAGCACTACTGCGCAGTAGTAATGAGCTGCTGCACAGTCAGTGTACGGGGACGCTACGGCACAGTAACACTGGTTCGTGCGCAGTCATTTAGTACTTGGGTATGCAAGTATGAAATGACTGCTCAGTAACAACTGTGCAGTCAGCATCTCATGTAGATGCAGCCACTGAGTATCATACCTGGTTGCTGTTAATGCCTTCTATGGAGAGAGATTTTCCATTCAGGAGCAGCTGGCCAAGTATTTTGTCTGCTTTTTGTAGTTTTCATGAATGGTGAAAGGAAATGAATTGCTGATTCAGCTTTCCCATCTGATGAGCTTAGGGATGTGATAAGACTGGATTCCCATTCTTGGCTAAATTGTCTGCAGTCACAGCAAATAAATTGGGCTCCAGCTCCAATTTAAAAAACTCCAGTTCAGGGCGCTATGCCTGCTGCAAGGTTTTCTTGCTTTGTCTGTAGTGGTTGCTGTGGTAGTGGCTGACACTGCCTACGATAGTCTGAAATAGTGCTGAGCAATGAGGTCGCTTGATGCAACAGGCCTGTTCTGAGGCTGCTCCACGGTCTGAGAATGCGTCTCTTTTCTGCCTTGCCTGAATTTCCTCAGGTATCTAACTTCCTTTGTCACGCTGAGCCAGTGTGCAGCCTCTCTGACTTTCCAGGGACCGGCTTCTCTTCCACAGCGGTCCAGCGAATTGAGCAGTTTTTCTGTTATCGATCTGGGAATTATCACACATGATTCACCTGCCAGTCCTGTTTTGCTCATTCAGTTCCTCACAGCTGTGCAAGCATTCCCGAGAGCTTTTCCCAGGAATGTGTCAGCCATCCAGACAAGATGACCGACATGAAGACTTATAAATCTCTTGCCTCGTTTGTAGTGTTCCACAAAAAAAAAAAATTCCAGGAATTTTTCAGGGTTTATCATCCAGGCATAAAAAATGGGTTGAAATTGGGATAAAAGGAAGAAAAGAAAAAAAATTGGTTTAAATTGGGGAAAATAATAACATTTGGTGGGGGAGAGGGGCTGAGCATGTGCTTGCCTGTACGCATGCACCCCTCCCGGGCAGGAGAGTCTGCGGGAGGGAGGGGTGGAGGGGAACCCGTCACCCCCAGCCCAGCACTGGCCCCAACCCCAGCCCCACACCATCCAGGGGGTCTGCAGCAGGGGGGCCAGGGTGGGGCCAGCCTCAGCTGTGCTGCCAGGCTGGAGGGGACAGAGCCCGCGGGACCCCCGCACCCACTCCACCAGGCACTGCTCAGCTGCAGCGGGGAACAGGACGGGGGGCAGGGAAAGGGGGAGTGGGGAAGGGGTGGCAGCTCCCGCCACTGCACAGGTCCCAGGAGCATGGTGGGGGTGAAAAACAGGTGTAAATCATTAAAAACCAAATAACTTCAATTTTAAAAACCAGTAAAAAATGAAAATGCAGAACACTACTCATATAACCTGGTTCTCACAGTCTTTGGGCTCCTGCCTCAAACAGGGCTGGTGGATGCTTTCTTTTATGTGGAACTCATCCTATTACAGCTGATAGATCTCTGTACCGCCAGGCTGCTCTGGATAAGAAGTCAGATGTGCTCGTGTGTGTGGGAATGGGGGGTGGGTGCATGCATATGCATGTAGCCAGTGGTTCATGGTCATCGTCTGTATTGCTTGCCACCTTTGCACATACCAGTACAAGTTGAATTTCTTGCATGTGAGCACAATTTGCAAGATATTTCTTTGCAGTTCAGGTATATATTATTCCTACTGCTGGTAGTGATGGTCACCATGGAAGCTAACTGCTATCCTTTGTGTAGGAGCTGGCTAACCCCTTTCTCAATAGCATCATATTGTACAGCAGCCTCCATTTCCATTCCCTCATTTCAGGATAGGCTATTTTGGTTACTAGTTGCTTGGTACCTGTGCTGGCTACATCACATCAAGGTAACCTGTTCATATCACATCTTTAGACACCTGCAAGGATGGGCAAATCTAGAGTTTTGAAAAGAGGAGTGCAGATGATGAGGTGCATTGTCACATAGAAAACAACACTTTTTTTACTCCAGTTAAAAATAAACTAGAAGGTTTACTAATATGCTAGGGGCCTAGGGTTGTGCTATACAGTTTATGATCGAAGCCAAAACAAATATCGCCTCATTGCAAAGAGTTAAAAACCATCTGCAGGGATGTGAAATAGGAACTTCATTGCCAGGAGCAGCTAACAAACAGCAGAATTGCAGAATAAAGGCTAGCTTGATTGGTGAAAACATGAAGACCATTAACAAGAAGAGTGGGGGTTTTAACATCTGTGTGATGAAGAGTTTAGAAGAGATTGGGTAAATTGTACTAAGCCATAAAGTCAATTGACTCCCTCACTGCTGCCTGAATAGAAATGCTGCTGTCACTACCAAGCACTTGGTTTTAAACTTTGGGTGGAGCAGAAATCAAAGCCGAGGGGGGGGGCAAGTATACCAGTTCCCCGCCCTTGATTCATCCCTGCCGGCAAGACTTAGAAGAAACTCTCTCAGTTTAACAAATCCTAAGAGTCTCTGAACTGATCTAGTATCTTCAGGTGTAACCATTGCCTGTATCACTTTTTACTTTTTAGGGTCAGGTCATAGCCCTTGTGTGCAGTAAGTGTTTCCCTCAAGAACACAATGAAAATGCAGTTGTTATTAGATTGATTTCCCTGGTTCTTTATAAAAGATAATGAGGTTGTGGGCATGGTCTGTGGTCATGGTATTTAGTGTGCAGACATGAGGATCACTGCAGTTCGGTTTGCCTATGCCGGTATCAAGTTGCGCTTTTGCCTATTGTCAGTTTGATTCCACATGGGGTTCGCAACCAACTATAGCTACTTGCTGGTGTTAAGAGTGCAGAGGGGTGGTTGCTTTCCTGATTCAACATCACTTACCGGAATCTGGCTTTCACCAATATTAGGACTGCAGCCACATAGTATTTCTTTAGGTGAAGAATCTTAGATAGTGTTTTCTGGCTCTTCATGTTCCCTCTGACTGCCGTGCGACTGATCCAGCTTGGAAAACGTGCTAATACATTGAACTTGGGTATCTGACTTTAGCAATGACCCTGCCGGTTTTTACTTGCTCCAGTTTTCTCTCTCAGTATGTGATGGGTACTCTGCAAGGCAGGTGCTGTACTGACTGAATCGTTTTGTCCAGTGCCAGTTGTAACATGCCTAAAAGACAACCCAGTTCTTCCACCATATCATTGTAATCTTTTTAGCAGCTTTGCTGCAGGGATGACGTTGTAGATAACTAACTGCTTTGGATATGTCTTGCTTTGTCACTTGTATGAATCATTTGTCTCAGGCTCAGCCTTAGTTATGAAGTTCACTCTGTTCAGGTGAGAGTTGTGCTTTCTGTGGGTTTTACCTGACATTTCAGGCTTAGGTTGTCTGCTTCTAATTTAGAGTGCACCGTTGCTTAACTTTTAATTTTGTTTTGCTTGTCTGCAACTTTGCTTTTGACTTTCGCATGATGTTTAGGAAGTTGTTAATGCTGCATTCTGGACATGCCTACACATGTATTTATGCCAGTTTAAAATTACTGTGCAGTAAATTACTGCACAGTAAACTGGTATAGGCCAGCATCTGGGACTAAATTTAATCCCAGGTCAGAGCAGCCTGCCATGCTCCTGTGTGGCCACCGGGGGAGCTCCAGCCTCTGGCCACATGGCTGCCAGCACTTAGGACTAACTTTAGTCTCAAATTGAAGCCAAGGGAGGCAGCCAGCCAGGAACCCTGGGGCTGGGCTCAGGCTGGCCCACTAGTGGCTGGGCAGACCCAGCAGGGAGGCCCCCTGGGTTACTGAGCAGCAAAGCATCTACATATTCATTGCTACACAGTAACTAATCAGGCATAAATTTGATATGTGCATCATGCAGATATCAAGTTTACACTGAAATCAGCGTGAGTCCCCATATTTAATGTGCAGTACAGGTGTGCATGTGTAGACACGCACCCATACTGCACAGTAATTTTGGTTACTGCACAGTAAATGCGCCTGTTTTGTATATTCATCTTCTTTGTCTGTGCCCTGTGCTAGATACAAACACAAAGGAGCTTTACAAACAATTAATTTTGTTGTTTTGCGCTGCATTAATGTCATATGCATGCAAAATCTCATCTTAGGAGTCACTGCTTACTTTCTCAATAGGGTGCAGTCTTTTCTTTTGTTGTAACGCTTACAAATTGTTACAAATTGTAACGCTTACCAATTTTTATTAAACTAAAAAGATCCTATTCATAGTGTCCTGAAGTCCTGATCAGGAGGCTCACACCAATTTCAGATGGTCCCTGTCCCAAACAGCTTACAATCTAAGCATACAAGAGACAACATGTGGCTACAGATAAACCAACATGATGATACTGGTCCACTTGATGGGCGGCAAGCTAGGCATACCAGAAGAAAAATTGCAGGCATTGTGGCCAAGGCATCATGAGTGGGGCTTTAGAGAACAGAGAGTCAGTTTCATAAGCCATTTTATTTTTATAGGCAGACAAGTTTCTTTGAGTAAATCCAATATCTTTTATTAGACCAACACAAATAGTTGGAAAAATTCTTCTTTGCAAGCTTTCAGGTACAAATAGCATTAGTCAGGCTGAGAAAGCATCTGCAGTTGGTCTGTGCTCTTCCTGGATGGAATAGTAAAGAAGCCAGAAGCCAGTATGCATGCAGGAAAGCCAATCAGTGAAAATGTAAACTGAGTTAATCCATGACTGAGAGACAGGTGGGGAGAAGGGGAATGAATATAGCTGGTAAATAATAGAGAATTTACCTGGGGAGTCAGATGTTAGGCAGGTTATAATGTGTCATAAATCCAATGTCTATATTTAGCCCGTGGTTTTTTGTATCCAGTAGGTTAATGAAATGAAGTTTGTAGGCCATCTGTGAAAGGTGTTTTGTAAATTCCCTTCGAGGATCAGGACTGAGAGATTGGAGAGAGAGTAGTTTTCTTGTGAGAAATGTGACCCCACCAGTAATTGGTTATTCTTGCCTTTGATACATTTTTGGTGTGTGTTCATACTGGTGCACACTTGTTGTTTGGTTTCTCCTACATATTTTCCATCAGGGCATTAGGTGCACTGGATGAGATATGTAACATTTCTGGAGGTGCAGCTATAAGATCCAGGGATGCTGATGGTTCTGTTTTGGGGTATAGTAATTGTGGGGGTGTTGGAGATGTGTTAACTGGACCCATTCGGTGTATTCTGGGCTGTAGGAAGTTTGCTTCTGGTGATGAGATAGGTGAGGTAGTTCTGGGAAGATCTCTAAGAATTGGGACTTCTTCTAGCATGGGTTGCAGCTGTTGCAGGATTCTCCATATAGGGTCCAGTTAGGGATATGTCAGAACCAGTGGTGTGAGATTCATGGGGGTTTTCCTTCTGTACTCCAGCAATTCTTCACATGGTATCCAAGTGGCTCTGTGAAAAGTGTGATCTCTCTCTGGAGGAGTGTCTTTGTTGAGTGAAAGCCCTTTTGAGATTTGTGCGGGACGATCACAGGTGTTCTCTTCAGTGCGAATTCAGTGGTATCAGATGGCTTGGCTGAATATTACAGCTTTTTTGGTGTATTTAGGGTGATTGCTGGTTCTGTGTAGATACGCTTGTTGGTCCATGGGTTTCTTGTATATGGCCCCCAGGTCTGCCTTTACATTATCTTTGCTGCATCAGGTATTTGCCATAGAATGAAACTGGCTGTAATTTACTACAGAAAAGTATTAGGGCAGGTTTTCTGTTGCAAAGAACTAAAGAAGACGGTAACTGTGAAATACCCTTGAGAAATCTCTGTATTTGTCTTGTGAATCATGTTTGTAAGTGTAACACTGCTAACATTGCATGGCATCCCATGGCACCCTGGAAAGGATCTCCAGGCACCCCAGGGTGCTATGGCACCCTACGTGAGAATCACCAACTTACACTTTCTACCAAGCATGATTTAATTGCTTCTGTGAAGCAGAGCCTGCATCTCTGCAAAGGCAAAAGATCTGACCAACGGTTGCAACATGTGCTAGCAAACCAGGAGATACGGGTTCTCTTCCCAGCTTTGCTTTGAGTGTAACTTTGGGTTTGTGACTTGGCTCCTGCCCCTCAGCCACCCCTCTTTTAAAAGGCAAGCACTTGTCTATGTCTGTAGGGAGGTTGCAAGGTTAAATTCACTGCCAGCTGGAAAATGCTGAGATTCCCCTTTAACAACACAGCAGCAACCCTATCTTTCAAGAAATGTTCAAGATTTCTTTTCATCACTTACTCCAACTTAAAGCTATTCAAAATGGTTGGAAATGATCAAGATCTTTGTATTTCGGTTGAAACCCACTGCAGTGCAACGCACCCCTGCTCCACTGCTGGGACACTAATTCCAGGCCTATTCAGAGGAATACAATTCGTCCCCTCAGCCCCAAGCAGTACATCTATGAGCTGTCTTATTAAAGAGCTTTTCTAACCCAAGCAGTGGCCCTCCAGCTGGAACAGGCCATTTGGAACACCTTTAAGTCAGAGCAATTAATGAAAACCAGCTTAGGCCTTAAAGGATTTGCTGTTCAGGAACATTCAAGCAGTCAGAATACCCCAGTCTGGAGAGAACAGAGCTAATAAAAAGGGGCCAACTATATTGTGGCTGGAAGGGGAGTCAATATCAGATCTCTGCAAGGGACCGCAGCTGATATAGATAAACTGGCTGTGATGCAACCCTTCCTGTGGACACGCTGTACAGAAAGCCCCGTTTTTTCAGATCACAGTAAGAGCACAGAGGAAGCAAGATCCTCACTCACTCTAAGCCTGCCTTTCCAAACAGCATTATGCCTAGAAAAGGTCTCTGCTTTCTCTCGGGGCCACACGACCAGTGCTTTTCTTGCTGTCTGCAGCTGCTCGCTCTGGTGCGCACACCTCTCCACCAATGAATTCCAGCCCATTGCATGGGGTTTCTACTGTTTCAGCTATTCCTAACAAAAGGAACATTTAATTATTTCCCCCTTTAGCCTGAATAGAAAGCGAGTAGCTCAACTCTTGCGTTTGTAGAATCTCAAGGTTGCGAGGGACCCCAAGGCAATCTAATCCCACCCCCACCCAAATGCAAGAGTCACCATTTCTAAACCAAAATGAGACTCTAACCCGTGACTTCACCCACCCCAGGGAAACACCTCATCACCTGGCTACTGCTGAATCTGCCAAAAGCTTTTAACAGCGTTGGCTGCCCTTTGATCAAAGACACACTATAAACCATGCAAATTCCAGCACAAGGTACCATGTTTCGGAAAGCACACGTTGCCATTTAAATGCCTTATATTCAGATTTTAAAAAAGAGATAAATGAATCCATCTCAATCAGCTGAATTGTGCGCTGCTGTCAGAGAGCAGCCTTGGAAGACAGAAATGAAAGCCCCTAGCAAAGGAAATAACATTATTCTCATGAAAAAATGTGATTTGGTAGCTTTGCTTCTGGTTTATTGACAAATTCATCAATTCTCTCTTCTCAAACTTCACCCATTCCACAAGGAAGGAAAACTTAAACTGAACATTTTTCTAGGAAGTGGTTCAATGGCTCATCTACAGTTGTCAAAAGCCATCAGCTCAACTGTTTATCTATGTCTTTCTCTTTTCTTGTGCTACGCACGTGCATGAAGCTCTTCTGCTTGTATATCCACCTCCTGTTTGGTCAGATTCCAAATGCCAAATTCTCAGGATTGCATGCGATTGTTTTCCTAAATCACTTCCACAGTGCAGACAAGCCCTCAATAATTAATGTCTACGTTAAAGACTGAGCACTGATTCAGAGAAGGGTCTTGCATTGCATTCCCAGTCCAACCATTGTGCTCATCAGGCTTCTTGTCAATAGAGTAAGGAGAGAATTCGGGTTAGACTGTCCAGACTCCCCATCCATTTGAATATGTTAATGTTCTTTACTTTAAAAGTCTCATAGACTGCACAGAAACTTCAGACATCTTGACACATGATCCAGGATAAGTGGAAAGGAGGAAGGTTAATTAAAGCCGCTCTCTCTCTTTCTCTCCAGCCATTCTAATTCAAAAGGCCCACAGCGTCTCATGCATTTAGTATCCCACGCTTCAAAATGCTGGTGGGGCGCTGTAACTAAAGCATATGCATAGGTGCCCTTCATGAATACGTCCTATACCTCCAGAGCAGGCAGCTCTCTCAGGTGTGGCCCTCTTTCTCTTTGTCCACATGCTGAAAACTGTCTCATTAACATCAATAGCAGTACTCAGATTTAATTACCTTTCAAAATTGACGGCTAAAAGGCTGCCCAAATTCATGCCACTCAGAACAGGATGCTCAGGGACACAGTAAACAGAACATTACACATTAGCTGAGTATAATTTATTCAGATAAACAAGGCATCCTGGTATAATTCACTTCCCACCACCCAACCCCCACATCCTCCCCACATGCCTGCTTCATGCATGATTTTTTTTCATGCATTAGTATACTAGAGTGACCTAACAATTCAGACTATTCCAGCTTTTGAGGCTTATAATTTTTTAACCCTGTTACTTTGGGGTCAAACTGCAGGGTTCTGGATTTATTCCCCAACAGCTTTGATATTACACTGGCAGTTTAAGCACAAATAAATATACTGTTTTATACCTTTTAAACGCTCTCCATTAACACAACTGTAAAATCTCTTATAAAAGTAGGACTATATTTGCGTCTCACTTCCCATCTGTAAAATAGGGATAATACACACCAACTGGCAGAGGCAAGATTACTACTTGGAGTTCTTTACTTCCTTGCCAGGTCTCACTTAAGTTGCTGCTGTTTCCTTGCAGAGCCAGCGGGAAGAGAGTTTGTCTGTCTCTCAAATCTGCAGCTACATTGCCAGCTTTGCTCGTGGAGGGGATGGAAAAGATGATAGATAACCAAGTTCTATTTGCTTAGGACAAGTGTGTTGAGCCAACAGTAAGAAAGCACCAAAGGGCCCTTTATCCAGTTACTGTGAAGACAGAAGTCTGCAATTAGTTTCAGTAGGAACAGAAACAGCACCCCACCTCCATTTTTTCTTTGCGCCACTTCACTCTGTAATCTATGAAAACGGAGCTTGTTTATAGCTAATAAACCTAGTATAAGACATAAGCACTCTGTCTGTATTCCTGTGCAGGTAGGCCAGTCTGTAAAGGTCAGACAGAAGCCCAGATCGGCTCTCTAGAAGCTCAGCTGGCCCTGGCAGGCTTGCTCTGCCAGGGTTTAGGAATCATCACTTGTGACAAAGGAAACAGATACTCCATGATGCCATTTTGCCCTAATCTAAGTGTCTTAATTTTTCTGTTCTAATATTACGGTTAAAAGGGCCATAGGCACAACTTAGACTGAATTCAGCATCTGTCAAGCACAGGGGCACAACTACCAAGAGTGCAAAGTTGTGACCTGCTACTGGGCATACTGTATTTTCTCTATGCAATATGCATTTTTAAATGAGTTTTAAACACTTAAGATACTAATTACAGCAGCTCATGATCCTCTGCAGTGCTCGTCTTCCTACAGTTGCAGCAGGGAAAATTCTGCTTCCAATTTCTGAAGGCTCAAGTACAATATAGCTTGAACGCAATCCTGATTTCTCTTGGTGTTGCTGCTAGATAGTAAGAGTTCATCTGTAGTGCACAAAGGCATACTGCCATCTTTCGTTTATTTAGTGCAACAGAAAAAATAGATCTAGTAGCAGGAGTTGCCATAGCCGCTGATTTCAGTACAACCATTGAGAAATTTGTGGCTCAGTAGCCTTTAATCTAACCTTCCCAGACGGACATGCCTCAACTGTACATGAAGTTGGATGTACCTGGATGACATAGCTGCAGGGACAGGTCATCAAAAAGCATTGACTGGTCATCGATACAAGCACGTTTAGTTTGGCTTCCAATTTGGTTCGTTAGATCTTACATTCTTAGTTCCAAGGGAAGAAGTGAGGCAGGATAACTAAAATTAACAGTTATTTTTACTGTAAGAATTGGCTGTTAATTAACATGCACACATATGCGTAATCAGCACCACCTTATGTCTACTTCTATTAAACAGGGCTACTCTAGAGTAAGGTACTATCAGGTGCAAAGAGAAATGGTAAAATCTGGTGATAAGTAAGCATCAGCACTGGGTGCGTGTGTCTAGCTTTATCCCTTATGACAAAGTGATTTATCCAAGCCTCCATGGGTTATCAAGTGCCATTTCAGACCAGGTCTTACCAGGGGCACCATGTGGTACAGCACAGAGACACCTGCATGAGCTCAGGTATTGGAAACACTCTAGCCACGGTAGCCAGGAGCTTTGCGTAGGCTAATTTATACTCCCAGACCTAGCTTGTACCACAGTGGGGAGTGCAGACATAACTCAAAGTCTGCCTACTTGTTATGTAAAACACATATCAGGCGTGACATATCCAAAAACAAGCATTCACAAGTCTGTTTATTATTTCAAAAGTACAATATATACATAATGTATAGTGATGTCTTAAACTTCATTTATACAGAAACAAATATCTACAAAGTTAATCAAATCAATAGTCACTATGTGTATATTCATACAACATACATACATACATTGGAAGATTAAACAGAGTTTTACCATCAGAACACAAAATGGGTAAGTAAATAATCCCTTCCATTTTGGAAAATACCTAATACCACTCTCCACCATCTGTGACTTAGCTGGAAATTCTTTATTTGGCGAAGTTTTCAACTCTTCAACAGGCCTGGAAAGTCTGATTTCTAGCACCACCTATTGGTAAGAAATCAGAGTTGTGCAATAGTAAAAAAAAGAAAAGTTCTGAAGAGGAGCCTCTTCCCCTCACCATGAATAAGGCCTGTACCTTTGTGAACCTCCTCGCAGAGCATGGTGGCCTATACAGTCAGAGATTTAACAGTTAAGATCAAATGGGAAGTTGAGGTCTGAATTCTCAAGTAGGAACACAGCAAGAACAGTTATGATGCAACACACACGTTTAAAAAGGCTGACACTTTGAACAGACCTGGATTAGAACATCTTTGGGGAACGTACGCCAGATCTTGCTGCTTTCAGAAGACTATGAGAAGTAAAAATCTTAAGTACACTTCTCTATTAAGTATGTATAATAAGAAAACCATCACCAGGGTCTAGGATACACAGGGGACCCACTAGCTTTTTAGAACATATCTGAGGCCTTTCCATGATGGGGAAAGGTCAGCAGAGTTTCTGTAGGAAGTGTGGCCTGTACTGCCGGATGTGGGATATACACATTACAAAAGCATGATCTATTCAGAAGTGGGTGAAGCATTCTGTAGGATGCAACTAGCCAAAGGCTTCTGGTTTAGATTCTTATTTTCAAGAAGAGCCTTCAACGTTGTGTGTCCCACTTTGATAATTTTCAATGAGAAATGGATAGTTGTTTTAGACTCTTGAAAATAGAAGCCCCAACTTACTTGGGACACTTAGGTTTAAAAGACTTAAGTACTAAAATACATAATAGTTTTAAGACTATTACTTAATAAGAATAAATTTATCCTACTTCTTCATGAGCCTCACAGAAGTATACCTCAAAACCTTGTAATGTAAACCATTACGTTCCCGAAGTAAGGATTAAACAGAACCACTGATGCATAGGACTTGGGGGCTGGCTGTCTACAGTCACGACGTTCCTCTGCGATTTAAGCTATTCCCTTACTAAAGCAGCAGTGTCTTGTTTCAGCTCTTTTTTATAGGATGCATTCATGTTCCTTGAACCAAGTGAAGCCATCTATCTGACTCTTGATCTGTTCCCTGAAAACAAAAGCAGCCACTGACAACGTTCATAAGGATAACACATTTTCCGGTCATTTGCATCTTCTTGCATAAGAGAAAACAGACATAAGTACAGTCAAGAAAAACTTCTCATGTTAAGACCAAAGATGTGTCTATGTGAAAACGTAAGACGTTTCCCCTCTGTGGCTTTACTTCTAACATCTTGGTCTATTTAAATTGAAGGTGGTGAATGAAAGGAGGTTTTGGCTGCTTATGAAAACGACACACACAAGCAAGGATAAAAAAACCCCTAGAATTCCCCAAGAGTCACAGACAGAAAGCAGCATTTTTAAGCAAGACAAAAGGATAACTAGTGTGCTAAAATAATTTAAGACGTGTAATGGAGCGATGTCAAGAAGCACTACAAAGAATTCCCGCACTATCATTGCACTTATCCCATCTGCATCACATTTCTTCATTTATATTAAACAGCTGAAAAACATACATTAAACAGTTATAGGTACTATATGGAGTGAGCTTATCATCAGAATCTAAAATATGGGAATCAGTTTAATACAGGAAAATAAGCCAAACAGGCATATAAGTATAAAAATGCAAAACAAACAAGAGCTAAGCCATGTTTGGACACACAACCTTTATTCCTGAATACTGTCTCAGAGGGCCTAATTCAGTTGTACAAACTTACCCCTCAGGTGATATCCTGGCATTCTTGAACAAAATAGTAAAACTCACTGATTTCATAATGAGCCAGGATTTCACCTCAGGAGGCTAGCTTTCATTGCCCCATACCCACTTTCCCATCACAAACATTCAGAGTGAGGACAGACAAAGAACAGCAAGTTCAAAGGGAATAGGGACTTACTGGATATTCCAGGATAATCATCCATTTGTCTGCTCTTAGTCTGCAGTAAGCACAAGTTATAAATCAGGGAAACTTAAATCTGTTTAGTTCCAAGATAAGTTTCTCCGGTATAACGTTCACTTACTGTGGAGTAAGAGTGGACAACATTACCACATGCCAGCTGCTCCAGGGGAAGTCGCTGCCCTCTTTGCCTTGCTGTTCTGAACAGTTCGTCTGTATACCCGCAGCAGATACAGTCCTGAGGCTGGGCTGGCTAAGGGTAACAACAAAATTGCAGGACTGCTCTCACTGCCCCTGGAATTTGGGAAAGAAGACATCCCCCAGCATTAAGGGTTGAGGGGCCGCATGACCCTCTCCTTATTGGAAATCATTAGTTCTTTACTACCTCTGTTGTTGGTGAGTAAAAACACCAGCTACTCAGGAGCAACAAGCTGAGCCTGATCTTGTAAATATGCATGTGCATGGTCATCTCTAACCAGTGGGGCAGTCTCACTGACTGATTCACATCAATCAAATCAGGTACTCTGGGGTAAAATCTTCTACTGCTTAAATGACACTCAGGCTTCTGAAAATGGAAGTTAGGTGCTTTAAGCCACTTAGATGCATTAGTAAATTTTATCCTGTCTTTTGACACAACCGGAGATCAATTTTGCAAATGACAAGTGGGGAGGAGGGCAGAAAATCTGGGTTTGTTTTTTCATCATTAAAAAAGCTGTCCTTTCAAATTTAAATAATAGATAAAGTCTTTTTATTGTACATGCGCACTAAGTGCAAATATGTAATACAGTATATACTTGATATATTTATACGATGAACTGGTCTGCTCTGAATTTTGATCAAGCAAGCACTAAATGTATAAAAATATACATTTACTGCAGAAGCAGAGCTAGTCCAGGCCAGGAAAATTACTTTTCCCAATACTAAGCTGCATGAGTATAGCACTGAGACTCAACTTTTAAAGTTGTCACTGCAGGGCTAGCTTCCCATCACTCTGTCAAAGCAGGATGGAGGTATCCCCTGGAATCTTACCTCGTGTCATTTTGACAGTTTAATACTTCACACATCAGTAAAGTTCAAGATCTGGCACAGATTTCTGTGCCACAATTACAGTTCAGCCAATAAGCTACAACTCACCATTTAACACACACCTCATGTCTCACCCCCATCTTACTGGCTGGTCTGTACTTACAACTACTGTGACAAACAAAACATGCTCAGAATTTTTTTTTTTTTTTTAATTAATTGGGTATCTTGGACTGGGGGAGGGAAGATTTGATACACATAGCAAACAGCTCATACTTTGAAAATTATGCTAATTATACCGAAGGTCTGGAAAAACTTTTTGTATAAAACTAAATTACCTGAGTTCAAAATGATTTAAATGTGTATACCTAACCATTTGTGCAATCCAAGCTTATATCAACTAAACTTGCCAAATAACTGCAGCAGAAACAAAAGTTGTTCATTCTTCAATTTCTAGCTGGCTTTAAAAAAATAAGAAGCAGGTCAATTAATTTTAAATTCCCAAGCTATTAAACTTTTTTCCAAATGGTAATTTATGGAATACCATGTCCTTAATTTAAAAAACAAAAAACCCCCCACAAAGCTTGAGAACAAAACCTCTCTCATGCATATGTTAAAAATACTTAATCAACTTAAATATCAGAAACATTTATACAGGGTAGGGAAGAATCTGTCTGAAAGCCCCTGAAGCTCAGCAGCACTGGATCTGTCCAACAGCAAAATAAAAAAAAAAAAAAAAAAAAAAATCAGTTTAATTTTTTTTGAAGCTCCATTATTAGCAGACTATTTAATTGCACAGGGCAGAAATTAAAATCTCACTGAAACTTACTCTACACATAGTACACACCGCAAAGCATTTGATGTCATTTCAGAGTACAGTTCAACAGAAGAACGTAGTGTATAGTGAAGCTCAGCAATGCCTTTGGCTAACATCAAACAGGCAAAACAACCCGAGTCTACAGACCCCTTCTCTTGAGAAAGCTAACAGCTTGCATACTTAAAAGCTTGGCAAGATTGGATCTTTGAACTGTTGCGCAGTCAATTTCCAGGAGAAACTTAAGTTGACACCCTGCAGCACCTGCCTTTTCTGCATCTTTGCTCTGGTCTTTCCATAAAAACTCTAGTTACGTTTGCTTCATCCTCTGTTCCAGTTCATGCTGGTGTTTAATGAGCCGTTCTATTTCTGTTCCAAGTGTCTGAAGATTCTCCTGTGAAGAAAGGAAAGGGAAGGAAAGACAAACATTAGTGAGTGTAACACTTGCTCGCAAATTTAAAATTACTATTAAAAACAAAGTTAAAGACTTGTGTCTATTGCTCCCTGAAAATGCCGCATTTGTGCCTGACATGGAAAAGCTGGAAGAGTAAAGCCCCTGTCAATAATGAATCTGATGCCAGGGAGGATAAAGTCGTTCCCTTAGATGTCAAGATTCCACTAGGCTTCTTTAGAAGCTATTGCTTCAATTCAAAGCTCAAATTAATAAATATGTAAAAACACGCTTATGAAATAGGATAAGGTAGTGCTTTCAAGGTGCGTTACCTACTAGTTGCTTACGAGACTAATAAGACGCATACTCTTTCTTCATACTTATGCATACAAAATTAAAACGCTGACTTGTACAGAAGTCAGGTGGCATGACCTATCTGAGTATATTTTCTCTGCCCTTCAGTGCCATCTCTTTTGGTAGTCTGCATCTATTTAAGGCAGTAGGTATTAGAGAACTGCAAAGGCAGACTGAACGAAAGGCCTAGGTACTCACTTTTAGTGTTATGTTCTTCAGTAAAGTATCCTCTAGCACAGCCTGGAGTTTCCTGTTGATCTCTAAAGAGAGTTCCAACGTGAGCCCGCTGTCGGCAGGGTGAGACGTGTACAGAGACGCCATGATCCCACCACGCCTGCTCAAATGAACTTTGTTAAAGTCAGAGGCCTCTGAGGACAAGGTTCCAGCTTCTTCTCGCAGAATGTAACTCTGAATAATCCTAGAGAAAATGAGGATAGATATCACAATGCATTGCAACTGCAGAGACTGACTTCTGCTCCAAATATTAGCTTGTTTCAGGGAGACTTAAACTATATTTGGGATGAAGAAAATGACGTCACTGTAAACCTGATGAGCAAAACCATGGTTGATGTAAGTGCCCCGGCCTAGAAGGGCATTTCAGATGAGGGGAAGGACTTTGACAACGAAGCCCATTTCTAGCTACAAATGCATCAACAGTGAATAAATCAGCCAACATAACAGTTTGTAGGGCTCACCCATAAAAAGAAACTCAGGCAAAGTCCTGTTCCCTGACTGCAGTCACTAACAGATCTCCTACTGACTTAACTGGGGTCAGAATTTCGCTCCAAGCACTCCTAGTGACAAAACCCAAGCCCAAGACTGAAGGCTTTTGCTTCAGCAAAGGACCAAAGAGCATGCAAGATTTGTACTTGTAACTGTTCTTGGAGACGTAGCTTGACTACTGTCTAAAGCAATTCCAGAAAGCATCTCTCTTTGTCAGTTTTATTTGCACAAAAACGCAACTAAAGGAGATCTGACAAAGCTTCCAAGCAGATAAACAGTCACAACCTGAATACAACATTTACGTCATGAAACAACTCTAGTAATACATTCCTATTGTTTTTCCACAGGACCACTACCTCGTGCTGGGAAGGAATCAATCAGAGCCGTGGAAAGGAGACTGCCTGGCAGACCTTTACATCAATAATGCTAGAAGGGGAGCAGCAAATGATACAGGGGATGACAGAAAGAGAAAGGATGGGCTCATGTTTAAGTCGGTGAAGTGTCTACCTGGAGATGTGGATTCTGCCCCTGCCTGTCACACAGGTCAGTCACTTCAGCTAAACTTTTCAAAGATGTTACCAATTGTTTGTGCCTCATTTTCTAGTTCACAACTTGAGACCTTAGAGTTTGAATTTCAGCAGTGCTGAGAGCTCCTACCTGATTGAGGTAAAGAAAATGAGCTTCAAATCTCAGGTGTGCTACACGGTGTTGACTATTCTGAGAAAGTAAGGATCTGGGGGAAGACACCCAACCAGAAATCCTCTGTGCCTCTGTCTGCCACCTACAGAATGATGAGTACCATCCCACTCCCATCTCAGACATGCAGAGATGGATCTTAAGTGTCAAGCACTCAGATACCGTAATGGTACGTACCACAGGAAAACCCATGAGGAAATAGCAATAATTCTGTCTTCAGAGGACAGTGTGAATAGCGTACACTAAATGGCCAGACACAGAACAACACACTGAGGACAAAAACTATTAAGCAACTGTTCATTCACTAAGTTGCCATCCATTGGTTCAGAGAACAGTTTGTTCTGACTCAGATCAGGAATTACTGCCCTAAGGTTACTGAATACACACAATTAATAGACAGAATCCCTACCGCCGAGAGCTTACAATCACTTGAGGCACCAATATAATAAATGGGCATATTTCATAAGAGATATTTAAACAGCAAAAAGCAATTCCCCAGAAAAAAAAGACAGCATACATGACTTCTTCCGCTCTATGACCAAGCTATAACTGAACTGGGCAACCCCCCCAGGAAAAGCCTACCCTGTAAGTAGCACCATACCCAGAGCTTGGTATCACACTCTTTAAGTATATGCCTCTGGATCTGATATTTTATTACAATATATATTAAGCATTATGTTATTTTTACTGTACACAAAGGCCCCCACTAGAAATTATGCAAGAGGCAAGAATTCTTGTGGGGGATATCTTTTATTGGACCAACTGCATGGGTAGAATAGACCTAGGCAAGCATTCAGGTATAACAGTGGTTCACAAACCTGCAGAAATCCCAGCCTGTGATGAATTAAAAAAAAAGTAAATGGACCATGATAGCGATCCACAACCTCCTAGTTGGTCACTTTTTCTTGAACTGTTTTACAAAAGTAGTAAGGGAAAAACTATGATCTTTGAGGTACACTGTGGCTGCAGCGATCTTATCCTAACTTTTCTCTTTTAAGCCAATTAATTGTCTTACGTAAGATTCAAAGTCACGATACAGCAACCAAACACCAAAGACCATATGGCTCCAGTGGGATACATACTTGGTTTTTTTCCTGATTTCCTCCACCAGTTGCTTAATGTGATCCTCCATGAACTCCATCTTTTCATTTTTCCGAGCATGAGCCTTCTGTAGCCTGACAATCCTCTCAATCAGGATAGCCTTGTCCACTTCTGGGAAGTTATCGACAGCTACCGAAGAGCCAGTATTCTCAGGCGACCTATCTTCATTGCTGCTTCGAGCATTAAGAGAGCCTGCCAATGCAGTTTTGTGCTCATTAAAGAATTCTAGAGTAGTAAATACAGTATTTCTGTTCCACCCACCTCCACATACACCATCCAGTAAATCACTACCATTTGGAGCAGCCCAGGACTTTGATTAAATACTGTCTTCACGGAATGCCGATCTCATTTAGCCATTACTCGGTTTGTCTGTCCACTGTATTCGTATAATTTTAATGCATCTGTTCAGAAAGTGGTAAAACTCCTTACAATGAGCACAACTGTACTGATGTAAAGGATATATTTATATCTCTGTAAATGTATTACTGGTGTTATTGCCCCAGCAGGAGGGGCTGACTGATTTTCCCTTCGTAAGGTTCTAAACTGATATAGTTAAAACTTTATGAAACTTCAGTGTAGACCAGCAAATCTCCAACATGAGCGCTCCAAACTTAGCCTCTTCCTACTTAATGACAGAAGGGATCCTGAAAAGCTCTGAGACAACTTTAAAGACAGTGGGGAGAATAAAAAGAAAAAGGCTCAATACATCAAATCAACACGCTGACAGAACATGTCGTTTTTTATATAATGAACCTACTTTAATACTATCTATTACTGATCAAATAAATTAATTAATGCCTGAAGGCGAAAAATGATCTTTGAGCTAAAAATAATAAAACAGTGTTCTGCATAAGTACACTAGGCCACTAACCAATTTACCCAATGTCAAATATCAATATAAAACCATGTTGGAGCCGACCGCTATTATCTCTCTGACTTTTGACTAAGTTTAAGGAAATCATCTAAGAGCCCCTCTAGATTTTCAGATAAAGGCGCGGTAGGATCTGAGGCGTGATCCACACGTGCCTGGAAGGAGGTGTGATTATGGGATCCAGCATCAGATCCAATTACGCCTTACTGCCAGTGCAGGAGAAGCCCAGAATCGCAACTGCGGGCTCCCCCTGCACCAACAAGTAGCAAGCTTCTGCAGCTGCAAGCACGAGATCTGCGTCCCATGCCAGCTGCAGGGCTCACGGCCAGTGCAATGTGTGGTGCACCCCTGTGGCTGGGAGCCCTGTCAGCTAATAGGGCTCCCAACCACGCAGGACCTGGCCACACACTGAATTAATGGTGCGATAAGACCAAGCCACAAACCTGTTACACATTTTTTGTGGAATAACTTTGCAACTCATCTTATTAGACCAACTGCCATTAGTCCTTGTTTTATCATGCCATTAACTGAAAGCATGGTTAGGTCACACACAGCTTAAGATGCAGTTAACTGGTTAATCACACCTTAAGTGTAATGTGTATATGGGGTGTAAGGTAGTTTTAAACATCAATGCAATAACAATTGAAAAAAAGTAGGAGCTAGCTCTCATGGCTATTGTTTAAATCTTGTAATCAAAGCACATGGCTACACCTATACTGAGAGGCCTAGGTACTGTGTTCTCAGCCATAATAGTATCCCATGGCAGTGAATTTCACAGGTAAATTATGCAACAGGTAAAAATGGAGCCATTTCAAAATGCACTTATTTCCAGATACTTCATAGTGGCAGGTATTGCACTTCTCAGGTCTATGTACTGAGAGACAAAAAAAATAATAAGGGGGGAGGGGGGGGGGAAAGGGGGAAGAGAGCGCAAACTTTAACAGACCTAAGGGCTTTTGTCAGGTAAATGGGTGCAATACTGTATCTCTGTGTATTTACAGGAGACTACTTTGTTAAACCAGTAAAAACAGCAAACCACTACTTAAGTTACCTGATGAGCTAGAACGACTTCCCATGCTGCTGACTTCTTTATCATAACTACCGTTTTCAATCTGTTCCAGTTTTCTTCGTGCTGACAGTAAGAGATGATGATGAGGGTTACCAAAATGAGGATAAACCTTAACCCAACACAGTATATAGCTTCCAACCCTAGAGAAATTCAGGCATTTTTCAAAATACTAGTGCCTGAACCCTTCTGAGAAAAAGCAGGGTCTAACATTTATTAGTTTGTTCTGCCCCGTTCTGGGTGAGAAAAGAATTCCATGTATTACACAGTCTTGGAACAGTAACGCATGCTATTGATCGCTTTTTAAATAACTAATGAAGGACATAACACAGCTCTGTTCTAGTTGTCATTGTTCCTGGTAGCTGACAGCCAAGTATGTTCCTCCCAGGAGCTGGATGACGCTTCAGAAAATGCATGTGAAGAGGAAAGGTTCATACACACATACACAAGGGAAACAGAATTCCCTCTTGCACAATATGAAGATGAGACAAAAGCTGCATTTCCATGCAAACTCCAAATGCACATGTAATTATCATCAAATGCATTCAGAACGGATGCACTTCTGAACTATTAATGTTTTTCACTTACTTTGCACGCAAATTATTTACCAGTCTTCCTACAACCATAATTAAACAGATAAAGCTCTTTGATAAAAATCAAACAATAAATGCCACAAACAGTCCCAGCTCCAGTAAGGGCTTAGGGAAATGTTGGCAGGTTCTGAACACACAATATGGCAGAATTCAGATAAACCAAATTTACCCAGAAGAATGTCACAACCGGCATAACCAGGGAAGGTAAAAATCAAAGAGTTTGTGTTTTGTTTGTTGTAAAATGGCTGTGTTACATGGGGTTTATTTACTTTTTAAGGCAAACCTATTTCAAATCATGGACTCATGAGTTACTGTTGATGAGGTGCAACTAACGTTCTTCAGCAATGAATAGAGAGCCAGAACCCCTCTCTACCAGCATGGGGTGAGGAGAGGCCATATTAGCACACACACTACTGTCTGGAGCTGGAAAAAATTTCAACCTTGCTGAAGTTGTTTGGTGAGATCTTTAAGATTTGATGTGTGCTTCCGCTTCTGAGTAACCAGCTCATCCTTTAGTTCATCCACTTGGGTATTCAGCACCGTTAGCTCTTTCTGTTGAGAATCTAACTCCGTCTGTAAGGCCAGGACCTCATGTCTGCGCAGCTCTTCCTCCTTCTGCAGTTTGTTGGTCTGAATTTACAATGTTAAAAAAAAGACAAATAAAAAACCAGAAGTAACCATGTGCTTAACAGAAACAACACATTCACTTACACTGCACCTGCCTTCTATCCAAGGATCTTGCACTCTTTTATATCACAATTAAGATCAACATCACCACTGTGGTGATGTGGTGTGCCATGACTAGGGTTACCATACATCCATATTTTCCCAGGCATGTCCTCTTTTTGGATCATCTGATCTCTGTCTAGGCGGTTTTTTGAAATCTGAACCAGTGTCTGAGATTTTGCTCTGTTCCACTGACAGGAGCAGGGGAAGGGTGATTAAAGACAGGGGGCACCACATGCACGTATGCGCCCATGTGTCTGCGTCTGTGGAGGGGGGCAGGTGCCCGGTGGTGCTGGGGGAAGCTGTCCAGGTGCTGGGGCAGAGTAGGGAGGCGGTGGAGAGGCGCCTGCCCCACCAGCAGGGGAAGGGGATGGGGACCCTTTGGGGGCAGCAGGGAGCTCTGTGGCTGGGCTAGTGGCACCAGGGCTGGTGTAGTGCTTGTGGGGGTGGGGTGACCAGGAGATGCTACCGCAACCAGGGGAGGGGGGGCATGGCTAGGTCACCTGGAGTGGTCCTGGAGCCCCAGCCCAGGGTGGAGGGGGGGTGCCATAGATCTTCCCTTCTCTTGCCTCCAGCCTACTCTGGGGCCAGACTTACTCTGCCACTGCCACTTGCCATGCTCCGAGCTGGCTGGGACAGGGGCAGCTGGGGGCCCCCTCCAGCAGGGCTGAGGGGAGCAGGGGGCTGCAGGTAGGGAGTAAGAGGCACTGGCAGGACTGGGAGGGCTGTGGGTCAGGAGTGAGAGGCACCAGCATGGCCTGGGGGGTTGGGAGTGAGAGGCACCAGTAGGCCCAGGGGTCTGCAGGATGAGAGTGAGGGGCAGCAGCAGGGATGGGAAGCTGCAGGCTGGGAGTGATGTGTCCCCCTGACAGATGTTACCATATTTCCAGTTTCAGAAAAGAGGACCCTAGCCAGGGCAACATGTCAGCAACTGGACCAGCAAGGGAAACCCAGAGCCCTGACTTTTCATCCTCAATCCTCTTCGGGTGGTGCAAGGGATGTTCCCCAGTAGCAATTCCTCTGATCAAACACCTCAGGAAGGAATGGAAAACCTTATTTTGAGAGGGAACTAAAAGAGCTGCACTTGTTTAGCCAAACAAGTCAAAAGCTGAGCAGATATACCATACTCTTTATAAACAGATCGAAAGTAAACACTGAGGGTATACGGATGCAGAAGAACTATTCCAGGACAGCTAGCACAGAACAAAAGGGTATAAAGTGGCCATGGATAAATTTAGGCTGGAAATCAAGAGTAGGTTTCTAAGCAACAAAGAGGAGCCTTGAGAAGGAGCTTGCTAAATGTATGAATGGACCAGCACAATATGGCTGCAGGGGACTAGACTCTATGACCAATGTTCGTCCGGTCTGAACGCCTGAAGACAAACGGCAAGGCCTTCAAAGATTCTAGTCTTCCACCGCACAAGTAAATCCTTTTTTTTCTAAGCCTGGGCTGTCACTTGGAGGCACTTTGATTAACCACACAAATGCTGTGGTTTACATTACTAAACCACACTCTTGCCAGCCTAACTTTTCCACTTGTGTCTGTGCATACCTCCTTCCAGAACGAAATCATCTGTCCTAGCAAAAGCAAAGGGCTGCCTCTACACCCAGGACTTTTGATGTTTCATCTGTATGAATCCCCCCGTCCCTCAGCCAACACAGCTATGCCAGCTGAAGTTCCTTGTGCACACCACGTTTAAACAAGGGACATTCAGAAACCAGTTTCACATGCAAATCACACCATGTAAAATGCCAGATCAATGCAAGCCATGACAGTGAACTCACACCATGACTCCATCCACACAGCCCAGGTTCCATCCTGAGTCGTCACCCCTACAACTCTAGAGGACAGCGACGGGGAGGGGACACAACTTTGTGTTTGGAAGGGCATAAAAATAGCAGCAAGATTCTTCCCTCGCCCCTAAAGATAACAGGTCTTAGATGTCACTGCCACTGGGATACATAAGGCCATCCACACACCAGATTTGTTACTGTACTAAGTTGGCAGACTCAGGAATCTGCTCCTATTGCTGCTGCACTGGCTGCATTCAGATATTGTTTTCAGTCTTTTATTTCTAACCAAAAGGGTCAGAATTTTTCATTTTCTTTGGAACAAAAACCAAAATTCTATCCTCATTATGTAGTTGAAGAAGCTGAAGCCCCAAATCTACACCTTAAACCAGCCCATACTAGATAACCTGCGGACACTGTGCGTTGTACTCACCAAATCGTCTTTGGTCTGTCTCACATGTTCCAGCTGCCTCTGTACCTCTCGTTCACTGTAAGTGAGCTTATCGAGCTGGTTCTGTAATGAATTGTTTTCAGACTGAAGCTGTGCATTCTTACTGGTTAGTTTTTCAGTGAATACCAGTAGCTCAGACTCTCTTTTCCGACTGCCTTCAATGTCCTTTTGGAGATCAGTAATCAAGGAGTTCAGACTATCCACTTCTTCCTTCAATGCATCCATCTCTTGTTCATCTCTGCCAAAACCATGATACAGTTTTTAAAGACTTTGCTTGAGTTTAAATATAAACGTGAATGAATTAAATGGCTTTCAGTGTGCCAATAAGCTATCAATGACGCCAGTCATATTTGTGAGAACGGCCAGTAAAGATCAGGTATAAGCACTACCTGAACTTGCAAATTCAATTGACTAACGTGGCACAACCCTGACTGAGGTGCAATTCCACAAATAAGCAGCAGTTCCAAAGGGGTCCATAAGCGAGAACCCCCTTGGAAGATACAAATCCAGGGTAGAAGGCACAACTAATCCTGCCTAATCTTTTAGAAGAGCAGGGTTTACATGCACATCTCTGCAAAAATATTTTCCAAACTTCCATAGTGATTTTTTGGAAAATATTAAGAAGTACAGAAATATTTCCTCAGTGTAAACAGACCTCTAATCTTTTCTTGCTTTTTGTTACCATTCAGAGTATACATCTAAATTCTGCCCAAATAGTTTATTACCACACATTCATTGAGTTTACATTTCTTTTAATATACCTGGATATAAAACAGACCACAAAAACCCTTTAGGATTGTAAAAGCACTATCTGTTCCTTATATTAAGGATGAGCTTATCTTGAGACTATTAACCTCCTTTGTGGTCAAGTATTTCCCTTTATTCTAATCTGACTGAGGCTGTAGCTGACTGAAGTGGGAAGCTAGAACAGTAAATTATGCTGTTTTCAAAGTGGACTGATCTATCACAGGCAACATGGGTTTATCAGTGGCAGGTCTTGTCAGACCAACCTGGTGGCCTTTTACGATCAGGTCACCAAATCATTAGACGCAGGGGTTGCTGTGGATGTAGTCTTTTTGGACTTCCGGAAGGCTTTCGACACTGTCTCTCACCCTGTCCTCATCAAAAAGCTGAGAGACTGTGGTGTCGATGCCCACACGGTCAAATGGGTCGCCAACTGGTTGGAGGGCCGCACCCAGAGGGTGGTAGTGGATGGGTTCTTCTCGACCTGGAAGGATGTGGGCAGTGGGGTTCCGCAGGGCTCGGTCCTCGGGCCTGCACTGTTCAACATCTTCATCAGTGACTTGGATGAGGGGGTAGAAAGCACCCTGTTCAAGTTTGCTGATGACACTAAGATGTGGGGGGATGTGGGTGCACTAGAAGGGTGCAATAGGCTACAAGCTGACCTTGACAGGTTGCAACGGTGGGCGGATGAGAATAGGATGGGGTTTAACACTGATAAGTGCAAGGTGTTGCACATGGGGAGGAAGAACCGGCACCACACTTACAGGTTGGGGAACTCTCCTCTTGCCAGCACGGAGACGGAAAAGGATCTTGGAGTCGTCATTGACTCCACGATGAACATGGGCCGGCAGTGTGGGGAGGCAGTCAAGAAGGCCAATCGTACCCTATCATGCATCCACAGATGCATCTCGAGCAGGTCCAGGGAGGTGATCCTCCCCCTCTATGCGGCACTGGTCAGGCCGCAGCTGGAGTACTGCGTCCAGTTCTGGGCGCCACACTTCAAGAGGGACGTGGACAATATGGAAAGAGTTCAGAGGAGGGCCACTCGTATGATCAGGGGTCAGCAGGGCAGGCCTTATGAGGATAGGCTACGGGACCTGAACCTGTTTAGCCTCCACAAGAGAAGGCTAAGGGGGGACCTTGTGGCCTGCTACAAACTGGTCAGGGGGGATCAGCAGGTATTGGGGGAGTCCCTGTTCCCCCGTGCGCTGCCAGGAGTGACCAGGAATAACGGTCACAAACTGGCGGAGGGTAAGTTTAGATTAGATATTAGGAGGCGCTACTTCACAGTCAGGGTGGCTAGGGCCTGGAACCAGCTTCCAGGGGAAGTGGTGCAGGCTCCGAGCCTGGGGATTTTTAAAAGGAAGTTAGATGAGCACCTTGCCGGGGTCATCTGACCCCGGTGCTCTTTCCTGCTAAGGCAGGGGGTCGGACTAGATGATCTACCTAGGTCCCTTCCGACTCTAGCTACTATGAAACTATGAAACTATGAAACTGGAGGAGTTTCAAATTCCAGTTAACCCCTAAGGGGAAAAAAGTCACAGCAATAAATCATTCTCTCAAAAATTATAATTTGTTTCTGTTTAGTTGATATAACAGGCAAGAAACCAGCTTTTTCTCAAAAGGCAGAAAGAGATGCATTTTGTTAAAAGCTAAGGCAGCGGTTCCCAATCTGTGGCACGGGTACCACCAGTGGTACGCGTTAACTGATTTATTATAATTACTTTATAGGACAAAAATGTGCTGGTGATACTTGAGGTTGTATTGTTTTAAATTGGTGGCTCACAATCTGTCAGAGTTTGGGAACTTCTGAGCTAAGGTACTTCTAACAGTAGTAGCCACTTTTCTATACTGATTATATTTAATATAAATAGAATCTTAATACATGGTTTACTAAAGATTAATGTTTAGGAAAATGAAATGGGTATTCAGAGGTCAGATGTTGTAGAGTCCAACTAGTCAAAAGACCGGCTATATCCAACAGGTATTGCATGACCTAAAAGCATGACCTCTATTACTGATGTAGTGCACTCATGCACAAGGCCAACTTGTCTGTCTGGTTCCTAGGACAAATTTACATTGGTTAGAAATATCTACTACATCTACAAAAATGTGGAAAAAAGAAAAATCACTCAGTGAGAACTCCCTCAGTGTGAAAGAGTACTAAAGAGGCTGACTTGGAGGTAACCATCAAAAGATTTCTGCAAGGGGTAGTCAGCTTCTCGCTCTGCTCCCAGGAGCTCCTCTCTGCACACCAGCGTGTTGGCATGGTATTCAATATAGGACACTTACTGCTTTCTTTATCTTATATATGTACACTGCTGTTACACTGCTGCATGTGGTAACTGCAGTTTTCTTAGAAAAGACCAATGCTATGTTAGCACGAGCCAAAGGGCATATAAAGGAACTGAAAATGTTCATTTGCGTATCCCTGAGGAAGGCCGACAAATTGCTGAAATATTGTCCCATGGCAAATTAAAATTGCTTACAAGTACTGCAGGAATGTGTAGGTGGATTATTTGTGATGCTCGTCTGCCTCCAGAACAGTTCGAATGTGTGAAAACAGATAGTATTTGTTTGTGTTCTATTTCACATAAACCATATGGAAATATGATTATGCCCAGACACTGTTCTGGGATGTCCATAAGCCAAATTCTCCTCCAGCTTAGAGTAGAGGGTGTGGGGTAAGCCAACATTTGCTACAGTGCAGTTAACGGAGCTTTGCCAGAACCAAAACTAGTTCAAGAGAGGAGAACCAGCCCTTCTGTTCCTTAAAAGCTAAGGATTTGATGTAGATAAATTTGAGATGCAACTTAGAGATGCAAATGAGCTCAAGTACTAGGTGAATGTTCTGAAAAATCACATGTTAATGGATATAAATTAAGGTTTCCTTTAAGTGCTTCAATGCACCCATCACAATAAAAGAGCCTGATCCTCCCAGCTCAGCTGCCTCTTTCCTGGCTCTTGAATCACATGAGCACCGAACAGTTTCCCTGCATGGAAGCTGAACAGTCAGCTCCAGAATGCACACTTATTTTTATCCTGACAGGTCCCATTGTTATATGATCTATTATCTGTAATATCATCTCTTATCTGATCATCACATTTCATCAACATAATAAATGTTCTTGGGTACATTTAAATCATTCAGAAGTTTTACAAGGGGCTCTACTGGAACAGGATAGATTCCCTAAGGACACCCAAGTATAATACATACCAAGGCAGAAATATTTTTAAAACAAAAACATGCTGCAGATTTAAGAGAAGTCTGTTTTAAATCCACACTTTAATGTATACCTTTGATGTTGTTCCTGCAGATGATCAACAATTTTCACTCTGTCCAGCAAATTCTGAATCTCAGCCTTCTGCCGATTAATGATTTCTTTGTACTTAGATAACTCATCATCTGTTCTCAACCTTTCATCCTCTAGACACCTCACCTAAATGTAGAAGATAAAAGAAACTATAAGCTTATTTTCTTAGCAAACTTCAGAGCCGGTAAGTTTTATATGGCAGTCTAAAGTTCTGATTAATTATTATAGTATAGTACTGCCTTCCTGTTTTTTAACATGAAGTGTACATATAATTGGATTCAAAAGCTAAATTAAATACTAATTTTAGTCATATGAATATGAAAAAGCTGTAAATATCAGCTGCTTAAAAGGACCAAATTAAATAAAATCGAGAAGTCCAATACAATCTTCCCTAAAGTTTCATAACTCTACAAATATCAAGGAATCAAGGCTCCTTAACTTTACCATCTTCCTGCTATTAACAAAGGCAACGTACATCATGCCCTCCCAATCCTTTTCTCCAAAGACCAGCCCTATGGGGTCTGCACTGCTCCTCTTCTAGCCGGGATCAGGATGAGTTGTTTGGCAGTGGTCTATGGCCCTCACCAGCCTCCAAACAACACCCAAACGCAGTTGAACTCTAATCTTTTGTGTAATTCTTCTGCCAGTTGGACAAACTCTAACTGCTTGTACAGATCCATATAGTGCAGTTCTACATAAATATGCACCGCATAGACGGTAGCAGTCATTTTCAAAACCTACTAAAGTACTCCTAATAGCTTTGCTGTAAAACGTGGCAGAGAAAAAAAATGGGACAGCAAGAGGTACCAGCTCAATGACACTCCAAGAAACACTGGCTAGATCAGCCATTCCTAAATAACGCAGCCCCCCTTGAGCTCATCCTACAAAGTTCTCATTCTATAACGTGTATGGTGAGAATACATGCAGTGACTGTGTTTCATCTGTCTGATCTATTGCCAAAAGTTTTATACTCCATTTTCAACCTACGGCTACAGCAATCTTTAGTTACCTTTGTTCTCAGTGTACGCAGCTCATCCATGCCCTCTTTAAATGTTCTTTTCAAGTCCTCCAGTTCTTTGATTTTGGCATGATGTACCTGGTAAAGAAGGAGAGCATCACAATAAGCCTCAATCTGAGGCAGGAGAGTCTGTACGGCAGCACTCTGTGCCACAAAGCTAAGGTAGCGCTCTATGCCTTCAGCCAGGAGCTGAGAGGGCTGGGGTGGCAACAGGAAACATGGAGTGGCAGCAGCAGTAGCAACAGCCACCTTTGAAACCAGATGCCTTAGTCTGGCCTCCCACTCAAAGGTTGCCAACCCCAGTTTAAACTATTATTAAACTTTATTATTGGGGTATGTGATACTTTAAAAGCAGCCAGTGTCTCTTGTTTTGCCTCCTTGCTTCTAATGAACAAAAACTGCTGAGACATAACTGCACCTTTCTTCAGTCAAACAATTACACATTAAAAAAGGACTAGTACTACAAGACCTGAGCAGTGGGAGTGTGACCCGTTACTGGCCTCCAAAAATGAGTTTCAGGCTGTCAGAAACAGGCCTGAATAAATCCTGTTTCTTCATTCCTCACTACCTAAAAACAAAGTCTAAAAAGCCATCCAACAGCAAGGACACCATAGAAACCTGTAAGCAAGATTCTGCGGTATTTAAACACCTCCAGTGCTTGTAGGAGCATCTGCCTACAAGGCAGTTTTGTCATTTTGTTGCCAAAGGAAGTAGTGCATCCTACATACTTCCATTCAGAGGACTACATAAAGAAGGCTTTTTAAGGGACAATGGCAGAGCCACCAGCACAACACTGGATTTTTTTTTTATTTTTTATTTGAGACAAGCAAGGCCAAAAATCAGGGAGCTAACAAGAGTCACTCCTTCCAGATTAGACGTAGTTGTGTAGTTGTAGGGGAGCTGTTTGGAAAAAACAGGCTGAAACAGTCACTAGCTAAACCTGGGTATTGGCATCCACCAACCCTCCTCTGCCAGCCAGTCTAACAAAGTCATTAGCAGAAGTAAGAAATTTTTTTCCGAGTGGACTTGCCACTGAAGGGAAATAAGCAACTTTGCCAGGGGGTTCATTGCTTGGTACACTGCACAGGAACAGCGGAGACTCAGTTTCAGAAGGGAAGTTTGCTCCAGTGTTAACAGACCTCATCTGCCACACATCTGACCCCAAACTTCTCTGTTCCCTCTCATCAGTCCCTGGCCACATCCTCTCCCCAGGCTCCTATTTCCTTTGGCTTGCAACCCCTCCAACTCTTCACTTAGGTTCTTCCTCTTTATCTGCACAGTACCCAAGACTGGGAGTAACTCTTTGAGAAAAAACTCTGTCCTCTCAGTTCTAGTGCCTGCACTACAATGGCCTCCAGCAACTGGGAAAGTCCTAATCATTCCCCAGCAGCCTTTAGCTAAAAGTTTGCTCACATGTTCTGTGCAGGAATCAAACTGTAGGAGCTGTGAGATGATAAAGCATGCTTATGGCAGTCTGAATTTTGAGAGAATATTACTACTAAAGCAGCAAGTCTCTGCTGAGCAGGCGAGAACCAAGATTCCCCCCTAGATGTTTTAGCCTTGCCAAATTTGTGGTGGCAAAAGGCGACACCAAAACCCTTTCTTCAAACTGTCGAGGCCCCATGGCTTCTCAAAAAAGCAATTGTCATTTCCCTCTAACTTTGTTCTTGGATATGCTGGAACATCCCCAAAAAAGTGTAGCCGGCAGCAGATACCTGGTATGCAAAATTCAGCCAGAGTAAATATTTGGCAAAGTTAAGCAACCAAAAACAAGTTCTAATCATGAGAAGCACTGGGCAACTTGGAAGAGAGGCCTTGCTGCCTCTAAGCAACACAATGTGTTTACCTCCAACTGGTCAGACTTTTCTTGCATTTGTTTCTCCAGTTCTCCCTTTGTTACACGGAGTTTTGCATCCAACTCGTTCGATTTAATTTCTTCTGACTCCTACAGGAATGCAAGAAGCAAGCACACTTCATTTTAGGCGCATTAAAAAAAAAAAAGCCACTCTTTGCCCATTTTATGGGCACATGTTATTAATATCGCTGACTCTGCAATATGGCTACAAAGAAGCTTTGAGCCTTGCCCTCCAAAGCTGGCCTCTCTATTTATTTTCCATTCATACCTAATCTTTGGACCTGCATATAAAATGACATGTCATCTCACTTACGCTATATACACAGTAATCTTTCACTTTATTACAAGTTATGCAGCAAATAGAAAAAAGAAAAATGAAATGCTAAACACGCTAAATTTCACCTCATAAGAAAACACACCTACTTGGTACGTTTTTATCATTTCTTGGCAGTTTTTCCGTATCTGATCTGCTTCCTCTTTTGCTTGTGTTAACTTTGTTGTTGCATCCTTGAGTCGGTCTCTAGTTTCCTAGAAAAACAGAAATGGATAATGGGTTGAACCTGCTGAGTCTCATAAAGTTTTTAACTGAGGAAAATGTGACTCTTTTCCAAATATTTTCAACTCCACGGTGACCAACTTCTCTCCAAATAGCAATGTATTTTGTTTGAACAACTGCAGCTATTGATGGAGACGGATAACATGAAAACCCTTAGCTTTTGTTTAAAAATTAAAAAAAAAAAATTCTAGGCCTTATGAATGTAGAGAAATTTGACATTATAAATCAAGTGAAAGCAAATAAAAATAAAGCTGTAGCTAATTACTTTTAAAAAAATCTCAATTTCTAAGCCAATTTCATGATTTAACCTTCACCAGTTTCTG
This sequence comes from Crocodylus siamensis, assembly GCF_052110815.1. Taxonomy (NCBI): domain Eukaryota; kingdom Metazoa; phylum Chordata; order Crocodylia; family Crocodylidae; genus Crocodylus; species Crocodylus siamensis. The sequence continues at coordinate 89,261,434 of NC_143401.1, read as the reverse complement.
TAAGAAGCCATGTTTGAATTGTAACCCTCCCCACCTTCAGTATGAAAAAATGGACAGAAGAAATGTCCCATCCCCTGCCCTGCTGCCTCCAGCAATCCTCCTCAAGGTGTTAAAAGGAATAAGCCCTCAAAAACCAGCAGGCAGCATGAGTCAAACAGCTCAGCAAATTAAAATCTCTCATTGGTAGAGCCTACATTTTGTGAGCCAACACGAAGTCGATAATTCTGAAAAAGAAAGTTAACAACAAGGGATGAATCCTTTCCAAACAAAGCTCATGCATCTAGGAAGACTTCTGTAATAGATCTGTTACAGCCCATCCTCTCCATCTTAGACTCCTCAAAGCAAGGACCTTTTGCCATAGCTCTCTCTTTCCTTTCAGTATGTGTGTGTTTAAAAAAGAAACAAGTGAAAAAGCCTAGTTTCTAACTGCTCTTTCTCCCCAATCAGACTGGCAGCGTCTGTAACCTGGATCACGCGCAGATTCTGAACTGGTAAATTCAGAATAGGAAGGGCAAGAAATTCTTAGCAGGGACTGCAGGGTGCATAATTTTGATTTGGTAAAAGGCCTCTGGCAATCGTACAGAAACAAAAACCCACTCTGGATATATTCTATTCTGTCCTTCCACAATTTCGCTTCTCAACTGGAAATTTCTTTAATCCATCTGTAGACAGCACTGCCTACAGATGGATTTAGGGGCACATTGCAATCTTACTCCAGGACAGTGCTTTACTAACCTTGTGAGAATCCATTTCAGTTTTCAATTTGTTTTGGGCCCATTTGACTTTGATAACATGAGAGTTTATTTCTTCTTTCAGTTTTTCTCTCTCTCTGCTCAATCTAGTAGCTTCGCCTTCCTAAAACCAAAACAGAACACAGGTATTATTTTGCAGACTTTGATCCTTCGGTGTTTATATAGCTATAGCACTCATGTATGATTAGTCTTATTCTAAGTGTAGGCTGTCAACTTTAAGGCTATGAAAAAACGAACATAACGCTTTAGCCCCTAACTTGTAAATATCCTGCCATCGGAGGTGGTTCAAGCACCTACACTGAACAACTTCAAGAGCAAATTGGATGCTTATCTTGCTGGGATCCTATGACCCCAGCTGACTTCCTGCCCTTTGGGCGGGGGTCTGGACTCAATGATCTTTGGAGGTCCCTTTCAGCCCTAACGTCTATGAAATCTATGAAATGTTTAGGCCTGAGTCCCCCTAGTGAGAGTACATCCCTGTCTGCACACACTGCTGGTACATTTAGGGGCTGCTAGCAGACTGGTTTCGTCAGGAACGGTGACGATCCAGGAAAACCTAGATTTGCTGATCTTCTGAGAAGGCTGCAAAGGTGCAGTTTTACTCCTTCAGTAGATTGAGGGGACAGATGCAGGTTCCATGGAGCTAGATTCAGAAGGTGCAAAAAGATGCAGCTAAATACTTAAGGACTGGTAAAACTTTTGTACAGAACTGATGGAATCCTTGCATGACTGGATACATAAAACAGATCAATACCGGAAAAAAGAAAATAGTCTATGTTTAAACTGCTCTGTGGTTGTAGTTCATACACTATTTATGCCAGCATAATAGTTAGCATAAAATGCTAACAAAGCACTGGGTGTGTTTAATATGCAACTAAGGACATGTGGTGCAGGGTAACAGCAAATGCTAGCAAAAAAACCACTCCACACAAACCACCACCTTTCCTATCAACAGCATGAATTGCCAAAGCATAGCTGGCCTGACCTTAGATACCAATATCTACAAACCAACATGTCATAAAATACTCCATGCATTATATTAGACTCCTAGCAACTGCAATGTTATTCCTTAAATGGGCCAAGTTTACCTTACCCAAGGTGTTTAGACAAGCATGGCAAGAGGGCTGCATAAACACTGCAAATCTTCAGGGCTGCTCTCGCAGGTAAACCTGAAGTTAGATCTACCAGCTAAAGTTCCTTTTGCAGGTTTGAGCAGATCCCCTCCTTCTTATAGGCTGGAAAACCACTGAAATATACTTAAAAGGAGCCACTTAAAGCCACGGTTTCTTCAAGTTTCGGTGAGCTTACTTTGACCTTCCTTTTCCTGCTCACACCACAAAATGACATTACGAACAAATCCACTAGGTTTCAAGGAGAGATCAGCTACCAATGGCCCACGGGATGGATTTGTTCCACCAAGCAACTGTCCCCCATCCCTACCGGCCAGATATTGGCAGCAGTTCCGGAGTAGAGGAGAGCAGTCATGTTCCTCTGCTCCTGAGCAGTTTTGCTGCCGCACTGCCTGCTGCTGTCCCAGCCCTCCCTGCTTTCTCTTTCGTACCCTCTTATCGCAGCTGTTGCTTCTTTCACTAGTAAACTGGTTGCTAGCAGGATTTGGTGCCACTGCTAGCAACCAGTGAATGTTGGCTGGCAAGGGTAAAGGGCAGCAGCAGTGGCAGCAGCTGCAGTAAGGGGCCATGAGAGCAGCCTCAGCATAGAACCAAGACAGGTAGGGTGGCAACAAGTGGCTTAGAGGGGCAGTGGCAGCAGCCACCTTTGAACACAGCTACCTTCATTTGGCCTCCCACACCTTAAAGGATGCTGACTTGTGGTTTAAAGCTATTATTAAACCTTTATTACTGGGTAGCTGGTACTTTAAAGGAGCCAGCATCTCTCGTTTCACCTCCTTGCTCGCAATGACCAGAAACTGCTCAGACATAAGACTGTAGGAAACTTAACTGCACCTTTCTTCAAACATTTGTGTGGAATATTAATAAAGGGCTTAGCACTGCAGGATGTAAGCAGTTGGGGTGCAACCTGTTACTGGCCTCCAAAAATGAGTTCCAGGCTTTCTGAACTGGCCCTGAATAAATCCTGTTTCTTCGCTACTCACCACCTAAACAAATTTTTAAAAGCAACAAAACAGCAAGGACACAACAGAAAATCCTAAACATGATTCTGCAGTATTTAAACCCCTTCATCAATGCTTGTAGAACCAACTGCCTACAAGGCAGGTTTCTCATTTTGTTGCCAAAGAAACTAGTGCATCCTACAGACCTCCATTCAGAGAATTATCTGAAGGCGTTTCGGGGAGATGACAATAGAAACAATAGTCTTTTTCCCAAAAGAAAACTTTTTTCATAAAATGAATCTTCTGACCAACACACAGCAGAAGTGAATTCAGTAAGACACATTTCATTCCATAATTATGCTAAGTGAGGTCCAGATTATTCACAGAGTACTTTTAATCAGTTCTTTAAGTCTTGTACAATATGCCTAACATACCTTGGTTTCATAGAGCTGGTGCAGTCTTCCTTTTTCCTGAGAAAGCTGTTTGATTTTATTAGTATGTTTTTCAATTTCTTTATTTGCATCTCTCAGTCTTCTCTCAAGTATCTCCTTTTCTTTCCGGAGGTCTAACGATTCCTTTTCTCCTCGAACATATTTCATCACCATGGTTTCCTTTTCTTGGCGCGCTTCTTCACATTTCTTGTTTGCCTTTAAAATTGTTACTCTGATTCCGTTAATAATGCATTTTGCAGTTAGCATTGATAAGCAGGCAATACCCACACACAGTACTCCATGCAGTAACTATTGATGAAGGTGAGGATGCAGATATATATTTTCACTAGCATGATCAGGCTGAACACCAGTGTAATTGTAATGTGGACATAATATGCAGCCCTATGCTGGTGCATGTTATTCTACTCCAAGGAAAAGTAGCCCTAGGAAAATAAGAAGTACTTCTACACCAGTGCATGTTATTGGTATTGGTGCAGGTAGCTCTACTCAGTATTTGTAGGAACTGTCCATCTGGGCAGAGGTTGGACCCTTGTGGTTCCTTCCCTGCTATTCTATCTTGGGAGAACAGCTTGCTCAAATGCAAATGTGCTGTCATAGCACCCCTGCCACCTCACGGCAGGGTACTGTTATATTGCCTACAGCAATTGGTGACCTGGAGAGAACCAGGTATGAGCTCATTCAGGCCACCAATGAAACTCATGTTTGTAATATTAGGTACATATCTTAAATGTCTGCAAGCCCACAGCTAAATATCTTATTTTAATGGCATAAATCAGCAGGCTGGTACAGCTTCAGTGTATTTGAGCATTCATAAAATCAAAAACATACACATCTGATGCTTCGAAGTGAAAATATGTTTGCAAATATATATCGTGCCAAATCTCTCCCCACAATGTTCTAAATAATGTCTATTTAGTTGTCTGTTTAAAATCACGGAGATCTTATTTTCAAAAACTTACTACATTTTCATAAGAACAGGAAGCAAAAATTGTGTTCTAAAATTCATATAACGTGGAGAAAGCCCCTGACTTAGTGCCATATTAAGAGAAAAAGATGACCCACCAGCAACAACAAATGAGGTTAAATGGTTAACCTGGAATTAGTCATTAAAGGGTGCATTTTAAAATCGATAAGAAAGGAAATCTGCTGACAACTCAAACCAATACAAATAAGACTTAAATTAATTAAAATAATTTCACAGATAGGGAAACTAAAAAAGCATTAGTGGCCTAGATTTTGTATACATAAACATACAGATGCTCTGTCTTTTCACAGTCTAGGTGTCAAGGACTCTATTAAAAGGTTAAAATGCATCTTGGAAATCTTGGGGAATCTATTTCTAACATGATGAGGCTGCCAAACATTTCCAAGAAAACTGAATGAGCAATTCAGTGATTAAAAATCATTCTAAGATACCTGGTCCATACGAAATGTCATCTCCTTATGCAATTGCTGAATAGCATTTTTGGCTGCAGCTTCTTGGGTTGTAAGCTTGTCTTTAGCAGCTTTAACTTCTTTATTAAGCTCTTCTATTTTTGCTTCTAACTGCAAAGCAAACATCATTGAGTAATCAGTGAAGAGACAATAAAAAAGATTTCAATCAAATTTTGGAAACATAGGAACATTTCACCTAAATTAGGTGTTACAGCACTTTAAAACACCAAGGAAAATATCAGGGTAGAATAAATTACTATGTGAAAAGGAAGAGGGATTTGGACTAATATCTCTCTCTCTGCTGATGGAGTCTATTGGCAAGGATAACAAAGTTGCAAAGATCTCAGAATTAGGCCCTATGTTCTAATCCAGCTGCTTAGGTTTGCATTAAAAGAAAGAATCAGACATCTGACACCAAGAATTCAATACATTTAAGATGCACCTTGAATCACTGCCTAGCATATAAAATATAACTGATGGATTTGTGCAAGCATGCAATATTATATCAGTTACTTCAATTATAAACACACAGTACAAAACTGTATGGTTTTTCTCTGTTTGAAGAGAAAAGACTAAATTATTTTCCAGGGACTGACTTCTATATAAAGAGAGGGGGGGGAATGAAAGAAGAAAAAGAGGCTTCATTTTTAAATGCCATAAATATTACAACTCTCATTGCTGAAAAGTACCATTTTAAACTGCAGTGTCAAAAGATATTTGACTAACCTCATTAAAAAGTAATATTTTCTGAAACTGCCCCCAAATGTGAAACATTAAAGAGCTGGCTTAAATAACAAGAAACAGAATTCAGAGTAGCATGCTCACTTATCAGTACCACTTTCTGTGATGGTACATTTAAGTGAAATATCACAGCGAACTCATGATCCTCACACCATCAGACAGTGATAACAAGGAAATAAGAGCAAGGGACAAGTAAGCTGTTTGCTGCTTTAGGCAAGAGTATATGTTTCAGTTTCTAACTTTTTTAATCCATCTTCTTTTCAACCCTCTGTCTAATAATATTCTGAATGTTCAAAAGATTGCAGAGACGTCCAGAAGGCAAATGAGGATCCTGTAGCATGATACATTCTTCAGGCACTGGAGAACAAGTCTTTGCCATAACATTTGAGAATGCCCAACAAATTGGGCAGAGGAAAAAAAAAAAAGACATTAACAGACAGCTATCTGACATGACTGGGATGCTAACACTAACAGTAGTGTTGTATATTAAATTACTAATATAAAAAAAGTTAGTAGTTTGGATATCATACCACATCACTACAGCACATTTACAGTCAGTTTAAAAATCCATGCTGAAACAACAGCAACAGCATTAACAGATAATCCCATTATAAGCACGCAGTGACATCCAGGATGACACTCCCTTCTGCTTCACCACAAGGCTGCTGCCACAAACCAGTGAACAGCAGGGATGTTTTTCTCCTTAGTTGGTGACAGCTTAGAACAAGTGGAAGTGCCTGCCATACACTCCTCTGCGGTGTTGTAAAATATTCACTTGAAAATATATATTTTATATAATTTTTTTAAATTTATATATATTTGGGGGAAGGGTTGTTTTGGTTTTTTTCGAGTTAATATTTTACAACACCGCAAAGGACTGTATGGTCACTACAGATGACTATATAGCTATAGATATAGATATAATAGAGCTAAACAACATTTTGAAGAGTGTCTCTAAAACATACGTTTATAGCAGTGATCATAATCTTTTACTAGTTATTTTCTTGGGTTTTCATTTCTTGGTTAGTTTAATAGCAAAATACTAAAAAGGCAGGTATTCTTGCACAGATTAAGAAGAAATCTAACCACTTTAAGACCTTCAGAGAAAGTACTCCATTCGGCATATTTGGTTCCAAAGGGCAGATAATCCATAATATCGTGAGATTTTACTATTGTTATCAATTATAAAATGCTGTAAGACATTAACAGCTAAAGTAGTTCCAAGTAGAACTTAACTTTTCACTTTCAGATTGCTGCCTACTACTAAAAACAAGATATTTATATATTCTAAAGCAGGGAAGTCAAATTCATCTAGCCTCACAGAGCCATGACAATTAACACTGGCACCACTCATCCTGCCAACCAATTTCTGACCCCATAAGGAGACCAGCTTGCTGGATGGCATAACTCTGTGGGTCATATTTTTGACACCCCTGTACTACAGCATTTAAACTTAGAGAAATATTTCTTGAAGCATAGCTTAGAATGACATTACAGAAAACTGATAGGAATATCCCTTTCAGGCCAACGCAGCATATATTGCATTCCCAACAGGGGTTTTATTCTCATTTGATTATGAATGCTGGCTTCAGCATTTACTGCAAAGAGGGAACTCAACTGTGTGCAATACAGGGTCTTCAGTGGAAATCTAAGGCACTGAAGTTAAACACAGGGAACCCCAAGAAATATTGAACAGCTGAAACTCCCTTCGACTTCCAGGTGTTCAACACATCAGTAGTTTGAACCCAAAAACTATTGAAAATAAAGACAGTATAAGCTTTCAGTAAAACAATTTCCTTAGTATGGAAAGAGACAGCCTGTTTCATATGGGGTTTATGCAAATACTGGGCCCGTTTCCCCCGTGCATCTCAGCGCCAGGCAGAGGCTCTTATTGCCAGCGTGTGGAAGAGATCAGACCCCCCTGTGCTAGCTGTACCTGTTTAATAATGTTGAGGTGCTGCTTCTCTGTCTCTGTTCGTTTTTTCAGTTCGTCTTTCAAGTTGTCCTTTTCGGAACAAATTTCCAATATCAGTTCCTGATGCTTTTTGTTTTCCTTAATTAACCTGTATGCAACAAGGAAAAGGAGAATGAAACGTTGATACCCACAATCGGGGGGAAGGACACGACACACAATGCTGTGCAAATGCGGTGTATTTTAGAACCCCACTAGAATTGCAGCCACCAATAGCAATAAAGCCTTACAAAGAAAGGGTTAAATAGGTGTGTTCGGTGTGTGGAGGACAAAAATAAGTGATCCCCAAAAAGCTAGGTACCTGTACATTTTAACCTAGAATGAGCTGTGACAGCTTTCTATAAACACTTTCGTGCAGGGTTTTTACAATAACTGCTGACAGAGCCTTATATACAGCGTGTTTATAACGTCCTTGTGAAACTTTAAACTTTAATAAGTTTGGATATACACTTTGAATCATCATTTACAGTTTGCTTCTCTCCAAAGCATAATTCATTAAGTTTTAACACAATACAGCTCGAATTTCTAGACTTCAACATAACACCACCTTTCACGATACATCGTTCAATCTGATTTTCCAACTCATAGAAAACATTTTATAGTTGCTGCTAAGTGATTTCATGAATTGCATTTGTGATCCTTACCCTATGCATGGCTTATACTAGGCTAAAATGAACTTAATGAATTATGCTTTCAATAGCTGTTTACAGTTTGCTTCTATCATGTGTATATCCAAAGTTATTAAGGTTTAAAGTTACACAAGGACTTTATAAACACTCTGTCCAGAAAGCACTTGATGCTGCACACACTCTCTGGCTGGTATGAATGTAAGCCAACAACTGCATGTCACTGGGCAATGAAAACACTGGTAAAAATACTGCTTTCTAGTTAGCTACACTGTTCCTGCCACTCTGGTTCCTGGGAACTTCCAAAGCATTCAGAAATGCCCAGCCATAATATAGATATCAATGCAAACACCAGTATTACCTTATTTTTACACCATGGACAGAGCAAGCAATTGATTTGCTCACAAAGGAAGCCTTTCCCAGCCACAAACCAAACTGAGACCTCCAAAGCCGTAATCGAGACTCTTACCCACAGGCAGCTCTCTTTTCATAACACTTTGTACCTTGCAGTAGGGCAAGCTGAAGGCTGAACTGAAGCTACAGTCTAAACAGCGTATTTGGCTTGATCTTCATGGCCTCACACCACAGCGTTCCAGAATGGATGTGAAAGAAGGTTATAAACAACCAACTGGAGCAATATTTGCAGTATTATGGACCATCCCTTCTGAATTATTTAGGTACCTAGCAGCACTCTCAGAAACACCTCAGCAGGTTAAGTGACTACAGTTGGCATCAGTAGAAGTTCGGCACCTAGGCTTCACAAGGGAGTTTTAAAATCCTATGGGTCATCCCCTGCATCTTCAGCCATCAAAATGTCTGTAACCTTCTGGTTTTAAGCAACTTAGGGCACATCTACAAGTCTGCTTTACTGCAAGTTGACTAGTTAGCTCCATAGTAAAGCATTACCATTTATCTACATGTGCACCAGTATTAGGGCACACTAGATTAATTAACTGCACCCTTAGATAGTAGCATCGGGGACAGTACTATCTTAGGGCACAGTTAGTTACTGTACTGAAGCACGTGTGGATGGTGACTGAGGCACCAGGGTGCAAAAGTACAGGGGCTGCCTGCTGCCCAACCCCACACTTTAGCACCCTCATGCCTCAGCCAGCCCCTTGGCCGCTGACGCTGGTACCTGGAGCCCAGGCTGCTCTGCTCTGGGACTGCAGCGTGTTGACCCAGGTGCAGCATCTGCACATGTGCCCTGGACCGCAGTAGTTTCAGCATCTACACGTGCCCCCACTGCTGCCTGCCTTGTCCCCCCACTGCTGCCTGCCTCCCCATACATCCCTCTGTCCCTTGCTCTCCTGTGCCTGTACCTGCCCCCCACCCCCTGCTCCTGCTGTTTGCCCCCCTTCCCTTCTGCTGCGGCTCTCCTCCTCTGGTGCAGTCAGCAGCAGGACGGCCCTACACTGGCTCCAGCCCAACCTGATCCCTGCCCACCTCCTCCTCCCCCTACAACCTGCCACTTGGCTCCCTCCAGTCTCCCCCAGCTGAGTGGCCCCTCCTCCACCAAACAAGCTATTCCAGCCTGGGGCCAAAGCTAGAATTGAGCTACTGCCTCCCCAGGCTCATACTTGAATCCAAGATGAGGCTTTTCCCCCCTCCCACTCCCCAAGGCTGACTAGGGGGAGGAGGGAACCTCACCTTAGATTTGAGTAAAAACGGTAATTTAATAACAGCTACGTCAACTGCAGCCTGGTCCCAAGGGTACAGGGCAACAAGCACCCACAAAGCTTTTCATGTATTCTGTCAGGCTGTAGATGCCCAGCTATAACCTAAATCTGACCCCAGCAGCACAAAGCGCAGACCATTTCCAGGGCGGCATTGCAGTGATTCGGCAGATTGGAATCTCCGACCCAACCCAGAACGCCCTTTGGACCAGCTACCACCCCGAGCAGTCTCCTGTCGTCACAGGCAGGCCCATTACGGGAGTAGCAAACAGCATGCAGGCATGCCCTGCTCTTCTGGAAATGCAAGAGGGAGAAGTAAAGTAATGATACTTGTCTCTCTAAGAAAAATGACTGGCTCCCAGGGCAGGATACTGAGCTGCTGTAGTAACACAGCCTGTACACAGTGAATGACGGCCCAGCTAACAAACAGGTCAAACCCAATCAACCTGTTTATACACTATCCTTAGGAATTTTGGCCATCTACACACCTACCACTTCCAGCTCCCGCTCCTCATTCCTGGTCATTGCTGCTTGTACGAAGTACATGAATCACAATCATGCTGTCGTGCTTTCTATTAAGTGTTTTCTAGGAGGAGTTAATTTGGTATGTTTTTTGTTAGGGATTAATTGGCAATGTTATAAAATCTTTTCACAGAATGGGAATTTCTCAATGCAGGTTCTCTTTTCTTTTACACAGCTCTCCATTACATATCACAGTATATCCCATGAGAAGTAAACACCCAGAAAGCCCACACAGATTACAAAAACCCCTTGTGTTCAGCCCTGCCAGCAGGAATAAGTTTAAAATTAGAGGATACACTTTACAAATGATCAAATGCTTCTTATGTAATGAGAAAACATTAAGAAAGCCCAAAACGAAAGCAAAAAAATCCACCAGTTACCTGAAAGAGTTCACATTTAAACATTCATCTCTTTAAATAGTTAACAATTCAACTATAAAATTTAGCACAACAAACTTTGATATTCAGAAACCTGTTTCAAAACCTTTCCTGCATCATCCAGTAAAGTGCTAATTTATTTCTATACACCGACGCTTGAAGGACTCTACATTTAACAAAGCCTTCAGTCTTCTGAAAACTGAACTGAAATATCCTTTTCCAGCTTTTTGAAAAGCCAAAGTCATCTGAAACTACTAGAAGAAGCTTCTCGTTTTACATGGCAGTTTTCAACCTTTTTTTATTTGTGGGCTCCTTAAAACAATTTCAAATGGAGGTGAGGACCCCTTTGAACTGTAAGTGTGGGTGTTCACTTACTGATTGATCGCAGTCATCTTTTGTGAACTCAGACACGGTGGCTACACATAGACAGTCAAAAAGCCCGAGGCTGAATCGATTCAGCCTTTGCAGACTAGTCTAAGCTGCATAGAAGGAACCGATAAGCAAGTGAACGGACATTCACTTTTGATTCTGGAAATGCAGCCATATGTCTGCAGTGGTTCAGGCCATGAGCAGGAGTGAGAAACACAACTGAGAAAATTGGTTACGCACACTTGTATCTGTGGCGAGATTAGTCAGATACTCACTTTTTTATGGTTTGCTCCTGTTCCAGGTATCTGTCTTGCACACATTTGTCAAACATTGCCAGGGCCTGCTCCCCTTTCCTCATTCCATTAGGGAGTTTGTGCTCTTTTGAAAAATTAGTGGCTATCAGTTCAGATTCAATTTCTTCCAACAAAGCCTCCTGCGATGAAGACTGCTGTATTGTGGAAATGAGCTTCTTTGTGCAGTCCGTGTCATAAGGGCTCTCCGAGTAAATTCTATCGCTAGATTTTTTTACAAAGTCAGATTCTTCTCTCAACTCCTGCAATAACTCCATCAGGGACTGTTCTGTACCATTCATTTTCGAAACCTGTCGTTCAAAATCCCTGCTGGGCAAGTGTTCAGCTTTCCCAGAGCCTCCCCCTCGTCTTACAAGAGAAGTCTTAGCACAGCAGTCCCCACCTCCTCCGTGATCAGGTGAAGGCTGCTGGTGCTCCAGCATTTCAGTTCTGGCCCCATCCCCCCTCATGTCAACAGCTGTGAAACCATGGGCTGCTGGCAATGACTGGGATTCCCTTTCCAAGGTGGGATCCTCTTCTTCAGCAACACTTGCACCATCCTTCCTGTCAAAAGTTCTGTCAGCACTTTCATGCTGTGAAGAGCTGGGGGAGGCACTCTCCAAGGCTTGCAAAATAACCACCTCTATTACACTCTGCATGTCTGGCCTATGCACTTCCATCCTTTCCTTTCAGGAATCTGGAAAGAGAATGTAGGGAGTGTTAACTTCAAAAGAGACAGGATTAAAAAAAAATAAAACCAACCTGAGGGACTGGGGAGAGGAAGATTCAATTGAAAATCAAAATGCAGGACAGGGATAGAAAGAATTTGCTTCTGACAAAGTTTAACAAGGGTTTAGCATTCTGTCTGCTAAATGGACACACTACTGATTGCATCGAGTTTCAAGAGACGGTGGGAAGAATCAAGGTGCTATGATACTAACTACTGTTAATTAGTGTATTTTCCTACCTTCTAGTAACTCTTGCAGTCTGAAAGGCGAAACCATAGAGGTGACAGAGCTCAGTTCAGTGATTCTCAAAGAGGGGGCTGCAGCATCCTGGGGTGCCTTGATATCCTTTCAAGGGTGCCAATGTTAACAGCAGTGCTAGGTTTGCAACATGATTCACATGATAAACCTAGAGATTTCAAATAGAAATCCATAGGTGTGGGCCTTGTTCTTTCCAACAGAAAAAACCTTGCTCTGTTATTTTTGATACTCAACGATGAGTAAAAACTAAGAGCTGGCATTTTTGAGGGGGTGTCTCGAGTCTAAAAAGCTTGAGAACCACTGGCTTAGTTCCATTTAAAAAGAAGAAATCAGAGTGGCTACTTTCAGACAAATAGCAAAAACCAGGGCTTCCATAGTAACTGGTATTATAGTACATGATTCCAATTGCCATTAGTAACAAGCACAAAGTGAAGACACACTAATCATTCTGTGGAGTATGGGATCACGTTCCAGCTACCGCCCATAAACATTTTTTCCAAAAGTCAAGAGGCTCTCACCCTCCTCCCACTCAGTCAAAAAAACACACAACAACAACACTGTTCCTCGTTCCTGAGCCCTGACTGTCCATCACAGCCTATACGCACAACTAGCAGAACACTCAGCAACCTGGAGGGGTGAGAAAACAGCTTCCCATTCCTGCCAGCTTTTACACCCTACAAAGAAGCATCTAGCTGCTTGAAGATGGCACTCTACCGCCGTCTGTAATACTGTACAGCCACCCTCTCAGAAAGGAGTTGGCAGAATGAATGTTTGCAGAATCACTAGATGTAGGAATGGCTCCATATAGCAAAGCTCAGGTACACAGATTGCAAATGGCCAAGCACACTTGCTGGCCAGCTTCCCCAAGGTGGCTGGTCACACAATGTTGTCTCATCTTCATTTCAGGATGCTTCTGCAGGTGTCCAGACAATTCACTGTGAAGACTCTAGAAACACCACTGGCCTTTTTAGGCTGACCTGTTGGCCAGTCTTCAGGAGACAAGTTGCAATGCCTTGATGACAAGGAGTCAAATGTCTTTGGTCTGCTCTTGCCTATTTACCAAGATTCCCATTTCTCTGAACAAGCAGAGGTAGTTTCCTAATTCAGCGGTTCAACTTTGCCATTCCAGGAAGCAATCTGCCCTCACACACCAGTTTCCTTGCTGCCTCCCAACACTGGCACCACCTCTTCTCCATTACCAGGGTGACCCCAGGGTCTCTTGGCTTTGCTTTTGCTCACTCCCTGCCATGCTAGCCAGTGCCTTGGGTTGTGACTTGTACTGTCCCAGCTACTAGTAAGCAAAGCGACTTTTCACTGCATCCTCACCATGCTTGAATGTATAATGTTCAATAGGGGCAGACTTCTACCAGGTCTGTGAGTGACTGCTGCCACTAATGCCCTCCAGCATAACATGCACAAACAGCTACAAAAAAAATGAGCAATCAACTTACTTGCCTCTACCAAAAGACACTAAATCTAAGCAAAAATCTAAGACTGGACAGAAGCCAGCATTTGGTAATGGTAGATAACATGTAGGATTCACAGCAAGGAAACACAAGGAATTTATACAGCAACAATACAAATATATGGGGAGGAACAAACACTGAGTTTTGAGGATTTAGTATTTCCTGCAGACTTGCTACAAATGCAATTATTGACCAGAATAACTTAAGAAGATTCCTAGCTTTCCTCATAACGAAGCCTGCATTATATCACTTTGTATTTCAAATTCTGTTTGCTTGCAGTGTAAAAGGATTGAATTGTGAAGTGTGATTTCCCACCATTCATCAACTGTTCAGTGTTAACTTTTGCATTCAAATTACCAACATGTAAATAAGGAATACTAACATTTGCCACCATTTCATTGCTGCTCCTCACATTGGAAGCCTCCATCTAATACGTTTAATGGAAATGACAATGGCAGCTACACTTTGCCATTCAAGTACAATACTCCTTGCAAATAAATGAAACAGAACAATGAATTTTGAACACTTGTTCAGTAACAATTTAGCTGCTTGCAACAGGCTTTACAAATAGAAGTCAGAGGCAGGTACCTTTTAGCAGCTGAAAAGTCTACGTGCAGCTTATAAATAGGGACCTTCTTAAAACTGTGGTAAGACAAAGGCTTTTTCACAGCCTGCTCCCAGCAGTGAGGACCACTGGTTGCCAATATTTTTTTTCTGGTGTTGATTTCATGGACAGTCCCAGATTTCATGGTTTCTGTGAAACCGCAAATTAAGTCCCTACTTATAAAAATTCAGTTTATTATAAAAATTGAGAGACTACTTTAAAGATCAACTGTTAAAATATAATACAGCCAAAAACTGCTTTAGATATTAAGATACACCTGCTTTCACTGAGTATTTGAGAGAATGTTAACAGACTTGTCAGGTCTTCCTGCAGTTATTATCTTAACCTGATTATTAATTTAAAGTTATTTTTTCCAGGTATGCATAAGTCATGAAGTTAATTGTATCATTTCCCAAGGACTTGTTGCTTTTAAAAATTTGAGTAATACCCATGATATGGCACGCTATTTGTGTGGGTATAGAAGAACAGAAAACACTAAAGTACTAGCCAATTGCCCATCAGGAATGACACGGCGGGGGGGCAGGGGACATGCAGCACAGCCACCCACCATCCCGGGGAGTGCGGGGGTGGGAAGCCTGTCCCACCACCCCCCTCAGCCAGCACCCTAAGCTGCTGCCACCTGCAAGAAGCTCCACCCTGCCCCCCACCCCGGCTGCTCCATCCCTGCCATCATGGCGGTGCTCCACCGCGCTGCCGCTTCCTGTCCAGAACACTCTTGGTGCACTCTGACTGGTTGTTTCTAAGACTAAGGCTCTTATAATATTACTAGCCAATTGCCTATCAAGAATGACGGGGAGGAGGGGGCTGGGATGGAGTGCCACCACCTAACGCCCCATGCTGCTACTATTCTGCTTCTTGCAGGGGGCAGGGTCTGTCTGATAGTCAGTGGTGGTCCTGTCCACCCTCTGTCCAGTCCTCCGTGCGACTTCAAAATCATGGCGGCACCCCCCCATGCTTGGAGCACTCTGATTGGCAGTTTCCGTCAGCCAATCAGAGTGTGAATAAAGTATTACAGATGGACAGACTTAGGCTTTATAATATTATAATGATTAAAATATATGACAACATAAAATTCTATGTGCCAGCTCAGTGGCATTCACTTCTACAACACCTAAGCAAGGGGAGTAAGTTAATCTCAGGATAGCTCATGTCTACATGCAGCAGTTTGTCATCTTTGTAACCCTGAGAGTCAACCACATCTGACTTTGACAAACACCTAGGCTGACCTGTCAAATCTTCCTGTGATTTAGTCCACGATGCTTGCTCTACTGCTCTGGTAGAACCTTTATAATGTGCCTGTGCAACTAGTCTCGTGAATCCTTCGGACACTCTAGAGCAGCATTTCTCAACCCATGGGTCATGACCCAAAAGTGAGTTGCAAGAATGTTCGTGACCCTTTCATATAATCATGGGAAACGTGGGGGGGAGGGGGGGGGGAAAAAATCACAGATTTTCCCATTTAAAAGGAGAAAAAAATACAGGAAACCCCTTGCAGGCTGACGAGTTCCAGCCTGTAAGGGGCTGCTTGGGGCTGGGGGAAGTGGGAAGCAGAAGGAGGGCAGGGGGTCCCATGTGCATGTGCATACATGCACAGGGCAGCCGGGCAGTGTAGAAAGCAGCTCCCACAGTTCCTGCTAGAATACGCTGATCAGTAGCCAGACTGAAAATGTAAATTGTTTTGCTTGCTGCTACTGAAAGAAGCTATCTTAGCTGCTTAGTTTTTTTTAAACTATATACCTAATCTCATAGTAAATGGGACTATTACAAGTGCACAGTTACGAAGCTGTGCGAGTGGCTGAAGGATCTTATATGGTAGGTATAAGAGCCAAATTAATAAAAATTTCCAAGCTGAAGGAATCTATTTAACATGTTTTGAATTATGTACTTACTATTTTTCTGCCAGCAAGAGTCCCCTGCTGAGTTTGAAATCCCCTTAAAAGATGCTTGGAAATCAATCAAAATTAGAAATATATTCCTTGGACTCACTTAACAAAACATGACCCATAACATGTTGTTTATTCATTGCATATGCTGAATGACGGACTTTTTTTAAATCCAAGACACTCTCCCATCCTAACTTTTGCAAAGCAGGGACCAACTGTAGAGCACCCTGTTTGTTAGGAATTCTTAGAAGTCCAGGAAGTCAAATACTCTGAGGATTTGGGGGGGGGGGTGTTAGCTTTACACAATGCTGGTCAGAATCTGTTCATTAATGTTATTTTGTAGTGAATTTTTTTAAAAGTGCACATGATTTGTGATACAATAGCTGTACAGTAATTTTACTGACTAATCCAGGGAACTTTTATCATAAAGAGTTATTGCAGGAGCAAGTATGAGGTCATCTTATAACTTAGGAATTAGACTAAGGTTTTGCAGTTATTTGCAGAAAAACAGAACCGGCTCATAGAAGACTAAACAACACACATCACATTTCAGAAAGGCTCTCCAATCAAACTTCTGATCTGCATATTATTCAATGGCTACAATAATTCATAACACCAGGTTCAGAAAGAGTCAGCTTTAACTTACAATGGCAAAGGAAGGATGGTCAGGCTTTGGTCCTAAAGCATCAACCTGCTAAATGCATTAGATGTATGTACATGTTTTAACCCCTACCTACTGAGCACAAATCAGCATGGTTACAGACCCAGAATACAACCGGAAGCTTCCTAAATTCAGGTATTGATCATACCAACATTTCATAGCACAGGTAAGTTATTTAACATCAGTTTTGTACCACAGACCAAGCTGCTTCAGATTTCTTCAAAGGGAGCCCATCTGAACCCTCCGGTTTTAACCTGCAAAGTGCTTTAAATCATTTAGGTTTCATATAGGTCTTTTGTTTATATTTCTAGTCCTTCCTCAAAATCTGTGCTGATCAACAGCATAGACATCCTTTGCTACTGCTAATGCTCCTGGTCTTTGAAGGCAATATCTTCAAGGTCAACTGTCAGACAATCACAGCAGAACGTAGAAGCCAGCACCTCTAAGGAGTAATCCTTCAAAAGCTCTGCAAAATCCACTAAACCCCTGCACTGCCAGCCCCAAGGGGTCACAAATCAGAGCCCAGGCTAAAACAAATGAGATCTGTTTTAAACCTGGATTGCAGATAGAACAGATCAAGGAACTAGTGTGTAACTTGGGAATTTCTAGGATGCTGTGTTTAAAAAGTTTAAGTGTTACATTCACACAATTCATTTAATTGAACCTAGGAGTCCTTCAAGTTCATCCAATGAAATAAAAAAGCAATAAAAATCCAAACCCAAAAGCTAAAACACAACTTCAAGGTGGGGTTGGGTGGCTGGAAAAGGGCACATTTTTTCTTAATAAGAAGGACAAGCCATAGAGAGCTGTTAAACCAAACAAAGCCTGTGGCTTTTGCTGACTCTTCCATTAGCAAATTAAAACAATATTGTTTCACTTTCCATGAACCAACTGCATGCGTATGCTTTGAAGACTCAGACTTTCAATCTGTGGGAAAATACAATTTCCTATTCCAGTTGAAAAAAATACTTACCCACAAAATAACACTTTCTGTGCAGCGTACCAGCTGTTTACTGCCTGACTCTGCTCTTTGTTTAAACCAAAAGCAAGACTGTTTCATTTATTTAAATCAGGGAAAGGAGCTCTGTAATCTGCACTGTAGAACTGCTCAGTACCTGGAGCTCCCATTGTCTTCTATGTCTATGCAAGCATATCAGGAAGGGAAACCTGGTTAGAATCAGGCCATAGGATTCAAATACAATTACTTTCCACCCTAGCCAAAATACCTCATTCTAGATGAAGTATTTTCTTGTAGACACAGATAAAATTTATCTGCACGCTTTTCCTGACTTGTTTCTCCAAAATGCCTATGAAAATTGTCTGTTCCAGAAATCTACGTGAATCTGCAACCTCTCAAACTCATTTCTTCAGAGATAAACTGGTTTACTTGTTACAAGCATAATTATTTGAAAAGTTTACTTTTCCAGTACAGTGTGTACATTACTGTGTCGTCAAGAGTAAATTGAGGCTATAGCTAAAAATAACTTCCTGTGCCTTCTGTTTGCCTCATCTAAGGGGGAACCTGATGAAATTAGCAGGCACAGGATTTAAAAACAACAAAGCCTGGAAACACTGCCTTTTGGTTTTGCTTTGGCTTTTTATTTTATACACAATGCATAATTAGCATGTGACAGAATGCTGTAGAGGCCATCAGTATAACCACATTGGGGGAAAAAAAAGATTTAAAAAAGTACATGGAGAAAAAGGCCATCCAGAGCTGAACACAACGGAAAGGGAAGCAACCTACTCATGGTGAATAGGAAGAGATGAACAGGCTGCTGGGCTAACAGGACCCAGGGGTTTAACCCAGCCCGGCAATTCCTAGAAACCTCAGACCTTCGAGCCGATCTGTGTAAGCAGTCCCCTATGGCTCATGGGTGAAAACTTACTTAAACATTTTTCTCCCTTAAAATGTTAAAAGGCATTGAAACAGAGGCCTTAACAACACAGGAAATCTGTAAGGCTTCTTCTGCAGCCAGCACCAGTGCAGCCTAGAGGAGAACCCACAGTATAGGTAATATCTACCACTACTGCAAGCTTGCTGGCCTACAGCTTCCTTTACTTATAAATACTTTCCCCTAGTCATCTCATCATTCTAATATTATAAAAGCCTTAGTCCAGGAGCGGGCAAAAAACGGCCCAGGGGCCGGACGCAGCCCGCCAGGCCATTCTATCCAGCCCATGAGGCCGCTAAAAATTTTAGAAATTTAATATTAATCTGCCCTGGGCTGCCTGTCATGCGGCCCTCAATGGCTTGCCGAAACTCAGTAAGCGGCCCTCTGCCCAAAATAATTGCCCGCTCCTGCCTTAGTCAGTCTGCCTGTAACGCTTTATTTGCACTCTGATTAGTTGTCTTGGCAGCCAATCACAATACCTACTGAAACAAGCAGCGTGCTCTGCACAGACAGAAGCATGGCCATGACAGCAGGGACTGAGGGGCCGGAGCAGGGAGGCAAGGCCAGTTGGCCTTGCCCCCCCCAGTCCCCACTGTCATGGTGGCACTATCCCTGCTGTTCCCCAGCAGGACTGGAGCATTGCTGGCCTTGCCCCCCCCAAACGTGCTCCTTGGACACAGAGGGGGGAGAAACGGGCCCAGACCCGACACAGCCTCACAATCGGCGCATCTACACAAAATGCTAATTGCGCAGTCAACTAATTCCATTGCACATTAACATGGCAGGCAAGACTCATGCTAATGCACAGTAGAATTAGTCTACCATACATTAGGGTCACAAAAAAAGTGTTCGTAGTAGCACTGATTACAAACACATTAAGTTAGTACCTGTTATTATAGGTACTAAACTTCATGGGCCGTCATTACAGCGCATTAATGAACATGTGCCCAATGCATGCAAAATAATTCAATGCAATATAGACTATGGAGAATGACTTATTTGAAATTGTTGACTATGAAGAGAGGAGTGAAGCAAGTGATTGTTTTTAGAACTTCCTCAGTGAGTTCTGCAAGCCTGAAGTAGCCAGTAAATACAAGAGATTTCATATAAATGCCTTAATTAATACTAAAGCATATTAGCCAGGCTGTAATATGCTTAACAGGCTGTCCCAAACTAGACAATCTTCTTCTTAATACCATACCCCCAAAAGCATTCTTAGAAAAACCACAGTAAAATTCTAATGAATTTTCCACCATCTTCAAAAAGGTGACTGCAGCACACCATGCAGACACTGCATTAAAATAAACACGGAGGAATGGACAAGAAACTCAAAATTCAAATGAATACTTGAGTATTAGTTTTATGAATCAGTCTTGGGTATGACAGAAATCAGGTTGCAGTGATGATGGTGTGAAGCATAACCTACATTTCATGACACAATACAATGAGTTTCCCCAGTTCTGCACAAGAGTAGTGGCATTACACACGCGCGCGCGCGCGCTTGAGCTTGAATTTTCCTATAATTACATGGATTAAAATTCAAACAACTTTTAAGCTTGTGCCTCAGGACTAAGGGCTAAAGTCACTGGACTATGATAATTTAAGTAGACAAAAAAATACACAAGTGTGCAGCATTATTTTGTAACTACAGAGGATTTTTCAAGGTGTACTATACAAGGACAACTGTGCAAATATTATAAATACACCCACAGAGGAATGTTATAGGCTGTATTATAGAACAGCCACATTTTAAACATATCTCAATACTCTCAGCTGAATCAATGGGAGGAAATGAGTACACCTTTGTACTTCACTTGCTCTACCAGTTCTTATTTAAGAACAGGGTATCTTCAGTTACTGTCTTTGTTCACTATGTTGGATCAGAAAGGCCAACTTCTTTGTTCTGTTTCCAAGTCAACACACAATGAATCTTTATTTTGCACGGTCTGTCATACAAACTTCATCTCAAATCCCTTCTTACAGAATTAGCCAATACTACTGCCCTTGATAAATAACAGGAGAGAACTTAAGTGTTACAAGCAAGTGTTTTTATGCAAAATTCAAACAGCTGGTGTCAGGTAGCAGGAGAGATAAAGTAATGCTCTTATACATGACAAGAAACACAGAGGAACAGCCTCTCATACCAGTGGCCCTCTGCGTGTTTGCAGAGGGATCCAGAAAAGATCTCAGCTGGGGAATCAAAAGGCAGAGGGGAAGTGGAGAGAGAAAGGATGAAATGGAATTGACAAAGTATTGCACTCAATTCTTGTGAATAAACTAAACAGTTGCAATGTGGATTATCACACAGTCCGGTAGGTGGAGAATTGGCTTATGGGATGCACCCATAAGGGTTCAGAGGAGGGCCACCCATCTACTTAAAGGCCTACAGGAAAAACCTTTCGAGGACCAACTGGGGGACCTGAATCTCTTCGGCCGCAAGAGAAGGCTGAGAGGTGACCTTGTGGCCATCTACAAACTCATCGGGGGGACAGCAGGAAATAGGGGATACAATGTTTACCAGGGCACCTATAGGGATAACTAGAAACAATGGCCACAAACTGAAGGGGAGCAAATTTAGATTAGACATCAGGAAAAAATTCTTCACTGTGAAGGCTGCCAAAATATGGAATATGCTTCCAAGGGAGGTGGTGCTGTCCCCTTCCTTGGAGGTATTTAAGGGGAGATTGGACAAACACGTGGCTGAGGTCATCTGAACCCAGCACTCTTTCCTACTCAGGGCAGGGGGTTGGACTTGACAAGCTAATAGGTCCCTTCCAACCCTAAAATCTATTAAATCTATGCAACCAGTAGCAAACACAGGAAATATTGTGGTGATGATGGCACCAGAAGGCAACAAGCTTCTGGACAGTGGATGCAAGCTGATAGTAAGCAAGAACCAAAGAGAGTTTACCACATATTCTCAACTGGCTTCTCAAGATGATTTAATCTGGCTCCTTCAAGCTAAATGAATTTACTACATCAACAAGCTCCCTGACATTACCTCTGCTTGGTAAAATAAATCAAACATTACCAAAGAGTTGCCTGTGCCTTAGCACTAAGTGTTTCTTTAGCAGTATAATTTTCTAGTGTTCTCGCCAATCATCCTGTTGGGAAAATTATGTTCCGTCAGTCTAAAGTTCCTTTGCAGGCTGTCCCCTCAGCTTCTCCTTATGAAAACCAAGAACAAAACCCACTGTAACAATTCTGGTGAAGAATAGTTGTTGAAATCCAGATTATGAGGAATCATTCTCAAAACATCATGAGAAAAATAAAAATAAATCCCTAAAATCACTCAGCTCCCAATGAATATCAGAATGGTTCATAAAATCTGTAAAAAATATAACTACATACGAATGAAAGAGAGAAAATAAGCTAACTATTAATACACAATATTTATTGTAGATATGACTAAGGCACTTGAGAAAATTATCAAAACATTAAAATGTCTAAACAAGACAGAAAAAGATCAGATCACTTCAAAGAGGAGATCAGACTTCTTTGTATATACGACAACATCCTCATGACAGAAACTGTCTCACTCTTCATTTTCTCAGAGTGCTTGGGCTAATACTCCTAAACCTAATTGTACAACACCCCTGTGGCAACCTCAGTAGTTACTTATATATTTAGGTAACCGGGGGGAAAGTATTTGTGATTTATCAGAATAGGAAGCTGGAAATACAAAGAGACACTACACTGACCTACTAGCTTCCATTCAAAGATATAGGAATAGGAGTTTGAGGATCTCTGCCATTAAAAAATCACTTTTGCCCCCATCATGCACTGTATGTACCCAGGCTGGCTGGTTTGCTCATACCTTCATACTGCTTTGCACCACTCAGCCCGATTGCCAGAATGCAGTCAACTATCACCCAGTCAGCTCCATGACATTGTTTTGGAACAGTCTGAAGACACTGCTCTCTGCATTCAGAACAAATACATTATACAACAATTGTTCTGTGCACAAAACAAGATTACATTATGGATCTAACCCCTAGGTACATGGCAACAGTGCTTGTGTGAAACATACACACAGTTACAGATGAAATGATATCAAGTATTGCTTGGTCGGTACAAAAATATGTTTAAAATATATGATTTCAAGTAGATTCTTACCTAAGACAGTACAGAGTTTGGTCTTCCCAAGACAAGTAATATGGTATTAGTTTCACCATTTAGTTACTGCAGCTTTAAACAGAATAATGCCAGATGTATGCAAGCTTTGTCTCTAGTCTCTCCCTTGTTATTCCACTTCTGTCCTCCTGCCAGCAGAAGGATTTCTTGAAATATAGTAAAAAGTAAGGATCATTGCTTGGTCTTGCTCGGAAGGACAAGGTGCCTTTAACACTTGATACAATCTACAAAGGAAAGCCAAAGAGCACTGGAACCATCAGGGAACTTTTGGGTTTTGAACAGGGATGGTGATGTCAGCTGTGCATCAAGGCTGCAAAACAGTTTTCTAACATGTGTAACTTGGCATTGCTCCCTGATCGGGACAGACAAGGCCTCACTGAGCTGTAAGCCAGTGCGAACAGAGAGCTTATGGACAGAGAAGCAAGTCTCTAGGACCATGCCCCATTTCTGTCCCAAAGTGCAAAGATCAGCATTATCTTCAAAGGAGACTCAGCCCAAAGGAATTGGGGACCAAGATTTGCTTGTTCTTTCCCTGTAAGTTTTCTTTCCTTACATCACAACTTCCTTGTGCCCTTCCTTGCCTTGGCATATCTTATATTTATCGCTTTGTGGCATCATTGGGTTTTTCCCCACTTCATCTCACAGAAGTCTTTACAATATGATTAGATCAGACCCAGACAGGGAAACTTCACAGGTCAACTCCAAGGCCAAGTGAAGGTTTAGGTTTAGTAGGACTTGATTTCTTCCATTCACAAGGCAAAAAAATCAATGGGTAACCTGAACAGATTAGTGTTTAGCTGATTTGGTTCCCAGGTTAGCATGCACGTAATAGCAAAGTGGACCAAGTCACAGTTACCAGGGGAAAAGCCTACACTAACTAGGAGTTGGCTGATGGCCCACCTAAGCTTTATAAAGTGCTTGAGAGCAATGTTTAAGCTCTAAGCCCTTGCACATCAAAAACAGAAAAACAGCAGACCCATAATCCTCCACTAGTACAGCTGCAACAAGATAGAAAAAAAAGCTTTTTATTTTTCTAAACCAAGTCAAACTTCTTCCAGCTGAACCTACGTAGACCCGGCAAAGTTTCACCTTCTTTGGCAACCTGGGTTTCATTCACGTAACCTAACTACCAGGACTTTAGCCATTACATCACCCAACTCTGCCTGGAGCCGGCCTAGATAACGCCACCAGACAGTTCACAAGCTCTCCAACACTGGTATCATGGAGGCATTGCAGGAGGAGGGCACTATAAAGAAAGTCCGGGATTTAAGGCCAAAGCCCCGATCCCTTAATACTTAAGCCCCGGGTATTAGAACTGGGCACAGAAGGAGCTGGAGACAACACCACAGCGTCCCGACACCCTTACAACCGAGGTTGACACTACGGGTGAAAACAGCCCCAAAACACATTCCCAAAGGAGTTTCCAAGGCACGCAAAGCATGGAGCTCGTGCTGCTTTCGCACCCAGTGCCAGCGCCGCTGAACTATGCTCTCATTTCGTGAAATGGGAGCACCTGGAGGATCATGTGAAGAGCCAGGAGAGCAGATGAAGCCAAAAGACCATCACTCCTGAAACTAGCCCCATCGGGCGATCACGCGGTGTGTCTGTGACAGCCCCCGGGAAACGGACAGCATTTCACCGGCGTGTCACAATCACACTCGGGTGCCAGCACTCACAGCAGAGGCGATGTCTTTTGCGGGGAAAAAAAATAATAATAACAACATCTTCCACTGCAAGCTTTGGGGTGCCAGCACCCTTCACCAGGCACCGCCAGATCTGAGGGCCGGAAGGGAGCTCGCGAGACACCGGGACGGTTTCCCTGCCCCTCGGGTGCAATTTCGTGTCGATCCCCCCCACCCCGATCACCTCAAATCTTCCCGGGCTCGTTTCTCAGCGCCCTGCGCCAGCCGTCAGCGAGAAAATGGCCATTTAACCCGCTCCTGAGCGTCACCGCCGGCCGGGGACCTACGCCGAGGGTCCCCCCGCACTCACGAGTCCCGGGCGGGGGGGAGACACCTCACAGGGGCACCGGGGGGAGGGGCGCAGTGTTTCCCCTCAAACTGACCGGGACTGGGGCGGGGGTGGGGGCAGAGCAAGGAGCCCCCCCCGGGTGCCGCCCCGCGCGCTCCTACCTGAGCCGAGGCCGCGCCGCCGCCGCGCCGCCATAGCCGCGGGCTGACACCTCCGCCAAGATGGCGGCCGGGGGCGGTGCCTGCACTGCCTGGCCCCGCCCGCCGGGCCCGCCCCGCGGCCTGGCTGGGCCCCCGAGCCGGTGGGGCGCTTGATATTCGACGAGATTCTTTTATCTTGGACCGGGAAACATTGTCCTTCGCGAGGTTTGCGGCACAGATGTCCCTCCCCAGGCCCGGGGAGGGCAGTGTCCGCGACCCTCGAGTGGGCCGAATCGAGGCCAGCGCGCCCGGCCAAAGGAGGTGGTCGAGCGCGGGGCGGCTGCGGGCAGGCCCCGCCAGCCCGAGGGGCGCAGAAACGACGCGGGGGTGTAGGGGCAACCGCTCTCCGGGTCCCCCGCCCGCGACACGCGTCCCTGTGCGAGGCCCGTGTCGCACGCTGTTAGGTGTCACGGGGTTTCGGCCTTCGCAAGCAAAGATGGCAGCGTCCAGCGGGGGCGGAGAAGAGAGGAAGCGGGAAGGAAAACGGGAGGGTGGAGGGCAGGTCGCATGGGTACGCAGGTGATTTATACGCCTGATCTTTGCCCTGAATGATGTGCGACCGGACGCGAGAGACCCTTGTTTTCCTCGCTGCCTCCACCACGCGCCACTCCGGTGCTCCGCTCTGGACCGATGACCTCCAGGATGGACAGTCATGAGCGATTTGCTCCCGCGACTCCGGGTCCATGCCGAAACTCTTTAGGGACCGCTTCAGGGTGTCCTTGTACCGCTGCTTTGGTGCGCCGTGAAAGCGTCCTCCATTCGATGGTTCGCCATAGAAGATTTTCTTCAGCAGGCGAGCGCCGGGCGTTCTTGAGAGGTGGCCAGCGCCTCTTAGCTGCGCCGGTTTCAGCGGGGTGAATGTGGATACTGGGGAGAGCTGATCTCCCGAGCACCTTGGTGTCCAGCACCTCATCCTGCAGCTTTAATATCTTTCGCAAGCAGCACAGGTGGAAGCAGTTTAGTTTCTTGACCCAACGCTGGTAGACGGTCCAGGTTTTGTAGCCGTAAAGGAGGGTCGGGAGAATGATGGCTTTGTAAACCTTGAGTTTCATTGTGTATTACACAGTTAACTGGGTAATAATCACATGAGGTATTGAAGCCAGCCACACATGCAGTCATTATCGTGTGGTAAAAATGGCTGTTCAACTATACAAAGAGGCAAGCAGCCACAACGCTGAAACTTGCTGCTTTCCAGCTTTATTTTGAACGTGTGGCGGGGCTCTAAGACGTTCTTCCTCAGGTCTCTGAATATAGGAAGCCAGGCACAGCATGGGAGAGGGGCTGAGAGTAATTCTCAGGTGCAGCAGACAGGAGTTAGCAAAAGAAAAGAAGCTGAATACTAGGAGATCTGGAGTCCCCTGTGGGTCGGTGGTAGAATCCTTCCCTACCATACAGAAGACCTGGACTTGATTCCCAGACACTTATATAACTACAGCCATGGAGACACCAAACATCTGGACTCACTCTGATCTTTGGATTCTGTCTCAGTGGCCTAAAGGGAGGATGGAAGATCTTGGCAGCCTCCACTCTTCCAAAATTTCCTGATCAGGCATGTACATCAAAGGTCGGGGCGGCCCTCATGCATGCACCACGATCTGGGAGGACTGACGGTCGCCACTGGGGGATCAGGGCCTATGAAGGGAGGGAATGGTAGGGTCAGTCTCACCTTCCTTATATAGAAAGTATTCAGGAGTTGGATAAATGACAGTGGGCCATAAATCCAAGATGAGTGTTTAGTCCTTGGTTCTTAGTGTCCAGCCAGTTTATGAAGTTTTGTTCTCAAGTTCGCCTTTTAAAGATGTTAGGTAGATTGCCTTCGAGTACAGAGACGGTGAGGTCAGAAATGGAGCAGTTCTGTGCAAAATGTGCTCCTAAGTGAGTGTGTGTCTCTGTCCTTAGTATGTTTTTCTGTGAGAGTTCATTCTCGTGCACAGCTGCTGTTTAGTTTCACAGGTGTGCAGACAATTCACTGGATGAACTCAGATTTAAAAAAGGAATCCATTCAAGGGGTGACTTGAATCCATAAAGGCTTGAGAACCACTGACTTAAACCAGTCGCCCACAAGGACCAGCTGGTACGGGAGGATTCAAAACCCTCTTGTGACGGATGGGGGTATAATTTGCTCCTACATTAGGTCTTAGCCCAGTTTCTAATATTAAAAGATGAGTTTAAACCTGGAGCATGGAGGTTGATTCTTCTGCATCCTTTTGTTGTCTTTAAAATCCAACGGTATCAAAATCACTGGTACAGACTACTGAAAACCATTCCTGGACTCCCATGAGTAATTGCACTCACCTAAATTAGAGTTGTAGAATCAAACATGAATTGTTTTCAGTTTCCATAATTTATTAAATACATTCCTCTGCATATTTTTCACATAAAACATTCATGACAAATATATCCCTCATGTTTTGTGCAGTACCCCCAAACACCCTGCTTCGGGCATAGGGAGAGTCTGCTGTTGTTTTGTGTTCTCCTGGAGGGAACGGAAGCCAATATGCAACCAGGTCTGTAAAAATGCAAATGTGTGGCAGTGAGGATTGGAGGCCATGGGAAACAATAGGTGTAAGACAGGTAGGTGGGGGTGGGGGGGAAAATCATGGACTAAAACACTGGATTTATAGCACATTATAAACTGCCTGCTATCTGATAACCCCAGGTAACTGCTCTGCACTTTACCAGCTACTTTCTATCACCAGGTCAACATCCACCCCTTCCCCCACACACCCACCTGTCTCATACCTATTGTCTCCCATGCCTCTGATCCTCACTGCCATGCATTTGCATTCTCACAGACTGTCATTTTGCATATTGGCTTCTCTTCCATGCAGGAGAACATAAAACAGCAGCATATTCTCCCTGTGCCCAAAGAAAGGTGCTTGTGCCCAAAAGCTTAAAAAGAACAATTTTTCCAACTATTTAGTTGGTCTAATAAAAAATATCACATTTATCCAAAGAACCTTGTCTGCCTATTCATTATTTATATACTCACTGCCCAAAGGTGTGCTGGGCATACACAGACAGACTGAAAGAAAATAAGAAAGACATGAACCCCAAGACCCAAGTCATAAGCTCCATTCCTACAAGAACTTACAAGTATATACCATACTTTGCATACAGGGAAAACCCTAAGAACAAGGATATGTATAAATATTTACAGTTCTGTCCCTTAAAGGCCAACAAAATCTCAGCTAGTAATATCAATAATTGGGTAGGGCAAGTGCAAAAGACAGAAGACTTAATAATAATTCCATGTGCTTATAGCTAGTATAATTCACATTTTCTTCTACATATATCAACAGATATATGTAATGCGGTCCTGATCCTGGAAACATAGGATCATGCAAATAATACTATAAATGTCAGTGGTCCTATTTGGAATCACTCCCAGGTGTGGTGTCAAGCAGGTTAATCTTTGTGGCATCGAGGCTTATGTGTGTACAATATTGCTAACTGCAAGCAACAAAACTGTGAGCCAAGCCTCCAGAAAGTCAGGAATGCAGTTTGGTTTATTTTTGTCTTCTCGTTTTGAAACCTTTAGGTGCCCTAGCTTCACTATTTCTCTGAGTCCAGGAGGGCTAGACCGTTCTGTTTAAACCAGAGATTCTCACGCAGTCTCTTGCTTTAAGCTCAAGGGGCATTTAGGAAAGAACAAAAAAAACCAACTATCATGAGACTCAGACTAAAACCCCAAATGCCAGCATTACTGTGTATATATAAAGAAGTATAACTGTGGCAAACCTTATAGAAGAGGTTTTTATTTGTAATTAGTACTAGCTGTAACGATATGGTACCAAACACCTGATAGGGATTTTAACCTTTCTGTAGCCTTGGCCTATATCAAGTAATTGGGGCCAAGAAATACCAAGTATCAGTATCAAGAAATACAATTCAACCTCCTACCAGGACTCCTGTGTGTTGTATTTTCCTTTATCCAAATTGGTTAAACCACTGGTGCTCAACCTCTGGCCTGCAAGCCAGATCCAGCCTGCAGAGCCATGTCATCCAGCAAAGAGGGCTGCCCACAGGTTCTGGAAAGATGACAGCAAGGTACTGATGGCAATTAACAGTGCTACTGCTTCCCCACCACGGATAAGATTGGGCCTGTGGACTGACCCTGTGCCACTCATCCAGCCCACAAGGCCAAAAGGTTGGGCACCCCTGGGTTAAACTTTGGGCTTTTTTCCCACTTGCATTACCATCTTTGCGGGATACGTGATCCCTCTTTGTGTCAGACATGCATCTCATGGCAGACCCCAGTTGTGAAAAACTGTATAGGCAGATGCTCTTTGACTGATAGGGCCCTGAATGGACACGAGGCTTTATTCATGCATTGCTCCTTGCAGGATCAGGAATAAAAGCAGCTTCTCCTCAGTCCAGGAGAAAATGACATGCTTTCCCTGTAATTAACTGCTGCACACAGATGAAAGCCTCTGTGCTTGAGTCTCAGGTTGGTGTCAAGCAACAGTAAATCTGATGTTAGTGGGTGAAGTGTGACCTTATGGAAGTCAGTGTCAGTTTTGCTATTGGTTTTAGTGGGGCCAGACTTTTACCCAATGTATGTATTCTGGTGTAAGATGGGTGTGATGTAACAGATAGGGCCCAGTTTAGCAAACTGACAGGACAGATAACACGCTTTTCTCTTTCAGCACTGAAAGTATCTGTATTGCATTTCAGTAGTGGACAAAACAATTCCTAGATCCTCCACAGCATACTGTTTCATAGTAGCTAGGGTCAGGAGAGACCTGAACAGATCATCTAGCCTGACCCCCTGCCACAGGCAGGAATGAATGCTGGGTTCACAAGACCCCAGACAGATGATCATCCAACTTCCTTCTGAATTTGCCCAATGCAGGGGTGAGGACCACTTCCCTGGGAAGTTGGTTCCAGATTTTGGCCACCCTAACTGTAAAATATTGCCTTCTGATCTCTAACCTGAACCTATTCTCCGTCAGCTTATTACCATTGTTCCTTGTCACCCCAGGTGGTGCTGGGGAGAAAAAGGCTCTACCTATTTGCAGTTGATCTCCCCTGATGAGTTTACAGGCAGCCACCAGGTCCCTCCTCAGCCTCCTCTTGCTGAAGCTGAACAGGTTCAGGTCCCTCAGTTTCTCCTCATAGGGCCTGTCCTGCTGCCCTCTCACCAAGCGGGTGTCCCTCCTCTGAACCCTCTCCAGGATGGCCACATCCTTTTTAAAGTGCTGGGCCCAGTACTGGACGCAGTACTCCAACTGCGGCCTGACCAAAGCCGCATAGAGGGGGAGTATCACCTCTCTGGACTGGCTTGAAATGCACCTTTGGATACATGACAAGGTATGGCTGGCCTTGCTGGCTGCAGTCTAGCATTGGCGGTTCATGTTCATTTCCGCCTCTGTGCTTTCAAGACGGGAACTCCCCAGCCTGTCTGTGTGCTGTGGATTCCTTCTCCCCAGGTGCAGCACCCTGCATTTGTCTGCGTTGAACCCCATCCTATTCTCATCTGCCCACTTTTGTAGTCTGTCTAAATCTATTTGCAGTCCCTCTCTCCCTTCAAGTGTGTCCACCTCGCCCCACATCTTAGTGTCATCAGCAGACTTGGACAGCATGCTTTCCACGTCCTCATCTA
Source organism: Crocodylus siamensis (assembly GCF_052110815.1). NCBI lineage: Eukaryota > Metazoa > Chordata > Crocodylia > Crocodylidae > Crocodylus > Crocodylus siamensis. Next base: position 89,230,726 of record NC_143401.1, on the reverse strand, counting down.
AGTCGCCGATGAAGATGTTAAACAGTCTGGGCCCAAGGACCAAGCCCCGGGGTATCCCGCTGCTCACATCTCGCCAGGTTGAATACAACCTGTCCACCACTACTCTCTGGGTGTGCCCCATCAGCCAATTTTTTACCCATCCAACTGTGTAGGCATCAATGCCACAGTCGCTTAATTTATTGATGAGGATGGGGTGAGAGACAGTGTCAAAGGCCTTCTTAAAGTCTAGAAAGACTATATCCACAGCGACACCATCATCCAAGGATTTAGTCACCTGGTCATAAAAGGCAACCAGGTTGGTCAGGCAGGACCTGCCTTTGATGAACCCATGCTGATTGCCCCTGAGCATGATCTCCTCTGCTGGCCCCCCACAGATGTGCTCCTTGATGATTCTCTCCAAGATCTTCCTAAGCACCGAGTTGAGGCTTACAGGCCTATAGTTACCTGGGTCCTCCCTTCTCCCTTTCTGATACAAGGCATTACACAAAGCACATTGTAATCATTAACTATACTGCAGAATACATTGAAAAAGCTACTATAAGTGAAAATACCTGCATTTACTGTAACAGAACATCTGGAATAAGTGATTGCTTCTTTCCTGCAGGGAAACAAAAAATCAATTTTCTTAAAGCAAAAGAAAAACAGGTGGGTCCTTTGTTTTTCGAGACCTGTGGAGTTAGCTCTTATAATTCAGTGGACATGTTTAGGGGCAGTGGGAATGAAGCATATTTTGCACTTTTATTTACCACAATGAATTAAGGAGGACTCCGAATCGCTGCAATCCAAGTTCTTCTCCTTATGCCTTCTGGAAAATTGGGATTTCATACCCCAAATTCAAAAACCAGAAAGTGCTTCATGAAGGTCTCCCTACAGATCCCCAAAAGAACATCGAGTTAGAAGCGAAAACAATGCAGCAGTACACGTATGTGTTTAAAGGAACCAGTTTAGGCCCTTTCACTAGGCATTTAGATTAAGGCATTTTGTGGGAAGAAAAACTGGATTGCATTTTCACTGCTGAGATAGTAACCAGGGTTGTTTGTAGCAGAAGCAAGACATTGACAGTGCCCTCATGCCCCCTGCTTTACCTGTCACAGGTTAGGGTGTTCTTTGGTGTCTTGGGGCAGTGCCTTGTAGTAGTGCAACAGGGTTGTTTGTTGAGTTTTAAGAATAGGTTAGACAAATAAGTGTATAGGACGTGCCTAGAGAGTGTATAGGACTCTGCCTTGAGCAGGGGGATTGGACTAGATCAGGGATGGCCAACCTGTAGCACCATTATCCTCTGTGTGGGCAAATTGGGATAGGGCAAGAAACAGAAGGCAGAGCAGCAGATTGAACAAGTGAAGGGCACTAGGGTGGCACTCAGGAAGAATGCAGGGCTAATTTGTGGCACACCTACCAAAAAAGGTTGGCCCCCACTGGAATAGATGACCTGAGGTCCATTCCAGCTCTTCTTTTGTATGATTTCTAATGGAGTTGAGATTCCTCCCACACCTGATACCCTTATTTTGAAGGAAAAAATGTAGCACTGGTTTTAATCAGGCCAGAACAGAATATTTTAACTACAAGCCTCCAGCCATTTCTATCCTAGGAGAGATACCTTGCAATCACTCATTTTTTGAAGGCGGCACTAGGCAACACCAGGTTGTTAGTTCTCTGTCATGCAGCATAAGGGCTATTTTTACTTCTAGAGATGGCTTTCAGCCAATTTTAATGCTGTTCCAAAGGTAAGCTGCAAAGTTCATATACTCTACTGTTTGATTACAAGTGATTGAATTTGCAAACTGCTTTCCACTCGTTGTTGTCATTATTCATTCCATGGCATCTGCAGAGGTATTTGTGCATTAGGGCTTCACACCAACAAAGATTTGTGCACATGCTTAGCTCTACATGCGGTGAATAATTCCATAGGATGCCAAGTGTGTAAAGTTAAGCACATTGTGCAACTCCTAGCTGGACTGGAGCCAATGGACATTGTTAATTTTAAACATCATTTTCATTAGGGCCCATATCCTGTCTTCCAGGATGCAGCCCAGAGAGCTTGCTGAGCACGGAGTTCTTCCTTAGTGGTTAAAGATCATCCTCTTCCCTAGCTATGTTTTTTGCAGCTTCAGCCTTAATGCTAGAGTAGATCCCAAAGTGTCTGTGCCGACCATGGACAAAAGGCAACAGATCACTACTATAATTCTTACTGGAGAGCATCAATAACTTCCGTGTTTGATGCTTTACTGACACTGAAAGAAACAGTCTCTGAGCCCCAGAGTTTACAATCTAAGAGATGTCAAGGCTTCCCCAGTGAAACCACATTTGCGCTGTTGCAAACAAGGCAAGGCCCATCTGCCTTGCAGAGCAGGGAGTAGGATTTGCTCCTTTGTGCTTTTTAGGGGGTTGATTTTTACTGCTGGTGATGGCTTTGTTCTCAAAGGGAAACAAAAAAGATGTTTTCATCATTGCTTCATTTCCCCCTATCTGACTGTTAATAATGTTTTGCATGTTTATGGACCTAGGTTCAAAGTGCACTGTAAATCACTCTCCTACCCTCCTTCAACCAGAGTTGAACCATTATCTCCATTTTACTGATGAATCAGTGGCTAGACACAGCCCCTCTGGGGGCACAGCATATATGAACATCAGGGCCAGGAGACACTTCCCCTAGTAAGAAGAGCTAGAAATAGAATTTAGATTGCCTGACTCCCAGCCCCAGGCATTAGTCATGATTCATGAGACTATCCTAACATAATAGACTTATTGGAGACTGAATTGGTTTTTTGCATATGTCAGAGTTTATCACTGCTGTAGAAGGACTTCTTCCCCATTAACACAGAACTTTTTGCTTAACTTTTTATCCTTAGGTCCTGCCTAGGTACGTATTTTGTATAACTACAGCTACATCTGTCATTGACAGAGTTATAGCAGCACAAAGCCTAGTGTGATCGTAGTTATACCAATGCAAAAAGAAGCTCTTGCCATAAAAGTATTTTTATTGTAAGCTCTTTGGGGCAGGGACTGTATTTTCACTCTGTGTTGGTATACCATGTAACACATTAGGGTCTTGGTCCCAGTCCTGTCTGGGGATTCTATGCACTACCATAATGCAAGGAAGAAGTAAGACCGATACTTGCAGCCCTGAGAGATGGCTATAGACAGCAGGCACAATTCCCACCAAACTCCTGCATTACAATTTGTATTTGCATTCACATTTGCATTTGCTCTGACACTTTCCCAATCATTTTCAGTATGAACTACGCTCTCCCAGCAAACCTCTGCCACATTCTTTTTGCATAGATCTATGCCCACTTCGGCAACCGACTCTGTTATTTTCCTTTTAACATTAGTGTCTACTGCTTTCATTTTCTGCCTGTTCCTACTCCCATATCCCAAGGCATGGAAAATCCTCTGTTGCTGAATAACATTTAAAAGAAACCATTTGCCCTGGCCTGCTCATTCTTTGAAGTACGGTGCTGTGAAAGAGCTGCACATTGACTTACACTGATAAAACTCCATGTCCCCAGTGGGGCACTTAATTTTCCTTCTAATTGCTTCCTGTCAGATGTTCCATTTTAAAGTCTATAGTGTTAATTAGCTTACTTTTAAAGTGGTGGACTGACAGCTTTGCTTTTATTACAGCAGTGCTTGGAACTGAAAATGATTAGTCAGCTGAATGCACTAATAAGAGCTAAGCAGACAAGGGTCCTTGGGTAAATGTGATATCTTTTATTAGACCAACTAAATAGTTAGAAAAAAATGTTCTTTGCAAGCTTTTGGGTACAAACACCCTTCTTCAGGCACAGGGAGAGTTTTAGGCCTCAAAGACAGATTTTCAGGTTTGTGATTATTTTTTGGAAAGACAATGATTTCTAAAAAAATATCTCAGCAGATTTGTGCAGAGGAAGGGAATGAGAAGAGAAGTTCAGGGAAGCAGCATGACTCTGAAACTGCCTAGCCTCTTCTGTCACCTCCCACATGAGCTTCTGCAGCTCTGGGTGACAGATGGCTTTATTGAAAGCTACCCAGTTTTCCTCTTTGCTCTTAGACTAGCCCATAAAGTAACCTGCCATGGTTGGTTCTCACATACGCAGGGATAAGTCAGGACTGATCACTGGGGTGGCTACCTATCAGAAAGAGGTAGGATTATCGTATTTCCAGTTCCATGAAAGTGGACACCTGTCACAGGGACACCTCACTCCCAACCCACAGCCCCCTGGCTATGCCAGTGCCCCTTATTCCTGACCTGCAAACCCCCAGCCCTGCTGGAGCCCCTCACTTCCTACTCACAGTCCCACATCCCCCAGGCCAAATTTATATGCCTCACTCCTGACCTGCAGCCCCTGGCGCTGCCAGTGCCCTGCACTCCCAGTCCACAGATCCTCTGTGCCCCTTACTCCCCACCCACAGACCCCCCAGCCCTGCTGGTGCCCCTCACTCCTGACCCACAGTTCCCCTACACTCCTCAGCCCTGCCAAAGTGAGCCTCCAGGCTGGGGCTCCTGCATCGCGTCAGGCGGCCTGGCCACGACACCCCCTCTCAGGCAGCATCTCCCAGGTGACCCACCTCTGCAAGCATGGGCACCAGCCCCCAGTGCCACTAAATCAGCTGCGCAGGGCCCTCCCGCCCCTTCCTCCACTGGAAGGTCAGGCACCTTTTCCCGCCTCGGGCCCTGCCACAGCCTTTGCCCCTAGACACCATTCCCCAGCGCCAGCAGGCACCCCAACCCTACCTATCTCCTCCACCCAGATGGTCCACAAGCCCTGGCTCTCCAGTCCCCTGCACCCAAAGACTTACCTGCATACAACTGCCAGGGCTGCCCCCATCCCCCTGCCTGGCTGCATCCCTGCCACGTGTGTGCACACAAAGAAGCATGGTGCCCCCTGCCTCTAATTGCCCTCCCGCACTCCCACCAGCAGAGCAGAGCAAAATCCCGGAAAACTTGTGATTTAAAATTTGTTCAGGTTTAAAAAAAATGCCCAGGGGGAAATCAGACAATCTGAAAAGAGGACACATCCGGGAAAACCTGGATGTATGGTAACCCTAGAAAGAGGTCATTAGCCTTCTTATCCTGAAGTCAGGCAGAAGGCAGACTTGCTTAGGAAAGCTCATGCATCTCTGAATTAGTTAGTCTAGAACAGGGATGAGCAAAATACTGCCCACAGGTCACATCTGGCCCGAAAAGGGATTTTGTCTGGCCTGCAGCAGGTCCCTTGGTGCTGCCCATCCCAGGTGCAGAGGGCAGTCTGGGCCATGGCACATACTGCCAGGTGTGAGGTGGGGCTGCAGCAGCCAGACTCCATTTCCCAGCAGCTCTGGCAGCACTGCTCCTTCTGGCAGTCCACAGCCACTGGACCCAGTCCCACTGCCCAGACGTCCTGGCCCATCTTGCACCCACCGCCGGTGGTGGGACCCATTCAGGCATGGTGCTTAGCTAGGCGGCTGGGACAGGGCTGCAAGTTGGCAGGGAGCAGTGTTTGAGAGCAAGCCAAGTGGCACTTGGTAGGTGCCAGGATCTTGGAGCAGCAACAGTGCGGGGCCAAGGCTGGGTCAGAGGCACGATATGCTACCTGCACACCCCTGCAACAGGTGTGGGATCCATGAGCAGCAGTGTGCAGGCAGTGGATCGTGGCTCTGCCCTGGCCTCGTGATCCTGGCTCCCGCCCTGGACACAGCTCCCTGTCCAGCCATGTACCCTGCCCATGGCTGGTCTTCATGGAGACCCTGGGATTGCAAGGAGGTGACAGCATGGGGCTGGGGCCAGGGATGTGCAGGGAGCATGATCCCAACTCTGCCCCAGCCCCGGCCCTGTGCTGTCACTACCCCCAAATCCCAGGGCCTCCATGGAGACTGGCTGGGAGCCATGTAGCCAGGGCACGTGACTGGGTGGGCAGGGAGCTGTGCCCAGGGCCAGGGCCCAGACTGGGATTGTGGGATGATGACAGCATGGGGCTGAGCTCAGGGCTGGGACAGAGCCACAATCTGCTCCCAGCATGACCCTGCCTGCAAAACCCGTGCCTGTTGCAGATCACAGCTCTGCCCTGGCCCTGCCCCAAGATCCCAGGGCCTCCCCGGCCCTGCCTGCCCATCTTGCTTCCAAATACTGCTCCGTACCAGCCTGTGGCCCCATCCCACACATGGAGTTTTGGTGCAAGGTGGGGTGCTGACCCATCCCATGACAGCTGAACAAACTCCCTATGTGGCCTGTAGGCCCAAATAATTGCCCACCCTGGTCTAGAAGGTACAATTCTACCCTGTCTTCTACTTACCAGAAGCCAGCCTGTCACAACCTTTTCTTCACAGCTCTTCCATAGAGCTACCAATGGACAGACCTTATAGTCTACTGGTGGCTGGAAAGACTGAGGAAAGAGAAGGATGAGCTATGGAACAGGAGACTACACTTAGGCTTAGGAAGCCTAGATTTAAATCCTGAGTTAGCAAATTTGCTCTGTGACATTTGGCAAATCAATGAATCTACTCTGCCCCTCAGCTCACACCACCCTTACAACATCCCCATCACAGGCCTGACAGTAATGATGGTCATGTCCATACCTGTGCTCCTAGAATACAGATCAAGTTCAAGTGCTCTTGGCAAAGGTTTAATCACACAGCACTGAAGATACTTCTTCTCCAACACAACTAGTGTTGCACAGCTGCAGAGGTATCAGTATGTTTTCAGGGGCAGATGCAGTTACAAAACCTGAGAGCAAGGAAAAAATGAAATACCGTAGACTGTACAGTAAGGAAATGGGGAAAGGAGAGACAGAAAAAGACTGAAACCAGGAGACAAAGCAGAATTTTTTAGGACAGTGCAAAAAGCATATAAAATATCTCAAAATACAGTACTGTCTATTCTGAAGGCAAGATATTTTCACATTTTCAAAGCCAACATTCTGAGTTCATATGAAATGAGACTGATAACTGAAGTGACAACAGACTTTTAACTCTATTGGTATTATCAGACAAACTAGATTTACACAAAGTTATCAGAACATCTTTGCTTGCTGCCTGCTGTAGAAAATGTAACATTTGGCACCAGTACCCAGGATTGTTGCCAGCTGTGGAGCATAGCCAATGCAGTTTAGGAGAAACTGAAATGTACCTAAACATGCTCTGAGTGTAAGGGCATTTTTAAGGATTCAGTTGAAATCTAATACGTGAAGGAAAGGGGACAGATGGAGATTGAGACAAAAGTTCTTCATAGACAACATTTGGGATGGGAACACTTAATCACCTGGACTCTCTATTGGCACTCTATAGCGCAATAGTACCTGTGTGATTCCCAGGAGCACAGTGTACAGCAGATAATGGAGCTAATAGTGAAGCCAAGGACATTTCCTTAGTGCTCATACATTTTATGACTGCTCTGGAGGGACAGTGTGAGATCAACACTGATATTTTCTCTGAGGTTTCCTGGGACACATACTGCTGTGCATAACTAATGCATTGTGTAATCGATGCCCTGACAACTGGGTTCTTGTTGAAGATAAAAGACAATGTGGCTTTATCTTCGAGGCTTGCAAATAGAGGACATACCAGAGCAGTGAAAAGTAGATGGTGCCATGAATTCTTTCCCTAGTGTTTGGCTGGTCTTGCATAGTGCTGAAGGAGTTATTGAGAGGAAGAACTAAATCAGTTCAGAGTGGGTAGATCTCACTGCCCATGCACTTCTGCTGAGGCTCATAGGAGGAGTATGATTCCAACTATTTAATTAAATAAGGCCGCTTTTCATTGTCCCCTGGTAAATAAAGGCACCGCCTTGCCTCAAAAATGCTGCTAAGGTGGTTTGTCTGGGTCAAAACCCCCTTAGCAGGAAACTCTCTGTAGCATTTCCAGAGCTGCAGCAAGGAAGGCATGTGCTCCAAATATAACTGTGTGCACTTTTAACTCCCCTGGGGTGGTTGAAAGTGCTCCTGGGCTCCACTGAGCTTCTTAGGCTTGTCTCTTCCTTAATGGAGAAAAAATATACACAGGGCAGTCATTCCCTATTGTCGTCCCTCTCCCACACAATTTGAGGTCCCACTGTGGGACATCACTTAGAGTAAATTAGAATAATCGAATGACATGTTGGTAATCTATGCTTTCCTTTTTGACAGGAAAAATGGCATGGGGCTGTGTTTGGAGCCAAGAGAGGCAGTGAGATGAGGGAAACACACTGTTTATCCCGGGACTGACACAAGGACGGTACTCGGGCAGTAACACTGACATGGCACCAGGTCAGAATACTTAAGGGAAGCAAGGCAGACAAAGTTCTTTGGGTAAATCTGATATCTTTTATTAGACCGACTCAAATAGTTCGAAAAATTATTTGCAAGCTTTTGGGTACAAATACCCTTTGTCAGGCTGAGGAAGCATCTGCAGTTAGTGCATGCTCTTCCTGGATGGAAGGAAAGTAAAGAAGCCAGAGGCGGGCTGCATGCAAGAAAGCCATGAGTGAAGCAGCAACACCTCTAGGCAGGTGCTGCAGGTCTTTATGTTTTCCCTTCTTACGAGGACAGACCAGCAAGCCCGCTACTGCCCAGTACCACTCAATGACATTGCAAAGAAATCCTTACCTCTCACGCTTCAAAGAATTAACAGTATTACATTTACACTATCATCTCTGGAGATGAATGGGGATCGTCTGTCGTCTACAGACTCATGCATACATTCCCCTTAGTTCATATTTCTGAGATTATTTCTCTGTAACCGCTGGAGTTAGTGACTCATTTAAAATAATGCAAGCTGCTAAATTGCAGAACGCGGAAGCAGCTTGCAAAAGATGTTAATCCACCACACCCCTTCGTACCTGACTCTGGTTAAGGGAAGTCAGTCCCTGAGATAACAAAATTGTGAGGTTTTTTAGTGCCAGGAGACAGGTAGTTGTGGAAGGAAAAGGGCAATCTCCTTTTCATCCCCCACTGCCGGGTACCGGGTGTACGGCCTCATGGCATTAGGGTTTGTTGACTCTGTGCTATGTGATTTAATTCCAGCTAAATGGCAGTGGGTGGACATGGACTCCTGACCAGAAGGAATTAGGCGGGGAGAGAGCAGTTCCCCCATAAAAAATAGAAAATAAGCTCAGGGATGTACTTGGTAGCCATGTTGGTCCAAGACAAAAAGAAATACAAAAACTTTATAGGAAATAAGCTGGCATTTATGTTTTGGGGTCATAACTAGCATACATGTCAGAGGTTACAGAGTCTGTACAGGCAGCAAAGCAGGGATGTCACTTTGCTAAAAAAACAAATCAATAGACCCTAATTTTGGCAAATGCAAATCGTTTGGGATGCGGTCGTGGATCCACCGCGCAGAGCCCTACCCTAGTGGGCGCTGGAATGAACCTGCAAAGCCGGGGAGCCACCTGGGATGGGCCAGTGCCGCCTTCACGGGCTCACCTGGTCTCTGGAAACCAGGCTGCAAACATACTGGGGAAATCTGGTCTGAAACTCCGGCTGCAATGGAAGCACACAGGCAGGAGCAGCCCGGCTGCCTCAGCGAGGCCGGGCCCGCGCCTGGGCCGGCAACTCGCACGTAGCGGGGAAGGGCCGAGCGCCGTGCGCACGCGCTGCACCAACCCCATCCGGCACGCACAAAAGGGGCGGGGCAGCCCTCGCGGGCACGTGGCGGCTGGGGAGGTCTCGCGAGACTACGGCGTGGCCACGTGACGGTCTCGTGGCGGGGCAGCCGTTGGCGAGCGGCCGTTGTGGGTAACGGCTCCTCGCCTTGCGGGGGGTTGTAGGTGCTGGGTTGCGGCGTGAAGCGCCTTGGACATGGGGCAGCGTCTTCTCTGTGTGTTTGGAGCAGGTTCCAGTGAGGTTTTTCTGGGGGGTTTTGTTGTTTTTTTTTTTTTAATCATAACCTTGTTTTCTAATACTGAATCTTACATGAATGGCCTGCTGTACTCTTCCTGAAAACGCCGTTGTCTGTTCACTCGTGTCGCCCCCAGCCCTCCAAGTGCGGCCACGGTCGGACTCGTCTTTTGGGTCTGGCCCGTCACGTCGTTCATTTTTGTTGGACTAGTGAGATGAGCAGGTCGTCCAACCCTCCGGGCTGTTTCTTAGTGAGGTTCGCTGTGACTTGCCTCGTGTTAAATAGGGAACGTCCCTTCACAAATGTTAGACAGGGTATAATTATTTTTCTCTGAACTGTAAAAATGCTCTTTTTTAAAAAAACTTTATTTTATTTTTTTGGTAAGAATTGTCTCTTCGGTATTATGAAAGGAATGTCCCTTAGCTAACATTATATAGGGAATAAAATGACTCTTTTTCTCTTAACTATAAAAATACTTGGGTTTTTTGGTAACAGTTACCTCCTTGATATTATAAATTACTCTCTGGGAAGCTCTGGTAGGTACAAAGCATAAGTGATTTGTACAAATCATAAACTTTGGGTGTCTGAACTTCCAAACTAGATGGCATTGGATAAGTGTTTGCGATGATAGCACAGCACTTTAAGCGTGCACCACTCATTATCTTAATAACATGTAATCTTTGTCTGTGAACGGTGTACTTGTCTGTAATGTGATGATCTTACAAAGCAGAAATGCTTCCTATCAAACATGGCTCAGTTTGGTAGAAGCTTCTGCAGCGAGGGAGTTGCTCTCCTTATTGAGGACTAAATGCATGGAAATGCTTGATTTAATATTAATTTTTTTTTAAGCTATACAAGTGTCCTATTGACATATCACAATAAAAAGCATACTTACATGGGGGTATGGTGGTTTCAAGACTTTCCAGAACATTTAGGGTAGGTATGCAACCATGTAAAATTCTTAATCATAAATTTGTTTCTGAAACGAAGCACCTCAAAAAAAAGCTAGTTAAAAAGTCTCCCTTCTAGCAATAGGTTCAGGCTATTTGTAATGTTACAGCAAAGTCATGTCTTGTACAGTGGGTTCCGGGTTCCTTGATACTTCCTGGTTTTCTGCACATGTGGAGTTGTTATGGCTAATGATGCTTTTGGTCCTGTATTAAAATTGGATTTGCTTAAGGGCAGGGAGATCTGTTTTTTAGTCTGGCATTCCTTTAGTCTAGCTACTTCTTGACCTATTGACACTAGGTTTTGCATAATATAATTTTTATTTTTGATGCTAAATATTTCTTGGAAGTTTCATATTTGAATTGGAGGCCATGTTCTGAGAGAGAAATGAATGCTTTTGCACACGTTATCCACAATTCTGATGTCTGTTGGTTCTAGATTGGACTTATTCACGTAGTTGAGATCTTTAATTTTTGGCTTATCAGCTTGTCACAGAGCTCAGTTTACTCATTTTAGGTAGCATGTTTAATGTTGCTTCAGAAAAGATGACTACTTTCTGCCCAAACTATTTTAGCTCAAGCAGCTGTTGCTCAGAAAATCATTCCTTTGGCCAAATAAGGGGTTTGTATTATAGTATTCATTGGTACTCACTTGCCTCTGTTGTGATCCTTTTTTGTAAATCAGTAAATAATTTAACAGAAGGATGTCGGGTTTGTTTTGGCTTCCCATTCCCAGGCCAGATGTGGACTGTGGGAATCCCTGTGGGCCAGATCCAGACTCTTCTCCAGAATTAGGGTGAGCAGCAGTGGTGTTGATCCCTGCAGGTGTCTTGATCACCTACTGTGTTGGTTCAGGGAGCCATAACACTGCTGCTCACTTCCTTTATTGCCAGACTGGCAGTGGGTGGTGGGGCAAAAGTGGGCCCCACAGACCCCTCTGTCAGCTCAGGGAGCTGCAGGAATTAACATTGCTGCAGCTCCTTGCCCTGATCCTGATTCCTGGTCCCCCCAGGAGCCCTGTAGGCTGTGTCTTACACTTCTGATTTAACACTCATAGTAATAGCCCAGTACTTCTTGCTACACAGTTGTAGTGAACAGGAGCTTCAGTAAAGCAAATGCCAAAAATCCCTTTTGAACCAGAGGCTTGAGTTGTTCCTTCTCCTGATAGCCTTCGTGAGTAAACTGGATGTTTTCTCAACTTGCAATATTTGAAAACCCCTCTCTGGCTTGTGAATAGGAGGGTGCAACATCTATTACATTAGGAAACCTCATGCCTTTGAACTCTCTGTAGCTTAACAATGAGAGACTGCTGATTTCTGTCCAGTGTTGTTACTTATTTTGGACTGCTTTGTTTAGTAAAGTGGCTGAAATGTTAAGTAAGAAAAATAAATCACTGTTTATATTTTAGGATGATAATTCATGGACTATTTTTTATCATTAGGCTAATAATTAATATTAAAAAAAAGTTACAGTTAACCTGTATTTTAGAGTTGAATGCCATATCCAGTAAAAACATCATTCTAACTGCCTCTCTCTCTCTATCCAGGTTTAAGTAGTTAAGACTTTTGTGATATCAAGGAAGAATTTGGGGTAGATGTTTACAAGATGGCTCAATGGTTTCACAAAAAAAGCCAGGAGACCAAAATGCCAACCGAATCTTTAAGAAGCCCTTTCACTTATCCCAACTTCTTGTTGAAAAGCCCTGACCTTGGAGGTAGCTACAGGTTACCCAACAGCAACTTCTTCTTTTGTGAACAAACCAAACAGTTCTTTGCTTGTCAGAACAGCTCAGGAAGTGCTAGCACTACTTCCACCATTGAAACGGTAAACAGCTTTAAACAGAAGGAGATTGGATCAGAAATAAGTGGCAGAATGCAAACAGGTGATGGAGCATACCCTCTCTTAAAATGGTTTCTGCAGCTATTTTTGTATCTATGTATAACACATTCACACATGTAGTTGAACTTCCAATCTAATATGAAATTATACCACTCTGAATAAAACTGACATGAAGAGCTAGTGAAAGGGTAATGCTGTATATGCATGTACATGTAGACGTACAAGATCTTGCACATAAATGTCTAATCAAGGAAAAAGCTTGTTAACCTACCATAATATTTAATGCAATCACTTCAGACTTTATTTTTAATCACTTTTTTTTTTTTTAAATGCTTGTTAGGTCTTTCATAGAAGTAACGAGGGTAACTGACATTGCTTATAATACTGTTGAATGTACAAACTTTCAAACTCTAAAATCAATTATTTTGTATAGGCCAATTACCTGTCACGAATAACAGTGTTTCAGAGTGTGTCTTGTGGCCCCCCTGCAAGCAGTACTTTCTTTGCTACCACATCCTCCAGCCTCTGATGTGGCAGCTCCCTACCTCCTGCCTGCCTCTGGCTCCTCTCCTGGAGTAGCGGGGCTTCCCCCCATCTCCTCTCCTCTCCCTCCCTTCCCCCCTCTCCATGCTGCCCAGCCCTGACAACACACACTACTGTCACCCCACTCCACTTTGCCTACACCCTTCCTGTTCCCCTCCCTGCTGGCTGTTCTGGGGGCGCTGCCACCATGACACCCCTCTTCCCCACTTCACCCTCAGGCAGCTGAGGCATTTGCCTTCGCCACAGACTTCCCCGGCAGTGACACAAAGTTGGGCCCACCCAGCCAATTGCTGCTTGCCCTCTCGGCAGCACATGCACAGTTGGCCAAAAGTGTTACAGACAGACAGACAGACTAAGCCCTTCATTATAATAGAATTGAGTTAAGAAATATATTGGGTGTTACTTCCTGATGATAATAGAAGAGTTAGACCAGTTTGACATGACTTTTTCATCTTTAAATTTTGTGTAATCAGATCCCCCTCCCACCTTTTTTGAGTCACATCTGTGTTTTGAATGCATATGATTCCTATTCGGTGCCATTTGCTGGGTGCACGGTGTGCTTATTTTGGTTCTATTTATTTGTTGAGCATCTTGTATTACATAATAAAATTGTCACCATGCTATGACATGACATGGAGGTTTTAATATCCTTTGTGTGATGGCTGACTTATGTTAAATTGCAGAAATAACAGAAGTAGCTGTCACTTAAATTTCATATTACTTGTTCTGTAGCTTGACTGTTGAAATTATTCCTGTTAGTATAATGAAATTATAATATCAAATAAACACTTCTCTTTTTAGGAAATTCAGTGGGAACCACCAGCAGCAAAAATAGTCTGGTACCTTCAGCAGGGAAGGTAAAATCAGTGAGTTACTCTTTACACCAAATATTTTGAATTGCACAAACCAAGAAATGGTCAGCATGTATTTCCCCCCCACCCCTTCTTTTAGAGTTTCTGTGATTTTGCTCTGTTTTCTGCTTTGCTGTATGAAATTGACCATTGATTCGCCAAAGTTACTTAGAAAAATATACACACGGTATTCTCATTGATAATTAGAAATTTAAAGAGGTTGAATATTTAACTGGCTTGTTTAAAAAAAATTAACTACTTTGTGGTTCAGCACTGTCTTTCTTGTAATTTTACAAGAAGTATATAAATGATTACAATCTCCTATTTTTTCTGATGTCTTGAATAAATTTTAGTTCTAAATTCCTTTTATTTTAAAGGTGGTTTTAAATGAGTAATGTGTTAACAACATGCAACATAATTTAAAATAGGCAGAAACTTGAGGGATGTGCTTAATTTCCTTCTCCATCAGTATTTTTCATATGTAGCTTTCTAAAGTTCTTCTGATGTTACAATTGGACAAAGATGAAAACTTTCTTTAAAAGTTTGCGTAAAAGCCCCCGCCTTTTCTTGTAGGTCCTTGTATTGATTACTGGCTAATGGTGTGAAAGATGTGGCTGAAGTTCAGTTTTTGAGTCTGCAATTGTTGCACACCCTGAAATAATAATATAATATGTGCAGCTTCTTATGTTTTTGGGGGTCCTACAATGTAGGAAGACGGGTGCCTTAGCCATTCAATCTTGAACGTCATCTAAGTGGCTGGTTCACAATCCAGATGGGTAGTAAGCAAATAATTTAGCACTTGGCTTTTCAGTCAGATGCACATTTAGCTGTTCCACTATGTCAGCTTTTTTCCAATATTTGAAGTTGAAAAGGGATCTGACACACTCACTTCCCCCCCCCCCCCCCCCCCCCCCCCGATTTTTCAGGTATTGCCAGTGAGTCTCGTGGCTTTGGCAGAGGCTTTTTTCGTTCCTTTCCATCCCCTCAAGTTGGGGTAGCTGCTGCAGCTGCCTTGCTTTAAATTACACAACTGGGCAGAGGCTGTATCTACCAAAGCTTACTTTTTGCCAGATGCTGTGAAGTAGGCTGTAGCCAACAAAAGCTCATGGCTCTCTGAACAAATCTGTAAATTGCCACCCTACCCTGTCTACTGTCTGACTTCAGACTAACGTGGCTGGCTATCTTCCTTATTTGGAGTTCACGGCGTAGTGAGACGCAGTGCTTTAACTAGCTCAATTTAAAAACAAACTTCGTTAAATTGATATAAAAACTATGTATAAGCTATACCTTGCTACAGTGTAGTGGGGTATTCAGTTTTCAATGTCGGGCTGTTAAGATCCTTTTCAAAAGTGAGATCCAAGGCTCGTGTTTTATTCTGTAATAAATGTTGTGTAGCTAATTGCCAAAGCAAATGAATTCACCCCCTTCAGACTCGTACAGTGATGATGATAGTTGTTCAGGATGGCATTTCAGAACTTCTGTACCAATGGTTTTCCATCAGGGTGCCTTGAGATCCTTTTGGAAGGTGCTACACACAATATTAGTGCTGTTAGGCATGCACACACCTATACGAGACTCGCAAGATTAAACCCAGAAAATTCAAATAGGAATCCATAGTGTCAATAACATTCTGACATGTTGGTATCTTTCTGAGTCTTTGCAACGGAAGAATTGTTCTATTGGTTTTTTTAGTCAGTAAATAAATGAAAGCTAAGCATTTTGTGAGGGGTGCCCTGAATCTAATAGGGTTGAAAACCAGTCTTCTAGTGACATACCTATTAATTGTCAGTACCAGAGCACTTCGGTGAGTAAAAAGATAATACTGCTAGATGACATCAAGAGTTGTGACTTTAGTGGATTAGTGCACTCAGAAGCCACTCTTTTATGTATCCCTTGCTTCCTTTGCTTATTAAACAAATAGGAATGCTCTGTAGGAATTCCCGAATAACTGTGATCCAAAATTATATTTAACTGGAACAATTTGGTATTTAACTTTAACTTAGAAAAAAGAATGCAGTGTTATCTCTTAATGGTTCTAGATTCAGAACCTTCACCAGATAAAACTTGCTCTGTACTTAACACCATGTTGCAGTTGTTGAAGCAAGTAGGATGTGTTATGGGATTTGCAAAATTTTTAGTAATTTTTTTTTGGCATAAGCAGT
Source organism: Crocodylus siamensis (assembly GCF_052110815.1). NCBI lineage: Eukaryota > Metazoa > Chordata > Crocodylia > Crocodylidae > Crocodylus > Crocodylus siamensis. The sequence goes on along the minus strand of NC_143401.1, from coordinate 89,214,610 downwards.
CTTCAACTGTATGTAACTTGTATGTGAATATTTCTAGTCCATATGATTTAAGCTTTAATTTAAAAACTATCATTTAGATTTGTTTCCTTTTAGACTGTCAGTTCTGACTTCCATCGTGCAAAGCAGAAGTTACATAATTCCCCTGATAATATTTTATCTGTAAACTGTGATTTGAAATTGCACAATCCATTGGTGCGATTCCCTCGGATAACTACTTGCCATCATTGTGGTCTGTCTGGTAAGTCTTCCTGTTTCAAAGGCATAGCCACGCTTGAGTTTTGCACTAGTTTACAATGATGCACAAAAGGATCTTACCAAGGCTAAGTGATGCATAAATATACCGGCCCACACTTGCATCAAAGTAAGTTATGTTTTACATTAGAAGTGCACCGATACATTGGTCCAATATCAGATCAGCACTGATATAAAAAAATTAATATACTGGAAATCCGCCATATCAGGCCAATAATTTGGTCAGTAAATGGCATGCACAGCTGTGGCACAGCACAGGCGGTGAGGAGACAGTCTGGCAGTATAGAGAGAGCTGCCTCCAGCTGGTAGGTCTGGTGGGGGGTGGAGGGGGGAAAGGAGCATGGAGTGGGGGAGGGCAGATCAAGGCCTCCATGGGGAGGGAGGCATGGGGCACGGGCTGCCCAGGTGGGAGCAGGACAGAGCTGCAGCTCATCCAGGGTTGGGGGAAGTAGGTGCTATGTGCTGCTCATCTGGGAGCTGCTGGTCCAGCGGCTCATTTGGTACTTGTCTGAGGGCTCCTGCTGCTGCTCCTGCCACTAGTCCAGGAGGCGTGTGCCCTGGGATCTGCATGAGGCAAGCTGGGGCTCGAGTACACCAAGCTCTTCTCAGCTGGGTGGGGCTGTGGTGGGAGGGGCCTATGGCCAATTTGTGTCTGCCCCTGTAGCTCCCTCCCAGCACAGCCCTGCCCCTCTGGGAAGAGCTTGGCACAGCCCTGGTCCCAGCCTGTCCTGCACAGATCTGGGGGCACACGCCCCACCCCTGGCCTCCTGGATGAGCGGTGGGAGTCGCCAGATGAACAGCGAGTGCTGGACAAGCTGCCAGACCAGTGGCTCCCAGGTGAGTGGCGAATGGTGGCAAGAGCCACAACCTCCCCTCCCTGGATGAGCCACAACTTCCCTGTGCCCTGCCCCGGCTGGGCAGCCCCTGCCCCACATCTCCCCATGGGGGGGGCCTTAATCAGGCCCCCCCCTCCCCTTCCTGCTTCCTGTTCCCACCATGCCAGATGTACCAGCTGGAAGCAGCTCTCCCCATTGCCAGGGTGGTATCAGAAATTAGTTCAGTATCAGTCAGTATGCCTCCTTAAAAATCGGTGATCAGTATTGTCCATAAAATTGTCTATCTGTGCACCCCTATTTTACACTTAATTTTAACTTTGAAATAGTCGTAGTATATACTTTATTTAAAAATTTTGAAGATTATAGAATCATCCGACAATTGTCAATAAAATCAGTTTGCTTTGAAAAGCCAAGAGTAAGATAGCAGAGACAGTTTAACACTGTTTGCTGAAGTACTTGCTTTTTCATTGGAGAGAGAGAATGAAATTCTAAGTAGCTAAAGCAAAAGAAGTAATGGTAAATGCTTATACATACTTGGGTGTATATCTGCACCCCTTCTTTTAAATACCTGGACAAAGCTTAATTGAAAATGCCTTCTTATATAATAATCTAACAGGTAACTGATCATACATGTAAAATTATCATTGTTACCTATTTATCTGTTTGTGAGGCACAGTACTGACTCCTAATTTATTTTAGGGTCCCTGAGATGTTCACAATGTAAACAGACGTATTATTGCTCTGTAGACTGCCAGAAGAAAGATTGGTCATCCCATGTTGTTGTATGCAAGCCGGTTAAAAAGAAGTAAGTTAAGACACCATCTTGTAGTTCAAAGAGAATTTAAAAAATGTGTGACTTCTTCTGATAGTAGAAAAGCCTAGTTCTATAACCTCTCTGTTGAAATAATAACTTGCGTTGCTCTGTCTCAGATATAGGTTTGATTCTGTTGTAAGTATGAGTTCTGTAAAATAAATAAATGCGTCAATGGGAGGTGCAGTAAGAGAAGGCTCTAAGTCAACAGAAATGACATTTTAGGACTTCTTGTTGTGTCCTAAAGGTTAGGCATAAAACTTTTTGTATTTACAAGTGAGTGTATGACTTCCGTTTCAGTTGAAACTTTGGAAGATTAGGGATGTATTCTATTCCTTTGTTCTCTTACATGATCAGTGATAGAGATCTTGCAACCACCATCATAACATTTCCATAATGTTATCTTTTGTTTCTCATTACCAAATAGCATCAAAAGGAACTAGTGCTTATATTGTATAACTTTTGTTTGTGGAAGAGGGGAGAATCTGCTTGGCAACATAATCTCACATTACGGGAGTTTTTGCGATGGACTTCAGTGGAAATGGCTTTTGCCATACTGGAAGTACCTAGTGAGAAGAGGTGGCCTGTAAATTAAAACATTAATTTATCCTAATTGAGTCCTGTCCTGAAAATGGACCTGGAAAGCATACTTTAGAGTAAGCTCTTAAAGCATGTTAACTACTGTTTGATGTTCATTACTGTAACGATGTATGCAATGGTTGGGGGAGGGGGAGCCTTGACTTTGCATGTTTGGAAGTCTTTGGGATTCTGGTGTACATGAAGAGTTAGAGAGGGGAAAACTGACTGCTACATGAGTGAGAAATAGCATGCTTCCTTTTCAGAAAGGGATGAGGGTTGGCACTTCCTTTTTATTTGATTGTGTAAACAACTTACTAAGTTGGCTTTTCCCCCCTGACTTGAATACTAATGTGACTTTAATCAAATACTTTATTTCAGTTTTAAAAAAAATGAAGAAAATGCCAAGCCACCTGGTGAAATAAAGAAAATGGTTGATTTTAAGGTATAACATGTTAACATTACTTCAATTGAATTTCATTTAGAAAAGCTTATTGCAGGTAATAGATCTACCCTAGTGATACTTTAGTAAGATTTTTAACATACATTAAAGGGGATAGAAATTTTAACAAATTGAAGTCAAGGTTAGGGCAACAGTATTCTTAAGTGCCTGCTACTGATTTAAACTGTAGTTTTTTTTTATAAGTGTAAAATATGGATTTCAGTTTTGCTGGATCCTATTTATAACAAAATCATATGCTGTAGGTGTCCCATTATAAGAATTCTAAGGTCAAAATGTCAAATTTAGAAATATTACCCATAGCTGTCCTTTTATTGGTATGCTAACCACTGTTAGTTCAAATATTTAGCTAGTGTTTGGGGCTTTGTGGGTAGGTTCTGTTGGATAAAGTTTATTTTAAGGTATTTCTTTAATGCAGTCCTCTTTAGAAGTATATCGAAGATAATACAGCTGAATTTTGAGGCGATCTCTTGGCTTGCATTTCCAAGTGTTTCTAGGCAGCACTTTGATATCATACCTTTCTTTGTTTTGGTTTTCTCTTTAGTTCATGCTTTCAATATAGCTAAAGTGCTTTTTAGTTTTATTCTGGAATTCTCAAAAGTGGCTAAACTCCACTTTCAGAAGTGACTTGGGCACTTTTTATGAGCTGGATCTCCCAGAAAATGAACTTAAACACATCTGGAAAATTTTTCCATAAATGATTTTAAGGAGTTTGTTCCCTGAACAGCAACAAGAGGGTAATATTTAGAATACCCTAATTTAAATAAACAATTTTCATTTCTAAATAGGGTAACTTATCTCCTGTGGATGTTGTCAGAACAGAAGGTAATATAAAGAAAATTATGTTTTCAGACCTGCAAGATCTAGCACTCAAAAAAGCTATGGAAATACAGGTATTTTCTTTTATTGCTGTCTATGTTAAATGGTGACATTAGTGTGGGGAGGAGAGGGGAGAATTTTGGTATGCTTAATTGTTAATCTGTTTCTAAGTACAATGCCTTTCCTGGCCAGGTCAGTTTATTTCAGTCTGTGCCTCAGTTTTCTTCACCTATAAAATGTGGCTAGTGATATTTGTCCATCTTGGCAGTGTGTTTGGATCTACAGATGAAGTACTGTGTAGGGGAAGATGTCATTACAAAAGTGAACTTTTCTGCCATTAGAATTGTAGAAATAGCACAAATTCTAATTTGATAGAAAATGTTTACAGTATTTCATAATACCTTTTTTTTGTTTTTGGTTTTTTAAAAAAACAAGTTTTAATACAAAATAATTATCACGGATATCTTACTTCACTGAGTTTGGATAATCTGCTCTAGTATGGGGGGGTTTTTTTGTTTAGGGAACAGTCACAGAATTCAGGAATCCAAGTGAATTTTATATACAAGTCTATTCTCCGGAAGTTTTGGAGCGTATTAGAACACTTACTGTGAAACTGAAAGACTGTTACGCTAATACAGTTAACGAGGAAGAATATGTTCCTGTCCGAGGGGAAGTCTGTGTTGCAAAATATTTCCTGGATCAGGTAACGCTTTTTATTTTGCACCTGGTAAGACTTTTAAGAGAAGGCAGAACTGTAAGCTTCTAAGTACCTGTTTTCATTCAAAAACTACATTTTTGTGGGGATGTGTTGTATAATGTGCTAATGTGTAAGTAAAAATACTATCATTTTATCAAGTAAATACATTGTTGCATTTGGAACAGACCATTTTAAAGTGTATTCAACTATGTCTGGGTTCAAACTATGTAGAAAATTGACTTGATTATTGCTTGAGACTCTTTTTTTGCATTGACTAATTGTTTCAGATTTGTTTAGCATTTTGGTGAATTTACCTGACATTAATACAATTGGACAACTTTTGAATAAGGCTGATATCCCATCATTTTTTAATTTTGGTTAATATGACTTCCAGTTCTTATCTGATCCCTGGCTTGACTTTTTTGATAGTGATTCTGTAGTGGATGAGAGAATTTTTGCCATTTGTTTGTCTTCCATCCTTTCTCCTTCAGTGTTACCAGACTCTAGGGGCCCCTGTAACTGTGTCTATACATTCAGTGCTTCTGAGCAGGCTTGATTAATCTGGAATGTGGAAATGAATGCACTCTGGCAGCCGTCAGTGTCATGTATATCAACATCCCCACATTGAAAAATGGTGGTGGGGCTCTTTAAGCAAAAGCTCGTTTTGGCTCTAGATTAAAATGCCTCACTGCCATTTTTTCAGTGCAGGGACACTGATGCAGGTAATACTTGAGTGCTTTTAATTAGTGCAGCTTGCTAATTTAAAGTGCCCCCCCACGCCTCCTGCAACATGTCTATAAATGCCCTAGGTCTCTTAGAAATATTTGTAGTACTTTTATCTGCTTTAAAGGATGGAATTTTACCTTTGGAGCAAGCCACCTATTGGTAGCTTTTACAGAAAACTTTTGTCCAGGTAATTGTGATGCAGCGAGCATTTTTTGAGTTGTTACAAAATCGGTAAGAAAGCAGTAAAAATGAGTATAAAAATAAAGTATGTGGTACAGTTCTTTCTGTGAAGAAATATTTAAAGAATATATTAAGCTCATCATTGCAGTTTTTACAACCAAAATGTCACTTATTCATATCTAGACATGGAACAGAGTACTGGTAAAAGAAGTTGACATTGTGCAGAAGAAAGCACTAGTATTGTATATTGATTATGGAAATGAAGAAAATGCTTCATTACTTAGGATTAAACAGCTACACAAAGACATTGACCTGTTTCCTCCATGTGTGAGTATTTTTCCCCCCTTCCCTCACCTCTTCTCAAAAGTTGGTTTGGGTATTTAAAATAAATGTAAATTGGGAGTGTTCCTGGGGCAACTGTTCTTAACCAGAGTGCCATGTACTATTAGCACTGTCACCTCTGTTAGTGGTATACACACCTGCACAGTTCATAAGGTAAACCCAAAGATTACAAGTAGTAATCCATAACGTCAAAAACATTTTGACTTGTCATGGTCTTTTCTAAGTTCTTTGCAACAGAAGAATTGCTCTATTATATTTTTCCATAGCCAAAAAATGAATGAAAGCCAAGAACTGGCCTTTTCTGGGGAGTGCATTGACTCTAACAAGGAAGGTTGAGAACCAAGGGCACCTATATGTGAGCACTGAGGCTGCTCCGACTTGCTGAAATTGCAGCATGTTGGAAGAGACTCGATTTAATTGAGTCCGCTGGAGCGTGGCAACTGCTGAGCTCCAGCAGCCTCCTGAATCTTATGTATCTGCATCCCTGTATTTAAAAATGGCAGCAGGGGCACTTGAATAAGCTTTAGTTCAGATATCCCTGCTGCCATTTTTAAGCGCAGGAATGCTGTTACAGGAGATGTGGCACTTTTAGAGTGGTTCTTCAACTCGGTTAATAGAGTAGCTTATGACAGTAGATTGACATATTCTAGCCTACTAGTGGTCTGCACAGGAGAAAAACTCTTACCTGTATAGTTCATTTATAATTTGTTGACTCCAAAGGAATAGTGGGTGCTGACAGAGATGGAAAAAACAAAACGGTGCTTTACTGAAAGAGGAACCGTGTCAGTTTGACCTCACTCCCCAGTGTCTATATAGCCCGTGTGCTTCAACAGGGCTTTTTGAGCTTTCTAGTTCAATCGGCTATTAGATAAAAGCGCCAAAAATCCTGCTGAAGCGTGCAAGGTGCTGGGGAGCCAGGTCAAACTGATACAGTTCCTCTTCTGGGCATACACGGTACTTGGTACAGGGGCTCACCAAGCTGAAAGTAAAGCATTGGGAGCTTTTTGTGTGGGAGGGAGGTTCACCCACATTTGTCAGCACCCAGTGAGATTTGGGATCTTGCATTTAATTCCTAGGCTTTGGAGTCAAACATGCTTCAGTGGACAGAGAATCTTCTCCATTGTCCCAGTCGTGTCACATACCTTTTCCTAGTCTGTTTCAAGCTTTAATAAGGATCTCTCTCAGACTTCTTGGACGCATGATCTCACAACATGCCAGATTACCTACATAATCAAATGAGCTCACTGTCAGCAGTTTAGGCTGCATAGTATTGCATATATCCCAGTTTTCAAATTATTCTTTTGTGCAGTCAGGAAACTGCATTCTAGGTGGGTAATGTATTATTTGACTTGTCTCAACTGCTACCACTCTGAATTGACTAGTCTTGTCAGATTCTTCTTAGAGAGGGGTCCTCTGAGTATCAATTTAACAACCGTTAATGAGGTGTGAAAAATGAGCCTGTTCTTCACAAAAATTAACAGGTGTCTTCAATATTGAAATCAAAGGGATTTGGCAAATGACTTGTGCCATTTACAGAATTTAAATAGCTGCCTGTCTTGTCCTTTAGTGTCTCAAGGAGCTTATTCTAGACATGTAAAAGTCCAGGATCTATTTAATTCAAGAATCCACATGTGTAAGGAAGTACCGCTTTTGTCAGTAGCCATGTGCAAAGGCTTTTCACTTTCAAATGAGAGCTCTTCTGGAACCCTTTCTTACGTAAGGCATCTGGATTCCAGATAATACTGGCTTCATCTAAGAATTTCAAGCATGTATCTTTAGCATGCACAGCAGTTCTTTTCATGATGTCAGGACTGAAAAAAGTCCAGATGACAGCAGACAACATAACACCAGTATGTCAACAGAGAAAAGCATGATAGTTTTGCCTCCGAGAAACTTTTCCATTTTGAAAGTAAGGCATTTGCAACCTAATGGCTCCAGTAGCAGTAAATTAGCCTAGCAGACCAAGCAGATTCTGCCTCTGGATACAACATGTGCTCTGTTCAATCTAGTGTAGTAGTAGGGGATGAAGACTTGTCTAGTTACAGCAGCAACAAAAACAGCTGGCTCAAAAGAATCTGACCTTGTGCACATGTGGTACATAGGCATCAGGAGCAGAAACACAGATCACACCAGGGAGAGCCACAGTTAATGTAGGGTATATATTATATATCCTAGTGCAGGGGTTGGCAGCATTTTTGGACAGGGTGCCAAAAACACCCCGAAGTTATCTTCTTTCCATTGAAGAATGAAACTTACAGTTATCTCTTTCAGGCCATTAAGTGTTCTGTTGCTAATGTTCCAAGAGAAGGAAGCTGGAACAAAGACTTCACTAGCATTATTGCCCCCTTTATGGGAGAGCGCTGTTCAGTTGCTGTTGCTGATCTTCTACAAGAAGAGATGATGACTTGTTTTGCTGTAGACGTTGTCATCCCAAGTTCTGGTAAGATGAATTTGGTTATTCAGGAATTAATGCAGGTCTACAGAGTTCAGTAATTTCATAAATTTCATAGACATCAGGGCTGGAAGGGACCTCGGGAGATCATCGAGTCCAGCCCCCCGCCCAAAGGGCAGGAAGTCAGCTGGGGTCATAGGATCCCAGCAAGATAAGCATCCAACTTACTCTTGAAGGTGTTCAATGTAGGTGCTTGAACCAGCTCCGCTGACAGACTGTTCCAGACCTTGGGGGCTCGGACAGTAAAGAAATTCTTCCTTATGTCCAGCCTGAAACGGTCTTGCAGGAGTCTGTGACCGTTCGACCTCGTCATCCCTTGGGGCGCTCTGGTGAGCAAACGTTCCCCCAGATCCTGGTGGTCACCCCTGATAAACTTATAGGTGGCCATCAGATCACCCCTGAGCCTACACTTTTCCAGGCTAAAGAGTCCCATGTCTCTCAGCCTATGATTCTTAGGTGTTATACTATCCTCCTAATGACATGCACCTCACGTTTCTACTACAGGTTTTATATTCTAGCTATAAATGTTTGAATTCTAACTGGAAAGAGCAGGTCCTAAAATGCTTTTAGGGTTTCGCAGGATGCATCCAGACGAATGTGGACGTTTGGTTCCCCAGGGACAAGTAGCAGCAGTGCACCTTGCACCACAGTTGCTTGTCTCCAGGAAATGCCTGTGCCATGTGCTCTTTGGCATGTGGTAAGTTACCTTGGTGGGGTGGGGTAGGAAAGGCTGGGGCCAGCACTATGCTGGCCCCAGCAGCTTTACATGGGGGCTGCAGCTGCAGTGATCCTGCCACACTCAGCCACATTACAGCTCCAGGTGGGCCAGCTCCACTTCTCAGCAGCACGCACTGCCTGTGCATGTGTTGCTCTGGGTTTTTTTCATTTTTCCCACTGGTTGTTTTTTTGACCCCTGGGTATCCAAAAAACCCACGGGGGGGGGGGGGCGGGGAACCAGAGCAGCACCCTTGCAGCATGGAGAACATGTCAATGTGTGGTATGTGGTGCTGCAGATGTGTTTGCAGCGCCACGTACTGCATGGCTGCGGTCATGTGGACATGCCCACAGTTTTTAATCGTATGAAAGACATCATCTAAGCTCTTCATAAATCCTTCAAGGAACTACTTCTTGTTTCATCTGGAATTGATAAATGTTCATCTCTTTCTAGCTCTGCTGCAAATCTCATTGACAAAGCCAGGTAGCTGGGGATTCTGTACTGACAAACTTTCTTGGCAGGCGACGGAGTAGGCTGTCAGTGACTGACACGCCGCCCCCCCCCCCCCCCCCCCCCAAAAGAGCAGCTTCCTTTTGCCCCCTGGCTGGAGAGCTTGTCTTTGAGGTAACTTTGTAGCTTTTCAGCTGGGGTGGGACACCTATGTGCCCCCATAGTGCCATATTTTTGTAGTGCTACAAAGTGCTGAGATGCTCTGTAGCACTAGAAACGAATGTCTGTCCATACCCATAGTACTTGTTTTAATTCATTTTCTGTATACAGACTTACAGTTTGAGATTGCTTCTTGTATTCTTTCTTTCAATTATTTTTTTTCATTCTTGTTTGAGGAACTTTTTCAGGCGTTCTAAAGGCACCTAGCAACTGTCCTGTAGAAGCATTAAGCTATAGTTAGTAAGTGTGGCTGTAGGTGAGGCATTTTAGTGTTCTGTTTGGGGGTTTTTTCCCTTCATTAAATTGGTTCTCAAAGACTCATCAGATTTTTTTTTTTTTTCCATGTTTCCCCCTCTTGTGGCTTACTGCAACATGAGTTAAGAATTTTATTTATTTTTTTTTGGCTGCAATATTTATTATTACTGGTCTATATTTTTTGAGTGTACACATAGCCTTGAATTTATTATAAAGTGGTTTTGGGGTAATAAAGATATATGATGGATGTTGTATCTTTTTTTAAGAATGAGTCAGTAACTTTAATTTCAATTTCAGAGTTTTGGGGAAAGAACTTCTTTAATATAATTGAAAACACTAAAGACTTCCAAAGAAAATGCTACATTTTTGAATGACTTGGAGATGTAATGCAGTATGAGGTAGCAGGAGACCACTAACCAGTTGCACTCAGTTTTAGCCACTTTGTGCTTCCAGAACAGCTGACCTAGACTGGTGAATCTTAACCTAAATTAGTAATTGATTTAGAAGACTATGCTCTGGATAGGCAGGTGTTGTCTGAAAGGGGTGCAAGAAGAGCTCAGTCCCAGTGTCTGCTTTTAGAAATCCATATGCTGCTGCCTAGGTGGGTATTTTATAAACCTTTAAATACAAAAAAAGACTGTAACAATGAGTGTTGTGATTGATCTATCTCAGCTTTAGGCAGGACAAGTAGCAATGGATTTAAATTGCAGCAAGGAAGATTTAGGAGTGGATGGAGGGGCGGTTAAGGTGTGTTATCTAGAGAAGTTATGAACTAGTCATCATTGGAAATAGTGAGGTGACTTGGATATGATCCTGCTTTGAGCAACATTTTGGAGTAGAAGTCCTCTTAAGACCCCTTCCTGCTCAGCTTTATGTGATTAGGATTGGATGTTATTCAGCAATAAAAGATCCAGTTCTTTCTTGGAATTTAAATCTCATACTGACAGCTTTGATGGTATCCTGTTTGTACTGATGGCGCACGTTTTTTGTAGATATCAGTGTGGAGAGAGGATAAATGAGATGGTTATGGAAGGGCCCACATACTGTCCTGTTCACAGATACAGTGTCCCAGGGAGGCCTTACCTCAAATTCCCCTTAAGGTATAAAGCTGAGACAGCCTTTAAGACTAAACGCATCTCCTGTCTTTTCTAAGCTTTTTGTATATAGATACAAGTGAAGAGAACCTTCAGTGCTTTCAGATGCTGAGCCCTGTTTCTGTACAGAGAGGGGTGTTGCCTAGCTTTTCCATGTCCTGTACTGGGAATAAAAAGGGTGTAAAGCATTATTCACACAGAGACTCTTCTTTTCCTCTCTCTAACTGTCTTCAAACTGTTGGCTCATTCTGTTAGGGCCTGAGTTACTTTGGTGTTCCTGACAACACGAGCAGCATGTGGGTCTTCAACGTGTACATTTTTTCCAAGGTTACTAGGCTATCGCAGTGATTCTTAACCAGGGTGTTGCAACAGCTTTGAAGGGTACCACTAGGAAAGAACATAGATAAATGCAGACTGGTGAGACTCTCTTTCCTTCCAGCTGCTCTTCTTTCCCCCACTGCCTGCAGTGTTTTCCCTGCCAGCTGCTACTGTTCCTTCCCAACCCTGCTTCAAGCAGGTAAGCACTATAAAAACAAACTAGTTCTTGAAATGGGGTCAGTTCATAACTTTTATGGTGGGTGCCTCAAATCTGAAATAGAATCATAGAAAGGTAGGGTTGGAAGGGACCTCAGGAGCTCATGTAGTCCACCCCTGTGCTCTCAAAGCAGGACCATCCCCAACCAGATCATCCCAGACAAAGCTTTGTCTAGCCAGGCTTTGAAAACCTCCAAGGCTGGAGCTTCCACCACCTCTCTAGGTAACCTGTTCCAGTGCTTCACCACCCTCTTAGTGAGAAAATTCTTCCTAATATCTAACCTAAACTTCCCTTGCTGCAACTTGAGACCATTGCTCCTTGTTCTGTCACCTGCCACCACTGAGAATAGTCTAGCTCCATCTTCTTTTGAACCCCTTTCAGGTAGTTGAAGGTTGCTGTATAGTCCCCTCTCGGTCTCCTGTTCTCTAGACTAAATAAGTACCCTCAGTCTCACCTCAAAAGTGTCTCCCCGCCCCCTCATGATTTTTGTAGCCCTCTGCTGGACTCTCCAATTTGTCCACATCCTTTCTGTAGTGGAGAGCCCAAGACTGAACACAGGACTCCAGATGTGGCCTCACCAGTGCTGAATAGAAGGAAAGAATCACTTCCCTTGACCTACTGGCAACACACCTACCAATGCAGCCCAGTATGCTATTAGCCTCCTTGGCAACAACAGCACACTGGCTCATGTGTAGATTTATTGTCCACTGTGACCCCCAGGTCCTTTTGTGCAGAGCTGATGTCCAGCCACTTAGCCCCCAGCCTGTACTGGTGCATGAGATTGTTCTGTCCTAAGTGCAGGATTTTGTACTTGTCCTTATTGAACCTCATGAGATTCCTTTTGGCCCAATCCTCCAATTGGTCTAGGTCACTCTGAATTGTAGCCCTACCCTCCAACATATCTACTATTCCGCCCAGCTTGGTGTCATCTGCAAAGTTGCTGAGGGTGCACACCATCCCATCTTCCAGATTGTTGACGAAGCCACAGAACAAAAGTGGCCTCAGGAGCAATCCTTGGGGCGCTCCACTTGATACCAGCTGCCAACTAGACATCAAGCCATTGATTACAACTCTTTAAGCCTGATGCTCCAGCCAGTTTTTCTGTCCATCTTACAGTCCATTCATCCAGCCCATACTTCCTTAGTTTGCCTGGGAGAATGTTGTGGGAGACCATATCAAAAGCCTTGTTAAAATCAAGGTACACCATATCCACTGGTCTCTCTGCATCTACAGAGCCAGTCTCCATGTCGTTGAAGGCAATCAGGTTTGTCAAACATGACTTGCCCTTGGTGAATCAGTGCTGACTGTTCCTAATTACCTTTTCTTCTCCAGATGCTTTGAGATGGATTCTTGGAGAATCCACTCCATGATTTTTATTTTTTTTTTTTTTCCCCCCCCCCCAGGGACTGAAGTGAGGCTGACTGGTCTGCAGTTCCCTGGGTTCTCCTTTTTTCCTTTCTTAAATATGTACACTGCCCTTTTCCAGTTATCCAGGACCTCTCCTGATCACCATGAGTTTTCAAAGTGAAGAGCCACTGGCCATCATATCACATCAGCCAACTCCCTCAGCACCCTCGGATGCATCCCCATCCAGCCCCATGGACTTGTTTGAGGAACATCTCTGCTGCTGTACACATCCAGCTTTTTTAAGTAGTCGCTACCTGTTCTTTCACTACTGAGAGTTGCTCACCTCTGCCCCAAACTGTGCTGCCAGATGCAATAGTCTGGGAGCTGACCTTGCCTGTAAAGATCGAGGTGAAGAGGGGATTAAGCAGTTCAGCATTTTCTGCATCCTCTGTTACAAAGTTGCCTCCCCCAGTTAGTAAGGGACCCACACTTTCCCTGATTCTCCTCTTGCTATCAACATGTTTGTGGGAACCCTTCTTTTACCCTTCACATCCCTTGCTAGCTGCAGCTCCAGTTGTGCTTTGGCCTTCCTGCCTTCATCCCTGCATGCCTGAGCAATGCTCTAGTATTCTTCCCTAGTTATTTGTTCAAGTTTCCACTTCTTACAAGCTTCCTTTTTGTGATTTAGTTTACAAAGAGTTCCCTGCTGGTCTTCTGCTGTCCTTGCTAGTCTTCTGGTGCATCAGGATAGTTTTGCTCCTGCACTCTCAGTAAGTCTTCTTTAAAGTACAGCCAGCTTTCTTGGACTCCTCTCCCCCTCAGTCTGGCTTCCCATGAGGATCCTACTCATGAGCTCCCTGAGCAAGTCAGTGTCTGCTTTTCTGAAGTCCAGCAGGGTCCTTACTCTGCTGCTCTTCATCTTTTGTTTCCTCAGGTTCCTAAACTCAATAATCTTGTGGCCACTGCTGCCCAAGTTACCATCCACTACTATGTTCCCCACCAATCCTACTCCATTTGTGAGCAGCTCTCAGCTTCTCGGAGCACGCACGTCAAACAGACAGCCCAACAAACAAGCACTCGGCAAACCAGAGGCACAGGAAGCTGGATCACTTATCTTCCCTGGGCAGGATCTGGTGCTTGGTTTTTTCTCGCCCTTTCTCTTCTTGCCCCAAGCAACTGCCTGCAAACTGCTTACCCTGTTTGCAGCCCCTGTTTGCTGTCTCCCTGGTCAGTCATAGGCTATCATTGCATCTAGGGCAAATGCTAACATGAGGATTATTTTCCTAATTGAAATAAACTTGTAAACCCAACACCAAAACTCACAGCTTGGAAGTGGTTTGCATTGCAAAAAACGTGCAGTCATTTAACATGTATTAATTTGTTTTTGTCACTTCTTTCTGAGGCATGTACAAATTTTATTTCATAAACTACCGCCTTTCCTCTACATTCTGCTCCCAACATGTGTTAACAGGTTGGGGAGATTAGGGCAGGTCTACCTTTCTTTTGCCTCTCTTGGAAGCATGAGACGGATAATTTGTATGCACTGTTCTGGTAGGTGCTGCTAAGGAAAACTTCTGATTTTGTGTGTATACATCTGGTGAACTGCAATGGAGTGGATGTGTAACATGTCTCACAGTTGCAACATGCATGGGTAACTGTTTTATGCAATCATTTATCTTTAATTATTTCCCACTTCCTTCAGATTGAAAATCTTGAACTGTTACTTCTCACATTTAAAAGAAAAAGAGAGATACACAGATGTTACCAACCAGGAAGGACTTGGTCTTTTAACTTCTTAAGAGTAAATAAATTATAAGTTTGAATTCAAATTAATCTGTACTCTGGTGCTGTAAGCAAGGTTTTTTTCTGTAGAGGAAAAAAGCTGAATTTCTCTGAAAAACTGAAATTGAGTGTGCCTGTCAGTGTCAATATTTTGGTTAAGTGAAATGAGCAAGGCAACAACCATTTTTGAGATGGGCATCTTGTAGAAAGAATTGTCAAACCACCTTGAACCTCGCAGGGGGTTTTTTGGCCTAGGCGATGCATGCTAGGCAATTAATCAGCAGGTCAAATAGACGTATTCTGAGCACCAGCTTGCTGAAGTAACCTAGTTCAAAAACAGAACTTTAGCATGTTGCTTTATGGCAAACTAGTTTTAGCTTACAAATTTGTATTTTAGGGAAACGCCTAGATAACATACTTCTTGAAATGGGATCTGACTTGAGTCCAAAGAGGAGCAACAATGAACAAATGCATTCAGAGAAAAGTGAGTAAGCAAGTTACATTTTTGTTTAACATTGAGATTTGAGGGGGTGATGTGTCATCCTATGGATGATAATGTGGTGGTGCAGAGTTTGGCTGCCTTCTGGTTTCAGCTGCTACTTCAAAATATTGGGCATTGTTATACGGAATGTGATAATATTAGAATATTTGCTGAGAAGAGAAAAATATAACCTCTTGTCTTGTTTCTGTTATTTTTAGGTACCTTGTTGGAAACAGGTTCTGAAGGAAATAAAGGCATAATGTCTGAAAATAAAAGGCTGAATCACAACAGTCATTTAACCATAAAGGCTATCACATTAACTGTTGGAGATAAGTTTTCTGGCATAGTTTCCCATATTCAGAATCCAGAAGACTTTTTCTGTCAGCAACTGCATAATGCCCGTAAGTGACTGTTTTTATTTGATCTGTTCTAAAGACATGTTGTTCTCCTTCCTTCCTAACATGAAGCATCTGAAAGTCCAGGGGGAAGCAGGTGGAACCATAAGGAGGGAAAGCAGTGTAGCAAGAATAAATCAAGATCCATAGAGTATGACTTGCATGCAATTCTTACCTTTTAAAGAAAAAAAAGTTTGTTTGTTTGTTTTTTCACCCCTCTCTACTCCGCTTCCAGTCAAATACTGGAGAGTCTGAACTTGGCCAAATCATATCCTTCTGCCTTGATTTCTACATGATGTTTCTTCTCTGTATTTGTAAATCAAAATATTTCATGTTGGTTGTTGAACTTGCTAGAAACATCTGTAATAAACTGCTTCTTGTATGGTGTCCCTTTACTTTGATAGTTGAAGTAAAGATCCATAATGCCCCTGTTTTACCTTATGAGCTCTGCTCCCTGGGTGGACCAAATCTTTTAGTACATGCCCACAGCCATATGACTGCTGTGACATACACACAGCATAAAGATGAGATTCTCTGAGCTGTGCTCCCTCTGAGAGAATGTGGGCATGAGATAAGGAAGCTACGGTTTTGGTGTGTCATAGAATACAGTTAACTTGTCACTTTATATCTTCAGGATAAGTTTTCCTGGTAATCATTTGAGCTGCTGCTCTGGATAAATCTACATAGTGTAACATGGTTCTGTCTCTAATCTCCGATATTGCACTTGCTTTTGTCTGCAAAGCAGCTCCTAAGATACTTGACACTTATGAGTGGCAGCCATCAACCTCTAGGAGTAGACCAGCTTACTTTCCCATTCATGGTTGCTAGCTATACCAAAATGTGATCAAAAGTCTATTATTTACTTTTTGTAAGCTGCCTTATAAAAGTAAAACTGTTTCTCGTGACCCATAATCTTCAAACACCCGTTTCTTCAGGAGTCCAAAGGCTTCCAAGATATGGGAAAAATCCGTTCTTCAGAAACTCCACCATAAAATCTCTAGTCTGTAAAGGTTCTTCACAATGGAGGGAAAAATCATCAGGAATGCCATGA
This sequence comes from Crocodylus siamensis, assembly GCF_052110815.1. Lineage (NCBI taxonomy): Eukaryota > Metazoa > Chordata > Crocodylia > Crocodylidae > Crocodylus > Crocodylus siamensis. The sequence continues at coordinate 89,198,135 of NC_143401.1, read as the reverse complement.
TTGTGACAGTCTCTAAGAAAGGAGACAAGTCTAACTGGTGATTAAAAAGGGATTGCCTTGCTGTCTGCCACAGGAAGGATAACTGTGAGAACCCCCCTAAACAGTCTCCTTCCACTTGCTGAAGAGCTCCTCCCAGAATCTGTGTGGCTTAGGGCATCAGGAAGCACAAGTGAGATGTGATCATTGCTTGTCAGCTGCAGGAAAACTCCAGGAACAACATAAACCTCTTTTTGTATGGACTTCTTAGATCTCATGAAAGCCTTTGATTTCCAGCAGCCGAGAAAGGAGAGGATGCTCACTGAACAGGGACTCCCCCAGTGCCTGCTGACCCCCCTGACTAGTTCTATAACAGTCCACTAGATCCCGCCCCCCCTTCCCCCCTTCTCTTGTGGAGGCTGAACAGGTTCAGGTCCCGTAGCCTCTGTTCATAAGGCCTGCCCTGCTGCCCCCTGATCATGCGAGTGGCCCTCTGGACCGTCTCCATGTTGTCCACATCCCTCTTGAAGTGTGGTGCCCAGCAAAAGGATCTATCATGGATTCTTTTGTGGTTAAGACAGGAGTTAAGCAAGGCTGTGTCATTGCTCAAACATTCTTCTCAATATTCTTTACTATAATGTTACATATGATCACCAACAATCTTCCAGTCAGTGGAGCTAAACTACCAAGTGGATAGTGAGCCATTTAACCTCAACTGACTCCAAGTCGAAACCAAGACCACCACAACCTCAATCGTTGGTCTCCACTACACTGATGGTGTAGTGTGTGCTCGGAAGCAGATCTTCATCAATACTTGGTGTCCTTACTGAGGCATACAAGAAAATGAGACTGACACTTAATGTTCAGAAGACTAAGGCCCCCTATCAACAAGCTCTTGGTGAGCACTCCCCCGCTCTCTGTTAATTCAGATTTTATGGTGAGTTTCTGAAGAACGGATTTTTCCCATATCTTGGAAGCCTTTGGACTCCCGAGGAAACGGGTGTTTGAAGATTGCGACATCAGATCTGAAACCAAGCTCATGGTTTATCAAGCAGTTGTAATTCCCACCTTGCCATACAGAGCTAAGATATGGACAAGGTATAGGAGGCACCTCAAGTTGCTGCAGAACTACCATCAATGCTACCTGAGGAAAATCCTTTGAATCTAGTGAGAAGGTAGATGCACCAGCACTAGCGTCCTCTTGCAAGCAAACACTGCACGCATCAAGGTGATGATCGTCTGACATAAACTTCGCTGGGCTGGCCATGTCATCTGGATGTCTAACTCCAGACTCCTGAAGCAGGTTTTATTCTCCCAGCTTAGAGGCATACGTTCAAGAGGGAGAGCAAAAAAAGTGCTTCAAGGCCGTCCTCAATGCCAGCTGGGAAAAAATGCAACATTGACATGAACTTGTGGGAGAATATTGCTCAGGACCACCCCAAACGGAGGGAGACCCTGTTGCAAGTAGCTCAGTACTTTGAAACCTTACGCTAACAAGAGGAAATGGAAAAGCGGGAGTGGCAGAAGCAGTGTGTCATGGACCAAATCAAGAATCCAGAGCCACCTGCCCCACACAGAAACACATGTCCAAGTTGAAACAGAGTCTGTTGATCCTGGATCAGCCACTGTTAGACCCACAGATAAAACATTCATGAAAGACAGTCATCCTTAACTGTGAGAAATTGCGTAAGAAGAAGACTAGAGGAGCTGTCCTCAGAATTCTTTATCAGGACCAAAGGTTAACTTGATAAGAAAAGTTTCTTTTGTGCTGGCCAGAGGAAGCAACAAGTTGCTTTGCATTCCTTCAAGTCACAGGGGGCTCTGTGATTTTTCTGTAAATCTTTAATTTACTCATTACACCCTTGAAAATGCACATATCTCGAGTTTTGGCAAAGGATTCTCTAAGACTCTTCTCGGGTGTTTTTACTAGACATCACAGTTTTGGCATGTCTTTTCTATGGTTGAGGATTAAAAAAATACTATCGTCTTATACTATAGGCAATCCATAAAATGTCTGCAGAATTGCAAATAATTCTGCTTTTGAGCACTAAAAATACTTTATTCTTGATGCACAATATTATGTTACAGTTAAGTTAAATTTATATAATGTTATCTTTTGTATATAGAGATAAAGGATTTATATTGTAATGCTTGTCTCACAAATGAATTAATGTGTAGTTTCCAAAACTATCAACAGGCCAACTTGCTGAGCTTCAGGCAACCCTGTGTGAATACTGTAACAAAATTCCTAGTAACCCAGACTTCCGTCCAGCTGTTGGTGATGTATGTTGTGCTCAGTTCACAGGTAAAGGAGGAAGGAAAATAATGCTTCTCAGAAGTTGTTAATAGCCCTTTTTAAAATTTTGCCTTGTATTACATATGTAAGCAAAAACTTCAAAGGATTTCTAAACTGAATTAAATGACAAAGGGGGTTTTCACTAATTCAGTTTTTATATTTCTTAGAAGCCCAGTAATCTTCTACAGGTTTCTAATCACTTTGCTCCTGTCCATTTTATCTGTGGACAGAATTGTCAGCGATAGCAGTGACTTTGGCCAGGACTGATGGAATGTGTAGCCACACCAGGCAAATGGGTAGTTCTGGACAAATTGTTGGGTAGAACTACATTTAGGAAGACGACAGAGAAACTGTGGTGAGAAGGAGAGAGCTAGGGGTGCACTGATAAAGATTTTTCTGGCTGGTACCAATGGCCAATTATTAACCAGCCGTATCGGCCGATACCTATTGAAAAAAAGCTGATTTGCAATCTGGCAGCTTGGAGAGCAGTGTCCAGCTGGTAAGTTTGTTGGGGAAGGGGAGAAGGGGGGGGCAGATTGAGGCCCTCATGGTGAGGGAGGGAGTGGGGCAGAGACAAGTGCTGGTACTGGCCAGTTGGGGTGGGGTACAGAACAGAGCCGCAGGCAGCTCATCTGGAGGGATGGGGAGAGGTGTGGCTCCCTGCTGCTGTGCGTACCTGCATGGGGGTGGGGGGAGGAGTCATGTGCCCCTAGATTTGCATGTGGGGTGAGGGCAGGCTGACGGCTGTGGGTTCTGGCCTCTTCCTGACAGGGCTGGGTCTACAGCAAACTCTGGGGTGCCTGTAGCCTACTTTTATAGCCACCTCTCCCAGTACTGCTGCTTACTGGCCACCCCTGGAGTACAGCCCCAGCCTAGTCCCCACCTCCCTCCAGGAAGAAGCCAGCACAATCCCTGGCCCTGAGCCTGAAGTAAGCAGCCTGCCTTCACCCCATGCACAAATCTAGGGAGGTAAAGGCCCCCATGCCTGCCCTGGGGGAGCAGACAGCAGTGGGGACTCGCCTCTGCTGCCCACAGCTGCATCTTGCACCCTGCCCTGGCTGAACAGTGCCTGCCCTAGCCCCACTCCATCCTGCCCTCCAGACTTGCCCACCAAACATTGTTTTCCAAGCTGCCAGCCTGCATTCTTGGGCCCATGCATGTTGTGGCTGCATGCATGCACACAGCATTTATCGGTGATATTATCAACTACACCAGCCAAAAATAGCCAGTTGCCAACTTAATGTCAATTTTCCTTTTATCAGTGCCGGTCCAATATAGATTGATTATATTGGTGAACCTCTAGAGAGAGCCTTTAAGCTGGAAGAAGAGAGTACTCCTTATTAGGGCTGTGTGAAGCTTCAGTCGCTGATTCAATTCAGAGAAGATTTGGCCCGAATCAGTGGCCGAATCTCCAAATCGAATTGGGAGACCCATTAATCTCTCCTAATTGATTTGGAAAGATTTGATTTGGCCATAGACACAGCTTTGTGCTGCTTCTTCCTACCTCAAGGTACCACACTTGGCCCATGAATGCTGAGATGGATACAGCATCCCAGAAGCATGACTGGCCAACTTCTGGGTCCTCTGCAGAGCATGCAGGGAACCTGCCCCCTGGCTCAGTGACTGGTGCCTTCTGGGTCTGGGCGGGTACCTGGGCCCCCCCCCACAGCTGATAGCCAAGCCAGGGGGTGGTGGGTGTTCCCCGGCATGCTCGATGGCAGACCCAGAAGTGGACCGGAAATTATTCCAGTCCACTTCTGGGTCTGCTGCCAAGCACTCCTGTGGGATGCTCCACCTACCTGACCATCTCGGTGTTCATGAGCCACACCTGGTACTTCAAGGTATGTAAAAAAAAAGAAACAAAACAAAACAAAACAAAAAACAAAACAAAAAAACATGTATAAAGCTGTGTCTGTTGCCAAATCATCAAACCTCTCTGAATCAGAATAGAATCTTTAGATTCGGCCAAATCTAAACTGGAACTGTGATCCGAATCAGTGAATTGAATAGCTGTTCCCTGAATCGGCTGAATCCAAATCAAATGCAAATCTCTATGGTCGCTTACAGACATTTAAAAAAAAACGCAAAAAACCCTCAAAAATGCATGTCTTGCTAGAAGAAGCACCATGCTAGTTTGATTTGGGTCTGCAGCATCTATAAATCATGCACTTACACGGGGCTTTTTTTTATCTAAAGTTGATTCAGTCAACTATTAGATCAGGCTTGTCCAACACGCAGCCCTTGAAGCTGTTTTCTGAGGCCCAAGGTGCTGTGATGGGAAACAAAAGTAAACACTGTACTTTCTTTTCAGGGGGGAGTGAGACATGATACCGCTTCCTGCGAGGTCTTTGAAAAAGGCTCGCCGGCCCACTGGGTGATTTAAAGTTCATGATCCGGCGCCACAGTCAAAAAGATTGGACACCCCTGTATTAGATAAGAGCGCTACCCCCCCCCCCCCCCCCACTGGTAAAGTGCACAATCAATACAGACACTGGGTGAGGCAGGTCATACTAACGCACTGCCTCTTCTGGGCATGTGCTAGGTTTGGCACAGGAGCATGCCAAGTTTACAGTAAAGCACTGTTCTGCTTTTTTTTGGTTTTTTTAACATCTGTAAGCTGCCAGTAGGCCTACATTTATTCCATTTTCTGGTCAGAAGCTATTTAGGAGAGACCTGTACTCTAAGACCAACTAAGGGAACAGCGAACCTAACGTTACGGGTAGCAGTACTGTTTTATACTTGGAGAGGGAGATTCAGTTATGCAGCAAAAATTGCTTAAGTTTTTTTGTTTTTTTTTAAACTTTTGCGAATATTGTGCTATTACAGTTCATAGTAAAATAAGGCTGGAAGGGACCTCCAGGGGCCCTCTAGTCCATCCACTGCTCCCTGTTTTCCTAGTCTGTATAAAGATTCCACAACCATTCTCTCAGTCATCTGTTTCAATGCATTGTATATTTGGCCCTGAACTATATTGTCCATAACTCTAAAAGTGACAAATTTAATTTAAAAATGACAAGTGTTTATTTAAAAAAAAAAAATCATTTTATATAAAATTTGATTGATTTGTTAAAGATAAAATTTTATTTTATTTACTAAGCAATATCCAGAAACCCCATTCACAGAGCTTAGTCGTTTAGCAGGGGGGTGTTCTGTTTTTCTTTATTTTGGACATCAGTGCATCTTGTAAGGTGGTGATTCCTATTTATTTCCACAATCTGTTTTTATAAAGGAGCATAATAGGCTCTTCTGTTTGTTCCAAATAAGGACTCTCGTACTCGCCTATAAACTCTGGACTGTGATTGCTGTTGCATTTTTTTTTTTTATATTGTATTATCAGAAAAATACTTTTAGTGGAAGAAACTTACTTGCAATACATGTTTGTTTCTCTCTTTCTCTCCAGAGGACAATCAGTGGTATCGTGCTTCTGTTATAGCATATATTTCTGAAGATACTGCTTTGGTGGGCTATATAGATTATGGTAATTTTGAAACACTTCAGATAACCAGACTTCAGCCTGTGGTTCCAAAACTGTTGGAGTTGCCAATGCAAGCTATAAAGTGTACTTTAGCAGGTAAGAAATTGCAAGCTGTTGTATATCAAAATACAAAATAATGATTCAACATTTTGGGGAATCCCTTTTAAACAATGTATCTGAAGATAAGATATGACGACTGTGACCAAGTGGGAGGATGAGAATAATGCTAATAACTATGGAAACATACTTTATAATGATAACACTAAAGTTCTTAAGACTAAAATCTATTCAGATGTGCATAGTTATCCCTAGCAGTAAAATCAACAACAATAATGACAAACCATCCCCTCCTGCCACTTAAAACTTTTTTCAGTTTTAACAGATCTACACAGGAGAAGTACATGTACCCTTGGTTAGAATGACAGCTGTAGGTACCAGACCTTTCTTTTTTGATCTGTGATCCTGCTCATAGAGTGGAAAGTACAGTTTTCTGGCATACCCTGATATGCACAGATGTATCTGAAGAAAATGCTAGCAGAACCTGACTCTGAACTTTTTAGACATCTCTAACACTCCTTTTTGGTCAAACACGAACACACTTAGTTCAGAACTGTTCCTTTTGATGCTTTTGAACATTACTTTTTAGCTTTGTGAACATATAAGTTTTTAGATGGATCGTGCTCGAAGGTCAGAGTTAAAATACTTCTTGGGCTTCAGTTATTTTTGAGAGGAAACCATAGAATGATACCCTATTTACCATCAGAGATGGGACCAATACACATGGAGCATGCCCTGAATGGAGTTTTTCTTCCAAATCATATTATACTGGGTGCAAGAACTGACTTTTTTTAGTATTGCAAGAGTGAGTCATTTGCATTTCTTTGCCTCAGTCAATGTTGCAAAACAGTTTCTTGTTTTGATCAAGTTTGCAAGTGTTCATTTAATGGTGTGAAGGGATCTGATTCCAGATCCCAACACTTGCCTCCTGCCATGCCACATGTATATGGTGGGACGCAAGAATGAAATTGGGGATGAGATCCCAATCATGCTGCTGCCAGCAGGGAGTGTGGGACATGGGTTTGCAAGCACTGGGTGAGGGTGTTATTGATTCCCTCCACATGATGCTTGCAGACTCAGGATCCTGGGATTAGGGAGCTTCTTCCTGATCCTGGGGCCCAGTAGATGTTTAAAAACTACGTGTGCAGCTGGGTTGCACACCTCATTTTTAAAGATCCCACTGTACTGGGGCCCTGGAATCAGAGAGGCTTCCTGACCTTGAGGTCCTGATGTGCCAGGACATTTTTAAAACTAAGCGTGCAGCTAGGCTGCACACTTTATAGGTTCTGGCACTGGGGTCCTGGGATTGGGGGCATCTCCCTGATGCTGGAATCCCTGTAGCTGGAATAGCCAAAGTGCCTTGTTCTGCAGTTCCCTGGGAGCTTCGGGGCAAGGCAGTTAACCAGCTGGCAACCCATGTTTGGCATCAGGACCATGGATGTCCTGTTCCGGATGCTAACTGCCCAGTGCCTGTGCTAATTGTCAGCATTTGCATGGACGTGCTATGTGTGCAAATTATGGCACTGTACAAACAAGCCACCAACATGTTCCATGTATTTTGTGCAACATTTTTCACTCTGGCCTGCCAGCTCGTAGCACCATAAAAACAGGTTCTCCTATAACACTGTTACTACATATGGTGCAGTTACCATACTAATCACCTCTTACTTGTAACATGTATCAGGGGCCCGTGGTTGAGAAACTATGTTAAGAGATCTGAGTGTGAAGTCAGTGTGACAAACAATATGCGATAGTGTTGATACTAAACTTTATAACTACTGACCAAATCTAAAAAAACCACGAAACAGTGCAGGAAGAGCAACCGAATGTCCTTGTATTTCATGTTGGCATAGGTTGACAGGGTTGATGATGCTACTTGTAAAGCATCCAAACGCTGCAGCTGTTGTACGGAGTGTTTTATTGCCTTTCTAGAGGATTCTTATTTTTCATCACTAAGAAAGCATTGCACAAACCACAAATGTACATCTGTACTAGCCATTTTCTGCAACTACAGCTAACTTTATAACCTTAAAGCAATGCCAAAAAGTAGTAAAAATCAGGATCTTGAGCGTTATTTTCACTGTATTTGAGATATGCATAGTGTGTTCCCCTAATATCTAATAATGAAGCGAGGATGTCAAGTTTGGGGTTACTACTGTAATTCTCCTTAAGCATATTGTAACCTGTGACATTTAAATCATTGCGCATTTTAAAGGGCATGTGTTTTCATAAGGTAGTAAAGAACTCATATTTTATGAGCTCATGAAGAATGACCTCCATTAAAAATGGGAGGATTGTGAAATAAGTATCTGTAGTCCAGTTTTGAAAACAGAAGTTGACTCTCTTTTTCCTTTTTAAACTTAACTTTTTAGGTGTGAAACCTCAGTTAGGAACCTGGCCCTCAGAAGCTATTTCTCTCATGAAACAACTAGTGCACAATAAAGTGACTACAGCAAGAGTAGTGGGTAAAACAGATTATAGCTCTGTGGTAGAGCTTACAGATGAATCTTTCACTCCAGTAAATGTAGGTAAACATCTTATAAAAGCAGGCTATGCAATGAAAGAATCAAAGGCTCTCATGACAGCACATGAAACCAGTAACATTGGGAAGGAAGGAAGCGGTAAGTTTGAAAAACCATAAAAGTAGTATGTCTTCATTCTTCACTGGAGTTTGATCTCTACTTACGTTAGCATGTTTCTGTTTCTTCCTTATTTTCTAGTGCAGCAAATCTCTTAAACACACTATCCTATACTAACTGGTATCTTCCTTTCTTTTGTCTTCATGGTTATGTCCCCGCATTTGGCTGCTTTCCAATGTAGTGATCTACTCAGTGAGTGGCTGTTGCCCTCCCCTCTGTTTCTCCACCTTTGGCAAGCATCTTCAAACTCCCCTAACTCTACCAACCTCCTCAGATGCACCGTGAATCCTTAGTTCTTCTTTTCCAGGCAGTATACATTATGCAAGTTTGTTTTGTCAAGTATGTGCCTGTGGAACATGTGCTTTGGACAACTTGTATCCAGTTGTCGTCTTTCTTGCATCACTTGTAGTGCTCCGTCAGTAGAAGGGACTCTGAAAAGACTAGTCTAAAAGAAAACTATCCTTACAAATTTCCCTGCTTGTTGTCATTAGGTAGCTGCCTGTAATCTTTTTGCCCTTGCAGTCCTGTTACAGCTCAATCTAGCAGCAGTGATCACATAAAAATACCTTTTTAGGTCGTCGCTCATTTGACTATAAGCTGGCTAGCAGTCAACAACAGTTTTTGATAGGTGACGTGCTGTGAGGATGGTTGAGAAGGTACCAGCAGTGGATGTTTAAAGTGAACTTTCTTTTCCTTTCCAATAAACTTAATATATCTAATTACTTTGTCATTTTTCTATTCACTTTTCTCTTTGCCTAGGAGACACAGTAAGGAAAGGTAATTGGACATGGGTTAAGCTGGCTCTTAAACAGACAATAGATGTCATGGTGTGCATGTTGTACAGTCCTGGAGAGTTCTATTGTCACATCTTAAATGATAGTAAGTTGCATTGGTATTTAGTCTTTTGCATACTACTACTGCCTCTTCTACCCTTGTTTTTGTTATTGTAGTTCTAATGTGCCATTGTTTCACATGTAAGAATAAAGAAGGTAGGCCAAATGGATGGGAAACCATGTCAATGAATGCAGGATCTTTAGAAAGGAATTAGAAAATTTTCTCGCTGATGCAATTCTGTAGATAAGGGGGCTGTTATGCAGGTGTAGACTAGACATTTTCTGCATACAGCATTACTGGAACGCTGAGTCTGGTTTTAATGTCAATACTCCTAAAAGGAGACTAAGAATCCAGAAAAAGTTTGAGGTACAAAAGGCATTCAGGGGTTTGGAAAACGGGGCTTTATGAGACTGTGGCTCACTTTGTCTGGGTTCAAGGATGATGTGAACTTGCACATGAAATACTTGATTAGTAGACTTTTTTTTTTTTAATGTCGCAGAGTGAAGTGCCCAGTGAAGTTCATACAGTTTCAGACCTGAAAATTCAGGATTTTTTATTCAGGTTTTCTTTCTGAAAGGTCTTATGACTTGTAGGCTGTATGAGCTTTATGCAGAAGTAACAGAGTGAAACTACTGCCTGCATCATGCAAATTGGATTGGATGATCACAGTGGTTTCCTTTTGGTGCATTTTATTCCACAACCTAGGCTAAATTTTCAAGACCAAAAGACGTTTTCTTGCTATGCAGTTTTCTTTGCCATACAACATTCCTTCCTTTTATCCTGGACAGATAAGCAAACATTTATCACTTGTTCATTTTACTAAACCCATTCCTATTTTGTTTTGCATGTTGAAATTATACCCAATACAGACACTATTTTCAGTGCAGTATTGTTAGTGTCTCAGCAGTCCATGTGACTGACTTGAGAGGTAAATCATTAAGTAGTAAATCTGAGTCTTGCTGTTTCTGGGAGGGACTCATTAGGGAGATGAGTGAGTCCACTAACATGCCATACGTTATGTCACTGTTAAGTGAATTAAGCGCAATAGAAAAATTAAGAAATGGGCATTGTTGATCTTATTTTCTTGTTAAAACCATAAATGCTGATCACTGATGGCTAATCTGAAAATTCGGTCTTTGAGGTGGTGGTTCTGTTTATGTATTTTTAAAGTTATCATGTTATAATTATGCCTGTCAGAATTCTTATGGATAACATTGCCGTTAGTCTTGTGCATACATGGTATGTGCAGTACAATTGAGGCATGAGATTCATCTTATAGTAAAATGCAGCTGTTTAAATAGAAATATTAGAAATGTGCATATAACTTATTTGAAAATAAAACCAAAGTTTTATTTGAATATGGGGTCATTTGAAGGGTTTTAAATATATTTTCTAAAGGTATTTTATTAATTGATAATATTGATGTTGTTAATAAACTTCTTGCTTTAGTTTTGTATTCACATTTATTTTTACCTTCTACTTAGACTTGAATGCTCTAAATGTACTCAACAAATCCTTGGCAGAATACTGCCAGCAGGCTTCAGCTACTAGTTTCAAACCTGTAAGGGGAGAGCCTTGCTGTGCTTTTTTCTCTGGTAAGAGATTTTGTTTGCTGCTATTCTTTTGCTCTGTATTTATGGGACGTGCATCTCCATCACCTGATTGTTAAAAATCCTGTTTAACATGCAGCTTTCTAAATCTACATTCTCATGTTATGTTTAATTTGGCAACAAGAAAGGAAATTAAATCTGCAGTTGGCTATGGTAAACCAAGTATGTAAATGATGCAAGTGACTTTGCTATGAACCTTTAGACTCCCCTGTACAGTTTAATATGCTTAACAGCAGCTATTGTGACTGTTGCTCAGTTACTTGTTGTTAAAGTACAGAGAAGAAAGTTGAATTATTATCTTACGGAAAGTTACTATTTCCAGAAAGTAAATATTGGATTTTCCACTAGTTTGTGTACAGTGTTAATAGTTTACTTGCACCCTTCAGTGTAGTTTGTGGCTGAAAATGGTATCTGTATTTGGAAAGAAACAAGAGTTGATTCTTTATTGCCATCCAATTTTGTGGGCTTACTTGCAACAGCGTAGAAGATTCACTGTTAAAATTCTACAAAATTGCAGATGACAATCTCTCTCTCTCTCTCGTTCACTTTGTTTGCAAATGATCACATCTAACACAAGGTAATGGAATCGGAGCTTTCAATAAAAGTAAATCATAAATGGGAACTTTAAATTTAGGTTGATGTTGGAAATTTTTAAAATCCTAGGTGATGGTAAATGGTACCGTGCTTTGGTAAAAGACATTTCTTCAGACGGAGCTGTTAAAGTACAGTTTGTAGACTATGGTAACATTGAGGAAGTTACTCCAGACAAACTCCGACAGATTTCGTTTGAGTTCCTGAAACTTCCATTTCAAGGAATTAAGTGTTGGCTATCAGGTAGGTCTTCCTACAAGGAATGTTAATAAGAGAACACTTAACAGGCACAGACATTCTTTGTTTTTTAGAAATCATACAAAATTGCTAGCAGGGTAGACCTTTAAACGTTTAATAAAATATAAACAAAATAAAAAGCTGTAATATAAGAAATTGTAACTGTTGGCAATTTTTCTTCTTGGCTGTTTCAGCCATATTTTTCTCTCAATCACTCTAGTCATTCCCTTTCTTGAACTGCATTACATTTGAACTTCCAGTTACAGATCCACTGACATTTCGGTTCCGTTCACGCTACACAAGTATAAATTCTTATTACTACTCAAGGCTTTATAAATGAAGCAAGAGGCAGTGCTGAGATGAAACCACTTTTAGGATACAGGTCAGTGTAGCGAAGCCATGGTTTTGCCTCGCTTGAAAATCCCCCGACATCTACAGTAGGACTGCCTTTAAAATAGAAAGTGCTTCAGGTCCCACCCCCCATAATTGAAGTGGCTACTTCGAGAAATAGGTTTTCTCCAACTCTTCTTGCACATCATTTTTTGTAGAACAAGGTAAATTCCTAAATCACAACTCCAGTTATGTATACTTGGTGAGGAAGAGAGAGTGGCTACATTCACCCTATTAATAAATACTTTGGTCTTTCTATAATGACTTATAACCTAGGATATTATTTTGATTTTACAAACACTACATGCAGCATTAATAATTACCATTCTCTTATAGTTTGGGGTGAGGTGGGGTGTCAGTTTGGTTGGGAGATGGGCTGCTTGTTTTTCATAAATATAATCTACATGTTCCTAGGATAGCAAATGTGGTTCTTTTGTTCGGTTTGGTTTTTCCCAGCCACATCATATTTCTTAATTTGGAGATGATTAATTCTAGAAACAAAAGACATGGTGCCAAAGTTGTTTGTGCATGTGTTTCTTTTTTAAATCTCTCTTTAGGTGTAAAGCCTGTTAACAAACAGTGGCTCCCAGAAATTGTAGCAAAATTTCAGATGTACACAGCAGGGATAAAACTTCAAGCCAGTGTAATTTCCTTGACCAGAAATGGTGTCGGACTAGAGCTCATTGACAATTCCACAGGTTGTCCAAGAATGATTAGTGAAATGTTAATTTGTGAACAACTGACCTTAAAGGAACCTAAAACAAATAAAGAGGTGCTACTAACCAAATCTGCTGACAAAAGAGAGTGGCAAGGTAACTAAATCTGTTATTCTTGTGGGCTGACTAGAAGAGTTATCTTCAGCTTGATGCATCTTAGATACTAGTAAATAGTAAAATAGACATGCCTTGTTTTAAAAATGCTAACGATTTTGCCATTGGACACCGTGCAGATGGCATTATAGTCCTCCAAAAAGATACATTTTGGACCACCACTACTAAAATACTCTGTAACCAATATAGCAAACCTGAAGAATTGTCTAAATCTTCTAAGCCTTTTGCAACATCTGATGATGAGAGTTCAGGCTTACAAAAGCTTATAGTATATGTCTCTGATTTAGTTAGTGTATAAATTTAAACATTTATCCAGCTTTCTGCCTGACTTCAGACTAATGTGGCTAAGTATTTATCTAAGTTTTCTAGCATACATACTTAATAATATCTGGTGTGTGTGTGTGTGTGTGTATTCTGTAAAAATGTAGGCGTATCTTGGGCAAATCAGAAGTCTGCTGATGAACAGAAAATGAAGCGAGTTCACGGTAGCTTGTGTACTAGGGTATGAACAGATGTATAACACTTGAACCTTTCCAGGAATGTCCCAGTTCTGGAGCCAGTTCGTAGAACTTGCTGCACAGAAGTGTCCGCACATACAGTGCTAAGGGTTCTGAGTGGATCCCTCAGCTTCTAGGGCAGGGGCAGGCAATTATTTTGGGTGGAGGGCTGCTTACTGAGTTTTGGCAAGCCATTGAGGGCTGCATAAAAGGCAGCATGGGGCAGAAAAATATTTATTTTCTACATTTTTGGTGGGCCAGATGGAATGGCCTGGCAGGCTGCAGTCTGGCCCATGGGCCGCATTTTGCCCACCCCTCTTCTAGGGATTGCCTTGTTGCCAAAATGCTGCAAGGGAGTGGTAGAGTACCCAGACCATCATGCCTTCCAGGAATTGGTTCCCAGAGTTATTTTTCCCCTGGGATTCATCTACAGGGAGAGGAGAAGGACAGCGTGGATTGGGCAGAGGGTTGGAGTGGAGCTGGCTTCCAGATCCTGGCAGGGGATTTGTGACCCCCAGCTCCTGGTTACCAGGGGGCTGGGTGCTCTGGAATGTGCCCTGCCCAACAGCTGGGAGGTTTTTACTGTTAAATGCACAACTCACCCCAAGAACCTGACCCCCCCCCCCCCCACACACACACACACAAGTCATATCTCTGGGGTCTATCAGGGAAATGAAAGTAACACAGACATCCTATGCCTTAAAAGGAAGACCCGTAAAGGATGGAGGACTGGAACCGCCACCAAGGAGGAATACTCTGCATTAGTCCAGACTTGCAGAGAACAAATCAGGAAAGCCAAGGCTGCAATGGAACTCCAGCTAGCTACAAATATCAAGGAAAAATAAAAAGTCCTTTTTTAGATATGTGGGGAGCCAGAGGAAAAGCAAGGGCAATGTTGGACCCCTGCTAAACCAGATGGGGCAACTGACACCCAGGAAAAAGCAAACTTGCTAAATGGGTACTTTGCATCTGTTTTTCATCAGCCCCACGGGACGGCCCTGCCCACTATGGGTCAGGGAGGCCCGGGCAAGGGAGGTTCCTGATGGGTTACACTCGAGTACTCGGGGAGCTGGCAAGCATCATAGCTCAGCCCCTGGCACGGATCTTTGAGCGTTTTTGGCGCCCTGGTGAAGTGCCTGATGATTGGAAGAGGGCCAATGTCATGCCTATCTTCAAGAAAGGGAGGAAAGGAGATCTGGCAAACTACAGGCCCATCAGCCTGTCCTCCTTCCTGGGGAAGGTCTTGGAAAAGATTATCAAGGAGGCCATCCTTAACAGACTAGCTGAAGCTGGGTATCCCTCAAGATACTGCCATGTTGCGGGAAGGTCTTGCTTGACCAATCTCATTTCCTTTTATGACCAGGTGACTTATCACCTGGACAAGGGGGAAGAGATCGACGTCGTATACCTCGACTTTAAAAAAGCCTTCAATCTGGTATCCCACAATCACCTCTTGGCTAAACTGGCTAACTGTGGCCTTGACGTCACCACAATCCGCTGGCTGAGGAACTGGCTCCGCAGTAGGACCCAGAGGGTGGTGGTTGACAGGAGTCAATCGTCTTGGTGTGCTGTGACCAGTGAGGTCCCACAAGGCTCTGTCCTAGGGCCTACACTGTTCAACATCTTCATCAATGATGTGGACATTGGTGTCAGAAGCAGACTGGCCAAGTTTGCCAACAACACCAAACTCTGGGGTAAAGCATCCGCACCTGAGGTCAGGAGGGTGATCCAGGCAGATCTGGACAGACTCATGAAATGGATGGATGAGAACCTGATGGTGTTCAACACTGAGAAATGCAAGGTTCTCCACCTTGGGAGGAAAAACCTGCACCATGCTTATAGGTTCGGTAGTGCTATGCTGGCTAGCATGACAGATGAAAGGGACTTGGGAATCACGGTTGACCACAAGATGAACATAAGCCTTCAGTGTGATGCTGCAGCTAGTAAAGCAAGCAAAATTCTGGCTTGCATTCATAGATCCTTCTCAAGCAGATCCCGGGATGTCATTCTCCCACTGTGTTCGGCCTTGGTGAGGCCGCAGCTGGAGTACTGCGTCCAGTTTTGGGCTCTGCAATTCAAAAAAAGATGTGGAGAAGCTTGACAGTGTGTAGAGGAGAGCCACGCACATGGTCAGAGGTCAAGAAGACAGACCTTATGGTGAGAGGCTGAGAGGAATGGGGCTATTCAGCCTAGAAAAGTGCAGGCTCGGGGGTAATCTGATGCCCGCCTATAAGTTTATCAGGGGTGCTCATCAGGATCTGGGGGAACGACTGTTCACCAGAGCTCACCAAGGGATGACAAGATTGAACAGTCACAAACTCCACTGTGACCAGTTCAGGCTGGACATAAGGAAGAACTTCTTCACTGTCTGGGCCCCCAAGGTTTAGAACAGACTGCCACCTGAGGCCATTCAGTCGCCTACTTTGAACACCTTCAAAACACATTTGGATGCTTATCTTGCTGGGATCCTATGATCCCTGCTGACTTCCTGCCCCTGGGGCAGGGGGCTGGACTCGATTTATCCTCCGGGGTCCCTTCCAGCCCAAATGTCTATAAAATTTAGACGCTTTCTGCTTCCCTACCTCTACAGGCTGGTCTCTGTAGGCAATTTGATCTTTGGGCAGTAAAGTCCCTGGTTTCAACCCAGAGCAGCTTTATTACCCTGCATGGCTGTGGGGGTGCAGGGGGAGGTTGAGGAGCAGCGTAGTTTGAGATGCCTGCAGGAATGACCAGACATTAGGCATGGTATGTCCTATGTCCACACACAGCATTAAACCAGTTCATAGTATCTGGTATCCTTTCAAAATGTTCAAGGAAGCTTAAACCTGTCTAAAGTGGCCTGTAAGTCTGGACTCCTTGAGGTTTAAAGGGTATTAAGAATATTTTAAGTGTTACATCTGTCCACATTCAGTTGCTTTTACTGCAGAAGCACTTCAGTGACTGCAGCTTTTTAGATTTATTAACTTGAATAGTATCCACTATTAAGTGTGCAAGATCCATATTTGCATAGGTGCAGTATACTGTATCTTACTAGTCTGTCTAATTCCATTAGAAACTTCCTCATCTGAGCAGTGGAAAACAATAAAATTGCCCATTAATAAAGCCATACCAGTTCGCATAGTGGAGGTGATAAATCCAGATTTGTTTTATGCAATGCCATCTGAAACTAAAGGTAAGAAATGTATATTGTATTGTTAATGAAGAATGTATTTTACCCCAGTAGCAGCAATGCTTGCAAGCTATGTATACAAGATATTTAACATTTCAAAATAAATTGCTGATATTGACACCCAACCAAAACACCTCAGATAGCAATTTTCCTGCTGCTATACATTGTTGTATTCCTGTGCTATTAAATATTTTTAATATTAGAGGTGCACCAACAAAGATTTCCTTGGCCAATAGCAATAGCTGATGATTAACCAACTATATCAGTCCATGCTGATCCAATAACTGATATTTAGTAATAGTGCAAGGCATTTTAAACTATGGACATAAACCTTTTTTTGTTTGTTTTGTATTTATAATACGCCAGCACGCACCTCCTGCATGTACCGCCCTTCAATGAAGAAGGTGGTGACTGCCTTATTCCTGTGCATGTTGCCTCTTCACCCGTGGCTCCTGCCTGCAGCTCTGCCCCCTGTGCAGCTGTGCTGCCATCCCAGGTGGGCGGGGCAGACCCTTGCTTGGACAGTGGTGCCAGGCCCATTTTGGAGCGCCAGAGCATGCTACTGCATCAGTGTTGGGGGGGCCCCATGCAGCTGAGCTCCCATGGCCAGGGGGGAGAAGCCACATTTGCAAAGGCACTTGATGCCTAGCAAAGCCAAGCATCCCTTGTGCAGTGCCTTACCCTACCTGTGTGCCGCCCAGTGTTTCCGTGGCAGCCCTGGTGCTCAGGTTCCTGCTGTGCACGTGGCGTTGCCATGGCAGCAGCAGCAGGAGCCAATAATGGTCTCTGAGCACAGTGCCCTGTGACTACTTCCCAGCACCCCCTCCCACCCACATGCCAGGACCTGTAGTTTACTGCAAGCTCGGGCTGGCAGTGGGGCAGGGCTGCACCTGCCAGAGTGCTCCAGGCACGCAGACATGTTTATCGGCTACAAAGACCAAAAAAAGCTGATGACCAGTAATGTCATTTCTCCTCTTATCAGTGTTGATCCAATAGCCAACCAATATATTGGTGCATCCCTAGATATTGTTGAAACCTGACGGTACTAAACGGATTCAGTTTATTTTAATTTTAGTGGATCAAGACAAGCTCTGCACGTTGATGATTGAACTGGCAGAATATTGCTGCTCTTGTAGCAATCAGTCGTTCAGACCAAAAGTTGGTGAAGCCTGTTGTGCCAAGTTTTCAGGTGAGAGAGTTTTTAATTATTAACAGAAAATGTGATCCAAATTTTGATTTTTTGCCACTACAAATATTAGCATTTTATAAAGAGATGATCATCTTTTTAAAACAAGAGCGTCAAACTCACCCTGAGCGGTAGCTCTTCCTAAATCGGATACACAGGGCCAGCAGTGGGTCAGGGAGTGGGTGGCAGGGCAGGGCTGGGGGCTCACCATCAGGGTCAATGTTCACTGGCGTCCAGGAACCCTGAACTCTGCAGGAGGCCATGCCACCAACTTCGGGTAGCCCCCTGAACTGCCAGCAAGGTGGATGGAATGGTTCCATGGGCTGAATCTGGCCCACGGGTTTTATGTTTGCATCCATGCCACAGGTTGGCTTCCCTGATCCACTAAATGTTGATCCTAGTGTAAAGAGCTTCATGCATTTTGTCCCATTTTTCTTCAGGTGATGGTCATTGGTACAGAGCTGTTGCTTTGCAAGTTTCTCCTTCCGAGGTGAAGGTAGTATATGGAGATTATGGAAATACAGAAACTCTCCGATTTTCTGAAGTGATGCCTATTACTGCATGTCACTTAAAGCTGCCCTTTCAGATAATTAAGTGTTCACTTGCAGGTAAAAGTGCAACCACATACTTTCTTAATTACTTAACTGTGGTTATTTAGTGTTTGATTATAATTTATAGTTAATTCTTCTGTATTTGATAATCTGCATCAGTGCATCTTGCCTCCCACTTTATTGAATGTGACTGCATCCCTGGCTGAGAACCACTGTTGGTGCTGCCTTGGTTTACTTCAGTGCTTCTCAGCCAGATTTATGCTGCTTCCAAGTGAAACTGCCTCACGTGCCTGCTGCACAAACAGCCCAGGAAGGGCTGTCTTGGGCATGAACATATCCTGCATTAGGGCTCTTTTAATCTGCCTAAAGAAGACAGGAGCTGCTT
Organism: Crocodylus siamensis; assembly: GCF_052110815.1. NCBI lineage: Eukaryota > Metazoa > Chordata > Crocodylia > Crocodylidae > Crocodylus > Crocodylus siamensis. Next base: position 89,179,412 of record NC_143401.1, on the reverse strand, counting down.
TCTGTGCATCTGGTCTGGCATCCCCTACACTCCTCCCAGAAACAGAAGTAGACAATACAATTCTAGCCATGCCTATTTTCAGGGGGCTCATGAGGTGTGCCAGATGAGGAAATACTCACAGCATGAGGCAGCTTTGCTGCCTGCTTTAGGCTGACAGACCCCTAGTGAAGGGAGCGCGCATGGGGCAGTTTTACCTACCTGATGGTGTAGCACCTGTGAGGGGGCCTCATAGCATCCCATGGTGCTGCAGAACCCTGTTTGAGAACCCCTGATACAGATGAAGTCTCAGTTTTTTGTTTTTTTTTAGCACTTGTAAAGGCTATTTTAAAATGACTGCTAGAATTTTTTTCTGAACTAATTTATTCTGCAGGAAAAAAACCATATGGAAAAACTAAATTACTCCTAATTTAATGGAAAATTGGAATATTGGTATGAACTTCAACTTTGCAGAGTACTGTCTAAAAGTTTTTACTTGTGTATATAGTTAAAATTCAAATGATGGTGGAAAAGAGATTTTTGCAGCTGTTTACAATCAAAACTAGAACTTGATTGACTTTTTATTTTCCAGGGATTGTGCAATTTGATGGGGACCTGTCTGGATTAGTGACAGATTTGCCAAAAACACTTGCGTCAGGGGAGAGTGTCACAGTTACAGTGAAAGGGATCACAGAGAACATTCATGTGGTATCTGTGATGAAAGGCTTTAAAGATGGTAATCTAAATGTAGATGATGGATTAGTAATAGAAGGTTTGGCCAAACCTCCTGCTACTGGAAATCCAGGTATTCTACCCCAAGGTAATATTTTTTTTTTTTCCACAAAAAGATACTTTGCTTCTAAATTCTGGTGTTCAAAAAATTGGTATCTGCACATGTACAGTTATCCTTATGCAATCCTGTTGCATTTAGACTGTGGCAGCATTTTTCAAACTATTTGAGTTTCTGCCATCTCATAGTAAAGTTGGCCACTCTTGTGCTCCCCTACATCAGAAAGTAAATTTTTGTTCAGTTATGTGCATGTGTGTCTTTACATGTCTGGAAAATTTTGACCCACCTCCTCCCCTGCTTCATCCATCAAGGGATCGTGCCTCCGTGGGGGAAACACTGGCCTATAGACTTTTCAGCTAATTAACAATGATTAATAATCGCACTTTACTGATCTGTTTATTTCATTTTTCTTTTCATATAGAGCATGCAAGTGAAACTAAATGTTGCTGCACAGAATTAAAAAAGCAAGTAAGGTTTCAGATTTTATGTGAAGCTTCCACATCCTCTCCTAAATTTTGTTATTTTTTAAAAACTCAGGAAAAGGCTACTTAAATTTCATAGTGAGTTACAAAACTGAAGAAAAGTGCGTTGTGTCCAAAAACCTTCTAAGGCTTCCAATATGACCTTTGTAAAGTGGTAGAATAAGTCAAAATGCCATAATAGGGTAGGGAGCAAGGGGAGTTAGCTGTGTGTTCTTGGTCGGGTCCAAGTATATAACAGATGCCGTTTAAACTCTAAGCTGGTGGATAACAAATGAGACATTACATTTTGGTACATACTTTAGATAAATGACCAAAGTTGTGTTTTTCTGGTCATTTTGGGGCATTTTTACACATGCAAGCTATAGAACCATGACTCTGAACAGTGTTTCTTCAACTTTAGCTCTGTTTCTTGACAGCTTTGCAAATAATAGTAGAAGAGCTCAAATTTAAATTGCAAAAAAGATTGATTTCCAAAAGTGCTTGGACAGATGCCCAGATTTTGCCCGGAAAAGCAAAGATCATTGTTGGTTAACAAGAAAAAGTGTGGTATTTAATAAAGAATATTACATTAATGCAACAGCATCTTCATATACTGCTTCCCAGTTATAGGGGAACCTTCATATTTGCAAGGAATTTTGAACTTTCTGCAAGAGGCAGGGCCAGCTGCATTGGTGTTCAGAAATTCTCAACTGCTTTGGTAACTTGAGAAATAAGGGAGTAAGAGTCTCTTGAATAAAAAAGCAGTTGTTGTAGAAGCTAGGGAAACTCTAAGAGTGCAGATGCTAGGAATTTTAAAAGCTGATGCATGGGGAAAGCTCTCGTTATTGAACTTGCTTGTCTATCTTCCACTACAGTCCTTTTCTCCCAATAATATTTAGATCAGTAGCAATGAGAAATCTTTCTATGCAGTCTCTTAACTGAAACTTCTTCAGTTCCAGTGTGGTAGTAGTATGTTGGTTCCCAGCCTTGGGGCATGACCCAAATTAGGGTTGCAGGGCGGGGCGGCTGTCCTCAGTAGGGTCACAACGGGCCCACACACGCACACTTGCATGTGGCCTGGGAGTGGTGGGCAGGGCCACTGTGTACAAAGAGGGCAATGGTGGCTACCCCAGGGTGCCACACTCTGTTCCCAGCAGTCCCCGCGGCTCTGGGTCGAGAAGTCCTGTTGATAGCCAATTTGGGGTTGCAGCAAAAAAAAGTTTGGGAACCACTGTGGTAGTAGGATTGGATGAGTGTAGAAATCTGAATCCGCCAAGATAGAAAGGGGTGGTGGGGTGGAGGAGGAACAGAGGGCTTCCATATGTTACTTGGAGTTAGGTAGTCCTGGCCCAGGCCTGCATTGGGGCAGATGACGTTTATTGACAGGGATACCTTTATTGCCCACTGGTCTGGCCTTTTGATCTCCTGACATCAGCACTCATTTCAGCATCTTGTTTAATCATTTTTGAGTGTGTATATTCCCCTAAAAATTGAGGATTAGTCAAACTCAATGCACTTCTTTTTCATGCAACAGAAGAAAACCACTGACAAATAAGGAGAGGTGATTTGTACATCTCCTAAATTGGCATTGGAACTTGGATGCTTCTGTAGTATTTGGAGTTGTATTAAGTGCAAGTTTTAAAAAAAAAACCACACTTTTTATACGGAAACCTAATTATTAATTCTTTCTCTTCCTTTCACAGATTGAAAAACATGAGCAGATACTCCTCTTCCTTTTAAGTAAATGTGTGGATCAAGATGGCCTTAGTGAAATGGAAAAAATGTTAAACACAAAGTCTGCCTGACTTGATGTATGCTGATTATGCTTATATAGATGCGTTATGTTGGCAGTATTCATAAAGCTGATGCTGCTTGCTGTTCTCGTTCCTAGAACAGTACTTGCATTCAGGTGTTTAATTTCCTATTAAGTGTTGTCTAAATCTCAAACACATGGAATATTACTGTGAACATGGCCACCAGAGCCAAGTTGCAGCATGAAGTTTCAGTGCTGTGATTCCTTTGAATTGTAGTAACTTCTTTAGGCAGCTGTTTATTTAACAACTTACAGCACATGCATTCTGAAATGCAAATTTATATTTACTTTTTATGTATAGCAGGTATTTAATATTTGAGTATGAAAAAATATTTCATGTGAAATCTTATGTTGGTTGACTATCATGAAGAATAACTGTACAGATACCAATTTTTCCCTTCTAGTTTATTGAATATTTTTGTTCCAACTTAGGTGAAATTTATTTCCAGCCTTAATTTTCCTCTTTCATTTGCCACCAGTGTGTTTGTAATGTGAATGACCACAACTTTCTGAGGCTTCTGTGAGAGATGAATGAGCGTTTGGGATCATTAAATTCAACCCAGCTTTTCAGCTAGTGGTTTAGTGCTTAAAAGCAAGGAAATGAGAGTCCAGATTCATGGGTTCTGTGCTGGACTTCACTCCTGAATCTAGATAAGTTGCTACGTTCTTCATCTATTTCCCAGTCCAAAAAATAAAGATACATAAAGTCCCTGATCATACTCGGATATTGTACCAGTACATAGTATTTACTGTTCTTATTAGAAAGAACACCTACGTTTCAAAAATTGGTACCATTATTGATCGTCTCTGCACATAAATCAAGGGGTCAATCAACAGAGGTTGAATTTCCATCTTAACTTTAGAGCTTGCTTCAGTCTTTGGAAAACTTTGCATTGCCTTTGCTCCTGTACATCCACTTTTAGAGATGTAAACTTTTGACAGTACTGCACAAGACTTCACAAGCATTGCAACCAATCTGTAGGAGGTAAGACAAACTGTGTGCATCACAATGCTTTGTTTGCATCAAGGTGCCCACCAGTTTGTTTCACTCCTAGAAATTATGAGTAAAGCTTGTTGCCTTAATCATGTTTGTACTACTATTTATTTTGAACAGTTTAGTACGATCAATAAGAAAAGAGTTACTCACAAGTTCATACTACTCCCAAGACCAGTTAGTATAGTCCTGTTGTTTTAGTTTCACACTTTCACTAACAACAATTCTCAGTGTATATAAGTTACTGTTCAGAAGGTATGAAATGACTCGGATACCATTCAAATATTTGTTATATCCAGATTAAGTTAGCCTTCTGTATTATTTGTATAGCATTCTTTGTTGGTTTGGGCTGTGGAGAAAACATACCACACACTATCCCTGTTTACACTTCTGGCATACTTGCATGGTCCAGCCTGTTTAGTGGTCTATGTTTTGGCGACGTTAACTTGTGCAGTAAAGAAATAGGAAATTTCTGTATGTTACCTATTGCTACTTAAAGTTCACTTTTCTTATAAAAATTGGCTTCTGATTACATAGTGCCATAATCTGAGATTAAAAAATTAACGTGTAAAACTTTCTTTGGAAGTCAGAAGATTACCGTGTTGCATATCTAACTCTTTACATTTAAGAAAATAGAAAAAAATCACAAAAATCAAGTTATTTAAACCAAAGCTGGTATGGTAGATCTATTAATTGTCACCATAAAAGTTCCACTTCTTTTCAAGAAAGCTGTCCTAGTACATGTTTGGAGATGAACTGAAAGGTTTTCTTAGTGAAGAAAGAAATTGTTTCCCATATTTCAGCATAAGAAACAAGGGAGCAACACTGCTTGGCGATAAGCCTATCTGTTCTAGCTTTTGCTGAGTTCAGTAAGAGCTGTGAACATGCATCTGAGGGCTAATTTTCTCTGTAGACCTTGGTGGAAGTAGAGACTTTCTTTAATCTAGATACCTTCTTAAGGAGTTAAATCTAAATATCTTCTCAAATGCGAGAGAACCAGTAATACTTTGCACTGGTACAGCACTTTTTAACATAAAGATGATCCATCACTCTCTTTGGAAGTGGAAGGTCAGGATTATTTCCATTTTACAGATAGGAAACCTGAGTCATCGAGGTGAGTTGTCCAAGGTTACACAGGCAGTCTGTGGCAGAATTATAGGTAGAACCCAGGTCTCATGACACTTGGCTGTGCTTGGACCACCAGTCCTTCTACTGCTTAAAAATGCATAATCCTTGCTTTCTGTCTCTTGATTTCATTTATGAAACAGTCTGAATTATCTGTTAGTTTATATCTTTTATATTTGATCAGTGTGGGTTTCTCCACAGCTTTGTCTTGATGTAAGGGTATGATTTGGTTTCCATGTTATTTTATCTAGTACAAAGGAAGCAATTCTCAGAGTGACTGCATTAGTTTTGCAATACTTAGATGTCCTGTTTTGAATAGTAAGAATTCTACTGAGTTTACAATTGCCCTAGTGAACAGTTGGTGAGATGTTTTTTCTGTTGTATAAATATTTGTGAAAACATCACAGTAAACTTTGAAATATTGCCAAAGGAGACGGTAATAAGCTAAGTTTGCCTCTAGCTTCTGCAAGTAACCCAGCTTGTTCATCACCTTGTTTACATTTTATTAAGCTCTGAATGCAGATAATTCAGCTCATAAAGTAATAGTATGCAAGCGTTGTACAGACTTTGCATTTTCAAACATTTGTAGCCTTATTTAAACCTTACAGTAACTTAGAAATGGTGGCGTGGTGGTTGAGTTTTTGAAGACCTCTTGAGACTTGTTATCATGACTAATAAAATAATCTTTCCGTTTAAGATTCTTTCAATTTGTATCACTTTAAAAAAACTAGGTCCCCTTTTGCTCTGCAAATTTTGGCATTCATCTAATTAAAATGTAAATGTTGTCTTTTTAATGCAGGGCTATCCAACTTCCGAGCTGTGGGCAACATGCTGTACAGGCTGCACACAGTGCACTGCACAGATGCTCCCCTTCCCTCTGCTTTATGCCATAATAATCATTTTCTTTCATAGCTTTTTTTTCCTTACCTCACTATTCTTAAAACCTCTCTAATGCATAGTCTGATATAATCCTTATCCAGTGAGACAGTTGTGTAATGGGGTTGATAATTCAGAAGGAAGAGTACTGGAAGAAGTAGCTCATTCATGGGATGGCCTACAGAGTTGCATGGGCATGTACAACACCTATTGAAATCTGCCTTTATCCTGGAGCCTCTGCCAGTACAGTGGGACTACATCTCCAAAGGCATATCGCCTGTATAGAACAAGATACTGATCTGTATATCTGTTGCAGGCCCTAATCAATGATTGGAAATAGAAAGTTTAAAGCAGTGGTTTTAACCTTTTTTTTTTTTCAACTTGCAGACCCCTAAAAAATTTGGTATTGAGATGCCAGACCCCCTTGGAAATTTCAAATGGAGGTGCGGATCCCTTTGAATTGTAAGCATGGCTATTCAGATGCTTCTGATTGAGCAGTGTCATCATTTGACGTAGTCTGCAGACTCCCAGGGGTCCATGGACCGCTGGTGAAAAACCGCTGGTTTAAAGTAAAAAGTTACCTGGAATAGAGAAGCAGAGTAAGGATGATCTACAGTGTCACTTGTTTAGAAAATAGAAAAGCTTATGAATGCTGCTCATTAGATCATGGTGCCGAAGAGGGAATAGTCGTAGCTATCGCTAATGGTTGAGAGATGCCTTCAGCACAGTGACTTGTATCAGATGAACATGGTGCAATGAAAGAACGAGTGCACACCAAAACAAAGTCCAGGCATCACCCAGAGGAAAAGCTCTCACTGGGTTGGAAATCAGGAAGACCAGAGTTCTGTTCCTAAACTGTGCTTTTATTTTATTTGGTGAGCTTAGATACCTCACTTTATCACGTTAGTCTCAAATTTTCTGTCCCTTAAGAATGGGTTAGCATGTCGTGAGACTTAGCGTTTTATATCTAGAGCATTGAAATCATAGACCGTGAGAAAAACGAATGAATCCAAGATGAACTTGCTAAGGGCCGAGGCTGAGAGTGACAATGACTGCAAGCCTATGTGAAACGAACTACTTGTTAGGTTTCTCTCCCTTCAGCTAATACAAGTAAACAGAATGGAAGATATCCATTTGCAATGCTTTCAGTTTGGGGGGGGGCGTTCCATTTAGCTCCCTAACAGCTGGGAAGGGATGCAATTAGAGAAGCAATGTTTCATTTCAAAGCGCCAAAATCTGCAGCCATATGATGTGCGCTGGTGGTAGGAGCTCCAGAACGGCTGGAGGTCGGGGTCAGAAATTGCATTTAGTTCTCAACAGAAAAGATGCAAGAGGGGCAGGGAGCAGCATGCAGAACAGCAGGGCTAATGCATCATCGCGAAGAGTGAGAGCATTGAAGGCACGTGGAAAAGAACCCGGCTCCAAGCCCAGGGGGCAGCATGCACCAAGACATCGCAGACCCAGGAGTAAGAGGATTTGATCTGTTAAGAAAACTGCAGCCAGGTGCGTAAAGGCCTAGCACAGTGGAACAGGCACCACTGAGAGCTGGACCAGGGCCGGCTCTGACCTCTTTTGTAATGGTGGCAGCTTAGCGGGGTAAGAACTTCGGCGCTGCCAGCTGGTGCCTTTCTGCTGCCTCCTCTGTCACCAGCAGCTTCCTCCTCCCTGCTTAGGGACAGCTGCGGGAGGGAGCAGCGTCGCTTCGTGCCTGGGGCAGAGCGGTGGGGCCGGGGCCGTCGTGGCAGCGCAGTCGGCTGCTGCTGTGCCCGCAGCCGCTGCCCCGCGCCCGCTCTCCCCCAGGCCTGCTGCTGCAGCGGGGCCGGGGAGGGGCTCCCAGGCAAAGCCCGGGTGTGGGCTGATCCTCCTGCCTGCTTCAGCCAGGAGCACCGGCCCAGTGCTGAGCCGGCGTCCCGCGGTGGCGGAGGGAAGGCGGTAGATCCAGGGTGGCGCACTCCCCTCCCCACTTCCGAGCCCTGCGCCTGGCTTGCATTTGGGTCAAGTCTGAGGCAGGGACGTGGGCTAGAGGCGATGCTGCCGGGGCCACTAGCCGTGACCTCTGCCAGCCCTTCTGCCCCGGGCTGCATCCCCCGAGCCTGCGTTCAGCGCCTTCCCGCGCAGCCGGACTTGCGCGCTTTGCTCCCGGCGGGGCCGGGGCCCGCGCCCGCGCCCGCCGGGGAGGGGCGGCCCCGCGCTGGGAGGCGACGCCCGGGAGCTGTTCCCGCCCCTGGGCCGGGCCGGGCCGGGCCGGGCGCCGCGAGGAGCCGGGACCGCCGCCGCCGCTGCTGCCGGTGAGTTGCGGGGCGAGGGGACCGCGGGCCCTTTCCCCGGGGGAAACTGAGGCATTTGCATGGAAGCAAAGGGACTTGCCCAAGGCGACTCGTGGGGCTAGTGGCAGAGCCGGGCAGCGGCCTGCCCCGTGCTCCCTCTTCCCACGAAGTCCGAGGACGAGCCCTTTGCCGCTGGTCAAGGCACCGTGCCCCGGTGCAGGCCAAGTCTCTCCAGCTGGACATCAAGGGGAGGCCTTGCTGGGCTCACTTGACCCCCAGTTGTCTTTCCTGCTTGGTGCGGGGGGCCGGGCCGATGATCCTGCCAGGTCCCTTGCGGCCTTGCCACCTACGAGGCCACCCGCTCCTTCCCCGAGCAGGCGGGCATGACCGCTGCGTTTGTCCTGGGGACGCTCCCCTCGCTGCGGCGTCGCTCGTGGGAGCAGAGTGGCGTTGGGATGCCCGAGGGCCAAGGGCGCCCGTGCATTTTGACCCTACTGATTGGGGAGCCAGGAGTGCTCATCACGGTGGCAGGGACTGCGTCAGCTTCCCCGCTCGGCATGTGAGGAGGGCTACTTTGGAGATTAAATCCAGCTGCCCACCGACGCCTTCCTGGTTGAACTGACAGTCAGGACTTCGCGGAGATGATATCTTTTAGTAGACCCACGAGACTTTTGCAAAAAAAAAAAATTCTGTAATTGCAAGCTTTTGGGCACAAATGGGCATCTTTCATTGGAGAAAAGGTTGTAACAGTTATCCTGGCTAGAAATGAAAGGTCTTATTTTGGAGGATTTCACAGAGGAGTCAGTAGGTGGAAAACTCCTCTGGGCAGGCAGTTCCTAGGTGGTATGGAGCCTCTCACCTCCTGTCATGATGCAAATTATCTTGAAACAAAGGCAGGGGCAGGCTCTCAAATTTCAGGTGGTCACAGCTGCTTCCTGCTTGGGAAAAAATTGGCTATAGTCTGATATCTTCCATGTGAGGCACTTTTTGTCCTAGCCAGTCACGAGCGGTCCACTTGTGAGGGAGAATGCCTGTGTCCATATGTGTACACACGCACTTGCACATGTGTATCAGTCATATTGGCACAACCAGCAGCAGTTCTGGTTGCATTACTGTGATATCCTGTGTCAGGTATCCAGGCTGGTTACCTGACATAGGAAGAAAAAGCATTCAGGACTCGTGGTGGAGGTGCTATCTTTTATTAGACCAGCTAGATTTTTTTCCCAAAAAATTCTGTAATTGCAAGCTTTGGGTGCAAACACCCTTCTGATGCCTGATGAAGGGTGTGCGTGCCCGAAAGCTTGCAATTCAAGAAGGTTTTTTTTGCAAAAATCTAGTTGGTCTAATAAAAGATATCACCTCTACCATGTGATATGCTGTCACACGTTACAATCTGGAACAGAATCAGTGTGAGGTTTTTCGCACAGTTGTGGAGCTTTCCCCTCCCTCCCCTCTTCCATTTCTTCAGAGTCAACTTCTAATGTGTAAAACTCCTTATTTAAACAAACTTGGTGAACATGGCCATGGCTGTGGCCACGGGTTTGCCCTCAGCCCTTTAAAGAGGCACAGGCGGGCTGACTGAACGACCAGTAAAAGAGTGCCTCAGGGCCCTGTTTACCTCTCTTGAACTGGAGAGAGCTGGGACCTCAGGGAGCAGGTTGTGCGGGGTTGTTAAGCGAGCACACTGCTGCATTTTATTTGACATGTTTCTAGCCCCTTTTGGGTGGGGATAGTGGGAGGAGAAATGCTGAATGTGCTGCAACAGGTCTTCCAGTAGGGAGTATCTCATGTCCTTAATTAAAACCCGGCTGCAAAAAATATGGGGAGGACTTGATCCAGCTCTCAGCAAAGCCAGTGGCACCTAAGCCAGGCCCAGAATGGGGTCTCCAGGGCAGCCGCAGACTCTTGCATCTCCCCTGGGACTAGCGTTGGAAAGCCTGAACTCTGTTTTAAAAACCATCTGTCTGTTTGAAAGATGTTTGCAGCTGTTTTTAACCTTGTACATCTGGAAATGGGACCGGGGAGTGGGAATGCTGGTGCTTGGGTTTTAGTCTCTGCTCTGCCACACACTTGCTATGTAGCCATAGGCAAGTCACTTAGCTTCTGGTGCCTCAACTTCCATCTGTGTTCAGTGGGGATAAAAGTCCTCCCTTGCCATCTGGGAGGCATTTTGGTTATAGGTGATTAATCTCTTTGAGATCTTGGAACGGAGAAGGGCAATAGAGAAAGGGATTTTTTTTCGTGTGTGCATATGAAACTGTGGGTGAGGCTGGCAGGTGAACAGGCAATAGGAGTTGAAAGCTGTGAAAACGGCTTATTTGGAGCTCCACGTAGTTGGAAGGGAAGGAGCAGCCTGAGATGACTGGTATCTGTTGCAAATGCAGATGCAAATATGTGCTCTGACCTGAACTCTCTGCTCCACTTTCTGAGCAACCTGCCCAAGGTCCTTTCCTGCGTCCAGGATGGCAACTCCCTGTTGGATCATGTGAGCAGGATATTGTCTTTAACCCGTGCTGCTGGAAATGTGGATTTAATTTGCCTTCTCCAAAAGGGGGTTATGCATGGAAATAACCAAAATACATGTTATAAAAAGGGCTTGGGATGAAGCCCGCTGCAGCCTATGGGAAGGCGCGCGTTGATTTTTATTGGGCTTTAGAAAAGCTCTGATCTTGCAAACACGCCCAGGGTTTGTCTGTATTACAAGGCTGTTTGCACCAGAGCTGTGTGGGCATGGCTGTGCGGGCAACACAGCAAGTTAGCTGAGATGCAGCAGATGGTGGCAGAAGGGATCGTCTGCTGATGTATCTGCGCCGCCTCCCTGATTGGCATCTGCCGTGTCAGTAAAAGCCTGAGCCACAATCGCACCGGGCAGTTTTGCCAGCATAGCTGCACTCAGTCGTTTCATGGCCCTAGCAGGCATAGCTGCGGTGGCAGTTCTCTGTGGTGCAGAGCCGCCCAGAGTCCCCCTGCGTGCGCCTGTAGCAGGGATCGCAGAGCGCAGGAGGAGGGCAAGGAGCCACGTACTGATACGTTCGATGCCAAGAGCACCAAGGGCAACATTTCATTGTCCAGTCCTGGCTTGTCTGACAAGTCCAAGGCTTCAAGACTAAAGCTGTTGTTTCATGGGATCAAAAGCCTCTTCCTCTAACCCCACGGGGCCCATGCACCTGCCTGGAGTGCCATTCCCTTTCCCCTGCCTGACCTGCTGCTCTGCTTTCTGCTCCTTACCCTTTCTGCCACTGTGCTGTTCTCTCCCTGGGCTGCTGCATGCCACCTGCAGAGGCTACCCCCCATCACTTGTGGCATGTGCGTCGCATGCTGGCCACCCCTGCTCCCGCCTCTGTGTTGAAAGGGAATCTGCATGAGCCAAGTCATCTTCCCTTGTGATACCGAATGCTGGTCTCTGAGTGAGAGCAGGCATCGGTATGGGGAGCAGTGTTGGACTGACTTGCCACAGCAGCCCCCAGACCTTGCGTTCCTGTTTGTGAGCCCTGCTTTGGCACCTTGCCTCAGGTGTGTTTGCATTTTCAGGTTGGGCAGGAGTCATCGTGAATGGCTGCTGGATCATTGGCAAAGATTTTGCACTGCCCTGATATGACTGGCTTTCTGCTAAGTCCAGTGTTTGCCATTCCTCTGTCACATCTGAAATTGCTGCCGTGGCTGTCTCTGCCTCTAATTGCTCTTGGTTGGCCTTGAGCTTTAAATGGGCAACCTTGTGGGATTAGGAGACGAAGGAATCAAGAGTCTCTCCCCCACCTAAGAGAGTGGTGGACCCTGCCATAACTTTTAAAGAGAGACTTGATTATTCTGAGGCATGAAGTCCATCTCCGTTGCTTGCACACACGGCGATGCTGCTAAGATCCTTGTAGAGGGGGCTGGATTCTCCACTGCCTTTACTTCGTGATCACTTCCACCTGTGGGAGGTGAGTGTTAACTGCTGATCAGCAGCCATTAACATCTGCTGTGCACAGGCAGGGTTCCTCAGGAAGGTGTAAGGCTGTGGGGATGGGCCTGGGATGTCTGTGGGATCACCTTGTTAGCATATGCCCCATACACCTGTCTGGATGCCTTCCATAAAAGTAACTTCTGTTGTGAGGAGCAGCCCTTGAGATGGAAACACCTGCTCCCGATGTCCCCACCTGGACCTGTCCTTTGCAAAAAGTCAAAGGAGCTGGTGCAGGGCAGCTTGTGGTAAATGCAGCAGAACATCTAGCCCTGAATTAATCGTGCCCAGCATGGTACCCGACTGGTCAGACATGGTTTCACAACCTCAGAATAATTATATTGTTATTTTTCTCCAGCTGTAGCTGGCTTTTTCTTGAGAGACGGAGTGAATCGAGATTGCTACATCTCTCTAGTTTATACAGTCCAACCCAGCATTTGTTACCTGGATCCTGCACTTCACTAGCTGCTGCTTTAGGGGAGTTCTTCTAGCCTAAAATCCTAAGGTAAGGCTCATCTTTCCCCAAGCGGGCTTGCACTTTACATCTGATAAAAGATAGAAAAGATCAGATGCTTGCAAAAATGTTCCTGCTGCTTTAACTGTTGGCAAAGTCAGCAGCATGGTAACTTCTATTGGAATAAGCTCTCCATTAAGTTTTAGGCCAAGCTTTTGGGGTCAGGAAAAATCCAAGTGCTGGCTACCCTGGGAGGACCAAATCCAAAGCAGATGGACTTTAATCAGGGTCCCTAGTCAGGCACAACAGCAAGGTCAAGGTCTGCCTGTGCACGGGAATCATCGCTTCACCTGCGGGCTGGCAAAAAATTTCCTTTCACAACTGTCTGCGGTGAAAAACTGAGAGTGTGATAAAACCAGACACTTGTGTGCTACGTTTCAATCAAGGCTCCTCTTCCTCTTCCTCTTCAAAATGAAAACTCAAAACCCCTACTAGTTTTCTCGTTTGGACAAAAGTTGATAGTTTTCATATTCCCCTCTCCTTCTCCAGTTGTTGTAGCAATTCACTCGAGGACTTTTTCCTTCATTTTTTCACTCTCCCTCCCACCCCCAGATCTGAGCTACGTAGTTGATTAAGCTAAAAAAACCAGGAAAAGGCAGCTTTGTTTCAAGACGGCGACTACACGAGCAGCGCGGTAGGTCGGGGCGGGTCCATCACCCAGTTTAGCTGGTCGAACTCGGTGCAAAGTCTGGGTACGTCCTCGCTCCGAGCTGCTTTGTAGCATCATCACCCCTTCTTTCTGGTGGCCAAATAACACCAATCTCTCCAAGTGGAAGAAGGCTTTTGCTGGTGCCTGGCAGCTGGCAGAAGGCATGCATGGACACGTGTGCCTGCGGCCGTTCCTTCAGCAGCTGCGGCTTTCTAGCCTGTGCATCATATCCCGCCAGCCCAGCTGATGAAGCGGACAGTGCGGGTCTGGAAGAAGCTGTGCGTGCTGATGGCTTCTCGGTAGTAGCTGCTGTCTGTCGGTCTGCCCGTAAGACAGAAGTCCCCTAGTAGAGGCCAGGCTTGTTTTCTGCTGGAAAGCAGCTTAGAGGAGCGGCCAGGGTGGTGCTGCACAGCTGTTATTTAACTAGCCTTCAGCGTCCAAGTGACTTCTGGCCATCCGGGCTCCTGTCTCAGAGCCGTGTTTATGGTGACCCCAGGGAGGGCATGACCATGTACATCTCTCAGCGATGGGGTTGCAGTTGCAGAGCTGCTGGCAGGTAGTTGGCAGCGTGGAGAGCTGCCATGTCTGCTGGAGGTGGCGGTTGTCTTTCCATTTGAACTGCTCTTCCGTGGCTGTCTGTAGCGAGCAAATGAAATCTGGGATTGGCCAGCCAGCTCAAACGTGAGTATCGAGGTCTCCTGTCCAAGTGCTATGGAGCTAACGTGGTGTTCCCCTGCCCTCTCGCTGGAAAGACTGAGAGAGCGCGGGGGTGGGAAGCATCCAGAGGAACCACGGGGACCGGAGTAAGCAGCTTCTTTTGCTTGAGCCACATGCTAATGGAATTTAGATGGACTCCTTGGGTTTATCTTGAAAGTCAGATCTGCATCTGAAAGAAGACTTCAGTCTGCAGGAAACTCTCTTCCATGTGCTGGCATGTTGGATGACTGCGTGCGAGCTGAATGTTGCATCCTTTCCAGAGATGGTCTTTAAAGGGAGCCAGCGCTGTTACAGCTCTATCCGCAGCAGGTAATTGGTTGGTTAATGCGAATATGCTTAATGAACACTTGGGACAGTCTTTCTTTTTCTCCCCGCTTATAAACCAGGACAATCTGAAAAGCTTGGCCCCAGGTATGCCAGCTTTGGCTGTTGTTGCAAGCTACAGATCTGTCAGCTAAGAAGAGGTGGTGGTTATTTAAGCTACAGGTTGGTGCTTTCAGGTAAACCTCCTTGCATCACTGTTGATTCAGGAGGTTTTGAGTCAGGCCTTATGTTTGTGCCAGGAGAAAAGCCCTTTTGCAGGCACAAAAAGAAAGTGTTTAGCTATTCAAAGGGTTTCTGGTAAAGCAGAGCTGGCTTCTCTTGGGTGCCTTCTTGAGTCCTCTGCTCTCTCTCTCCAAAGGAAAGAGGGAAAGCGCTGGCTCCTTGATGGTCTGCCCAGTTGTGGGGACCCCTTCTGCGGTGGAAACTCTTCTGGAGCCCCAGGAAGGCTGCTGCTGGGGAGAATGGCCCCCAGGCCTGCCTGGAGAGAGGCAGCGGGTGGCTAGCAAATCTCTTCCCGAGGCTTTGGGAGGGTTGCCGGTGCAGGAGGATCTCCTTCTCGTCTCCCGCCTTCTCTCGTGCCGGAGCAGTGCACGGAGCAGGGGCTCTTCTCCCAGGGGAGGAACGGTGGGAGGGGTGTTCCTGCAGCAAGTGGGTCCCAAAGGGGGGACGGAGGGAAGGGATGACTCCCCCATAGGTTTCCTGGGGGCCCGGTGGCACCCTGCTGCACTGCTCTACACAACAGTCTGCCCGCAGAAGTGCACTCGGGTGTCCTCATTACACACCTTCTGGTTTCGGGGGTTTCAGTGGGCCTTGGAGCTGTGCAGTGGCCTGGGTTTGAGGTCCTCAAAGCACGTAACAGCGCACAGTGATTTCTGTCGATGCTACCGTGTAACGGCCATGCTGTAAGCATGCCTCATTTCTCAGTCATCTGCCCAAGTTACTCGTTCCAGATAGAGCAGCGTTTTGACCTGGGCTCGATTCATTTCGTTCCAGGTGCAGCTTGCACGGCTGAGGCTTGGGTCAGGAGCAGGATCCACTGTTTTGGTGCGGTCAGATCTCCGGTTAGCTTCAGTTCGTTTTAACTGCGCTTCTTGTAACAGATTTTGTGTGTGGAGAAAGGGACCTTGACAACACCTTTTTTTTTTTTTTTTCCCCCCAGATATGGAAAGTGCTTCGTTTGCATGTGTGCATGCTTAGAGAATACGTGCTTAATTTGCATATGTGGCTAACCTGTCCTCATGCCCCGTTTGGGTCTCTGTGCGTGGAAATGACTGGTTTTAGTCTTAATCCTACACTGCTGACAATTATGGCGCACACAGAAGCGCACGCAGTTCGTTGCTGCTATCATGGATCTAGCTGGTCAGCAAGGGGAAAGAATTTCACTGTAAAATTACTTGATTTAAACCTGAGATAAGTCAGAGCCACTGAAACGTCTTTATCCCTTTGTACTGAAGCAACCTGAAATCCCCCCACACCTGTCACATCTGGTAGCAAGCAAAGGCTTGTCCTTGCTCCAGTATTGTTGTTAAGCCGAGTATGCTCCAGAATTAGCTGGAAGAAAGCATGCCTGCAGGGCATGGCAAAAACATACGTTTACCTTCCTGGCATGTGCTGGGGCTTGAAGTTACAGAGGGACACAATAACTTCCCTGGTGAAGTAATGTGGTTTGTGTGTGTGCATGCACACCTCTTATTTAAATGTGCTTTGGAGTTGATAATCTGGCAACAGCAGGTATGGTGGAGCTTTTGTCGGGATTTGTTAAGTGATGTTTGTGATGCACTTTGCCTTTGCACTGAAGAAATGCAAAACACAATTAGGAACGAGTTGTTCTGACTCTAATCTCCTAATAACTCTCCTCTGGCCTCTGTCTCTAGAGACACAAAATGCCTTTGCAAATGTTAGCTCAGCCTCACAGCAGCAGGGCTGGTACAACTTTTTTTCTGTTAAAACTTCTTTTTAAAATAGGAAGTTGGGTTTTCCCCTGGGGAGGGTGGGGGTGGAGAAGGAACAAGGTCTGATTTCCTTGGAAATTTGGGGCGTTTAATTGCAAAGCTAGAAATGTTCATCTGGTTTGGGATTTTAAACCTGTTTTTCAAGCAGCTGTTCTCTAATATTGTGGGGAGAAAGGTCAGGATCGAAGAGGAATATCAACCCTTGAAACGCAGGCTCCTCTTCTAGAGTAGGACCCATGTTTAATGGTGGCCATCATGCCGTCTAGGAAAAGGAAGAAATGGTGCGGTCTCTGAATGAATCCCCCAGGGGTATTTGCTAGCTAGAATGGACCCTGTGACTTGGATTTCAGCAAGCACACTGGGATTAATCACCCTGTTGTTGTTAAAGGTATGACCAAAGAGGACCTTAAGTTCTCCAGAACTGGGTTTTATATCTTTCGGTGCTTTCCCCTGAGGTACTCGCTCAATCCTGATTCAGAATTAAAAGAACGCCTGCTACCAAATGAACAGGACTGAGCTGTCTTTCGGAGGTCTCCTGCCTAAATCATGACCTGGTTCAATCAGGCTTTGTTCAAAGGCTGTGATCTTTAGTGAAAACACACCAGGAGAAAGACCTAATATCTTTATTCAGTGACGCAGGGTCATGGGGATAGCGGTAGGTCTGGACATGCTCTTCTACGGGAACAATCATGCCGCAATGTGAACTAGCGCAGGGTGGCAGTGCAGAGGTGATGCTACTCCTTGGCCCTGTGAGGATGTCAGCGCCCATGTGCTAGATTGGCAGGGAGACGGTGTAGTAGGGCGCTCTGTATTTCCATATCAGCTTTTTTATGGATTCCCAACCCTAAACATTTACTAATAAAAGTCGATCAGCTTTCCAGGCTGGCGGGAAAGAACCAGGATCCAAAACTGCAGGAGACGGTTTCTTCAAAGAGCCAGAAAATATAATTTGGCATAAGGATGGGCCCAGGCCAGACCAGACTTTAAACCCCTTGTGCTTCATTGAGTTTCTGATGCAGGCACGAACTTCAGTTTGGGCCGTTTCTAGCTGAATCGGCTCTTGCAGGGTGTGGGGGAACCTTGGGCTTTGGTGCCTTCTCTACCAGTCGTCCTGAAACTCTTCATTTACAAAAGTTGAAGCTTGACTTACAGAGACTGATACTCAGTTTCCACCAATGAGCCAGGATCTATTTGGTCTCGTCTTTCTCTGACAATAACCAGTGCCAGATAACTTTATAGGAAGGTGAAAGAAACCTGAAATGAGCAACTCTGAATGACCTGTTGCCCGAACCATAGTGTGGGAAGGGGCATTGAGAGGCATCTCATCCAGGGGTTGGCAACTGTTCACTAACAGTGGATTGAATGAACACAGCTTGGTCCTAAAGCATGCCATAGCATAGCTGCCAGCATGCCATGCTCTGCCAGGCTTTTCATTCTCCTGCCAGCCCTAAACCTCGGAGGTGGCTCCGGTGCTCCGCCAGCTGCCACGGTGCGCCGGGAGGGGTTATATGCATCCCAAAATGGTGGATATCCACTTAAATGTCAAGTCCTTATTTGACTCTGGATGAATTCTTAGCTAGTCCAAATCCTGGCAGTTTTACAGCTGCTTCTACAGGCTGATAGTGTTTCATAATAAAAACAGTGTTTCCTTCTTCAAAAAAAAAAAATGTCATTCTCAGTTCTTCTGATTAAGCAGGAACCCATATCACAAGAGCTGCTACTACTGTAGTGATCACCAACCAGTAGCATGGCTGATTTTGAAGACGGTGCCTAGAGCGTCCTCTCACTTAAAGTCCAGCCCTGCTACAGTAATGATTTCCCTCTGTCTACCCATTGATAATCAATGTGTCTGACAGATCCCAGATACATATGGAGATGATGACTGATAAGCAGGGATCCAGGTTTTCCATTTCCTATGGAAAAACAGATTTTCCCCTTTGAAGTTGGAAACCATGGGTTTCCTATTTTGCAAACAGCTCTCCACAGGCTGGCAGAGTTCCTGCCTGCAATGAGTTTCTTGCAAAACTGGTGTGAAACCATACGCCGTGTCCAGGGTGGCCTTTCATCCGGTTTGATAGGGGACAGCCCAGTTTTCTGGTCCTCTGTCCTCTATTGATATGAAACCGGATACCTTTTTATGTCCTATTTTTCACAACTCGGCACCCTCCCCCTGCCTCTGACACCACCGTGGCCGCCTGCGGGAGCTCGCCATGCCCCTCTAGCCTCGGGAGGCACGTGATGTTCGTGGTGGTGGAGACGGTGCACTAAACGCAACTGTCCTCTATTCTGGAGGTACCTTGATGGCCATCCCAACCGTGTCTGGAGAGGGTAGGGCTGGGGCCTGAGAATCTGAAACCACCTAACTCAGCTTGCCTCCTGCAGCCTTTGGGGTAAGTAGGGGCTGGTGAGGCTAGGGGGCTGGAGTCTGGGGGCAACTGGGAGCCCCCTCTGGCAGGGCTGGGGGGGTGGGGCCTGCACAGCCCCTGGACCTGATTTTGTGGGTTTCAGGGCCCGTTGATTAGCCCTACAGGCAAGATGCAGCTCTGTGAAAAGGATTAGTTAGCTGTTGCCTGGATCAGTGGGCCCGTGGACCTCGAGGAGCCCAAGAACTGCACTCCAGGGTCCTTCCCGGCACCCCTCGAACAGTGTTGCTCGGGGACGCCTGATCTTGCTGAACTTTGTGGAAAGAGAAGCTTGCTGTGTATCGGGCATCAGAGAGACTGCCGATAAGTTGCCAACATGAATTGCTTTTGTCTGTCATCGTTTGTCTTGTTGTTATGCATAGTTGTGGGTTTTTTTAAGTCAATAAATCTTTCTTACCTTTCTACCCCCAACCACACTCTCAATCTAAACCCTCCGCAGGCAGCTGGGACGGACTCATGTCACTGTAGTCATTTGTTGCTAAAGTGAAAGTCTCAGATTCCCACTGTTGTGGGTTGAAAGCTAACCAACAGCAAAGCCAGCTGATACGGGACACATCCTTTATCCGTGTCTCATCCTCATGGGTTTTGCATGTCATTCTGGGCTCTTAAACCATTCAGCCTGTATGTGGCCCCAGCTGCCATGCTAAGGAAGGACAGCGTTTACATGAGGAACTAAATTTCCCTTTTTGTTTGTTTTATCTTGAGCATGGGCAAGCGTCCAGGTTGTGACAGGCAATTAAAGGCTTTGACTCTTGGCTTGGTCTCTTGGCTTGAGCTGTTGCATTTGAAGTTGGGATCTGCATTCTTGCATGATGAAAGAAACTTTGTTCAGAATGGTGATGCGTTCTTGCTGTGTGCTCCCAATCCAGATTTGACCCCTGCCTGCAGGGGACCAGCAAAGAGCTGAAGATAGAGACATTTTGTTGAACCTGGCAGTGCTGTCTGTGACCAGGCTCTCTACGCTCTCCATCTGCTTGTAATACAGGGCTGTTGGTCAGCCAAGGCATCATGCTAGGGAACTCTGCCTACCACCGCCCACTCCCTGATTAGCAGCAATTAACTCCAGCATGTGCTTGACAGCTGTGTCATGGTTATGGAAACTGGAAATCCAGATGAAGGCCCAGATACTACTGCAGAGCCCCATTTATCTTGACTTGCTTAGGTTCCTCCAAATAAACTGGCTCTTGTTGGCAGAGGCATCTACAGCACATCTGGGATGGGAAAACCGACGTCATCACAACCATGGGATGTCATTTTCCCTCATCATCAGTTTGGCTTATAATATCGATCAGGCCTTTGTAGAGCTTTTGTGAAAGATGACATGTAATTTAGATGAAGACAGGACAAAACATCCTCTGGCCACTAGAAGGTTTTTTCCTTTGACACGCCAGACAACAAAATTCCTTCTCCCCTTGCCAACCACACGATTATTGTTGCTAAAGAGAAGAAAGATGATGTCTTGCCATACGCTTCGTTGTAGGGAATGGACTCTCAGCTGTGCTTCCTCTGTTCCTTCTTTTGTCCTCCCATCCTGCGCATTTTGTTAGCCAGCAAGGAATTGGTGTTGGAAACCACTTCGTAGGATATACCCATGTCTTACCGTGTACATGCAGGCCCTCCCGTCACTGCTCTTTGCTCAGACACGCTTAATCAGGACAGATCTAATTAACAGCCTCCTGCCTTCCAAGACCTTTTCTGTTTGCAGGTCTGCTTAGGCATGTTGGGTAACGAAGCTGTGCACAGGTCATGAGCATGGGGGATGAGAGAGGGAAGGGCCAGTGCTTGCCTCTAACAAAGTTGCTGTTTCTGGCAACTCTGGTCCATGGGAGGGAATTTTTTTTGGATTTGTACCTTCTGGCAGCGTGGATAACAAGCGGCTCCTCCTTTTCGTTCCTCCAGCTTTCAGTTGGGTGTGCTCCAGTCTGTCATTTAATCTGAGGTGGCATGGGATTCGTCATTCAAAATGGTCGAGGTTTATTACACCACTCAGTCAATAAGAGTATCCCTTTCACATGATACCTGTAAAACCTAGGAGTGCACACAACCTCCTAGGTCATCGAGCCCATTCCCTTGCTACTGAAGGAACCAAGTTTCATAATCTCTTTCATCAACCTCCTAAGGTCTTGGCCCCGCTGCTCCTGATGGGACCTCTGGAATATCAACAATTAGAAACAATCTTCTAATTTGCAACCTAAATTTTAGTTGTTGCCTGTTTAACCCATTTGTTCATAAATAGTTAATTTCCTTGCCCAGGGTTGATTCCAAATATGTGTCTCAAGACTCAGTGATCATGCTTCTTTTCAGCCTTCCTTTCTCTAGGCTGAACAAGCCAAGTTTTTCTGGTCTTCTGTCATAAGATCCTCTCTAGTCCCCTAATTATCCTAGTAGCTCTTTATGTACCTGCTCCCATTTGAATTCATCCTTCCTGAAATGGGTCGTCGTCATCTTCTTGTGTTCTTGTCAAACACTAGATGTTTTCCCAGAATCATGCACCAAGATATGACTCTTTCCATTGCTGCAGCAAGGTCCTCCTTCATACAGGTCTCGCTACAAAGTTGGCAAACAGGCACGTGCTCTGTAGCCAACACTTCACTGCACTCGCATACACCCGTGTCATTAGAAAAGCCTCATTTGATCATACTTGTTTTTGATCTTCCATTTTGCACGGGCAGGTGATTCTGGCATTGCCATGGTGGCCAATGTAGATCCACCCTTCTTGAAGGTCCTCCTGGGGTTTCAGGTCCATTTCAGATTGCAATCAATACTCGATTGCATGTAATATTTCCTTCCATAACCTCAGTCACACCCTGTCAGCCATTGTGTTCAACACTGGTCACAGAACTCTTCTTCATTTTAAGCTGTTTAGTTACTTCTCTGTGACCACAGAGTGGATGCCTGGGGTCTTCCATCTGCTGTGATCTTTCTTTCTGGCTTGGTACCTTTCTTCTGATATCAGGTGGTGCAAAACCAGTGGCTGTCTTTTGGTGCTGGCTTAGACATCTTGTTATTTCAGAGTAGCTGTAATTTAGAACTGGGTCTATTTTCCTGGCATGAATCGATCATTCCTGTAGCAGACAGCAGTGGAGTAACACAATAGCAGTGGTTCATAACGTAGCTGAGTTCACTCCCCGCTTTGAGAGACCACCTTTTGAAGTATATTGTTGCAGGCACTGACTTTCTCTTTCATCTTCTCTACATACGCTCTGAAGGTAAGTGTTCAGTCCAGCGTAACCCACAAGTGCACAGGGTTTGCGTGATTAGTCAGTGGGTTTCCATCCCAGATGATGTTTAATTTCTATTTGGTTTCTCTATGGCATAGGTGAAACGTTGTGACCTGCATCTCGGTTGGGTTGGTGTGAAGCTGGTTCTTATTGTAGTAACCTGAGAGGTTGCTCCGTGTGCATGTCAGTCTGTTCTTGACAGTGGTGAAGTCCTTCTCTTGCGATGTAGATCATCAACATATATGAAGCTCCTCATCTTACTCTGTATGGGTTGGTCATTGGTATACACGTTAAAAAAGTGTCGGTGCTAGCATGTTACCCTTTGGGAGAACTTTTTCATTGTCATCTTCAGCAGCTCCGTTACTTGCACGGTTCTACATAAAAATGTCTATTCTCCAAAAGAGATCAGAGGAGCTGCACTACGTGGTAGTTGGGTATCATGTTTATAGGCTTTGGCAAGCAGGTTTCCGTGGTTGACTGTGTCATATGCTGCTGATAGGTCTACAAATACAGCGCCTGTTATCATCCCTTTTTCTAATCCACCTTTATATGAGTCATTAGACTGGAACAGCTCATTCCAGATGGTCTCACCAGTATCTCGAATAAGTTATATGAACATAAGGCTTATCCCTCCTGTAACTTCCAACATCTAAGGATCTTAAAATGCTTCCACAATGTCTACAAATCTAGTTTGTTAGAAGAAGACCCACTGTATCCTATTCTGTATATGGGAAAATAGAGATGCTGATGTATCCAAGGACACATAGGAAGCTAATGAAGGATTTTCAAAGGCATTTAGGAGCTGAATGGGGTTTCCAAAAGCACCTTTTACCTTTTGGCAATCTGACCTTGTAATATTATAACTGGGAATTGAACCCAGGTATCCTGACTCCCTGACCTGTCTCCTGCATAGGACCAACCATCCCTTGTCTTTGATCTCTGCCATTAGTTTTTCTTCTGTCTGATGCCAAAAGTGTAAAACAAGCAGTCTTAGTGCAGCTGGAGTATGTGCTTGAGTGTTGTTGTTTTTTTAATCTGAGGTCCCAGCCCTTAGGAAATGCTCCCATAGCCTAATTTGCCTTTCCAGTGATGCCAGGGGAAGCACCAGGCTGCATCTGGCCAGCTTCGTTCTGTGCTTGCAAGTGCACTCAGCGTTTCTAGAGCCAGTGAAGATTTTAAATCAAAATTTGGCCTGTAGCAAGTCTGGGCACCAGCCAGCTACAGCGTGTGTTGGAAATGTCACCACTGCTGAGGGCCCAAATCTGTTTAGAGATTTGTAAATGCCCCCTCAATCCCAGAGGCAGCTGGAGCGAAGCTTGCAATGGAAAAACTGCCGTGTTTACCTCCCAGGGTTTGTGCAGCAGCCAGCCAGCCATCAGCTCCGTCTCTCTGCGTTCAGGATCCTAAAAGGCAATTTAAGCCGGCCCCAGTATCTACAGTGCCTCCACGTGCACTTTTTTCAGGGTAAAAGGCAAGCTGTGTTTCTTTAATGCTGTAGATGAAGTCTTGACCAACTCCATACACGTGTGCTCCCCAGCCCAAATTGCCGAAGACATTTGCTGCTGTTGTGGGTAGGAATAGTCAAACCAAGGCAGACAGATCAGCTCATAAATGCTCTACAGCTTAGCTGGCACCTCTTTATTTTTGGATGTCTGTCCCTGTAATTCAGATTGCTAGAACGTAGTGCCCAAAGACTCCAGTGTGCATGTGTTTTGGCTTTTTCTAACCTACGAAAACTGAACCAAAAAATGAGCCTTTCAAAATGTTTTTTATTTCCTTCTCTTCTCCTTGGTTCCTGTTTCCATTTCCACTCTGAAGGTGCCATGCAAATTTGGTGGGAGAGGAGAGAAAAGTTGGTTGCTTTTTTTTTTTTTTTTTTTTAATTTTCTCACGAGGAAAGTGTTTCTGAAAGGTGCGCGTTCATCTGTTTTGGGTGAGTCCTTGGAAAACTGGAGTCCTGTCCAGCCAAAGCAGTTAAGAGGGGAAGAGGATGTTTGTTCATTTTAACCTTGTCTCTGGGTGACCCCGTTTAAACTTCAAGCGCTGCCTAGCATTTTGAAGAAAGGAAACTCTGCTAAAGACTCAACACCTTTGTTCTTTCGCTTAAGGTCTGAAAACTAACTCTCTCGGCCCACAGGTGACGTTCTTGATAACTGCAAGATGAGAAATGTTTTTTACCATAGTAAAAATTGCCCTTAAAATGTGCTCCATTCAAAAGCTTGTCTAAGTCTATCCCAACCATGGAAGTGGTCCAATAAAAGATATCCCCAGCTGGGCCATCATGGCTACAACGTCCCTTCAGTATTACCTTTGTTATAAGGCTTTTCTAACCTGTATATAAATGCTATCACTACAGAACAGCAAGTCTCCCCCACCCCCAACTCTCTGCCCTCTCGACCTTGTAACGAGGCACAGAAGAGCAGCAAGTCATCTGTTTAAGCCTTTATTGCGTATTATTAATGATCATCTTTATTGTGGTCATGGCAAAGGACTCGCCAAAAACGAGGTAGTGCACAAACAGGGACGGAGACAGACGGTCACTACCCGCAAGGGACCGCGGTCAAAATGGATAAGGCGGATACGGGATGGAGGGAGGAGAGAACATGCACGGAGGCAAAGTAAACTGTGATGGGGCAGCAAGTGCCAAGTGAGTTCAAGATATTTTGGGGAGGATGAAGTCTACTTAGGAGGGGATAAGGAAACCAGAAAGGAAGGGATGGTAGAGGATGATGAGGCAGGCGTGGGGAGAAGACGCAGTGAAGAGCAGGAGGTGGGGTTGGAGAAAATAGCCAGTTCCCATTGGAGCCATGAGAAAATGCCTGCTTTGGCTGCTTGCTTCTCCCACTTGAATGCTTCCTCCCCGCAGTATTTTCCAGGAAGGGCGAGCCCCACGAGAGTCCAGGTTTCCTGATAGGAGGCAGGGGCGTCCCTTGCACGGTCCTGATTCTCCGCAGGGGATGCTTGGAGGAAGGGTCGCCCACTCTGGGCCCTATTTTGCTCCCAGATCAATACGAACGTCTTTGTTTGCTACTTCTGCAACTGCTTCTACTGGGGCCGGAGGATATCACACACCATTGCAAGCAGGGTAATGATCGGGCCATTTTCTCTTTTCTCCCTCCATCCATTTACATCTTGGTCATTTTTTTCCTTCTCTCTCTCTTGTGACTGTTCATTTGAAGGCTTTGTGGCTACAGATCCAACTAAATTGATGTTAGTCAGTTGTAAAGGACTTGAATAGATGTCCAAGTTCTAACTGGAGAAATGCGATTTAGGACTCACATTAATATTTCTTTTTTTTTTTCCAGTTTTGTCACCATGAGCCTCTTACTGTCCCTTGAATTCGCCTGCATTTTCCTGTTCTACCAAGGTACATTTTAACGTTGTCTTTTCACCCCAGTGGGACTCGGGGTCTGACTTCAGCAGGGGCATCAGGGTCAAAATTGGTTTCTCATTCCAAGGCTAAGTTAAAAAACAAAATTCACTGACGCCAATTTAAAGTTTCCACCCAAACAAATGAGATCGGATTATGGAAGAATGCGAAGTTGTGCTTTTGGAGATGCATGCCTATATATCTTTCCTATGTGATATATGACTTGCGTTTCAGAAGAAGCAACGAAGATCTGTGAATGAGGCCAAACTATTTTCCAGCTATTCCTCTTCAGAGTTTGGCAGTAGATCCAACATCCAGGGAAGAGGCAGTCGGTCGTGAATGGGCTCCACGTAGGAGCCAGGCCTTCTAAGTCTTACTACCTGGTGTAATGTTGAGCATTGCTAGTTCTCCCATTGGCTTGATTAGGATTTGAAATGACAGGTGCTACACCGTGTACGAAGATGAGGTTTTAGGCAGAGATGTTTCTTGACTTTATTATTCAACCCTGTTCATGTGAAGGCCCCAGCGCTTGCTGGAACAAGCGTTTGGTGTGTTGGTTCTCCAGGGTATGAGCATATTCAGTGAAATCAGCTGTTATTTTAATATGAAGTCATACAGCCTGACCTAAGAGCTATTGCCGTCAGTGGAAAGATTCCCTGGGATGAGGTCTTCAAGGAGGATGGCACATCAGCTGTCCCATGGAAAGGTGAGACTGGCATGGAAATGGCCTTGACCTTGATGGAAATGGCTTAAAAGAAAGGTCTCATCCTGGTGATAGTAAATTGAATCTCCCGGTCAGGTTTGGACTTGAGGAGCTAACTCCATGTACACATTATAGTTTCATAGTTGGTCAGGTTGGAAGGGACCTGAGCAGATCATCAAGTCTGACACCCTGCCACGGCAGGAAAAAGTACTGGGGTCAAGGTGTAGATCCAGCCTCCTCTTAAAGCCCCCCAGGGTAGGAGCCTGCACCACCTCTCTTGGAAGTTGGTTCCAGATCCTAGCCGCCCTGACCGTGAAGTAGCGCCTCCTGATATCTAGCCTAAACCTCCCCTCTGCCAGCTTGTGACCATTATTCCTGGTCACTCCTGGCGGTGCTCGGGGGAACAGGGACTCCCCCAGTGCCTGCTGATCCCCCCTGACTAGTTTGTAACAGGCCACTAGATCCCCCTCAGCCTTCTCTTGTGGAGGCTGAACAGGTAAACACTGGTTTACATCAGATAGGATCTGGCCTCAGAGTCAGAAACTACAGCACTACCGAAGGCATTTGCAGTCCCGATGCCTCTAAATACTACTGAAGAAAACATTTAAGTATTATAACTTGAAGCAAGGGCAGGCCGCTGGCAGCTTTACAGTTGCTAGCAGACAGTAAGTCCCCCATGCTGTGAAATGTCCAAATGTCGCCCCTGCAATATGGCTGCCCCAGCAGGAGTCTCAGAAATGCCAATTTTCATTATAGCATTTATTATTTAAGTGCAGGTCCCAGTTTGGTCCTGGTGAGAAGTGCTTTCGACTTTCTGAATCCTTTTCCATGGTGGGGCTGGGTGGAGTTTTCTTTTCATAGCTTTTCTGGTCCTCTTGCCTGTTAATTAGTATTTTTTTTCTTGTAAAACAAGTCACTTTCTGGGGACGCTTTGCAACTTCCATGCATAAAAAGGAAGAAGGATTGATACACGGCAATCGAAGGTGAGATAAAGCTGTGAGGGAGTGATAATCAGAGTCTGCCAAAAACCTCCCTGAAGCTGCATGAACAGTCGTCTTAACGTGACTGTTCCTGAGTCAAGCTGCAGCGTGCCTGGTGCGACCGAGTCCAGCAGAGCAGTTTCTGTAGCTGCATAACACAGTCTTTAGCAGCTCTAGGAGGCCCGCTCAGCTGGAATAACAAATTAGACTCTGCTTTCATGTGCTGGAGACACAGCAAGTGCTTTTACAGTTATTGCAAGATTTCATTTCACTTTATTGCCAATTTTCAAGTCTACGGATTTAAAATACCGCAAGATTGGAGTAAAAGAAGTATGCTATGGACTAGAGAGACTACGTTGAAATCTTTTATTGGGAGAAACTTCCTTTTTCTCCCTCCCAAAAAAAAGTTGTTTTTAGTAGTAAATTTCATTTTATTTTTTAAAGCTGAGGTCTGGGCATTTTTATTTTTTTCTAAAAAAAAAAAAAAAAAGTTTGCTTCAAAACCCATCTAATTTTTGGCAAAAATTTTGGGTGTTCATATTTTTGTTGGAAAAAAATCTTTTGACCAATCCTTGTTCCAGATCCAACCCTGTGGGCATTTGTACACATGTTGGCGCCGCAGTGCATGCAGTTGTATAAGCGGTGAAATGTGCATTGGCGCTGAGAAAATGGCAGTGGCACGCTTTTGAACTAAAACACGGTGGAGGTGCTTCACTTCACTTCAAAAGTGTATGTTTACTGCCACCATTTTCTGCATGCTGACGTGCAATTTCACTGCTTGCACAACTGCACAGTGCACGTCAGCTCGTGTGCGGCGCAGACTCAACTAATCGAGTGTGCTCCGACCCACTGGATCTCCAGCATGTTGCAGGCCAGAAAGGTATGTGTATAAATGGCCTGTGAGCGCAGTGAATGGAGAGGATGCTCCATCCATTGGATTAGTAATGTAACAGCAAAGCATTCTCTATAGGTTTGTCCACACTAAAAATACTTTACTGGCCTATCTATACTAGTACTGTGCTGGCCTAGCTTCTAGTGTGGAAGAAACGTATCTTGGCAAAAATGCACTTTGCAGCTATGGGCTAAATGCCACTTGGGCAAAATCAGCTATATCAGCAGAAGCTCAGTTTTGCATGTATAGCTATGTCTACACTGGGGCTTTTGTTATTAAGCAGTGATTGAAAAAGTGGTTTAAAAAGCCTGTTCAAAATATTACAGATATAGATAGATGCTGTATGTTAAAACTTGGCCCGGTTGCATTGCCACATACCAGTCTGATGCAAGTAAAACCTATCACTTCCTAGTGCTTCCAAGCCAACTGGGTGTCAATAAAATCCATTTGCCATTTCTACTCTGGGATTGTAGGACACAGTCCAAGGCTCAGGCCTCTCATCTCATGCGCTGTTTTGAGACCTGGTGCCAAATCTTCATCTGAGACCTGAGCCAACCTCCTGGTCACACTCGTATGTCCGTACCTCCCCTCTTCCTTTTCAGGTGAGGCAGAAGCCACCCTGCTCTTGCCCACCGGTACGCCCTTCTCAAATGTGGGGATGATTATCTCTCCTCTGCTCATAAAGCAGCGCCCTTTTAAGTAAGGCTGTTCCCTTTGTCCTACAGGGTTCCTCAGCTCTCTGTCTCTAAAATGCATGTTTCCATGAAAATTGATGGCTGGGCAGTTCTTCAGAGGTGTTGAGCACAGGCTGGAGTGCAGTACCGCAGGTTGTCCTCCAGCCACGTTACGACTTGTGCTCATAAGCTGATGCAGACATATTCCACACTGTCGCGCTCTAGTCTCCATTAGTAGGAGACCTGCCTATTGTGCACCTTCCAGTCTGAATGCAGTCAAAGCTGAGCGACCCACTAAACGCAAGCTGGTGTAACCGTCAAAGCTGAGTTGTTCTTTAAAAAAAGGACTCTTATATCATAACCAGATCTGCTTGGATGTCCTAAGTCAAATAACTCTGATTAGGGATCTACTCTTGGGAAGCCAGTTGGGTCTTGCCATCTCCTACTCTATTGCATGATGCATCTTTGTAGCATCTTCACCATTGAGGTATGAGAGGCAAAATGCTGCTTTATTCTATTCTTACCCTTTCCTTTTCCTTTTCCTTGACCCCAGTGCTCTTTCCTGCCAGGGCAGGGGGTCAGACTAGATGATCTACTCAGGTCCCTTCCAACCCTAGAAACTATGAAACTTTTTTCTTTTCTTTTCTTTTCTTTTCCTTGCTACCAATTTGCTTGCAGCACTAGCAGTTAGGAAATACGCAAGTTGTAAATTTGTCATATTTGATAGAGTTGAGTTAACCTCAGGGAGCATTGTCCTCATAAATTTTTCCCTGGTCATAGCTGTGTTTTAATTACATCTCAGTTGTTAGTATGAACGAAAGGTTTGCGGAGGTCAGAGTGATGGGTTAATAGCTGTTTGATCCCACAGGGCTGCTGGTACAGGGTATACAAGAACTTCATGCCAACCAAGAAACCATTGTCAAGATTTCAGCGGCCAGTCAATGTAAGTTTGTTTTTCCTAAACCAGAAGTTAACCCCCGCCAAGGCTTTGCTCAGCTCTGCCGTCTGCATCTCTCTATTTACCCTCCCATTCTCCTTGCTCTCTTCATTCCTTTCCTCTCCCGCTAGCGCACCCCCCGGCCCTACATCACGTTCCCTGCTCAAGGCGTATTCGTTTCATTCAGCATCTTTTTCTGCCATGCCTGCCTTCCTGCTTCAATTCCCCTCCCTAAAACAAGTTTGATAGTTCAGCCGCTCAAAATCTTGTTCCTTGCTCAAACGTTATGCATATGTTTTACAAAAGGACTAACGGGATCGTCTGAAACCAGAGCAGCCTTGTTGTTAACACACAACTGATCTGAAAGGTCGGAGACCAATTCAGCTTTCTTTTACCAGGTTCGTTAGTTGTTGTACGGACAAACAAACACATTAGCGGCTTAAGAGTGGGAAGGGACTTATGCATCAGGCGCTCCTCTTGCTGTCTGCTTGACTTTCCTTCATGACTAGTGGAAGCTGAAATGGAGTATCTTAGCTCTGTTTCCCGGCGGGGGGTGACCTACTCCAGTTTAGCTTTCACTTACCGCAGGGTAACAGTGGGCTCATGGACTGTGGAGCAGCCGACTCCTGGTAAGTCCTACCTCTTAACCTGCTGTAATTTGTTTGCTTGTCCATGCCCTTAACGTACGTGACTCAGTTCTCCATTTGTGAAAGGGTGGTAAGCTCCTAACCTGGAGAAATATTGTAAGAATCAGCTCCTTTGCAAGCTGATGGCGATGGGGGATCACGTAAGTGTCATGAGAGGAAGACATGGTTTGGTTAGGTTCACATCCGCTGGAAGGGCAATGATAGAGAGGACAGAGATCAAACTTATCACTGACCCCGCTTCATGATGGGACAGAGCGTTAGGAGTTGAGCCTGCGGCTATTTGCACGGAGGCAGCGTGACGGGTGAAGCTCAGCAGTCTGTCCCGCTGGTTTCATTTTAAACCCCAAGGCAAAGCTGCTCTAGTTAGGAGACCCTGAAACAGCCCTGCTCTGCTTCTGAGGAGTTGTCGAGGGTGGGAATGGGCTTGCAAAGAGAAGGGCTCCCGAGTGAATGAGGTTACTGTCTGGCACGGCCCAGTGACCCAGAAAGGAATGCGTTAAAACTTGCAATCCCTTATAATCTGGCATTTGAAAATCCTCATTATAAACTCACTTCTCACTATGAGGAGTGGATCTGGAAAACAATTGTGGCGGTAAAAGTGTCCGGGAGATGTGCTGGAGGGGGAAGAGAGGCATTCGGAAGAATTGCGGTGCTAGTTGAAGTGTCCTTTCCATCTCCTCTTCTCATCGCTGCCAGTCATCTCATCTGGACTCGGGCAGGGCAACTCAGTTTCCCTTGAAATTGCGCTTATCAAACTCTGTGGCGTAACTGGAACTGCTGAATTGCTCTGAGCATTTCACTGACATGGTGGATTGTGACAGAGGACCAAGCATCCCCACTGACGCAGGACCGTGTTGTATACATGTGTGACAGGCTGGCCACCTCTATTTTGTGCAGCACAGGTAACCCCTTGGTGCAGCAGGTGGAGGGGAGACGCAGCAGATAGGGCAGGGAGCAGAAAGCAGAGCAGCAGATCAGCCAAGAACAGAGCCAGTGGTAGAAAGCAGAGCAGCAGACAGGGCAGGGAGCAGAAAGCAGAACAGCACATCAGACAGAGGAGGAGATTGGAGTGGCACTCGGTGAAGTTAGCAACTGCTTCACCAATGAGGGCTACAGAGGGCCAAGAGTCAGGACTTCGGCATCCTGTTCCTGGCTCTGCCGCTGAATTTTGTTCAGTGGTACACAGCCGTAATTGTAATCCTCTTAAACCAAAGGGCAGAAAAGCGTTGTTATTATTAAGGCTGCCTTCCACTGCTTAGCATGGTAGGCAATACTAACTTCTCTCTAAACTTCATGGCAGTTGCTTATGCCAAGGCCCTGTTTCAGTGCTTGGAGGTTTTACAGGGTAGAAGCATGAGCAAGGGCAGGAGGTTTCTTTTGGTTTTGCATCCAGTTTCTTTGTTCTGAGAAGTCACTGTTTGCTGACAGCCCTGTCCCCGGGTTGAGGCAGTGATCAAAGTTTGCTTCCAAACCCTATGCAGCGGCGTGAAGCTTTGCTGTCTGAACTACTGAGTATCCACAGTACAGGCATACCTCGGAGATATTGCGAGTTCGGTTCCAGTCCACCGCAATAAAGTGAATAGCGCAATAAAGCGAGTCACACGAATTTTTTGGTTTCCCAGTGCATATAAAAGTTATGTTTACACTATACTGTAGTCTATTAAGTGTGCAATAGCATTATGTCTAAAAAAAAATGTACACACCTTAATTAAAAAATACTTTAATGCTAAAAAATGCAAAGTGAGCAAATGCTGTTGGAAAAATGGCGCCGATAGACTTGCTCGAGGCAGGGTTGCCACAAACCTTCAATTTGTAAAAAAAACCGCAATATCTGCGAAGCGCAATACAGCGAAGCGCAGTAAAACGAGGTATGCCTGTATTGTGATCTGCTCTCTAGTTTGAGAGAGGTAGTGACCTGAGCATCGTGTTTCTGCCGGGCTGCCAACACTTTCATGAATTTGTGCCTGTCCTGGCAAGTTCGAGGGTGATTCCTCTTTCTCTTTTTCCAAATGACTGGGATTCATTTTGTTTTGAGTGTCTTTGCAGAGACTAAAGAAAGGACCTCGCTTTAATTCCTCCATGGAAAACATTGGCTTCCAACTCGTCAAGGCTGCTGACAATAGGTAGCGATTGTCAAGTGGTCATATACGTATGTGCCTAGGTAGCACCACGACCCCGTTTCAGTGCAACTTGAAGAAATGGCTTTGTGAAAGCCATGTCTGCCACCTCTTCAGAACTGATAGGACTCTGTGTATTTAAAAAAAATAGTGTGATTTGGGGAAAAAATGGGCCGACTTCTTTCTTCCCAGATGGTCACTACACAAACTCCTACTACTACACATTTGCATGTGGAGACGGTGAGAGACTATGACACAAGTCTTCTGAGTCCTCACGTGATCCATCCCTGCTACACAGACTCCTCTGCTTCTTTCTGCATCCTTAGCACACGATTAGGTCAGCTGTCTCTGTATTTAATAGAATAATTGAATATATTAATTAAAGTGGTTTTTTTCCTCTTGCAAATACAGTCTAGATTTCTGAAACCCACGGTCAAGGTGAAGTCATTACCTAGTACCTAGTGCAAGGTAGCCAGACCAGAAAGGTGCCTCTGTGAGAGACCTCTGAGGTTGGCCCTAGGATAATGCATCGGACATCCCACTTGCGTGCAATTCTTGGTTCTGCTCCCGAGGAAGAGAGGAGAGAGTGACAAGTTGATGTGATGTGAAGTTCTCTTTTTGCTATCAAATCTGGCTCACGAAAACTGTGGTGACCTGTGGCTTGCATGTAAATGGACCTCCTGATGGCACGTGTCTTGTTCTCCCCTAGTGATGCAGTGCTCCACTTCAGTAGATATCCTGTTCCTGTTAGATGGGTCCTACAGCATTGGCAAAGGCAGCTTTGAAAGGTCTAAGCACTTTGCAAGCAAACTCTGTGATGCCCTGGACATCAATTCAAATAGGGTGAGTGAGCATCTTGGTTTGCAGATTGCATGAACAGTTCAGCGATAAGTGAACGTACAAAACTGAAAGTGAGGGGCAGTTCCCGAGCGCTGTCCTGCCTCTGTGTGATTTTTAGAGGAACAATTATGATGCGGTGGTCACATCTGCACCTTCGCCCTCCATGGAGTCCTCGACAAAGTACCAGAGACTTTCTCCCTTCAACATGCATTCCCAATCCGTCCGCACTAGGACGCACGCTACCGAATAGGAAGAGCAGCAGCACAGCAAGCTGTAATAGCTGATGTTCTGCAGGGATAGCATACAGCTGTCTGGGCAAGGCGCTTTGATCAGAGGCCAAGTATCTAGTATTTAGAGGGATCTGCTTTATAATGAACTAAAATAAATGAGAAGGGAGGGTGGAGAGCTCAGCCCCTCCTCGCCGTTCTTTCTCATTTTGCATCTTGGCTTAAATCGAGGTCTAATTATAGCGTTTGACGACCGGAAAGGTTTTTTTCATGGAAACTCGAGGTGAATTTGCAGTGGTAACTCTCAACACTGCCATATACACATGGAAGACCTTTGTAGACCCCCAGGTTTATGTTTCCATGGTTGACTGCATCTCCTCGGGCCTCACCTACTCCCTGAAGCCTCCCGTG
Organism: Crocodylus siamensis; assembly: GCF_052110815.1. Taxonomy (NCBI): domain Eukaryota; kingdom Metazoa; phylum Chordata; order Crocodylia; family Crocodylidae; genus Crocodylus; species Crocodylus siamensis. Next base: position 89,145,569 of record NC_143401.1, on the reverse strand, counting down.
GTCTTGCTGTTTGGATCAGCCCTGCTTGGTGCTTTCTCTACTCTCTCACATTTCAGTGTTCCCAATCTGTAGCTTAATCGAAATAACAATGAACTGTTAATCTGTAACACCTTATTGACCACCTCTTCTTTATGTTGTTTAACACCTTTCAGGTCCGAGTGGGAGTAATGCAGTTTAGCTCCACTCCTTGGCTAGAATTTCCCTTGGATTCATACTTAACCAAACAAGAAGTCAAAGAGAAAATCAAGAAAATTGCATTTAGGTGAGTTTGACTCGACAGCTTTATTCTTTCTCAGGGTGTGCACAACTCTTCTGGTGTTAGAATATTTTTTGAATGCCAAAAATTCCTAAGTTGTACATACCGTAATAGCGTACATCTTGGAGAGAGATTAATGAAGACTGAACACCAGTAGAGTTCATGATCTACAAACAAATGCCTTGGTTCTACCCTGGTCATTAGAGAATGAATGTGGTGCATTAATTCAGATGATCTAGCCTGGGTTGATTAGTTGATGGTGAGTCTCTGTGACAAAATGCAGCATGCAGTCCCCCTCTTCTCTTCGGGTGCCTGCTCAAGACCACCAAGGGACACCCATGCGGACCAGGCAGGGAGCAGGCACTGGCAGGGAGGACCTGCCTGCTGCTGCTGTCCCTGGTTGACCCTAGCACCCCACAGAGCTGCTCCCCGAAACCCCTGGCTGGAGTGGGGCAGGAACGGCCCTGGGGCTCCCCTATCCCCAGGTCAGCCAGGGACCACAGTGGCATTTAGGTTGGAAGTGGAATGAGGATCCTCCTGTAGGGCCGATCAGAGGCATGACACACTAAAGTGGCATTTCGCAGCAGCATGCGATTCTTTTGCAGTCAAGATGGCGCAACCATTAGGTGCGCACTAAAGTTGAAGGGAAAGACAGCTGCTCTGGAAGTCTTACACTGTGGATTGAAATCGGGCTCCCTTTTGCACTTTACTCAACTTGTACATCAGAGAGACCCCTACGTTGGTTCTCTAATGGTCACCGTTATTATTGTTCATTAAGTAGTAGATACGGACCCTATAAATATCATCTGTTCTTTAAAAAAACAAGCGCTCATTACTTTTGGTCTGGTGAAAAAGGAGGAAGTAACAATTCTGCAAAAATTAGAGGGGAAGAATACATCTTCTGGCTCCAGAATTGCAAAGGGAAAGTCATTGGGGTCACTGGATCACAACATTCAGTAAAAGCTTCTATGGTAATATTTATGGTTGAATATGTTTGCAAACAAACTTAAGGTTGCTTTCAACTTCTTCAAGCCAGGCTTTGTATTTATAGATAACAACTTAACTCTTCATTCTAGAAAACCTCTTATTGCTAAGGGAGGTCTAGGAACAAAGATACACAGGTCCTCTTTGACTATTGTTTCAAAACCCATTACGAGCAGAGAAAATGAAACCGTATTGGATGTCCGGAATCTGGCTTAATGCTGCAACATCCTTAATGACGACAGATGAACGTTGATGGATCTAACAGAAGTAAATGCCGTTTATACCAGTTGTAGATGAAAGGTTGAAATATAGAAATGGATGCCTGAAAATAATTATAGACAGATTCCAGCTTGCCAAATATGACCCTAGTCCCGGTTGAGAGGTTTCTGGGTGATCCTATGGATTTCTTTCCTGCTGGGAAGAGGTTCCCCAAATTATATTACGTTTTGGGATCACAGCTTTGACCAGCAGTGACTTGAAACTCTCTGATTTTAACTCTTTCTTTCTCCTGGGCTCACATAGATGAGGTTGCTGAAAAGCTGGATGGATATTGTATATCTTCACCTCTTTCTTCATGCAGGTTACAGTTATACTTTACGTGTACAATCTTCTCATAGTCCACAGAGGAAATGTGATAAGTAGAATTTAAGGCCCAAAGATACCGTTATGATCATCTAGTCTGAATTGCCTCCATAATACAGGCTGTTGAATTTAATCCCTGCCTCAAACCTCCCTGTTGCGAGGTGAGCTACTGAATCTGAGCCCTGGGTCACACCCTGCGCAGGGGCTGCCAATGGACTTTAATAGCATGGTTTCAATTTGCACCAGCTGAGAATCTGTCCTAGCATCCCCGGTGGTGGGCTCCTACTAGTTTATTTATAAAGGACTGTTTGTAGCATCTTTAGCCACAGTAACGGGCTTAATTCAAGGGCCTCAGCAGACCATTGCTGTCAACCTAGAGCGTGGGGCTTATGGGAGAACTTGTTAGACATGGGGATGGCTCTGTAGGGTTGGACTGGACCTAAGGGGTCATCAAGTCCAACTCCCTGCCCAGAAGCAGGATGCGCTGTATTCCTACATTGCCCCGGCAGATGCCTATTTAACCCTTTCTTGGACATCTCCAATGAAGGAGATTTCACAACTTCTCTAGGCAACTCATTCCATTGTCCTCTGGTTCTTATGCCAAGAAAGTTTGTACTAAGATGTATTTAAAACAGCTATCTTGCCGCTCCAAACCACTGTTGCGTGGCCTGCCCTCCGTGGCAAGCAAAAACAGTTGTTCTGCTGTTTTGGTGAAGAAAAGGAGATTCCAGATAGTTGGCGATTGAAATTAAACTAGCAAGCTTCTTTCGGCCGGAGAAAACAAGAGTGCTGGCAAAGCTAGATGTGTTCCCAAGGTTTAGTTTTCAAGGGTATAAATAGAGAGGGAGAAGATCAAAGAAAGGGGATGTTTTGGGGTTTTTTTGTTTTAAAGTGGTATGAAAAAGTATGTGGCAGATTGAAGGAAAGGAAACTGCCCTAGGCATGCATCTGATCTAATGCCTGCTACATCGTGAAAATCTGTTTGTAAAATAGAGGATCATTAAAACAAACAAAAGAAGAGTGAGAAGCAGAAGGAGATTTTGTATGCAACAGAGAAACCGTTACGCCTCAAAAAAGAGACATGCAGTTTGGGTCTTTTGGACTGAAATAAAAGCAAAGCTACAACGCAGTTTTAGGAAATGATTTATATTAAAATCTCCCCATCCAGGATTAGAAAACAGATGGGAATGTCTCCTCAGATCTAGAGGCTTATTAGCAAAAGCCCTGGAAGAGTGATTGCCGTGGGCTGGGCCTACTCTGATATCAAGTGCTCAATAGAGGATGGCATGTTGCACAACGTCTGTCTTGGGTCATGTACAGAGATAGCAAGAGAGGAGGGACTGGTGTCTATTTTGGATATAGTCCTTGGAAGTGAAATGCTTAAACCTTTAAAAATAAGCGTGTATATAAAGGCAGAAGGGTAAGAGGACAGTGCTGCTCTCAGTCGCCGCTGAGCCTGGAGGACAGCTTGCCTTAAATTTTTGCAGTGGTCTAATAGGGAGGTTGCATTTTGGGTAGTACGTAGAGTCAAAGCTTTAGCCTCCTCCAGGCATGGAGTATGTCAGGGGTGGCCAGCCCGTGGCACTTGCCACAAGCGCTGTGGGTCTCTGCTGTGTGGGGCACGAGTCCCAGGCAGTCAGAAAATGGAGGTCCTGGAGTTAGAGGCAGGGAGGACTCAGTCCTCTGGCCACATGAAACGAGACCCTGTTGGAAGAGAAGGTGGTGTCAGATGTCACCACCAAAAGCCAGGTTACCCGCTTCCTCGCCCTCCAGCCACTGATGAATGAAGGGCTTTTGCTTTTCGCTTACCGTGTAAAACGGCAGCAAATGTGAGGCCAGGCTCTTGGTGGTGACACTTCCTCTTGTAGCTGCATCCTGCTATTACTCTGCTCTGCAGAGCTGTGGTCAACACCCCCCCCAGTCCAGCACCCCAGTGCACAAAGCCTATCTGGTACACCTCTGGGGGACGGGAGCACACCCGAGGAGGGGCGGGCTTTGATTTGTGACACACCAGCCTAGAAAGTTGGTTGTACGTGTATAGGCTCATGCTGAGATTAGCAAGCGCAGTATGCAGCAACATGTATTGTTGGGTAGGCCAGTAGAAATGAAGCTTTGTAATTCCTAGAGCTCAGAAGAGCATCTTGCACTTGAAAGCTTATCTAAATCTATCTCAAGCATGCAATTGGTCCATAACAGTTATCGCTCACATACATCCTTGCCTCTGGCATAACTCGTAGGAATAATTCCCTTACCCCTGTCAGGGAAGAAAGGTGGAGAGGATGGCTTATTATCTATTTTGGTTGTATTCAGCAATTTCTAAGGGTGCCAACATATTTTTTTTTTTTTTTTTCCCCCATGAGTAGCTGTAAGGCTTGAAGTTTGCCACTCCCTAACGTGGGGCGATGGCCCCGTCACGCAGTAATTGATGGCGCTGGTAGGATGTGCTTTACCTTGGCTCCCCAGCGTTGGTACGGCTTCTGTTGTTTGCAGGGATCTGCGTGCCCAGGATGCATTTCCATGTCGGACTTGTAGTTCTACCATTGTCAAAATAGTTGGGTAGTTGCATTTGCAGCAGAGAGCCATCTCCAAGAGCCGCATTGATGGAAACATCCTTTAAATTTGGCAGAGGGGACAAGAGAGGGAGAATGGCTTTGTGGCAGAGGCATTGAAGTAAAATGTGGGTTCAGGTCCCAGATCCACTTTTCTAACCTGGAATGCCATGTAACTTGGCCAGGTTTCAAGCTCAGGGTCTAATCCCCCCACCCCCAACTCTCAGCCCCCCGAGTAGGGCCAGATTTTCAGATGAGCTCCGCTCTCCTACAAGTATCCAGCAACAGCCTGCTTCCAGCGGGCCGTATGGAGATGCAAATTTTCGAAAGAGCTCAGTTGAGCACCTCGCTACTCCCAGCACTTTGGAAATCTGGCTCTTGATCCCTTCCTGCCTCACTTTCCCATCTGTACAGTGTGGATAGTAACCCTCTCCTTTTGCTGCTCTCCGTGTTGTCTGCATGGGGTTTAGGGTCTTCCAGGCAGAGACTGTCCATTACCGAAAGTTCATACAGTGCCTAGCATAATAGGATCCTAGGTACTCCAAAGGCCTCTGGATGTTGCTTTGCAAATAGAGTGAGCATGACAGTTTGACCTGCTTATTTCAGTGTCAGAAGATATGACTAATAATTCAATCTTAAAATGGCTTTGCTTGGTCTGGGTGACCGCCTCCCCCAAATGAAGAGTGCTTGAGGCAGTAGCCGGATAACTGAAGACGAAACCCAAATGTGAGACGCTTGATACTGCTTATTTGCATATCAATACTCAGAGTGCTTATTCTAGCTTTGACCCATCTCATACAGCTGTTGGGGAACAAACTAAAAGACATGGGAATTGGTTTTTAACTGCTTTTTTCCATATGCTGTGCAAGCTGGTATTGCGAGGGGCTGACATGGGTTTAATTTAGAAAGTGGGGCCACCAGGTGATCTGCTCTTTGCAAATCTGTCTTGGTTTGCTTGTCATTAACAGGGGAAATATTCTAGGGACGCTGAAGAAAGACCTCCTTGTATTCTTCTCTTGCCAGTTTCCAGGGCTACACTAAGACGTCCTTGGTATTTACGTTTGTGGGGGCCTTACTGCAGAGGAGCAATTGCCGCATTTTGTAGGAAGTTAAATTAAGCAAAGATTAACAAGGGAAAGGAGGGACAGTGCCTTCTGGGCACTGCTGCGTTGCAGGCTGGAGCATTCGCTAAAACAAGCTAGGAATTGCCATGCGTTGACTCCTTCCCTTTGGTGCTCAAAAATGAATGCCAGTTCTGTTACCAAAGGTGTCACTCTGGGTTGGGGTGACATTTTATACCTCGCTAGAAAGAGAAACATTTTGAAGCCTTGAATCTTGCCTATATTTTCATAAGCATGAGAGGCCTGGGAAACGAAGGTTTCCTTGCGAACCAGATCTTCTGCACAGTTCTTATTTGGGTACGAGATGGGGAATCGGGCACCCATAGTCAGACGGTTTGCTTGGCACCGCGGGATGGGAATGGAAGGGACGTTTCCCGAGTTCCCGCTCTGTGTGCTCATTACTGGACCATGCCGAGTGCTGTGGTCTGTCCTCTTCAAGTACTTGAGTTGCCATCAGTCTTTTGCTGGGAAAACAGCTGTCCTTGTGGAGCGCCTCGGGGCGGTCTTCTCGGGTCAGCTGTGCACCCGCGCGGTCGAGAGGAAGAAGGAAAGGAAGTCGAGTTGTGAACTAAATGCAGGAGGGTGGGGAGGACTGGAAAAATAACACTGGCCTGGCTAAGCAATGAGGCTAAGTGCAGAAATACTTGAAACTCACTTCTACCGTGAAAGGTAGACTCTGTGGTCCTGGGCGTATGGGCAAGGAAGGGAAGTAAAAAGGAGTTGGACAAGAGCTGAAGAAGGTCTAACTTCTCCTCTCCCAATTTTCTCACTTTATTTCAGAGGTGGGAACACAGAGACGGGTCTCGCACTGAAATACATTCTCCGGAAAGGTTTCCCTGGTGGCAGAAATTCCTCCGTCCCTGAAATCCTGATCATCCTTTCGGATGGAAAATCACAGGGCACCATAGCAATCCCTGCTAAGCAGGTGAAGGAAAGGGGGATCACGGTGTTTGCCGTAGGAGTCAAGTTTCCGAGGTAGGAAACTATCTTGCAGAAGTAGCAATGATCGCCGCTAGTGGAATAGCTATTGCTTTCGGCATCTAAGGGCATGTTTACGCTGCATCCTTGACCCTCTCGAGGCTGCCATCAATGAACACATCCCTCTAGATGCAGTGGTGGAGGTATGTTGTGGCCTGTGCTCCAGAGATGAGAGGGCCAGGTGTGGGGCAGTGTCAGCCCATGGAGTGTCTTCAGTGCCACATTGCTGAGTTTGGTGCAGGAGGGTAAGACCATGCTGTCTAGTGTGGCATCCTCAAAAATGCCAGGAATGCTGGGTAGATGTGCCCTTAATCACTTGAACAGGGACTGGTGGGGGATGGACCATCAATGAGAGCTATCAGAAGCATGTTTTGAAGAACAAGACACTTGGATAGTGGGAAGTGACTTGGCATGAGAAGGATCAGACAGGGGGAGAGATGGCGAGAGCGGTTCTTTGAAGGAACAGGCGTCTTTTGGAGATCCGTGTACCAGGATCTTGAAAGTTGCTTTGCATGTTTCTAGGCATTAGTGCTCATGGCTTTGGGTGGGGTCTCTGCTCTTGTCTTCTGTGATGATTGAAAGACTGGCTGTTTGGTAAAGCTCTGCACTCCTTATCGGCCATGCCATCGCTCTCACAGGTGGGAGGAGCTGCACGTGTTGGCCAGCGAACCGACCGAACAGCACGTGCTGTTTGCTGAGCATGTGGACGATGCCACCAATGGCCTTTACAGCACCCTTACCAGCTCCACCATCTGCAGCGCAGTATCTCCAGGTACCTCGGCAGCCACCCTGGCACGTGCTTACTAATGACTGCTACCTTTTGCTTCCTGACCATCTCCCTGACACTTGCCCTTCTGATGCAGCTCACCCTGTGGCAGGTTGTGCCCTTTTCACTGAGAGCTTCCCTGCAAAACGAATGGAGACTGGGGTTAGCATGAGTCAAAAGAGGGTTTTGTAGTATCCTGTTGTGTGCCAATGCAAACATGTGGCCTGTCTAAAAACCCACACCTACAAGCAAGCAAGGACGGTGCAGTGATTCTGGCAGTACCCTAGGACTCTGGAGATGTTTGAGTCCTTTTTCTATCATGAACCTGCTGTGTATGCTTTTGCACGGGTAACTTATGGATATCTATGCTAGACGTTCCCAAGCCAGCACTGCCCTGGAGAAATAGAGTAACTTTGCCTGTGCTGCTTCCAGTACCCTCGGATACCTCTACATGGGGGTCTTAGTTCCCCATACAAAAACAAAATTACTAGCCTCTGCCTATTTTACTACAGCTTTTTGAGAATAGATAAAATCACATTAAAGCTTCTTGAAGCCCTTAGATGTGCAGTTAGAGAGATCATATAAAACCGGCCTTGCTTCTGTCTGAAGCATGCCCCAGTTGTTCAAGCTCTTGTCTGCAGCCAGTTTCGTTTGGAGGCATCTGAGTTGTGTGGTTTTCTGACATGGATGTGCTTTTTGCAACAGGTTGTAAGATTGAATCTCATCCTTGTGAACGCAAGACACTGGAGACTGTGAAGGAGCTTGCTGGGATTCACATGTGTTGGAAGGGCTCCAAGAGACAAAATGCAGTGCATGCATCGCTTTGCCCATTTTATAGGTGAGTCGCCATCTTTCCCTCTTGAAGTGGGTGGTGAGGACAGAGGGAAATGAACACACGTTCAGTTCATCAAATGCAGATGTTTAAGCTGATTGTAAATCCTAGACTCATAGAAAGTTAGGGGTTGGAAGGGACCTCAGGGGCCATCTAGTCCAATGCCCTGCTCAAAGCAGGACCACCCCCAACTAGTTCATCCCAGCCAAAGCTTTGTCTAGCCAGGTTTTGAACACCTCCAAGGATGGAGATGCCACCACCTCTCTGGGTAACCTGTCCCAGCATTTTAGTATCCTCCCAGTGAGAAAATCCTTCCTAATATCTAATGTATCAAATACCTGATGGTACGGGCTTGCAGCCTACACTACCCTGAAGAGCTTGTAATCTCAGCAGCCAAAGGGTGAGGAAGCAACACTGAATCAGGAGCCAGATGACTTGCCCATGGTCACTCAGTAAGTCGGTGGCAGAGCTAGAAACAGAATCTGGGTCTCATGTGCCAGGCAAGTTCCTGTAGGCCATGCTGCTTTGTATGTAATGGGCTTCTCTCGCATAATTGCTGTGTACTTAGGCACTATGTTACACAACCAAATAGAGCGGGGAGAGCTAAATCTCAGGCTAGCTATTGACTCTATCCTAGTGATTCTCAACCAGGGTGCTGAGAGATCCTTTTAAGGGTGTTGCGGGGTGCCACACAACACAACACATGATTCACAAGATAAACGCAAGAGGTTTCAAATAGGAATCTGTAATGCTAGAAATGTGCTGGCCTGTTAGTCTTTCCAAGGTCTTTGTAACAGAAGAATTTGCTCAATTATTCCTTAGTCAAAAACCGAGTGAAAGCTAAGAGCTGACATTTTTCTGAGAGATCCCCTGAATCTAAAAAAGCTGAGAACCACTACTCGATGCCGTATGCAGCCAGTTCTAATTTTAGGTCTACCGACTTTATTTTCCACAAAGTCCTTTTTTTTTTTTTTTTTTTTTTTTTTCACCCTGAATTGGCTGAGCTGAAATTCCTGGGAGAGCCCAGTCTATGGAGAGGTTTTAGTTGCTGGCAGAAAACAACTCCTGCTCATATTGCAACAAAACATTAAATGCGATGGTTGCAAACAAAGAAGCGTATTGTCCGGCCAGTGGCAGCAAATCGTGCAAGGGAAATTCCCCTTTTGTTGAGATAAGGATGTATTTGGGGGATCGTGAAGTCTGTCATGTCTTTAGAGGAATCAAATGTTGCAGCCAGAAGCGTCCGGAGGCTGCAGTCTGTATAGTAAGTGAAATGCTTTAAAAGTGACCCACAGGGGAAAATACAGGTTTGTGCTTTCTTATATGTGATATCTGAAGAAAGTCTGATGGGGAGGAAAGAGGAAATGGTTGATGCCTTCTTCCCTGCTTGTTTGGTTATGTTAGAAATTAAAGTTCAGTCTACCTTGGAAAACACTGTAGACCACTGGAAAGCAACCAATAGTTAGTTTTGTTTAACACTGAGAATGCCAAGGAACTCAAAACCTTATTCACCGAGCTGGGTATCTTTTTTTTTTTTACTCAGGAATTAGCAAAGATTTTTGTAGGCGATATCTTTTATTGGACCAGTGCATGCTTGGGATAAAGTTAGACAAGCTTTCAAATGCAAAGCAATTCAATAGCTTGTCTAACCTTATCCCTGCAGTTGGTTCAACAGAAAATATCACCCACAAAAATCCTAGCCTCTTGCATAATTTCTGGGCCATCATGGCTACAACATCACTCCAGCGCTACCAATGCATTTTTTTTTTTAATTCAGTTTCTTTCATAAAGATCTTGATTTTTAAAGGCTGGCTGTATTTGATATTAATCTTTCTGTCTTAGTTGGAAAAGAGTCTTGATAAAACACCCATCCAGATGCTACCGAACCACATGTCCAGGTAAGACCTTGTTTTTCTAAAATCTTGTTTTACTGTCTAAGAAAAAGATGTGAAGTAGATATAGGTGTTGGGTTTTTTATTTTTTATTTTGGGGACATTTTAACTCCTGTTCTGTTCCTAAGCGAAGGTCAGAAAATCAATAATGTAATTCTCGTGAGGTTTAGCAATGGACTGATCTTTTACCAACCTTTTTGTTAATCTCCAAAACAAAGCTGAAGACTTCTTCACTGTCTCGCTTAAGTTTCTGACCATGAAATAGTTTTGTTGGCTAAAGATGTTCACCTATCAGTATCTCCTTTTGCTCATGGAGGAGACAACGTAGTTAGTTTGCAATTTTTCATGTTCACATTTAGAGAGGGAATCACGCTTTTCAAATGACTAGTATCCCTTGCGTGGGCCAATGAGAAATCATGTCTGAATGCTGTCTTAGCTTGGGAAATGTCATTGTTACTGGTATGGCCTTTAGTAGGTGAGTGCACCATTCATTCGAGATCATCACTGTCATTAATTGAGGAATAAATTCAACAACTGGCATTGCTTTGTTTTTGTGGATGAGCAGTAATAGCTACGCAGCCAAAGCCAAGCTGATGGACCACCCAGTGGTCCAAATCCTGGAGGGATGCAATGGCTTTATGGTGCTGGGATGCCCTCTAAAAGTATGTTGTCATCCATGCTCCATGTTTCACCTTCCCACTATGTAGGGGAAATGGAGACTCCTTGGTCTAGCAAAACTGATATGTGCTGCACAGCTGATGCATCAGGCTGTGGAGGAGGCAGAATTTGAGAACGAAGTGAATGGCCCCCAAATTGTTTGACATATGCTGCCAACGTGCATCTCCCCAGCACAACGGCTGAAGCTCTGGGAGGCTTGTATGTAGTCAGGGACGGGGGGCGGGTCCAGGCTTTCTGCTTTAAAGAAAAAAAGTATAATCCTAAAAGAATCTGACTGGGGAATGGGCTGGATTCTCATCTTGGCTTCGCTGGTGTCAGTTTGGAAGAACTGGGCTGACTTCAATAGGTGGAAGTTGACACCAATATAATCCGCCCTATTTCCCCCGCAGCAGTTGAAGAGCAAAGTGATAAGCTGAAGTTTGGGCTGGACAGGATTGTAAAACCGATTTCTAAGTGCAATGGGATTTGATGAAAGCACCTGCCAAGCACAAGCCTGGTAACCTGCTGGAGCTGCCACTGGGAAGAATGGGGTCATTCTGGTTGAATTTGGCAAATGGATAACCCTTGGGAAAATCTATACAAACACCAGAGCCTTGTTTAACTGGATTTTTCCAGAGCAAGATGGAGCAGGGAGGACGCCTCATGAGACGCCTTGTAAATTAAGGGAAAACTGAGTGCATGGCCAGCCCTGTGTTCAGTGATCTTGCTCTGTTGTGCAACGTGACTGCTTCCTGTTAAGATCTGGGCCTGCTTGTTCTTTAACCTAAAGCAATACTACCATTGAACCAAAGTGAGAAGAGTCAGGCTCCCTAATGATCTTCTCTCTCGCTCTCTCTTTGTCTTTCTCCTGATCTGGTGCCTTTCAGATCCCTGCGATTCCCAGCCTTGCCAGAATGGAGGTACGTGTGTCCCAGAGGGACTGGAAAAATACCACTGCGTCTGCCCAGTTGGATTTGGAGGCGATGCCAGATGCGGTAGGTTGATCTGTCTGGCACTCTCGTGCAGTGTGGGCCCTTGAGCCTCTCGATCAGCTTGCTCTCTGCCTTCCTGTAACATCCCAGTGTGGCATCGTGATGTTGCATGGGAAGACTGGGACCATCTTGCTGCCTTTCTAAAGCTCTGGTCCCAAGTTTATTTGGTTTTGTGGATATATCACCTCAAGGGCAGGGCTTAGCAGAGCGCTCCCATCCCCACTTCACCCTGTGGTTCTTGCAGAGCGTCCTTGCACGAATAGGCCAAAAATGCCAGGAGGGACGGAGGATTTTGCCCAACCTGAATATCCGTACAAGGGCCGGATTGTCCAGAACTCCCCTACTAGAAAGCCAAGCCACCCCTTGAAGGTCATTAACGGTAGATGCCCTAATTGAGTCCTTCTTTTGTGACACCCTGTAGTGTATTTCCTGGCCCCTGAGGTGGCTGGGACACTGTAGTCCCCCAGTAGAAGGTGTCCTGCCCAGCATGTTCTCCTGCCCGCTTGGCAGAAGGGTCATGGAGTGCAAGCCCGGACCATCCGCGTTGCAGGAGACCTTGGCAATGCACTTGGGGCCTGTGCGCTTATTCTCTGCATGACGCGCGGTTACTTCTCCCTCCCTTCCAGCACCAAAGCTGAGCCTGGAGTGCAGCGTGGACCTCCTGTTCCTGGTGGACAGCTCATCTGGTACCAGCCTGGAGGGATTCCTGCGCTACAAGGCTTTCTTGAAGCGGTTTGTCCAAGCGGTGCTGAGCAGGGACACCCCGGCAAAGGTCGGCGTGGCTCAGTACAGCAATAACGTCACGGTCCCCATGGCAGTGGGAGCCTACGAGGATGTGCACGGTCTCGTGAGGAGCATCGATGCCATGCGCTTCACTGGGGGAGAAACCCTCACCGGCCAAGCCCTTCGCTACATTGCTCAGCACGGCTTTAAGAGTGCTCCAGGCTTGGCGGACATCCGCGTCGAGCTGCCCCGAGTGGTGGCCTTGTTCACAGATTCAGAGTCCCAGGATCCGGTGGCAGAAGCGGCCAAACATACCCGGGACCAAGGAGTCTTCCTGATCGGTGTGGGCAGCGAGTTCCTGCGGGTGGAGCTGGATGGCATTACAGGGAGCCCGAAGCAGACCATCGTCTACTCCAACCCCCAGGATCTGTTCAACAAGATCCCTGAGCTGCAGAAAACCATCTGCAGTGCAGACAGACCTCCAGGTAAGGCCAGGGTGGTGCCCTGCGAGAGTCATGAGCGGAGCTCAGAAAACGAAGCTCTAGGCATAAGGAACGAGGCATTCAAAAACCACATTTCTCTGCCCCTCAAAGCAAAGTGATGCCGAATCCAGCTATGCTGGTGCTCATTGCTTTCCTCCCATTGTCTCCTCATGGCTGACTTGCTTGCCCTTCTAGTTGCTGGCCATAAACCAGTAATGGGCGCCCTCTCTGCAGAGCACTCCTCGAGCACTGAGGGCTAGCGTGCGTCTGTGCTGTTGTCCCAGCCCCAGGTGGGTAGAAGCGTATAGACCGCCCCCACTTGGGCCAGGACCAGGCGTAACGCTAGTCAGCCTTGGTGAGCACAAGGGCTTTACCTTCTGCTGTATGTGGAGGTGTTGTGGCACTGCCCCAACCCTCGTGCCAGCCATAGAGCTGGCTAGTCGCATGTGGGTGGGAGATGCAGACTGCCGGAGCCTTTCTGCTCCCTAAAGAGCTGCCCTGCATGGGCCGTCTGCTTGGAAATCATGAATGACTCTTCTCTGGCCGCTCAGTGGGATGGGGCCGTACGTTCCCGCAGAGAGGGATTTGCCTTTGCAATCTGAAGTCATTTTTGCTTCCTTCCTGCCTCGCAGGCTGCCAGTCTCAATCCCTGGACCTGGTGTTTGCGCTGGCTGCCTCGACAGGCGTGGGCAAGGAGAACTTCCTGCGGCTGCGGGACTTCGTCCGCTCCAGCTCCCTTCAGTTCGACATCAACCGGGACGTCGCCCAGATCGGCCTCGTTGTCTACGGCAGCAGAGCCCGCACGGTGTTTGCGCTGGACACGCACACCACCGCTACGGCCCTCCTCGAAGCCATCAACAACGCGCCTTTCGTTGGTGGCTCAGCCTCCGTTGGCAGCGCCTTGCTGCGCATCCATGACGGTGTCATGACGGTCCCGAAGGGGGCCAGGCCAGGCGTGAGCAAGGCGGTGTTGGTGATCACGGATGGCGGGGGCGCAGAGGATGCAGCAGTTCCAGCTCAGCAGCTGCGGGACAGTGGCGTGCTGGTGTTCGTTGTGGGCATCGGGAGCGTCCAGCGTGACGTGCTGCTCAGGATTACCGGCTCTCCCCACCATCTGATGCACGTCCCCTCTTATGAAGAGCTGCCAAATCACGAAGACTTCATCATCAGAAGAATATGTGAAGGTGAGACCATTTGTGATTTCCCTTCTTGGGAGCCAAGTCCTAGCTGCATGGCTCATCCAAAAGTGGCTCTTCAAAGCCTTGTACAGCAGGCAGACCAGGGGTCTCCTTGAGGTAGTGGTCCACAGCTCTCGGTAGACCTCATAGGAGGCAACGTTCGTTCCACTTTATAAATGGGTAAACCAGCGCATGGAGTGAGCAAGTGACTTGCCAAAGGTTACTCAGTGGTCTCCTAAATCCACAGTCCAGGGTTTCTTTTGGCGTGGCTGGCTCTTGTAATCCTGCTCAGATTAAGTCAGGTACTCTGGTTCTTAGAGGCATGGGATTCATTGCCCTGCACGTATACAAGGCAGTCCATGTCGTACGGGAGTTGAACAGGGCACATATTACAAAGCAGCTGCTGGTCTCTTCCTTCTGACCTACTAAGCAAGCTTTCTATGCTAGCAGATTTTGGCCAGGTTTGGAGCCAGAAGCTGAGACTTGTCGCTCAGAGCTCATTGCTTTCCTCCCATTGTCTCCTCATGGCTGACTTGTTTGCCCTTCTAGTTGCTGGCCATAAACCAGTAATGGGCGCTCGAAGTCAAACATGGACCTGATATGCAGGTAAACTTATTTTTCTTTTTTTCCCCACCTCCCTTCTCACTTTTCTGAATGGAGTGATGCTGCGTGTTCTCAGTGGTAAACCCAGGGCAGGCGTTGCTACCTGTGGAAACGTGGCCCTTGCTGCTCAAAGGAGGGGGGTGGATAGAGGCATACTTCTCAGCCTTTTGGTTCTTTTCTTTGTGTTGCCTTCTGCCATGTGCTAGTAAGCACGAAGGCTACAACAAACCGCAAAGGTACATGCAAAAGGTGACGTGTTTATATTGACAGATAACCCTGCAGGGCCCAGTAGGTTCTGTTTCATGTACGAGTACAGACAAGGACTTGATCATTGTCTACAAGGGTTTCATGCAGTGGTTCTTAACCTGTTTAGACTCAAGGCACCTCTCAATTAACGTAGGGTGCTCCTTGGAAAATACCAGTTCTTAGTTTTCACTTCCTTTTTTTTTTTTTTTGATTCCAGAAAATAATAGAGCAGTTCTTCTGTTGCAAAGAGCTCAGGAAGCCCACACCAGGTCAGAGTGTTTTTAATACTAGGGATTCCTGTTTAAAACCTCTGGGTTTCTTTTGTGAATGTTTACACACCTCACAGTGCCCACGTTGTGTGGCCCCCTGCAGCACCCTTGCGAGGATAGTAAGACACTGGAGGGTGCCACGACAGTGATTTAGTGCAGTGGTTTCAATGCTTTACTACTTCAGCATGCAATCTTGCTGCATTGGCTTGGACCACTGACTCCCTGCATGATCTCAGCAAGTTGCTTCATTTGCTCCTTGTTACCCCTTGGGTAAGCAAGAACAGTACTACTTCCCTAGGGGCTGCTGTGAGCATACTCCATTACCACGGGGAAGGAAACTGTATGAGCATCTAGGCTTTTGTATATGGTAATTACTTAAATGGTCAAGTCCTTTCAATAGGTGGGAAATTATTTCACTGGGTAATTCTGCAGAAAGGAAGAAACGTCTTTTTAAAGTGCTGCCTCACCTAAGATCAATGTCAGGTGTTTTAACTTTTTATGAGCAGGGGGTCCTGCAGAGTCGGGCCCATGCTGAGTTGGGGTCATACCGAGTCAGTCCTACTAGGTGGTCGTGCTACATCGGAGACAAAAATGGGACTAACCTCCATTTGTTATGCTAGCGGTGATGGTAAATGATTGGAGAGATGTTCTGTCCTTGTCTGAAAACACCCACAATCAGAAGAGCCCCAGCTAATGCTCACTTTGTCTTTAAAGATGCAGTTGCCTGCATCAAAGAAGGGTCGGGCGAGAGCGCCCCAAAGCTGACGCCGCGGGAAGCGATCACCGTGCAGACAACCAAGACACAGTAACTTAAGGGCTTCTCTTCAAAGGCTCTGTGTGCTGTGTTTGCAAGGCCATATCCGTGGGAGTGGGCTCCTGCCATTACACAGGTGGAGTTAAACACATAGTCGCTGTCCTGGGGGAGGAGGGTTCAGACCTGCCGAGTCCTTCCCAGTTGCATCTGTAAGGGAGAGATGGGAACCTAACGTTACAGGGGGAGAGTCCCCGTGTGGGAGGGTTGGCCGCGTACTGGGCTGAGTGGGATGAAGGGCAAGCGCATGGGGGTGCCCCTGCTGTGAAGAAAAGGGATTTCTCTCTCTTCTGTGCACCAAGTAGTTCTTTCACTTTATATGTGTTCAAAGCTGGCTCGCTGACTTCAGGGGGAGTTTGCATGAGTAAGGACCTCGCGTTTTGGCTCAGACCATAGGGCTCTTGTTGGCAGCACCTGTCACTGCTGTCACTTGCATAATAAGAGAAGTGAGTGTGCAATCTGTCCTACGCAGCAGACATGGTGCTGCTTTCGATCCTCCCAGGAAAACAACACAGCTGGTTTATAGACCATGAAATCACTGGAGCGCGTAGCTTAGCTAATTACGGGTTTGCACAAAGGAGCAAACTTCGGGGAATTCCTGTGTCGGCCCAAATGGCACCTGGTGGAGGCTGCAGCCCTGTAGGGGCCGTCTCATTTCACAGCGCCGCGGATTCCTTCCCGCGCGTGGTCTAGACCACGTACGCGCCAAAGCCGGTCATGTGGGGTTTAAAGACCTTTTCAGCTCGTATGTGTACTAAAAGACCCTCTCAAGAGCATCTCAGAGCTGGAAAGGTTGGGAGCTCTTGGTCGTTTGGACAGCTGCAGAGAGCGGCAAAGTGGAGAAGAAAAGGCAGAGGGGAGATAAGATAACAGTCTTCTAATACCTGAAAGGCGATGTTGGAGAGGGTGGAGATGGGCTTTTCTCTGTGACTGTATGGGACACAACTAGGAGCAGTGCCCATTGGAGCAGGCTACCTGAAGAAGTGGTGAAATCTCCATCCTTGGAAATGTTCAAGGTCAGGTTGGACAGACACTTGGCTGGGATGATTTAGTCGGGGATGATCCTGCCTAGAGCAGGGGGCTGAACTAGGTGACCTCATGAGGTCCCTCCCAGCCCTACTTCCCTAAAACCCTATGATAAAGAGCTGGAGAACGGCTTCCCTTGGGAGCTTGTTCCAGTGGTTCACCACCCTCACCACTAAAACTTTGTGCCTTATTTCTGTTGGTCTGAGTTTAACTTCCACCTGTGTCCTTCAGTGGAGCAAAACTCTGGTTGCTTTTTCACATCTGCTCTTGCAGATGGGTTAACAGCACCATGAAAAGCACTATCTTTTAGCACATTGGGCAGAATAGCGTTAAATAGCTGTCTCTCCGTTGTTAGACATCTGTCCCCTGGCAGGCCTTTTGCATATCGTTTCTTCTTGGGAATTTTAAATGTGGTTCTATAGTGTAGTATATCAGGTCCTTTAAAAAACCATACATTGCAGTACACGAAATACAGGATGACCTAGAGGAGGTAGCAGGGCGCAGCAATTCTGGGAAGGTAACGCAGCATTTCCTGCAGCTGAATTTCAGCTGTTTTTTACTCATGCTGGTAATTACTGTTTGCAGTACCCTGGCCAAGGACAGCATAACAGATAAAACTCTCAGTTCAGTCTTTTGCCAAGAGTCTGAGACGCAACAATAAAAGTACAGGCTGTGTGGTGCTTGGGGGAAAAGAATTATTGAATTACATGATCCACTGGCTTGGGTACCTGGAGTATTATATTTTTTTCTAGGCATGTTTCCAGAAAGAGAGAGACAGATTGAGGGGAGCTTGGACGAGCTCAACAATTAATGAACCAGGGGCCGGAGGGATTAGTCTGGAAGGAAGGATGAAAATCTCTCTGGCAACACCGAGCCTGGGGAGGATAAAGGCTGCATAGGCTAAAAACATGCATCATTTTTGCTGTGGCATCAGCTGTGCCATGGAGAGTCCCAGGGAGCTCTGCTTCATTGGGTGGCACAGACATCACCCACCGTCCATCCAGGTCTGGCCCCTGCAGCTCGTGGGACTTCAGGGTCCCAATCCTGGGGCACAAGTACAAACAAGGGAACTGACCCAGATTGCAGCAGCATGATGCACGTGCCCGAAAATCCCCCTGTGGGGGTTTCTGGGCATGCCTCTGCAAGCAGGAAATCCAGGCAGGTGCCTCTGAAGCCTCCGGGGCCTGGTTTTGTGTGCCCTGGGAGTACCCCTAGAGAGGATTTCATGGGACATGCAAGATTGAGCCCCTTAAGCCCTGAGAGTGCCTACCGCCGGAGCATGTGGACTGCCACAAAACCGCAGCACAAATTAATACCGTCTTTGGTCTCAGACATGGATTTGGACGTTTGTGGCGCAACAAAGAGCACAGACATCTGTTTGCTTGTGCTTTGCGCCACCGTGAATATGTTTATGGCAGCACAGGCGGCTCTGCTGGTGAGCCCACCAACTGGCAGGAAGGAGACCTCGATTCGGGAGGGACGTCGGAGAGAGGAGATCACGTGGGTGGCCTCCAAGTTTCTCCTCATCAGGAAACCTCATCAGTGAAGACGGGTGTAGGGAGTGGGTAAGAGGTCAGTAAGCAAAAAATAGCGGCAAAGAATGAAGGTGTGAGTTGGAAGTATGATGATCCTATGCTGCCCTTGTAGCGGTTGCTCCTGGGACCAGTGCTTCGGTCTCCCAGCGTTGATGGGATTTCTGGGTGATCAATCAAGCACCAGCGCTGCAAGGTAACATCCAGATCGGCTCCTTGTTATGCAACTCTGGTGATCTTTGTTCACGGGCAGACGACAGCGTGTTGTAATCATGTTGCTTACAACTGAGCTTTAAGGAGTTTGGTGACCAGCAAATGATAGTGCAGCTTATTCTGCCTGTCGCTGTGCTGGATGTGTCTGCTCCGTTCATATTTGAGGAACCAAAACCATCGCGCAGTGTCTTTGTGTCTTCAACTTCTGGCTTCTTCAGCATCAATTTAAGATAGTATTTGGATGCTCTGATGGATCAGAGGCTAGTTGTGTCCTCTTGGGAACCCACTGTA
Source organism: Crocodylus siamensis (assembly GCF_052110815.1). Classification (NCBI taxonomy): domain Eukaryota; kingdom Metazoa; phylum Chordata; order Crocodylia; family Crocodylidae; genus Crocodylus; species Crocodylus siamensis. The sequence goes on along the minus strand of NC_143401.1, from coordinate 89,126,586 downwards.
GCTTGGGCAAGTGAAATAGAGCAGTGATTTTTTTTTTTTTTTCCCCCCCTAAACTAATGGTCATAGTTTATGGGAATGTGCAGTCTCGCTCTGTTACAATGCATGCTTTTTTCTTTCTCCAGCAATGGTTTTATATATGAAAACAAAATCCTGTGATTCTCCCCATGGATATGGGGAGCTTTGTTATGAGCAGAGATCTGTGTTTCCATTTTCCCATAGAAAGACAGAGAAAAATGAGGATTTCCACCTTTACCCGAGGAAAACATGGATTTCTTGTTTTAGTGGAGAAGCCCACAGATTTTGCAGTTTTGCAAAGAGCTGTCCGCAGGCTGGCAGAGTTGCAGCCTTCAAGGGGCTGGGGGAGTGGGAGGGGTGGTCAGGCAGGGGGCACCATGTGAACAGACTTGCACGTGGCCTCCAGGCAGCCTGGAGAGCAGTTCCTGTAGGTAAGGGTGGGGGGTGGGATTAAGGCCCCCATAGGGAGGGAGGAAGTTGGGCAGGGCTGGGGCTAGGGCTGCTGCCCAGCCAGGTGGTGCATGGGGCTTGGGGCCTGGGGCCACAATGCACGGCCGCAGCACCGCGGCGGGGAGCAGGATGGTGCCGCAAGCAGCTCGTCCAGGGGGGTGGGAGGGGTCATTCTTGTCCCATTCAGTAGAGGCCAATGGCCTGTACCTGCAGTAATCAGCATGCTACCGTGCCACCAGTTACCTTCCCTGGGGAAGATTTCAAGTTTCCCTATCAGATAACAACCAAGTAGTACGATCCTGATAGAAAATGGCTTGCAAAAAGCCCCATGTTCTGGAGTGGAGGATGCTCCTTTTTAAGCTCCCAGTTGCAAGAGAGTAAAAGTGGAGTGGATGCAAGACCCGCGTTCCCAACCCTTCAGTTGTGTAGTTGCAGAATTTCACACCCCTGCAGATGCTATGGCAGAAATGCCAGTGGTGGTGGTAAAGGGCTCTCCTGAGACGCTGCTACTTAACCTGACATATTTATAGCAGGGAGGCATGGAAAGCCTAGACCCCTGCTGACAGCTGCAGCCCGCAAAGTTAGGCGGGTTGGAAAGCCTGTTGGATGTCAAATTTAAAGAGAATTAATAATAGCCTGGGCTCAGAGCTTCTCACTGTCCTGTCAACTCCCTCCTGCAAGCAGCATTCAGAAATCCCTTTTTTCCTGTTTTCCCACCAAAATCCTGCCAGTGAATGGCTGTCCTGTGCTTGACCATAGTTTCATAGTTTGTAGGGTCGGAAGGGACCTGAGCAGATCATCTAGTCCGACCCCCTGCCGTGGCAGGAAAGAGTACTGGGGTCAAATGACCCCAGCAAGGTGTTCATCCAGCCTCCTCTTAAACACCCCCCGGGTAGGAGCCTGCACCACTTCTCTTGGAAGCTGGTTCCAGACCCTAGCCGCCCTGACCGTGAAGTCGCGCCGCCTGATATCTAGCCTAAACCTCCCCTCTGCCAGCTTGTGACCATTATTCCTGGTCACTCCTGGCGGTGCTCGGGGGAACAGGGACTCCCCCAGTGCCTGCTGGTCCCCCCTGACTAGTTTGTAACAGGCCACGAGATCCCCCCTCAGCCCTCTGTTGTGGAGGCTGAACAGGTTCAGGTCCCGTCGCCTCTCCTCATAGGGCCTGCCCTGCTGCCCCCTGATCATGCGAGTGGCCTCCTCTGGACCCTCTCCATGCTGTCCACGTCCCTCCTGAAGTGCGGCGCCCAGATCTGGACGCAGTACTCCAGCTGCGGCCTGACCAGTGCCGCATAGAGGGGGAGGATCACCTCCCTGGACCTGCTCGAGATGCATCTGTGGATGCATGACAGGGTACGGTTGGCCTTCCTGACTGCGTCCCCACACTGCCGGCCCATGTTCATCTTGGAGTCAATGATGACCCCCAGATCCCTTTCTGCCTCCGTGCTGACAAGAGGGGAGTTCCCCAACCTGTAGGCATGGTGCCAGTTGTTCCTCCCCAGGTGCATCACCTTGCACTTGTCTGTGTTGAAACCCATCCTATTCTCGACCAGTCTATCTCAGACCTGGGCTCTTTGATCTGTGCTAAATAAGCTAGCACAGGACTGGGGCTTTGATTGCAAGCTGGTTAAGGCAGGAAATGTGTCTCGCCACCTTCTATAACGTCTGGATCTGGGGATTTTGTGTGGTCCTCTATTCAGTATGCATTGATGATGGTGTTTAAAAACATCTGCCTCTTCCTGCTTTTCTTAAAGACACCTTGCCTAATAGCAGGGTTGTTTGTACTCCCTTAAACTTTGGGAACAACATCAAGCTATAAATTCAGACATCTACTGAAGTAATGATCTTTGTCTTTTTCTGACTTCCTCTTCTGATGCCGACTTGCTCTTGCAGTGAACTTGGGAGTGTTGCAAATGGCTTGTATTCTCCCCTGCCGTGAACTAATGAGCTGTCAGCTAATGCCAGCCAAGATGACCTCCTCTACCATGAACCCAGACTTTCTGGTGTAGGCCCATATTACCAAGGTGTCACAGACAGGGGGAGGGTGGTGAAAACTTAAGAGTTTCTCCTTAGACCCCTGTCACAGCAACCATGCTCCTGTGGCTGTGGGTAAAATGAAAAGCAGCCCTTTGAAAGATATCTGTCTCCCCCACAATGGGAGTGTGAGATGCCCCCAGAGGGGTCACAGCAGGCTGCAAGTTCCCCGAGGAAGAAGTTCGTAGAGAGGGGTGCAGGGCTCGCAGACTTCCTCTCCGGTGGTGTTTGTCTCCTTGTTTTTGCACCTCAGTGCGCCCGAGGGCCTCCAGATCTGTGGGTCCATCTCATGCCCTTGTGTTTGTGTTTTGTCCGCTCCAGAGGCCAAGAGCCCCGTGAACCTGTGCAAACCCAACCCCTGCATGAACGAGGGCGTGTGTGTACTCGGGAACGGCAGCTACCGGTGCGAGTGCCGCGGCTGGGAAGGACCACACTGCGAAAGCAGTAAGCATCGCCAGCGGGACCGCTCTGGGATTTCCACTTGGCACAGCAGATTGAGGCTAACAGACTTCCCAAAGGGCAAGAGCTTGGGCAAGGGGCAGTAGCAACATTGGAGATTGGGGCGGGACCTGCTTCTTCCTTTCCGGCCCTGGGGAAGGATTGGCCTGCACCCCTTGGCTTTGCCCCCTGCTGCCACTACTGCTACCACCTCCTTTTTCCTTTCTTTTCTCTTTCCTTGTAACTCACCCCAAAACTTCGCTTGCCTCTCGGGTGAATAGTTGGTGGCATCCACTGGGTGGATTGGTGAGGACGGGGCACAGGGTTCAGAGAGTACAGTGCTCCTTTCCACCGGGAGAAGGGAAGCCTGGGTTGCTGGGATCTCTTGGGGACATCCCACCCTGCCACCCACAGCAGCATCATGGGGAGGGAAGCTGCCTTTCAAGGAGCTGCTTTCCCCAAAGCCATAAGAGCATGTTCGCTGTGACAGGAGGGCCAAGAAGATACCCCGAAGTTTTCACCGCTCTCCCTCTTTGTGTAGCGCCCTGGCAATCTGAGCTTATCTCAAAGTCTGGGGTTATGGTAGAGAAGGTCATCTTGGCTCACTTTAGGTGAGATGTTAGTGCTGAGAGAGAGATTGCACCTTTTGGTTAAACCCTGGATGGTCACAAGTCACTGCTTTCAACAATTTCCATCCCAGCAGTCTCTTTCCCATGCTGGGACCCTCTTAGCATCCAGCCGGGCACTACCAGGGCTCTCCTTCCATTTGGCAGCATGGAAAGGACAGGGTGGTTTTGATATTTGTCCCCTCCTTCCTTGCCCAGTCCTGAGGGTAAGAGCCTCTGGTCTTTCTGGGTTTGTGCCATGCAGCTGTGCTCAAGGGTTTGAAGCAGCAATTACAGAGCATCCTTAGGCAAATGGTTGCACGTACGTGCAGGGGGCAGGACTCAGTGCCAGTCCTCTGTAGTGAGCCGTCTGCCCAAGGTTGCATGCTTGGTCAGAGCCAAATAGGAGCCAGGGGTCCCAGCTTTGTCGTGGTATCCCTCCCTGTGCAGGTTAACATCATGCCACGTGCCTTTTGCAGTCGCCTCACTTCTCTTTGTCAAATAACGTATTGAGTGTGGCTTTGTTTCTGCCTTGAAATGTTAATCTGTTTTTTGCCTGTCTTTCTCTTTTGGTTTTTTTTTAATTATTATTATTTTTGCAACAGGAATTGTAAGGGGTGATTCTTCCAGATCCCTGCTCCGTCCCCGAACACAGTGGAATCAGAGTCGGGGATTGCAGCCGTTTTACAGAGCTCTCCGGCACGCCAGAAGACATGCCCACCCTCAACACTGAGTTGGACGGTCTCGGTATTTCCAGTCGCCTTTTGCTTAGGGTCATCAATATACAAGAAGATCTGGCAAGCAGTTACCAAGTACTTCAATGACTGGTTTAGTCTCCTGGAGGCCGAATTGGTGACGCTCAGAATTCACGTGTGACACGAGCTGGGTTGGCCCGCAGCCAGTGCTGTTTTACTTTTTTGTAATGCATTTTGTTGTGCGTCTATATATTTATTATCGACATGCTGCTTCTCCGCGCCACGAAATTAGTGTATTCCACTTTTTGTTTTCCACAGGCATCTTGAAAGACCTTTGAATCAGCATGAATATGTGGGGAAAGCTAGCAATGTGGGGGTTCAGGCACAAGGGGAATAACTCTAAGAAGATATTGGGAGGTGGACGTGTATGAAGTGCAGGCTGGTACTAGTGAGTACGATTAAGCATTCAAAGCACACCCCAAAGGTTGAAATGGATTCTCCATCACATGAAATCTTTCATTCAAGACTGGGTGTCTTTCTAATAGAAACGCCCAAGTTCAGCCAGAAGTGATGGTTTTGATGGAAAAATGGGCAGCGAGATTATATAGGGAGGTCAGAACAGATGATTACAATAGATCCTGCTGGGCTTACTCTATACTAGTATGATTGGAAAAAGCCAGAGACTTGGGTGCAGTCGAGGAGTTCGAGTGCCTTGAGCTGGCTGTAACGTGCTGACTCTCTTTACCAGCACCATAAAATATCCCAGCAGCTAGTCACAAGAATGAATCGCTTGTTAAACACCGGGGAACAAATCCAAGCGAGAGGTTTGAGCGCCAATGATGGTCTTCATTAAGTTTTGCTTATTTTTCCTATGTGCCAAATGTGCTGATGTTCCCTTGCTGCGCTCTCTCTGTTTATTGTATGTTGAGTGATCTCATAGGGGTTTCGCTTCACGGGCATTTTTATTATTTTTTTTATAAGAAGATGCCTTCACATTAAAACGTTATCTTTGTGCCTAATGCCTTTTCTGACTTTCAGCTGGGGCTACAGCCATTTAACGTGACGGTTGTTTTATTTAACCAGCGTGTAACATGAACCGTAGGTGTTGGATGAGAAATGGCTTGTTTAAATCTGGGGACAAGTAGCTTAAAACATTCTGGCAATGGAGAGGACAAGTCCCGGGCTTAAGTGAAAGGCTGTTTTGATCTTATGTGCTCAGCGGTTGAGTCTCCTGAAGGGTCAAAATGATTTCCTTGGCAGCCAGTTCCTATTCTCCATACTCGGGGAAGGCAGCAGAGGTTTTGTCTATCTGTGCTACGACTGAGACTGTGGCAGAGCACTTCCATCCCTCTCTCTTACAGATACGGCTCCGATCTGCTGTGGAAACTGGGCTCTCGCCCTGTCTGCTGCCTTGGCTTTAAAATGGCCTTTGCCACCCATTTCCTGCTGTAATCTCTGTGTGCTTCTCTTCTTCCACCTCCTTCATCCTCCCACCCTCACTCCTCCATTCCTCCTGTAGGCTGGCTCCTTGCTCACTGATTTTTTTTTTTTTTTTTATGCCACATTTCTCACTCTGAGTTCTTCTTTCTGCCTTTCTCAAAGCCAAACCACAACTCCTTCTTCTGATGCCTTTGGCTATTCCTTCCGTGGCTTCACCAAACCAGCTCTGGTTTTCCCTTTGGATCGGTAAAGGGACTCCTCTAAGTGCTCAGATTTCACAGCAATGAGCAAGGTGGAGTGTGCCAGCTTGACGGGAATAGGCAGTTTCTGGTGCCCTTGATTGCCTTTAAGTTGTCCTTTCTTGACTTCATCCTCAGCATGATCACAGGAGCTTTAGAGGGGGTGGGAGGGAATCATGGGCCAGGATGTCAATACATTAGTTGCCAAAGAGCAGAATTTGGCCCTGTGCCTGGCGCTTTCGGAGCTTGTCATTTAATGGATCACCGAATCCATTTGCCTGTGAAGCTCTTGAACTGACCCTACTGCTCTCCCAGGGCTTGTTATCCACTCTGATGTTGCAGCTTTAATTGCTTTTCCCATGCAGCCCATCGCCCCGGGAGGTAGCGAGAGCAGCTCCACTTGTGCTAGGGGGTTTACCAGGAAGTGTAACTGGGACTGCTGGTGTTTGTGATAAAAGCAAGAATCCTCTCACCCAAACAGCCTGTCCCAGGCAGCCCCAAAAAATCGCAGACATTATTTCACAGGTTCGTTGTTTAAAGGACACTGATCCAGAGATGGAAGCTGCCCCCGTGAAACAACAGTGACTGTATCTTATACCTTACGGTGGAAACTGCCGTGCTCTGACGGGGAGTGTCTTTCTGCGACAGCTTCAGCAGCTTGGCCTTTTGGCTTGAGCACCCAAGGCAAGAGGAAACAGGAGCAGAAGTGCAAGTCTGACATTTGGGATAGAAAAGGAGACTAACCCATTAACATCGCTTCCTCTTGGCAGGGCCCTGACTACATGCTGCTGCTGATGTAAAAAATGTCAGTGGCCACTTGTTACGGAGAACATGGGCCAGAGGAGTTTCCCAGCGAAAATCCAGAGACTAAGGTTTGTTCTTTATAATGTCAATATGCCTGTGGAGTGGGGTCCCCTTCCAGCCAAACTTTGCAATGAAAAGTATTCTCTGTTACCTTGCAATCTCTCTGTGGTGCTGATGGTTTGATTTCCACCCCTTCCTGCTTGATTGCATCATATTTTTACGAGACTCCAGGATTTTCCGTGGTATAATTCACCTAACGCACTCTTTCCTCCTCCCGTCCTTTTACAACTTGCTTTCATTGGTTCTTCCTTGTTTAACAAAAAAGGCATTTGTTTTCTAGAGCCCTCAGCTTGCGGTAAGAGATGCACTTCATTAGCAGCCTACTGGTATTTTAAACGTTTCCCTTGTACATAGGTTGCCCGCTGGGTTGGTATAAATCTGTAAGCACTTAGGCTTGATTACAGATGTGTTGGTATGACGGGTGTGTAATTTGTCTGTGTATTCTCTTTGTGTTCATACGCTGCTACTAGGAACATTTCTGATCTTCTTGAATTATCCTGGAATAAGGGATGTGAGGGTAGGGGGCAGTGGGGGATAAGATTTGGAAAGTCAGGAGTATTTTTGCTTACAAATGTGTACTTTTAAGTCTGAATGGGCCAAGGGCCCTGGGGAAGAACCATAGACCATTAAATCAGGTTCTGGTGGACTCATCTTTTGTCACACATGGGTAGTGTTTTATGCATTAGGGCCTCAAGCTTGACTGGACCTTCTAGGTTGCAAACACCTGACACAAAATAATGATTATATGAAAGGCTGGGGAGGCTTAGGCTGGGCGTTTCACCTAGTTTATTATAAGTGAGGTTGGGAGCATCCTGTAGTGTTAAAGTTACTTGACATTTCCCATTATAAGGCCCTGTTTTCAGTCCCTTGTATTATCCCAAATTTTAATCATTTAGGTTGGATGACTTCAAAGGTTTCAACCATTTTGGAGAATAAAATGAAAGAAAAATAAGTTGTTCAATCTGCGTTTAACTTTTGGGGGCTGATATTTTTTGACTGCTCAGCATTTCCATTCTTAAGATCGCAGCCATACCAAGTGGCAGGAGGCCATGCCTCTGTGCCAGGGATACTGTAAAAACCCATTGAAACTTGGCCCAGCTCTGAACACATAGAAAAACCACAGTTTACACATCCTCAGTAGAAGTTTCTCTGCTGTTTAACAACTAAAAATCGTCAAGGTTTGTGTGTGGCTCAATGTGGGGCTGGGCAAGGGGTGCTGCGAGGTGTTGTAGTTGGGTTGGGTGGAGGCTTAGAGCCTGTCTCTCCTATAGAGAGCATGCAGTCCTAACTTTTGAGTCTTTACCTTAATAATGCTCTGCTTACACAGTTTCTGCATGTAATAGGTAGGAAACGTAACATAAAGCCAATACCCACCCCAGAAGGATGAAAATGGAGCATTCCCCTAATGGTCAGCTGTCCTGTTTGGTACTAGATGCCTTCTCCAAGCCAGGTAAGAAGGCCACTGCCTTTGGGTGCTGGGGCAAAGTCAAGCTGATAGATAGAGGAGAGGCCTAGTACGGCACTGGACTGGGAGGGACATGGCTCAACGGGGTGACCTTAAGTAAGTCACTCAGTCTTGCTGTGTGTCTTCAAAATGGGGCAGCTATGCTCTTGATGTACCTCCTTGGCAAAGTTCAATGAGAGGTGCGTTGTGAAAGGTAGGCGATAGCTTTACTTCTAGGGCCAAAGCTGTGGCTTGAGTCAAATTAATCCTTCTTGTAACTTCAGGGAAGCTCCTAGTGGGGACCCAACCTCTCGGGGAAATACCCTTTGCTAGGCTGGAAAGCCACAGAGAAAATATTGCCGCAGGGTCTGTCGTATGGAGGGGCTGAGCACCCACAGCCCAAAGTGAAGTCAATGAAAGCTGCAGTGCTCAGCACCTCTGAAATACAGCCCATGACCTCTGTGGATCTCCAGCGGGACAATTCAAATTCTCCAGAACAATTTCTTGAGCAGAAACCCCCCCCCACTGAAACTCGCACAAGGGCTAAATTACTACTTAAGCAGAGTGGGTGACATTGGCTTTTTGTTGCATTTCCATTGTGTTAAGGGAAAGCGGGATTTGGTCCAGAGTTGCAGCAGGGAGTCATAATGCCACATCCATCATAAAAGGATCTGAACTGCTGTAATGATGAGCACATGCGGCATCCCAGATGCGCTGGAGCACCCGCAGTACCTACTGTCTGCACCCAGACAGGCAAGCGGTGCTTGCAGTCGGAGATTGCGTGCGTCTTGCCCAGTCGTGTTTGCAAGACGGGACTTACAGGCTCTGGTGCGCTGTTGCACGTGGAGAGGCATTTGCTGGTGTCCAGCTAATGTGACGAGAGACCTGATGAAGTATTTAGACTCACAGTTGTTAGGGGCTGGAAGGGACCTTACAAGATCATCAGGTCCAGCCCCCCCGCACTTGGGCAGGAAAGACGGATGACCCCAGCATGATGGGCGTCGAGACGCTTTTTGAAGATTGCCAGGGTGGGCGACTGTACTACCCCTGGACCGACGGTTGAAACCAGGTGGGCTGTGGTGTGGCAGAGAGAGGCAAGAGTGTTACCAAATGAACTGCCCCAAACAATACTTTACCTGCAACTCCCTGAAACTTGATGTGAGGCAGGTGTGAATAATGATCGCATTTAGCATGGGAGGAATGACTTGGGGAGGGGAGCGGGGGTCGTCATCATGTCCCAAGGCAGGAAACAGCTTGTGAAATGGAAAGAAAGCAACTTTTGTTTAAAAGAAAAAAAAATCAAGAGTTTGGATAGCGTCGGTGGAGCCGAGCTGGTTTCTTTAACTCGGACTTAAAAACAACAGCCGAGAAAGGCCCCGAATACCTCGCAGCCCCATGTTTTAATTAAGGAGTGTCACTGGCTTGGGGCTGCAAGGCGGCCCAGCCCCTTTTTTTAAATTCACTCCTGGAGCCTTGCTGGAATTCAAACAGAAACCCTTAATGAGAAAATACTTCGCGGGAAGCTCAGTCCCTGAGGCTGGGAAGGTTGTTTCAACCTGGCACCATCACCAGGAAGGTGGGGGCTCTGCAAAGCTGGTAATAAATTACCATCTGGCAGCGGGTGAAAGGAAAGCTCTTTCCAGGGTGTCACAGCTGGTAAGTCGGAGCTTGGGACAGCGTAACTAGTGCAAACGTGAGTTAGCCTGGCCCCACAGGATTTTGGCTGGTACCTTGGCTTCTCCCATCCCAGGTGTTGGCTCTGGTAGCAACTTGGGATGCAAGGGCCACAAATTTCATGGTCTAAACTTTTTTATTTTCCCAGTCCCCTGCCCCAAGCACCTTTGCCAAAAACCAGCAAGCTCTTGCCTTTTAATAAAAACTGAGTGAGAACGTAGTTTCAGGTTATAGTGCTGTGTACTTCTCTACACGCAGCCCCACACCCCAGCAGCCCTCTTCTCCCAAAGACCTGAAAAGAAGCTACTTTCTTTTCCCCTTCCTTGATTTGCTGGTGCTTTTCCTGTCACGAGCTAGCTCACCTTTGTTTGGATCTGGGTATGCACTAGAAAAGGTGCAGTGTTGCAGCTGTGGGGTTGTGCCCACGTCATGGGCACGAGTGTCAAGGTTCGAGTTGACATCTCTGGTTAACTGGTAAGAACCAAACCCTCTGGCACCTTTAACTCCCGATTCACTGAGACTTGTAGCTTATGCCAAAGGCTGCAAACTTTCCTCCGGGGCAATCCAGGAAGCCTGCTTAAGCTAAGCCAGTAAACCATGTGTCAATAAAATGGGTTTTATTAGATCCCAAACATTTGGGCTGAGATTTTTTTCTAACTTGGGAGACTGACATCAGCCTCCTCCCATCCATATGCAGGCATCTGATTTAGGTGGTCAGATCTTCAAAAGTGCTGAGCCCCCAGTTGCTTCAGCACTCAGTGAAGTCAGTGCTCGAGGTACCTGGAGCAAGGATAGAGGCTTGGGTGACTTCTCCATTAAGAAAAAGACCTTGATTTGTAGCAATGGGTGTTCTCCTGGAACGGCAGCTATTCTTTTTTCTGGCATACTGTGCAGTTACATATGGTCCAAATACATCTCCTGTTTCAGTGAGCACAGGATTTGGCTGTAGATGTGTAGATGCAAAGATACTGGGGGGCAGGTGTGTGCACTGTACGAGGACAGTATCATAGTGCTTAGGGTCCAAAGACCTAAACAGATCATCAGGTCCAACCCCCTGCCCTGGGCAGGAACGGGTGTCAGGGGCATATCACCCCAGCCAAATATCTATCCAGCCTCCTCCTTGAAGACCCCCATGGCAGGAGAGAGCACCACCTTGCTTGGGAGCCTGGCAGCCCTAACTGTAAAGGTGTTATCTCTTCCTGCGTATTGTACAGTGCCTTGCACAATGAAGACCCAGTCCTTTAAGTGGTTTCTAGGCAGGGCTGCAGTTGTTGTGTTTCTATATTAAATTCTCAGCCTAAGAGGCACTCAAAACTGGCCAAGACACTGGCTGTTTTGCTTCAAAGGGAGCTTTTCTACTGGACTTTGGAATTAGGCTTTAACTGCATACTTTTGAAAAGGTTTTGGTAGGACCCTACTGCACTTGCGTAGGACTTTCTCCCAGGGAGTTAACATGCTTTTTGTTTTATTAATGAGGCACCACGTTTGTTTTACAGGACCATATACATGTCAGGTCAATCCCACTGCTGTTTCTTTGATGGACAGCCAGGACGTGGATGTTGTGTGCGCACACACGGCCACATGAACCAGTTCCTTCACAAGGCTGCTGGGGTGAGCAAAGTAAATCAGATGCACACGCACACCCATGCACACGCACATTAACCAGTTCCTTCATCAAAATGCCGGGGTGAGCAAAGTAAATTGGCTGATCCAATTTCAAGAGTAAATTGGATGCTTATCTTGCTGGGATCCTACGACCCCAGCTGACTTCCTGCCCTTTGGGCAGGGGGCTGGACTCGATGATCTCCCGAGGTCCCTTCCAGCCCTAATGTCTATGAAATCTATGAAATCACTTGTGACAGTCCGAAGGTCCAATCCCACAAGTCCTGCCTCCATAAGGGCAGATGCCTATTAAAGTCAGCGGTATGAGAAAGCGCCGTTCCCTTTATTCCTGGCTGTGTTCTTTATCATCAGCATGACTCGGAGGGGGAGATGCTTCCCTTGCACGCTTGTGCTGGGGATGTTGAATTGGGCCTTTCACACCAAGCAGCAGGACAAGGCTCTATAAAAGTTAAGAATTGCTTGGAAAGGCCAAATGTAACTGCTGCTGTGTGTACAGAAGCATGCCCTGCTCGCTGGACTACTGCTGTCCCTGTCCAGTGTAATGGGTTTGCTCTTTTACCCCATGGGACCCTTTCTGCTGAGCATCTCAAATCCTTTTCCAGGTATAAAGGAAGGGCATGGAGAGGGGGCACGTTTACACCAGTGTAGCTGTGTAAAAAAGGCATCGCCCATCTACTGCTCATGGCTACTAATGTTAGTTATTAATGGCAGCTCTGTGCTCATGGCTACTAATGTTGGCTATTAATGGTAGCTTTGTCTAAAGTTAAAACATTGTAAAACTACTCCAAAAAGAACGAGAAGTAAAAATCTGCCTACTTGAATGACACTGGTTTAAGCATCATCTGTACATATCCAGCCGGGGATAGCCATTTGCTAAAGGCAAACAGACCTGCTTACTTGCCACCTAGGAAACAGGTGCTGTAATCGCGGTCTGCTCTGCACCGCTACCCTGGGATAGAGGCACATTTGTCCATTCTTGAGCCAGTCTAATTTACACCAGGTTTATATACAAAATTACACTGGTTCTGTGCTGGTCTACATGTGCCTCAAGTTGCACCGCACATCAGAGATAGCTGGGTAGCATCCTATGTCTATATACTGAGGGCCTGATAATAAGAGTTGTGCCAGTATCACTGTGCATGCAGGGGTAAGGTTAAGTTCCCTCCAGCTCCAGGTGTTGTTGATTTGGTCCTTCAGGTGGTGATGGGCTGCCCCTTTCTCAAGGCTTGCAATAACCCCAGTGAGCCCCGTGTGAGTTGTGAGGATCAGAGGCGGACACGTATATTAGGTGAGGTGAGCTAGGTATTCCCACAGAGCTTGTGCTGGTCTTATGTACTCTGCTGGCTATAGCCAGGAATGGATTTGGTGATGCTACCCTGACAAAGTGACTTTTTTGGTATTTGTGCATCATGCTACCTACAGAACTGACATAACTAGGTTCTTTATTCTGGAGTAAAGCCAGGGTTTGGGTCAGAAATCCTTGTTACTGATTTCCCATCTTATCTGTGCGTCTTCCCGTCTCCCCCCACCCCAAACTCCTTTCCATCTTAAGATGTACAGCGAGTGGCTCAAACCTGCCACCTAGTGGACACATGGGGCATTCTTGAGGACATCTTGCAATTCGGCAGAGGTGCGCAGGTGCAGTCACATTAGTGTCACCCAAGCTCCTGGTGTTGGTTCAGCCTTTTTGGAACAAACCACATAAAAACAAACAAAAAAGCCCACCAGCTCAATTTAATATACTCAGTGTTTTATTATAAACCCCTCGAAAGCCACTTGACGGGTCACAGTTATGACAAAGGAGAATGGCCTTGAATTAGGAAGACAGTGGGACAACAGAGATACTATTTTAACATGTTGCTGTAATATGGATGTGGGTCTGGACTCGTACTGTTCTCAGTCCCACGATAAGATGATCAGATGTACTATAGCTACACACATAGATGGACCAACAGGTGTGATCTATATTGCCCTGGGCCATGGAGTAAAGTATTGAGCAAGGTTTTTCCATTTCTGTCTACAGTTCGTGGCGCTGTTTCCTTCCAGATGGCAGAAAGAGGGCTTGGGGGGTTCTTTCGTTTTCTGTGTGGGGAGCAGAGTATGAAATGACTGACAACCCTTCCACATCCAAGCTGTAGAGTTGAGGTTGGTTGTTACAGCAAAGGTATAGAGAGGCTGGAAATGCATGGTGGATAGAAATGAGTTGGGTGGGGACGCTGACCCACTCTGGGGGAGCTCTGGGGGGGAAAAGAAGCCCTTCATGGTGCAGCTAGTGCATGGGATCCGTTTCTCGTATTAGTTTCTTATCGGAGACCAGTGGCAGGATGCCCTTGCTTTCTGAAGCTCCGATTCATCCAGCTGCTTAAGGGAAACTTTCAAGAACAGGAAGGACATGCCTAAATGCTCTCTCTAGACTTTGCCACTCAACCCCAGGATCTGTGCTAGGGCTGCTCGTGTGGAAGCTGCAAACGTAGTACCGCTCCATGGCATTTTGTGGTGAGGATCTCAGCCTGTGGGCACGTACTGCCTGATGGCTTGTGGAGCTGCAGGGTTGGCATAAGACAGCAAAAAAGGATCGTTGTTCCCATTTTCCTCTAACCTGCCACTCCTTGGAACACCTTTTCCAGGCAGCCTGTATGCCTCGGTCCAAAAAAGCCTCTTAAGCACCTATTTAAAAGCAGGAGTGAACGAGTGAAATAAGGTTTTGTCTGTCCTTAATTGCCCCTCTGACCATGGCAGAGCTGGCTAATAAGGCAGAGTGCTGAAGTCCAGAATATGTCCTCTCATGGGGAGACGTCCTGCTCTTTGTCAGGCCCCTCTTGGAGCGCATTGTGGTAGGGGGGCGGGAGAGGGCAGGGCTGGCCCCCAACTGTGGAGCACCAGGGCTTTCTCTAAAACAGCCCTGTGCCTCCTGACTGGCCCTGGGAGCTGCCCTGGCATGGCAGTCTGCGGGAAGGGTGAGTCCAGGGAAAAGCTAACATGCATTATCGCCACTGCTTTAGCCTCTGTGGTGCCAGAGCAAGGCTGAGACCATCAGAGCCAGCTGGGCTAGCGAAGCAGACTTCCAGTCTGGTGGGGCTGAAGGACGCCAGGGGAGGAGAGCAGGCCTGGCCCTGGAGCTCCCTTTTCTCCCAGAGGTGAGTTATCTGAATGTCGTTTCACTGCTATCACTGTAGAAGAGCCGCGTCAATCAATAGTAGAAAGACTGTGCATGCAACCTAGTCTGCAGACCAGGGTTTCACTCAGGTTAATTCAGTAGCTATAAAAAAAAAAAAAAATCCTAAACCCCTTAGCTATTGCAGTGCTACTGTTTCAGCAAAAAAGAAAGGGATGCTGTGTAAACTTCAGTGCCAGAGAGATGGCCTGCAGTCTGTCTGCTGCTAAGTTTTTTCTCTACCTTCCCTGAAAGTGTGTGTGTGTGTGTGTGTGAGAGAGAGAAACAAGTTAAAATGATGTCACAAATGTGACTGGACCATAAGCTCTTGTAAGCCATTTCTCTCTAAAGACGTGCCAGAAAAGCCATTCAGAGTTGGACCAAAATCTCCAAACCAGCAAAGAGCGTTCACATCTTGGGAGGAGGAATTGAGCTCTTGAAATGGTCATCTGTGAAAGATGGATCTAGATCTTGAAGTTGTCTCGCCTGACGGTGTGCAGACCCATCTCTGCTTCAAGCCCTCGCAGGTAAAACTGAAGTGACAACTACCCTCCTCAGTTTGTCTCTCTGAAGAAGCTCAAAATCTTTATGAAGGAAAATGAGTCCAACTTGCTTTTGGCAGCTTTAGGGGATCTTTCTGGGTACCAGGTTCCTGCTGGCCAAAAACAGGAGGAAAGTCTTGATTATCTTCACTTTGACCATGCTCATTCCCAGTTATAGAGACAAGGGCTTGAGTACGAGTCTTGGGATAAGTGCAAGTTGATCCCCTTAGCTGTCCATCTCAACCTGATGGTGAGTCGCCGTGCCGGGTCTCTGGGGAGGGCTGCTGCTTGCTTCCAATTTGGTTGCACACATTTCACTCAGTAGAGTTTGGGCTTCTCAACTTTTCATTTGTCTAGAGAAACTCAGCTTTAGTGCAGACAAGACCACGGGCAGCAGCTGGCAACAGGTTGAGACGAGTCGGCTTTTGTCTGGTGATCTGGTACAAGTCCGCTGCAGAAAGTTGGGGATCCTGGTGTGTAAGCAACAAGAGCAATAGGTCTCCACTCAGATTCCACCAGTAATGGAGCCATTGCTAATATAGAAACCTTAAGACAAATGATAAAACTTCAGAGTAGAAACACACAAAACATCCATATGTACAGTAACATTCTTGTGTACATTGGTCAGGTTAGGAGTATGACGCAAGGGTGCCGCTTGTGTTATTCTCTTAGCTACACAATAGGACTTGGCTGGAAAAAGCAGGACCATTTTGAATTGGGATGGTAAGGGAGACTGTCCAACTCCATCATTTCTTCGGAGCCAATGGCACGGGGTAGAGGCATCGGTGGGTATTTTAGCCTTTCTAGCCCGGCCTCTACCTACAGATGGTTGAATGCTGATGTCCAAGCGTTGGCAAGTCTAGTCTTTTTTAGTCCATTCTTGAAGACATGCCTTTTCTAACTAGTGCCTTTCTTCTCCCATTCCTGCCAAAGAACAAAAATAAGTTATGGAGAAGAGACACCTCTGTACTGAGTGCTGCAGAAAGGAATCAAATAGCATGAGCCTCAATATAGTGCAGTCATCACCATCCACCTATAGCACTGTTCTTGGTGGTGGCAGATGACAGAACAAGGAGCAACTTCCCTAAACAAGGGAAGTTTAGGTTAGAGATGCAGGAAAAACTCTCTCACAAGGAAGGTAGTAAAACACTGAAATGGGTTATCCAGAGAGGCAGTGGAAGCTGCATCCTTGGAAGCTTTTAAGACCTGGCTAGACAAGCCTTGGCTGGGATGGACTTGTTGGGGCTGGTCCTGTAGGGGACTAGATGACCTCCTAGGGTCCCTTCCAACCCTAATTTTCTATGATTCTTTGATTTTTTATTTTTTTTCCCCCCCCAAGCTCCCTCTGCTAAGGGTGTATAGTGATGGTACTAACTATGGGTGCGGACAGAAGTGGCATTCAAAGAGGTTTTGTTTTGAAGCGCTTCAGCCACCTTTTGCACATTTCCAAGGGCTTGTGCATTTGTCCAGCTGGCCATTTGAAACTTCTCCTTTGCTACTTCTGTCCACATGCTATAGTCCACAGCACTTTACTTGCAGGGAAGGTGGCAACGTCACAGACACTAAGAAGAGTGGAAACATCTTCCTCTTGAAAGGAAAACCACAGTAGACAATCAAGTGAAATATGTTTGAGGAAAGAGCTGAGGAAGGCTCAGCCCAATTCCACTCGGGGCATAGTCTCATTTGCCCATTTTATCCGTATGTCCATGCCAGGATAGGATGGTGGCAGAACTATGGACTCTGGAGCTATGGACTAAGAACAGCTCAAGACTTGGACACATGCCTAATGCTGTCCTCTCCTGGCTTGGTCAATCAGGCCAGGGAGCCAAAAATGGCTTGCATGTGATGCTGGTCACCCCACTCCCTTGTGCACCACTGGCTAAAAAAGCTGGTATTTCTAAGTGCCAAAATAGCTTGGCTTGCCTGGACCTCCCTTTGATTGATGGGGTGTCAAATACAGGATTAGGAAGGGAAGTCTACAAGCTTCCTGCACTGAGACAACGTTTTCCTACTTGTCAAAGCTTGCAGATTCCCATTATGGGTACAGGCCTGAAGTTTCACAAGTGTCTAGTACACTTGTGCACTTTGGTTTGGGACTGATTAGCTCATGTAGCACCTTGAGAGACCTGACCTGCAACTGCAGCGTGCACCCACCTCTGAAAACTAGGATCCATTAAAGTACCTTAAGCCTGATTTCCAAAATCACTAGATACTAATGAAAATAAAGTACATAAATACTGCAAGTGTTTGAAGCTACTTCTCAGTCATAAATAGCCAAGTGTTTAAAAAAAGTTGCCAAGTATCACTACCCAGGCTTTTATAGGAAACCAAAAAAAGGTGACACTACTTTCCCAAGGTCATCCTATGCATCAAGAGCCCTGCTGAAAGTAAACCAGATCAGCTCCTGTCCTGTCCCTCCTATCATATCTACCAGCTCCGTCTGCCTACTCCCCCTTGCGGTGAAGCTGGTGTGTATCCTGTCACCCTCCTTAGCAGAGTGTGAATTAAGTGGTTTGTGTGTAACGTTTGACTCATTCATTCAAGCCGCCTTCAGTATGACAGCGCTGCTTAGTTGAAATTTGGTTGTGTAAATGTTGAGATTTCTAAAAACCACAGGACAGAAATTAACTTGCAGTTAGACCTGTTCCAGGTGAAGATGCCTGCCAAGGTAATCAAAGCTACAAGTCAGGTTAATCAGCTTTGAACAACGGACCAAAAATGAAGAGAGGGTCTCATTCCTGCCATTCCCAGGTCAGTTATTAACACAAAACAATCACTGTCCTCCAGCACTGAGGAGGAGAGCTGAAAAGCAAAGGACTTGGAAAGGAAAGGGGAAGAAAAGTGCAGTCTGATGACTTGACAAGTACAAAATAGCTGAGGATACGCATCGGTTCCCAGGAGTTTATTTTGAGAGACCACGATAAACCGCACTTTACCTTAGCTTTCTGTAGAACTGTGCCTTTTCCTGTTACCATGACGGAGAGTGGCCTGTTCTTTAAAGCTGTTGCTGAGTTAACTGGGGAGTTGTCCGCGCTGCTTGCTGGGCTGGCAATTTTTACCTGCAGTCACAATGATAAGTAACTGAGGAGCTGAAGATTTGATTTTGCCACATTTTTCACACTTCATTAGCAATCCTTGAAAATACCATAATGTTTAGCAGAGCATTTTAAAGCTCATTTGTGCTGAGGTAGCAACACAGCAATGATGCTGAGTTTGGCCTGCAACGGCCTGACACCAGCATTACAACCACGCTCAAGAAGCATCTTGTATTTTGGCTCTGTGGGACTTTAATTCTTCACAGTTAAGTATCAGTGACCAAAGAGGTCGTTTTGGTCTGTAATATCTATGCTCATCACATCAGCCTACCGGCTACCCCACTTCTGTTCTAGCCTTGAATATGGACCAACATGAGAAGAGATGGACCCAGATGGCAAAATTTGGAGCTAAGGTATTTATCTGGCTCCCAATCTGTGCCTATCCTTAACACTTCTGCAACGTAAGCTAATCCATGTTATAGATGGCAGGCAGGCACCGTAAAGACTAACTCATTCAAAAGCTTTCATTGGTGACAGTCAGTACTGCACCAGATGCTATGAATGAATTTACAGAATAGGAGTACTGAATAGAAAGGAATAAAGTCATCCGCATACAAAGGATAGGGAAGGGCTAGGAGACCCCACTCCTGATAGAGAAGAAGGTGGTTTGAAAAGCTAGAAAGAGATAAACAACGCAGTTAATCCGGTGATCCATGAAGGTTATAATCCACGAAGGTTATAAAGATAATCCGTGAAGGTTATAAAAGGCACTAGGGCCTTGCTCCACACTTAGCTGTGGCCCCTCATCAAGAGAGCCCATATCACTGGCCCAAAAACACAGATTATAACAGTTCATTCACCAGCTCCTCTACCAATGTCATATACTTGCTTACAGTGCCCCTCTACTTTTCACACGGGACAATCCCTGCACATAAGAATGAATGGACACTGATTTGACACAGAAAAGACACAAGCCTGTGGCAGAATATTTGAACCTCCTTGGCGAGTCCATCACTAGCCTCAGAGGAGCTGTTCTGAAATAACAAAACTTTAAAATCCAACTTGAATGCAGAACTGTAGAACAAGATGCTGTCCACAGCCTGGACTGCATTAAATAGGGTCACAACCGAGTTTCTGGAGTCTTCTCCCCTTACCTGGATTAGTTTTTATAATCTGTATGTTCCTTAGTGAGTTAAATCTCCGTCTTGGCTGTCCCTTCTTCCCCTTTGCCTATCCTTTGTATTTAAATTACTTTATTCCTTTCTATTTAGTACTACTGGTCTCTTCAAGTCTGTTCATAGCACCTGACAAAATAACTCACTGACTACGAATGCTTATGCACGGCTAACTACCTCTCTCTACTCAGGTTATACAGAAGGGTAACAGGTACCAGCAGATGGGCCTAGACCCTTCAACGGCACGATTTGACTTCGGTGGGAATTAAGCCCCTAAATGCTGCGTGAAGATTTGGGTCCAAGCTTCAACAGGAAATCTGTGCCACAGCAATTTGGTCTCCCGGATCCCAGACAAGTGCCCTTCCTCGTCTTATCCAGATGTTTTTAAAATTTTGGGGTGTTGTGATCTGGACTCTAGGTTTTGAGTCCAACTCTAGTTGTGGAGGGAAGGTGCAATGAACTCCTGTTCCCAGAGCCCAAACTGGTCTCGAAGATAAAGCTCTGCCAGGAAACGGCTACAGAGCAGCGCACGTACCTTGGGGGCCGCGTTCTCCAGGTGCGTGGTGTCCACGGCTGTGCCAAGTGTCACTGGGCCAGACTCTACTTTCTTCAGGTTTTCTTTCACTTCCATAAGGCTCAGTTCCAGGTCCACCCTCCTGCTCTCTTTCCTTTTGCATGCCTCCTTGATCTCCTTCAGCTTCTCCTCTGTGGTAGCCAGCACACTCTTATCTGCAGAGGGAATAACACACACCAGCTGATCAGCTGGCACTACAGTGCTCAGAGCTGCCCTATGCCCAAGTCATTGTTCAAGAATCAGCTGTTCTGTTTATTGGGCAGAAGAAGAGAAGAAAGACTAATGAAGCATGATTTCTACACCTCTGCTCAAACAAGGTGCTGTTATAGGAAGATGTGGGCAACTGTTCTTCAATAACTCAGTGTGCTGGGATTGGGGGGACCGGTATAGGAAATGAAAGGACTTGTGTGAGTTACTGAAGTGGAAGAAGGAGTTATAAATCACATATTACTCTATAGTCACATGCATCTAGCATATAGTGGCTGAATGTGCATGTGGTTACGTCTGCCTCGGGTGGCCAGCTCCAGGGAGAAGACACCAAGTCCCTCCTCACAGGTCAAGCGCATAGCAAGCGAGCAAAACATATTGCTAAATGTTGCCCCTACAACACAAAACCCGTGGTGTCTCCCTTGTCCACCCTTCCAGTCTCCATCACGTGGTTCAGTTCAGACTGTAAACTTTACCTATGTGAACTTTTAAGATAACTATTGCACTTCCATGGGTCGGTCCCCTTACTATATATAGTACGTGAGCATTCACAAGCTTTCAGATGTGTAGGGCATTGCCCTATCGCACAGGTCTATCATAAAGATAACCTCAGCTGGGGAACAGAGGACCAGAGAGACTAAGGGCCAGCTTCCTAATGGTGCCCAACTCATTTGTTTCACTGGGAGTCGGACATCTAAAAACCCTTCAGGGTTTGGGTCTAAGGGACTTGCCCATGGTTACACAGGATGTTGCAGACTAGGCTGAGTCTCCCAGCTCCCACAGGATGCCTTCCCAGTCTTACACAGGTGTCCTAGCCCATTGCTGCTTGGTCTGCATCAGGACACTTCTGGCCCTTGTGCCTCTGAGCAGGAGCTTTCCTGATATCCTACCTGTGCAGCTAGCTAAAGTCTCCTTCAGTTCCCGTTTCTGTTTCCGGAGCTGGGTCAGCTGAGAACGGATGTCTTCTTTTTCTTTCTCCAGGCGCTCTTTTTCTTCAGTGTAGCGCTTCACCTCGGCCTCGGTCCTGTTCTTGCCCAGTTTGGTTTCCACCGCTGCTTCAAACACACGAACACAGTCAAGCTGAGCCAAGGCACAGTGGTCAGTCAAGGGACAGGAAAGCTGGCAGGTCTTTGGTAGAGCAGGGAAACCCAAATCAAACTGCTCCAGGAGCCTAAAACCAGATGCCTTAGACCTCACAGGGAGCGCCAGGCCTGTAACTAATATCACTCTTGTCCCCATTTTACCTATGGCAGGAGCAGAGGCAGAGAGGTCAAAGGCTGCGAGGGCCAGAGCCAGGTTCAACAACGTGTTATGTCTCTTCCCATATTAAACTCCTTTCAACCTCTTTCATCCGGCTGTCTTAACTGGTGTCTCCAGGCTGCTTCTGATGCATGAAAGCCCTTCCCTGAATATCAGCCCTACCTTGCTAAACCAAGTTCCTCACCTCATTCAGCCCCTTTTCCTAACGGGGAGAGGAAATCTCCTGTTTACTCAGTAACCACCATTCAGTTTTCTTGTCATCCTCCTCTTGACCTTCCTCACCTCCCTTCTCGGGCATGGTTTGCAGCCTGTGCTAAGCTTTGTCCTGCTACAGTCAAAACTGTTACCGGGCTCTGAGCTCACTAGTTCACGCTATCCTTCAGTCGGAGCAGCGGCTACAAAGTAAAAGCACCCCTTTTGCCTGGCCTTGCTATAACAAAAGCATTTTTAAACTACAGGAACAGCTTGAGGACTAATACAAGTACCATAAAGGGCCCTCGGTTTGGTTACAGTCAAAAGAAAAGCTCCGACACATTTCAAGACATCCAACCATTCCCTCAGCATCAGACACACTGTGTTTTCTGCATCTCAAACATCTCTCTAGTGTCTTGTTTTACAAGTCCTTATCCAGAGCCTCCTCCTCAAGGCCCACGGGGACGGCGCATGTTCTCAGGGTCCAGCAGTGTATCCGGGATCTCTTCCAAAACAGACTTACCCAAGTACTGCGGTTTATCATCATCCCACAACATTCCCCAGCCTCCTCCTATAATCCCTTATGGGGAAGTCATCCCTGTGACTCAGAGATGTTGCCTACTGCTCTTCTCCTTTATTCATGCCATGCTTAATTTGGATGCGGGAGATTCTGAATGCAAACCTAACCTAACTTTGTATCCTCCCTTCAGCCTCCACTAAGCAAGAGTGTTAATTTGGAGTCTACAAGGGCATGCCTTCCTATTATTAGTCTCTTGTCAAGGCTTTCAGTCCGGAGGCAAATAAATTATTGACAACTGCAACAGGCCTCTGCTGCAAGCCCATTTTACAGAAGTGGCCCAGGTTGACATTGTTTCTAAAACCCACCAGCATGCACACTGGATTCTCTCTTTCACCTCCTGTCATGCCTTGGGTCTTTCCAAGCCTTAGTGGAGGTCTCCCAGTGGACAAAAACTTTGCTAAGCATCAGTGGAAAAAAGCTAGGCCCTGGCTGAAATGACTGAAGAATGACTGAAGGGCCTTTCAGTGCTTTGCAAGGTTCGTTTCCACCACTACAAGCTTAAATAGACAGGGAAAGAAAAGAAAAAAACCTTAAGATCAGCTAAAGTGGTTAATTCTGCAGAAAAGTTCCATCACTGGAAGGTGGGTTAACGTTGGAAGTTGTGCCCCTTCCTGCCATTCCCTGTGGCTAGGTAGTCCTACGGCGACGTGACCCACCTGCGCTCGTCACCTTGGCACGGTCTACCTTCTCCTTCGGAGCAGGCGGGCTGCCCAGGATTGTGGTGGCAGCCGTGATCTCAAGACTGCTCTGAGGGAAGGCGATTTTCTGCTGTTGCATTTGGATTTTGACAGTGGTTGTCCGGGGCACTGGCTCTTCTGGCTCCGTCTTCTCCTGAGGTTTCTGCTGAGGGGGGAAAAATGCTTCAGAATAAATTGTTTTTAAAATCAGCTGATGACGACCGTCACGGGGGCCATGAAAGCACCTGGTCAGGGGCATCCGCCAGCTTTTGACAGGGCTCTGCTTCCTTAGCTGCTGAGGATGGGTCTGTCGCGTTGTCTGCTGTGGTCTTATTGCTAGCCCTCCCCAGCAGCGGAGAACTTAGAGGCGAAGCCTCCGTCTCTTTCTTGGCAACGCTGTGCAGGAAAGACCTCGTCGGCATGAGGTCTAGGTACACCCTGTCTTGGTCTCCTTCACATTTGCTTTCGCTTTGGGATATTTCTTCCTGCAGAAGAGAATACATAATATGAGAACAATGCAGCGAAACCCTGGTGCATACAGAAAGGCAGGCATGGACTCGAGGAAGTTACAGCGTTGCTTTGGGTGACTGGGAGTGAATTTTTCATCAGTGCTTCAGTAACCCAGAAGCAGAAAATCACTTGGCCTTTCAAGCCTCACTGAAAACCAACCTATGTGCCAAAGCACCAAATTTTAAAAGGTGTTTAGGTGTTGAGCTTCCCCTGAGTTCACTTTACAACTCTGTTGCTTTTGAGGATCGTGTCCTTTATTGATTATTTTAATGTAGTGTTCTTTAATTGAATTAAGGCACGAATGGGGAGATTTTCAAATGCCCAAAGCAGTTAGCGGAGGAAATTTCTGTCCTGCTAGAAAATCCAAGGCTTCACAACAGGGAGCTGGTAGGTGTCACAAGCAAATGGGGGTATTCCTGTGGGCATCCTGGAGGGCTCAGTGCCAGGCCGCTGCTCTTCAATATCCTCATCCGTAATGTCAAACTAAGTATAATCACTGCTGACTAAAATGTGCAGGCGACAACGTGATGGAGAGGCAATTAACAGTCAGGAGAGGCAGTCACAAAGCGATACAAGCTTCTTGCTTTGAGGCCCATTTAATCAAAATTCCCTTTCTGATTCAGCCAAATACAACACTATGCATCTAGGAATAAGAAACACTGGCAGCGTCTCAAGAACGTACAAACTGTATTCTAGACCAGTGGTCTCCCAAGTGGGGTGCGTGCACCCCAGGGGGAGCGCAAGACGATCCACTGGGGTGTGGGAAGAAAATACTAGAACTTCTATTTAGATGTATATTTATATGCATATACATATAGTGGGGGTGCGTGCTCAAAAATTTTTTACTGATAGGGGTGCGCAATCAAAAAAGTTTGGAGACCACTGGTCTAGACAACGTGGGCTCAGGGTGGGTTGAAAGCAGCCACTGCAGGAACGAGCAAAAAGGGCTAATGTGTTTCTTGGCTGTACAGACGGGGCTTTGTCCTTTACCACGGATATACTCCATCGCGCTGCTCCCGAGATACCCATGCCATGCAGCACAGGCTGTAACCCCGAGGCTGCCATCTCGTGGCTACAAGGTTCAATGCAATTTATCATCTAAGGGTAAGTGCTCCAGGGATGGTCTCAAATACTCAACGCATAAACGAACAGCATCACGGAGTCGCACGAGCTCATCACCACCTGCAGCTTTCAAAACTAGTCTCACTCCGCTGCTCTGCAAAGAGGGCTACTCAAAATGCCCCCGGAGCAGAAGGCTAGCGAGGCTGTAAAACCTTACTGTGATCACCTCCAGCAGGTCCACGTCATCGTACAGCTCCTCCTCCTGTGCCCTTTCCTGTGGCAGGTTATCGATGTAGGGGTTCGGCTCCGTGTACTTCCTCTGCATTAGGCTGCGAACATCCAAGGTGGCACAGCTGTAAAAGCTGCAGGGACTCCAGGTGTTCCCATCCACGCTTCAGGGAGTTTCCAGGCCCACCCCTGAGGGCTGCACCCTCCAAAGTCTGCTCTCACAAGTCCTTCCCCGAGACAGGGCTAGGATTGCCAACCTCCAGCTCGGGGCCAGGGTCCACGCTTGCACCCGTTAGCCACCAACTACAGCTGCCCATAAGATGGAGTTGCGGGGACCGGGTTTACTTACAAGAGGGAGTTCTTTGCAGCACTCACGATGCAGGAAATCCGGTCAGCATCAACATAATCGTAGGTAAAATCTTCTGGGTCCGTTTTTGAGTCTGACTCTGATAAGAGGAGGCCCAGCCAATGGCCCATTTCCTCGGATGACTTAGCCTAGAAAGAAACCAGATTGCTGTCACTACCAAGGCCTGCTTCTCGGGAGCACCCGGACTTGCGCTTGATGTGCGTTAGGCCATACGCTTGTCAGAATCTGCAGTGATAAAAGCAAATGGCTTTGCCCCGTAGATTTAAACTGGCAGATTTAACCTTTATATCTGAAACCAAAATATTCTGGCAAGCTGCTCCTCACGTAACCCCTTGCCAAGGCCAGCATTGAGGGTTTGGGGTCTACCCTAAAACGGGATGAAATCTGAATCTAATTCAGCTTTAGCATGGCTGTACTTTCAGCCCTTCGCCAGCAGAGGGCAGTCGTGAGATTTCCAAAACTGCTAGTTTTGCCCCATGAAATCTAGTCTCGCAAGTGCCAAGTTCAAGCTTTGTCGTTTTGGATGAGTCTGGATCAGGATACGGGATTCAAACGCTGAATGAACTTGGATAGGACTGAAATCTCGTCTCCATTCGGTCTGATTAAGATACTTGATCGCAGACAGCTAAAACCCTTGACACAAACTAACTGCCTGATATTTTGGAGGATTCACCATTTCCAGGCTGGGCAATTCTCTAATGGCGAACTCATGATTGTCAATGGTTTCCAAGTGAAATACAGCAACAGGCAGAAACATGCAAGGGTTTTTTTTTCATTTTTTTTTTGCGATTCTGTGGGGTTCAAACAGCAAACTCAAAACAAAATTCAAGGTAAGTGAATCCACGTGAATCAAAACCAGTTACCCTTGGAGGGTGCCTGGTAACAAATATCACCAGCTCTTTACAGCCCTAGAATTAAACAGGTTTTAATTACATGGGGGGGAAAACACGGGATCTGTATTTTGAGCTTCTGCCCATTTTAAAATAGGACAATTTCCAATGCTGCCTGGACACAAAGTAATCCACCTGTGCCATGAGCGTGGCACTCTGAGGAAGTGCCATTTCATGCCTCTGCCAGCTATTGCTGTTTTTCCAAGCTTGTTGTTGGCTTTTGCACCCACTGGCCTTGTGCGCAAGGGGCTGGCCAGGATTCACCGGACAGCTCAGGCGGACTGTGATTCGGGAGCTAAACAAAACACCTCCAGGCGCTGTGGCAGTCATTTCAAGCCCGTTGTTTGGCTATAAATATTCCACCCGCAGGAAAATACAGGAAATTGCTCACGTTGTCCTCCTCCTACTATAACCATGCTGTTGTCAGAGAAAACTAAGATTAGAAAAGTAACAATCCGGGATGCAGGCAAGTGAAAGTAGGTTTACGTGCCCTTTGCGGGCCTGATCTTCAGTTGGTATAAAAGGGTATCATGTCAATGGAGCAACGCCAACTTATCCCAACCGAAGATACACATGACCCAGTGTAAAGTACTTCTTTTTTGTATCCTAATGACACTGCTATCAGGAATGAACAGATATATAACTATCCTGCAGGTAATAACCTATTTGCCTTTAGTATGGCTAATCCAGGATGGATGCAGACACATGACACCTAAACCAGTGTAATTTACACCCAGGCTATTTTCTCCCTGAGTCTTTCAGGGGTACTTCCTCCAGTAGATTGGACAAAATTCCCCTGGTTTGAGATCAGTCCCCTCAGCTGTTATTTCTTTAACACCGGTGTTATACCAATTACACTGGTGTAAACAGGTCATCTGTCTATGCCTATCACTGTTCCTCATCCTATAAAGAAACCCTCCCCTTGTTTCTAGTCAACAGCAGTCCTAAAAGTGTTAGCATTTCTACCTGTCCTGCAAGTAAAGAGACCTGAAGCCTCAGGTCAGCGGGAAGTCTCATGCAAAGAAGATATCCTTGGCAGATGGGTTAGAGCAGCACAGATGGGGAGGTCGATACCCTACCTCTAACTTGATTAGCTCTTCCCCACTGTGGAGGACACGGAAGGAGTAGAGGTGGTCAGGGCTGGGCTCTGGAACAACTTCACAGCCCGCCAAGTTTAGGGGCTGCTGAGCACTTTTGCTTCTGTTCTTGTCCTGGTAGAGATGGAGGTGACCATCTTTCACTTGACACCAGCAGGGCTTCCACTGGCTGTTCACTAGCACGTTCAGATAACCTGCAAGCAAGCAAGCAAGCACGCACAAGTCAGCGCAGCACCGTCCTTTGCTGCGTCAGGACCTAGGCATAAAAACGACACTCGCGACTTCTACGTTAGCCCAGCATGTCGATTCACATACGTTTGGTTCTTAGGCCAGTCCTTGGCTTACTGCTGTATAAAAGGAAGAAGGATTACTAGGTATAGGTTAACACCAAAGGTTTGAAGCTAGGTTTTCCCACAGGTGGAAACCTAGTAAAAAATGTGATCCTTGGTGTTCGGATTAGGGTGAGAGCAGCAAACCAGCCATGGAGCCTTGGTCAGAGATTATCCAAAACTGCAGAGGCCTGTCCGCTCAAAGCTTGACTATCCACACACAAATTTCTTGCTGAATATCCTAAGCCAATTTTGGGGAAGGAAAGCACAGTGACGTGGTCTCCTGGGGCTACTGTACCCCGCTGTCTCCCCCATACCCCCCAAATCAGCCTTCAAGCACCACTATCTTTGGTATGCTCTGTTCACATCATAAGACACCATGCCTGCCACTTACTGGACGTTTCCAGGGATCTCTCCGGACTCTCCAGTGAGCAGGATTTTTTTCTCCCAAGGTTCATCAGGTTGCTCAGTTTCAGTCCCGATGTCCCCTTCTTCTTAACTAGTCAGAACGAAGAAAGAAACATGCAGTAGTCACACCACGCTTTCAAGATTCACAGGCGAACATATCTACAGCTGCCTTTGAAGTGGACATACGATCCTATTACCGTGCCAGCTGGTGGTGGCTGTATTTTTTTAGATCCACAATGCCCACCAGTGAATATCTAAAATGAGCCTATCATAATGATGGCCCCTATTCTTGGTCGAACATCTAAACCGCGCAGGCTGCACGCACCAGCCATGATCACGCTGCGACACCTTTGGGAGTTCTGTTTGCCCCCGTAAACATCCAAACCCCTCACGATCTTTTAAAATGGATTTGTCCTCGCAACACACCAGCGAGATACTAAAGATAGGCTGTTATCTTTTATTAGACCAACTCAAATAGGTGGGAAAATCCTTCTTTGCAAGTTTTTGGGTACACATACCCTCCATCAGGCGAGGAAGCATCTGTGGGTGGCTGGTGCAGATGGTTCCTCAGCCTGACGAAGGGTATTTGTACCTGAAAGCTTGCAAAGAATAGCGTCCAACTATTTGATGTGGTGTAATGCAAGATATCAGATTTACCCAAAGGATCTTGTCTGCTTATGTCCTTAGACCAACACGGCTACAACCGACACCTCTGAAAGACAGTCTGTAGCATTTTATTGAGGTTAAAATATTAGTTTATTTTACCATCTTTTGTTTCAGCAGGCTCTGGGTGGCTGTCTGTGCTGCTCCCGCTCTCCGATGCCACAGAATACCTCTCGGATAACTCCACCTGTCAGCAAGGATCAGACATGAGCTCTACAGGGTTAAGGGTGATACATTACTAACAACAAGCTTGGGCACTAAATATCATTTCTGGCAGACGGTGCTTTAGACCCCCGCCTCTGACAAGGAAGGAAGGGACTATGGAGTCAACATCAGAAATTAGAAGAATTAATGAATACTCAGAGATGTTTTGCATAGTAACTAAAGTGCATCTGCACACCCAGGTCTCTGAATGGGTAGGTCCCGTCCCTCACCCAGTATAAACTAGTATACCTCTACTGAAATCGTCAGCTGAGAAACCAGCCAATGCTTTGTACTTTGGAAGTACATCCTGTCTTTTGGACCATGTAGCTCCCTCAATCCTCTTAATTTTCTTATTAAGTCATCATGAGATTCACTGCCAACTTCTCCCATTCCTGCTATGCTCAGGTCTGAACACTTACTGGGTTTACATGGGGCTGCTGGTTCTCCAGTCAGGCACCACTGTTACTGCATGGGGCCCTGACACGTAGGTGACCTGCTCCCCATTAAATAGACCTCTCCACCTTGCCTTCCTATTTCTTAAGAGTCTTAAAGTATCTTTATAACAGAGACAGAGTTGTGCTTCAGTGTCTGAATCTGCACCTGACATGATCCAAAGCATTCAGTGTACAGGTGGATATCTGGATACAGGCAAGCTTTGGTTAGATGTGATCTCTTTTATTAGACCAACTGAGTACAATTACTGGCTACAAAATTAAAGAAGGTGAAGGACAATTAAGGTTGTTTCCATGAATGGTGTTTTCATCAGAAAAGTGCTTTGGTTATAGTCCTAGCATAGTCTGACGCCTTCCTCCCAGATACAGTGACTGTACTTGAACTCTGCATGCTGTTTTTTTAAAGGAGCGGGATGGAAAGGAAGACGTCTGAAGCGCTGCTGTCTCCTGCCTAATGACCACGGAGCCTGCTTTTCTCTGCTTTCAAAAAAAAAATCCACACTTTTTGGTTTAAAAAAAAAAAAGTTACCTTAAATCCACATTTTTCCAGGATGAAAATGAAATGCCATTATATATAGCTATGCATTAGTGGTGTTTCATTTGAATGACGGAAAAAATGTATATTTCAGGTTACTTTTTTAAAACTGAAAATTGGGGATTTTTTGAACTCGGAGAAAATCAGGCTCCCTGCTTATGACACCAGGTTGTATGTACCTTGGGGTAGCTTAGGCGCTGGGAGTCTGGGATGTACTGGTTTCCTTCAGCAGTTCCTTCAGACTGAAGGCTGCTGGTCTCCTGGATCACCTGGTGGAAGAGAAAGCAGAAAGCTGCGAGTGAGGTCTGGTTAGACTGACCCAGGCTCCTCTTTTTCCAGGATGGGCAGAATCAGAGGTACACAACGCACACCGCAGACCTCCCCGCCACCCAAAAATTCACTTGGTAGCTTTGGCAAAGGGCTTGTGCATCTAGTCTCAGGAACCAGTGACCCTAAGGAGGAACAGGGAGAGAAGAGAAGCTGGGACCCGGTGCAAGCAGACCCAGAGGCAGTGCTTGACAACAAAACGAGGAACGATTTGCAACTTCAGAGGCTGCTGATATGAATGGCAAATTGTGGCTATTTTGACAGCGCTCTTTTTGGAGGTCTTGGACTCGTTTGGACCCAACTGAAAGCATATCAAGGAGTGCAAACTCAGAGATGCGGTTTATGTGAAACCTTGGGTGCCAAAACCACCGACTTAACCCGGGCACGGGTAAGTTGGCATCAGTCCACTGAAATGATTTACGCTGATTTACCCAAAATAAGGACCAGCCCATATGTGAAAGCGGCCCAAAATCCTGCAGGGAAGAAGGCCAGCTTCATTTCCACGTATTGTGACTGAAGTAGTTTCAATGGTGTATGGACGAGTGTAACGGAGGGCAAGATCTGGTCCCTTCCATATCCCGACTCAAAGGCTGCAAGTAAACAAGGTTTTTCAGCTGGCTTGGAGTGAATCACTGGTCTTTGTAAAGGTTCATTGTTCTGCTGCCGTTTGAATCAAAGACCACGTTTCCTGTGCAGGCCGCGCGCGGCTATTTCATGTTCAGAACTTTCTCCACAAAACATTCCCACACATTGTTACAGAGAGAGGCATTAAGTGCTCTTCTCTCTTGCTTTTGCCATTAAAGCTCAATTAGGCTGAAGCTGGGAGTTTCAGGGTCTCTTGCTGAAAGGCCTCCATTATTCTCGCAGGAAAGGTTGGGCCAGGGAGGTTCTCCATCTCCCGACATACAGAAGGCAGCGGGGGCCTACAGGGAGGCAGCTCAGCCTCCTGGAAATGTAAGCGATGCAGAGCACACGTGTGTTTGTAGCTGAGAACGGGACAAATGCAAGTGGGAACAGGGGGAACGAGGTGTATTCTGCAAGCAGGGCACGTGGGGATTTAGCCGCAGGAATGAGCCTTTGGGAGTGGTATAGCATTCAACCCACCGGAGCATACAAGGGAGATGTAGCCTCAGACCAATGCCCTTTGTTTTTCTTCCCATCAGTTTCTCTCTCCCTCTTTTTGCTTTATCAAAGAATGAAACATCCTAAGGGATCCCTTAAGAGGCTCTTTATCCTAACTGGTCATCTCTTCCACGTCCCCAACTGCAGACTATGGTATGGGCACCTTTCCCTGCTGCTCCACTACCACCCATTCCTCAGGACTGGCTGCATGAGAATGAGAGGAGCAATGCCTGACAGGTGGCACTGAAAATCACAGACAGCCTGGTAGCAAGAGTTACGGGAAGGAGATAGGCAAGCCCCCTATCAGCACAGTGCAATGCTAAGTGGGTCAGCTTGAAAAAGTGCAGCCCTTCTTGAGGAAATTCAAAGGCACTTTATGGACAGAGCCCTAGGAGCCATCTCACTCCTTGCTCCTGACAATTTTAAGGTCCCGCATTTTCTCTTTCACTGTCTCCATCGCAAGAAAGCTGCAAGACCTAGCACAGTCTGCATGTATCCCAGTCCGAACAAAGCAGGAGGGAGCGCAGGGAAGGCAGGCAACATTTGAAACCCAGCGAGACGGTGACTGCAGGGTCAGCACAGAGCAAAGAGAAATGTTCCCACTCCACTACAATGGGCCATTTGCTGGCTAACCAGACACTGGCCACCACTGTGCCACTGAGCAGTGAAAGATGTGTAGACCCTTGGGTCACGCACCATGAGGCAGCTCCACTCACCCTGAGCCACTGCTCAGCCTGGTCCTTACTCTGCAGTCCCAGCACAATGACATCGGCATTCGTGGGAATGATCTTCAGCTTGTGCTCCTTCTTCCTCACTTGCTTCTCCTTGTGTGTGACAGTGCAGCCAAGCAAATTCACATCTAGCTGCGGGTTGTGGTCCTTGGAACTTTTGTAGCACTGAAAGCAAGACAAGAGGAGTAAAAGGTGTCAAAAATGAACCTTTGCTTCTTCCCCCCCAGCATAAACTCACCTGTAGCCTAGTCTCAAAGTTCAGGACGAGTGAAGCAAATGCAAACAGTATTCAGAATACAGGGGAAAAGTCTAAATCAGCTTAAGCTATAGTGTCCAGATGTTTGACACTATATACATCCATGTACATATATATATATATATATATATACACACACACACACACACACACACATCCAGCCAGATCTTGCTATAAGCTCCATCCCAAGAGGCTGCAGCAAGTGACTGTTGTCTTGTTACAGAGTTCAGTTTTGCCGTCAGAGGAGTCATGATTAACATGACGGTTCTCAGACCCGTAAATCACACACTACATTTTCAAAAACACCAAAGCAGATAAGAAGCTAAAGCCTTATTTTCAAAAGTGCCTCGAGGCCACAGCAGGCATGTTAGAGGACCTGGGCTTCAGCGGCCAAATTTCAAAAGTAGTTTAGGTGCCTGAAGATGCCCGCATATGTTAACTGCCATGTTTGCAATTCATAGGTGGGTCAACATTAATAGGAGTTGAGTGCCTAACCTGCTAAGACACTTTTGAAAATACCACTAGGTGCCTATCTGTATCTTCATCCACTTAAACAACTTTGAAAATCTGGCTCTAGGATCCTAACATCATAAGGCTTCAGTTTTGAAAATGGGACTTAGACCTCTAAGTCACTTGGATGCTTTTGAAAATTATACCTCGCATCATTTTCCTCAACAGCAAGCACTGCCTCTGTTTTGTGATCTATGTAGCGGCATGTGGTAGCACCCGCACCCACCTGAATCCATGGAGATGCATCACTGATGGAAAATATTTAGGAATTTCCACTTGGATGAGTAATCTTAAAGCATCTGAACTAAAGACTCCCTTGAAAATGAATTGAGAGGCTCCTTCCCACTCCCACTCTAAAAATAAACTATCACAGGCAGAAAACGAAAGGTTTGCCTACCAGCAATCTGGTGTCCTTAATGACACAGAGCTGTTTGGCCCACTGGCCCAGCCATTTCTTCCTCCAGAGGAAAGCGCAGATATGGGCATCCTTCATCAATTCAATGGTGGCTTCAGGCGATGGCCACTGGTGGGTCGCTGACTTTCCTTTACTGCTCTCTTCTTCATCGTAGGATTCATAAGAGCTGCTAACTGCTTCTCCATCTTCTGCAACAAAGGCAAAGATGGTCACTAAATGCATTTCCCTGTGGCAATTACCGCTTGCTTCACACATGCTCACATCAGGCAAGTGAGCGCATCATGTAGCATGCAGTAGTCACAAGCAGCCCTGAGGCTCTGCATCAGGCACTACATCTAAGTGTCTTGAAAATTTCCTAAGGGTATTTTCCTTCTCTATTTGCATCTCCAAGACCCACATTCTCCTTCTAGCCCAAATTGTTCCTCCAGCGTTTTGTGCATCAACTTGCAAAAGGCACTCCCCAGTTGCTCTCCAGTTTAAAAACATCCCTCGGATGTCCTTGGATGGCTCCTGGGCTTTTTCTCCCCCTACATTCAGCTATAAAACAAAACCCTGCAAGGCAACTGCAACCTCCGTTTAGCCCCTGACACATCCACCCCTGCATCCTAATTATCAGATGTCGAGATGAAGCTTGCCAGGCTCTGCTCCTTGCACCTGAGCTGCCATGCTGTTGTCCCAGTTCTGGGTCTACTCAGCGTTCAGTGCAGGGCAGGAGGTTGGTGCCCTGGGCAGCCCAGCTTTCTGTAGCAACACTTAGTGATAAACCGCAGCTTTTAACAAAGGCAACTGTTTTGTAGAGTTGGCAAGCGCAGGCAAACGTCCCCGTCACACTTAAGAAGGGGTGGGGTTTCCACAAATGCTCAATATCAGCTTTTGCCACTTCCCACTGAAGTCTGGTAGAGTTTTACCATTCAAATGCAAGCAGAGGCTGATGCGGAGCATGCTTGAAAATCCAACCCAAGACAGACGATACAGTCTGGCGCCAAGGCACTGTACATCGTGGAGGTTTTCAGAAGAGAAGGACGGACGGTCAGTGGGGCAAAATCCACGGAAATCAATGAAAAGACTTCATTGCAACACGCACCTATGGTGCTTCGGATACAGATCAAATCTGCAAGCCACCAAATAAGCATCATTATTAGCGGTGCCCATGTGGCACTGTCAAAAGTGGACCCTAAGAGAGGTCTGCCACCTGTTAGGGGTCTCAAATGCTCCTTCTGCTGTCGTGTTACTCTCCTTGGGGTTTGGGCTGCAATGTCCAAGCAAATCTACAGTTATAGGACCACAGAATCACTGAAGATTAGGGCTGGAAGGGACGTCAGGAGGTCATCTAGTCCTACCCGCTGCTCAAAGCAGGACCAGCCCCAACTAGATCATCCCAGCCAGGGCTCTATCAAGTCAGGCCTTAAAAACCTCCAAGGATGTTGATTCTCACCCTCCTAGCGAGAAAGTTTTTCCTAATATCCAACCTAAACCTCCCGTAAGTTACCTTAGCATCATCGACGCTGTTGAGAGGAAAACCCAAAAGAAAGAAAACAGCTGAAAGACTTCACTGAGTGTTTCATGGAAGAGCCCTTGAGGAAGGTACATTTATTCATTTTTAAAACAAAAATGACTCAACAGCAAGACTGTAGCTCCCAAAGACTCTTCCAACGGCATGTTTCCCCACACACAGACTGAGCCTTCGGCCACAATCTCCTGCGCATCAACCGCGATAACACCAGCGTGTCCGACACCGGGTGTGTTTGCACTAGACGAGCATCGCGGTGCAGCGCTACTGGGCAGAGGCTTATGACCACCTCGACATCAACTAAGCCCACAAAAGTACTACTGTCAGCAGACTTGAATCTACACCAGCATAGCTGTGCTAGCTAAAGTGTGCAATCTGTTTTATTCACGCACCGAGCCAGTATATTTTCCCCAGCTAATGCTACGTAGCAAAGATCTGGTCAGGGGCTCAGACCCTGCAGGTCTGCCTCTCCAGGGTGATGCCACTGGGAATCAGACCAACCAGTCTCCTTACAGCAAAGTACCATTTCTTTACAACAAAGGCATTTCGTAGCTGAGGCACTTTCAAACCTGCAGGAAAAGCTGATCACATCGAGCTGTTTCCCTCTAAGGCTTCCCACTCCCTGGACCTGGGAAGACAAACTCCCTCTGAAGAGCTTCTCTCTCTCAGGACCGTCTCAAGATGGATTTTGAAAGTGGCTTCCGTCCTTCTGAAAAAACTATTTCTTTGTTTTAACTATTTAGGGTTCTGTTGATCTGCCAATGCCAATGATATAAGGCTCAAAACGTATTAAACATCATTTGCATACCTTGGTATAATTTAAGTTTATATAAATTACACCAGGATTAGGAATGGACAGATGTGCAACCGTCTCAGGGCCGTAAACGCTATTGCAGACTTTTGCCGCTGGATGGCAGGGCCAGAGGTACTAGCTTGCTTGCAGTTACCAGGAGATGCAAGCGAGCAGATTAAACCTAAAGCATTGCAACTCTTAGCCCCTGATTCTTGGTCTGGACAAAAAGCTCCTCCAGTTTAGGGATCTGCCCTGTCTTGCCATTGCTTTTTTTTTTTTTTTTTTGCACCGATGTTATACCTAGAGACTGGGGACAAGATGCCTGGCACTAGCAGTCTTAAGTGTCCTGACATTTCCTGCGTTAGATCAATAGTGTTTTGTGTGTCTGCTCTTCCAACATCCTCTTACCAAGTTAATTAATACAATTACACAGAAAACTAATAACCCATTATATCATAATTTCCCCTCTTTGAAAAGTTCACACAGGCCTTCAGGGCACTTCTCCACATCTGTAAGAGGAGCTGGTTGGAGTTTTGCCTGACTGACCAAAAAATAAGGTCGATGGGCATTGTATTCCCTCTACTTCTGACAAAATAGATGAGAGACGACGAGATTTCATTGCCAGTATGAAAAACTGCAAACTTCTGCATGCTTCCCTGCCATCCCCTTGATGCTGACATGGTGAATGGTGGTGGTTACCCATCCATGCAGGGAATGGAAAAGTGCTCATGCAAGGTAGGTAGATAGTTTTGGTGGATGATTATCTCTCCAACAGCTATGGTCAATAGAAACCATCAGGCTTTGAAAGCATGCCGTACCCAGAGTTATTGTGGCATAAATTACTCCCTCAGTAACTTGTAACCCTGTCCTTGTTCCAGAGGCAGCAGGCCTACCGAAATGACCTGCAGAGTCCAAAGCAGAGAGAAAGAGAGAGAGAGAAAGCCACAGATGAACAAATACAGAAAACAGCGACTCGTTCGCATTTGAGTCCACGCTCCCAGTCTGCCTTTCAGCTGCTAACTTCCCGTGTCAAGATGGAAGGAGCAAAACTTTAAATGCCGACAGGAACAACAGGACCAGCACCAATTTTCAACCCATTTCCTTTTAAGTTCCTTTCAGACTAAAAGTCATAATTAAAATCAGCTGGTGCAGAAGCAATGTTTCAATCCCAGTAATTATTATTCAATAGGTAGCTGCATTTCCATTCAGTCTCTTATCAGGACTTTCAATTATGCAAATGCAGCACCAGAGAAGAATGATAAGGCTTTAACACAGCTCAGCACTGACAAAAAGCAAAAGGGGATCCTAGAAATTAATGAAGATGTAAAATGAAAGGCGACAGTTCCCAGTAGAGAGGCAGAAACAGCGCTGATGAAAGCCAGACCCCGTGCCCCAGCAATCCTGGCTGTTTTGTTCATTTTAATTCATTCATCCATGGTTTGTTACAGTGCTTTGGATTCCCACCTCCAGCGCCACATGACTCTCCTATCTCCTCAGCCCATCTGGAGGGTTTGCTTTGATGTCTCCTTCCTGGGGATGATCGTGCTCATTTTATTAGTGTGCTTTTTTTGGGGCTTTATTTTACCGCACCCCTCTGTTCGGAGAGATGTGGGTGGCTTCAATTCCGAGCATCAGTCAGAGATAGCCCCCAGACTGCCTGAATCTCTACCGCCCTGCTCGAACAGACTGGGTAAAGAGGGCAGTGAGAGTGGTTATGTTCACACTTATCGTATTTCTCCAGGAAACAAATTCCAACGACCTGAGGTTACTTACTCCCAGCACAGATGCACATGCATATGCATACTGCCCATCGACAGCATCCATCACCCTACGCTCCACAGGGACCCTTCAGCCATAACACATCACCCCCACCCCCCTTTTTTTTTTTTTGCAGATGAGGACTCTGATGGACAAGGGTCCAGTCTTGTACCCATTGATGCTATCAGCAAAATACAGACATCAGCAGCAGAAACAAGGTCAAACTTAGGAAGATTGAAAGGACAGGATCAAGGTACGGCAGAGCTGAGTTTTGAATCAAGCATTGTGCTTTAGCCCACAAGATCACACACCTGCATCAGTTGTTTAATACCTGGCTAATGACATATTATCACTGACACTCTCATATCAGTTTATTGATTATTCATTTGCCTGCCGTGGCTGCCTCCTAGCTCATCTCGTCAGAAAACGACTCTCATCAGACCATGGAGTGTTTTGGCAACTTAGCCTTTTCCTTCCCACGTAACCATGCCGCGGTGTCTAGTCTTAATCATGATGCAAGCTTATTCATTAACGTCTAGGGAAAGGTACTAGCTGGGGCCTGCTGAGGAGTGGTTTAGCATTTAAGAAGTGGGTAGCAGTGCTGGCATTCAGGATCCGCCAGAACTTGCATATTCCTACCCCAGTTCACTCTGTGGGTGTGATCGGCATCTTGCAGCTTGGCCTGATCTGTTAAAGAGTTTCAGCGATTTTACACTGGTCTATGCAACTGCAGGATCTCGGCCTATGTACAAAATAAAACTTAAAAACCCGAGGCCGGGTCAGCATCCTGCCAAAAGAGGGCTCTTGCTTCCTACTGTAATCTGCTTCCAGTCGGGATTTCACAACAGCCACTGTGCTACGTAGCGGAGCCGTCTGGGCTTCCACGGTGGAAGTGAGAACAGAATCCAGACCTTTCCCCTTGCAACGAAACCGCAGGAGAATTTCCCCCAGCTGCTAGCAATGCGACGCTGTTGGACAGTCTGATTTCTCCAGGAGAGGGCCCTGGTATACACCCCCCCGCTATTCCTTGCTTTTTAAAATTTTCTAAGAGTTCTTGAATCCAGCGACTGTCTGCATATCAGGACTTGGCCTTACCAAAATCACTTAATGTACAGGTAGGAAAGATAAAGCTAACGTCCGATTTAAAAAGGATCCAAGCCAGCGCGTGGTGCATAGCAAGGGGAACCAGTCTCCGACCAACATGCGCTGCACTCACGACACCGTGGCCCAGGGCGGATGAGAATACATGGGATGAACAGCATCTTATTCCCCTATCAGATTACAGGTGCGATTCAGTGATGCCCCTTGTAGAGTACAGTATTATTGGACCTGCTGTGCTTTACCACTGAGCCTCCCAAGATAAGTACTCAGGCTTTTATTCTTATAGAAACCAATGAGAGTTACATGCCTTCACCACCTCTGAGAGCCTGTGGCTTGGTGCCTGCAGCAGAGTGCATCATAGAGACACCCTGGACCAAAGACACCCTGTTTACAAGGGACACCCTGGACCAAAGGAGCCCTCGCAGCTTCACGTTTAAAAATGACTGCTATCCATACCACCCTGCCCGAATTCAGTACCTGCATTATCAAGAAACAGGGAGACTTGGGTAGTCTCTCATATCACTCCAAACAAGGTCTTCCTTTGGCTTATAAAGCGCTCCGAATTAGACAACCCATCTTATTTGGCACACAGCTCTTTTACAAACAGGCGCGCAAGACTAAATAAGAGACTGATACATGTCCCTGCACGCCGTGGCTCTGAGCGTAATCAGCTAGCTCCATTTTTTCATGTGCAGGGCAAAAAAACATAACTATTATCTCACTGTGGAGGTGACTGGAAAACACCCTGGGAAGTAAGATGCTTACATGAGGTTGCAAAGCAAATTAAAGATGGTCTGAGGCTGGCAGGTGGCTCTGTGCCAGGAAACAAGTTAAAGCAACTGGAAAAATCAACAACAAAAGGGTGCGTGACTCCCTCCCCTTTTATCTGTTCCCTGGTCGCCCATTTCTCCACCGGGGTATAAAGTTTCATCTGCCTTTTTGCTCAAGAGGAACGAGCAACTGGCAAAGATTTTTCTGCTTTGGCCAACAGTGCTAAAAAGTTTCAGTCGAACTGTAATGCTTGGGTTTATTCCAGCGGGGGAATGCCAGCCCGGGGGCATTTTGTAGTGCTGCTGCAATGGCTACGACCCCAAGCACTGAGAAGACACTTCTGAACTTCCTTCCCAAAGTGCCTTTATCCATTAGTTCTGCTGGATATAGGATATTCCCTGCACTACGAGAGTCTAGGAACTGTTCCCAATGCCTCTCGTGTTGATGTGGGGTTACAAAGCCGAATTCTTCCTCTAGTATTTGAACTGGACTGGAGTTATTTAGGGAAAGGGCCTGGACAAAATTCCACAGGTGCCTTTGTAACCCCAAACACAACCCCGGTTTCCCCATGACTCATGGGACTGATCTTGAAGGCTTTTACCTGCAACTTCTGAAATTATGGTGATTTTGCAAAAATGGAAAGTAATCCTACTCCACCACGGTCAGTCGCAAGCGGTGCTTGCCCCATATTGGAAAGACGGGGTCGTTTTAAAATGATGAGAAAAACACGGAGAGGTGGTGAGGAACAGAAGCTAAAATTGTAACCCACCCCACTTATCTGCACACAATGACACTATTCATCTTAGCCTCACCTCTAGTCTCTCCTCTCATGCAAACCAAGTGTTATCTCCCTGGTTATCACTGTACTTTACTGGCACCCAAATTGGTGGCTCATGGGAGGGAAGCAATAGGAAATTTTCTGCACCATTTTTCCTGTTTTGCTGCCACTTCCAAAGTCTCCCCTTGAAATTGGGGCCTCTGTTTAGCCTAAGAGCCGAACATCTGCACAGGAAGATGCAAGGAGCTGTCCTGAAGAGCTGATTTACAATACATGGTCCCCCCATGATTTCTAGCAGCGGGCCCCAAAGTGGGTGCAGACTTCCAAGCTCAGTGCTGCACATCTGGGTCATAGAGGACAACTCTGCTCATGCACCAGTCCTGAAACCAGATCCAGATCCTGAGCTTCATTTCTTATCCTTAAGTCTGAATTTCTCACCTGCCCTAAATAACACAATAGCATATGTGAGGATTTATGGAGTCTCCACTGTACATCCTTCACTCTCCAGGGGTAGATGGCAGGGTAATAGTCACATTGCTTGAGGCACAATGGGAAGATGCTGAGACGATGGGGTGATGAACACGGGCCGAGAACTTACACAGTATAGAAGAGCATCAGTGACATTTCCAGAACAAAATCAGGTGTACTATATAGAAATGTACATTTACAAGTAGCTTATACATGGCTAATAAATGACTACTGTTTCCATAAATCAGTTAATCTCTGATAGACTTAAAAAGCCCAACAGAAGAATAGTGTCAGATTTTAAGGGCCACAGGAAGCTTCAAATCATCAAGTCTGATGTCCTGCAGAAAATAGCCCACTAAATTTCACCCAGTTACCCCTGCATCAAGCCCAAGACCTCATGTCTTTGATAAAGGAATCTGATCTTGATCTGAAAGCATCAGAAACAGAAATCTACCCACACTTATACTGGTTTACAGTGATGTATTTACAACTAAACATGCTCCTTATTGTGTCTACAACAGGCTCAAAACACCTATTAGCTATTTATTAATCCTTTATAAACTATAATGGTACCTTCACTATTAAATGTGACCGACCACTACAGGGGTTGAACATGTATCATCAGCAAGTAACACAGAACTGTATGTACTTTTTTCCCCTTGCTCAAACAAGCGTCAAGATCTGTATCACGCTGCAGTTAAGGATAGCCATAAAAAAGCAGAGACACGGCTCTGATGTACCATTCATGGAGCCATCGTATGGCTCAGCTTCTTCATAATATCCCTCTGGTGACTCAGTCTTGAAGGCCAAGGGCTGTTTCACTTCTGGAATCTGCAGAAGGAAGAAATCAAACAAGCATGTGAACAGGCTGGAGTTTAGGAATAACCCCACGCGTGACTCATGACTTGAAGGCAAATGGGTCCAGAGACAAGGAGAGACAGACTGGCAAGTAACTTAACTGGGCTTCACCATACAGCCAGCTTACAAGGGCTGTTCTGATGCTGCACTTTGCAATTGCCCCACCATCTAACCATGTTGTGTCCACTTAAAATAGATCGTGTCTTCAATATTCCTGAAAACACTGGGAAAACCAGGTGGATTTCTAAATGGATGGGAATACTAACCCAGAGCCCCCTCTCGCTCTCCTACCAAATGTCATTTGTCTGAATGTGCTTCCTCCCTGGTCCTTCAATACAGATTTCATAGACATCATAGACACCAGGGCTGGAAGGGACCTCGGGAGATCATCAAGTCCAGCCCCCTAATTCCTGCCCGTAAACTTATTTTTAATTGGGCTGCTGTTCAACCCCAAGGAGAATATTAATGGAGACCTGAATTGCGGACAGCTGGAATTTGGATTTACTACCATTAGCCCAAACAGCCCTTTAGCTCCCCATCTCAAACCCCACAGCTGACAGTCCACTGCCAGTTGGTCATCGCAGCCAACGCCTCTATCTTAAGAAGCATACCGGATATCTTTAATGTTGATTTGAGCATAAATGAAGGAAGTGGATAAATAACATTAATGTGAACCGAGCCTTTGAAAAGAGTCCAAGTGCTGGAAAATCCCTGTTGCGTCTGCCAAACCCCTCCCAACACACAAGCAAGGCCTGGCAGAGAAAACAGCTCCCCGAGTCGTTAGAAATACTAACGTGCAAGTGAAGATGATGGGTAAAACCAAGCCTTTTTATTGTCCAAGCTGTTCACGTGACTGCAGACTGCAGTGGACGGCGTGACACCTGTCATTAGGGGAACCGGGAGCGCTCCTATCCTTCTGCCCAGCCATTTCCAAACTAAGTCCAGCAACAAGTCTTCCTTGTCGCTTGCTGCACATTATACCGCACAGCGCATCTCTACGACGCGCCACGCATCGTGTTCTTGCTCCCCGTTCGAAACAGCCAATGACACTATTTTAGCTGGGGGTGGTTATTCTGTCAGTCACTTGTTTATGGTGTAACTTAGATTACAGGTGTATGAACTGGGCTGGGACCAGGCAGCAGCGATGCTGAAAATGGCTTGCCAGGAGACAGGCAGATCTGGCAGATCTTCCTAGGAGACAACTAGGGGTATGTTAACAACTACTCTTTTCTATCCTTTCAGCTAATTCATGGCTATGTGCTCCCCTTGATGATGCAAAGCCAAGGAAGAAGAGAAGACATGGGGCAGGGCCATGACATATTGTGAAAGGCCCTGCACACTATCACTAGTGGGAATTAAAGCTGCCCCTTCTCCCTACCAAGCACTAAAGGAAAAATATTACTGTACTCTTCCAATTACAGATCCATCTTCTTAGCTACGCCAAAAGCATCACACTCTACTTCTCTGTGGGGCTGACGAGCCCCTGAGAGTCCTGACTTTTGTACCTGCGGTATTTTTGTGTACACAATAAAAAGACCAAGTCACAATTTTTTCAGCATAGTTTGTATCTTAGTTTTTTAAGTACATTTAAGTCTTAGGCCTTTTCCTTTGTTCTCCTATTAGGACCTAGTAAGGGCAATAGCATTGGGACACTCAGATGTCTATGGCAATAGGGCAGTAAGTCCCAGTCTGGCCCATCTGGATTGGTGCTTTGATCCCGGTGGAGTCGGAAGATCAGATTTTTGGGTCCCATTCACATGGGTCTCTGCAAACCCGTGGGCGAAACCTTCTCATACTTGGGTGAAAGGTCTCTCCCAGCCCTGTCCGTCTATAAACTCTCAGTAAACGTGTCCACATACATCAACATGCATGTAGGCATGGAGACCACGCTGCTGGAAAACCGTTCCCCATCATGCTTTCACACTGAAGAGCTGAAGCTAAAGCATTGCACCGAAAGACAAACGCTCAGTACATCTGCTGGCTCCACTTCCTCAGCCAGGGAATATTTCCATCCTTTCCATCTGTGGCAGGCTGGCTGCGAGAGCCAGCCAACACGGTGGCAAAAACAATAAACAGGTTGGGAGGGCATCTCCGTCCACACAAAGGCCCACCGCGATTTCCTCCGATGCTGACCAACAAGTGTCGGGGAAGGGGTAGGGGAAGTTGCTTTGTTTGCTTAATAGAGACGACAGAAGTTGTCAGGCTTCAGCTGCTTTAAAGGTTATATTTTTTCTCTTTCCCTAAAGGCGTGGCTTTCTTTTGTCTCCCGCAGAGGTCAAACATGCATTGTACTGTGTTATCTAAACCAATCTCAGTCACTCCAGGACACCTGTCCTTTTCGTTCGTGCACAATAGACCATGCAACCCCAAATAAATTCCAGGACCCCAGCAGCTCCAACATCTATTTTAAGAAGCTGGCACGGCAGGAGAGGACATCAGTGTTTTTTCTTGGAGGAAAGTGCAAGTCTGAAAATCAGAGCACAGCACAGAGCCGCTAGTGCCAAGGGGGACAGAAGACAAGCATTATATACATATCACACCTGATCCCAAGCCTATGGCAGGCATTATGTTTGTTCAAGACTTACACCATTTTGCCTAGCTCTCTCACTGGAATCCACCTGCACCTTAAAATCCTCCACCCCCTGAAAAGGAGACCAAAAAAAAAAAGTGTAAGATAATCAAAAGAGATCCCTAAACCCCAGAAAAATAAACAGACCCATATCCCATCACATCATCGCTTTGTAATCAGCTTCCCAGGCTGGGCTTAAGGGT
Organism: Crocodylus siamensis; assembly: GCF_052110815.1. NCBI lineage: Eukaryota > Metazoa > Chordata > Crocodylia > Crocodylidae > Crocodylus > Crocodylus siamensis. The sequence continues at coordinate 89,082,754 of NC_143401.1, read as the reverse complement.
GCGGGAGGGTTTAGCTTTCGGTTTCAGCGCTCTCTGACCATTAATCTCAGAGCTTTTATAGAAACAGCACTCTCTGGTCATTGCCCTTTCAGGAACAGGGGTCCAAGTTCACAAGCTGAAGGGCTGTGATCTCCGCTTCCCTGCAGGAGGCCGTGCAGCCCCCTCCCTCGCACATGAAAGCCAGACTCCCAGGGATTTTCTTCTGGCTGCTTTCCCTTCACTCAAAGCCTCCCTGCTTTAAACCTCCAACATATCACAGACCCCTGATGCGGCATGTGCTGCACCGGCAGGGAAAGCAGGGGCTGCTGAAGGAGAACCACGTGCCCCAAAATTGGGAGCATGCTTGCTGACGACACGTATGCACAGCGCTCAGCCCACTGGTATCCTTGGTCCTGTCCTTGGTGTTATCCCGGTATAAGTCTTGAACAACCATAATGCTGCCATAGGCTTGGGATTCGGTGTGATACGTATGTGATGCTTGTCTTCTGTCCCCCTTGGCATAAGTGGCTCTGTGCTGTGCTCTAGTTTTCAGACTTGCACTTTCCCCCCCAAAATGGGAGATTCTTGGTCTTGCTGAACTCTGTCACTGGAGATACGGGTTCAACCGAAGCCCCTTTTTGCCATTGGAGGACAGCTGCCCATTTTCAAGAACAGATACGTCCACAAGCGAATCCGAGGAAGATGAGCTGGATGGTGACTAAGGGACAACTGGACGGCTTCCAGCCTTCCCGCTCCACGAAGACGAGCCGCCGGGCTGCAACGCTCGGGAGAAGCCTGCTCCCGGCTCTGTTCAAGTCACCGCTGGACACAAGCGGGAGGCAGGCTGGCATCCCCGGTGGGCTCCAGGGCAGCACAGCCCCAGCGTGCTCATGTTCAGAGCATGCTCAGCTGTCATTGCATCCCTTTTACTTTTTAACCAGAAGTTAAATGAGAGCACACCCATTTTATTGCCTCTTTCCCCCAGGCCATAGGCCCAGCAGCTGTAGCTGCTGCTGACTGGAGTCCTCAGAGAAAAACTCTTCCTACTGTCTTAGCAGCAAGAAAAAGCAAAAATCCCAAAGAGGAAAACATTGCAGGTCTCTTCCATTGCACCTAGCTGTGTCATCCGCCCGAGTGGCAGCAGCTGCAAGATGGCGAATTTGCCTTTTCCTGGTGGCGATTTCTCACCGCCTAATTGGGACTCCTTGAACGATCTCCCTGACCACAGTTCTGCAAACACGCGTACTTTTGCCATCCTGAAAATTTAACAGGCCTGCTCACATGTTCACAGCCCCACTAACCTGCTTTGCTGCAAGGGAGTGTAATTCAGATGCCAGTGGACGTATCTGCCTGCACTCGGCACAGGTTCCCCCTCTCGAAGCACCCATGGGGTGAGAATTACGAAGGAGCTCAGTCCACTGGATGCCACCGTCTTTGGGAAGCCTGACCCGTCGGTGTCACAGGCTTCATTTCATAGACGTTAGGGCTGGAAGGGACCTTGAAGATCGTCGAGTCCAGCCCCCTGCCCCAGGGGCAGGACATCAGCTGGGGTCAAAGGGTCCCAGCAAGATAAGCATCCAAAAGTCTGGGTTCAATTTAGGTGCTAAATGAGAGCCGGTCTGTTGTGGACAAGGCCTTTCTAAAAGGATGAAAAAATCTGCCCCTTTTGGAGGAACTGTTTGCAGGGCACCGTGCACAAACTCTGGAAGCGCTTTGTGGGCCTGTCACCCCCTCAGCAGTTCACTCCCGTTACAGCCTCTGAGCTCATATTTTTTCATTCCCGAGACCACATTTTGCCTGGTTTTGTGTTACAAGCTGGGGAAGAAGCCCCATTTCCACTCAGATGAGCAGTCAACCCAAAGCAGAGTCCATAAGCTGAAGAGCTGGCAACCCTTGGGCCATGCCCACACGGTGACCGCGGAGCACTGCTCACCCCAGCCCCCCCACTCTCACATTGCCACAGCACAGGCACAAGGCACAGGAACTGGCAGGTGTCCTCAGCCTGTGCCCAGAGCAGCTCTCAGGCTTTCTGCCTCGGATGTGTTTACTGGTGCACTATTTGTGCAGCTCTATATCGCCGTGCAAAGGGGCAGGCTGCAAGTCCCGGTGGCACTTCCCCGAGCAGCACGGAGGCAGCCTACGTGACCACGGGTTGGTTCACTGCGGAGTGACTCCCTGGCTGAAGTCAATGGTTGGGTTGTTTGCCTCCTCATCTGCCTCCCCCCACTTAGTCTATTCTCCTTCTTTTGCTCACTCACCTCTCTTTAAATAATAGGCAGCTGATTTGTGTGTTTATAAACCATGACATGAGGCTGGACCCGGGCAGAGCAAGCAGGTGCGGTGCAGGCTTGCCCCGAGTGACCCTACCGATGCACCATGCTTCAGATCCGAGATCATTCTGCTCTTCCAGCCTAGAGCATGTCTCTGGGGCTGTTAATCCCATAAAGCTAAAATACAGCACACATGGTAAAGGGTTCATAATGTTCCTCTCCAAGAGCTGATTGCCCAGAGCAGGGAGCAGCAACCCATGGACCATGGCTCGTGACCCAGCCCCCTCCACAGGCCACAAATTTCCACGCCCTAGAGAGCCCAAACCATCTGCACTTACCCTCATTGCCAGCCTCCATCCCCTACGGCAATGGAGACGGGCAAATTTTCCGGCAAGCGTGAGAGAGCAGCAGGAAGGAGGGGTCTCTGGAGGGGATGGGCAGTGCAATCCCCCGGACCACCCTTGTCTGAATCAGACCATGGCAGGCTGGATTGAGCCTCCGAGCCATAGGATGCTGACCCCCGACCTGGAGGAAAACAGCCTACTGTTGCAATTACAGCCTTCGCTCAAGTTGTACAGGTCTCTGCTGAAGTCCCCGGCTGAAAGCTGACGGGGCAGACGTGCGAAAGTCAGTGCAAATGCAACTCCTGCTTTTGCTAAGACCCGGGCAGTCAGCTTTGAATGGGTCAGGAATTGAAAGAAAGGGATGAGGCAGGAGCCACTGTTACATTGCTCATGGAGGGCACCAGGAAAGAGCCACAGAAGTGAGAGGGAGGCTGGGAAAGCGCCTGCCCTGCTCGGGGCCCGAGGTGCATTCCTGTATTTGTTCCACTGAATAACCAGGAGAAGCAGCCTCTAAGTTTCCCACAGCCAGCGCCAGTGTGCAGCTGGGCCTCCTCCAGCCCTGTCACACAGCTCCAGCTGCCCGATAACCGCTCCATCTGCTTACTGATACCCAGGCAGGCTTTCCTTTTGGCATGCGGCTCTTTTGCTGCACCAGCTCACGGGCCTCTTCTACCCATCTCGCTGCTAAGGAAGAGCCCCCAGCTATAAGAAACATCCAGACATATCGCTCTCCCGGGAGCGGCCGGAGGAAGCCCTGCGTTCTCAGTACAGCGTGTCCATGGAGAGCACAGTCCGCATAAGCCGCTAAGCCGGATGGGTTCGCTGGAAACCCCCCGGGCGCTGGAATTTAGCTGTTCTGATAATTGCAATATGTTGACAAGGCCTCTCTATTAATCCAGCCCTACCTCTTTCCTTCTCTGGCCTCATTTTCCCAGCACCTCTAGGCAACACCCATCCATAAAACTCCCCTACAGCAGAGCCCCTGCAAGACCCTTTCTACTAATCCTGCAGCTTGCCCTCTGACTTCTGCTTCCTGTCAGGGGAACAGCTTCTCCAGCGAGCCCCTTGCACCCCCCCCCTTTCAAGTCTGCTGTGCTTTTACATCAGAAAGTCCTCGCTGCTGCGATTCCCATGTCCGATCAGCACTTGAACAGTAAGACCCGCTGTCAGCGTCCCTGGAGGATAGCAAGAGCTGGCTTTCTGGCAAGGAAACAAAATCCCACTGAAAGCTGATCGCGTTGAACTGTAACCTAATTAAATTTATAACTGCCCTGTGGAAAAGTCCAAAGCAACTTTGTTTGTGGACTTTTTTTTTATTTTATTTTTTTTAAAGCTAAGTTTCAGGGAAGCTGGAGTCATACAGAACGGGTTTTACACACCAGCCCGGGAGGGCCGAAAAGCAGGCCCTGGAAAGAAATCTGCACCCCAAAATTATAGTGCAAGTGGCATCCCATTACTTCCAACCTGTTATATGCCACATCCACCACAGCGGATGCATGGGTGGCCAGGAGGCTTGGTTAGCAGCTTCACTTAAATGCCCCTAGAAAGAGAAGGGGCAAAACACTGAACTTCTCTCCTTTGTGGGCAAAGTGACCCTCCATCATAGGCAAGAGACTCACAAAATCCTCACGTCTAACTCCTACAGTCCCTGTGAATCCCGATGCCAGGTACTAACAGGCCTGGCTCTTGCAAGCTCTCTTGGGTCAGACAAGGCAGCATGGCAAGGAGAAGAATAAGCCAAACTACCTCCCCTGTGGTTTCGGACACTCGGGCATTGTTCCTCGCTCTCGCAGGGCCGCGTGGCTGCAGGTTTCATAAGATGCTGCCCAGGGGTAGGGAACAATAGACTAGTGTCTGCTAGCGGGATTATAAAAGTGGATGAGGCCAGATGCTTCAGATGAAAGCAAGCACTTATCTTCCTCAGCCATGATCAAACCATGCAGGAGAGAAGTGCTTCCTGACACCACACAGCGACGACCCAAATGTGCTAACGCATGAGGACTGCTGGCCTGTACGTGTTTATCCCAGGCAGCCTAACCCCAGCAGCTGCTCTCACACTCCTAGGAGAAGATGGTCAAAAGGCCTGCTAGGTGCCTTCAACCCTCCTCCGAAAGTCACTGCGACTAAGTATTTCCCTTAGTACCGTCCATCAGCAGCCGTTCTGTGCATCACCTATGCCACAAAAGAGCGTTGGCTCTGGGACAGTAGTGGCTGTGGAGCATTTACGGCTCTCAAATGCTGTCATCAGAAGTAGAAGCGGTTAGATCTGCTCAAGTATGAGACTGTGAAAAGCGATGGAAAGCAATGGGAGAAGGGAAGACAAGGAACCAAACACGTACTATCTTTGGTGGAGGAAGGTCTGGCAGGCTCTTCCGAGGAGGAGATGAATGCTGTCCTGCTTCCCCGTTGGGCCCCGCGTCTCTGCGAACCAGTGCTACAACACAGAAGCAAGCAGAAATGAGGACACGTGGCATTTCCCAGCAAAGTGCTTATTACCCAGTCACAGACGCGTGCTGCGTTATATTTGAAGAGGAAGCGGTGCCAACAACAGAGTATATTGCACTGCGCCCACCATCTCAGCCAGGGCTACAGGCCACAGCCACAGGGCCACTCCTCCTGGTAGAAAGCTGCTATTTTCTGGCATGTTTTTTTTTTTCCTTCTGGAATGAAAACCATGAAGATCAAAACAGCTGTCAAAAACAAAATCCCGCGACTTGCAATGAAGTTGTCTATATTGAGCAGGCCTAAATGCTCACTCTGTTATTACTGGGTGGCATGTGGCTGCAAGTTGCAGACAAATAACTTTCCCTCTCCCAGTGTTGCTCTACAAACACACTTAAGAAAAAAGGGGGTAGGGGATGTTCAAGTGGTGCAAAACATGTACCGCTGCTGACTTCAGAGGGGAACTTGGCCTGGACAGAAAGCATTTCCTAACCTGTTTCCCCCTGGGGAATGTGTGCACCAGAGCTCCTTCCCACTGATGGCCCTACAGCTGTAAACTAAGGAACTGCTGTATTTGGTACACAAAAGGGGTCTCTATATCCCCCACCCAAAAAAGCTGTAGCTAAAGGAGGGTCAGCGTAACTAGATCCTACGACTGACTTGCTGGAACGTAGAAGGCAGTGCTACCTCCTGAGGAGACCTGGGCACGTAACAACCCAGGACCTTTTTGCTTCAAAAAGTCTATCCCCTGCTCTATTCCTGAACCTCTGTGTGCCCAAGCAGATGTCCCAATTTCTCAGCATGGGATCATGACATTCAACTCCCTTTGTATAGCACAAAAGACTTTAGACAGAGAGAGAGAGCAGAGTCTGGTTGCTTTCTTACTAATAGGCTGAGAGCTGTAATGTTAACCACTGACACTTTTACATAACATTTTTGTAGCTATGCAAAAGGAAAGGAAAGGAAAGGAAAGGAAAGGAAAGGAAAGGAGTGCAGGGTGTATATCCGCTTAGTGGGACCAAGTGACACCGAGAACCCGGTAACAGGTAGAGGCTGAGATTTTCCCAGGGGCCTAAGGAGGAAGCAAGGGTCAGTGGTTAGGGAAGTAACCCGAGATCCGTGTTCAATATTTACTTCTGCCACAGAATACCCGAGCGATAAGCCATAGAGATCAGGTCCTCAAAGGTAGATATGGGAGTTCAACTCTCACCCACCTCTGAAGGTCTGAGCCTTAATCTCTCTCTGCCTCTGCTCTCAGTCCCGCAGCATCCCTCTACCAGTACCTAGCTATGAGATTAAGGCACCCTCAGATAACACTGCAATGGCAGCCTTGGGAGGGACACACAAAACCAATCGATTCCATAGGAGTTGGGTGCCTAGTTCCCTTGGGCTCATTTGAAAATCCCAGCCTCTCCCCACGTGCAAAAAGGGAACATTGGCAACATCATGCACTTCCTTGCTCAAAAGAGGCTGGCACGAGCGTTGCTGCATATTTCATGTTTAAAAATAAAAGCTGGGACCACACTGCACTATTTCAGTCTCCGTCTCAGAAGCCACAATGACATCCCCGAACCTGCATCCTTTAATGAGCCTCTGGTGTGAGGGCACAGGATCACAACAGTGCAAACCATACAAGGGCCATGTCCCGCAGCGAGAGGCCGTCTGCTCCTCACAGTACAGTCTCTGCTTTTAATGCCGGACGAGTTCATTAAACTCCAGCATGGTTTGTAGGCCATACTGCTCGGTGAGTTGATGCCTGCTGAAAATATCTGTGGGCTATGCACAACTGCGGCAAGCAGGGATGCTGGGTTTCTTTTGCGGTTTAACCTTACAATAAACCAGGGGAAATGTAAGGCACAGACTGTGACCATCAGCCTGAAAACACTGCTCTCCTGCATCAGGTAGAGACAAAGGAGCTGGACCAGCCAAAGGCCTCCTTGGTAGCACTGCAAATGCCCTGCTTCCTAGCTGTCACGCAGGGATGCCCTCTTCCACAAGGGAGAAGGAAGAGCTGCTGGCAGGGCAGACATCATGTCGTGTTACCATCGATGGTTGCCATGTGCCTCTGGAAGAGACTGGGAATCATGTGATGCTTCCCGAAGAGCTTTGCTCAAAGGATGGTGCCATAACACTGCTTAGAAGAGCCTAGCTCTTCACTTACGGCCTGGTCACCTCCCCATTCACAGACACCAAGGGTTTTCCAAACAGGGAAAAATGTGCAGGAAAGCTTCCTGCAGAGGTGTATAAAAGCACAATGCCAACGCATGGCCTGCTGCAAAGAGCGGAGCCCACTCTAGCTCCGCAGGATCAGCTACGAGACAAATATCAGTCTATGCCATGATAACAGAAGCAAAACTCTGCATTACTTGCGTGGTACCAGCATCGACTTACAAATAGTGAGATCCTGGCTTCACTTCCTACCCAGCCAGCACCCTAATGAATCTTGCCATGCCAGGAGTATGCTGTTTGCTTTGCATATTAATTGCCCCTCGTCTCCTCAGTGACTCACAAACAGGATGGAGACGAGATCTCCCCAACTGGTGTAAATGGCCACAGCTCCCCAGAGCTACGCGGATTTACCGCCAGTGAGTATCTGACCATGATGCAGCACAGGTTGGCTCTACGTGGGGAGCCTGTATCCCATCCCTGTAGAGTACACCCCCTTTTAAGGTGAGGTTGGAGCTGCATGCTGAGATCCCTGCTGGACTTGTGGCATTGCCTGCTCTTTAACTTTTTCCTGAATAAGGAAAAAATGTTTTTTTTCAGAATTTCCCAAAGCAGGAAGTCAAGGGTGTAGCAATCCCAGTTGGTTTGGAGAGGTGGCATCCACAAAAGACATTGAAGAATAGTCCCAAATGCAACAGTGCTTAGCACCAGGTTCCCCTCCTTTCATAATTCTCATAAACCCAGAATTTAGGTGACACTTAGAAGAAAGTGAAAAACTGGGCATAAAAACACAAATTCTACCAGAAATAAGATGGGGCACTGATGGTTCACTCTCATCTCTCCCTGCTGTCTCGTGCAGGTGAACAAAGCAAGTACTTCATAGATCAGAGGGCCGGCGCAGTCCCTGCCATCACGCAACCTGACCTGCTGCTCGGGTCAGGCTGGAGAACGTCACCTCGTGCACCCCTGCTCTCGTGCCTCTGCGCTGGCTGCATTTTACCTGCTGCTACTGAAGGGCACGGAGTCGGTTTCTCACGTAACTTGTGTCTCTTTATTATGGTGAATTCAATTACTGTGCTGCCACCAAGAGACCTAGAAAGGACTTCATCGTTCAGCTTGGAGGCCTCCTAAGGCAATCAATGGCAGGCACATTTAGGAGTGGAGCTTAGAGCTGTTCTCAGAGATTACTGAAGCCTTTTAGGGCATTTGCTTGTCTGGGTTTCTCTCCTTTCTTCTAAGCTCATGCAATTCCTGTTTTTAAGAGCATCTTATAACATGCTGCTCCTAGACATGAGCACGAGTGCAATTAAAACCGTGAAAGGGCCCTGAACTGAGTGCCAGTGAGCACCTACCACTCAGTGCCTACCTCTGATTTCACTGAGTTTGCTTCAGGTATCATAGCTGCCACCATCAGCGTGGTGTCACATGGTCCCTGGAAGGTTTTTACCTATTAAAGTCAGTATGTGTTAGGACAGGGGTGCTCAACCCCTAACGTGGGAGCCACATCTGGCCTGCAGAGCTGTGATCCGGCTGGCAGGCCTCCACAAGGGTCGAAAAATATGGAGGGGGGGAGCAGGGGCAACTAACACGCGATCCTGCAGTGGGCAATTTGGCCTGATCCTGGGTGTGCAGCCCTGTACACACCAGATTTTGCTCAGAGAGTGGATCTGGCCCAGGGGCCCACCCTGCACAAGTCTGCAGGGCAGACAATTTGGGCACCACTGTTTTAGGAGACAACCCTCGCCTGAAAGGGAACGACTCTTCTACGATGCTGCCTCAGGCAGGGGGCTGGACTAGATGACCTCTGGAGGTCCCTTCCAGCACCACTTCTCTATCACCCTAAGGGTGGCTAACTGCTTGGCCGTGCATCTGCTCAAGTTTTAGCTGCACTTAAGCCGAATGTGTGACACCACCCTCAAACTCCAAGCCTGCACAAATCATCGCCACGAGCCTGCAACAGCTGGTCCATAAGCAGATCCTTGCCCCTGCACACGCCTCATTTACTTTACCAGGACTCTGCAGATTTAAAAGCTGCATAGACAGGTCCTGCCCAGGACTGGGGCCCTTGTGCACAGCTCTGCCTGCCATTTTGGCCAATTGTACATATAACCTAAGCTACTGTCTTCAATCTTCCCAAATAAAACTTAAAAGTTTAACTTGAACTGGGGAGGTGGCTGAAAGACAGGGGAAAAAAGAGCCCTGTCCCTTAGGGAAGTGAGCAGGCTCATGGTCCTTGAAGTAAAAACAGGATCTCTAAAAATAATTACGGCAGGCTTTACACAGAGCCTTTCTGCATGGCTGTCCCGAGCAAACCTTCTCACTCGATTCAGGTAGTCGGACCCAGCACTGAGACTCCACAGGTCTTTCTGCTGCCACCGATCTCCCTGCTCTGAGCTGCAAGCTTCTTCAGCTTCAGCTTAATGCTATTGCTTGTACTACAGTACGTAGAGCCTGGCAACCACAGGCAAGATGCTGGGCTCCCTGTGGACAGGGCTGTTCACTCGCATGGTAAGACAGTTCATGTACAGCTGCAAGGAGCATGATGATAAGAATGCCAAGGGGCTAAAAGCCTTACTCAGATTTGCAAGCATTGATCAGTTGTGACCTTCGGAATTGCCATAAACACTGTGGGAGTGACAAACCTTCACTGAACCATTCTGAAAGTTTGCAAGTTTCCTTCCCATTTTGCAGGGTCAAAGCCGGGCAGGTATAATCAGAAAATTTCTTCTGAAAACAAAGATGAGCACTTCTTCTAGGTTCAATTGTTCTCAGTGTATACAGCCTGTTTGGTCTAGCACCATGGTTCCCAACCTTCCTGGACTTGAGGCATCACTCCATAACTTTTGCAAATCGAGTGGCACCCAGTTTCAAACACTACTTTATATATTAAAGTGCTTATCTCCTTGCAGAGAGACTGAGCAGTGGAGGCTGGAAATCATCCAAGCAGGGGCAAACCTGAGTCTGTGATTACCTTTAATTTATCTGCTTATCTCCTGACACCTCGTGGCACCCTTCAAAGGATCTGGTGGCACCCTGGTATGTCCCAGCACCCTGGCTGAAGGGCACTGTTCAGCAGCTTCCAGTGGGGAGGGGGGATGCTGTTTAAGTACAAGATGGCATAGTGCATAGCGAGAACGCAAATAATTCGTCTTGATGTACTGCACTGGGTTAGCCCAATTGAAACAGCGCTGGCACGGTGCAAAGCAACGTACTAAAAAAAGTGTGAGCATCTGCAGCTTTTAAAGGCGGACTGATTTGTTTTGCACTGAAAGGAAATCTGTGGACTTCTTGAAATGTTACAGTGGGGTAGCAGGGTTGGGAGGAAGGTGACATTTTTATCCCAAAGTACTCAAAAATGTTACTTCCAGGAATAACTTCACTGTGCTGGCAAGGGCACGATTTCAAGAATATGCAGACTATGCAAATCATTTCACTCCCTCTGTCGGCTCAGCCCAGCGCCCACTGAAGTCACCAGGAGTGTTGTCACTGATATCGATGGGACGAGATCGACTCCTTTGCCCCTTTGTCTCAGCAACTCTAGATTGCATACCTTGGTCTTGTTTCTGCGGCGTACCCTGCTCTTTATTGACGGTCACTTTGTTCATGTAAATGTATTCCTCATCGCCACCTGTGCACCAAGGGAAGAACAGGCTCCTTACTGACCCATCTGTACTTACACCTCTTAGTTTTCATGCAAACAAAAGCAAAAAGCATCTCTGATAAGTATGTTCAAGCTTTTGCGTCAGCTAAATGCAAAAAAATAAAAATAAATTAATGGTAATCAAACATTAAAGCTGAGGAATGAACAACCAGGAAATTCCAAAGTTAAAATTACTACTTCAGTGTTAACTCAGCAAAGTGGCACATCCCGTGTCTCTTCTAGCGCGGATTAAGTAAACGAGATTGAAATGCAGGAAAAAAAAAAATCGGAAATTATGGGAATCCTTAGCTCGTAAAAATGTACGTTTAACCAGTTATTCCGCTCGCTGGTTAGATGCAGAATAAAAATATAAAATCCGTCTCCGATTTTATAAAAATATAAAATCATCCCCTCTTTCAAGTCCCAATGAAGGAAAAGACAGCACCACAAGACTGACTCCCCGCTGCGATTCCCCAATCTGTACCTACCGCTTGACTTGGTGTACACCCGAAGGAGGTCGGAGAGGAAGCATTTCTTCACTATAGCTGTGCTGCTCAGGTTCTCCTTGTCCAAGATCCTCAGAAAATCTTCAAGCTCTGTAAGCAGCTGCTCTAGAGCTGAGAGAGACACAGAAAGCAAGTGAGAGCATGTCTTTTGAGAGTAATCTGGTTTTATTTAGAGAGGGGACCTCTATTCCAAACCTCAGTAAGGATGAATGAGAATTTCAATTTCTAGACTGGACTCACCTTTCTGATTATTTTGATTCTAACTGAGATCCAAAACTTTAAAAGGGTCTATTTATCTACAGCCTTCAGCTCTGAACTAAGCTTAACTCTCTTTTCTGGGTTCTTTCAAGCTTTCTTCCATTCAGTTTTACAATTTGTCCCCTAAAAAAGCTAACGCTTTTGGCATCACATTACTCAATAGTTTCCAAGACTGTTTTGGCTGGAAAGGCTAGCAACAATATACTGGCTGGGGACTGAAAGCAGGGCCGGATCCGATTACCTCCTGGACAAACGCATGATGGAAAACCAGCACTTGATACCTGGAAAGAACAGATGGGAAACAGGGCAGGAACGGGCCCCAGCACCTAAAACGAAGCAATGCCGATTGGTTTCCTTTAGCTCTCGGGGAGCCCCTCTGTTTAAACGGCTCCATGGCCAAATGGCTTTGGTGGAAGGGATCGGACTGAATTCACTGATGTTCAGCTATTCACTTCTGTTTGCTCCTGTTTCTGCCTTGGGTTAATTAGGGACAGGGCAGGAAATAACAGAGTGGTTTGTGGGAATAGGAAATGCAGAGTAAGAATGACAATGATGGGAAGCACAAGGCATGAGCCAACTCTGGCCATTCCCGGACTTTGGGCTGTCCCCCTTTTACATCGCTCAATCACTTCCTGATCTTAACAAGCTGCAGGACAGAGGGGCAGCAAACTTGTGCTTAACATAACCATGCTGTTCAGTAGGCTGGTGTTCCTATCTATGTCAATAGGGAACGTGCGGCTATGAAATACGGAAGATTTAAACTGGGAAAAGGCAATTATTTCATTTCTTTAACTGGCAATTATGTCATTTCTTTAACTACATACTTGGCACTCCCAACTATCTACTTTCATATCTCACAAAGTATGAAGGAGCTACCACTCCCAGCATACTGTAAGGTACAGTAATATCCCATTTATCCTCCCAGCATGCCATAAGGTACAATGATATCCCATTTCATCGAAAAGGAAACTAAGACATACTCGGCTGACACAGAAAGTTTATGGTAGGATCAAGAATAAAACCATTAATGCCAAATGTAACTCAAGGAATTTCTCTCTCTATCAAGAGCACCTTAGAAGTCAGGAAACACAAGCAAGTGGTAGCTCTTCTGTGCCACGTAATTTCTTTTGCTAAACCTAGAGTATCCAGCAACAGACCATCGGTTTTGAACATCTACGAATGCTCAACAGCTTGACTCCACACCGACATTTAATTGAATCAGTTTGCTCTGGAAATCCTGTGCTATTATGAGGTAGCTCTTGGCATTTTATTCTACCCTCCCTACATCAGATTAATGCTATTTTGATGTGCCTCAGGACCAATGGGAAGCTCAAAATGTCTGCATTGGTCTTCGCTGCCTTGGCTGCAAGCTTGGCTCATGTCGTGGCTTGACATAACCCACTGCGCTGCAAACCAGGGACGGATAATTTCAAGAAGTGGCAGTACTTTCCTTAAGCAGATGGCAATGGGTAAAGAATAAGATGGTCACCAAGAAGCAGGATTAAAACTGAACAGAGACTGGCTGCTGTCCAGTGCGTCTCTGAGGCATCACCTGGCACTGGGGATTTGTCCCTAGTCCGGCGAGGAGCCCGTTCGCCCTGGCTTCCAGAAATGATCCATGTCAGTGGAGTTTTCCTGCCTACACTGCAGGTGCATCTGCTTTGGTGAACGGCAACCGACTGCTGAGGTTGAGACCAATTCCCGCGGTAGAAAAGGCCTAAATGTACATTCCTATGAGCTCACTCTGCTGGACATGCCCGTTTACATGTGATGATAACCGACAGCCCATAACAACGTCTCATCTTATCTCCCAGCTTTAGGAACAGGCCAGCTTTCCAACAGCTGTCCGCATGGAAGTCAAGCTAGACTCAGCTCTCCCCCCTGAGGTTAATGATTCGACCCCCGTGACTGTGGAAAATGACTTAATTTGTTTCTCAAGCATCCAGAAGGAGGACAGCACACAGGGCCCTGCCGCAAAACACTGCTGTACAGTAGGTTACATTTTCCAGCAGGGGAGTTAAGAAGGCAAATCTGGCTTCTGGCTCGCAATGCACTCAGGCAGTTCAATTCAGGCCTGTCCCAGCAGCCAAAGTCAGTGGAGAGACTCCGACTGACTCTGCAGAGCTGGCGCAGGCACACAAGCATTCAGCTCCTCTTCATCCAGCAGCAGGGTCCTGGGACAGTCTACCCAAACCTGATACCTGTAAAAATAAACCACCCTCCAACCGATCGCGACCTTACAGCAGGGAGGATGGGCGCTTGTACACGTGACGCCGTTAACATGGACGTGCGATGCAAGCGTCACTTTGTGTGGCTTAATGGTGTCGCAGTGCACGTGTGCAAGACTCTTGGGGTTTCAAAATGATTTTGCGTCGTTGCAAACTAAGCTACATCCGGATGTCATTTAGTTTGCCACTTGCAAAACTGCGATGATGCCGCTGTCAGCTTGCCTCCCTGGCCGCGGGAGAGGAAGGCAGGCTCCACAGAAAAAAAGGATCGGGCTCCTGGCTGCTTCTGCCTTCAGCAGCCAATGGCTAAAAGCAGAAGCAGTGATGGGCCTGATCCTTTTCTTTGCACTGGAGCATGCCCGCAGTCGGGGCGAGCTGCCAGCGGGCTCAGTGGCCTCGGAGCTGCAGGCGGCCTTGATTCTTCCTTCCATAGAGGCGGCGCACCCTGGGGCTGCCCGCGTGGGCAGCTAGTTTGCCGGGTCTGCCCCAGCTCAGAGGCAGCACTCATCTTGATCCAACTGTTCCCTGCTGGGAGCTCGGGGACTGCTCCCCGGGTGGGCTCGGAGAAGAGCTGGATCAGGGTGGATGCTGCCTCCGAGCTAACACAGCACCCAGCCCGCTAGCAGCCCACCCAGGCGGCACCACCGCCGTAGAGGGCAGGCCCAGGGCCCCCCACAGCTCACGGGCCGCTCGGCCCATTGGCAGCTTGACCCCCAGCCATAGGTAGCCTCCACCTCCAACCCACCCCAAACAACCCCAACCTAAACTAAGGATCAGGCCCTTCACTGTAACATGATGGAAAAATTGAAGTGGTGGGTTTCGACTAAAACCCACCGTTTCAATTTAGGACACCTAGAATAAGACCTCGGGGCTTAAACCCCCGTCATGTGTACAAGTGCCCGATAATAATACAACTTTGGAGCCACAGTGAAAGTAGAGCTCGTCTCACGCGACCCAGCGAAGAGACTGGGGAGGGGAAGAAATTCAGGCACTGTTCCCACGTAATACGGAAGGGCCTGGGAGTCCGAATTTGTCCCGTGTCCCAACCTGATGGGCGCAGGTCCAAGCCCGGTGGTTGCACCTAGAGAAATGGCACAACCGAGGCAGCTCCCGAGGTTCTTCGAACGGCAAGAGGATGCAGCACTGCAGAGGTTTTTGAGCAAGTCCTCCACGGAGGGAAGCACACTTCCCTTGAAAGCATTTATTCAACAGAAAGCCAAGCAGGAGCTTCCCATAGCGGCCTTTCAGCCTCCGCTTTCCCTTGCTGAATGCTTGGCACTGGCAGCATTTGCTTTCCCGAGGGGCTGCTTTGGGAGAAAGCAGTTGCTTTCTTTCTTCTTTCTTTGCTGCACAAAATCAATAGGCCAGCTGATGCCTGTGCGCAGGGTAAGAGATGATATAGAGAAAGCATTCACATAACTAAACAGCTATAGTGTCGTTAGCACATCCTACAGATCCAGCCCAGCCCAACCAGGCTAATTTGGAGGCTTATAAGGGCTGACTGTTACTGGAAAAAGGAAGAGGATTCTCTGATAGCAGCAAAAGAAAGCTATTCTAACTGAGAGGAGAGACAGATGTGTTGACAACGATGACGGTAACAGCTGGATGACCCTTAGAATAGACGGTCTTCCAAGGGAACAAAGCATTTGCTTCTTCCGACAAGCTGACTCCGTCCTCATCCTCCCCACATGAGGATCCTCTAAGGAACAGGCTAAGAAAATGGTGGGATGTCTGCCGCAGGAAAGCACGAGGATTAAGACAACTTTGGTGGAAACGAGACTGGGCTGGGCTCACTGTAACAGCCGGCTGCATCGAGGAAATAAATATGCAAATGCATTCACGGTAAACATTGTAGTAATGGACGAGATGGGAAGATGCGCTGCTCCTAAAGACCACACGCATACCACTGCGCCAGGAATGAGACGGCAGAAGGCTGAACCGTTCAATGCACAAGCTAACTTTGTGTGTGTGTAAATTCAAGGCTATGCTGTAGAGTGAAACTAAAACAAGCCAACTTGAGCCGACTTTTTCCGATCTGGGGGATACATAAAGTTTGAAACTAACAGACTTGACCTTTTTTTGGAACAAAAAACTTTCTATTAAGAAAAGGAATTTCCCCACTCATTATGTCTTATGGTAAAAATCTGTTTATTACTTCATAACTCATCATTTCCCCCTCCCCCATATCCTTGAGAATATTTTTATTTTAAAAAAACATTTTAGAAACGTATTCGTTAACAAATCTCCAAAGATTTGTCAGTGTTGATGACCATTTTGATCATGTTTTTAGATAAAATAATTAAATTAAAAAACAATCAAAGGGAGCAAAATGGTGTAGTTCCCCACTGTAAAATAACAACACAAGGGGGCTTGTAATTCTCCCCCTAGTCAATCCACTGCTCAGGATACCTATGACCACCTTTTCCCACTAAATTCAAGTTGTCCACTTTTTGGAAATGTTGTCAGAAAAATCAGACCTCTTTGAGATGCACAAATAATGCGTAATTGCCTGACTTTCCATGCACCCAAGCTAGAAGAGTCTGGCTTTCCTTTGCTGCGAAGTATGAATAGTGGAGGGAAAGGGGCAGACAATGTGTCTTCTTGGTTGCAGGACACGAACTGAACGGTTGAACCCAACTAGCTCTGCGTAGGCTTCTTTGGAAGTCCAAACAACAACCTTATTGAGGAGCCGGCAGCTCTAGCCCAGGAACTCTGAACTTTAGCAAAATGGCAGGAGAAAATGCACACAAAGCTGTTCAGTTTTCTGAACAGACAACGGACTTACTTTTTCCCTTAAAAAAAAAAAAGAGAGAGAGAGAGATGAGGAGGGCTTGCAAAGCACTCAAACGACTCAGTGCCACAGGGGCTTTTCTTTGCCTTCCGATGAATATCACGATGCCCTTCTCAAATTAAGGGTCTCTCAACCTCTCCATTACAGCCCCACTGCTGAGTCCCCTTCCCAGACTCACCCGTCCCACCTGCCCACTGGCAAGCAAATTTTTGGTGTGACGTATGAATAAGACCTACTGAGTTTCCATTTCTATACTGGTAGAATATCTGTCACCCCACGGGCTCCCCAGGATCTTACTTAACATAAATGCACTATTAGGCATAGCACTTCATGCTGCAAGGTGCCACCAATGACCATGGGCACAGTGCCGCGTAGGATGGGTTGGACTTCTCCAACCAAAGGGCCTGTTGGCAATGGTAAAGATTGGGCTGGTAAGTGTAAGGGAGACTATGCTCAACATCTTCAACTGTGGGTACTCTGGGCGGAAAAACACCCCACATTGAACAATGATGGCAGAGGGTAAATTCTGGCCAAGAAAAGCCATACTAATTCCAGCTGAGTTGCACTGGTTTGCATCAAGGCAGGCAGCACGGGGGCTTCATCTGCATCTCCTATATTCTCAGCGAGTGCTACACCTACGGCTAGAGTCACTCTCCGGGCTCTCTTATCAGTGACTGGTGCGTTATAATGCAATCATCCCAAAAGGACCAATGGAGACGGACTCACCTAGGCTTCAAGTCCGATAAGGGACAAAACTAAAACAACAGAAAAGTTTTCACAAGTTCCTGTCATTCAACGAGCCCTACAGCTGAACCCCGAACCAGCTTATTGCGTCAGCCTCCTTTCCGCCAGAGTTGCTACTTACGGTCTTTTCCTCCCTCCCAGTCTTTTCACTCACCGATTTTTTCTTCTTGTAAGGATGCTTTTCTCCTCCCACCTTCTCTTTTTTCATCTTTTCCCTCTATTTTTATTTGCCCTCCCTTGATTTTTTGTTTTTGCTTTCTCTCCCCATTCCTCCTCACGATGTGCTGCTGCTTCTGCGCAGAAGTTCAAGAGACTCTGACTGTGTGTTAAAGGGCATCCGTTGTCTGCTATCTAATGCGGTGTCTAACTATGCCCAGGAAGGAGCCATTAATAAAAGTGCTTGATTAAACAAAACAGCTGTTTCCAAAAGAGAATTACACAAAGAAATCAACTGTGTGATACACACGCCCAGCTTTGTACCATGAATAAAATACCGACGGGGAAGAGTCCCATAACATTAAGCTGGTCTCTGAATTTTTAATGCACTTGTGCGTTGTTCTCTTAGCACGGATGAATTGCCATGGGAGGAGGACACAGTCACTGGTGGCTCCACGGAGGTAGCAACATGAGGCTGAGCTCTGCTCTGCAGCAGACAGCCCAACTTTATCATGACCGGAGGCCCAGCTCCCAGTGGTACTCTTCTATCCAGGCACACAAGCTGCTGCTGCTGCAGACATGTGAACAGGCTGCTGCTCCAGATCAGGGGAGGCAGGTTAGCTCCTCTCAGAGGGCACCCAGAACATTACCAGCAGTTATGGAGCACATCTGTAGTGCAGGTGCAGATTTAGGGTGGTAGCAATGTCACCCTTATTTTGCACCTCCTTCCTACGATTGTTTTTCCACTATATGATTCCTGCCTTTCAAATTCGAGTTCTCAACTCAGGCCACTGCATAACATCATCAATAGGTCCCAAAATGGCTTTCACCAGTGCAGCCAACCCTTCTATTAGGGCGGCCTTGAATCCCAAATCAAAGTTATAATCTCCATTCCCCAGCTGAGAAACCAAACCAGATGCACATCCTAGCAACTGCTTCCTCCAGATGTAAGCTTCAGGGCTTCCTCCGTGTCTCTGCATTTCCAAAAAATATAACGGGGACAGTATTTGAGCACCCAAAAGTGCAGTCAAAATTCTCCTGGCCTACCTGTAGAAGTGATTTCCAATTGCTTGGCCATCATCCAAGGCTGTCTCAAGCACTGACCAATCTCCTGAATTACAACTAGCTCAGGCTACAGCTTGGCAATCAGAAATGGTCCATCAGCACTTTCTGCATCCTCATTCTTCACTTATCCGCCGCCTTGTCCTTCTTTCCCGATGTGCAATCAGATGGGCAGCATGCACCACCCTCTGCAGCCCATAGGTCAGCTCCTTGGTTAACAGCACTGCTTCTCTAAGTGTGGTAGGCAGAAGGTAGAGCAGGGTGGCACCTCAAAGACTAACTGGTTCAGAGAGGCATGAGCTTCTGATGCAAAGATCTGCTTCCCCAGAGTTGTTGGTTGAGGTCATTGCCCATGAAAGCTCATGACTAACTACCTCCCTGCCACAAGTATGTTGTGGTCTTTGACAGAAGGACACTCCTGGGTATCCTGGTCTTTCCTCCCCTACCAGTTCACAAGCTACAGAGTCACTGAATTGTCAAATCCTAATGAATAATGCTGCTACAACTGCTAAACGGAAGCAGATCTGCAGTTCGTACCAGAGCAAATTCAACAAGGGTTTACTCATTCAACAAGGGTTTGCCAAAGGTATTTGGTGAAGAAAATCTCTCTTGCAGGCAAAATAAAAATTAAAGGGACATGCCATACATGTCAAATAGGACACACATAATCTCTCTCTCTCAAATTGGGTTCACTGAAGTTCCCTCCATTGTCTGTGACCTCACTAACTGCCTGGGCTACCCTGCAAGTCACAGCAACTCATCTGTACATGTTTACCCATCTGCAAAATGGACACAATGACACCTAGTTTCATAGTTTGTAGGGTCAGAAGGGACCTGAGCAGATCATCGAGTCCGACCCCTTGCCATGGCAGGAAAGAGCACTGGGGTCAAATTTCATGGGGAAGAGTAAAAACCATGTTTTTGAAGGTCTAGGACAGTGGTAGCCAACCTGCAGCATACATGCCACAAATGACATGGACAACCCCTTGTGCGTGGCACCCAGCACGACAGTGAGAGGACAGGCAACTCAGCAGCAGATAACGCAGGGAGAAGAAAGCAGGGCAGCAGGTCGGGCAGGGAGCAGAAAACAGAGCTGCAGATTAAGCAGGGGAAGGGGATTGAAATGGCACTCGGGGAAGGTACGGGGCTCATCTGTAGCACGACTACCAAAGAGGTTGACCATCCACTGCTCTAGGGGATCACTGGCTGATAGGTGCTTTAGCAACAGTGTCAGTGAACATTAAAGGCATCACTCATCAGTCATCACTTAATAATCTTGCTCAAATCACTGCTAGATTTCACGTGAGCTCTATCCACCCTCTTCAGAGCAGCCCAGGATCGTGGCGGGGAGGGCATTCAGTTCAGACCATCTCCATGTACCGTTCAGAGGCAACACTAACCCCTCTCCTAAAAACAACGCAAAATTTAAACATCAGAAGGCCTGGTTTGTTCTCGTGGTGTTTGTTTCTCCACCTCTGCCACCGACAGGGTGAATGGGACTCAATTCGTCTCCTGCAATGAGTTAGCAGGGCTCAACTAGCACCTGCCACGGGGTTCCAGCACTAGCAGACAGAGCAAGACCACAGCCGGCAGATGAACCCAGTTGCAATTAAAAGTGAAGGCAAGTCCTGCTCCCATTAAAAAACATGAAAAAATAGTCTATCGACTTGCATGGGAACAGGACTGGGCTGGGTCCCTGCTGTGAAATGCAAAGGACTATATCATTATTCCCCATCCACCTCGGGCCCGGGGTCTCGCACAACACATTTCATTGAATTCTAGGTAGAATTACAACCGCCCAGGAGTACGTAACCCGACATGTTCATTATTGATTGGTGCAAACCAGCTGGTGATGACCTGACACATTTAAAATGTGCGTCCCATGGTGAGATCAGCAGTATTTCCTAAGCAACAGCACTTGCATATCTGCACGAGGTACTACACGTGCCCTGTACAGGGCGTCCTCGACTTACATTTTGAGTTACAATGTTTCACACTTACAACGTTTATAAATTGACACCGTTTCAACTTTCTGACCCAGTTTCAACTTTGCAACACTTGATCCGACACCACGCCACACTGGCGAACAAGTTCATAGCACCACCCATCTCCCTGGAGTACATCTGTCCCAACATCCGTGGACACTTCCTTTAAGAAAGCAGACAAGACTCCAGAAAAACCTGCAGCCGAGACTCCAGCCACGAACCCTTCAAAAAGTCCAGCAAAGTCACCTCAAAGAAGTCCTTCCTAATCAGTATGATTGCTATTTACAATATAAATACATTAATGTAGCTACATTACTCATCTATAATTGACTGAATATAAAATTCTGCGTTATTTTTGGTGAAAATAGAGTATCAGGCCCTGGTTCAGGAACCAACCCCCCATTTATAGCACTGTTTCCTATGGAAAAATCGGTTCTGAGTTGCAACGTTTCAACTTAAGACGCCGTTTTCAGGAACCGATTGTGTTGTGAGTCTGAGGACTGCCTGTATTTCATTACAAAACAGAGATTATCCATCACTTCAAAATCCAGACATCACCCTTTTTCTTGTGAATTCTCCCAAAACTTTAAGACTATTAGCATCATTTCACATTAATTTCATTAATCCTAGAAAATTAGGGTTGAACGGGACCTCAGGAGGTCACATCTAGTCCAACCCCCTGCTCAAAGCAGGACCAGCTCCAACTAAATCATCCCAGCCACAGCTTTGCCTAGCGAGGTCTTAAAAACCACACCTCTCTGGGTCGCCTGTCCTAGTGCTTTACTACCCTCCCCCTGAGAAAATTTTCCCTTATATCTAACCTAAACTTCCCTTCCCTTGAGCCCATTGCTCCTTGCTCTGTCATCTGTCACCACTGCGAACAGCCCAGCTCCATCCTTTTTGCAACCCCCCTGCAGGTACTTGAAGGCTGCTATCAAACCTCCTCTTGGTCGTCTCTTCTCCAGACTAAATAAGCCCAGATCCCCCAGCCCCTCCTCAGAAGCCATGTGCCCATGAACTATTTTCACTGCCCTCCGCTGGACCCTCTCTAAGTTGTCCACATCCTTCCTGTACTGGGGAACACGGCACTCCAGAAGTGGCCTCACCAGTGCCAAATAAGAGGGGGGAAATTACTTCCCGCAATCTGCTGGCAACACACCTAGCAATGCAGCCCAGTATGCCATTAGCCTTCTTGGCAGCAAGGGGACACTGCTGGCTCGTATTCAGCTTATTGTTCACTGTCACCCCCAGGGTTTTTTCTGCAGAGCTGGTGCTTGGCCAGTTGGTCTCCAGCCTGTACTGGTGCATGGGATTGTCCCGACCTAAGTGCAGGACTTTGCACTTGTCATTGTTGAACCTCATGAGATTTCTTTTGGCCCAATCCTCCAATTTGTCAAGGCCACTCTGAATCCTAGCCCTACCCTCCAGCATATCTACACTTCCCCCCAGCTTTGTATCATCTGCAGACTTGCTGAGGGTGCACCCCATCCCATCTTCCAGATTGCTGACGAAGCCACAGAACAAAAGTGGCCTCAGGAGCGATCCTTGGGCGCTCCACTTGATACCGGCTGCCAGCTAGACATCAAACTATTGATTACAACTCTCTGAGCCTGATGATTTAACCAGTTTTCTATCCACCTTACAATTCATTCATCCAACCCGGACTTTCCTTAGCTTGCTTGCAAGCATTTTATGGGACACTGTATCAAAAGCCTTGCCAAAGTTAAGGTACATCATGTCCACTGCTCTTCCCACATCCACACAGCCAGTCATCTCATCACAGAAGACGATCAGGTTGGTCTGACATGACTTGCCCCTGGTGAATCCATGCTTTTTCTAATCACCTTCTCCAAGTGCTTGAAAATGGATTCCTTGAGGATCTGCTCCATGATTTTTCCAGGGACTTAGGTGAAGCTTCTTCAGTTCCTTAAGGATGGGCACTATATTTGCCCTTTTACAATTGTCCAGGACCTCTGCCAATTGCTATGAGTTTTCAAAGATGACGGCCAGTGGCTCTGCAATCACACCAGCCAGCTCCCTCAGCATGCTCAGGCGCGTTGCATATGGCCCCATGGACTTGTACATGTCCAGCTCTTCTAAGTAGTCCCTAACCTGTTCTTTCACCATGGAGGGCTGCTCACCTCCCCCCCAAACTGTGCTGCCCAGTGCAGTAGTCTAGGAGCTCACCTGGCCTGTAAAGATTGAGGCAAAAAGGGCATTAAGCACTTCAGCCTTTTCTGCATCCTTTGTCCCGTTCAGCGAGGGACCCGCACTTTCCCTGATCCTCCTCTCGCTACTGACGTACCTGTAGAAACCCTTCTTGCTACCCTTTGCACTAGCTGCAACTCCAGTTGCACTCTGGCCTTCCCAATTTCCCCCTGCCTGCCCGAGCAATGCTCTTACACTCCTCCCTAGTCGTCAGTCCAAGCTACCACTACTTGGACGCTTCCCTTGTGCGTTTTAGCTCACTGAAGAGTTCCCTGCTAAGCCAAGCTCATTTTCGCCATACTTGTTAGTCTCCCTGCACATCGGGATGGCTTGTTCCTGCACTCTCAGTAAAGTTTCTTTAAAGTACAGCCAGCTCTCCTGGCCTCCTCTCCCCATCAGACTGGCCTCCCGGGGGATCCTGCCCATCAGTTCC
Source organism: Crocodylus siamensis (assembly GCF_052110815.1). Lineage (NCBI taxonomy): Eukaryota > Metazoa > Chordata > Crocodylia > Crocodylidae > Crocodylus > Crocodylus siamensis. The sequence goes on along the minus strand of NC_143401.1, from coordinate 89,059,542 downwards.
CTGAATGAGTCCAAGTCTGCTTTTCCAAAGTCCAGAGTCCTTACTCTGCTGCTCCTCACCCTTTCCTTCCTCAGGATCCTGAACTCGATCCTCTTGTGGTCACTGCTGCCCATGTTGCCATGCACTTATACATCCCCCACCAATTCTTCCGTTTGTGAGCAGCAGGTCAAGAAGAGCACGGCCCCTAGTTTGCCTCTCCAGCACTTGCACCATGAAGTTGTCCCCAACTCCCTCTAAAAACTTCCTGCATCGCTTGTGCATTGCTGTACTGCCCTCCCAGCAGATGTCAGGGTGACTGAAGTCCCCCACGAGAACCAGGGCCTGTGATCGGGGATCTTCTGCTAGTCCTTTGAAGAAAGCCTTGTCCGCCTCATCCTCGTGGTCCGGCAGTCTATAGCAGACCCCACCACGGCATCCCCCTTGTTGCTCTCCCCTCTGACCATAACCCAGAGACTTTCAACAGACTTATCTCCAGTTTCATACCGCGGCTCTGAGCAATCACAGTCTTTTTTTTGTTTTTTTTACATAAGATCCACGCCTTCTCCTCTTCTCCCCTCCTGTCCTTCCTGAACAGTCTGCACCCATCCATGACAGTGCCCCAGTCACGCGGTCTCCGTTACTCCAGCCACGGCATAGCTGTGCGACTGTGTGAGGACTCCCCGTTCTTCCTGCTTGTTTCCCAGGCTCCGCATTCATGTACAGACATGTGAGATAACAAGCTGATGGCCCTACTTTCTCAGGAAGAATGAGAGCGCCTCCCCCGATGTCACCTCCCGCTGGTGCTTCCTCCAGGTCACTCACTCCCCAACTTAACGAATGCACTCCCTGACCACCACCACGTGATGTTATCTTAAACCCCCAAAAGGAACAATAGGATTTTTTTTTTTGTTATCTCAAATAATTGTAAGAACTCAGGGGCGGGGAGGGGGGAATAGCTTTTAATCAATGACGACTAACTCCTTAAATGAGGCACCTATAAAGGGGCACTTACATACGCATTTCACTCATAAGCCAAGTCCCCTATTGCTGGGGCAAAAAAGTGCATTGCAGAGCATGAATAGCCTACACCAAGGCCAGCTGACTTCGGAGGGGCCATGGGCTGCAGACCAGGCCAGGCTGCCCCCAGGCCAAGGCTGCACCCCCTCAGGGGCAGCAACAAGAACCAGCAGCTAGAGGAGGCAGGGGGAGCCCAGAGACCCTCGTGGCGGGCAGAGAAGGGACAGCAGTGAGAAGACAGAGCAGGGGAAGGTGATGGAGGGAGATGGTGAGGGCCGGGGTAATGGGGCCCAGACCCATGGTGAGAAGCACAGGGAGCTGAAGAAGTGAAGGCAGCAAAAGCCCCCAGCCCACGAGTTGACCACTCATGGGCCCCATGCAACCCGTGGGCCACCACCTGTATAGGCCTGGAAATGCTTATTGAGCTGGAAGCATTTTACTTGCATCACAGGCAGGCGATGCAAGGCAGCTGGGGAACCAGGTATCCCTGTGCTGCAAGAGGCTTGCGCGCCAGCTGAATGCCACTGAAACTCAGAGGAGATGTACGAAGCACACGAGACTTTCTTCTGGCGTCTCCCTGCACAGTGTAATTTCAGCCCCCAACGTCGGGCTTACCAACACACCTGAGTCCTGCACGTAGTTACGCAGTTTTACCGGTAGACGTGTGTTCACGTTGGTGGTAACTCACCCATGCCGGGGGATTTTACTGATACAGCCATACTGGCTAAACAAGAAAAGCGCAACACCCCAGCCCAGAGCCACGGTTACACTGGGACAAAAGCTGCGTGTAGAGCAGTCCCCAGGGACTCGCTACGGTCCTAGTTACTTCAGCTGATCCCCGGCCACGTTGACACTAATCCTGATTTTGCCACAATCTCATATTTGAGATTCTGCTGCAAGCCCAACTTCCCGCCGCCAAGGGAACGTGAGAAAAACCTCAGCATCCTTCTTTCCTGCTTCTTTCCCCCCAGAAAATACATTGTTAGCCCCTGGACACAAGACAAGCTGCAATGCAAGCAGACTCTACCTGCTCAAAAGCAGGAGGCAAAACCCCTCAAACCCCAACATTTCTTTAATCCTATGATTTGCAAGGCGATCTCACCGCATTTCCAGGTCTTGACTTGTGCTTCGTTTAGTGGCCTTGCACAAGGTTTTGCACCGATACAAAAACAAACAGCAGCAGCCCATAGTCCCTGCCCTGACACAGCACCATAAATACTGCTGTCCCCTCCCCCAGATTTCAGAGTATTTCAGTCAAGCAACCTCATATTTCTGGGTAGACTCATTGCATCCTGCTTGCATGAAGCAGCAGCTGCAGTGTGGACCTCAGCAACCCCAGCATCACGCCCAGGACTGGACTGATGGCCTGGGGCAGCCCTGCTGTCTCCTTTCGGGGGCTGACGGGTGGAGTGGAAGTGGACAGGCAGGATTAATTGCTCAGTGGTGAGACTGAGCTCTTTGCTGCTGTGATGTGGCCAAACCCACCATGTCCATAATACAGGCTTCTGCTGGCATGGCTCTGCCAGTCAAGTGTCCTACCACCTTGCTTAGCTGTGCCACCTGAGTCTGTAGCAGAGACATTTTTACTGGGTTTGATGGACCACCCTTTGTAGATATCTGGCACCGCTCGGCTTTGCACAGAAATGAAGCTGCTTCTCAATTCCCTTATTACACTAATGTTTTGGCTCAGTGTTGTGGGCCTAACTTAGATGATGATGTTTAGTAATCCTCACTGAAGCTGAAGTGCTATTCCTGACCTCCCACTGAGCTTCTGTGTTGGAGCGGTTTATCCATCGGAAACACGCCGCGTGCTAGTTCAATGCAGGTGACACGGCTGGAGTTTAGGTCCAAGAGAGACTATTTGTACCCTGTAGTCTCAGGCCTTTACCCTCTGTGACACATTTTGCTATGGCCCAAAGCAGTCCCCAGTGTTCAGCATGCAGTAGAGAGCAGAAGTAGAGACCCCCTAGGACAGTGGTTTTCAACACGTGGCCCGTGGACCCCTGGGGGTCCGCAGACTATGTCTAAGGGGTCCGTGAAAGATGACTATGATCGATCAGAAGTATGCAAATACTCGCACTTACAATTCAAAGGGGTCCGCGCCTCCATTCAAAACTTTTTAAGCGTCCACAAATGAAAAGAAGCTGAAAACCACTGCTCCAAGAAAAGCCGTGCGCGGGGACGTAATCTCTGCCACCGCTTCAGCCGCAAAAGGGGAGTCCACACCTCACCACTGAGTCGGGCACTGTTGCAGGAGTCATCGAGCGAATTGCTGCTCTGTGCAGCACCCTCTCCCCTCACGGCCACAGCAACTAAGGTCAAACCCCTGCTCTGCTGTAAAAGCAGGAGACCTCTTAGAAGGTGGCATCCAACCATGGGAGCAAAGCAGGACATAGTCCTGCAGCGCTGGCAGGTCAACAACTGGGGCACGAGCAAATGCAGATGTTGAAGGACTCTCCTTCCATGCTGAGACAGATCGCTGGGGTCTTCTTCATTGGCACTAGGCCCAGCATGGATTGTGCTGCACACCTCCTTTCTCCCTCACCTAAGAAGTGGAGACAAGGAGCAGCATACTCAACGGATCCATGGATTCCCTCTTCCATGTCTTTCCCTCAAGAAGGGAGTGCAGGGCAAAGATTAAGTGTTGAGGCCTTTCCCTGAATAGAAGAAATGTGAACGGGCACAGAGGTGCCCACTATGCCAGGGTCATGCTGATCCTCCCCTGCTGAGCACGACCCGATCCCAGTTTACTCGCGGCTGAGCTAAGCAATGCCTGCTGTGTTTGGCCAGGCAATGCCCTTCCACCACCCTGCAACAGAGACCTTCCCTCTGAAGCAGCCCCCTGGCAGCAGGGGCTCCCAGATAACCTAACCACAATCCGCCCCGCTGGGAATCGAAACAGCAAAATAAGTCATTGCCGCTATGGAGCGGCCGGGAAGGAAAGAGAAGCTGGCTCTGTGCGTCACAGTGTAGGAAGACGGTATTGAAAGGGGCTTGCTGGGCTGCTCCACGTACTGTTGAGCGAACCGCTGGGCCCCCAGCCTTTCCTTGCACTGTTGGGAACGGCGCAAGAAGGGAATCAGGGCTAAGGTCGCTGTGCAATGAGCTGGCCAGGCGCTTCACTGATTTACCCCTGCCGGGGAGTAAGTCAGGGCAGAATCTCAACCCAGATTTGCAAACGGGCTTTTTTTTATTTTTTTTTTGAGTTCCTCCCTTTGCATCCCATCCATGAAGCTATATTAAGGTGCACAGGAAATGAGGGAGAGTTCTCCAACCCAGCAAAACAACCATTTACCGGATAAAAGAGATTCTGTTACTTGGTCTGTCCTGAACTCTGTTTACATGAACAAGAGCCAGTTATCCACAGTGGGAATAATATTCAGAATTGAACCTCTGAAACCCATTACATAAACACTCAGAAGGTATCACTAATCCTATCACAGATTGAAGAATTAGATCATTGTTTTCATTGAATGCTTCAGCAGAAAATCTGCAACAAGAAACTGCTGATGAACAAGTTTGAGCCTTTCCAGCAAGTTTAGTTTCTTTGGAACAGCTTAAACTCTAGGTTGACTCTTTACCCTCCCATTTTGTGCTAAAGGCCCTCAAAGGGATGGTTGCACCTTGGCTATAATTTAGCCGGTCTGGGGATTTCTCTCATTGCAGCCTAATGAGTATTCAGGCCCCCCTCACTAACTGACACGCTGCCTCCACAGACTTTGCTTTACACCCTTCTCACCTCTTCATCTGTAATTAGAGAGGGGCCTGATCTGCAGAGAACAATTCAAAGCTGATCTGGATCTGAACTTTCCCCAAGTGCTCACCAGTGTAATGACCAGGGGGAAGTCACGACAGGCTCCTCGGCTTGGAGGTTATAAGGCAGGGGCAGGCAATTTTTTCAGGTGAAGGGCCACTTACTGAGTTTTGGCAAGCTATCGAGGGCCACATGACAGGCAGCCAGGGGCAGATAAATATTAATTTTCTAAATTTTTCAGGGGCCCCGCGGGCCAGATAGAAAGGCCTGGCGGGCTGCATCCAGCCCCCGGGCCACATTTTCCCCACCCCTGTTATAAGAGCTGCTCCTTTTCAAAGGTGAGGAGGGTTACGGCTAAAATTTTCCCCAGGAGAAACAGTCATGAATTCAGTGTTGTTATTAATTAATCATACAGCTTAGTATGGGCATTGCTCTTCAGATCTTCAAAGAACTTTAAAAACATGATATGTTCAGGGGAAGGTATGAAGAAACTATAGGAAGATGGTTGCTTTAATCCCCGTTTAGGGTTAAAACAATTTCCTCTTTTCCTAAGTCCAAGAGCCCTTGTCACTGAAATCTAACATTTCACTTCTGACATCAATGACAATCATTAAGGAGAACAACAGCTTGAGGGCCTTGTTAAAAAGCCCTGTTAGCTTTTTACTAAGTGGTGGCTGGCTAATAAACTCCTTCGCCTTCAGCAGTAGAGTTGACTCGGTCAAGGGTATGATTAACAGAAAGCACCCTCGAGTTATCATCCCACCGTTTCTGGATATATGCAAACGAGCATCTTCGAAGTGCCCAATAAACCTGAATGAATGACTAGCCGCAACCCTGGGAACATCTTGTGATGCCACGGAGGCATTTCATCTTCAAGAATGACATCACTTTATACGACCTGAAGAAGATCCAGTCACTCAGTAAATCGGCCCTGAAAAATCGTGCCGCACACACAAACCACCACCAAAGTCCTGACAAACATGGTTTGTCAAGTTGTTTCAATCCTTTCTGCACCACAAATCATTATTTAATACTGCAATTTTCCTTCTAAAATTTAGGTCTTTAAACTCCCGCCCCAAAGGCAAACCAATGGCGAGTCTGAGAATGAAGCGCTTCAGAGCTTTCTAAATCCTCAAAGGGCTAAAGAAAACATGACAATCTTTATGGTAGGGTTTGCTATGATTACATTAGTTTTGTTTCATGTTTTCTCCAATCTTTTCAGATGTGGATGGGACCTGACCAAACATGAAAGGGGCTTGAATATGATGGCATTATCATTATTATTAATCACTGGGGTTGGGTAACTTCTTTTGATGAATAAACCCCGCAACAAAAAATGCAGTTCTCAGTCGGTCAAAAACTAGTCCCACTTCTACTGCAGGACTCAAACCCACATCACTCAGCACCTTGCAACTGCCCTAAATGCACTCAGCCGGGGGGGGGGGTTCAAACTGTGTCCATGACAGGTCATCGGGGGCTCCCCCAAAGAGATTGGGGACAACGGCAAAGTGGGCTGGGAGGCAGCGTGCTGTCACTGCCAAGCTGGGTTGCTGGTCTCCGTGCCAGTTGTCAGCAGAGGGGTCGGGGTTCCTCGGCTGAAGAAGTGATAAGAAAGGGCTCTATGAACTTAACAAATTTGAAAACCACTGCACTAAGCTGCAGGGAACTCAGAGGCGAGTCTCAGGCACTACTGATGAAGCTACTCTACTGTCCAAACTATTGAAGTAGTCACTGGGGCTGGGCCTGGAAGCTGAATTACCCAAGTGGGCATCTGAATCCTAAAGTTAGGGAGTCATTTTTTCTGTCTCCCAAAATGCTGAATGACTTTTGTGAACGGTGCCACTATTCTACCCTTTGCTGCATGAGAGCTGTTAGATAAGGAAATAATCATTTGTCCTGAAAGAAACAAAAATAAAATAGTGGGGGGAAGGGGCAAATTTGATTTAGTTTTCCATTCAGCTGCCAGACCCAGAAAAGGCACCTGCTGCTCAAACAAAGGAAGAAGTCTGTGCAGGCCTCACACTGCTGAGAGTTTCCTCCCACTGAAATCAGTCAGTACCAGTGGATTGGGATTTTGTCCACCAGTGTCAGAAGCTGTGAGATAGAGTCACCAGCTGGCCAAACCAACAGGGTGGATTTGGAGACAAAGATCGACCCAATCTCTACCTCTGGCATGTATCTTCATGTTATAGCTCATTGTACATGCACTTACAGCATGAGAGAGGCACAGGTTACACGTTTTAAGAAATACAGATCACGGGACGAGAGATGTTGCACTGGAATAGTTACAATGAAGATCTTCGGTGGTCTGAAGACCTCTTGGTATCAATTCAGTGCTCAATGACCCACAAAGTCCATTTAGGACCCTACATACACCTCTGGTCTGAATATTCAACAGCCAGACAGAAGGTGGCAAGTCAGGGGCACCCCCTCTATTCCCCCCCACAAAAAATTAGGGAATCTGTAGAGGGGGCTGTCCAAGCCAGCACTTTCTGCTATATTTTGCTGCCCCTGCATTGAAGCCAGGATTATCATTTTAGGTACATTATAAAAACACATGGTTATAAGAAATCATATGAAATGCCACCATGAGATGCCAAGGCAGGCAGGTCAAGTCTCCCCCAGGGTGTACTGTGGCAATGTTTTAGTTTGGTATTTGTGCTGTCACACAGGGCTCGTCTCCCAGGGACATCCGGCAAGTGACTAAGTTCATTCACGAGGATGGAGGCGTCACATCAGGTGGAAGACAGCAGAGGATGGGTACAACTGCCCGAGCAATGTACGATTTGGTTAGTGCTGGTTGTGAAAAAGGAGTCTCCCAGTCGCTCGTGGACGGTGGAGAGGAGGGATGGGAGGGAAAGTTAGTCAAAAGCAGGTGTTACAAGGGAGTGTGATATGGAGTAAGTGCCATTGGTGCCCAACATGGAGATAGTGCAACCAGCTGTGAACAAGGTGTAGTGGTGAGGCTCCTGGACCTCTGTTACACCAGGAGCCCGGCTGAGTTGGGAGCTGATGTCAGGCAAATCACTTACTCCAATTAGCCAGAAATGACCTGTTTTAACATATAAAAGCCAACTTTGCATACACAGAAATATAATATTTAAGTCTACCACTTGGTTACCATGAGCTCCTTGAGGCAATCTCAAAAACAAGGTGCTTGCTAGGAGCCTGATAATTCCCTGATCATTCACACACAGCACTGGCTCACTTCCCAGGACTGACACCTCCCCACCAGCTTCCTAACAAGCCTCATATCAGTCTGGCACCTCCACTTCCCCACTTTGACTATCAGGTTTGCTCTTAATTACTCTGCCCTATTTTAGGGGATGCTAATGAGCAGAACAAACCCAGTCCACGAGGCATGAGATCTGGTATCTTTTTCTTCCCGTGTCAGCTTTAAGCAACAGGAAAGTCGCTATTTGTAGTTGAAAAGAAATGAAATGATTTTGAAAAGAGGGATGACTTGGCTGACTGGCAGCAGGAAAGCTTCAGGAAAGGCAGCATTATAAAAGCAAACTTCAAAAGGAAAAGCGACAAGGACCCGAGTGTTTGTGAGATGCCTAAGGAAGTCATTAGAATTTAAAAGATACATAAATTGTGCAAGTGCTGTCAGCTCCGGAGATCTGAACTGCATCCAAAACCACTTTCTTTTTTGCCTTTTACAGTGCTCCCCAGCCCATGCTAGCAATGAAGGTTCATGCACATCGCTGTCTTACAGCATCTTTCAGCAGCCGCTGACAATGGGAAAGAGACTCCAGCCCACGAATAACGACAGGAACTCCACCCTCATTCACGACTTTATTAATAGCTGCCTTGCTTTCAGTGTTGCTAGACTGGAGAAAATGTCTACAAATCCTTCAGTGATAAGCTGTTATTGTACCATGGAGGTTTAGATCTGTATTGATGACAGAGCTTTCTACTGCTAGGGCTGTTGCCTGAAGCTGAGGTTTCAAAGGCCACCCCTGCCTAAAGCAACAGTTGGCCCACTGACGGCTGATCGTCCAGCTCAAATATTACTCAAACTAAGACTATGCAATGTTAAATGAGGATCAAACAACATTTCTGTTAAAGCCAAATGGTTTCAAATCCATTTTTTGTGTGCCAGGTTCTTTGTGCTTGGATGCACATGGCTTGTCCTAACAGCTTAGCTATGAGTCTGGGGTTCAGCTGAAGCTCGCTGCATTTTGTCTGGTTGCCACTCAACGCAGCAAATCCAGACTGAGATCACTGATATACCGACTCCATTCCCTCAGGTTTGCAAACATCTTAGCGAACTCCTCGCCCAAGGTAAACATTTGTTACCAGCTCGGAAACCAGACGAGGTGGGTTGACTCAGGAAAGGTTTGGCCAGGAACCAGATCCCAGGTGCATGCAGCCCACGTTCTCCTTCCTACGCTAAGGCCTCACTCATCACCGTGCTCCTCCAGTGTTATCCTGACAAAACAACACGGGAACCAATAGCTGTAACATAATGAGGTCAATCAAGCTCTTTAACCCCACATTTCTACAAAAAAAGCACTGTTATCGTGCAAGTGTTAATAAGAATCACTAACGCATCATTCAAAATAACATCCTTCCATTTAACGCTCTTCATCCTCAAGCTGCACAAACCTTTGCACTTATGCAGGCAATATTTACACTACATTTTCTTTGACAAATACAATACTGTGTCTAGAAGACAAATAGCAATGGTATTTCTTCTTTTCATTATTGTTTTATTCATAAGAATAGTAAGAAGTAGAGAAGTCAGAAATAGGTCACCAATAGCTTGAGACTTAGAAAACAGGAAGCACAGAGATTTGATGACGGACAGGGAGCACTACTAAGTCATTGTGATTATTCTGGGAAAGCAGGTGGAGTCAAGACACCTTCACAACTTGAATCTGTCAGCTGGGCCCAAACGTGGTGATTACATTTTTAGACAAATCCCCGCAGTCACAGTGCAGCTGTCAATCTAGGAAACCAACCAAATGACTTTTACAGCTTGATATTGTCTGCAAAATACAGTTAATGAAGACAATTCAGCAGTCCCTGAATTTTCTGGTTGGCCATTAGAAAGGCAGGAAAGCAAATTATCCTCCTGACCTAGGTAAAGCTCTTCTTTAAAGTTGGATTTAGCTAGGGTTACCATACGTCTAGGTTTTTCTAAATGCATCCTCTTTTTGGAGCCTCCAATCTCCGACCGGGCTGTTTTTTGAAATCTGAACTGATCTCCAGGATCTTGCTCCGCTCCGCTGGTGGGAGCAGGGGGCGGGAGATGGGAGGCAGCAGGTGCAAGTCGTCTGCGTGCACACACCCACACGTGACCGCCGCACAGCCTGGCAGGGTCACTGGAGCAGCATCAGCAGCTGGATGCAGGTAAGTCTGTGGGGGGTAGGGGTTGGAGGGCCAGGGGTTGGGGACTGTCTGAGGGGCTGTGTGTGTGTGTGTGTTCATGCATGGCAAGGGTGTGTGAAGGGGGTGGGTGCCTGCCGGGGCTGGGGAAAGTGGTCTGGACACTGGGGCTGAAGCACTGCAGGCATGGTGGCGGGCAGATACCTGCCCTTCCAGCAGGGAAGGGGGTGGGGAAGCCCTTTAAGGGCAACAGGAAGCTCCAGCCAGGCCGGGGGCACTGGGGCCGGTGCCCTTGCTCGAGGGGCTGGACAGGCTGAGAGATGTTTAATGGGGGAGGGGGGAATAGCCAGGGTGCCTGGTGCAATGCTGGAGCCCCAGCCCAGGGCAGGGGGTGTCCCGGGCAGCCCCTCTTCCCTCCTACCTGCAACTGGGCCGGACTCGCTCCACCGCCACCTGCACGAATCAGATTTGCCATGTTTCAGCCCAGTCAGGCAGGGCTGGGGGGACTAAAGGGCTGCGGGTTGGGAGTGAGGGGCACTGGCAGGGCTGGGGGGCTGTGGTTTGGGAGTGAGGGGCACCAGCATGGCCTGGGGGGCAGCGGGAGACTGTGGGTCAGGAGTAAAGGGCACCACCAGTGCCAGAGGTCTTCAGGTTGGGAGTGAGGGGCACTGGCAGGGCCAGGGGCTGTGGTGTCCCCCCCGACAGGTGTCCTCTTTTTTGGAACTGGAAATACGGTAACCTTGATTTATCTTCTGCTCGACTGCGTTTTCTTGAGACTAACCCATGCAAACCAGCCCAAACTTAACCCTGTTTCAGAACCAGACAATGGCGGAGACAAAGAAAATGGACGCTCTAACCTTGCTCAGGTGAGATCTGGTGAGTCACTCAGGATGAATGAGCTGCTAATGCCAGCACTTAAGACGGTAAGTCTCTAAAAACACTGACTAACTCGTGACTACGCTGCTTTTGTGTTCTTTTTATCCTCCTCCCCCAGTTATCAGGTGTGTGACCACACATGAAATATGTCGTGTACATATAAATACAGGACGTTAAGCTAACAGACGCCACATTTCTGGAACTAGCCATGTGGGAACAAGCAATGCCTCAAAACAAGGTTGGGTTTTTCCCGAATGTTACTAAAGATGGAACTTAAATCTTTACTGCGAACAATATTTACAGAGGCCGCTTACTCCTGCTCTTCACAACGGGAGCCTCTCTGTGACAGTTCAGTCCGATTTGCCTGTGAGAACGTCACATTTTCAAAACCCAGTGAATTGCCGTATCAGAAATTATATCCAGATACTAACCGACTGGTGCACGTACTATAGGATGAACCACAGAAATTAGAGGAGGCGAAGCCAGTGAAGGGCGAGCCCCAGAATCTCTGCCTGGACGGTTCAGTTTGGGTCTCTGCAAAATTTTCTTTGGAAATTGGGCAAGAACACAGGCTTGCACACACAATTTCAGGAACTCTTCTAGGAAGTTCACAGGGCTGTCAAATTGTATAATCATTACTAAAAGTCATCTGAGGTTTCCAAAGCCTCTTCCAACAACTCACTCCAAGTTGTGTTGAATCACTTCTTACCCAGTCCCAAGTACCCATCCCTATGAACTAAAAATAACAACAATTTGCTTTTCTAAAAGTGCCTTTGAAGTACCTTGTGTGCATCAGATAATCCAGCCTCGTGAGGTCTCTGTGAGCGAGAGGAAGGATAGTCATCACGTGTGACATCAAGACACACCTACACAGGGATGTAGCATTGACTGAACAGCCCAGGGTGCTATGCAACAGGCTGGGACTGCTAGCTGAGCCCAAGTGCAAAAAAATATTACATCTAATTGCATGGGACATTTAGACGGAGAAGATATTGGAATTAGGCCAGAGCCTTACACCATCACCCTTGCGAAAAAATACTATGAGGACTCTCAATGAGCACAAGAGTTAGAGACCTTGGTGCTTTCAAGAGCAGAAGGAAACATCTCAGAGGAAAACGTGTCACCTTCTCTATCACCACGACTGCTACCAAAAGCTCAGGTGGATCCTTAGAAGTCCTCCATCTAACTGTGACCTTGCCTAGTTTGTGCAATCTGCTGGGACCTTAGCACAGGATGGCACAGGTCTTCCATATATTTTATTTAACAGGCAGGTAGATATATATGATTTAACAGAGAGGTTATTTTTGACAGGGGCCAAAATCCTGATCTAAAATGCCAGCATTGCTGTGGGATGGAAGAAGTCTGGTTATTTGCCATACAGTAAATGTTTCCCCTTATGGGCTGCTCCTGCACACTTGGAAACATCACGGTTGATGCTATGGCTTTCTAATTTCAGTGGGTATTTACAACAATCCACCGGTCCAGCTTGCAATCCACATTCCCACAGAGCAGCTGGACATCCCTCTCGTTTCCAGACTGACGGGTGGGTGGGTGATGACTGCAGATCATCTGCGATGGCAGCAATATCTTGAAATCCAGACTCCAGTTGACCCTGTGCATACTTATAATAAGAGAGACTCCCTCTCCTGCTTTCTTAAACAGGAGGCTAAACAAAGGATGAGACAGAGACAGAAGATGGGAAGTGAATCATACTCATTCATGCCAACATAAGAATGTACCAGCTTTGACCACATTTTGGAAGGAAAAACTCTCTGGTCCAGGTCCCAAAGAGGACCCAGACCTACCATTTCATGCGTTGTGTCCGTGGACACTTATCTTTTTCTTCTTCTCCTAAAACCAGATAGACTAGACTCTTAACTGAATTAAATTCACTTCAGTGGACCTGCACCGCTTCACACCAGCTGAGGATCTGACCCTGTAATTCAGTGGTTGCCAACCAGGAGTATGCATACCCCTAGGGGTACTTAAACAGGTTATAGGGGGTATGCAGAACAAATGAGAAAAAATTACTAGAGGTGCACCGATATAAGGAAAATTGACAATCATCTTTTTTTGGCTGATAAATGCCCTGTGCATGCACGCAAGTGCAGCGCAGCCGGGTCAAGCTGGTAAATCTGTTGCGAGGGAAGGGGGAGGCAGATCAAGTCCCCCACGGTGAGGGTGGGCGTGGGGCCACGAGCAGCTCATCTGGAGGGGCAGCTCCACACACCCTGGGAGGGCATGGGGGCATGTGCTCCTGGATCTGCGCACGAAGCGAGGGTGGGCAGCTGCTGCGGGTTGGGACGGCACCAGGCTCTTCCCAGCAGGGGGTTGGGCCAGGGCTGCACTTGGGGTGGGTAGTGGTGGCAGCTCTGGGAGTGGGAGCTAAGGCAAATTTTGGGGTGGCTGCAGCCCCCCACATAGCCCTTCTCCCAGCTGCCCACCCTGAGCACAGCCCTGGCCCAACCCCCCTGGCCAGGAAGAGCCCAGTGCTGCCCCTGCCCCACGCAGAGATCTGGGGCACACAAATCATGGGCACCCCCATGTCCTCCTGGGGCGCGTGCAGCGGCAGGAGCTGCCCCTCCACCCCGTGAATGAGCCGCTCGCAGCTCCATCCCGCTCCCTGCCCCTGCCCCGCTCCCTGCCCCTGCCCCACTCCCTCCCTCACTGCAGAGGCCTCCATCTGTCCCCCCTCCCCGCTTCCCTCACAGCAGACTTACCAGCCGGACTATGATATATATATTTAATGCAGATATTAATAATGCATGTAATGTTAATTAGTGTAGCCTGCCTTATACCACATAATTGGTAACATTAAAAACAAGAAAAAATTATAAAGGGGTGCATGCGCCGAAACTCTGAGGCAGAAGGGGTACACTTGTTAGAAAAGGTTGAGAACAGCGCTGTAATGCACTGGGCCAGCTCGCGGGGTCAGTGGAAGGAGAATCATACCCGGCTCATGGCTCGGGCTCAGCTCCCGGGGGCCAGGCTTATGGCCACGCTGTTTGTGCTCCTCGTCGTGCCAGCAATTCAAAAGCCGTTGTAATCCTCTCTTAACTGCCCAAATCAGCTAAGCTAAGGGCTGCCTCCCATCACTCGATAGCTGAAACAGCTGAAAAGTATTGATAAAATTCAGTTCAGCTTGTGACTCTCCTACTCTGTCCGCAAGAGGAGGGTGGAGAGCTCCTGACATGCGGGCCCAAGCCAGAGCAGTGGACTCGAGTCCTCATCCTCACCACAAATTTTAGGGAAGATGCAATCAGAACCTGCGCTCCTCTCTAGTTAAAACACACGTGCTCTCAAGATCCAAGATGCCTCTAACTCTCTTCTCTTGCTACAAAGTTAGCCCCCGGCCCTAAAATCCCAACACCCCCCTTTCCTTCCTGACAAACAATCCCGGCAAGGTGTCACCATAGGCGTTACTGATGGGGAGAGGGAGCCAAGGGCCACTTGGCCACCCCCAGCCCCCTGGGCAGACGGACAACGGCACGGGGATGGCAGTCTGCACCCAGGAGATTGACACACCCGGGGCAGAAGTAGGGGTAAGCCAGAGAGGAGGCACGTAAGACCAGGGGGAAAGCCGGAGAGGGGCAGCCTGGCTTTACAAGCTGCAGGAAGCAGGTGAGCTGGGCTGCCCGAGCAGGAAGGACGCCAGAGCGCAGGGATGCTGGAAGGAAGCCCCTGCACCACTGGGCAGCAGCAGAGAGGTGCGCTGAGCCTGAGCTGTAGCACTGCTGCACTGTGGGACTATCTCCGGGGGGGGGGGCCTTTATTTGGGAGCAGATGCTAATGTTTTTTGTTTGTATTTAAACTGGAGGGGCTGTGAGGGGTCGACTGGAGGCCATAGTTGTGCTGCAGGGGCACCCAGCATAGAGCCCTTGGAGGGTCTGGGGCCTGGTGGGCTGCACGGGGGCAGAAGCCCAAACACTTTAGAAGGGGTGCTGCTGTTTGTCAGACTTTGGTACCTGACAGCCAAGCCTAGGGATGCCAGCCCAGAGCCTGCAAGGGTGAGACCAGGGGGCCGAAGGGCTCCGAGCCTGTGAAGGCATGGCTGGCATGGGCCCGAGAGCCTGCTACCCTGGACCTCGGGTGGAAGGACCCAGCCAAAGCCAAGTAGACCCGGTCCAAGGAACCTCAACCCAGACAAGGGCCTGATACCCAAAACCTGCTTTGCGCTCTAAGGGCAGCCTCCCTGTCAAATTATAATATGAAGACGTGGGATGTGAGATAGCAGGGTGGGACCCAGTGAGGCCCAACAAGGTGGGGGCCCAGAAGTCGACTTTGTTGCTCAAGCACCGGGCACACTACGCAAGTGTAGGACAAGTTGTTGCTGTGAACTACTTGGTTCCACATTTACGTGGTGGTTCAGAGAGTTGTTTTATTCTTATTCCTCTTTTAGAAGCATTTTTGAACAAAGGAGTCTGCTCCTGCTGATGTCACTTTTGTCAGTATAATGGCATGAAGTTTGGTAGATGAACCTGATGTATATGAGGGCAAGAAAGAGGAGATCCGGTGTGCTGGCATCCTTGCAACAAGAGAGACAACCTAACCTTTCAACACAAACCAACGCCCAGAATCAGGCATTGTAGAGCCTGTGATGTCAAAAAAAAATCAAATCAAATCAAACTTCTGTTTGAAAAATATTTGGACAGGATGTCTCACTGAGTTGACACATCTGGTTTCCAGAAGGACCTCAGCTTCAGAGCTGTGCTGAACAAATACCCAGGAGGAGATGGAGAAGATGAAAGCCAGAAATAAGCCACTGAACTGATATAAAGAGCAAGAAGCCAAAATCAAGGGAAGAGGACTCTGAACTGGTACTTGAAGTCCAGTTCATCAAATTACCCCTAGTCAGCAAGGCAGGGAAGCATCTGCTGGCCTTCAAACACATCCTTGTGTCCCATCTTGACGAAGTGAGGCACAAGAGTGCTCCAAGGGGCTGGCTGAATAAACACATTCCCCGCCCCACATCAAACAGACGTCTACACGAGGCAGAGGGGGAGAAACGCACCCACGCACGGCCCCAATCATCAAGTCCAGTCCAACTCAGTAAAGGCCTAGAGCATCTGCTCAACTTCCAGCATGTATTTTAACCCCATGAAACCCAACCTGGAAGGGGCACTATATGCTGCGCTGGTGGTAAAAGGGGTCGCATAGGGGTGTGCCTGCGCTCATCCATCCAAAATTGGCTTACCAGTGCAATGTGACCATCCGCAACTACTGTAAGTTGGAGCAGCCCCCAAACTTTATTAAACTGTGCTAATGAGAAACGTCTCCTTGGACAATGACAGAGATCTGACACTGAACCTCAGCGTAAGAAGGATCTGGGCCCCGACTTCTCAATATGGTCTGAAAACATTCCTAAAAAAATCAACTCCGTCCACTCTCTAAGTGAGGTGCAGCCTAATTGACCTAAACTAGCCCAAAAAAAAAAAGAAACTGCCCAGTAAAAGCATGAATATCCCCGAAACAGCATAGGAGAAGCTACAAGGTGTCAGTATCAGTTATCACAATTACAAATAATTGAAAAAATAAGGATTCTGGCTTGGTTCCCAGTTCCTGCCGTAATGCAACCAGCATTGATAAAAAGTGCAAAGCCAAACACAGCAAGCACACAGGGGACATAGAAATATCCAGTCATTCCCAAAATAGGAACGCATTAGACGGTCACAGCTGGAAGATGCCTGGGATCTTACTCTTCTGCACAGGGTGGCCTCCCATTACGCAGCTCTCACAGGCCGTGCTACAAGCAACAGGTCAGGAGGTGCATTCCTCCTCTAAAAATACTATGAGAAAGAATGAATGAGCAGACATGGCTCCCGTCAGACCTCAGCCACTTCCTAAGATGCAAAGGCCGGTTTCTATATACTGCACTAGCTACGCTGTTATACACTGAAGGGTTTGAATAGTGCCTTGCATAACGGGGTCCTGATCTTTATCCTCTCTAGACCACTGTGGTATGGAGGAATAATACCATGATCTTGCCCTCTTCTGTGTGGGTGTCCTGGGGAGGGAGGGTGAAGACAGTCTG